>NW_020289977.1:0-1432364 GCF_003144245.1 Jaminaea rosea | reverse complement strand
GGGGGGAGGGCAGCTCGGCGCGCAGGATCTGAAGCCACGAAGCGCAGATAGACTACATCTAGCACCCAAATTACATGCATGATCACCACGCTCTCGACATTATTCAAGCGCTTCCCAACATCCCCACGCTCAAGACCTTTCTTCTCATCTCGTGAAGAAGCAGAGGTAGTAGACGCGGGCGCGTACGTACACCAGCAGCAGCCGCTTGCCCTTCCTTGATCTGCAACTCACCCATTCAGCTCAACAGCATCTCAAGTAAGAGGCGAGGTGACGCCCTTTGTAGATTGGAAAATAGAGAGACGAACTCAAAGCTACAAAGGAGCACTTTCCTGGCCAGAAAAGCAAAGCTAGAAGAAAAGCTTTCCAGAGCAGAAAGCTATTTCACACAGCAGGCTCCCTTTCCTGACCAGAACGCGGTCAGCTCCCTTTCCAAACCAAAGCGGGACGCTACTTTCCTGACCAGAAAGCGAGACATGCCCTTTCCCAACCAGAGCGCGTGAGCTCAACCTTTTCATTCCAAAAAGAGAACGACGCCCGCCCTTTCCTGACCCAGAAGCGAAATTTTCCCCGCCTTCCCCAACCAGAAAGAGAGCCAATCAGCTTCAGAAGCAACGCAACGCGATCTTTCCTGACCAGAGAGTGAAACAAAGCTTTGTACGAGAGTGTGGCCGATGCTGAGCTCGTGATGAAGAGCTGGCCGACGCTGCTTCTGGCCCCAGAAGAAAAGAAAAAGCCATCCCTCTGCATACCTCAAAGGAAAGGGGAGCCTTCGGCTCCCCCCCTTCACCTCTCCTTCCCTCAGTCGATCCGACTCCTCCCTCCTGGGCGTCTCGACTCATTCGAACGCTGTACTTGGCCTCATCTTCCCACTTCTCCGCTGCCTCTCGGTCTCAGAAGTATCGCTCATCAATAGCCTTTCCCCTCCCCGGCCTCGCAGCGAGAAGAGAAGGAAGAGGAGAAAAAGAAGAGCGAGAAAAAACGCGCTACTCCCTTCTGCGCCGAGTCGAGTTCCGAGTCGCTTGCATCTCTCTCGTCGACATGCGTCGACTTGCTCGCTTACATCGCTTGGACCCTTGCTCCTCGTCTTGAATTCTCTCGCTGCTGGCTGAGCCCGAGGTTCGCCTTGCCTTCTCGGCCCTTGGACCGGCGCCTTATGTATGACGAATCTTCCGCTCAGCCGGGCGGCCGGGCGGCTGGGCTGTCTCCACGTCAGCCGTGTATGCCGAGGCGCGGGCTTCTTAATCTCCTCAAAACAGTACTTCACTTCGTTCCTTCCCTCCTCGCTATTACACCGCACTCACACTCGCAACCATGTCCCCGCACCTCTCCACGGCCGCTCTCCACCTCACCCTTCCCCAGGGATACGGCTACGTAGCCCTTGGAGCTTTGGGCACATGCTTCCTCACCATCTTCCAGAGTCTCCTAGTCTCCAAAGCTCGCAAGGCCAGCGGTGTGAAATACCCACAGATGTACGCCGACGAGAAGGAGGCGAAGGTAGATGCGAAGAAGAACAAGTTCAACTGCTGTCAGAGGGCTCATCAGGTGCGTTGCGCGGCACAGGGGTGAAGAGAGAGAGAGGGAGAGAAGCTGACCCAACTCTCGTATTGGACGCCGCGACAGAACACACTCGAGACTCTCCCTCTCTTCCTCCTCACCCTCCTCATCTCCGGGCTACGTCACCCCCGCCTCGCCGTGGGCCTCGGTGCCACCTGGCTGGTCGGGCGCGTCCTGTACACGGTAGGGTATGCGAGCGGAGACCCGGCAAAGAGGATGCAGGGTGGGTTGCCTTCGAGCCTTTCGTACATCGGGCTGGTGATCACCGCCACGACTACTGTGGTGCAGTTTTTGAGCGAGGGGGATTGGAAGATCTGAAGCGCGCACGCACGCGGCGCGATGTAGAGGACGTCATGTCACGCATGTCACGCTTTGAGAATTCCATGCATATCGCCCACGCCCACGCTACTCCGTCTTACCCCTCGCGCGCACCACCCGCTGCTCTTCCTCCTCAACAACCAACCCCACCCCCTGCCCCGCCTCCTTTCTCAACCTCTCCTCATCCCTGCACTCCGCCTCCTCCACCTCCCGCTCCCTCACCGCCAACCACGCACTCAGCGTCGCACTCGGCCCAACGAGCGGGGTAGCGAGCGCGAGAAGGGCTGCGACCAGTCTAGTTCGCGGATGATTGGAGCGCACCGCGTCCATCCCGATGTAGACCAGCGTGACTAGGCCCAGACAGACGGCGTCAGAGCCGATACTGCTCTGCGCCGGGTGGGAGTGGAACGTTGTCGGGTACAATAACTTCCCTACAACGCGCATCGTCCCGTACCTGTGCAGCTGCAATGCGGGGACCTCCCGCACTACGAGGCTCACCACGTCGCCCGCCTGCCTCAGTCGCGCCACGAAGTTGTACGCGGCCAGAGCGCCAAACAGGTTCGACGGGCGTAACAGCGCGCGTAGTCGCTCGTTACTGGCGCGCGTCCCCTCGGCGTCGTCGCTGCGTGGGTGTGGGTGCAGGAGGGCCTCGAGCCGATCGGTGAGCGCAGCGCGCGGTAAGAGGAGGACGAGCGGGAGGAGGTGCATCCAGAGGACTTGCGGGAGAGTCGTCGGGCGCGACCAGACGCAGAGGGATGCGAGGCCTACCCCTGCCCAGGTAATGAGGCGCGATGCGAGGCTTGGGTGGGTAGAGGGACATTCCAGGATGTACTGCCGCGTCGTCGTCTCGACCATTGCGCCTTGCTCATCCTCCTGCACTTCAACGCGCACCACGCGCCCTACCCTCTCCTCCCCGGCGAATCGCCCCGCCCTTGCCACTTGGAGCAGGCTGCCCTCCCCCACCTCGCGCAAGCTCAACGCCAAGCCGAATAAGGCCGCCGCGAAGCTCATGGCTACCGTCTGGCCCAGCAACATATATGCCCACGCGTACGGCACGCCTACGCGGGTGCGCTGCGCGGAGAGGAAGAGGGTGAAGACGCCCACGGTGAATAGGCACACCTCAGCGCTCCACCACCACGCCGCCGGGTGGGAGGTGACTTGCAGCCAGGACTCGGTAAAGAGGGAGGTGTGCGTGAGCCAGAGGGAGAGGCGTTGTAACCGCGTGGAGAGGAGGGAGACGTGGCAGGAAGAGAGGAGCGAGGATGTGCGCGGGCAGACGGGAAGGGAGGGGATGGCCAGACCCGTGAGGTGGGCGCCAGAGAGCCATACGTTGTAGGAGTGGGAAAAGTAGCGAAGCATGCTGGGTGCGGGCGCGCGATTCGTCAGCCCCCTTCTGCTCAGCATCATCCTCTCTGGCCCTCGGCGCGACTCACTACGTCCACGTACTCCCCAGACTGAGAGCAGCCAACGCGCACCATGTTCCCGTCTCCCATCCAGCCTTTCGCCCAATCCTCTCCGCCAACACGGAGCGAAAGACGACGCGACGTAGCAGCCAGGCGATGAGGGCAAAGTACGAGTAGAGGATGAGCAGCTGTGGATGCAAGGCTGAGCGCAGCAGGACGGCGTAGGAGGGATATGCTGGGGGCAGGGAGTTGGGCGTGAGCGCTGGCGTGGGCGGGGGTGCAGCATCGAGATCGGGAGGGATGACGATCTGGTCCATGCTGGCGTCAAGTGGGGGGACCGGGATGTATGCGAGTGGAGAAAAGGAAAGGTGCGAGCACCCGTCGAGCCAGTCCGCCCCTCGCCCCCTTCGCGGCGCGGGACGTCCCCCTCCGCCCGCTGGTTGCGCTCGGGCCTCCTTCTTTTCTCCTCCCGCGCCGCCAAACACCACGCAGACCAGAGGGGAATGGATGGCAAAAGATGATTTCTTGTCACGAGACGCCAACATCTCATCAATCTGATGAACCCGCCCTCCCTCTACTGCGCGCGCGTGCCTCCCTCTCCCCCTCGACCAGCGGAACCAGCCTCGTACACCCTGCGGCGAGCAACATAGCCAAGCCGCCGTAACGTAGCACCCACACCACACCGGGGGCTCCCCCATCCCCTCCTCCCCCATCTCCTCCTCCTTCCCCCGCGCCGTTGAAGAACCCAAAGATGATCGAAGCGATAAATGCGACGAGGAATTGGGGAAGGACGATACTCAGGTTGTGGATACCTAGAATCGTCCCGCCTGCGCCTGCGCGCGCCTCGTCGATGGCGTCGCGGTAGTTGGGGCTCTCATGACCGAGGAGTGGTGCGTGCTCCCCGCGCTCCCGCTCCTGCTCTTCCTCGTCATCCTCGCCCGCTGCGTCTTGGTCCAGCCCACTCACCCTGCGCAGCTGCGCCCCGCCCTGACTGCCCGCCGCTCCCACAGGCCGGATCACCTCGCTTCCCCTCGCCACAAAGCTCCCCGACGTCGTGCGCCCATCTCCACTCCCCGCTTGCAAAGCCCCACAATCCAGCAACGCCTCCCTCGTCCTCTCCTCCCCCCCAGCCCCATGCCGCGCCGCAGCCCAGGCGTCCCCCTCAAACTCGTACGGACTGGTCCCACGTTCCGCCTCGCGTACGAAGCTCATCACCAGGCTAAAGGGAACCCAAGAGGCTATTCCCCAGGGGATACCCGTCAGGGCTACGAGGAGGAGGGCGTGCCGTGTGTTGGAGGCAGGGAAGGTGAGGAGGAGGAAGAGGAGGGAGTGGGCGAGGCACGAGAAAGTCCAAAGGGTGCGCAATGTTACGCCGCCCCGTCCTCCGAGTAGGCGACGCACCATCTTGTCCACGTACGACGTGTTCTTGCGCCTTTGCCCGAGCGAGATGAGGGGCAGAGCACTCCCAGCGACCAAGCTGACCAGGGCGAACAGCAACATCCCCTCCGTACCGCGTCGCTCTCGTTCCTCCCGCCTCGTGCGACCCGTCCCGCGCGGCTCGAATGTGCCGATCCAGGTAGTCGCGTAGAAGAGAAAGGGGAACCAGCCCTGAAATGCAAAGAGCTGTACGAGGCATACACGCCGGATGGGGCGGGGGAGCGTCTTGAGGGTAGACCAGATGGAGGAGAGGGAGACGCGCAGCGCGGTGAGAGGGGAGCGGTTGCGCTCTGAGTCCTCGTCGCCGGTATGTTTCGGGTGGGCAGAAGAGGAAAAAGTAGAGCCTTGCTGCTGCTGCGCTTGCCCTTGGTCTTGCGCTGAGTGTCCCTCTAGGTTGCCCTCGTGTACAAACGTGCAGGTGATGCCCACGCACAGAACCAGCCCGACGAGGGCTATGACTGCGAACTTGCGAAACTGATCTCCGCCGAGGGGCTGGAGGAACGCGAGGCGCGAGAGGTTCAAGAAGCCGCAGGTGTACCCGAGGATGTTGCCGCTGCGCGTGGCGAGGGGCGAAGATGTCAGCGTGCCAAGCCTGCTACGAGCCGCGCCCCACGCCGCGCGCACTCACACATGCGTCATCCTCCCCATCCACGCATTGCCTCGATCCACATCGCTGCCTTCCACCTTGTCCAAGATCAGGGAGCGACTCGCTGCTTGCAGGGCGTTGAGCGCGAAATCCAACAACCAAAAGGCCCCCACTGCCAGCACCTTGGTCACATCCCTCGCCGCCCTCACGCGATGCGGGTCCCAATCTCCCAGCCCCACAGCAAAAAAGTCTACAATCGCCTCTGCCACGGGCTCGCAGTACGCAAGGCTGAGCGTCGCCACAACGATGCATGCCGTACTCCCCAGCATCCAGCCACGACGTCGCCATCGCGCTCCTGGCGGGGATGCATCGCTCAATTGACCCACGATGGGCTGAGCCACCATGCCCGAGACTGGCCCCGCTAGCCATACGAGGGAGGTGGTGGAGGGGGAGAGGCCCAAGGAGAGGAGAAAGGGGGTCCCGTAGGAGAGCTCGAGGGACCAGGCGAGTTGGGCTCCTAACAGGGAGAGGGTGAGGAGGATGAGGTGCGGCGTCGAGGCGCGAGCCGGTTGTTGCGTCTGTGTCTGCGCTTGACGCGTGGGCGTGGGCGTCGTCTGGCCTGGACGGATGGTCAGAGCGGATGAGGCGTTGCTCGCGGTCTGCGGTTGTGGAAGTGTGTGCGCGTGCTGGGCGTGCTCTGCAATCGATGTCGACGTGGATGTCGACGCGGATGCACCTGCCACGCTCGAGGGCACGCTCAGCTGGGCCGACTCGACGGATCGCTGCGACCTGCTGCGCCAGAAGCGTGGTGGGGCCATGCGGTGCGCGCGTGCGTGGTGAGGACGAGTCGGGAGTTGGCAATGGGCAGTTGGCAGTTGTGGATCGGATGTCAAGTTGCGGCGGCGAGTCGTGCAGCTCCACTCCCGCCCCGCCAAGGCCATTTCAGCCTGGCTCGAGCGTCGAGTCGAGTCGACCATCCCCGCCGCCCCGCTCTCCCCGCCCGCCCCTCCCGCCCAACTCAATTCATTCGCTCGCTCCTTCCGTTCCGTCGTCCCTCGCCCGCCCTGAATCTCAACTCGATTCCAAAGGACGAGACATTCGCACTTCGCACCCGCTCATCCACTTCGACATCACATCCCCCCGCCTCTTCCCCACCTCACCTCCGCGCCACGCAATGGCAGCCAACCACGGCGGCATCAAGGTCTTCTCTGGGACCAGCCATCCAGAGCTGGCAGCCGGAGTGGCCAAGCGGTGAGCGCGGCGGTTCCCCCCCACGTCAATGTATGCTGATCCCTCTCCTCTCCACGCGCGCCCGCAGCCTCGGCATCCCCCTAGGAAAAGCCACCGTCACACGCAACGAATCCGCCGAATCCCTCATCCGCATCAGCGAATCCGTTCGCGAACACGACGTCTACATCATCAACACATCTTGCTGTTCCCCCACCCCGACGGGATCCTCGGCTTCACCCAATACGTCCCTCATGGAACTCCTCATCATGATCCACGCATGCAAGACGGCGAGTGCGCGAAGGATTACGGCCGTCATCCCTCACTTCTTCTATGCGCGACAGGACAAGAAGGATAAGAGTCGTGCGCCAATTACTGCCAAGCTCGTAGCGAATATGATCGAGAATGCAGGGTGTGATCATGTGATTGTGAGTGGCCTGGGCGACGTACTGTTCGCGCGAGGAGAGGGAGCTGATCGTACTCCTGCCACGCACCCGCGCAGACGATGGACTTGCACGCATCGCAGATCCAGGGATTCTTCAACGTGCCCGTCGACAATGTGAGTGCAGCGAGCGAGGAGCGCGCTCAGAGACGCACGTCGAGCTCATTGCACCCCACCCCCCGCTCCCAGCTATACGCAGAACCCGCCGCCCTGCAATACATTCGCGAGATGGTGAGTCGCTGTGCGTGTCCTCATCCTGTTCCTTGTCAATCACTCACTCCCCCGCCAATCTGGCTTCCCGGGTGCGCGCGCACGCAGGTCGACATCTCCAAAGCGGTCATCGTCTCCCCCGATGCAGGCGGTGCGAAACGCGCCACCTCCCTCGCGGACCGCTTGAACGTCGACTTTGCCCTCTTCCACAAGGAGCGCAAAAAGGCCAACGAGGTCTCCCGCATGGTCCTCGTCGGCTCCGTCCAGGATAAAGTCGCCATCCTCGTAGACGACATGGCCGATACGTGCGGTACTCTCGCTCTTGCCGCGCAACGACTCGCCGAGAGTGGGGCAGAGCGCGTCCTTGCCATCGTGACGCATGGCGTGCTGAGCGGTCCAGCGTTGGAGCGCATCATGGAGAGTCGCCTCGAGAAGTTGATCGTCACAAACACGATCCCGCAAGAGGGCAACGCGAGACAATGCCCCAAGATAGAGATCATCGACGTCAGTCATGTCCTCGCAGAGACGATTCGACGCAGTCATTACGGAGAGAGCGTGAGCGTTCTCTTCAACCAGATTCCGTACGATACGACTCAGCCCTATAGGCATGGGACGGATACGCCTGCTGGGGAGGAGGTGCCAGGCGTGGGAGGTTCGACGCAGAGCCCGCGCAGGCAGTTGCATGCCAATCATTTGGCCTCCTCGCTCGCTCAGGTGGCGGCCGCACCCGGTTCCGCTTCTTCATCGTCGGCGTTCCCCCCTAGCAGCTACAACGACCCAGACCCGCCGGCGGCGGCGCACTACTTTGCTGCGGATAGGGATCGACAAGCGCGAGCATCGGCGGCGGCGGCAGCAGCGGGGGCGGAGGAGCAGACACCGAGGTTGAGGCATGCAGACGCCGTTGGGCTGGGAAGAGGGGAAGAGAAGGGGGGCAGCGCGGCATTGAGGGGGTTGATGAGCCCGATGGGTGGTGGAGGGTTGCCCCCGCCGAGGGGGTGAGGCGAGACGTCTCTGTTGTACCGCGTTGCGCCGTGTCGTAGAAAGGTCACCTCCGTCCTCGAGTCCTCGTGCGAGTGTTGGTACGCTTCGTCGCCCTCCCCTCCTCTTGCTCGCCACGCTCGTCGCCTCCTCTCTTCTTGCCCATATCGACCGGCGGCTCCAGCTCCAACTTCGTGCTCGTCTTCTTCTCCTTGGTCCGCGCGATCTCCTGTCCTTCCTCGTCCACACCTCCACCCCCGCCTCCGCGCCCGCCCCCCTCACGATACGCCCACGTAGCTCGATCCAACTGCCTCGCCCCTCTGTCCCATTCCCTTAACCTCTCCCCCCACGCAGAGCGCCAACGTTTCCAATCCGCCTCTCCGTACGCGACTTTGCGTCCCTGCAAAGCGGGCAGGCAGGACCAAGACTCGTCGCTCATGAACCCCTCCTCCTCTTGAGCACACCGGCTGCCATCGCTGCGCGCTGCTACCTCGAAGATGCCCAGCAATAGCGAAGCCGTTGCAGGACCGATACCACGGAGGGAGGTGAGGATGCGCAAGCAGGGGAAATTGCGCAGTGAGTCCTCCTCCCTCGCTTCTCGAGCCGGGATGAAAGAGCGCCAAGCCTTCCCCGTCACCTCGACTACTTTCTCCTCCGAGTTGGACGCAACGAGAGAAGGGAGGGTGGGACGATATTTTCCCCTACCCAACTTCCATGCCAAGCAGATAAGGAGTTCCTCGCGATTGAGATGTGGCTGGGATCGCGAAGCTAGAACGGCAGGGATATGCTCCCAGACTCGCTCTTCTAATTCTACGAGGGTTGAGGAGGGGAGAAGCGGACTGCGCTTCCCTGACGATGAGGAGGAGCGTTGGGCCAATAGTGAATCGTAGCTAGTGAGAGCCTTTGCGAGATCTTCATTGGTGGGGACGGCCATAGAGGGCGCAAAGCGATAGTCGGGCTAGCGGCGTGTCGCGGCGTGTCGCAGCGTGTTGCTTGGAGGGGAAAGGAAGAGAGAGAAGTGGAGCTCATCTCGCGGCGCGTCAAGTGAAGTTGCCCGTCGCGTGCCGCCGGTCCAGCCCAGCCCAGCTCCTCCCGCCTCGCCTCCCGCCTCGCCGCGAGCGTGCGTGTTTGATTGACGCCGCCCCGCTCGGCCGCGCATGCAGGTTGACGCAGAGTCGACGTCTCGATGGGCGGAAGCGCGGGCGGCAGCGCAGGCTTGGCCCCTAAATCGAGACTTGCGAGCCAGAACAGAGGAAAATGCGCTGCGCAGCTTCAACACCTCTCTCTCTCTCCTTACCATCCATTTTGGAAACGTCGACGTAGATATGGCTGCAGCTGACATCACCGCATTGTGGCACGCAGCTGCTCCGCCTCCACCGCCGCCTCCCACCGCTCGCGACACCACCACCCCACCACGAGCGTCACGCATCGCTCTGGGCCAGGTGTTGGACTCGTTTACCAATCGATCCTCGCCCAAGGCCAGCGGCGCATTGGGAAAGCTCTCCTCCTCCTCCTGCTCATCGTCGTCCTCGCTAAGCTACCACGCCGACTCGCGCGGGGATGCATTGCCTGCGGATACGTTTAGTCCCGAGCCGGCGCGACCGAGGTCGAGGAGTAGCGCGCAGGGAGCAGGAGCATACGGAGACGCTTCGCCCGCGCCTACTTCGCCCGCGCCAGCTCCTCCTCGAGCTCACTCCCCTATGATGCCTCAGGCTACAGTGGCAGGGCACTACTCGCCTGCTCCGGCGCCCGCTCCTACGCCTGCTGCTCATCATCAGCAACCCTACGCAGCGCCGAATCACCAAGTCCCCTGGCCTAGCGCGCACGCGTATAGCCCCGCCCTTCACCACGCCTACCCTCAAACCTACTCGCACGCTCAACCACACGCAGGGCCGAGCTACCACGCATCATCGCCTTCCATGCCAACAGCTCTGCCGCCGAGCCCCATCCCGCCGCCGCCACGCAGTCGCTCTCCTCGCCCCGTGACCATGTCCCTGCCTAGCGCTGCGGCTCCGGGCCAGTCGACTGCGATCCCGCCCATGCCGCCTCCACGCACTCGCATGGGCAGCGTGGCATCCACCACGTCCACGTCGCATTGGTCCTCCCCGTCCTCCACCAGCCCGCCCCTCTCGCCCTCACGTACACGCACGGTCAGGCGCAGTCTACCTCAACCGCCCGGCCCTGCTGCGCCTTTTCATCCACCCAGTGCTGTTCCCGGCTCCCCTCATGCTGCGCCCGTCTTGCCTCGTGCTGAGCAACCTGTTCAGCCGCAGATGGGCAGCCCGCCCACGGCGTCCACGGCGGCCACGGCGGCCACGGCGGCCACGGCGGCCATGGCGCCCGCATCCCCGCCTCCCCCCTTGCGATCCCACACCGCCTCGAACGCTTCGTCGACATCTACTCTGGGTCGATCGGAAAGTGTCCGCCTCGCCGCAGAGGAGCTCATGGCTCGCGGCCCTCCACGTCGCGGCGGTGCGCGCAATCGATTCGCGCCTCGAGGCCCCTCGCCGCTAGCGACGCCGATGCAGGGGAGCAGTAGCGTGCCCGAGGCTGTGGGTGTCGCAGCGTCAGGTAGCGAGCAGGGTCAAGCCGTCCAGAGTAGCCAGAGCGAGCCTGCGCGGATGCGGATGCGCACGATGGCCGAGAAGCAGCAGCACGACGGGGAGGAGGAGGCGAGCGATGGCATTACATCGCTGAGCGGGGCCTTCGAACGGCACGCTCAGGTTGCAGACTTGCCCACCAGTCCTAGAAAGGCGCAATCCTCCCCCTCCGTCCTTCCGACCCCGCCAGTCGACCCCGTGTCCCGCCCCTCATCGCGTGGAGCAAGGGATCAGGTACTTCGCAATGCGGGCCAAGTTCCTGCCCCATACATCGCAGTCGCTCCGCCGCAAGCGCAGGAAGTGGTGCAACCAGCCGTCGTAATCTCGCCAGGCCACTCCCTAGCCCCAGCATCGACCATCCCTCGTTTCTTCTCTCCCCCGCCAAACGTAGCCCCTCCCGTCGATCCGACGCTCAGGAGCGGGACGCCTGCGCCGATGGCCGCTAGCACGCCGAGCTTCTCCTTTTCGCCCGCCGAGGCTCCCCCTGCGCCAGCGCCTGCGCAAGTTCTGCCGCCGCCTCCGCCTACGTTTGCATTCTCTGGGCCGGACGAGCAGGCGAATACGGCGGGCGTGCCTAGCTTCTCATTCTCTGGTCCCGAGGGGGATGAGGATGGAGCGTCAGGCCCAACGAACGACGCCCCACCAGCTATCAGCGTCAATGTCTGTGCGCCGGACGAGGAGGACCTCCCTCCCTCGACGACCCACTCGCGCTCCGTCTCAGCTACGTCGAACCAATCGCACGTCTCGCTCCATTCCGACCAAGGGCAGGCGCAACGCGCTACGGCAACCACAACGGGCGAAGTAGCTGCGCACGCGCACGCAAACGCGCACGCGCACTCTCCTCACGTCCCTCGCGGCGGCCCCATCCAATCCGCCTCCTCCATCGCTGGCCTCACTTGCTCCTCCCCCACCTGCGGAAAGTACATAGCCGGTCGCGTCCTCTCCGCTGGCCCTACATTGGGGTACTACCACCCGCCTTGCTTCAAATGCTCGCACTGCCACCTCTCCTTGGAACACGTGGCCTTCTACGAGCACGAAGGGAAAGCGTACTGTCATTTGGACTACTACGAGTTGTGGGCAAGGCGTTGTTTCCACTGTAGGACGCCGATTGTTGACGAGCGATTCATCAAGGTCGAGGATGGGGCCTTCGCTGGCGCGGGCGCCAAAGGGGAGGAAGGAGGAGGAGGGGGTACGACGAGATATTACCACGACTTGCACTTCTTCTGTGCCAATTGCGGCGACCCTTTCCTCGATCCGAAGGCAGCAGCCGCGGGAGCAGCGGCGGGGACAGCGGCGAGCTGTAAGCCCTACCTCGTCCATCAGGGCTACCCGTACTGCTCGCCTTGTCATGAGCGGTTGCATCTCCCGCACTGCAGGGGTTGTAGTGGGGTGATTAGGCCGGAGGAGGAGATGTTGACGTTTAACCCAGGGAGGTGCAAGAAGCCTGCGAACAAGGTGGCGGGCAGGGGCATCGCGGCACCACGCGGGGATAAGTGGCATGAGCGATGCTTGCGCTGCTCGCGATGTGGGGGTTCGTTTGCTGATGGGGAGGGGCAAGGAGGGGGGAGCATCTTCGTCAATGAGGAGGGAGAGGTATTCGATGGAGACTGCTACGCCATCTGGTTGCGAGGGCAGGTCTAAGCGTGCGGCGGGGTTGTGTTCGCATTTGTGTTCGTTGTCGTGTCCGCCTTCGTTTTCGCCTTCTGTATCATCGCCTTCATCGAGGCCCTCCCCGTCTGTTAAATAGTAAATCGCGATTCTCTCCATCTACGTCGGCTCAGGACTGCATCGAGGATCGCCCGCCTACGTCGACTCGAGACTGCAACGCGGATGGCCCGCCTACGTCGCCTCTAAGCTGCAACGGGAATCGCTCTCCCCCCGCCATGCTCCGCGTATCCCACTCCTCTACCCTGTCGACGCTCCCCATTCTCTTCGTCGTCGCTCACCGGCTCCTCCTCGGGCACCTCCCACTCATCACATCGCCACTCGACGTCGAATCGCACGTCAGCCGGCGGCGCGCCTGCCTCTGCCTTCGCGATCTGCGTCCACCCTTCCTCTGCATCGCGACAGGGCCACTCCCATTGCGTCTGCTCGGCGGTACGCGCAACGATCCAGGAGCGAAAGAAGCTAGGATGCTGGTGTGGCGGCTTAATTCCCGCTCCATCCTCCTCGTTTATGGCGCGCAGTCGTGCGGTAATGTGCTTGATCCTCAACCTTCTGCCCGCGCTCGCCTCGCCCGGCCCCCGCCGCGCTACCCTCAAACAACGCAACGCCGGCCGGTAAGGAGTGCTCCACCCTGCCCAACCCTCCGCATCATGCCCTACAACGAGGAGCTCCTCCAACTTCCCACTCGTCAGCATCACCAGCACTCGCAACGCCTCAGCGTACCCTTCACCCTCTCCTTGATGCCCGTTGTGGCTACTAGGCATCACCATCCCCACCCTTCTGAGCTCGGGCAGAGAGGCGAGGGCTAGCGCGCTCGAGACGCAGAAGCGGAAGCCTTCGGAGCCTTGTAGCTGCACAGAGGTGAGACGCTCCCAGGCCGTTTTGGAGGAACGAAACACGTCCGGTATCCTCGTCCCTCCCCACGGGCTGAGCGTGAAGGTCACTTCGCGCACTCCGCGCCACCTCGAAGCAGAGGCAGGGCCCGATACGGTGGAGGGCACCGGTAGAAGACACGTAGGTATTGACTCGATGTGTAGTTCTTCAAGCCCGCTTGCCACCAGGGGCAGAACTACTCCTCGCAGCGGTAAGAGGACGATTTTCGCGAAGGTGGCATCGCGCAGTCGGGCGTCGTACAGTGAGTCGCGAGTGAGTCCCTGCCCCTGCCTCTCCTCGTGGCGAGAACGACGTTGCATTACGACTAGTCGCTTCACCTTGCCCGCAGCGACGAGACGTGCGAGGCGTTTGTGCTTGCGGAGGGAATGCGCAAATGCTGCGACCTGCTCTGCGCCTGTGAGGATGAGCTCGCGTAGCAGCAGATTGCCTACCACGGCGTTGTATGCTAGAGTGTTGATAGAGGCGAGACGAAGCGCTGTTGTTGAGGCGCTCGGCGAGGAGGAGCACGCCGACGCCGCATCGTCGCGCGATTCGAGGAGAATGGCACGAGCGGCCAGGAAGACTATCTCTGTCACGAGCTCGAGGGGCAGGCGTGGAGGCCCGTGGTCCTCATGTCGATGCGGCGCCTGCGCGAGTCGCTGCTGCTGCTGATGCTGAAGTGGCTGTTGTGCTCCCCCGCCAATGACCTGAGTGCGCGCAAGAGAGAGCAGGGAATGGCGGGCAATCGGTCCAGTTGAGCTCTCAAGCTCCTTGTTCCTCGCGATTCAGCGGGGCTCGTCGCAGACTCACCTCAAAGTGCGTCTCTTTACACGTGACGATGGTCTTGCTGCGTTGCTGCGCTTGTGTTCTCGAACGTGCTTGCGAGGCTTGATAGCCGCCGAACCAGGAGCTGAACATGAATAGTCGAGGATCAAGCGAGAGGAGAGGAGCAAAGAAGCGCAGCGCACCACCAACCCTCGTCCTTGCCTGTCCGTCGCCGACGCGGGGCGGGGGGCGGAAGGCGGAGGCGGGGTTTGTCTTTGCGCCTCGGACCCTCGCTCGGGCCACGAGAAATTCCACTCGACTTTGGCCTGTTTTCTCCGTGCACGCGCTCTTTTCCTTCTTTCCTCCCATCCCGCCGCCTCGCCTCGCGTCACCATGCCCTCACCATCCGCAATCCGGCGAGCCGCCAATGCCCTCACGTCACTGCCCCGCCACTTCGTCCTATCAGAACAAGTCCGCCACGCCCTGAGCACCAATCAACCACTCGTAGCCCTCGAGTCTACAATCATAACGCACGGCCTACCCGCCTCGGTCAACCTGCGCGTAGCCCAACGCTGCGAATCCGTAATTGAAGCAGCAGGTGCCACGCCCGCTACCATTGCTCTGCTGGACGGACGCGTCCATGTGGGTCTTGAAGCGCGACAACTCGAAAGGTTGGCGAGTACAGCGGAGCACAAGGGAGAGAGGGCAGTCAAGACTGCCAGGAGGGATTTGGCAGGCGTACTGGCGAGTAAAGGCATTGGAGGGACAACAGTAAGCGCTACAGCGCATCTGGCCTCGATGGCGGGTATCGAATTCTTTGCTACGGGCGGCATCGGCGGGGTGCACAGGGGCGCCGAGAGGAGTGAGCACAAATCACGCCTGCATACATTCACACGGCTTTTGCTGATCCCCACAGTCTCGCGCGCCCACCTCCCCAGCATTCGACATCTCCTCGGACTTGACAACCCTCTCCACCACCCCTATAAACCTCTTCTGCTCCGGCTGTAAATCCATCCTCTCCCTCCCTCTTACCCTCGAATACCTCGAAACCCAAAACGTCCCCGTCTACTCCTTCTCCTCCCCACGCGGCGAGTTCCCAGCATTCTACACCGCAAAGAGCGGACTATACGTCTCACCCGTACCCGGCGGGGCGGCTGAAGGGGCGGCGCAGCTGATATGGAATGCGAAGCGTGTCCTGCGCGAGAAGGCAGGAGCACTTTTCGCTGTGCCTATTCCGGAGGAGTATGAGGAAGAGGGGAAACGATTACAGGAGCACGTTGAGAGGGCGGTGAGGGAAAGTGTGGAGCAGGGAGTCCACCAACGCGGCAAAGAGGTCACGCCTTGGTTGTTGAAACGCGTTGGTGAGCTCAGCGAGGGGCGTAGCCTGGAGAGTAACGAGGCGCTCGTGGTAAATAATTCAGAGGTGGCCGCACGGACTGCTGTGGAGTATTGGAAGTTGAGGGGGGAGAAGGGCGTGGAGAAGAGTGTACGTGTCTAGCCTTGTGGGTTGACATGGCGTGGCGTGGCGTGGCGTGGCGTGGCAAGCTCACTCACCTCACTCGACTCGATGACAGTACATCTCCGGTTGGTCCCCTCGCGCACCACCCTCCATCCTCATCCTAGGTTGTGCCGCCCTCGACATCAGTGCCACCCCTTCGCGTACTTCCCGCGCATCACCAGGATCAACATCCATCGGCTCCATCCGCTTCTCCCTCGGCGGGGTAGCGCGCAACATGGCAGAGGCGGCGGCGTACAGTCTGCGCGGTGAGGAAGGCGGGGTGAGACTCGTCGCCCCCCTCCTCTCCGACGCAGCGGGCAGCTTAGTGCGGGGCATGATGCAAAAAAAGGGAATGGACACCGGGGGACTCTTTGCGCCGGACACTGAGGTTGAGACCGAGGCGCGCTCTACGCCCGTTGCCTCCCTCCTGCTCGACGGAGAGACCAACGATCTCCTCTCAGGCGTCGTTGCCATGCAGCTGGTCGAGCACAGCTTCGATGAGCAGCGTGTCCGCCATTCGCTCGAGGAGCACGCGAAAGGAACGCGAGTTGTGGGATTCGACGCTAACCTCCCCGTGGAAGGGATGGAGGCGCTTCTACGCTGGAAGGGGGCGCAGCGCGAAAATGGAAAAGAGGCGCCGCTCCTCCTCTTCGAGCCCACATCGGTCCAGAAGTGTGCGCGCTTCCTCGACGCCGTAGCCGCGCTGCGGAGTGGGAGAGCGGGGAAGCAGGGTGCTTCAGGCGAAGGCCAGGGCAAAGGCAAGGCGCTGCTGGACGTAGCTACGCCCAACCTCCTCGAGCTACGCGCCATGCATCAGCGCGCTTTGCAGCTCAACCTGATTCCCCGCCAACTCGCCATCATGTCAACCCCTACTACTGCTCCCTCAGCTTCAGCCGACTTAGAGGAGATCCTCCGTCTAGCCGGCCCGCTCGCCACGCTGTGTCACCTCTTCCTCGTCACGCTAGGCCCGAAAGGAGTACTCGCCGTCTACCACAACAAGAGGGGGGAGGTAGAGCATCAACACTTGGACATCGATCAGCCCCTTGGAGCGGGCGAGGTGAGGAGTACGACGGGGGCGGGTGACTCGTTTGCTGGTGGTGTCATGGCTATGCTTGCCTCTGCGCCGCGTCCTGCAAAAGGACAGGCGTGGGAAGGGTGGCTGCGCACGCTCTGCGAGGCGGGCAGTAGAGCGGCAAAGGCCAGCTTGAAGAGCTACGACGCCGTCGCAGCGCCGCCGCCGTCGTCGAGCGTCAAGGGTTGAGGATCACGTTGAGGATGAGGATGTCTCCCACTTACTTCCCATTAGAGTACGAATATATGAAGCATCTGCATCCTACGCATCGCCCCCTCCCCCTCTCTTCGAGTGACTCATCATCCCTCCCCTTCACCGCCCTCTCAGGCCGCACCAGCGCTCTCAGCCTTGTCCGCCTCATCCTTTGCCTCCTTCTCCGCCTCCTCCTTGCTCCCCTGAATAGCCACCTTCAAGCTCAACTGCCTTCCCAGCCACTCCTTGCCCTGCACGACCTCCAGAGCCTTCTTCTGCTCCTCCTCCCCACTAAAGTCGACGAACCCGAATCCTTTGCTCCTACGCGCTCCAAAGCGACGACGGACAACGTGCGTGCTCTTGGGCTCAGGACCGCCCAGCTCCACAAAGGCGGAGCGAAGAGAGGCGTCGTCGACTTCAAAGGAGAGATTGGCTACGAAGAGGAGAGTCTTGGACGCTTCGCCCTCCGGAGCACCCTTGGGACCGCGCGGCTGGCGAGCCGTCTTCTTGGCAGAGGTGGCAGCAGCTGTACCGTCAACGGCTTCGACTTCGCCATTGACGACGGCGGCCTTGGTCTTGGGCTTGCGTGAGCGCGTCGACGACTTCTTCTCACCACCCTCCCCGTTAGCGGCGGCGGCGGCGTCGACGTTGTCCGGCTCCTCCCCCTCGTCGGTGCGCGCCTTACGTGCGCGAGGCTTGCGGGTACGACCTGTCTTCTTCGTCGTCGTCGCAGCTCCCTCTTCACCCTCTGCTGGAGCGTTGGCAGCAGCTGCAGCCTTGGCTTCCTGTTGCTTGGCCTTCTTGGCCGCAGCCTTCTCCTTGCGAGCGGCCGCCTTTGCCTCGCGCGTGGCCTCGAGCTCCTCCTGCGGCTTGGCGATCTCGACGTTGATCTCGCGGCCGGCTACGACCTTCTTGTTGAGCTTGGAGACGGCCGCCTCGGCTTCGGCTGCCGTGGGGTACGTGATGAAGCAGTATCCGAGCGAACGGGTGCCGCGAGTGATGATTTGGACGTCGTTGCTGGCGGGGGAAGAGAAGGATCAAGGTCAGCGCTGCGTCATGAGATCGCACGCTGCGTGCTTCTATGCTCACACCACGCCAGCCTCGGCGAAGATGGCCTTGATGTCGGCTTCGGTCGTGGCAAAGGCGAGGTTGCCTGGCGGCGCGGTGGGCGGGGCGGGAGAGGAGAGCGTGTGAGGGTGGGATAGCAGAAGCTCGCTGCTCTCTCTGCGCTACTCACCAGCAAAGACCTGGACGAGGGGCGGGTGATGGAAAGCGGCGTCTGTCAGTGCACGCCGGTCGCGACAACGCCACCTTGGCTCACCTTGTGGCCCTCCTGGGCGGGAGCGGCGGCGGCAGCGTCTGCGGACATGATCGGCGTCGTCGGTCGAAGTAGCTTTGTGTATGTGTTTGTGCGCGTGTGATGAAGCGATAAGGGGACTCGCGTTGAATGGAGTCTCGAACTGACTCTTGGCGGATGGAGAGAAAGGAAAGAGAGAGAGAGAAGCGGCGGCGGCGGCGGCGAGGTGTTGGGTTGAGTGGGCGCTCCATTGGCTCGCGGCTGCCAAGTGGCGGCGGCAGGCAGGCGGACGGGCGCCTCGCCCAGAGTCCAGACTGGCCGTCCGCCCCGTGCGGCCTGCGCGAGGGCGAGTGAGAGAGCCTGACGCCAGGGCACACGACGCGGCCTCGTCACTCTCGCAGGAGCTTGTGTTTCTCCACACGCAACCAAGCACGCATTGACCATCCCCATCCCCATCCTCACGACCAATGGTGACACCGTTGCACAGCATCATTGAGAGCATGACAGTGGGTCATAATGCGATGCGATGAGATGACCTTTTGCGCCCCGTGCACCCAGGACAGATGACATTCTCCACTCGCCCTGCCCTGACGACGGAATTGTTTACCAGACGCCTTGCTTGCTTGCTTGCCCGTTCGCTCACTTGCCTGCCCTGAAGCCCATTACACGCCGCATCCTCCGCCAGTTTCGAGAGGCCTGGAGGCCCAGTCTTTTGCGCTCGCTATTCTCTCCTCTCTGCTCTCCCACAAGTCCTCAACTTTGCCGCCGTCCCGCTTGGTGCCGCGATGTTGCTGCGCTCTCGCTTTCGCTTCCTTGATACGCGGCAAAGTCGCGCAGCTGATGCTGCTAATCAAGCTGAGGCTGAGATCTCGTCTACTTTGCCTTCGCCTTCTTCCCATCCTATCCTCCACGACGGAGAACCAGACAAGAATTCCTCCATCGCTGCGAGTGACACAAAGCTCCCCCTCCCCCATCACCCGCTAGACGGCAAAGGCAGTAGCAGCAGCAGCAGCAGCAGCAGCAACGACACCACTTCATCGAGCCACGCCGCCGCCGCGCATTCTGCAGCCTCTCCATCTTCGACTCACGCCGACTCATCGTCCCCCTCCAAATCTGAGCAAAAACAACGTCCGCTCGACAATTCTACACCTCTGCTCAACGACACAAAGGTCCTACCCCTCTCGCCTTCCAAGTGGCCAGGCGACGAACCAGGGCGCAGCAACAAGTCCAACAGCTCGACCTCTTCGAATAGCACCATCAAAGCATCTCCGACGCCCTCGTCGCCCCATTCGACTAACCGCACATCCATCCCGGATACAGCTGGAAGCAGTCCAGCCGTTCCTCTCAACGACACGGAGCCAGATAAGGCAGGGAGTAGTCCGGCCGTTCCTCTCCCTCTGCCCCTCCTCAACGGCACCGGCTCCTGGCCATCTGCGAGTACGAGTGGGGGCAACGACACCCACACATCGCAGCCCATCTCGCAGGACGAAGCTGGTAGCAGTAAAGCGGCGCCTTTACCTCATCCTCTTGCTAAGCCCTCCAACGGCAGCGATTCTTTGCCTGACAAGCTCAAACACCTAGGCGACGACAACGACAGGAGCAGGACGCCTCTTTCGCCTACCAAACAGCCATCCTTTAGCTCAACCTCGAAGTCGACGTCAAACTCGTCGCAGCAGGATCAGGCAGGGAGCAGTCCCGCCACACCTCTCCCTCTGCCTCTCAACGACACCGACTCAGCGTCGACGCCGTCTACGAATACGACTACGAGTGGAGCCAACCGTCCGGCGCAGTCAGGCTCGCAGGACGCAGCTGGTAGCAGCAAGGCAGCGCCTCTTCCTCTTCCTCTCGCTAAGGCCGAGCACTCGACAGCGTCACCATCGCATCCTGAGGGTCAGGGTCACACCAACAGCACAAATATACCTCTCCCGACCAACTCGACATCAATTACGACCGTCTCGCTGCAAGAAGACCAAGCAGGGAACAGTACAGCGGTCCCTCTTCCAAAGACGGGCAACGTCAGCGAGTCCTCGACGCCGCATTCGCCGTCTAGCTCAGACGAGATCCTAGGCGCGGTTGAAGGCAATCGTACCGACCTCACGTCATCACGACCAACGAGCTCGAATTCGCACTTATTACCAGACAAGGCGGGAAACAGCACAGTGGCAGATCCCCTCGAGGTGGACAATACGGCCAACACGACGGAGAATTCACTTCCTCCCTCCAGCATCGACAAGTCCAGCAACCATACATCTCTACCCCTCCGCCTGCCTGTACCCTCCAATTCCAGCGTGGATACTCCAACCGCAGGCAGCAGTAACGCCTCGCCGCTGGACACGACGCCGACGAAGAGCGATTCCGTCACGCCGAGCAAGATCGACAAGCAGGACGCAAAGCCGGTCGTGGCCAACAGCACAACTCTGCCGCTATTGCCCGAGGTGGACAAGGCTGGGAGCAGCAACGCCACGAAGCTTCCTGCGAGTGCGAGCGCGACTTCGGCCAACAAGAGCGATCCCATCTCCTCGCCTCCGAAGCTCGACAACGGCGGGGACGATAGTCGTATCACCCTCCTACCCGCGCAGGCGCCGCAGACGGAGACGGGGATGGACAAGGCGGGGAGTAGCAATGCTTCCACTGTAGGGGAGGGGGCGGGGGACTTCAGCAATACGACGGCAGTCTCCGGGCCTGTCAGGCTAAAGATGAACGATGGTACAGCTGCGGCTGCGGCTGATGAGAAGCATTTAAACCACACCTCGTATCACGAGCTTCCTGTCGCTGGTTCGAAGGAAGCCCTGAGCGCGGGGGACGAGGGCAAGAATGCGACGCAGGCAGTCGCAAACGTCACGACGCTTCCTGATCGACCGATCCTCAAGGGCGGCGGCGGCGGCGGCGGCGGCGGCGGAGATTCGTTTGACAAGGACAAGGCCGCCATTGGTCCGGTGGACAAGAATGTGACCGACGTCGCGGATGCGGATAAGCCAGGGCCGAACCATGAGGACTCGGCGGCTCCTGCGAAGAATGCTACCATCGCCGCTCCTCCAGCGAAGAACGATACCAGCTCTGCGTCCCCTTCCTCCAAGAATGACACCACTGTGGCCAAGAACACGACGACCGCCGGCTTGACCCCCCTTCCCCCTCCCTCTCCAGCGAAGAACGACAGCCTCTCCGCGCCTCTGCCTCCGCCTCCGATCAACAACAACACCACCACCTCCCCTCAAAACAGCACCACACCTTCTCCTGCAAATAATGCAACGTCGATCGCTCTTCCCTCCAACAATACGGCACCGACGAAGGAACAGGACAACCAGCAGCAGCCCCAATCCCAATCCATTCCCTCGGGGCATGCGGTCCCTCTCCCACAATCAAAGATCAAGGACGACGATCTCAGTCTCTTGCCGGGGACCGCCAGCATGGAGCATGGTGAGTTTTTGCGCAGCGTCCCGCCGTACCGCACCGTACCGTATCATCTTTTGCTTCTTCGCGTTGCGTTGCGTTGAGTTGCGGGGTCTTTGTGGTCGCCGCACACCCGGCGATCGCCCGGCCACTTGATTGGCGAGAGCAGAGCTTCATGCGCGCTTGCACCACCCTTGCTCGCTCGTTGGTCTGTTCGTCATTTCGTGCGCTCTGCGGGCAGTGCCTGGCTGGCCGCTCCCGCTGGCCGCCACCCAGCCCTCGCTCGACTCGCTCGCAGATTGAAGCAAGGGTTATCTGCCGGCCGCACTCGTTGCCGCTGTCGGTCGTGCCTTTTCTTCTCGTTGCGATTGCGAAGAAAAGGGCCCCCCGCCCGTCCATCTTTCCATCTTTCAATTTCATCTCTTCATTGTTGCTTCATCATCATCACCTCTTCACGCACCTCACTCTTTCATACCGGCGCCACGCTTGGTGGCTGGTCCAATTTTGCCTCTCGCCTCGCCCCTCGCCCCTCGCCGCCTCGCCCGCGCGGTTTCGACGTCGGGGGAAACGGCGGCGTCGAACTTGCGCTCTCTGCTCGTGCGCCTGGCGCGGACTTCTCTCGTCGAGCCGTCACCGCCTGCGTTCGCTGCGCTCGCTGCGCTGCGCTGCCCTGCCCTGCGTCGTCGTTCTGCTAGGCTAGGCTGTTGACGATGTCCTCGGCTTCGTCGACGTCGGCGCCTTCTTCGTCCTCCTTCTCCTCTTCCTCATCCTCTGCGACCTCGTCATCACAATCGAGCCGCCCCTCGTCATCGTCTTCCACCATTAGCAGCTCAAACAGCGGCAACGACGGCCTAAGCATCGGCCTAGGCCCCATTGGCGTCTCCATCGGCGGCAGCGGGAGCGATTCATCTTCATCATCCCGGTCCTCCTCCTCTTCTGACTCCATGTCCTCCCCTACGCGCGACACGACCACCAATACCATGTCCTCGACAACGCCCACTACTACACGTCAAACAACGACGACTTCGGATACTTCGACGTCTATCACCTCGTCGACGACTTCCTCGTCCACTTCGGATACCACCTCGCCGACTACCACTTCTCGGACCTCAGGTGAGCGCGCGGGCGAGACCCTCTGGTCGAGCGCATCCTCGACCTTTGCGCTTACTCTGCCCCCTCCCTCCATCTCGCGCGCACAGACACTTCCACGTCCTCTGATACGTGAGCATTGCGCGAGCTCCCCGCGCTGCCTCGCCCGTAGCTGACTCCGCCCCCTGATTCGCGCACGCATACAGCACTCGCGTGAGTCCCACAACCTCTTCAACTTCCTTCTCTTCTTCTTCTTCTCGGGTTGGTGTTGCGCGCGCGGCGGGGTCCATCTCTCCATTCACTGGTAGCCTTGTGCCGGCAGCGAGGATGTGTACTGACCTCTCGTACTCGCACTCGCACCTCTCGCCCCTCCCACTCCTCGCGCCGCGCAGACATCTACCGCCGCCCCCGTCACGTCTACGGCAACGACGACCCCAACCAGCACAGCGGCGCCGCAAACAAGCAACAACAACAACAACAACAACAACAGCAATGGCGCCGACACGCCCGTCGTCGTCACTTCCGTCGTCCAAGCCACCGCACCGGGCGGATCGGCCGTAACCCTCACCTCGACCTCCCGCCCACAAAACGGAGAGCTCAATGGCTCCAACGGTTCCGGCTCATCGAGCTTCTTCGACAACAATGGCGCTGTAGGTGGCACATTCGCCGCGGTAGGCATCGTCGCCGCCCTTATCATCGCCGGACTCGTATGGTTCTTCTGGCGTCGTCGCAAGAACCAGCAGATGGACGCCGACGTCGTCGCAGCGGCTGGCGCAGCGGCGGCTACGACGCGCACGCCCTTTGACGATGACGATGACCCGGAGATGGTCGAAGACCCGACGTCTGCAGCGAGCAATCACGGCTATTACAGCAACTACGGCAACGAGTATGCTCCCTCGACCATGTCTGCTGGAACAGGTCAGCCGGGGATGGCAGGGATGGGCGCGTGGGGTCCAGCGGGGGCTGCTGCTGCTGGTGGAGCAGCTGCGGGCGCGTACGGCGGCTATTATGGCAGTCAGCACGACCACAATGCCGCGCAGCAGTACTACGATGCCGAGCCTAGCAACTACTACAACGGTGGCCCAACGTCGGGCGGGCACGACGGAGCGTTCAGCGCTGGGAGCCATCCGGAGATGTATGCGCAAAACACGGGGTGGAGTGGTGGGATGAGCAGTCAGGGCGGGCAAGGATACGGCAACGGCGGTTACGGCAATGGCGCATACGGCAACGGCGGTGGGTACGGCTCAGCGAACCACCTCGGCGCCATGGATGGGGAGGGCATGCCCTTCGCTGCGAGCGTGGCTGCGGGGCTCGCACAGCGCGATGGTGGGCAGGGCGGCTACAGCGACAACGTCTACGGCGGACAGTCCAGCGACGGCAGCGGAAATGGCAATGCGCCCATGTCCAACCCGCATCAGGGTGGCAACGGCGAGTCAGCCAACCTGCTCGGCCCGGACGTGTTCAGCGACCCATCGCCGCAGGAAGGGAGCTCACCCAACTACGAGGATGAGCCGTCCCACCATCAGCAGAGGGGCGCGTTGCAGGTGCGCAACCAGGAGTAGAGCGTGGCGGCACGCGCGGCGCCACGCCAACGCAGCGCAGCATGGACACACAAGGTTTTCCGTTCTCGATCGACCCGTCATCTTCAGTCAGTATATTCTTCGACTTCATCGTTTCGGCGGAGCGCTCCACGCTCTCGCCTCGCGCCTTCACCCTCGACCTTGTTCCTCTACACGCCGACCCTCGCCTTCCACTCGTTTCATTCTCGCCTCTCGCCTCGGCTCGCCCCCATCTCTGTGTCCTTACTTCGATCGATATAGCCAGCCCCCCTCTCTGTCCACCTACCACCACCTTCTTTTGTCTGGTCTGGTCTAAACTCAACTTCATGTCGCACAAAAACCATCATCCAGATTGCCAGGCAACGAGCGCCACGCCATGCCGTGCCGTGCCCTTCCGTGTGCCATGCAACGAGCCCCTGTCCGGAGCTTCCCTGGCTGTGCGTGTGTGCGTGCGTGCGCGGGTACGCGGGGGACCAAAGCGTAATTGTCATTGAGGGCCCGGAGTGCGAGAAGGGGGGGAATTTCGATCCATAGTGGCGAGCCGGCCAGCCGGCCAGCCGACCATCGAGGACGATGAGGGCAACGAGGATGAGAAGGAGTGGTTGCCGAGCGCGGTTGACCCGGTTTTGGATCAGTAACTGAGTGTGGGGTCACGGGCGCACTCTACTGTTTCCGTAATCCGGTACGCTCGACTGCCGAGTCGAGGACAGGCCGCGGTAAGCTAGGCGCATCAAGGTGTGGCTGCTTGTACGTCTGCTTCTGCGTCTGCGCAAGGATGGCCTGCGAAAAGGAATGAGAGTGGATGCTCTCTCTAGCTGCTACCTCGGTGCACGCTCTCACGCTAGCTACCCAACTTTCTGCCCTTTGTCTTCGCTCGCCGCTCGCCATGAGCTATTCTCGTTTGAGCTCAAGTTCAAGGTGTCAAGGCCTGCTCAGCAGCGCTTCGCATCGCATGACACCCACCCTCGCCAGAAAATGGCTCGAGCTGCATGGGCGGCCGCGGCCGGCGACTGGACTGCTTGCCCGCTTGCCCGCTTGCCCGCCTGCTCGCTCGCCTGCTCTGGCCTGGCAAGCGACCTTGATTGATTGATTGCGGGGCAAGGCCACGCACGACGCCGCTAGCCTTTCGCTCTGCGCTCTGCTCTCTCTTCGTCTTGTCTCACCCTCTCACTCTCTCCTCACCCGATTGTTATGAAGGGCTGGGTCAGACCACGCCAAGGCGAGACCAAAGCGCGCAGCGATAGAGTGAGACCGAGCGCAGACAAGCAAGCAAACAAACGGCGGCCGTCATCACAAGAGAGGGGCTCGCGGGCCCCTCCCCTCGAAGCTCCTGTCTCTGTTTCGGAGGGGCATATGGTTGCCGAGAAAAGCGCAGATGCAAGCAAGAGAGCTTTTGAGTTGTGTTGGACGCACGCACGCAATGCATCCCCGCATCGCTCTGTGAGACACGAGAGCAACCAGGTATAGCAGAAGACGCATCTTGACTCCTCTCCCTCATCTCTTTTCCCCTTCATCAATCGGACACCCTCCTTCCCTCCTTGCCATCATTCCCCTCCTACCTCTCTGCTCCTCCATCACCGCCTGAGCTGCGGGCGTCACACTCACTCGCTCCCACTCACAACCCCCTCGCTCCCACCACTCGCCCGCGATGCTGGCCCTTCTTCCTCGCCTCGCCGCCTTGCTCGCTCTCCTGCTCGCGCTGAGCATCCCCGCCGATGCCCTTCCCACGATGAGAACGTATCGCGGCGTCTCGCCCTACAAGGCCCTCGCTGAAGGCGGCCTCTACCCGGAGCGAGACCCTAATCGCCCCCTTGTCCAGGTCCTCAACCCTCACATGCGACACCCCAAGGAGAACTGGGACCCTAGACGTGCGTGCTGTGATGAGCGAGAATGGCGCAGCAGACCATGGTGGCTGACCTTCTCCTCGCCCCCTCACCCCGCGCAGTGATGCCCGGCGCAAATCGCCTTCCCTACGGCGGCAAGTACAACCGTCGACCAGAATGGGCGGATCGCATCGTCAAACGCTCCAAGCGCCACGCCCACTCTCTGGTCAGTTTCGCCGCTCGAATGGGCATCGACCTCGTCAAACTCATCGACATCAGCGACCCAGCGGGACAAGTAGCAGCTGCGCACGACCTCATGCACGCAGACTCCATTTGGCGAGGCCTCGATTCAGAGACGGGACACTCAGTCTTCCTCCCCAACGGTACGGTTGTGGGCAAAGGCGAGGATGGACTGCCTAGACTAATGGATTATGCAAGCTCAGGGTTCCCCTACGGCAAGACGCCCGTGCGAGGAGTCAATATCGGTAACTGGCTCGTCGCCGAGTTCTGGATGGACCCGTGAGTGTGCGGGGCGAAACTCAATGCAGCGCAGATTCCTTCGCAGCTGACCCCCGCTCTCCACGCACGCAGCGGCTACAATCAACCCCTCAACGACCACGCCATCAATGCCCCCTACCCAAACGCCATCGTCGACGAATGGACCGCCGGTCAATACTCCCCCTATCGCTACCAGGAGGAAGTCTTCAAGGGCCACTACGAGTCATGGTTCTCCCGCAACGAGATGCGCAAGATTGCCCAAGCGGGTTTCAACCACGTTCGCCTCCCCATCGGCTTCTGGGCCTTCGGCGAGACCAACCGTGGTAACGAGCCCTACCGCACCTTCAATCAGTACAGCAAGCTCATCGAGGCGTGCGGCTGGGCGCGTGAGTTTGGCCTCAAGGTGTGGATCGACCTGCACGGCGTGCCGGGCAGTCAGAATGGGTTCGACAATTCCGGGCGTAGCGGACCCATCGAGTGGACAAACGACCCCGACAACATCAGTCGAACCAAATACGCCTTCTCGCGCCTCGTCAAGACGTTCAATGGCCCCGAGTGGCAAGGCACAGTCACCGCCTTCGAAGCCATCAATGAGCCTCAAGGCCACAATGCTCGCGTGCTGCGCGAGCTCCAAAACGACTATTACCCTTACAGCCTCGGCGTGGTAAAGGACAACGCGCCAAGCCGCCTCCAGGTGACGCACGATGCCTTTATCACGCCTAAAGCGTGGGAGAACTACTACTCCAAGTCCGACGCCAAGAAGGTCATCCTCGACACTCACCAGTACTTCATCTACAGCGACTCGGAGCACGACGCCGACGACTCGGTGCGTATCCGCGAGGTGTGCGCCTTGCGTGGCTCCCTCGCACGCAGTGCGCAACACTACGCCACCATCGTGGGCGAGATGAGCGTGTGTGCCCCTCAAGGCGACAATGGGAAACATCGCGACTTGCCCGCTGGCAAGTTCCACTTCACTCGCCCAGCGGACCAATACCGCTACTCGAAGCGATACATGGCCTTCCTGGCTTGGAACTTCCGTACGCAGCAGGCCGTCTTTGAGCAGAGGGGCAATGGGTGGATCGCATGGGCTTGGAAGAACAAGGCGTTCCGTGATTGGAGCGTCACGGATGGGATTGCCGATGGGTGGTGGCCTAAGAATACGGCAGAGTATGATAACAATCCGTTGGGTGGGGATGTGGATGCTGTTTGTAGGCAGGTGGGCGCGTGAGCCTAGCGTGTCAGCAGCACCGCGAGCGCATCGATACTCACGACACGACACGACAAGACGACGACTGTGATACCTCATTCTCCTTCTCTTCTCCTCGCCTCGCCTCGCCTCGCCTCGCCTCGCCTCGCCACGCCACGCCACGCCACGCCACGCCATGCTTGCTACAATCTTTTCCCTCTCAATGACCCATACCATTTATGTCTTGCCGCCCGCCACTCAGCTCTGCGCCACATCCTCGCCTGTAAAGACCCTGCGCACCATCCCCGGCAGCCCAGCCAGCGTAGCAACGAAGTGCCCCTCGAACCCATCGCGCAGTACGTCCCCCCATCCCAAGGGGTGCGAGTGAAGGCGTCGCACGCTATACCTCAGTCCAGTACCGCTCCGTCTGATGTTCTCCTCACAGAAGTACACCCCTCCAGGCACCCTTCCCGGATCCTTGACGCGCAGTACAAGGCTGAGCAGCGGTAAATGATTGACCGCCTCCACCAACCCCTCGACAAGGGCGAAGCGCACCATCCCCTCAGCGACGGCGACGGATATCGCGAAGAGGTAGTGATACACGGCGACGGTCGGTGCGAGGAAGAGGGCGAGTGTGAAGAATATTGCTCCGAGCAGCAGCTGATCCAGATCGTAGTGGGCGCTGACGAGCTCCCAGCCTGAAGAAGAAGCGCGAGGGGAGAGGAGGGTCCTTTTCTTACCCCGGAAGAGGTTGAGGAGCGTGCCCAGCAGGTGGAGAAGGGCCGCGTATTGGCTTCGGGCGAGGGTGTGAAGGAGACGGAGGTGCAGGGTCGCTAGGCGGGCCAGGTCTGCCAGTAGGCAGATTTGCAGGGCGAGGCCGCCCCCGTATTGCCCTGCGCGGGCGATTAGGCCTAGCAGCGCGGGCAGGGGCACAACGATGCAGTGATGGAGTATGGTCTGCTCGGCCAACGTGGTCAGGCCGACGTACATGTCCCGATAGAAGCTTGAGAGCTCCGTGTTCAGCTTGAGACCACCCGGCCAGTCGTCCAACCAACCACAAGCCTCTACCACGTCCCGCACCAACAGACCGGCAACGAGCTTCTCGGATATCCACGCAGCCACCTGCTCCTTCGTCGCGGAGAGCACGGCGCTCATCGCCATGCCGAGCAGGACGTCATTGGCCATCAGCCAGAGGGCATTCCATGTGCTCACGTAGCCGCGTGAGAGGTCCGCAGCGGGCAGAGTATCCTGCTGGCGTTGTCGGCGTAGTCTGGCTGCAAGGCGGGGGAAGGAGGAGATTTGCGTGAGGCGGAGGGAGAGTTGGCGGCACGAGGATGAGAGGGTAAGCAGGCTGGGTGCGCGCCGTGTGCGAAGGAGTAGCGGTTGAGACAGCGTAGCTTGGGCCATGCGAGTGATATTGATGAGGGCGCCAGAGGCGACGCTTGCTAGTCGAGAACTCCGTTCGCCGGGAGCACAACGCGACTTGCGCAGATCGAGTCGCTCGCGGGCTCGCCGTACCTTGTTGATGCAGTCGATTGCTCTTCGCAGGCCTGCGCCAGGCTCCATGCCAGGAGGGAAGCCGCCGGTGATCTCGAACCAACGTTGCGGGTTGCCGGCCAAGAATGTGGCCAAGCGGTCCTCCGCACAGGGTGATGCGGCTGCAAGAGACTCGCCCGACCGTCGACGCAGATCGAGTGGCTCGAGGGTGAGAAAGCGAAGCATTGTATCGTCTGGCGGGTCGAAGAGGACGACGCTGATTGCAGTGGTGGTGGGCGAGGTTGCACGGTGAGGGCCTAGGCTGCGAACAGGGGCCACGGTGAGGCTGAAGAAGGCGCGGCGCAGATGTTGGCATCAGTTTGAAGCGTATATGCGCTTGTAAAAAGCGACTGCTCACCTCGTGATGATGGGGCCTATCTCTTCTCTTCTTTGCCATGGCCGTCGACGTCTCCTTCGCCGTCTGATTTGCGGCCCATCGGCGCAAGGAGATACATTCATCCAGACCTGGCTGTATGCGTCCTCCTTGTCCACATCCATTCCCGCAGAGGCCACCACCCTGCCTACTACTCTTAGCTGTATCGTCCACTTCGCCGTACTCTGAGTCGGCCCATCTCGCTCTTTGCCCTTGCCTTTGCGATCTAATCGTCGGCTGAGGAGCCACGCGACCTCTGCCTGACGTTCATCGTCGGCGGATAGCGCCCCAGCAACGACAACGACGGCCTCATCCGGTCCACCTTGGAATGTCCATCCGACGAGGGCAGACCCTTCTGTGAGCGGCGCGAGGTCGGCTGGCCAGTAGATGGTGACACGATCAGGTCGTCGTTGGACGAGGTCCGACTCGTCGTGGTCGTCGTCGTCTTCCCCGCCTGAATGACGAGCATGCCCGTTCAATGCTGGCCTCCGGGGCAAGCTTGACGAGGAGGAAGGGGAAGAGGAAGAGGGGGCCATGGATCGGCTCTATGACTTGCTGCAGCGTCTCATCTGCGGGTCGGTCAGCTTGAGAAAGTAGAGAGCGAGGAGAGTGGAGGCTACAACGAGAGCATAGATGCGAATGCGGATGCGGACCGATGGAGAAGAAGTCAAGTCGCGCCCAAGTCGCTCGCTCAGTCCAACATGTCGACTCGCTCCGCTCTCGCGTCCAGAGGCCCGTGCATCACACGGAATCCACGCGTGGCTGGGCTTGCCTGCAATATGGTTACATTTTTTTGCGTACGGAACAAGGTGACCCACGATGACCTCCGAATTTTATACAAAAGCGCTCTGCCTCAAGAAAGGGGGTCGCTTCACCTTCCTCTCCTTCTCTTCCCCTTCCATTCGTATCTCGACAATCTCCATTCTCTTGCTCAAATGCGGCACCTGCCACATCGGCGAAGGCGAATTGGGCATTGGAGTCGTCGCCGTCATCCCCGCTCCCTCCGCCGACCCCGACTGGGACTGCCTACTCTTACTACTATCCGTCTTTTCCACCACGCTCAGCACCCTCAACGCCGAAACGGCAAAAGTGAGTGCGGCGAGCACCACCATTGACCATCCCACGGCCAGATCGATTAGAATGACGACGCGCGTACCCTCCTTTGGGCCGCGGGCATAGCTGCGTTGTGCAGCGAGAGCGTGGTAGAGGGAGAGGGAAATGAAGAGGCACTCCCCCACAAAGAGGGCACCGAAGAAGGATCCCGTCATGATGAGCTGCCGACGACGATTGCTCAAACGTTGCGACTCGTCGGCCTCAGCCGGGGGCGTGTCTCGCAGCGGGGTGACGGCTTTGGACGAGTTGCGGCGTAGAGTGTAGGGACGATCTGCTAGTTGGAGCTCCAGTCTGTTCTGCGCCATATGAACCTGCTCTCGTTGTAGACGCATCAGCTTATACGCCGACGCGCCTAGCCCAAAGAGGAGGACGAGCTCGAATGCGGCGAAGATGGCATAGCAGACACCGAGGTGAAAGACGCTCTGCCTGACGAGGGACCAGAGATCCGACGTCTGCGCGATCAGGTCAGTCGTGGTGGCCTGCGAATCCATGGCGACGAGAACCTTGTAGCTCTTGACTGCCCCGCTCATGGCTCGACGGGAGAGGACGATGGGCGTGACGAGAGATGCGCCCATGACGAGAGGTGCGCCAAAGGTGAGGCCATTGATGATCCATGGATGCATCCAACGACGCTTGCCCAGCTTGTAGCTAGCTCCTTCGCAGGCGATGAAAGACGCCATGGTTAGCGAGAGGACGCCGGACCAGAATGCGCCCAGGGCGAGTACGTCGACGAAGGCAAAATTCTGGGGGTTGGGCAAGGTGGCAGCCTTGTTGTCGCGGTGTAGTTGCAGACGGCGCTTGAGGAAGAAGATGGCGCAGCAGACTGATTCGAGGAGGAGGAAGCCGTGCGAGGCGTGCCACTGCGGGGGCCGGGGCCGGGGCCGGGGGGGGAGAAGGGTGTGAGCAAAGAAGCAATCGCGAATTGCTTGCACGCACACTCACTACCCAATAGGTACGACTGCCAATGCTGCGCGAGCGTAGCAGCCATAGTCTGCCTTTCCACGCCTGGTAGCCCAGTAGACAGACTGTGCGGTGGATGAAGGCGGAGGGTGAGCCCGCGATCCCTGCTGCGCATCTTGTCAGCACTCACCCCCTATCCCAACCATGGCCATGAGCAACGGCGCGGCGACAGCGTCAGCCTGCTTGACCTGTCTCGTCCTCGCCGGAACGATGAGATTGTACGCAAATCGGTGCAGCTCAGCGATCGCCGTCGGCGTCCGAGCGTCGAGATCTGCGATGAGCTGCGCAGGGTACGCGGCCGGCGTGACCGTGGTATTGATCATCGCGGTGATGGTGGTGTTGCTGCGAGAAGAGAGGCATCACTTCCAGCTCGACGACTTCCATGATCACATTTGCGTTCGACGTCGTCGCCGATGGATGTTGCCTTGCCCTCGAGATCGATCGATCGGCCACCTCATTGTCGTCTCGTGTCGCGGTGGGATGGAAGCGGAGTCAAGATCGGAGAAAGTGGCGCGCGCCTCTTTTGGACGTGCACGCCTAGTCTAGAACCAGGACCCCCATCTCGCATTGGGACGGAAGACGAGATGAAGCGCACCGTCTGTGCAGGATTAGACTCGGACTCAGAGGTGTCGGTGTCGCAAAGGGTGTCGAAGCTTGCTGGATTCGATTCTACTATGCTCGTCGATGCTGAGCATCTTCAGCTGGGCGGCGAATGCAGCGAGACTGGATGACATCGTGAGATAATTGGCCTGGCCTGATGCATCCATCCATGCTGAGAGCGAGATGAGAGCCAGATGAGACCGTGGGGAGAGCGCCTTGATTCAGTCGATGGCCTGGCGTGGGAATGCTTCTCATCCTCAGGGCAGAGCTTTGTCAGATACGCGCGTTTCATCGCTACCATCGCGTTGAGCGCGCCGCACGACGCCTTGAGCTCACCACGCGCGGCCTCACTCGCTATCCCGCCGTGAGTCGTCAGCCAATCAAATCAGGACCGATGACCCTCGCTCACTGCTCACTACATTGCCAATACCGCGCCCTGTAAATGTAGCGAAAACAACATGCCGGCACGGGCGGCAGGTGCAAGCTGGGTCATCCGAGTGCTCGCGCCCGTTTGCCTCGGACCCACTCGCCCACTCGCGGCGGCAAAAAAGTGAGATTGGTGCGCACCTCGCTCGCCCTCTTGCCGCCTCTGCCTAGCCCTGCATGGCCCAGACGCCGAAGCGAAGGAGAAGAACACACACAAAACTACGCGCGGGAGGGCGGCGAGAGAAGTCCACTTTCTAACCCACCTCCTCATCTTACCTCGATCATCTCGTCACCACGTTCCTTTCGCAATGGCCTCTGGCTCTTCCTCCTCATCGTCATCATCAGCGTCACCCTCGTCGCGCCGCCGCCACTTCATCATCGTAGGCAGCGGCGTTTACGGCGCATCTACGGCCCTCACCCTCGTCCGCCTAGGACATCGCGTAACGGTCCTCGAGCGCTCCCGCGACGGGTACGCCGCTCACGACTCGGCATCCAACGACTACAACAAGATCATTCGCTCCGACTACTCTAACCCTCACTATCGCCATCTTGCCGAGCTGGCCATCCAGGAATGGAGGGATAGCCCCTTGCTGTCTCGCTACTACCATGAGACGGGGTTCGTCCTTGCCAGTCGATTCAATCAGGAGGAAGGGAGGAAGTACGTGGATAGCTGCCTTTCGCGCGAGCAGCTTGCGGGAAGCCAGCGTAGGCCATACGAGATCAAGGGGCAGGAAGGGATCGCCCGAGCTTTCCCTTCTGCCAGCCATGCGCATCTGGGAACGACGATCAAGGGGCTAGGCGAGACGGCGTTGGGCTATGCGAATCCGCTGGGAGGGTGGGCAGAGGCTGCCAATGCGACAAACGCCGTACTGGACGAGGCGGTGCGACTAGGCGCGGACGTATTCGGCGGGATCGAAATGGCGGGTCTGATCCTCGAAAAGGACTCAACAGGTCGACCATGCGCGAAAGGCGTGACCACATCAGACGGACAAAGCTTCGAGGCAGATACGGTCATTCTAGCCCCCGGCTCGTGGCTTTCTTCCCTCCTCAAGACCTGCCTCCCTCACGACCAGATGTGGCACTCCCTCCCTCACGGCCCGCTGCGCCCCTCCGGCCAGGTAGTCATGACACTTCAGTTGGACAGCGCCTCTCGCGCCCGCTACGCCAACGCGCCCGTGGTCCTCGACTACTCGACGGGCTTCTACGTATTCCCACCCAACGCAGACGGCATAGTGAAATGTGCAATCCACGGTCCAGGGTTCCGTTTCCCCGCTCCAGGCGCTTACTCCCCCACGATGCCCACCTACGGGAGTAGCGGCGGCGCCGCATCAATTGCTCCTGGCTCGCTCCTGAGCATAGGTTCCGAGTGGCGCGGTCAGCTTCAGCCCCTCGAGCACATCCCCGAGGACACGGAAACGTTGCTTCGCTCCCTCCTTCACGACATCTATCCCGAGCTGGCCACGATCCCCAACAGCGAGCGACGTGTGTGCTGGTACGCGGACTCTTCCTCCCTCGATGAGAATTGGCTCCTCGACTGGCATCCGCGTGTGGGGAACCTCTTCCTCGCTGGCGCAGGGTCAGGGCATGGCTTCAAGTTCTTGCCGTGCATGGGGGACATTGTGGCGGAGAGGATGGGGCTGGCCCAGCCTTCCAAGTGGACTTCGGAGGAGAATCCCTGGAAGCAGCATCAGGAGCGCGTATGGACGTTGCAATATCGCGAGGAGGTGGCGCAGAAGGGTAAGGCGAAGGAGGTGAGGGCGCGACTGTAAATGGGCGAGAGGGCGGCGAGCAGATCAGTACCGCACGCACGTATAGAGGTGACGCTTTGTTGTATTTAGAGTGCTTGAAGATTAGAAGAGATAGACTGACGTTGAATACGGTGTGAGAAAGAAGCTGTGGATATGATGATGAAACGTGATATCAGAAAAATGCTGGACGGCGTGGCGTGGTGTGGCGTGGGTGGGCTTGGCACGCGGGTCTCTCAGCGCCTCGTGCGTCCCCCCTTGATAGCCTCCTCCACCACCTGCTCATAGCTAGCCAGCGCCGGCTTGCCACTAAAGGCGGCCTGCGCATTATACCTCGCCACGACGAGGGGCACCTCCTTCTGGAGGAAGCGCAGCGCGAGGGACATCTCGCGATCCCGCCCATGGCGGTCTCCTACGGCGATCTGCGAAGAGAAGAGGGGCAGGTACTCGTCGAGGCGATTCGACGGCGACGCGGCAGCAGCAGCAGCAGTTGGGGCTGAGTCAGCGTCGCGAGAGTCGCTTGGGCGTCGCGCGTCCGTGTGCGAAGATACTGGGGTGGGGTTGTCACGAGGTGCTCGGCGAGGGTTGGCGTCATGCGTTGACGTGGGGCGCGTTCGTGCTGCGGGCTCCGGCGTTGTGAATGAGTGGTCGATGTCGTTGGAGTCGTCGTAGCCGTTGTCATTGTAGCCATTGTCATCCTGGCGGCGCTGCTCGCGCTCACGACGAGGAGTGTGGCCGAGCAACCCCCTACGGCCGAAGCCCGGGTCCTCATCCTGACGCAACGTCGTACCGCTGGCGCTGGCGCTGGGGCGCTCGGCCGCACGCTGCTGCTGCTTTGCCCGTGCATCCGCAAGTCGCTGGGGCAGTCTCTTGAGGTGTGTACGATAGGCGTCGTCGACGCTTGCCCTACCACGCGGGAAGCCCGAGTCATGGTAATCCTTGTCGCAGAGTAGATCTTGAATCCCAAACAGGTACGCGAGCTGCACGATGGTCTTGCACCCATCGACGTCCCACTCCTTGGCAACGGGCGAGACGGGGCACCAATGGCCGTCGTTATTCATGCGTGAATCCTCCATCAGGCGACGATAGACTGCGAGGCGAGCAGCGGAGCGATGCAGAGCGGGTGGTTCGTAGCCATTGGCGTTGCAAGGGATGGAGCCGGAGATGCAATGTTCGCACGCTTGTGAAGGTGGGCGGGGACGACATTCCTGGCCGCCTTGGTAGCACTGGAAGCAAGGGTAGAGATACCCTGATGTGCGAGGCAGAGGGCGAGGGTACAGAGGGAGGAGCCGGAGACGGAGGCATCTGCGAGCGTCTGCGACGTTTTGCAGGGGGAGGCTCTTCGTCGTGCTCGACCTTGGGCGTGGCCGTCTTGACGTCGTTGAGTCGAGGATAAAATGGCGCTGGTGAATGAGGGACAGATGACATTTCGAGAAGCGCCGCAGTTTCGACTGAGCGCTTCGAAGGCGACACTGCTGCCGCTGGATATCTTGGAACGGATGCTGCTACTGATGACGTGCGATTGACTGAGCTGAGAGGAGGAGGTAGCTTGGCAGGGGTAGAAGGTGCCGGCGCCATCTTGGGTGCAGAGGACGCTCGTCGCTGTCGGTGAGGTGGGATGGGCAGGCCAGCTTTCTCGTAATCCTCGTCGAAGAGGAGGTGCTCGATGCCGAAGCTGATGGCCAGGCCTACGATGCCTTCCTTCCAGTGGCGGGGGTCGCAAGGGACAGGGGGTGGGTTGGGGTTGCCCTCGTTGAGCTTGGCAGCCTCTGCGCAGAGGCATTTGTAGATCTGCGGGTGCGAGAAGAGAAGCAGATGATTAGCGTGCGAGACCGGCAGTCCAGCCTTCTGGTGCTGCGCACTCACCTCAGTCTTGACTTGGCGGCGATAGCGGGGAGCTGGGCGGGCGGAGGTGGGGAGGTGAGTGCGTTGTCGCAGCTGTATGCTCGCGTTGCACTCACCCTGTCCGTCGACGTTGCAAGGCGAAGACCCGGCCTTGAGGCACGTCTCACAATATCGACTGCCTTGCTGTATCAAACACTTTTGCTGCCTACTCCAGCAGGTGTAGCAGGCAACGGCAGCCTCTTCGCACTTGACCGTGCTTGGGGACGAGGCTGGTACAGCTGGTAGTAGCGACGGGTCGCCGTTGTCGCTGCTGGACTCGTCGGGAGTCGCGATTGAACCTGGATCAAAGTCAGGATCTTTGGCGTGGTCGGACGCGGACGTATCGGTGGAATCGCTTTTGCTGTCACGGCTGGGCGACCTTGCCATGGCAGGCGCAGAGGGGCGCAAACCTGAGGAGCGACTGTGCGGTCAAGGAGGCTGTGGTGAGGGGAGTGTGGTATTGGAGAGAAGCGAAGAAGGGCAAGAAGCGCGCTCAGACTCCCCACCGCGATGTGACTGGATTCGTGTGTGTGTGCCAGGCCCCTCATCGCGAACAAGGCAAGAGGGACGGCAGGCGCGGGCGGGCGTCAGCGGCAGACAGGCAGACAGGGCGGCTGACGCTGCTCAGCTCTCGTGCGTCGACCTGAGAAGGGCACTTTGCGAATCAACGTCGACTTCGGCGTCGACTTCGAGCAGCTCGTTCTCGCCGCTATATCTTTCTTCGGCTTGAATTTTTTTTTGACCTCCTCATTCGTGTTGCGTTGCGTGTTGGAAAGCAGAGGCAGTCAGCACTCGCCGGCGCGTGTGGTCATCGCCCACTTTCAACTGCCTGCCTGCCTGCCTGCCGCGGTGCCCGGTGCTGCAGGGTTTGGCGCGGAGAGATGCGTGAGTGGAGATGGATGGGCCAATGTCAAACAAAGTGGCGGGTGTGAGAGGTGCATCGCATAGCTGCCATTACTACCATCATCTCCCCTACGTCCCCTCATCGTACTCGATGGCATGACAGCGCCCTCACCCACCAAACACAAGCCAAAGCCCGCGGGCACTCCGGGCAAAGGCATCTCGCCATCCGGCGTTCGTTCCCGCGCTCAGCTGAATCGCCGCCAGTCATTCACCTCACGCAAAGTATCCTCGAAAAGCAGTCGCTTTGCACCTACCTCGTCCGAGCAGCCCTTACTGGGCGGCCTTACCTTCCTCGACATCGTCTTCATCGGCGTAGCATACAGCGTCAACCTGCTCAAGACGCTAGGCCTCGCCGAGCTGGCGGATATAGCTTGGCATGCGCTGCGCTACACCTTTACTGCGCTGCCCTTTGCCTTCTACCAGAGGTGGTCGCGCAGCCAAAGCCCAGCTCCTCGCGAAGACAGCGCCGTCTTGTCGTCAAGCGAGGACGACATCCTCGATGAAAAGAAGAAGCAGCGTCCTTCCCCCATCGAGCAGAGCCCTGCGCAGCTCTCCCCTTTCCACCACCTCGTCATCCTCCTCACCCGCTTTGCATGCTCTCATTTCCCTCACCTCCTCCCGCGAGTCCTGTTCGCCGAGGAGACGATGCTTCCATTCGTCGGCTGGAGGACAGGCGGGGCCAGCTGGGGCTTGATGCGCGAGATGGTCGGCGAAGAGTGGAAGGCGGTATGGCTGGGTGACGATGCGTATATGAGCGAAGAAGCGCGAAGAGAAGAGGTAGGCGCCAGGAAAACAACGACGCTCTTCTACCTGCACGGCGGCGGCTTCTCGCTAGGCAGCGTATCCTTCTACGCCGAAGCCCTGCTGCGGGTGCTCAACAAAATCGCATTCATCGAGGGTCCCGACACAGCACGAGCGAGGTGCATCGCCGTGGAGTACGACCTCAGTCCAAGCGCAAGGTTCCCACAACCCCTCTTGCAATGTCTGCGCTGCTATGCTCACCTCGTTGAAGTTGAAAAGATGGACCCGCGCTACATCACCTTCGCGGGCGACTCTGCGGGAGGCAATCTGGCAATGAGCATGCTCCTCGTCCTCTCGGGCCAGGCGAAAGATCAGACGGCTCTGGCTGAGCGCGACTGGTCGCAACTCCCTATGCCGGGCAAGGCGCTCCTCATCAGCCCGTGGTGCGATCTACGACCCAAGCAAGCGCACGCCTTTGCCAGCCTGCGCGACGATGTCAAGGAGCAGCGGAAGAGTGGCGCTAAACGCGAGGACAAGAAGCGCCGCGACGCGCAGCAGAGCGCAACGCTCGCCGACTCGATGGTGTCGTACGACTGGTGAGGCGCGGCCTTGACATTGCGAGAGTTGAGCAACGCACTGACCCTTCCTCCCTCTCCCGCACGCACGCCAGGGACTACGTCGCCTCCGAAACGCTTCTACACTTCGCCCAAGTCTACGCCGGAGTCCTCCCCGAGCCACGCCGCGTAGCAGGACCACTCGGCTGGCTCTCGCACCTCTGCGGCGTGCTGGGCCAAGGAGTCGAGGCGGAACGCTCCAAGCCCTCCTCCAGGTCAACGCGGGGTCGCAAGCGTAAGCGCGGGATGCGAGTGATGGACCCAGCGCGACGACTGGCTACGGCTGTCAATGAGCTCCTGGAGCGTCCCCTCTTCGAAAGACTCAAGGCTGCCGTCCCCGACTCCACAGCCCTCTCACAGAGCTCGCATGCCGACGCCGCCCTCGCTACTCCTGTACCTAGCTTCAGCGCCGGTCTGCAACCCCTCTTCACCCCGCGCGATCGCACCACGCGCAAGGTCCTCTCCACCGCTCAGCTGCACGACCCGCCTTCCACGCCTTCCTCCCTAGACTCCAACATCCTCCTCTCCCCCATCCTCGGCGACTGGACACAAGTCCACCTCGCAGGCGGCGCCCTCGTCACCTGGGGCGAACGCGAACGTCTCTCGGCGGATATCGAGTCGTGGGTCGAGCAGGTGCACAGCGGCATGACCCCCGACGAGCTGCGCGCCGGCTACGTCGAGGACGATCAGCCGCGCCAGGATGGGCACAAAGAGCTGGAATTGCGCGAGAGGAAAGAGAGGGGAAAGTGGTTGAAGGCAGTCGTAGAGCATGGACCGGGAGGTGTACATGCCTGGCCGTTCGTCTCGATGTACCTTGCCGGGACGGAGGAGGAGCGCGAGAGGGGGTTGGAGACGCTTGCGAGATTTGTGGCTGCGGAGAAGCGCGTGGAGCACGAGGAGCGCGAAGAGGAGGAGGAGGAGGAGGGGTACTTTGATCAGGGAGGGGCGTTTGGCTCTGGCATGAGCAGCCCGACATTCACTAGCGGGGATGCTCGCATCGCAGCAGCCGGACGCCGTTTTACCGACGAAGAGTACCAGGAGGCTCTGGGATTGGGTGTGACGCTCGGAGGGAGCAGGCCGGCCCTCTCGCTCAGCACTACGCCCACCACCCCTTCGTCTGCCTCTCGCACGCCAACTCGCACTCCAATGTCCGTCACACCTCCTACGACTACGCCCGGCTCTCCTAGCGAGTATGCGCGCGCCTCGCCACGCTCACGGCGCATTGAGTCGGGCGAACCAGCGAGGGGGAGGAGGCTGGGAGACTCTCGCCCACTATGGTGGACAACGACGCAAGCCGCGCCGCCCGCGGAGCAGGGCAGTTCGGAGGTGAGCATCAGCACGGCGGAGGTGGATGAAGAAGACGAGGAGGACGGCGACGAAGACGACGAGCTCGAGGAGGAAGCAGAAGAAGAAGAGCGCATCCCACCAGCACCTTTGCATCCATCCGACTTCGGCCTCTCCTACGCACCCTTGCGCCGCGACGCAGAGGGGTTGAGCGATATCGCTGAAGAGGCTAGCGTGTTATCCGCCTCGCCCTCCCTCTCGCCACAGCGAGGCGGGCAAGAAGAAGAACAAGGCGGAGACGACGACGACGACGACGACGCGGATTCGCTCTTCTCGCCTCAGACCCGACACTACATCCGACTCGAGGCGGAGAGACAGCTTGCGAGGGAAAGTGCTGCGGAGCACGGCACACAGGACAACAGTAGAGGGTCCCGCGATGCGTGGTGGGCGTGAACAGACAGAGGCTTGTTGTACATACCATTCCTTTGATATCCCCGCGGGCGAAAAACATCAGGCCAAGAGCATTCCAACCACGCCATCCTGGTCGGACTGCGGATCGTTCCAACTGGCGTAGGCCGGACGGCGATCTGCTTTTTCTCTCGTAGCGTCAAGTGGTCTTCTGAGGCGACACCATCCCCTACGCCCTTATACCCCTCGCCCACTCGACCGGACCCCAACAAATGCAAATGCAGGGCACTTGTTGCGTCACAACACGAGTCCAGATGATCGGTGGTGTATTTTCGAGCCGTGCCCTTGCCCTCGCGCTGAGTTGACGCAATGAGCTCTGACAGCGGCGGCGGCGTCGTGATAAAAAAGTCGTAGCTGCCTCCTTGTCCTCCTTGAGTGCCTATCTCATCCTACACCACGCCACCACAGAACCTAGCATGCGAGCCATCATCTTCACACTCGCCATGACGCTCCTCGTCCTCCTCGCGGGAACTCACCACTGCAAGGCCGACCTTCCCCCCGCGCCCGCCGATGCTCTAGTGAGCTGCTTCTTCGACGATTTGTGCAACGACTTCGACCAGTACGTCAAAGGCGACAAATCGGCGCACTTTAGCTGCAATGGTATCAAGCCAGTGCGCGCTGGTGGCTCCTTCTGTCGCAACTGCAAGCAGTGCCCCTGCAAAGATTGCATCGCAGCAAAGTATGACCAGGGGAAGTGCTACGTGGGATACTATGCCGGGCTTGTTCAGTGGTGCGGGTAAGAGAAGGCGTGCAGAGGTTGCGAGTGGGATTTGTGCACGCTGGGACTGGTCTCGAGCGAGTGACATTGAAGTCGTCATGGTGATCTGTAATGTCCATCTCTCCACAAGCTCTTCATGGCCTGCATGACTTGCCCATCAACCCCTTCTCTCACACACCACCATCCTCACCGCCCTCAATCCCCACACCATCGCGTGTACCCCGGGTAGCATTCGTCCACATGGACAGGCCTGCAATTCGAGCAGGGGCATTGATGGCACTCTCTACATATAGCAGCCACGGGTCCCGCCACTGCCTTGAAGGAAACGCATACGCCGTCGAAATACGTCGAGCCCTTGTGATCGCCGGTGATGTTGTGGTTGTACGTCTGGCAAGCGGCATCCGAGAAACAGGTTCCAAGCGTGGGTAGCTCAGGAGCGGGCTTATCCTTGTCCTTGTCCTTGTCCTTGTCTTTCTTTTTCTTAGCGTCCACGAGGCTGAGTGTCGGACCGCCGAGGATGAAGACTATCAGCGCTCGGAGAGGTAGCAGTTTGAGAGGGCGCATTGTAGGTGCAATTGCCAGTAGAAGTCAGGAGGAAAAGATGACGCTCGAATCTTCATCTGTCGTCAGCGAGGTACGTCCTCATTGACGTGTCCATCGCCGACCCAAGGGCAGGGGGAAAGGGTCAGAGGGGACATCGCGGTCCGCGATCGAGTGCGGCGCTGAGCAGGCATCAAGGCGAAGAGGCGCTACAATTGCGGTGACGGGATGGAGAAGGGAGCAGCGACAATCGCCAAGATTTGCTCCTCATCATCGTAGGACTGCCTGGCTAAGATGGGCTTTCTCTTCGATGATCCCGAGCGGATGGTGGAGAGGCAAGAGAGGATGTGAGCATCGCAGCGGTTGTTCATCCTGAGAAAAGACGCGACGCGGCGCGGACCACGTGTTTCAGCTGGAGCGCTCCTCAATGGCGATGAAAGATGACTGCAAGCTGACAGAGGAGCGAGAGCTAAGTGGGCTGCCTCTTGGCGGCGTAGCTTTGAGACCGGCCTGCGCCTACATTTCAGCCTCCAAGTTGCCCTTCGAATGAATGCCGCCAATGCCTTGTCCTTCATTCCCAGACAGCACCGGCATATCTGCGTGCGCTGAGAGTCAACTCAATAGGACGCTCTCCCCTGCAATGCTCTTGCTCACATTCACGATGCTGGTAACGAACGCGTTCGTCTCCCCTCGTCCCCTCCGTAGGTGTTGCTTTGGCCTCCAGTTGCTCTTTCTCTGCTGCTTGCCGCTCGCCGCCTGCCTCGGCTGGGCAGCCACACACCCGCCCACCAGAGGGCCCCTCTCGCCGCCTTCCCGCCCGGCCTGTGTGTGTTCGCCAAGTCGCCGCGGGGTCGTGAGCAGGCGCGGAGGATGAGGTGCATCACACACACCGGACACCGCCTCCAGGGCGGAGCTCGACCAGGGGGCAGCGAAAGCAAAAGCAACACAGCCGCCGCCGGCCAGCTGCTGCGTGAACTAAGGGAGGGACAAGGCACCAAGCCGCTCTTGTGACGCCTGCAAGGATGCGCGAGACTGCTGCTGTTGGCTGCCGTTAGCTGCTTGCGTCTGCTGCTGCGTCGTCCGTCATGCTTTCTTTGTACACTCTCTACCTTTACCTTGTTCCCGCTGTGAGGCTCATCTCGTCGTCGTCGTCGTCGTCGTCGCCGCCGTCTACTCGACAACTCTACACTCCGTCCGCCGGTCGCTCTTGAGCATCGATCGCATCGCATCGACACACCTTCTTTTGTTTGTCGGGTCGCTCGAGCTTTTCGTGAGCTAGGCGTATTCGTCTCTTCCTGCTTCCCCACTTCACCACACCACCAACACTACCACCACCACCCTCGTCGCATCTCACCACAACACGCCTCGATGAGCTACCAGTACGGCGCTGGCGCCGGGTACGATGGGAGCAACGACTACAGCGACCCGTATGGCGGGGGTAGGAGGCAGCAGCAGTCGAGCTACCCTGGCAATGGCGGTCAAGGTGGAAGGCGGACGAGGCAGCATTCAGAGGTGAGCTTGTGCGGGCACGATGTCTTGAGCTGCGTCTGACAAGGATGCTGCACTGCACTTTCCGTCTCTACCAGGACCCTCTCCGTCACGACGCTCCCTATGCGCCGCCAATGATGGAGCCTGGCTACTCGTACTCTTCCACGGGCCTCAACGCCCCCAATCCCTTCTACAGTTCCGCAGATGCCAACGGCAGCTACACCAGCGTTGTCGGTGGCGCAGGGACGAGTGATACCAATCACAGCATGATGCCAGGCTCGGGCGCAGTCTATACTCCAGGCTACGAAGACGAGAGCAAGCAGCCCCTCAACGAAAAGTACGGCGCAGGCACTGTGGGCTACCAGCTCCAGGATTACCAAGTCGGCGGGCCAGGCTTCGCACCTCCGCGTACCAACACGCCTTACTCGAGCGCCCAAGACTCTCAATCAGATAGCGCTTCACAGGCTGCGTGGGTTCAGCGTCAACAGATCCCCAAACGTGGCCTCACTCGCAAGGTGAAACTGACGCGAGGCAACTGGATCGTTGACCATCGCGTCCCGACGGCGGTCCGCAATGCCGTCGAGCCCAAATGGGGTTCGGGTGTCCAGACCAACGAGTTCTCTCACATGCGATATACTGCCGCTACCTGCGATCCCGACGACTTTACCGCCGAAAATGGTTGGACTCTCAGGACATCATCCCAATACCAGCGCGACACAGAGCTGCTCATCGCTATTACCTATTACAATGAAGACCGCATCCTCCTCGCTCGTACACTGCATGGAGTCATGCTCAACATTCGCGACATCTGCAAGTCGAAAGCCAGCAAGTTCTGGAGGAGATCAGCAGAGGAGGGAAGACCGGGATGGCAGCGCATCGTCGTCTCGCTCATCTTTGACGGTATCGACCCGTGTGACAAAGAGGTCCTTGATCTCCTCGCTACAGTCGGTGTCTACCAGGATGGAGTCATGAAGAAGAAGGTCGACGGCAAGGAGACGGTCGCCCACCTCTTCGAGTACACGACGCAGCTGTCCGTAGACCCAAGTCCAGCACTCGTCCAACCGCATCGCGACGATCCATCCAACCTCGTGCCCGTGCAGATGATCTTCTGCCTCAAGCAACGCAACTCCAAGAAGATCAACTCGCATCGCTGGCTCTTCAACGCCATTGGCAAGCAGCTCCAGCCTGAGATCTGCATCCTCCTCGATGCGGGTACCAAGCCGGGACACAAGTCGCTCTACTACCTATGGGAGGCCTTCTACAACAACAAGAATCTTGGCGGAGCATGTGGAGAGATTCACGCCATGTTGAAGGGTGGACGCAAGCTCATCAACCCGCTCGTTGCTGCGCAGAACTTTGAGTACAAGTGAGTTCGCGCGGAGCGTGCAGAGAGAGAGTCGCGCGCCTGCTGACCCATTGCTCTTTCCTCTCTCTCGCGCGCGCCCGCCAGAATGTCCAACATCTTGGACAAGCCCCTCGAGTCGAGCTTCGGCTACGTCTCTGTGTTGCCCGGCGCCTTCTCTGCGTACCGATACCGAGCCATCCAGGGTCGCCCACTCCAGCAGTACTTCCACGGCGACCACACGCTCGCCGATCGTCTTGGCAAAAAGGGAATCCACGGCATGGGCATCTTCACCAAGAACATGTTCCTCGCCGAAGACCGTATCCTCTGCTTCGAGCTTGTCGCCAAGGCCGGAGACAAGTGGACGCTCACCTACGTCAAGCCGGCAAAGGGAGAGACGGACGTGCCCGAGGGAGTCGCCGAGCTCATCTCGCAGCGACGTCGTTGGCTCAACGGGTCCTTTGCCGCTTCCGTCTACGCTACGGTGCACTTCTTCCGCATCTACAAGAGCAATCATGGGATTATTCGACTCTTCTTCTTCCACCTCCAAGCACTCTACAACATCTTCGTCCTCTTCTTCTCGTGGTTCGCCTTGGCGAACTTGTGGCTCACCTTTTCGATTATCATCCAGTTCTTGCCGGAGCAGCTCCTCAAGAACTCGGGACAGACGACGCTCGAGATCTTCCACTGGGTCAACCTCGTTCTCAAGTGGATCTACGTCTTCTTCCTCGTCCTGCAATTCGTCCTCGCGCTGGGCAACAGACCAAAGGGCGAGCGAGCGACGTACATCACATCGTTCGTCGTCTTTGGCCTTCTTGGCCTGTACCTCATCGTCACTTCACTCTGGCTCACGGTCAACTCCTTTGCGGACAAGAACCTGACGACGCTTGCAGGCATCAAGTCCCTCTTCACCAGCCAGGAGAACGCAGTCCTGATCGCAGCCCTCGCAGCCACGTTCGGCGTCTACCTCATCGCCTCGATCCTCTTTGCCGACCCGCTCCATATGATCACCAGCTTCCCGCAGTACCTCGTCATCGCGCCTAGCTTCATCAACATCCTCAACGTGTACTCGTTCTGCAACTTGCACGACGTCTCGTGGGGCACAAAGGGAAGCGATAAAGCGGACAGTCTGCCTTCGGTTGACACGAAGAAGGACAAAGGGCCGGCGGGCACCGTGGAGGAGGTAGAGCGTCCCCAGGAGGACATCGATGCTACGTTCAAGGACGTCGTATCACGCGCCGTTGCGCCCATGCATGCCGAGACGGGCGAGAAGGAGAAGCCAACGATGGACGACGGCAACAAGACGTTCCGTACTCGTCTCCTCGCCATCTGGCTGCTCAGCAACGGCATTCTCACTGTGGCCATTGAGAATGTCAATGGGTACAACGAGGGCTTGACGCAGAAGCAGATCAATCAGGTGCAGTCCACCAAGCAGTCGACGTACTTCTCCATCATCCTGTGGTCGACCTTTGGACTGGCGCTGTTCCGCTTCATCGGCGCGCTACACTACTGGGTCATCAGGCAGTCGACTCGTTGCTTCCGCAAGAGCTGAGCGTGCGCGACGGATCTCTCCTCCGTACCTTGTCACAACGCCATAAACGCTAGATGCTGCGCTCCATCCGCGATCCGTGTACGTCAGTCACTCTTCACTACCCTCCTCCCCCTCACCTCTTTATCCCTCCTGCCTCCCAATCTCCTTCTCTGTTACATCTAACTCAGCGCCTCGCCTCGCCCCGCCTCGCTTCGCCTCACTTCTCTCAATGGACAGTATCTTGCTACACACACATCCAAAACGTGTCATCTATCCATGCCCCTCTCACGCAGCCAGCGCCCCCTCCACGACGAGCGACGAGGCAGGCGCGAAATTGCACCCATTGATCCGGGGTGGTGGACGAGCTTGCCCCCACTCTCACGCTCGTCGTCGAAGGCGCGAGGGCAAAGAGGCAACGTAGTGGCGGAGCGGGCCGCGGGCCGTAGGGCGGGAGGTGCGCGAGGGGCGCGGATGTAAAGTGAGCGCCCTCATCGCGAGGGACCGTGATCCGTCACTGCCCGTTCCCAGGCTCTCGAAGAGACATGGGCGATGAGCTTCTCCGTCTTGTCTTCTTACCACCACCTACTCGCCACTCCCCCGCGCTCCGTGCCTCCCCGATCATCATCATGTCGTCGTCCAACACGACGGCCCTCACCGCCACAACTGACCCCAATGACCCAACGAACACCCCGCTCCTCCTCGCCGACTGCTACGCAATGGACCGCACCTGGTGGCACGACCACACGATCATGACGCTCCTCCTCGTCGAGTCGATCAACCTCTGGCCGCCCCTCTTTCGAATGATCTGTCGAGCGCACCAGAGACGCCCTCATCCTCGACCCAACATGAGCGAGTCGCTCTTCTTCTGGATCTACTTCATGACATTCATGGGGTGCATCACCAAGTTCCTCAATTGGTATCGCGCTTACCCTACGCAGCCCTTCTGTCACGTCACGGCGTGGATGGAGGCGGCCGGCATCCACCTTGGCGCGGGTGTGGTACCCCTCGCCATGGCCCAGCGAGCCATCGCCGTTTGGTCACAAGGCGGGGTGCGTCGCTGGCCCTTTTGGCTCTTTACGACACTCGGCTTGGCCCACTTTGGCTTCACCTTCGTCGAGCTCTACTTCTACGGCAAACCAAATGCGGTCGAGGCTGGTTCTTGTGCTACACCGCAGGCTCTCGTGGATGAGGTGGCCGACTTCAAGCCGTGGCAATACATTCACTTTTACTACCTGCTTTGGTCCATTAGCGTCGATGCGAGCATTACGGCTGCGACCATCTACAAGCTCATCACGAACAAGGGGCCTTACGGTTGGTTGGGCTTCTCGCGCTTGTTGCTGGACAACTCCATTCATTACTTCACCGTAGTCACCGCAGTCAATGTGACGCAATTTGCGTCCTTTTGTGAGTATGCGAGAGAGAGGAGCGGGAGAGAGTAGCAGTTGCGATTCTTTACAGACCCACTCTACCCTCGCACAGGGTTCCCCTCCAAGTGGAACTTCGGCGACTCGACGGAGCTGGCCTTCTCCATTGCCTGTCTCTTCGGTATGCGTCTCCTTGCCAAGGAGCAGGACTACGCGCACGGCCATCGACCTCCTGGCAGCGAGTTGGCCAACTGCAATCTCAACTACGCTACCGACTCGCCGCAGCGCGATGCCAGCCACGGCGGCAGCGGCGGCAGCGGCGGCTGCGGTGGAGCAGGTAGTCGCGGCCTGGCAGGGAAGTTCAGCGCGACAGTGTCTCGCTTCACGCGCGCTGGTACGCTCAAAGAAACGCCTCACAGCCAGCAGCAAGAAGCTCATGAGCAAGGACCTCGAAACCCGGGCAGCGTCGAACGCGACGGCGGCAGCGCGCTGGCGGCTGCTACGACAGGGGGCCGCCGCGACCGCGCTCGCTCCCGATCCTCTGGTGCTTCGTATCGACCTTCATCTGCTCCTGGATCGTCCAAGGGAGCTAACGCAAATCTCTCTCGCGAGAACAGCTCGACTTCCGTGCCTATGCTGCCGTTCATAAGCTACTTGGATTCGCCTCGCGCGCCTCACATGCAAGGTGGCTCTAGCATCCACCGCGGGGGAAGCAATCAGTCGAAGGAAGAGGGCGAGGAAGAGCAACGTGGTCGACCTAGGACCACATCGACGAAGCAGTCCTCTAGTGGGATGTCAAAGGGAGAGTGAGGGGAAGCTGAAGGAGAGCACGCGTCGACTGACGTCGAGCCTACGCTGCGTGGCAGGCCTGCCTTCAGGGCCAACTATCTCTGAGTGTGGGGTTCGAGAGCTCCAGGGCATGCTTGCTTGCGGTCCTGTACGCGTCTGTGATGTCTGAATGTTGTGCCTTTTGCGTCTCTCTGTCTCTCTATCGAAATCGATTGTTACTTGTCTCTCGCACGGCAGGTCTCCTCTCGGCTGACGAGGAGGATGATTGATCGGTGGAGCGGGCGGCGCCTCTGTGTTTTCCCCGCATCTCGTCTCGCGTGGGTCGACTGGCGTGCGGACGGACGGACGGACGGACGGTCGACTGAGCCCTTGTTCCTTCTTCTCTTCTCTCCACCTCAACTCGCACCTCGCCCAGCATGGCTCCTGCCCCTCTGCCCATCCACGAGAGTCTCTACGCCTCTCTTCTGGCCTGGGCAAACGAGCCGATAGCTATCACGTCCAAAGTCTCCATCAAGCCCTATGAGCTGCGCACTGAGCTCTTCGTCTTTGTGGGCGCAATTGCCTTTTGGATCATCCATCTCGTAGGGAAGAGCACCAATCGCCGCTTGGCCCACAATTGGGTGCGAGAGGCGTTGCCCATGATCGAAAAGGAATTTGCTACGACGGCGAATGATGGGCAAGGCAAGGGGGAGCTCCTCCTTTGGAATGGAGGGGACGAGGCTGTTCTGTACGCTAGTGGGAGGAGGAGCGTTGAGAGGTGAGCGCGCGCGCGCACGGCCGAGGCAGAGAGTACCAAGCATGTACACAATGGCTGATCACCCCTCGCTTCATGCCACGACGCAGCATGCATGCCCACTTCTCCCTCACCCCACGCCAAGACCCGCTCCTCTACTTGTACCACTTCATCTCGGACATTGCCCTTGCCACTCCCCTCTCCTCTGCGCGGGACACCCTCACCTTGACCTTCCAACTGCCCACGCCGCCAGCCGCCGCAACAAGCGACGTCTTCGGCGTCTTTTCCATCGTCGACAAGCGCTGCCTCCAATCGCTCCGCCAAGCCCGACCTTTCGACCTCAGCTTCGCCCGTCTCCTCGAAAGCAACGATGAACGCGAGAGGCGCAGCTTGTCGCAACAGTGGGCCGTTATGAGCGAGAATGCTGAGCTGACCGACAGCTACCTCGGCGAAGTGGGTCAGAAGGGTGATGCCCGCCGCGCCAAAGTAGGGATCCAGACTGTCCTCAACTCTGCTGCGGGTGAGTGGCTGGAAAGCCTCATCCTCACCGACGTGCCGCAGCATCGACCGGAAAGCGTCGCGGCCGCCACTGCCGCTGCGACTGCGCAACACCCTCGCCTCCTCATCGTCAATTTGCGCGTACCCCGTGGGGCCGCCTCGATCCGCAACTCCCTGCCCTTGCTGCTCTGCGCATGCAACATCCTCGACGCCATCGACCTCAATGTTATCCCTCCTTTGACGGACCGCGCACGCACAAAGATGCGCAGCGCTCGCCAGGCAGTCGATGCTGCTGTGCTTAAAGAGCTGCAGGAGGAGGAAGGAGGAGGTGAAGATGAAAAGGCCAAAGGGAAGCAGAGCAAGGCTAAGAATCGTGGAGAGATGAGTGAGAAGGAGCAACAGAAGCGCAAGGAGTTGGAAGAGAAGAGGGCGAGGAGGAAGGCGCAGGGCAAGATGAAGGTCGGAGGCAGGGCGTGAGGCGTAACAAGGGAGGCTAGAGGGAGAGGTAGCTTGCTGGGACAAGGGGAGAAGACTGTTACTCGCAGCAAAAGGAATGAAATCAAAGGCATCTCGCACGCACCTTTCGGCTGTGCATTGCATTCTCGCCGCTCTCACTCCTGCATCGACGCCTCGCCCGCAACGGCAGCACTCCAAGCCCTCTTGGCCGCCTCACGAACCCACAGCGCCGTCTCCTGCGCATCATCGCCACCACTCAGAAGCAGACCCTGCACCTCCTCAACATCCTTGTCCACGTCGTTCAGATAGAGGGAGACGTCGACCCCAGCCTGTCGCCCGCGTTGGAATCGCGCAGCCAGCACATCTCTGCGGGGCTCAGCGCACGCCTGTTCCTCGAGCCAGCTTGCCCACGCCTCCCCTCCGGCGGCGAGTGCGCCCTCCAACCCGCCAGCATCATCAAAGAGGTCACGAGCCATCTCCGCTTCGTCTTGCGCCAAGGTCGCAGCCACGGCGTACCATTGCGTCGAAGCGACGACATCGCGCTGCTGCTCCTCGGTCCTGCCACGCGTCTGGACAACACGTCCCGCCCAGTCGTCGAAGAGGAGTGCGCGACGCAGTACGGCTCGTGCGGACTCGAGGCGACGAGCAGAGGGGAGACGCTGTTGCGCAACCGTGGCGGCAGAGGCGGCGGGAGTGCGTACGAGGACTTGCAGCGCGGTCAGTGGGTCCGGCCCTGCTGGTGGGGAGACGAGCGTAAGGACGTCCACCAGGTCCTCGGCGCCCAATGTGTCTGGCCCACAAGCCTCTTCACTCTGGTCGTCCTCCGTCTGCACAAGACGACGACCCAGCTTGGCAAGATGCGCGGCGTACGCCTCCTGGCCACGCACGCAGAGTCGATCCACCGAAGACGGTAGGGCCTCCTCCGTGCCGAGCTGCTCGCGAAGACGATAGTGCACGGCTACGAGGTCCAGCGCATCGTCTATTCGCTCGATGGCGCGTTGCTCCTTCTCGGTCGCGATGGCTGCCTCGTCTAGGTCGGCAACGTACGCAAGCTTGCCCAAGGAGAGGAGAAGATGCCTCTCTGCCAAGGCCGAGGAAGTCGCGTCGGCGTCGTGCTTGTGGTGCGGAGCGCGGACGGCTGAGCGTAGTAGTGTCGTCGACGCGGAGCGATACACGTTGAGGGAGATGTCGTGCAGCCAGGAAATGCTGGCGAGCTGGGCAGTCTCGTCTTCGTCTTCATCCGCATCCCGCTCTTCCTCCTGCTCGATCCCCTCCTGCTCGTCATCCCCCGCATGCAAATACTCGCGCAACATCTCCCCCCACTTGCCCTCCCCCAAGCGAAGCAATTCCCTAACCTCCCCGCGCTGCACCAGCGAACCGTACAGGTCCCACGCAAACGCGCGTCCGTACTTGCGCAAGTAATGCTCGACCTGTTGCGCCGGGTCCCCCGTGCTCTCGTCGAGGCATAGCGCAACGAGGGTCGCATAGTCGCCGTGCTGTTCTGCAAGCTGAAATGCCCTGTCTGGACGACCGGCAAGGCTGGCGAGAGGGCCGATCATGCGCGGAAGGGCAGAACGATAGCGGGCTTCTACTGCGGAGCGTTCCTTGTCCAGGTGGGTCTGGCCGTGGTGCGCATGTTGCTCGCCTGCAATGCCAGCCGCGTCGCGATGTCGCAAGAAGCTGATGCGCTCCGCGTACGCGAGCAAGGCGTAGCGTGCAAGCTCGCACAGCTGCGTCTTGAGCTCGAGCTGGAGTGACGAGGGTGTCGCTCCTTGCTCGTCTGCATCGCTAGCGTATTCGTCCTGGTCGACACGGTCAACGCGACTGCCCAGCTCGCGCTTACGATCCCGGATCAAAGCCTCAGTCGCAAAGTACAGAGCCTCAAGGAGGGCGAGACTGCTCGCTTTGCAAGTCCACGTCTCACCGGTTGTGGTCATCATCGCGCTGGCTTGCGTCTGCTCGGCCGCCTGTTGCTGCGTTACCGTCACGCCGTACTTGTTCGCAGCCACGCCACTCTGCCTGAGACGTTGCGCCGCCTGGAAAGCCGTCACGGCGACTCGGTCGATGGCGGCAATCTCGCGCGCCCGAACCTCGATACGACTAGACTGCGCCGGAGCAGCAGAAAGGCGTTGCTGTAGACGCTCGAAGACGGCAACGATGCTTTGCGCGTGCGACTTGAAGAAGGCGCGAACGGCGTCCGACCCGAAACCGCCCACACTGCCCAGGCTAGCGCTCATTACATCCTCGATGGCGCTGCTGAGAGCAGAGGAGGGCGACGATGAGCTGGCGGCTGCCATTTGTTGGTTGTGCAGCTTCCAGAGATCCGTCACGGCTGCCAGGAGTTGAGCGTCGGCGAGGAGCTTGCATCGCGTGCGCATGGGAAGGCGTGAGACGAGATCATTGCTGCGTAGCGCGTCGATTAGGCCTGCAAGGCGGGCACCACGATCGGCCAGATGGGCACGAACGTCCACGAACGTCTCGAGGTAGACGGAGGAAGACGTGACGATGGACGTGCTGATATGCTCGCTCGCGGCAGCCAAGTCGCCCTGTCCTGCCTGCGCTTGCGAGATGCCAAAGGAGAGTGGGTTAGCCACGTCGAGCACGTCGAAGAAGACTGCCTGCTCGAGTCTTGACTGCAGGCGATCGTTGAGGGCTGCCTGGCGCTCTGCAGGGTGGCTCAGTCGCTCCTGGAAGTTCTTGGCCGCTGCCACGCTGACTTCGACGAGAAGGGCACCACTCTGCGCCGATAGGCAGGATAGCGGGGCGAGGGAGGGGTCGGCCGCTTCTACGTCTGCACCTTCAAAGCCGAAACCCAGGAAGCGGTTGCGTGCACTGTCCTTGAGCGCGATATGGTCTTCGAATTGCTCGCCGCTGAGGAGTGTTGTGACGAGGACGTCCGGGAACGCGGCAAAGGCCATGTCGGCTCCATTGGGGATAATGAGGTGCGGCGAGCTGTACGGGCGCGGGTCGCGGAGCGAGCGATAGTCGAGGGGCGTGTTGCCCGCGAGCGCAAAGGCTGCGGTGGATTGGAGCGTGACGATACCGTACTTGAGGGGCTTGTTCGGTTGCGAGGCGTGCGAGTAGAGGAGAGAGAGGGAGCCGTCGCTGCGAGAGGCTCCGTCGAGGACATTTACGTCGATGTGCGTGGTTTGAGCATCGGAGGGTGGCATGATCTCCTCGGCGATGATAGTTGCTACGTCTTGCTCGGCCATCAGCCTTTCTCCACCTCCATCTACGAGGCGCCATTTCTGCACCATCCTATGACCAAAGGCGTAGACGTCCCTGTACCCCTGGTCGGCTACAGGCGGGCAGACTGCCAATCCGATGAGCCCATCGAAGCCAGGCATGGCCGACGTAGGGGCACTGGCAAAGAAGCGGCCGAACAGTCCACGAGTCTGATTGAATGGCGAAAGCTGCGGCTGAAGTCGCCCTCCAGCAGATACGAGGCTGAGCCGGAAGAGGCGCGACGCGCTCGTTGCAATGACGTACGTGGTCGCCTCGCAGCGGCAGAGGGCTACAACGGACTCTGATGCGCCGAGCACGATGTCTACTCGCTGCGATGAGCGGTCTTGCCCAGCGAGAGAAGCGGCTACACTATCCCAGAAGCGGATGTGGCCGTCCAAGGAGACGAGGACGAGGCCCGGGTCTCGATTGCCCGTTCGTGGAACGAGTGCGGCGTGCGGGAGGGCAGATAGGTTGGATGAAGAGGGCGAAGAGGACGAGGAAGGGGACGAAGCGAAGGTGTAGCAGGTAGTGAACTGCGAGGGGGCCGATGATTGCGGAGAAAAGGTCCATACGAACGTCTTTGAGGCGGTGACGAGGAGGGCGTGGCCGGTTGAGACGTCGAGCTGGCCCTTGACTGCATCGATGTAGGGGTCTGTGAGAGCAGTAGGGGTGAGATAGAGTGGATGTATGCACTTGAGAAGGGCTACTACTGACCTGCTTTCTGCAGTGCTTCATTGACTTGGCGGGGCAACGTAGAGAGGAGCGTGACTGCGCTGAAGCCATCGTGCTTGAGAATCGATCCAACTGTTAGGGAGGCGGGAGGTGCACCTAACATGCTTCTTTCTTCCCCCGCATCATTGCCATCGTGTGTTGCTAGGTTGCTCTTCGCAGGGCGGATTGTCCTCCTCGGCGTTGTCGAGGGGGCTGGCGAAGCGCGAATCGAGCGAGAAGGTGTACCACCGGGTCGAGGCGAGCGAGTGGACGAAGCTACAGAGGATGAGGATGGCCTTGGTCTATCTCTGTTTACCCTCTTGGACGGCGTATGAGCCGCCACTGGCGAATTGAACATTGGCGCCAGACACTCAGGGTGATTGGGAGTGATGGTTGCAGAGAAAGCACGACAACCTGCACGACTCGTGTCCATCCTTCTCGTTGCGAGTCTTCCTCGCGCGTCTCCGTCTCCGTCTCGACGGAGAGGCGGACTGAGCCCTCGAAGCTGCAGACTTTTGGCAATTCTCCAGCGTATTCAGCATGGCAGAGCCATCATCATCGTCAACGCCGGCTTCACTGCCGCGCGCCCTGGTATCAAGGCTCGAGAGAGATGCACAGAAGAACTGGGACAAGTGGTGGAAGATCCATGAGACGAGGTGAGAGCCCCGGTACCCGGCGCCGTATGCGCGTCTGCTCACGCCCACCCTCGCCGCCCTCTCTGTCCTCCAGATTCTTTCGCGACCGCAACTGGACCGACCGCGAGTTCGGAGCGCTCAAGGGGTCAGGAGCAGCTGATGGTCAGCCCAAGTCAGGCGGAAATCAAGGCGGCGAAGAGGGCGAGGATGACGACGAAGCTGCTGAGCTGGTACAGCGCAGTCTGGCCGCTTCCTCGTCAGCCTCATCATCCTCAAGTGCCCCAGCTGCGCCTCCGGTGCTCTTGGAAGTCGGATGCGGAGTAGGCAATATGGTCTGGCCCCTCTTGGACAAGATGCCTACGCTCAAGGTTCACTGCTGCGACTTCTCAGATCGAGCCATTGAGCTGCTCAAGGTGCGCTAGCGCTGCGCTGCGCTGAATGCTAGTTGTCATTGCAAAGGTATATGGCTGATGCTTGCTCGCCTCCATTCGCCCGCCAGCAACATCCCCGCTACGATCCATCACGGGTCCACGCCTTTGTCTGGGACATCACTCGACCAGAGCAGCCCTACTCGAACGACAGCGAGGACTCGACGCCAACTACCCTCTTCTCCCTCATGACGTCCCATCCCTTCGGCCCACCCACACTCGTCTCATCCGTCTTCTGCCTTTCAGCAATCCCTCCTGCACTCCACTTGCCTACCCTCACCAGCCTGTTCGCTCTCTTCCCCGCGACGGCGTCATCACGACCGCCACCCGCGACGCTCCTCTTCCGCGACTACGGACGCGGCGATCTGGCCGAATCCCGCTTCTCCGTCCGCAAAAGGGCATGGGACGAGCCGCATCTCCTCTCTTCTGAGGGACTGCCGCACTACCGCCGTGGAGACGGGACGATGACTTACTTCTTCGACGAGGAATACCTGCGGCCGCTGGTCCAGCAGGCGATTGCTGCGCGGGGAGAGGAGGGAATTGCGACGTGGGACGAAGAGCTGGGTATCGTCGAGAGGATTGGGCAGAATCGTAAAAAGGGGTTGACGCTGACGAGAAAGTTCTTGCAGGGGGCGTGGACGAGACGGTCGAGCCAGCCCATGTCCTCCGAGTAGAGTAGTAATTGCATCGCATGCTACCCGCTTACATGACGGTGCAGTCGTCGCGAGATTTGCCCTCCTCACGCCTGCCAAGCTGCGACCATTTGTGCGTGTCCTTGTGTTCGGCCATGAGCTCTGCTAGTCGATACTCGTCGGCTTGGCTCAGTTTGAGGCCGCGAGCCTGGCGGGATTGAAGGGCCCGTAATTGCGAGAGGTGCTCGGCGGCTATGCGTCTGCGAGGAGGCAGGCTCTTGTGAGTATAGAGTCGTGCGCTGGACGCCTCCTCACGCCTTTGTGAACAGCGGTGGCGGTCCTACCCACTTGTCAAGCTTGCGGTTGGTCATAACGTCCCCGAGGTTGGGCAGAGAGGGCAGCTTGGATGTAGACGATGGCGGCTGTTCCTGCTTGCCTGCTGACGTCGACTGTGCAGCTCCGTCTTGCAAGCCCAATCGCTTCATCGCTATTGTAGCTGAAACCGCCGCTGCTGACGCTGACTGCTGCCGCGCAGCCCCGTTCTGCGGACGAGGGACGCTGTTTGCTGCGGGACAATCATGCTTGGCCACCTCGCGATGCGCAGCACAGAATCCTTGGCCACACTTGGGACATTCCAGTCGCAAAGTAGCGAGCGACTTGTTGCATCGACGATGAGAGCATTGCGGGCCTGAAGAATGCTTTTGCCGGTCGCGATTGCTGAACGCCTCCTTGACGACTGAGCATTCGCCTCCTTCCACATGTCGCCTAACCGCCTCCTGCCTTCCTCGATCGCCGGCACTCCTCTGCCAGACCCGCGGAACCTCACCGCAGAAGCCGCAGCGAGGAGCCAAATAGCCTGCGCCTTCCTCTTCCCCCTCCTCCCGCGGGGCTAAGCGTCGATCGCATCTATGCTGGAGCGGGGTGCTGTGCTCGCCACAGTATTTGCCTCCGCACTCTGTGCATAGCAAGGGGAGAAAGTCGAATTGTCGGCATTCATCGAAGGCACAGGGGACGTTGCCTAGTGAGGAGAGGAATGAAGTATCTCTGCTTGAGCCATTAGAGCTCGTCGAAGAAGAGGGGAGATTGAGCGGCGAGAGGCCTGCGAGCGTAGAGGTGGTGGCGTGTGCTTGGCGTGGTGGCATGGCGAGGTGCGGTTGTGGTGGCCACGCTCTATGTCGACCGATCTACAAATGCTTCACCCCTTTCTCAAGTAGTAGACTGGCCGACCCTCGACCTCTGGCGCTGACGCAAGCGCCTATCTGCCAGAATGATTGGGAAAGCGCGGCGAAAAGGAGGCAAAGAAACAAAGCTCAGTCCGGACTTCGGGCGTAGGGCGTTGATGTCGTGGACGAAGGCTGTGCACAGGCTGCCGCCGCACGCCAAGAAATGCCCGAGGGACGCGTCACGCCGTCACTCGCGAGCACTTGGCTACGAATGGCATTAAGATACAACGGGGAGGTGGCTCAGCTAATCGTCATCACCCTTCTGCCTCTTACGACTTCCGCCCTCCTGCAGTCCCTCCCTCTTGCTGCCGCTCCCACTCGCCGCACCCCTTTGCGCCTCCGATAAGAACGCATCGATCTGGAAGGGGTCATTGATGGTGCGCTGCGCCGACCCATTGGCAGACGTGTCCTTCTCGAAGAGAACAGGTCCTGATCTCGGCTCAGCGCCTTGTCCCTCTGCGCCACTGAAGGCCTTCGACTTGCCCAGCCCGAACCGATCCGATCTGTTGAGCTCGTCCTGCACTCCTTCAGCCGTCCCACCACCGTACGCCTCATCTGAGCCACCCTGCGTCGGACGTGAATAGATGGCCTGTGCGGCGCTCGACCCGTTGAGAAGCGAGCGGTCGTACAAGTTGTACGACTCCTCGTCGCCGAAAGAGGCATTGAGCTTCTCCTGGTTGAAGAGTCGACTGTCCACCTCGCCACCCTTTGCCGTGGGCTTGGCTAGGCCCAGCGCCACCTTCTCCGAGATGTCGCGATTCTGCTCGCGCATGAGCATCTTTGCTCGTTGCTCGGTGCCCATGTTCGACATGCGCAGCTCACGTTCTCGCTCACGGCGTCGCTCGGCACGTAGGCGGTCGCGCTGGCGAGCGTCCTCGTCGTCTTCTGAGTCTGAGCCAGAGGCAGAGTCGCCATCGTCCGATCTGGAGACGCTGCGGCGGGCCGAGGGTCCAGCGCTGCCGTAACGAATCGGACCACCCACAGAAGCCAAGCGACCGTCCTCATCGCCCTCGCCCTCTTCGTCGCCACCCCGCATTGACGGCGTTGCAGAAGGAGCGATACCAGCCCTCTCCTCTCTTGCCCTCTGAGCCAGCAAACGCAGATGCTCCTCCCTTGACGCCTTCTCCTTTGCCGCCAATTTCTGCTGCATAGCGGAGCGCTGCCTGACTTCCTCCCTCGCATGTCGCTCAGCGAGGACGAGTGCTTCAGAGAATTGCGCAAATCCATCGTTGATGTGGACGTCCTGCAGTCCTCGTCCGTCGGCAGCCAATCGCTTGTCGAGCGGGATGGTGTAGCCCTTGTTGTTCTTCCAATTGGAAATGGAAGGGGGAACAACCCAATCTTTTTGTTCTTGAGCTGTGATCTTGCGAGGAGGGGAGCGGAGGACTGGTGGCGGCGGAGAGGGAGGACCCTTGGGCACTTTTTTGAACTTCCAGCGAGGTGGCTCTAGAGGGTCTTCGACTTGCTCTGTCATCTTGATGATGCGTTGCTGGCCGCTGCCCCCTTGTTGACCCGGTGTATACCTCACGAAGGAGCCTGGGCGTGCGGCGAGCGGCACGAGGGTCAGCATACATGGATGAGGCAGGCTGCTTGAACGGACGCGGCACTCACTGTCGCCTCCCTTCTTCTCGACGTGACTGGTCTGCGCTCCCTTGATCTTGACGTTGACAATCTTCTCTAGCGCAGCTCTTGTTCGCTGTGCAGTCTCTGCGACGGCCTCTGCATCCGGTCGATCAGGCAGCATGTCCTGGGGAGCAAAGGCGAGAGGAGAGGAGGTCAGTCAGGGCAAGAGCTGAATGTATGCACCCGTGCTATGCTCACAGATGCCTTGGCTCCGGCGCGCTGGGTGAGCGGTACGAGGTCCTTGTGTTGCGACTGGACATGCTGTCCCTCGCGACGACCTTGTTGCACGATGGCATCGTAGCGGACATTGCCTTCTCCATCGACTTGGAGGGCGAGGGAGCCTCCAGACGTGCCCTGCGAGTGAATTGCCAAGTCAGTAAAGTCGCACTTTGTTTCACGACTGAACTACGCCCGCTCACCTGCTTCTTCCTGCCCATCTCCAGTGGGTACTGTGCGATATGGCATTCCGGATATGCTCCTCCGTCTGCAAAGTCTTCCTGATTTCGCGGCTTCCACCCACTCCTTTGTCCGTATGGCGGGATGCGTGTGACTGGAGCAAGAGCGGATGTTGACGCCTGTGCGCGTTCATCATCGTCTGCATCCTCTACAGTGGGAGCGTAGCGTGGTGGCGGCAACGCAGCCGATAGCGTCGCGGCGGACATGATGGCGAGTGGTGGTGGTGTTGGGAGGATGGACGTCCCTGCATCCCACTTGGCCGTCCGGACGACTCACTCTCACGTCTGCATCCGTTCCGTCCGTCCGTCCGTCCGCTGCCTCAGCCGGGCTGGTCGACTTGGGCGGGCTGACTTTGCTCGCTCGGGCTGGAAAAATTTGGCTCGACGACGTGAGCCGCGATTCCTCGTCGTCTTTCCTTCCCTTCTTTCTTCCCCCCCACCCTTGCTTCGTCAGTCATGGCGGGTAAGAAGGCATCATCGTCGTCGCCCTCAAACGGCCTCAAGAAGGTCAAGGGTGAGAACTTCTATCGCGACGCCAACAAGGCAAAGCGTGTCAAGCTACTGTCCAAGAATGGCATCGCATCCAAGGCCATTCGAGACAAGGATGGCAAAATCATTCAGGCTCAAGAGTTTCAATCATCAGAGGCAAAGCCAGGACGAGTACAGCCAGACAGAAGATGGTTCGGCAACACGCGCGTCATCTCGCAAGACGCACTCGACCATTTCCGCACCTCGCTCTCATCGCGCGTAGACGACCCTTACTCGGTCCTGCTACGACGCAACAAGCTACCTATGTCGCTGATTCAAGACATCAAGAAGGGCAAGGCAGCGCCCCTTACTACCGTGGAGCCATTCCAGCAGACGTTTGGGCCAGGAGCGCAGAGGAAGCGTCCGCGCCTCGACGGCAATGCAAGCTCCTTCGCAGAGCTCGCTCAGAGCAGCACTCAGGCCGGAGATGACCACGACGACAAGATTGCAAGCCAACAGGCCAAGCTGGCCGGCGAGCATCTCGTACCCGTCGATCGCGAGCTTGGCGCCGACGCTGTGGAGGGTCAAGATGTCGACGCCGACAACGTAGCGTTGCTTCCCGCCGACATCTACTCTGCGCCCGTCACTCGTGGCCGCTCTGAGCCCATCTACAGCAAGGGCCAATCAAGACGCATCTGGGGAGAGCTCTACAAGGTCATTGACTCGTCGGACGTCGTTATCCACGTTCTCGATGTGCGCGATCCGATGGGCACGCGATGTCGCAGCGTCGAGAAGCACATCAAGGAGGAGAAGCCGCACAAGCATCTAGTCTTCCTGCTCAATAAGGTCGACCTCGTTCCGACGTGGGTTACGGTGAGTACGCGCGTGCCCCCCCCGCGCCCCGCTCCCCTCCATTCTTGCCCCACAATCATGTCAAGTACTTTGCCAATCTCTCTTCCATGGCTTTGCGACTGTTACGAATGTGGAAGATTAACGGCCAGGGTGTGCTTGCTTCTTTGCCCGCTTTGCGGGCCCACCGTCCAAGCCCCTCTCCCGCCATTGAGGGGTGGGCGCGTCGGGAGGTCGGGCCGCCCTGGTCGACGTTTGGGATGAGTTGAGGTCGCGTCGCTCCTTCGAGTGGGCACTCTTTGAAATCACGTCCTCGTAGTTCTCGAACGAACAGCGCGCTAACCATGCGCGCATCCCCATCACTGCAGGCACGATGGGTCAAGATCTTGTCCAAGGAGTTTCCTACGATTGCGTTCCACGCCTCGATCAACAACTCGTTCGGCAAGGGCTCGCTCATCCAGCTGCTCCGCCAGTTCAGCGTCCTGCACTCGGACCGCAAGCAGATCTCCGTCGGCTTCGTCGGCTACCCAAACACGGGCAAGTCGAGCATCATCAACACGCTCAAGAAAAAGAAGGTCTGCAACGTCGCGCCTATTCCCGGAGAGACGAAAGTCTGGCAATACGTGGCCTTGATGAAGCGCATTTACCTCATCGACTGCCCTGGTATCGTGCCGGTGAGCGCCCGTGATTCGGAGACGGGTACGGTCTTGAAGGGCGTGGTGCGCGTGGAGAATCTCGAGACGCCGGCCGAGCATATCCCCGCGCTCCTCTCGCGCGTCAAGGAAGAGTACCTGCGCAAGACGTACGGCCTCAAGGCGTGGAAGAACTCGCACGACTTTCTCGCTCAGCTGGCCAGGCGGTACGGCAAGTTGTTGAAGGGCGGGGAGCCTGACGAGGAGACGGTGGCCAAGATGGTGCTCAACGACTGGATCCGAGGCAAGATTCCCTTCTTTGTCCCGCCACCGGAGCCTGACAACAAGGGCAAGGGTAAAGCGGTTGAGCCGACGGAGGACGACGTCAAGCATGGAGCTGAGCGCGGCGTGAAGAGGGTCAAGGGCGTGGAGCAGCCTCTCAAGCAGATTGCCGTCGTCACCAAGTTCTCCAAGGAGGACGTGAATGGCGGGACAGAGGACGACTTTGTGATGGAAAGGGATGACGAGGGCGAGGAGCCAGAGCGCGCGAGAGGCGAGGGCGACGACGACGAGGAGAGTGAGGACGACGAGGACGACGAGGACGGCGAGGAAGGCGAGGACGGCGAGGAAGGCGAGGAGGAGCTGGCTGAACTGCCGTGGGAGGACGTCTTTGGCGGCGCAGACGCGGAGGATGACGACGAGAGCGAGAAGAGTGCTGCGTCGGAGGACGCAACGCCTGCGCCGCGTAAGGAGGCACGCATGACGACGTCGAAGAAGCGCGCCGAAAACTTCTATACCCACGCCAACGTCAAGAACAAGAATCGCGAGCGCGCAAAGGTGATGCGCGAGACGCGCGGCGTCGTAGGCGGTAGCGCCAGTCGTGAGCGAGGCAGTCGGGTGGGTGCGAACGGCAAGGGGGCGGCGCGAGGAGGGAAGCGTGCAAGGCGTTGAGCACGCGAGCATGTACATTCTTTCTCATCCTGTTGTGGCCATCTCTGTACACTAGATCCGTGAGACTCAAGCCTGCGTGAAGTGGGAGCGTGGCGCGTGGCGGCCTCGCTGCTCCACATCCCATCGTGCTGCGAAGCGAGTCGATTCGAAGCGGGACGAGGGGCGGCGGACTGGCGAAAAATTGAGTGGCTCGCATCGCCCGCATCCGCGCTCGCATCTTGGCTTCCTGCACATCCCTACCACGACTCGACGATGGTAAGCTCGGCGTGGCGAGACGTGGTATAAGCCCGCTGACACTTCGCATCACCAGCCATCCATCGAAGAACTACCGCCGGATGCCGAGGTGACCACTCAGAGCTCGGCGCCGCAGCTACCGCCAGATGTCGATCCACGCGGTCCACCTAGCACCGGCGTCCGGGGAGGCATATCAGAGGAGCTGGCAGAGAGGTTGGCGAGGCAAATGGAGGCAGGGTGAGTCTGCGCGGTGCGAGCATGAAAGGCTCCATCCTGACGCTCGCGCCTCCGCCCTTCGCGACACGCGCAGCCCCTCGTCTGGCAAGCCCCAAAAGTCCCTCGAAGAGACGCTCCAGTCCTTCGAGTCGGTGCCCCTCTTCATGAAGGACCTTCCCAGCGCCGGCGAGGAGGACACTTCGTCGTCCGGCGTAGCGCTTGAAGCTCTGCAGTCCCTCGCCTTTTCCGGCACGCCCAACGAGCAGGCTACCAACTTTAAGAACCACGGCAACGACTACTTCAAGGCCAAGCGACATCGCGACGCGCTGGGATTCTACGACAAGGCTATTGCGGTCGAGCCGGACGACGCGGAGTTGCTACTCAGCTTGCATCTCAACAGGGCTGCCTGCCAAGTCGCGCTGGGCAACTATCGCTCCGCGCTGCGGGACACGAGCAACGCGCTGGGCATCGACCCGCGATCGCAAAAGGCCTTTTATCGCGCCGCGCGAGCACTCTTTGAGCTGGGTCGCTTCGTCGAGGCGATTGACTGCTGTGATCACATCCTCGAGATCGATGCGGCAAACAAGGAGGCGGTGACGCTGCGCAACCAGATCGTAGAGCGGGCGAAACGACGGGAGAAGCACGAGCGCGAGAATGCAGAGCGACAGGAGCGACAAAAGAAGATGGACCTGGCCCTTCACCAAGCACTTCTCGCCCGAGGTCTTTGGATCGAGAAGAGTCCACGTCCTCCCGCTGATCATCCGGCCAAGGCTCACTTTGACGAACAAGGGCTTAGCGCCGCCGGCACGCCGGACATTGTGCGGCACCCACTCGTACTCCCCGTCATGCTCCTCTACCCGCAGCACAGCCAGTCCGACTTCGTCGAGGCGTGGCACGAGGACACGACCGTCGGCGATCACCTCGACGCCATGTTCCCCGCAGAGGCTCGTGGTTCGCTCGCATGGGACGAGGGCGGCGAGTACGTCTCTGCCAATCTGAGCGTATATGCCTCGACGAGGAAGAGGAGATTGCTCCGTCTCGGCCGTGGGCTCAGTCTGCGCGAAGTCATGGATCAGGGGGCGCAGGAGAGCAGTGATGGCGATCCGAAGAAGAGGGACGGCGTCGTGTTGCGAGACGGGATCCTGTCGCTCGTCGTGCTGCCCAAAGGCGGGGATGCAGAGAAGAAGTGGATCGACGATTTCAAGAGGGAGAGGGAGGCAGCCAAGCAGAGAGGCGACGAGTAGCGGCGTGAGGGCGGGCGGGAGAATCATGTCTATTGGGGAGCATCGCAGCAATGAAGAGACAAGCGCGCGCGCCGCGCCCGCCTCAGCCGCACCAACGATTGACACCATTGAAGCAAGCATCCCCCGTCTGAGCAGGCTCGCTGCCGGGACAGGGGCACTTGGAGCAGTTCTTGCCCAACTGACCGCCCGTGTGCAGGGCCCGGAAGCTGGCGCAAGGGTTCGTGAGTGCCACTTCAGACTTGATGACGCCCGTGATGCTGTGGTCGGGGTTGAAGCATCCGGCTTTGGCGTAGCAGGTGCCCAAGTTCACGCGTTGGGTCCAGCCGCTGGCGGCGAAGAAGGCCATGAAGGCCAGAGTAGCGAGGAGTTGGGCGGCAAGCATGGTCTGCGGTGGTGGCTTGGCCTGGTCAGTGGGCTGAGAGGTGAGGCGGCGGGTCGATGTGCAACGTTGGGGAAGGAGAAGAGACGAAGCTGAAGCTGGTGGGCGATCGTGAGGTAAGGGGATGTGGGCTGAGGGCACCCGTAGCCCTCCTTCGCTTCAGACCGCCCACCTTCATGGTAATGACCCATTATCTGCCGTCGCCGTTCTCGACCTCTGGGTGGCAGCTGAGCAATCTTCCTCCGTGCAGGGGGGAGGGCACCCGTTCGGCAACGCCTAGTACGAGGCGAGAAATGAGCAGGCAGCTCGTTGCCGTCCAATTCCTGACTTGACAATGAGAGAGGGCGCGGAGCAGCTCGACTTATCAACCCACAACGCGCGTCAGCTCAGAAGACGACGTCTCTTCCGCATATGCGGTCTGTGGTGCTGAGCACAGCAGCTCGGCATCAAGCGACGCAGCAGCGAGCACCTTTGTCACGAACCCCAGTAGCAACTCGCCGCAGCTCTGCTCATTGATATCATTCAGATGAAGTTATGCAGCCTACATCCTCAAAGCCACACCGCACATCACAAAATCGATCCTCAACCACGTCGCCGCAGAGCAGCGTAAAACGCAACTGCTCACGCTTCACGCCGGCGTCTGCTACGGTCAGTGTCTCGTCAAGAGAGGGCAGCGTACGCTACCTTTGCGCACTGAAGCATCTTAGCAGTGTGAAGAAGCAACGAGCTTCAGGAACATTGCCGCTGCCACATCCGCGTGAGGCATCACGTTTAGAAAGACCTCATGTCACTGCGGTGGAAGGCTCAGCTTGCCGGCGCAGCGGCATACGCTGATTTCACGCTAATCATCGCGCACGATTGATGTCGTCGCTTGCTCGAGTGGCCGCAAGTGAACAAACGTGCAATCTTTGCAGCTACAGTCCCTTCTCCGTCGCTTCTACTCGAGATGATACGCCGTTTTGCTCGTTGTGGCTAAGTGTGCTCCTCGAAATAGTAGTCGTCAACTTTCAGCAAGCTCCAATGGAGACGTTGCAGATCAATCAGCATCAGAAGAGCGCGGCAGATCAGCAAGCAGATCAGCAAGTCAGTGATGCAGCAAAGTCATGTCGCGCGCTGCGGAACGATTGGCGGAGAGACGCAGCGAAACCTGCGCGCAGAGGCGTCGTGTTCACATCTTTTGTTCATACTCGACAATGCTGTGGATTATTCATGCTTCAGTCGTCGAGGTGGCAAGATGTAGGCTTTCAAGGTCGTTAAAATTACGAAGAGAAAGCAAGATTTTCAGGTTTCTGAGCGAATTACTGGCTCTTCTGCTGAAAAGACGATGTTGATTGTGGATCCGCGTCGCGCCGGCGCGCCGCGTCTCAGCTCTCTCCCCAATTTCCATTCGTCCGATCGGAGTGACACCTATACCAGATTTGGCCAGTAGCGCCATTGCCGTCGGTCCGCCGTCGGGTCCAAGGCAGACCATTTCCATCGACCAACTGCTTTCCCGCGCTCAGGGCCCGTTGCGGGGCGCCGGGCGTACCACACCCGGTCCCACGCCGTCGCCGAGTCGTTGACCCGCAGCAATACCTCCCAATTGCCAGCACCTGCGTCGAAGTAGAGGAAGGGCTCCCTCGTGTCGTCCGTGGTACCGTACGTGACGTGGTTGAGGGTATTGCCCGGCAGCTTCAGCCTGTGTCGACCTTGGCTGTCCCTTTCGAGTGGGAAGCGCGCGCCCATGTCTCGCAGCCTGATGGCGATACCGTCAATGAGCTCGGTATCGGGCATGCGCTCTGTGTGCACGAATGGGTCAGCGCCAAGTTTGCTCGCCATCGCCTCGGCCATTCGACGGAAAGCGCGGTTCCAGGCAAAGTCCACCTCCTCAGCGTCCGGCGAGTACATGGCTCTCTCCCCCGTTGCGTCGCCAAGCTCGATGGACGGGTCGCCTTCGTCCGTCACCGTACACGGGTAGCCAAGGATCGGCCTACTTGACAGGCGCGAGCCGAAGTTGTCGTCCAGGATCGGGTGGTCCGCTACCGAGGTGCCTCGGGAAGACGCCACCGCTTGAGCAGCGGCCCGGCGAGAGGAGCGCTGATCGCAGAGCCGGAGGTGCTTGGAGGAGCCAGGCCAGCTGGTCCCGCCCCGATTGGAGCACGCATCGTTGGATGGCTGCATGAAGAGGGGGAGGAGGAGGAGGAGGAGGAGGAGGAAGAAGAAGAAGAGGACGTGGCGCCGTAGAGATGGTTCCTGCCGGCCGGCGCCAACCGGGTCTTGCGTCAGAGTGATGTGGAAGGCTGGGCGCGGAGGGGAAGGCGAGTCAGCGCCGCTCTGCATTGTGAGAGCCACAGCTACTCACTCTCCAGCACGTCATTCTTGTTCTCGAGCAGGTATTAGCCTACGGGCTTGGTGAAGACGTCGGCTGGGTCGTTGATCCCGGGAACTTGAAGTGGCTCGCTGCGATCGAGCTGAAGTCAAGCTTGCCCTCCTTGCGTGCAGCGAACCTTTCGTCGTGCTGCTTTTGGCGTTGCGCGACTGTCTGACCCGACGCCTCCCCAACGTATCACGCCAGCTCTCGCGTGCCTCCTGCTCCACGGTGGACGGCAATGATGAGGTACGTGCCAGCGCTGTGACATTTGTGGGCGTCGAGCTCGGGGTTGTCGCGCAGCAGCTGCCTGAAGCCCTCCTCCGTCGTCGTCCAGAGAGGTCGGAGCGAGGCCATGCGGTTCATCGCCCATTGGCTGTGGAGCGTTGAGTTGATCTGGCGGAGGTATAGCTCCAGATCCACGCGCGAGAGCTTGTTGACCACCGCCTCCGGCACCACCAGTCGCTTCATAACCAGTATGTGCGTCTGCATCTCCGCGAGGGTCATCTTGCCGCCCGGCGAGACCATTCGACGAGCCATGGCCGCTACCGAGTCTCCGACGTAGGAGCCGTAGCTGGACTGCACGAAGTAGTGGCTCAAGTTGTCCTCCAGAGCCGACTGCTTGGCCTCCTCCGTTCTTGAGCTCACCATCTCCCGCTCAAACTCGTCGATGAGCTGCTGGTCGATGAGGCGTGGTTGGGCAGCAGAAGTGAGACCGCGAGTGCCAGCGTCGGGGAAGTCGTGAGTCGGCGGTTGGTTGAGCGACTCGCCAACTTGCCCTTGCTCAGTGGAGGATGGTCCAGCTTGCGCCTGTTGGTCGAGGACGTCGCCAATCGTGAGGTCGTCTGCTGGAGGCAACCAATTGTCAACGACTTCTTGCTCCTCTTCGTCTTCGACCGTGGCGGCTTTGTCGCGGGAGGCGCTCGAGTCCACTACTCCTTCTGCCAGCTGCTCCGCGGGTTTGCCTGCTCCTGCTGCTGTGTCTGTCGCCTCGCCCTCGGGTGTCTCATCCCCTGCCCCTTCGCCTGCCTCCATTCCCGTAATCGCCTCCTCCTCCCCTCCGGCGACTACCTCTTCCTCGCCTCGCGCGACTGCCTCTTTCTCGCTTCCTACAACTATTTCTTCTTCTCCTCCCGCCACTACCTCTCCCTCACCATCTTGACCTTGCGCAGCATCTGCCCCGCTGCGGTCCGGCTCAGGGTCAGCCTCGGTGGCCCCCTCTCACACATGCTTCGGCCTTCGTCAGCGCCTGGTCGACGCTGGCCTGTACTAGCCTCGTGCGTATCTGCTCGCGATGCCTCCTTGAGGGCGCCTGCCTGCGCAGCTTCCTCTCCTTGACCAGGCGCGCTACGTGCGCTGTTGCCGTCGCCGAGTCCTAGCACCACTCTCACTCTGTGCGCAGTGACGGAGAAGACCTGCTCGAGCCCGTCTCGAGGTACAAGGCCAGGCGGAAGGACGATCGTATACTTGACGCCACCTGGGATGACAATGGCGATGATGACCTAAGGGGCGAGCCGCTGGAGAGACGATAAGGGAGGCGCCTGTTGAGGCTTGGCAAAGCGCTCTTCCTCTGTTCCCTGCCTTAAGACCCTGTACCCTTGATGAGGACGTGGACAATGTCTCCTTCAGCTCTCTTTGGGCGACAAGTTTGGAAAGGGATGATAGAGTGCGGAGTGGGTGTCCTTTTGAATCGACGTGCTTCCACTCTACGGGAACCTTATCGTTTCCAGGCCTTGTCTCCTTGGAGGTACCACGTAGCTTCCTCTCCTTGTCGCGGTGCTTTCTCCTGAACGTGGAAAAGTCGCGGTGACGGCGAAAACTTGATCGAATCCTTTCCGAGCTGCATGGCCAGGTGTCAGAAAGACTGTGGACTTGACGCCAGCTGAGAGGCAACGACGATGACGAACGATGACGATGGTCTCAGCCACAAGCATCGGGAGAAACAGATCGCCAGGCGCGGCTGCAGGTGAGGCAGCGTATGAGCTCGGTATCCAAGGCGCCCTGCCGAAGGTGCGGTAGAGGGGTATAGGGAAAAGGAAGCCAGAACCCCATTCACTGGGGTCCGAGGTGTTCATGACACTCAAACAGGCATGCTTGGTGAAGTGCATCGCAGTCTTTGAACGCACCTTGCGCTAGCTGCGCAGAGAGGAAGGAGACTGCTTGCTGGCCGAGTCGTATACGACGGGCCTGACGATTGACGAGCTGACGATGTGCTTTGGAGACTGTGACTGCTGGGTGACAGGCGGACCTTGGGGGATGGTGGGGTGGGTGAGGAGTTGGCAGGGAGGCAAGTCGTGGTGAGGAAGGCAAGATGAACAAGAGGGTGGAACAAGGCATCTCCTCTGATGCCGCGTGTGTCGCTGGCGGCCAGCGAGACGATCATCGATCCATCCACTTTGTTGCCCTGTGACTCGGCTTGACGAGCGAGCGCGACGGGCAAGTCCGACCCGCCGCCCCGCTTCATTTGCTGCCGCACTTTTGCAAAAGGCAGAGAGAATTGCTGCACAAGGCTTAATTGCTTGCAGAACGTTCGCCGGGACCACCTTTGCTCGTTATTGCTTCGTCGTGCCAGGCACAGACGAGTAGCGAGGCGCTCAGCAGCCACGCCAACTCATCACTGATGCACAGCTGCACTTGGACGACCACACTGCAAGACGGCGTAGTCATGGCGACGGCGATGATGAGGGAGATGCGGCAGGGCAATATGAGCCCGAACAAAGCGACCAGGGGGACCAATCAACCAGATGGAGCGAAATTGATCGTGGTCGCCGGCGACCTCCGGAGCAGCGAGGCCAGGGCACAAACGCACTTATCCGCCCGCAATTGTCTTGGACGATGCGGCCCGCAAGCGCATTTGTCGGCTGTCCCTGACCCCAGCGGGCATCGCAGGGAGGCTGCGTGATCTCAAAGTAGAAAGTGACGAGGGACGGAGGGCGGTCCGAAAGCATGCCTTGCATGAGCCTCGACCTGCTCGCTCGCTGTCGTCTCGCCACCGCTCGCTTGAGCGGGCCTCCAGCACTGGTTGCCTTCTTTTCCTTCTCTCCACCACGACCTTAGTCGACCGCCCAGGAAGACGCTCATCATGTCCCAGTGTACTCGACACAGGACCATGGCTCAGCTACAGCGCCATCGATCCACATGGCGAAGAAGATCTCCGTCCTTGTGAGTCACAGCGCTGCGAGCTCAAGCCGAAATCTCAAGGACTGACTCATGCCCTGGCCTCCGCAGCCGCCTCAGGCAGTGTCACCGGCAGCACGATGTTGCAGAGTGGAAGCACGTCGATTCAAAGGTGTAGATCAGTAGGAGAAAGCTGAAGGAGACATTGTCCACGTCCTCATCAAGAGATAGCGGCTCAAAGGTCCGAGTCCAAAGGTCAAAGGAACGCAACTCCGCCGAGCCTCAACAGATGACTCTAGGGAAATTTCACTCTCTGTCAGTATCTGAGGGCAATGTACCGGCCGTATCGCACCTCTACTGACTGAGCCATTTCGTACCGTGCCTGCGCATTAGCCTGCCGCCCGAGATCATCAAGCATTGCCCCCTCGAATGGGCAGCATCCGCCCTTGAAGCTGTCGACAATGACGACGAGGAGGCGTATTTTGATTTAGACAAGGGCGGCGCTTGCTACCGGTCCGAGAAGGAGCAGCTTGCTCGTGCTCGCTGCTGCTTGCGATGTGCTATGGAGGGCATCGCATGCCTCGTAGTCCCCGGAGCCAAGACGACCACCTGCCAGGGATGCGTCAAGGCAAAGGCTGTCTGCAGCGCTGGAGCCTCGTGTGAGTATGCGTACAGGCAGCAATGAGGGCTTCTCTGACTCGTGAATTCCGTAGTCCCTCCTGGTCTCATTCCTGGCTTTCGTCGCTGGGCCATTGAGCGGGTCAAGGAGCTCAACAAGCCTGGCACCCAGCACAAGCCCGCTGAATGGATGGCTCTGCGCAACGAGCACCTGGAGCTGGGCTTGGGACGGGCCTATGTTCGCGAGGTTGAGGAGACGCCAAAGCAGAGGCGCAAGAGGAAGCGCAACTCGACGGACACCGGATCCCAATCGACGTCTGGTTCGGCGCCAGCCCAAGCTGCGCAGCCCACCATCGCTGCTCCTCCCCGGTCCGCCGCGGCATCTGAGCCTGGTCCTCGCCCCGTCGCTGGATATACGCCTCATCAAGCCTACGGCGTCGCCCCTCATCCAGCTCAATCGGCCCCACACTCATTTCAGTCCTCCTCTACTCATCCCTCCATTCATACCGCACATTCAACTTCTCTCGGCGGTCACGTTCATCCACTCCATGGGCTCCAGCCCCACACCAACGGGCGTCTCATCTTCCTACGACCGTGGGCTGCCTTCGCCTGCCCGTTGGACCCTACTCGTGCTCAAGTAGAGCAGATGAGGGCCAACTTGCACCAGGCGCAGAGAGAGGTTGAGTGGGCGCGAGGGCAATACCAGCTGGCTGAACAGCTCGTCAGCCAGCAGGAGCGCAGGGTAGCCGACGAGGCCGCCCGTAGCCAGCGTATTGCCTCGTGGGTCACTACCATCGGCCTTCAGCCCACCGACCCCTCGCTGCCCCCTCAGGCGGATGCAACGCCGCGCCCGTCCCCATCCAGCTCATTCCATCCTTTCCTGCCGGGCCCTTATGGACCGCGCTTTATGTAACTCCTCGCACGCCGAGCTCCCTCGAGATACCTTCGCCCACACGCATCCATACCCCCTTCCACGACTCAGCTGACTGTACCATACTTACACGCAGAATAGAACATGATATTAGGCTACGAGTCCACCCCTAGGCACTGCCGCAGCACAATGCGCGACGCTTACTGTGCTTGCACCTCTCCCTCTGTCTCATATCGAATCTTCAGAGCTGCTTGTGCCCCCGCCACGCCCCTCTCGCTCAGCCCTACGATCTATTGCGGGAGATACGGTAGGTCAGATCGAGGGACTGCATGATCGCCCCTCATTGGGCTCATCATCTTTCGCATTCACTCGTTGATGCTTTGATTGATCACATTAATTGGGCTGAGCGAGCAAAACGGAACCTCTTCGGCTCTACAATGACTGATACCATCGGCGAGGACATGAGAAGCTGGCTGATCGAGCAAGGATCCCGTCCGAGCCCGTCGATCGAACAAGTGTCCGATCATAGGATCGTCCAAGAGGGCCTGCCAATTGTCCATGACTTCTTCTTCTTCGGCCTCATCACTGACCGTGGTGGCTCTGCTGAAACCGTTGCCTGCCATGGTGGGATACGCTCATACTCTCCGCCTCTGCTGCTGTGGCTCTGCGCCGCGACTGGCACTGGCTGATGGCGGCGAGGATACCTGTGAAGACGCGCATAAGTGGAGCGGTGGCGGTGAGGGCTTAATCGAAAGAAGGGAATGGCAACGAGGCAGGGGGGGGGGGGGGGGGGGATGAGCGGGTGCGTGATGACGTGGACACAATGCCCCGCGCCCAGCTCGACCGTCGACGTCAGATCTGGCAGCGTGGGCTCGCGTGAAGATGCCATTCTATCCGTCCCGTAGCGATTACATACATGCCCCTCTGCCCGCGCCTGCGCCTCACCGCGCCTCTGCCTCACCCGGCGGTGTTGGCGCGAAAGTAGCACCCTCGGTCGACGTCGTCCCCACGGTGTCCACCGTCGACTCAGGCAAATCAAGGTGCGACGGCTGTTGCTGCTGCGCTGACGTACGACGCAGATCAGCGCTCGCCATATTCGATGACGACGATGACGAGGTTCGCTGTGCTGCTGCCCCTGTACCGCCACTGTTGCTCAGCAGCACCGGACTTGCGGCCAGATTCTCCATGCTAGTCCCCTTCAACCTCCTCTCCTGATCGCGCGCATCCTCCGCCCTCTGCCGCCTGTCGCGATCCACTTGCTCGTCGATGAGGCCGTTGTTCACCCCTACAATGAAGAAGAAGCGACGCAGCGCCTCGCCGATCGGTGCAGCGAGGGGCTCCTTCGACAAGAGGTCAACCGCATAGCTGTAGTATCGCCTCGAGTGGAAAGCAAAGACGTCCTGCCCCTCATCGTCCCCGACCACCTCATCGTCGCCCATGTTATGGAAGGTGCAGATGCCGCGGAACACGTCCGCCACCACCGGACTCCACGCCGCGACGTTGCGCGCTTGTGTCTCGGCGTCCAGGGGAAGGAAGGAGTTGATGACCTCCTCGCCTAGCGGCACGAGCGTCTTGCGAACCTCGGCCCGCATGGATCGATGCGAGGGGCGTTGGTCGCCATGCAAGCGGACGAGCACCGAGATCAGGGTCGCAGCGCTGGAGCTCTCCTGCTTGAGGAGATTGGGCAGCTGCTTCATAAAGCCGACCTTCCACAACGCCATGCGTAGGTCCTTGTCCGCATTAAAACGCTTGCTGAAGCGGTACGACGACTCGAGGACCGAGGTGAGGCGCAATAGCTCCGAGGGCGGAATCAGCTCGTACACAGCAGGTCGCTGCAGAAGCTCGTGAGTCGTCTCGATGAGCAGCAGTTGAAGCACGCACTTGACGATGATCTGCTTGAAAGCCCGTCGCCTCTCTGTACCGGACATCTCGCCATTGCTTCCGCCCGTTGGACTCATCGGGCCCGCCGAGGGGGACGAGACGTTTGACGACGAAGTGGTGGCGTCGGCGCGCAGGGCAGGGTCAAAGAGCTGATGCGCCGTCGTTGTATTGAAGAGATCGAGGAACGTGTCGACGACCTCGGTCCACTGGGCGGGAGAGAGCTTCTGCACATTGTTCTCCAGCAACTGCTGAAGGCAAGAAGTCCCAATGCGAGCCAACGTGTCGTTCTCCTGGCAAATGCAAGCGCAGAGCAGGCTGAGCAGCTTGGGCAACAGCTCCTCGAGCGTCTCAAAGTAGTACGTCCAGAGCGCGATGAGGTTACGCAGCGCCTGTATCATCGTAGTCGAGAGCCAGACGCTCATATCCTCTTGCGTGCTGAAGCGCGAGATGTCGGAGCGAGAGCGCAGAACCGCAAAGATGGGGAAGACGACTTCCTGGCAGACGGTGGCCCAGAAGTCCTGCCTGAATGTTGAGCCATGCCGCTTCAGGATGTCAAAGAGGGCGTCCAGAGCCACGCGTCGTACTTCGAGGTCATCGCCGTTCATGACTATGTCGTAGAACGCAAAGAGCGATGGGAACCAGAAGCGAATCATGGGGTCGTCCGTTGGCGGTTGGGCGGCCGGCGGTCCCGGATCGGCTTCAGCGTCCAGGGGGCAGACGGGTGAGCCCAACATGGCGGGAACGAGCGACGTGAGGACCTCGACGCTGCGCAGAGCAATCTTTTGTGCTTGCGTTGCCTTGGCAAAGTCGGTCAAGCAGACGGTGAGGTCAGCAAATGCTCCAGCGATGATGATCTGCGGGTGCGCGGGCGAAAAGAGGGATGTAAGCTGCCGATCAACAAGGCGTGGTACAATGCCGCCGCGCCTACGCACCCGATCGAAATGCTCGCCGTACAGCCCGCGCACAAGCTCAAAGGCATGCGTCGCGACCCTTTCGTTCGACTTGGCAGCAGCGCCCAACGTCCCGAACAGCGTTCGCCAGCCCGACTTCATGTTCTGAATGCGCGATTGAATCATCTGCTGCAAGCAGCTAAGCACCATCTCCTTGTTCTCGGCGCTCTTGGTGTTGCGCATCGTGCACTCAAACGGCTTGAGGAAGTCCTTCTGGAACTTGAAGAGGGGCAGCTCCTCCAGCTCGAGGAAGCGGTTGGACAGCTGTCGCAGCGAATCAAGGGCAAAGGCTGATACGCGCGGATTCGTATGAGTGCAGACCTGATTGAAGTGCTGGCCCAGAACGGCCCAGATCGAGGACCATTCCAGCCTGATACGGTTCATGTTGTAGTACGAAATCTCAACGAGCTTCTGCAGCGAGAAGAGGCGCGGATGGTCCGTCATTCCCGACGAAACGATCTCTTCCGTGGAGTTCTCGGCCAGGCATTGCACAAAGTCGACGATGGCCTCGCCAGACAAGCGAGCCGACGAGGAGAAGACCATGTCCGCCGCAATGGTGACCTCAGTCGACACACCGGCCTCGACGACTTGCTGATCGGGCAGAGCTGCGTTCGGAGCTTTACGTCCATCGGGCAACTGACGCTCGTCCACGCCCCCTGAAATGAGCTGGAATCGCTCCAACTGCGACACGCAAGCAAGCACCTCGCGCCAACTCCCCTTGAGGTAGTTGCCCTCCGTTTGTGCGATCCCTAGCAACGTCTTGATGGCCTCGACGTTCTTGCTCTTCATCTCGCCGAGGTTGTTGAGGAAGGTGAATTTGGCCAGCGTGGTCACAAAGGCGTTGCGCTCCAGCTCCATGCCAAAGAGGCAGACGATATGGATCGCATCTCTGAAGGCGGCGAGACAGCGCGCGATGGTATCGGCGTCGTCTGACTCTTGCATAGGGCCGGAGATACCCGCAAGGAAGGCCATCCATGCTACCTCGAACATCGGGCGGACGTGTTCGAAATGCGAGGCCGAGAAGAATCTGCGTGCGGGGGAGGGAGTTGGAAGACGGTGAGCATGGACCTGCGGTCGGCTCCACGCGCTGCGCACTCACTGCTCTGCGGCTGCTCGCTGATCCGGTCTCACTCTCCTCTGCGCCCTGACCATCGTCCTGAACAAAGCCTCGGTCTTGTTCGCCATGCCCTCCGACTGCAAAACGTACGCCTCGCGCTGCAAGTCTCTTCCAACCGTAGCAATCGCGCCCGCAAGCCCGCCAGTAGGAGCAGGCGCCGTCGTAGCCGCTTGCATCTGTTCATCCTTCATCTTGATCTCATTCGTCTGGATCTCATCGTACACCGCCTTGACGTACTCTTCGCTCAGGCTCTTGCCATCGTCAATCCCTTCGTTATTGCGAATAAAGTCCTTGAGCGTCATGCGATGCTTGACCTGAGGATTATGCGCGTCCGTGTTGAGCATGATGACCGAGTACGCAAAGACGTAAGCTGTGTCTGCGTTGGCAAAGGCAGTCGGGTTGCCAGCCACGTAGCGTTCGGCGAATTTGAGCATGTATCGGTCAATCTTTTGCGATTCGCCGGGTAGGCGGAAGGCTTGGAGGAAGCGGCGCAGCGCGGTAGTGAACGCTGTGTTATCGAAATTGATGAGGTCGACAAAGGCGTGCATGATCGCGATGTTCTCGGGCTCGCCTTCGCCCAAGTATTCGCCGATTTGAGCCTGCGAGTGGGAAGAGTTGTCAGTGGATGAAGGAAGTAGCTTCGGCTTTCGCGTCGACGCACCTTGTTCAAGCCATCCGCGTAGAGCAAGAATCTCGCAACATCGCTGGGCTGTTTCGATCGAATGAACCCATGCTCGAGAAGGAACTCAATCCCGCGCTTTGGCTTCTGGTTGAACTTGCGAATGCCCTCGAGCAGCGTCGTCTTGCGCTGCTTAGACTCATGGAAGCGCGTAGGGTCGTCCTCGCCACCACGCGGGCGGCTTGAGTCTGGCGTCGCTACTCTCGATGCTTCGCCGGTACCGTCGTACGCCACCGCTGCTTCCTCCGCTCGACCATCTTCGCTCAGTCGCGGCGAGATGGGCTGCGCGTTTGCTTCTACGCTGAGAGCGCCGTTGCTGTTCGACTGGGGCAGAGAGCCTTCGCTTGAGGATGCTACGGCGCGCTGCGACCACACAACGAGGGAACGCAGCACAGCGCAGAGACACTCGAGAGATTGACGCTTCAGTCGCACCTCCATCGGCTCGCTTGCTGAACCTGAGCTGGCGTGGTCTCCTGCCGGACTGCTGATGTCGAGCGAGCTGGGGTCATTGAGCGCTGCCGTCGAGAGGGCAGGCGGTAGCGATACGGCCCCCGACGCGCTCGAGCTCACGCTCATGCGCTGGCTGCGGGACGGCTCCGCGTCCACATTGAGGGCGGCTTCTTTCGCCTTGTCCTTTGCCTCCTGCGACAACTGCGTCTGACTGATGCGAGACACGACGTTGATGAGCCGCTCGTAGACATTGTCTAGCGCCGTACGATCACAGTCGTAGTTGAGGTAGATCTCAACGAGCGCTTGGGGATCGCGGCAGACGCGCATGAAGATGCCGAGCAGGATCGTCTTTTGCGCCGTCGTCGAGCTCTTCATCTCGAGGATTGGCAGGAAGATCTCGTTGAGAAGCACCTCGATCTCCTTTTTCAGCTTGGTACGCAGCCCGCTGAGGACGACCCAGAAGATTTCGCATGCGACTTCAAAGACTTGGTTGACTGGCGAGACGGCGTTGCGACTTAGACTGAGGCAGAGGTACTGCTTGACTGCCTGCACGAGCGGGGTCCGCTCACCCGTCGTCGAGCTAGACAGGGAGAGGTCCGTGTCGTTGAAGACGTCGATGTGGGAACGGAGCATGCCAAGGATCAGATGAAGAACCAGCAGCTTGCTTCGCATAGCCTGTGAACGGAGGTCGCGCTCTGACTCTGCACCCGTCTGCTTCATGCTCAATTTGCAGAGGGCGCGCAGCACCAGAAATGCGTCCTTGACGAGCGACTCCTCCTCGGACAGCTCGTAAGCTGTTGGAGCGATTTTGGTGCCATCAATCGCAGGTGCTGCCTGGTCAAAAGAAGCTCTCGATTCCATCTCCTTGAGTGTCACGCGCTCCTCGCCGCTCTGCTCATCATTGCCGTTAGGGTGCTCGCTAGCGCTCTCGTCGGCTTCTTGCGAGGCTTTGCGGCTGCGTTGATTCGTCTTGATGCGGCCAAATGTGGCGCTGCACATCTGCGTCAGGACTCCTTGCGCGACTGCTTGTGTCTGAGCATCTTTCTGGTAGAGAAAGGCGTCGTATGCCGTCTTGACAGCTTGGAGGAGGAAGCTCTGCCGCGCCAGGCCTGCCAAAACGAGAGCGAGGAGCGCCTTGAGCTGCTGCAGGACAATTGAGCTGGGAGCTGTCGGCTGTAGGCTGCAAATGGTGCCAATGACGACGTCTGGCAGAGACTGCCCTCCAGCTGTCACCTGATCCGCAGATGCAGAAAAGAAGCCGTAGCTGACCATTTTGCCTATACAGTCGAGGGCAGTCGTCTGCGTCGAGATGCTCTTGCTACCGTCGCATGCTAATCTGAAGGGTTCGAAGACTGCTCGAGGGTCGTAGTTGGTCGAAGCATCGTTGGAGACCGTCTTGACGAGGTCTCTGGCTCCCTCTGCCGCCTCTCGCAACTCCTTTGCTGCAGATTTGGAGCCCTTGGCGTCTTTCGATGATAGAAGCTGCTCGAGTGCGGCAAGGATGAAGACGGAAGACCCTTTCAGAGAGGCAGAGCGACGTGGTGATGGTGTTGAAGGAGGCGGTGGGAGCGGAGCCTCGGGCTCAGGCTCTGGCGGCGCGTCCTCAGCTGACAGAGGGGCAGCGTCTATTGTGATGGCAGGTGGTGGTGCAGGCTCGCCGTTGTCATTGCTATCCTTTGGCGGCAGCTCGGGTTGAGCTTCGTCCTTTTCTACCGCAGCAGCTTGTTCGTCAACGTTATTTGGAGGCATTGAGTGCGATGGAGCGGAATCTGACTCCGCTCCCTGCGGCACAGCGTCCTCATCGTCATGGTGTGCGTCTTGTTGCTGCTCTGGCTCTTCGGCCGCAGCAGATGGCAGCAGCGATGTGCCAGCAGACAAGCGCGGCTTTGAAGACTCGTCATTGTTGTCATTTCCCTCGTCGTCGCGCTCGTTGCGCTGCTCGCGCACCTCGTCGTCGCCCGCATGATTTTGTTGCGACTCAGACGCCGACTCTGCGGTGATTGAAGAAACGCCAGTCGCGTCTTCTTCGTGTTGAGACGACATTGCGGCTGAACTCAGCCTATCGCTGCTGAGTTGCTGCTAAGCTGTCGTCGAAGAGGGAGGGACAAGTGAGGTAAATTGGGTCGACGGGGGCGAGTGTGGGTGGGAAGATGTCAAGCGCGGGCGGGTCCATGCGTTGCCGCCGTCGCCTCCTCGACGGGCGTCAGTCGACGCTGTTGTCCCCTCGCGGACCCAACACCACGTGGCGTAACAGCGACGAGAGTAGCTCTCGCTGCTCGCATCGCCGCCGACCTGCATCTGCATAGAAAGGTGGGTGTCAACGTCTTGGACAGGACGGGCGGAGAATCCGAGATGGCCGAGCCTGCCTTTACCCCCACAATCGATGGCGAAGAGAAAGGGAGTGGCAGTGTAGCTGCCGTCGTCCCAATTTTTCTTTTTCTGTCTTCATCCATCATCAACTCCTTTCGCTCGCCCTACCCCTTGTCCCTCTAGGCCTCGCCGAAAGCGCGATCGCCGCTCGCTCAGCCTCACCGGCCTATCTTTACGCAGGCCCACCACGATCAAAGACATGATCGAGCAGCAACCTCACTCCTGCTGATCTCGAGGACAAGACGATCAAGCGACGATCATCAACAAGACTTTTGTTTGAGTCTCGCCTCGCCTGGCAAGGCTAATCATTGAGCGGCGGCCGAGATCGCGGCGACGCCCATCTCATTGCTTGCCGTCGGCCCGCAGCTACCTTTTGCCTTGATTCGACCCCGTCATCGCCGCCGTCCGTCTTTGCTATGTCGAGACAGCGTGCGGCGTTGGACGGCAGAGGACGAGCTGATGAGATCAATCGTCGCCCTCCTCGTCGAGCCTCTCCTATTGCGTCATCCCGCCCACCGCAGTCTCACTCACGCTCCTCACCACCGTCACCACCACCACCACCACGAAGACGAGACTCTCAACCTTCTCCTCCTCCGCCGCCGCGGCCGGCGATACCCGCTTCTGCGTCCACCTCGACGGCCACGCAGCAAGCAGCAAGCACACCGCAGACGAATCGCATACAGGACCGCTCTTTCCCATCTACGTACCTCACCGAGCCAGACGACTACTCGCCCGAGGAAGACTATCAGCGCTTGCTCCAACGACAGTTCCTCCAACGTCTTCGCACAATCGAAAGACCCAATTCAATCTCGCTCTTGTCCAAGCTCAAGACGCCAAACGTCTTCGGCTCGAATCGCAACGCCGTATCATCACCACCGCAGACGTCGTACAGCGGCGACCAGTCTGCACCGCCCTTTAATACCACGTTACCCCAGCAGACGTCGTCGCCCACGGCGTCTGCAATGCCCGCTTCCTATACCAACTCAATCATGACGTCTGCCTCCGTCGTCGAGAGCGAAGGCAACAAGCGACGAGGTCTCCCTCGAGAGCACGGCGAGGTCTCTCAAGAGGTCGAAATCTGGTCGCCCGACCACCGTACAATCGGAAGTAGCTCCAGAAACCTATTCGGTCCCAAAGTCTCACGCAAGCTCACCAGACATAGCTCCACTACGAGCCATCGACTGCCCACCGCCAACTCATCACCCACCGCAGCGGCGCATGAGCCAGGTCGATTCAAGCAATTCTCCCCCGCCAGACTGCGAGAGAAGCCGAGCAAGCTCAAGTTCGGCTCTTCATCCGGCGGATCAACGAGCTCCTACAGCGTGCTGCCGGCTACCCTCGCTGGCTCATGGAAGAAGGGCAAGTTGACGCTGCGAGACAATGATGTCCTCTACATACTCGAAGATGGCGCTCTTCTCCATCCTCTGCGAACCTCTGCACTCAAGCCAACAGACGTCCGCCCAGTCGACGAGTCCCTCCTTGGCCGCCACAACGTACTTGGCATCTTTGCTCTCCCTTCCAACTTTGCCGGCGGCCGTGGCTCCGAGTGGGATGCTGCGTCGCCTTTGAGCCCATCAGCCGACTCTTCGAGCCTCGATACCACGTCGCCGCTGGTCACGCCCATTCTGCTCTGCTTCCCCTCATCGATCAAGATGCGCCATTGGCAGGCACTCCTCCGTTGCTGCGGCACATCGGACATCTACGGCAGCTCGAGCTCGATCCCCAAGGGAGGGACGCATAGGTGGCATCGTCAAATCGATGTGCACATCTCTGCTTTTCGCCTTCTCCACCCAGCTGTTTCCGCTGCATCACCTTCGCCAACAAGACCCCAGGAAATCTCATTGCCTCTGGTTGCTACGAGTGAGGCGCCTCCGTCGCCCACCAACGCCCTGTCCCGCATCAAATCCACCATCAGTGACGCTAGCGCCAGACAAGACGGCGACGACTCGGGAGAGATACGCCCAAAGCCACGCCCAGCCGTTCTGGAGCGTAGTACGAGCGCAATGAGCCAAGCCTCGATTACCAGCACAGCCAGCGGGGACCTCAGCGCGACGTCTTACGATGACAGCTACGCCACCGGCACCGGCTCCACTGCTGGGCCCATCTCCGGCGGCGGGGCTCCAGCCACAGTCTCAAGCTATGGCAGTCAAACGCAGCTTACTGGCTCTGCCAAGCTCGAGCAAGCAAGGAAGGAGCGAGACCGAGAGTCCTCCTCAGCGCCCTCAGCCCCGTCAGCGCCGAGCATCAACTTCACTTCTCTCTGCTGCACCCTTCTCTGCGACGATGTGATTCTCGGTCGTACCGAAGCACGAAGCCCGCACACTGCATCGGGCAGTGTCTCGTGGGACGATCCGACCATTACACTTTACAATCCTCCTGCGCCAAAGTCGCTGCGCATCGACCTTCTAGCAGGCTTGAGCGGGGCTAGAGGACATCAGCACAAAGTAATGACGCTGGGTAGTGTGGAGCTGCCAATCGATACCATGAGGCGAGGAGAGGACATTGAGGGCTGGTTTCCCGTATGGAATAGTGCGAGCCGTGATATTGGATACCCACTGTCGAGCTTGGGGGACGAGTGTGTTGGCGAACTCAACTGCAAGATCAAGGTCGAGGAGCTGGCGGTGTTGCAAAGGAGGAAGTACAAGGATATCGAACGGATTCTCAACCAGCAGGACCTCGCTCAACTCATCACTGGCCTCGCCTATCATCTCAATGAGAGCACCCTGATGGACCACCTGGTAGAAATCTTCACCAGCTCGGGAACGATCGCGGATCGCCTGATCAACCTCATCGATGCTGAGCAGCCGACTTGGGGCAAAGCGCCACTTGAGCTCCTCTTCCGCAGCCACTCCCTCGTTACCCGTTGCCTAGAGAAGTTCCAGCGCATCCACTGCCAGCATTGGCTCGATGCTAGCATCGGCGACTTGGTGCGTCGCATCTGCGAGGAGCGCATCTCAGTCGACTCTGACGCTGTGCAGGCTAGCAATGAGGGCGTGCCGACCCTCGCCATGAACAGCAAGGACGCAGATACGCTCCACTCTTGGGTAGTGGCCATCTGGGAGAGCATCTACGTCAATCGCTCCAAGTGCCCCACAGATCTGCAGCGCGTCCTCACGAAAGTCCGGCAAGCAACCAACGCCGCCTTCCCTTCACAGGGTCCCTCCGCCGGGGTTCAAGGAGTAGGATGCTTCGTCTTTCTTCGACTCATGTGCGCCGCCATGATTAACCCGCAGCTCTACGGCCTCACTGCGACGATGCCCGAGCCCGAAGTGGGCAAGACACTCAAATCTATTGCGAAAGTGCTCAATGCCCTGGCGAACAAGCGTGGCTCCACAGCGCACTACGATCAGGATCTGGGACAACTCAACGACTTTCTGCACGAGCAGAGCAATGCATTTGACGACTACATCGTTTCTGTGTCGTCGCACATCGAAACGGCGCCATCGACAGAAGCAGACCGCTCCTTGGGCCACACAGCCTCTTCGTCCTCTACACAGGCCAACAAGCCCAAGCCCGGACGCGGAGATGTGAATGAGATTTTGCTGCAGCGCACGGTAGACAAGAAATCGTCGCACTTGCCACTGCTGCATCGTGAATCTATCCTCACGGGTCCGTACATGCTCGATTTGCCTGCCGCCCTGGCGGCGTTTGTCAGCTACGTGGCAAGGAGTACCGATGCTTGCATTCTGGACGGGGTCGAGCACAGGCAAGGGGTCGAGGAGCGTACCGTGGGGTCCACTGTGCAGTCCCTTGTCGAAGCGTGCTACGAGCTAGAAGGCCTTGTGGGATACTACATCGATCGGGCCGGTTTCGATCCTCAGCCGCTGAGCCTTGTGGAGTGGGCCCAGGTTACTACGCATTCTACCAGTACGCCTTACTCAGTCGTCGCAACGGGGAGAGACCTGGTGAGCAGGCCTTCCGTAGCGGTGCTCAGTGGAACACAGGCCGAGACGACCTCGAGAGGTCCAACGGGCGGGAGCGCGTCTGCGGATCAGCAGCAACAGAAGAAGCTCACCAGCAGCAGGCGCCGAGCTACCGTGTCGGCGGCACCTAACCGTGTGGTCCCTCCACCTCCCCTCGTTGGCTTGGCAGGGCAAGGCGAGTCCGAAGCACAGCGCCAGCAATTGATTAATACGCTTTCTCGACAGCATCAGCTGCACCGACCGAGTCCAAACGGTCGCGGGACGCGGCCTGGTACGTCTAGTGGGCAGTCCCTCCGACGTCGATCGATGGACACGGCTCTGTCTACCTCAGCCAGCCTGCCGCAGGCCATCGCCATCAGCGAGCAGCATAGGAGTTTTGGTGGTGGTGGTGGTGGTGGTGGGGCAGGAGGGTCAGGAGGAGAAGGGAAGAAGCCCCGGTGGTGGAAGAGGATCGTGTAGCGAACGGCGTTGTCCGCGCTATGGAGGGGTGAATCATACCCGGCCTCGATGGCCGCTGATGCAGACGCACATTACCACCCGTGGTAGCAGCAGCTAGTCTCGGCCGTATCTCGCATCGATCTTCTCTTCTACTTTTGCCCATCTCTAATCGCAAGGAAGTGATAGTTCTCATCGTGAGCAGAGGTCTCGCGACGTGGGGCAGCATCACGTTGCCTCTGCGCCGTCGGCCTGCATCGCGCGTCTCGGACGCTCAGTCCGCCTTGTCGTGCGTGGGCGGGTGGCGGCAAGGTGGACTGCTGCTGCTGCTGATGAGAAAGGCGGGCAAAGGCCAAGAGCTCGCGTCGGTCCAGGGTCCACACACACGACTTCTTTCCTCAGCACGTCCATTGACACTCGAGTCCTCACACCACATCATCCAATGCCTACCAGTAAGACATCGACATCCTTCCTCGTTATCATCTCTCGCAGTCTCAGGTAGAAGAAGAGCCGACGCACGCCTCTCTCGCGCCTGCCCTTCTCATTGCTGCCGCTGCTGCGCAGCACAGTCTTTGGTCCTCGAGACTCCAAGCTCGTCCATCTCTCCTTAGCCCGGAGGATAGACGACGTCTTGGATCTAGAGGCTCATTCGTATTCCTGGCATGGCTCCCTCGCACACCTCGGGCGCATCTGGCGTTCCGACTCTCATCGACTGTTGGCACGTACGTGACCTCCAACGCTTCAGGGCTGTCCTCAAGGGCGGGCCGGCTGCTGCTGGCCTTGTTACGGGGTCGTCTTCGCATTCTTACTCCAAGTCGCCATCTCACTCAGCCGGAGGAGCATCGTGGGGCTCACTCGGAAACAGTAGCAATGGCCTCGGCCCCGCTGCCCCTGGCGAAGTGAATCGCAAGGACCACCTAGGACGGACGGCATTGCATCACATAGCCTCATCGGAGGAAGGAGTCAGCATCGACTTCCTTCATGCCCTCCTCTCTCACCCTAGCTGCAATCCCAATGCTCAGGACGGCGAAAGTGGCTGGACGGCGCTTCATCGCGCTCTTTATCTGGGCAACCTCAATCACGCCCTCACTCTGCTTCGTCATCCGAACATCGACGTGCGTATCAAGGATTTTGAGAACTTGACGCCATTCGACCTATACAATTCGACTGTGGCCGGGACCAATCCTCCGCTTGATGGAAATGTCAAGGGCGATCTGTACTTGTGGGGTTCCAATCGCAACTACACGCTCGGATTGGGAGACGCAGACGATCGCTCTTGGCCGGATCTTGTCACTCTCAAGAGGCAGCAGGTGGGCAGCGCAGCGATCGTATCCACATCAGACTCAGACGATGAAGACGCCAATGTCGCCTCGAATCGAAGCCTTGCAGCCGGCCGTCGCTTCGACCGAGTCAAAGTACGGGATATACAGATGTCGCGCATGCATACAGTCGTAGTTACAGAGGAGAAGGGTGGAGGCAACGTCTGGGTAGCAGGCATCGGTACCGCAGGTAGGCTGGGCAGAGCTGCTTCGCCGCAGACGACGCTCACTCCGTTGCCTGACTTCAAGGAGAGGGCAATCAGTGTGGCGGTGGGGCCGGACCACACGCTCATTGTCACTGCCAGTGGCGCCGTCTACTCCTTTGGCTCCAACAAGTTTGGTGTTCTGGGCTACACGCTCGAGGAAGGACAGGGAATGGTGGCATCCAGTGGCGGCTCTTCCACCGGATCAGCTGCAGCGTCTGCTACATTCGGCGGGCATCCCCCAGCGGCGTCGAACAAGTCGTACGACATCCAAATGACGCCTCGCAAACTTGTCGGTCCCTTGAAGAAGGAATCTGTCGTAGGCGTCGCCGCCAGCAAGCTGCACTCCGTCGCCTTCACAGAGGACGCCCTCTTCACCTGGGGGTCCAACACAGGCCAGCTAGGTTACGATAAGGTCGCCACCCCTCTGCAAGTACTGCCCCGCCGAGTCACATCCCTCACCGCTGGTCAAGCGACGGGCATTCGCCAGGTGACATGCACCGACCACGCGACCGCCCTCCTCTTGAACACGTACGACGTCCTCGTCTTTCACGGCGATATGAGCTTCCGCGTCACATTCCCCATGGCGCGCTTCAACGAGAAAATGTCTGCCGGCGTCTTCCGCCCACCACAAGCCCAGCCTAAGCCCAGCATCGCGAAGCTGACTAGCTCTGGCAGCACGTTTGCGGCTCTCAGCGACTATGGAGACTTGTTCACCTTCACCCTCGAGCACCCGAGCGAGTACAATAAAGGCTCGGCCACCCCTACGTCCGGCGGAGGGGCCAAACGCGTCCCAGCGCCCGAGCCTCAGCTCGTTTGGTCGGTACGCAAGAAGTTTACCGCGGTACGCGACGTGGCTATCGGCTTGGATGGATCAATCATTCTCAGCACTTCCTCCGGGCACGTATTTGTCCGATCGCGACGCACAGCGAGCGAAGCCAAGTCTTCGTCCAAGTCTGGGTCTGCTCGGGCCTTCAAATTCGCGCAGATACCTATGCTTCAGAGGGTTGTTAGGGTGGCGACAAATGAAAGTGGCGGGTTTGCGGCTATTCGCAGCCAAGCGCCCATTCGTGAGATCAAGGTCAAGGGACGGACGCTCCAGGAGGATCTGCTCGAGTCGCTGCCGCACTTGAAGACGCGCGGTACGGGAGGAGAGCAGAAGTTGATCAGCGCTGACGTCGGGGCTTTGACGCAGGCTGTTTCCAGAGATGACGAGGCCGAGAGTGACGAAGAGTCCGACGTGGGTGATACGACGATTCAGCGTCATACAGGGATCGCTCTCCTCATTACAGAGGCAGCCAAGCGATGGGATCGGGACGAGACGGGCCAGGCGCAACCTCACTTTGGCGCTGCCAATCTCGTACCGCCGCCGGGGACGGACATGTTCCTCATCGCGGGGGGCAAGTACCTTCCAGCTCATCGAGCGATCCTCAGCGCTCGCATCCCGCGCCTCTCGTCTTTCCTGGACAATCCGCCTACGAAGGGCGCAGGAGGAGCCCCAAATGGCGTAGTCGTCAAGAAGGTCAGCGATTCCGTCGTCACCCTCACTCTACCCAGCTGCAGCTTCCACACGGGGCTCTTCCTCCTCCACTACCTCTATACCGACGACCTCCCCGCCGTGTGGACTTCCAGTGTCGGGCTCAGAGTGGAAAAACAATTTGCACAGGCCAAGATCAATCGCAACACTGTACACGCGCAGCTCAAGGAGCTAGCGAGCGTCTTGGCCTTGCCGGCCTTGACGCCTGTGCTCAACAGCCCCGTTCCGCGCTCTCCTACCCCCACCCTGCGAGAGGACATGGCTTCCTTCTTCAAGGGCGCGGTGACCGTAGACATCGAAGCCTCACCACTTCACGATGTCGAGCTCCTCCTCTCCGATCGTACCGTCCCCGCTCACTCAGTCCTACTGCGCCGCTCCCCCTTCTTCACTGCGCTGCTCCACCCAGACTGGACCTCCACACGCTGGTCTCTCTCTGGCGTCCTCACGATAGACATGGGCAACATACGTTGGGAAACGATGGCCATTCTCCTCTCCCACATCTACGCCGACAAAGGTCTCGAAGCATTCACGGGCAAAGAACATGAGAGGACACAGGATGATTGGTTCGATTTTGTCACCGAGGTACTCGCGGGCAGCAATGAGCTTCTCCTTGACCGACTGAAGCTGGCGGCCTCTTCTCTCCTTCGGGCACGGATGGCTCCACAAAATATTGGTGCTTTGCTTTCCATCGCGGACATGTACCACGCCGTCCCCCTCAAGGAGGCCAGTTTGTTGTACTGCGCGCAGAACCTCGAGGGGCTGTTGGAGGGCGGAATGTTAGACGAGCTCGAGCACAAGATGATTCGCGAGCTGAGTGCTTACATGAAGGCAAGACAGGATGACAAGACGCATAGGACTAGACGTACGGAACAGCTTTCTGAGCTTTTGGTCAAGCACCATGAGTTCTTCGAGGGACTGGACGTCCCGCCGCCTAGCCTCAATCTCGTCAGCCACCGAGTCGGCAAGCGACCACCCCGCTCCACGCCTTTGGAGCCGTATGTCGACGGGCAACGCAAGTCAGGGAAAGCGGGCAAGGGGAAGGCAAGCTCTCGAGCTTCACCGCCGCCAGTTTCGCCCAGCTTGGCGGCAACGCTTGCCGGGGGATCGGGCAATGACTCGGCGTTATTCGACATGGACGAAGACAGCTTTGAGGGGCTCGACGGATCGAGCTTGGGCGCCATGGCGAACCTCAGTCTAGGACAGCGAGGTGGAAGCGGCGCCGCTTGGACGACAGTCCGACGTCAGCCGTCGAACGCCGCAGAAAGCAGTTCAGCGCAGCAGCGCTCTGCGTCATCATCCACTTCAGCAGCAGCGGGTGGCACCACCCCTTCTCCCTCCGCAGGTCTCGGTCAAGACCTTCGCAGCATCATGGCGGCCGAGCAAGCACGCTCTCACCCTCTGCGGCGCATGCTCTCCGCTTCAGCATCAGCCTCACAGCAACAGACGCCCGAGGGCTCGATGCCGCCCAGCGGAGCTGCTACGCCCGTGCGACCGAGGACGGCGAATCGGCCCAGCGTCAGCGCTGCAGGGGAGCAGAGCCCTAGCCTCGGTCCGGCAACGAACAGCGCAGACGAGCCCCCGCCACTGGTCTCCCCGCTCAACGTCTCCACCAAGCTCAGCCAACGCGACAGGAAGAAGGCCGCCATGCTTGCTGCCGCGCAGGCTCAGCAAGTCCAAGCGTCTTCCTCGCCTTCACCTGCAGCAGACAGCTCAAGTCAGTCGCCAGCCCCGGCGTGGGGCAAAGCGTCGTCGAGCTCGACGGATAGCTCGGCTCGTCCTGTCTGGCAGATGAACAAGACCGGCAGCAGCGTCAATGCTACAGTTGAGAGCGCAGACGTCAGTGGCACCTCGCCGATACCGAGCACACCATCAAGGCCTACCGCGAGCGGCTATAGTCGACCGTCTCTGATGGGCAGCGCCGGGCGCGGAGTCTCCTCGTTCGATCTCGGCGGTAGCGCGCGCCGTCAACCTCTTACGTCTACCCCGTCACGCGATCCCTTCCCCACTCCGGGATCAGCAGCCTCCCCCTCATCCTTCCTGACGTCCCCACCGCCTTCGGCCAGCGGCTCACACTCCCCGCACCGTTCCACCTCTCCACTGCCCTCAACATCACCGTCTTCCTCCTCCCTCTCCTTTGCTCAAATTCAAGCCCAACAACAGCATGCGTCCGCTCTTGCCCTCTCCTCCGCAGCGGCTGATATCGCCAACAAGAAGAAGAGCTTCGCGCAGATTCAGGCTGAGGAGCGGGCACGGGAGGAGGAGAGGCGCAAGGAGGAAAAGGAGAGGGTTGAGTTCGAACGGTGGTTCGAGGAGGAGACTAGACGGCAGAGGGCTGAGGAGAAGAAAGCTCAGGTGCCCAAAGGCCCCAAAGCGGGAGGGAAAGGGAGGAAGGGCGGAGGCGCTCAAGCTGCTGCTGGAGAGGATGGTAGCGCGTCGACGAGGAAGAAGGGGGGTGGTGATGGCAGGCGCGCCTCTTCTGCAGCCCCAGTTGCTGGCGAGCAGTCAGGGAGCAATGGCGCTCAATCAGGTAGGGGCAAAAAGAAGGGTCCGGGCACACCGCAAGGCCAGACGGACGCAGCTTCCGTTGAAGCACCATCAGCAACCGATGAGCCAAGTCAGCCTCCTCGCGGACCACGTCGTCAACAACAACAGCAGCAGCAGCAGCAGCGGAAGCCCTCGCAGCCGAATAGCAAGCAAGCTAATGGAAGCGGCGGCATCGGGCAGTCGCGTGGACCTGTGGCCGCTCCAGCAGCCACTTCTGCGCCATCAGCAGCTTCTCTCTCAGCCAAAGCGCCCGAATTTGTCTTTAAGCCAGCATCGTAGCAGTCCGTTCCCCCCCGGCCGAGCCAGACCCGCTTTCGTCACCTTTCTCTGCACTCGAGAGCCCATGTACAAGTAGAACTTTGCGAATCGTAATGCACGCAGAGCAGCCTTTTCATGCTATTCAGACTCGCCATCGTGTTCATGATCTGGTGGACTGTGTGCTGTCCATTACTGCTATAGAGACATCGGATCGATCGAGGCGTAACAGAGAGACAGAAAGCAACACGGGAGAGAGGGAGACCGTATCGAGAAACACGTCGAGAGGAGAGTGAAAGAGAGAAGGGAGGAGGAGAGGGTGATCGTCGCATTTGCTGCGTCGTGGCCGTTCCATACAGCGAGTGAGGGAGAGTCCATGAGGGGTCTGAAAAGTGTAGCAAGGTGTGAAGTCGAAAATAGCCGTATCCTTGGCGCCTCCTCTACGCGTAGAACTTGCGATTGATCAGATGAATCAGCAGATTCAAGTTGAGCGTCGCCTTTGCCCCGCCAATGTCCATCGTCTGCGTGTTACTCAGAGCGTTGTGCTGCTGCTCGAGCAAGTCCTCAATGCGCAGATCCTTGCTGGCGGCCTTGACGCCCAACAAGCTTGCATCGATTGTGAACAAGCCCGGCTCATCCGACGAGATGGTGAGGCTAAGCTGCTCGAAGCCATTGCTACCAAAGTCCTCGATGCCCAGCAGAATTCCCTTCTCGTGCAAGCGAGCAGCAGTGTACTTGTACGAGCCGAACTTGGGCACCTTGCCCTGCTGCTTGAGTGATCGCAGGTGGAAGTATTGCTGAGAGAATGGAAGGACGAAGCGCTTCTTCCCACCCTTGCCCCCGCGAGTGCCTTGCATCGTCTCGCGGGACTGGTCGACGTACGAGTGGTAGGAGCTGATCTGCTCCTCGAGGTAGCGCTTCTTTTCTGCAAGATTGGAAAGAGTGACAGACATGGACTGTTTGTCATTCGCGCGCTGTAGCCTCTTGCGATGCTTCTGCCTGATGTCGAGGGCGATACTGTTCAGCATGTCCTGGTAGCCTGTAGCACGGCTGACCTTGCCTGCTGCCTCAAGTTGAAGCATATTCTCAAGGGTGCGAGTCTTGAGCTCAGCGAACGAAAGGCGACGCACGTCTTCCAGCCTCGCGATCGTCTCGCCTGCAACAGGAGGGCGAGATCCTCGCTGACGTTGACGATCCCCAGCCACCTCTAGAGAGACGATCTCCTCCCAGGTCATCTCGTCTTGGTCGCTCACGGGCGTGAGGAAGACATCCATTAGCGTCTTACCCGACTGGACCTTGAGTAGCGCGAGGACGAGGCGCTTCGTCTCGACAAAGAGGGCCTTGGTATCCGCCTCTGGGTCCTTGAGCGAGGTACGTCGACTAATGAGCTCGAATGTAATCTCTCCCAATCGTGCGTCGCTCAGCTCTTGACTAGCCGTTCCCGGTGGGGGTCCGAGCTCGCCTAGCGTGACACGCAGCGGGTCTTCCATGTTAGGAGCGAGGGCGTCGACCTGCTGTGCAACGAGCAGGTGCATGCTGTAGATCTCCTGTGGGGTAATGTAGATCACTGGCCTCTGCTGAATCGTATGGTCGAGGAACTCGTCCGCGTTGAAATGCATCTCGGCGTCGGGCACGTCAATGACGGCGTAGAGCCACTGAGTGAAGCGAGCCGAGGCCTGCTGCACGTACTCGTTGAGAGGCTGCAGGTAGGGGTTGTCGTCGGTGAAGAGACGGCCGTTGGAGATCTGCGTCATCATCTTGGAAACCTCGGCCAGGTTCTTGCGCTGCATCGGCCCAATCACGCGGTCGATGACGTCGAAGCCCTCGGGAGCGATGATGGCAGGGTTGAGGTAGCGATAGTAAACCAGGTGCGCCACAACCTTGATGAGACGGTCTTCGCTCTCGTCGGGGAACTTGATCTGCAGAGCACGGAAGACTTCTCGCCCGATGTAGCGGATACCGAAGGGCATGCGGCGCGTTGAGCCGAGGATCGCAGACAGGAAGACGTCCGTGGTGGCGCGGAGGGCTTGCAGGTGGCGGATGAAGATGGTGCGGGCCATTGGATCGGCGAGGGCTTCTTGGAAGTTGACTTCAAGTGCTCGCGTTGAGGCCCGGCCCGTTTCCATCTCCTCTTGGTTAATGGTAGCGCGGTAGATGGCACACGGGTCTGTCTCGAGATCCAGCACGTCATCCTCGATGATGCCCTGAACCAGAGGGGCAAGCAAGTCACGCAGATACTGCCTCTCCTTTGCGCCTCGATTGTACTGCACGACGAGCTTAATGAAGTGCGCGTTCCCGCGCATAAACTCCTGTACCGAGCCAACGTAGCTGAGCTCCTCAGAGATACAGCGTTGGAAGAGCTTGAGGAGCAGGAACTCCTCGCGGGCCTTTTGCGCATAACCAAAGAGGGTGAGAACGATCTTCTCCACCTGCTTGCGTTGGCGATCTGCCATGTCCATGCGCCCGACGCGTGCAAAGAGACGAGCCAGGTACTCTGGGCGGGTCTGCAGCGAGTAAAACAGCTCTTGATAAAGCTCGAGCTTGCGACGGGTAGTGCGGTCCAGCGTCTGGTCGGCGAAGGGGTCACCAGCGGCCACGAGGACAGAGTTGCGGCGAGCGAGCGTTGCGGCAGCTGCCTCGCGCTGGCGAAGAAGACCGCGCTCATTTTTGGCCTTGATGAGCTCCTCGATACCGATCTTGTTCTTCACAAGGAGCGCAATCTTGGCGTCGAGCTCAGAAACGTCGTTCTCGAGCGTCTGATTCTCGCGGATGCTTCGCACGACGAGCTTGCGAAGCCGCTCCACCTCAATCTCGTCTTCGAAGTCGTGGTCGCTGTCGTTAAGGAGATGCCCAAAGTTCTTGATAGTCGCGACGGGGACATTTTTGCCCATCGTAAGACTGCGGTACTGCTCTCCTTGCTGCTTGGCTCGGAAGAGCGACTGGATCTTGACGACCTGCGGGCGAGGAGAGCGGTCGAAGGATGTCAATGTGATGTCAATGCCACGTCGTGCGAGCTCGCGCACTCACCTTGCTCATCTGCTCGTGGTAGTGTCGCAGGCGCGCGTAGTGACGACGACGTGCGAGCAAGCCTCGGATGAGGGATTGCAGGTGGATCGCGACAGGCTCGCTGTCATGGATGTGCTGACGCCACCACTCGTACTCCTGTCGCGCCAGCACACCTCTGATCTGCGCCTGCAAGTTGGTCACGTCCGGCGTGGCCTCCTCAAAGCGCTTCTGCTGCTCGTGATGCTTGCGTCTTACCAATGCAGCTCGAGCCATACTCTGCAGACCACCGACTGAGCGTGTGACCTCGATGCGCCTCATCGCATCGCGCATTTTTGTTTGTCGTCTCCTTGCCAGAACGCCTCGCACTTGCGCCTGCACGCCGACGATCTCGCTGCTTGAGGAGCGCAACGCCTGGATCCTGGACAGGAGCTGGCGCTTAGCCAGCGTGGAGCGCAGAGCAGCCTGGAGCTTGACAATATCCGGCGTGGCGCCTGCAAGTTGGGAGATGAGAGACTGGTAAGACTTCCGCGCGAGTACGCCGCGAGCTTGCGCCTGCATCCCAATGACGGTCTGCTCGTGCTTGTCCAGCTCAGAGATTCGTCGAAAGAAGCGCTTGCGTAGGAGGGCGCCTCGCACTGCTGCTTGGACTTTAGGAGCCACGCTGGCGAGGAGCTCCTCATCTCTGCGGCGTTGTTCTTCCTCTGCTCTTTGCCTTGCTGCCTCAGCTGCCGCTGCTGCTGCTGCCGCTTCTTCAGCCTTGCGTCGTTGCTCTTCTGCCTCTGCGGCCAGGCGGCGCTTTTCGGCCTCTTCTGCCTCTTTGCGTCGTCGCTCCGCCTCCTCGCGCTCGCGTCTTCGAGCTTCTTCAGCGAGACGCTTGCGCTCGGCGGCGTTGCGGCGTGCCAGCGCCGCACGACAGGCAGACTGTAGGGATACGATGTGGGCAGCGTTCTCGCCCAACTCACGCTCGATGCCTGTGCGGGCGGTGAGAGAGATACCCTGATGGTCAGCAAGGTCCTCTTTGTAGCTCAGTACAACGCGACCACTCACGATCCTCTTCGGACTCGGGCTCAGGTTCGGGCTCTTCGTTCATCTCCTTGGCCAAGGCCTTACCCAGGCCGCCGAAGCTGGGCATTGCCACGCCAGCTGCATCAAGGCCACGCTGCGTCTGCTGAAGCTGGTCATCGCTGAACTCGAGCTTGCCGACGAGATTGCCTACTTTGGTCGATCTTCCCTGTCGAGCAAGGATGTGGCTGTGTGCGGGCACGAGGGACAGTGGTCAGCGTGTCCTCCAGATGAGTCTCGCGAGCTCAGACGCACCTCAATGCGTGAATGCAGTAGACGACCTTGGGAAAGTTCTTCTTCTCATACACATCTGTCAACTCAAAGTGGAAGAAGACGGGCAGCCCCACAAAGTGGACGAACTTGAAGAAAAAGTTGACGTTGTCCGTATGGCGATACTGGAGCTTTGGGTGCGTAAAGATACGCGGAACCAGCTGGGGTTCGAAATGGCGAGCAAGCTTGGCCAGGAAGACTCCGTCCCTCATCTCGTTCTCCATGTCCACTACTGCGCCCAGCGATTCGCCGACTGAGGCCTCCATCCATTGCTTGGCTTCACCGCAGTGGCAAAGATACTCGTAGGCTTGAAGGAGGTGGCGCTGCGTGTCCATCCACTTGGAGGTGGAGGAGAAGGGCAAGTTGGATACGACGGGGCTCGTGTTGGAGTTTGTCGGCCTGCCCAATGCAATGGTTCCAGCGCCAGCAGCGTCCTGTCTAGCCAGGCGAATACGACCATGCAGACCAGCGACATCCTCTGCGCCCGATGTGATACCTGGAATGAAGATCTCACCCTCCTGCTGATCCTCGGACTCCATCCTGCCCGGACGAGACGGCTTTACCTCCTCATCGATCCTCTCTGTACGTCCTCCCCTCGCCTTGCCCACGGTCATCCTCGTCGACGAACCCAGCCCGTGATCCTCATCTCCTCCCTTTTGCGCATAGTTGCGCATCATCTTGAGCGCACCTACGCTAGATCGCTTCAAATCTCCCACCTCTCCCAAATGAACAGCAGATGGCTGCTGCTGAGCTCCCGTCGAAGACCAGAAGGACCCCTGCCCGCCAGCGTTGGCGCCTGCAGTCGGCGATGACATCCACGAGTTGTCATCTCGGATCGGCGAGCCTGGTGTGGGGCTAGCGCTGCCCTTGCTGGGCGATGACGGCCGGTCGGAGAAGCCCTTTGTCGGCGATGCGGAGCGCATGAATGGGCTTGAGACCTTCTTCGGCGACGTTGGCGGTGATGTGAAGCTGGCTTTAGGAGTGGGCTGCATCGACATGTGGCGGTTCGCTCTTGCTGAAGGTGTCGCAAAGGGCGTCGAGTCTGTAGAAGCTGTGGCCGCAGTGCGCGAGGCAGGCGACGATGTCGAGTGATTGCCATTGGTCAGGCTCGAGTCGGTGGAGCTGCTCGTGCTGCCGTTGGTGGCCTTGACCGATCGTGAGGAAGAGGTGGGCGTGGCAAAGCGGCTTGGATCGAGTGATGTTGTGTGTCTGTGACTGCTCGGCATCGGGTAGCGACGGACGCTCGTTGATGGGGAGAGACCCGATGCGCCGCCGGCGCCGCTAAGGCTGCTTCCACCGACGCTGCTTTTTGATGCTGAGCGGTCGAGGAGCTTCTGCTGATATGCGAAAGGCGATGATCGAGCTGCCGAAGGTGACGCAGCAGAAGATGACGCTGCGCCTGACGACGACGGCGGCGGCGGCGGTGTCGCCTTTGCCGTGTCCATGGTCATCGCGGATTGCGAGGGCGTGATGATGATGATGATGATGAATGAAGAGCAATCGAGCAGGTCCCGCTCACTCAACTCGCTCCGTCGGTCGGCCTTTGTTTGTCCCCTGTGTTGGTTGGTTGGCCCTTCCGCCCAGAGCTCTCGCCTCGCTGCTCACTTGGCTGTGGGTGAGTCCGCGTGCAGCTGCGCGTCCTTCGCGACTCGACCTGGCCGTGTGTGTCAAGTGGTAGACTGTCGTTGGACGGCGGCCAAAGAGCAGCTGAAAGAGTCGTCGTTGCTTGTGGTAGCGTGGCAGCGTTGCTAGAGGGGTTTTGATGGTGAGAAATGAAGTTGCAAAAGGGTTCGCCCACTTTTGGTTTCAACATCGCCGTCTGCAACTTCGCATGACGATGGCAAGCATTCTGGCAGGCAGGCAGGCAGGCGGGCTTGACCCTGCCTAGCTGAGCCGCATCTACCCCTCTTCAAAGGTCCATCCGCGCCTGAGAGCACCAATCCAGTGCAAGTGTTTCATCGCCTTTCTGCCCTCGCTCTAGGCGGACAGCTACATCGGGCAGTCAGTCCATAATAGGGGCTCGTGCGGGTCCAAGCCGCTACGGTCAGCCACGACGCTAGAATGGCCCCTATTTGAGCGCGCCACGTGGTGAGCACTACATTTACGTCGACTTGGCCGCCAGGCGCGAATCTGCGTCTTACGTCGACTTCACCACGAAGCTGAGCACCGTCAAATTGTCATACAGCCTGAGCTCAAGGTCTCTGGGAGCTCGCATCGGTCGTACCGTAGATCTTGACAGATCCGCAGGCTGTCAATCGACGGCAGGACTGACCCCATAGCCACCCCGCCCACCGAACATACTCCTCATCAGCGCGACTCTCCAGCAAAGAGTGCGCAGCAAGCAAGCCCGTTTCGCCGCCGTCTCGCTGCCACCTGTCTTCCCGTGACAATCATCGACTACACTGCCTGCCCTGCCAAGCTGAATTCGTCCACCTCATCCCTCCCAAGTGAGTCCTGGTTCCCCCCGTGGGACGACGCGAGATAAGACTGACCGAGCTGCAGGGACACGGCGAGAGGGCGGCGCGGGGAGAAATGCGAGCGTCGTCGTCGTCGCTTGAGAGAGCGGCGCTCACTCACACTGGCGCTCACACGAGCAGCGCGTCGGCAGTCACTCTTATCGAGACGAGGAAGGAAGTTCCCACGTCAAGCAAAGGGCGTGACGAGGACGCGATGATACGAAGAAGAGAGGAGTTCATATAGACGAGAGGTTCTTCCTCATCGACAATCTCATCGCAACCCCTTCCTTTACTACAAACGTCGCACCATGCTTCACCATTTACGACGCCCGCACTTTAGCCTCACTGTGCCAGGCGCGCCTCTACACTCCTCCCGCAGCCAAGCCTTTCTCATCAACGATGACCTCAAACCCTTCCCTCCCTCTTTGCGAACATGGGGCGCCCTCAACTATCTCGGCTTCTGGATTGCAGATGGTTTCAACCTCTCATCAATGATGATCGCCTCGACCGCCGTCGCGGCAGGTCTCAGTTGGTGGCAGGCATGGCTAGCCGTTTGGATCGGGTACGGTATCACAGCGGTCGTCATTGCGGCTCAGGCTAGGACTGGTGCGGCGTACCATATCGGGTTCCCAGTACTGGCGAGGAGCGCCTGGGGAGTCTACGGTAGCGTGTGGCCGGTATTGAATCGTGTGGTTCTCGCGGTAGTGTGGTTCGCTTTTCAGTCGTGTAAGTAGGCGGACGCGTTGCGACAGAGTATTCCTTTTCTGACCTGTTTCTCCCAACATCATCGCCTCTCACGCGCAGGGGTCGGCGGTGAATGCACCAAGCTGGTTCTTCGCTCCCTTTCGCCATCCTGGGGCAACGCTTCTGCCCAACTGTCGGGCACGACGCGCAACGACTTCCTCTCATTCTTCATCTTCTGGCTGCTTCAGTTCCCAACCACCTGGGTCAGCCCACAAAAGATCAAGCACCTCTTTACCGCGAAGGCAGTCGCCATGCCTATTGCAGCATTGGGACTGTTCGGCTGGACCGTCGGCCTTGCTGGCGGACTGGGACCCGTGGTGCATCAGAAGGCTACGGTCAGCGGCAGCACGCTCGGGTGGGGGTTTGTGGTAGCTGTCTTCAGCCAGCTGAGCAACATGGTCACACTGGCTTGTAATGAGCCCGACTTGTGAGTGCGAGGCAGGCGATCTCAGAGTGCGGCAACACAAAGGCTGACCTTGTCCTATCTTCTTGACTGTAGCGCCCGTCTCGCCCGCAAGCGCAGCGATGTCATGCTCCCTCAGCTTCTCTCGATCCCGCTGGTCTTCTCCATCACCAGCTTGATCGGCATCCTCGTCTCGTCGTCATCAACCGTTCTCTTCGACGGCGCCACCACTTGGAATCCGCTCGACATCCTCTCTGGTCTCCTCGACCGAGACCCGTACAACTCTTCCACCCGAGCTGGCGTCTTCTTCATCGCTGCCGCCTTCATCATTGCCCAGATGGGAACGAACGTGGCAGCCAACTCCTTGTCAGCCGGATCGGACCTGACTGCCCTCCTGCCGCGCTACATCACCATCAAACGTGGCCAGATTTTGTGCGCCCTCATCTCGCTCTGCATCTGCCCCTGGTACTTTGCCAGTTCTTCGTCAAGCTTTACCTCCTACCTGTCGGCCTACTCCGTCCTCCTCGCACCCATCCTGGGAGTGATCATGTGCGACTCGTACGCTCTGAGGAGAGGCAAGATCGATGTGCCGAGCCTTTACCAGTCACACGGTGCCGCCCGCTACGCTCGTGGATTCAACTGGAGGGCGTACGCTGCCTATCTGATTGGGTGCGCTCTCAATCTTCCCGGATTCGTGGCTGCCGTCTCCCCGACCTTGGGTGCTAATGTGCCCATGGGACTGGTCCGAGTCTACCAGATGGCCTTCTTCACCGGCTCGCTTTCCTCTGCTCTGTGCTACATCCTCTTCAACCAGCTCTCCCCCGTCGAGGGAGGCGTAAGCGTTAAGGAGAAGGGCTGGTACGAGCTCAAGGAAGAGGACACCGTCGACTTCGATGGAACGCCATTTGCATTCGTGCAGTCGTATGTGCAGGGTGACGTGATGGAGGATGTTGAGCAGCGATCTCGATCTGCGTCCGCCGATGGGGATATGGGCGAGAAGTCAGAGGTCGACAAGGGTGAGGGCGCCGATAGTCCCAAGCCACAGGTCACTGTGACGCCGTTTGAAGCCACCTCGAAGTAGCGTTCCCCGTGTTGCCAAATTCGTATCATCGTATCAAGTCTTCTCCGCCCTCGAGGTCTGTTGTCTGTTGGATGACGGCATCCTGATGGTGTGTTGTGAAGCCTGGCCCTAGCGCCCAGCTCCCCGCCTGGCCATGCCGGCTTGCCGTGGACTTGCAGCTTTGCCGCTCGAAGGAGAGCAAAGCCGAGTCCTCGTGCCGGCGGTCGTGAATCGAAAATGGACCCATGTCGAGGGTCCCCCGTCCTGCCGTCCGCCGGAGTGGGAAGCGCGAAGCTCCGTCGAGGGGAGTGGAGGCAAACGAGGCTTGATTGAGGCTGTGAAGCATCATCAAAGGAGGTATCACTCTTGACCCTCCTCTGTCATCTACCATCTAGACTCAGAATTATTCGTCACCATGCTCGCTCGCCAAGTCCACTCTGACCAGCTCTTGGAGCAGGCGCGCGACCACCCGCATCTCAAGTGAATGCAGCAGCATACAACGTCATTGACCCCACCTCGTGCTGACCCAGATCTGTCTCTTTCCTCTCGCTCGCGATCCCACAGCATCCTCGCCAAAGCAGGCGCAGCGTCTCGCGACTCGCACGCCAACATCTTCGCCGGCCGCTACGAGACAGAGGGCATCCCCAAGCACGAGCTTCCCCAGGACGGGCTTTCGGAGGAGGCATCGTACCATCTGCTTAACAATGAGCTCGAGTTGGACGGTAAACCCGCCCTCAACCTGGCTTCCTTCGTGCACACCAGTCTGCCTGAGTGGGGAGAGCGACTGGTCAAGGACCACCAGTATGTCAACATCGTAGACCAGGACGAGTATCCGCAGACGTTGGCTATTCACGGAAGATGCATTTCGCAACTCGCGGCTCTCTGGCACGCTCCCAAGGAGAAGGTGCGTGAGAGAAGCGATGAAGCCACGATAATTGGCTGCATGTGGCCGTTGACATCTCGCTATCGCACCCGCAGGACTCCAACGGCGAATGGAAGCAGGCCTTTGGAACAGCCACTACCGGCTCATCCGAGGCCATCATGCTCGGCGGTCTCGCTATGAAGAAGCGCTGGCAGCAGAAGCGTCAAGCTGAGGGCAAGCCCTGGCGCGGTCTCGGCAACGTCGTCTACGGTAGCAATGCTCAGGTAGCCATCGAGAAGTTTGCCCGCTACTTTGACCTCGAGGAGCGCCTCGTCCCCGTGAGCAAGGAGAGTCACTACCGCATGGACCCGAAGAAGGCGATCGAGATGGTCGACGAAGAGACTATCGGTGTCATCGTTATCCTTGGATCCACTTACACGGGCCACTACGAGCCCGTCGAGGAGATGCACAGCCTCCTCGACGACCTGCAGAAGCGCACCGGCCTCGATGTACCTATCCACGTCGACGGTGCCTCGGGAGGAATGGTCGCTCCCTTCGCTCACCCGAACCTCAAGTGGGACTTCCAGCTTCCTCGAGTCGTGTCGATCAACACGTCAGGCCACAAGTTCGGCATGACGCAAGTTGGACTGGGCTGGGTGATCTTCCGCAGTCCGGATGTAGTGCCCAAGGAGCTCGTCTTTGAGCTTCATTACCTCGGGTCAGTCGAGTATTCCTTCGGTCTCAACTTCTCCCGACCCGCCGCTCCTGTGCTGGCACAGGCGTTCCGTTTCCTTTCCTTGGGCTTCAACGGGTACAAGGACGTAATGGACTTCGACCTCAAGAACGCGCGCCTGCTCTCTCGCGCCCTCGAGCTGTCGGGCAAGTACGAGGTCCTTTCGGACATCCATCGACCAGCGAGCAAGGTCGCCGCGGCAGGCACGGCCGTAGGTGCATTGGACGACGATGATGCCGAAAACTACGAGGCGGGCCTGCCCGTCGTTGCTTTCAGGTTCAGCGAGGACTTCCGTCAGAAGCACCCGCACATCCAGCAGAAGTGGATCCAGACTTTGCTGCGCGTCGAGGGGCTCATTGTGCCCAACTATAACCTCTCTCCGGACGCAAGCGACGTTGAAGTGCTCCGCGTTGTGGTCCGCGAGACGGTCACTGAGCAGCTGGTCGAGCTTCTGTTCACAAAGATCATGGAAAAGACGGAGCAGCTTGAGAAGACGGACAGCCCTGAGGCTGGGCTGGCTTTGCTGGGCGCCCATGCTAAAGCGAACCAGGCAGAGCATAAGAAGAAGGCGCATCATCAGGGTAAGCATGCCCATCGCCCTACAGGACACGGGGTGAAAGCTACGGGCTACAGCAAGCAGTGCTAGGTGGGTCAAGGGATTGTCAATCAATGCGCTCCTTTCGCTCTCGCTGGGTCTCCCGATTGAGAGCTCGAATCTCTCCTGTGTTAACGCAAATAAGATCAAGATTCGTCATTGTGATTCGTAGAGCGGAAGCGATAAGCAGAGAATACTTGGCCACATCTAGGCTACATCCTACGCGGGACATCGCTGCTCAGCATCAATCGCGATGACGATGCTCGTGTACATGCCCATGGCCGTGCTCGCCGTGCCTTCCCTTCTTGTGCCCACCATCGACGGCCTTCATCAACATGCTGCCTGCCTCGCGCATGGCCTTATCGAGCCTCTGCACCTCTCCGCTTGCCCCCTCACCGCCATCAAGTGTGATAGCCTCCGTCAGCCCGGGAAGCGGGGTAGCCCCGTACCCCAGCCAACGTCCAGGCGCAACAAGGAGCGAACGGTACCATGGACGGCCCTTGAGTCCCTTTGGGTGGATGAAGTGATGCTCAAATGTGCGGGACGCAGTGTTGATCTTCTGCGCCTCGGCGAGGAGGTGCAGCAGACGACGGAGCTTCTGCCCGGCAGGTGTGTCGCCGTTGTTATCGCTCTTGCCGATGGAGGAGAAAAGCTCCTCAAGCTCCTTGCTGATCTTGGCCTTCTTGCACTCCAAGCGCTGAGCGGCACGCTGTAATTGCTTTGCCTCGCGATGCAGCTTGGTGAAGTCGAGCTTGCCCTTCTGACTGCCATGGCAGCCTCCACTAGTCCTGACGCCAGCTCCATTCTTCTTCGCCACCTCTTCGACTTTGGTGACGTATTCAGCGATAGTGTTTGCTTCCTCCTCCAAGCTGAAGGGCAGAATCACTCCATCTGCTACCCTCAGAGCCGCGAGACCCAGGACCTTGGCAATGGTGGTGATGTGCTTGAACTCCGGGTCACCGTACTTCTCCATCCAGGAGAAGGAGTCGTACTGCGAGTGGTAGTGGTAGACAGGATCGCCCCGCCCAGGGGTGTGCGCATAGCCAATATCAGAGGAGGGAATCCCCAGGTGCTGGAGGAAGACGGAGAAGTCTGAGCCAGAGCCAAGGGGCTTGACGGTGCTGAGTTGGATGGTGGCATTGCCGTCTCCATTAGGGTCAGTGACGTTGCGAGCAGCCCCGCGGAGTAGCTCGGCGAGTAAGGGAGATGCGCCCGTCTTCAGCCCTGTACCGGAGGCGGCAACGTCCGTGTTCAGGTAGGCGACGGCGTGTTCCTGGAGCCACTTGGCGTAGTCCTCGCCAAATTCTGTACTTCCAACGAGTCCGTATTCCTCTGCATCCCAGCTGGTAACGAGGATGGAGCGCAATGGTCTCCAACCGGTCTTGAGTAGGGCGCCAAACCCTGCAACCACCTCGTGGACGGCGGCTGCGCCTGACGAGGGGTCGCCCGCTCCACACGACCAGGCATCACGGTGGCTTCCCAAAACGACAACTTCGTTCTGGACCACTCCAGGAATGAGGGCATAGCTGTTCCAGATCGGCTTGACGGTGGATGGAGGAGTCATCGCGTTGTTCATCTTGACCACCACGTCCTCGGGAGTGGGGCCGGTCCAGTACTCTTTGACATCCGGGATGGCGCCGAGCCAAGTGCCCTTGCCCGCTTCTTCGAATTCCTTGCTGTTGACGCCCTTCCCCTTAAGAGCTGCGAAGAGACGCGCAGCATTCTTGTAGCTGATGGGAAGCGAAGGAATCTTGGGTAGTGAGTCGGCCTTCCTTGCGTCTAGGCGCGTGGCGTTCTTGTAACTGGGTCGGCCAGGCGTGCCAGGGTCGCCAGGGTAGGCACTCAAAGCCTGGACACTTCCACGCTGGATGGAGGTGGCTTGCCTGGCAGGACCATCGGGGTAGGCCTTGTGCCCGTTAGCCTCGGTGACATTGCCGTCCTCGATAGGATCGGAGAAGATGAGAGTGCCGACTGCACCGGCTTCGTAGCTCGCGAGCACTTTGAGGCCGCGGAACAGGCCGCCGTACCTGCAGAGCGTGATTGCTCCCTTGACAGGGATCTTGCGTTTCTTGAGCAGGGCAAAGTCGGAAGGGCTGCAGTATCCTGCAAATACCAAAGGGCCGGAAGCTGAGCCTGGTTTGCTGTAACCGTGAAAGGCGGGGATGCGGTGCACGCTGGTAGGGTCGTCGTCGAGCGTGTCCTCGCGAAGGTCAGCTTCCCAGGTTGGTGCAGTCTTGTCAACTCTTTTTTTGGTAGCTGGGCCGAGGCTGAGCGATGAAGCATCCTCCTGCGGGTCATTGAGCCAGACATGGTAGGTATCAGTCCATACACGTACAGGGCCTAGAGCGTACCCTCCTTGCCCCTTCCAGTCGCCTGTGAGATAGTGCTGGCTTTCGGACGAGCCAGCATCGAAGAGGAGGTCCGTAGGGTCTTGCTCCGGGAGATCGAGGAGAGAAGCCCATTGCTTTTGCACCTGCAGGGCTGATCGATAGTCAGCATCTCCACCTGCGATGTGCGGTCTGCGGGCGAGTGTGAGTGGGCAATTCAGCAAAGCTGTGTGCGTCCGTATCCGCGCCGGAACGCTCACTCAGTCGTGTAGCCTCGCAGCGTTTCTTTCGCGCTCTCTGGGCTTGGAATCGAAAGGAAAAGGCTCTCCAGGCGATGAGCAATATCTCCAAGTCCCGCAGTCGACGCTCCTTCAAGTCGGCCCCTAACGCCTTTGAAGAGGTCCCCACCCGAGTAGAAAGTGATACGAAGGGGATGATGAGGGTGATGAGGAGGCGGGAAGAAGCCATGACAGGGTCGTCGAATGCGCGCGAGCGACAAATCCCATTCTGGCCAGCTCGGCGTACTGCCGCTGAGCGATAAGACTGCCAAGGGGACGCAGAGAGCCAAAAGGGCAAAAGCGCGAAGACGACGTCTTGCCTGTGCCGTCGTGGTGTCGCTCGTCTGCGGCGGCGCGTGCTGGACCTCGCCCAGCAGGGGAGCCTTGACCTCTTTGAAGTCGGTCATGGATGATCGATGGGGTGGTAAGGAAGTCAAGGAAGGCGGCTAATCGGCTGCGAGGATTGTGGATCCGCTGCTGGCCTCGTGACTCTCGTCGCTCGCTCGGGCCATTGGCAATTCTCGAGGGTCCAGCGAGCGAATTATTAGCTGACGTGAATTTACTCCACCCTCAGCTCCCTCATCTTTGCTCCTGATCTTTCATCCCACTCCGTTGCCCACCATTTCTCGTCTTCAGCAAGCTCGCACCTTGCTCAGCCGCTTCCTCCGAGGTCAAAGCAGCCGCACCACCGCCACTACCAGCACCACTCCACCTCTCTCCCAGGCCCGCTCCGCTTCCCACGCCCAATCTTGGCCTCCGATGGAGCAATCGATCAACGTCCTCGATCAGCCCCTTCAGACCTGTTCTGAGCAGCCCATGACGGGCTTCTACAGGAATGGGCGATGTGATACCGGACCTGGCGATGGCGGGTCGCACACTCTGGCTGCAGAGGTCAATGCCGAATTCCTCAGCTTCTCTGCTAGCAGGGGCAACGATCTCAGGGGCATCTTGAGCCCGGGGTGCAGGTGGTGCCTGTGTGTCTCGAGGTGGAAGGAGGCCCTTGATGCTTACAGGCAGGGGCAAATCGGCAAGCAGGCTGTTCCCAGGTAAGTGCAGCAATGAAGACGAGTGTCAGGTCTTGTTGCTGATCAATGCTCGTCCTCACGTGCCCTACCTGCCTGCTCGCACAGCGTCATCATCCCGGCGACGCACAAGATGGCTCTCAGCAAGGTGACGATCCAGGATCTTCAAGAGTTCTCCATCGACAAGAGACAAGGACTGCGAGGTGGTAGCATTCCCGACCCTAGCTCCGGCGGTCCCATCCGTTGAGCAGGAGGGCGCAGCGTCTTTGCCACTCCTCAACAATACAGATAGCACGTAGTCATTTTCCCACCATCGACGAGGTAGTGTTCTTCCCTGACTCATCGATACAATGTGTCCTCTTTATCCCCTTGTCATCCTGATGTCGTGAACCTAGAGTTACAGTCTGCTCGACCAAGCGCATCTGACATCTTCTCACCCCCCACCCTTGGCTTGACACCTCTGTGACGTAACGACGCCTCGTGTTCCCCCATTTCGAGGCGTTCCACCAGCCTGTCGCGGAACACAAAATCCGCTTGCTCGCCGTCGCTGCAGCGCTGCACGGACGGGCGAAGCGGAGAAAGAGGCCAAGAGGCCGATGTGACTGAGCGAGAAATGCGCATCGTTTGCTGCCTTGCCGTGCGCTTGCCAATCGAATAATGCATCGATGCTAGACATTGTCTGCTCGCTCACGGCTCATCCTCCACGTTTGGGAACAAATGGGAGGCTTGCCTGCCATCGTGGGCTCGCCGTCGGCATTGCTGGACCCGGCTAAGGGTCCTAAGTTTTGGCAGGTGGTACGTCGCTGCATCTCTGCGCGGCTGCTGCTGCCGCCTTTGGCTTGTGGCCGGCCCGGAAGCGGCTCTTGGGAGACGACGTGCTGCAGCCAAGAAAGTAAATGAAACGAAGGGACGACACTTGGCGAGGCGGGAGGCGGGAAGTCGACGCCGGCGGTCCGTCATCTCACATCAGGATCCAGGAAGCTTGAACCCGAGGACACATGCTCAGCATTTGTGGCCATCTCGTCGAAATGCAGATTGAATCATCTTTGCATCCTTGACCATCCATCTATTCCCTTGCTCGCTATTTCATCAGCATCCGCCCAGCGAGAGTACCATTAGCCAGTCCGTGGTAACGCCCTCTAGCCAAGCCGAAGCCTTCTGGTACAAGGTCGCGCTCAGCAGTCCGCTCGCTGCATTGCAATTATGCGCGTCGCATCACTCTTGCTGCTCAGCATCGCTGCGCTGAGCCAGACGCCATCCATCAGCGCGACTTCTGGTGTCGTCGTTGAGCACAACGCCGTCGCCTCGTCCTCATCGCTGAGATCAACTCCTGCTGCATGGCTCCCCAAGAGGCATGGGGATCATGGTCATGATGAGGAAGAGTCACATGGTCAGACCGCCCACGACGACCCTCACCACATGCCTGCTCCCTCAGCTTCTCTCGAGCACACTCATACCAGCGTCGACGCGCATTCACATGGACACGCCCACTCGCATACCCCAGACCCACACGTCCCCACAATAGAAGAGGCCGGTCTGCGCCCCCTCACCGTCCCCGACTTCCCCCACGCAAAGGGCGGGCACACGCACGCCCATTCAGACGCTCCTGCTGAGCTGCACCTCAATGAATCGAAGCTTCTCAAGTCAAAAGGCCCCGAGCCGCTCAGCTACATCGAATGGGACTTTGCCTACGGGATGGGGAGCCTCGAGGCGCTGCGCCGCTTCACCTCGCCGGAGTACACTGAGCTCGACGCGACACAGGAGAAGGGAGTAATGGGCGCTCTTGATGGCAGGTTTCGCACTCTGCTGGATGAGAAGGACCCACAAGCTCGAAAAGCCATTGTGGAGGACATTGCCTCTCGCGTGGAAGGAGACCAGCCTACGCGTCACAAATGGCTCCTCATTCTACACGTTGCAGGCGCCATGCTCAGCTGCTTCGTCTTGCTGCCGCTTGCCCTCTTCTTGCGAGCGGCAGAATCCTCCCTTGCCCCCTTAGCTTCGCTCGTCTACCTGGCGAGCTTGGCCGGCTCGCTTGTCTTGTCCTCGCTGTACAAGGCGTTGTCGCCACAGCTCTACCCGAAGAATGTGCACGGCAAGATGGGTTGGATCATCCTGTGGATCTCGGTCATCTGCTTGGGCGGTGATGTGTTTAGGCTGCTGAGCCAGATCGCGGGCGTGCTGCGCGGCGGCTCCTCCTCGTCGAAGCTGCGCAACCTTCTTCATCTGGCAACAGGCGGCTCGTCCAGCGAAGAGAAGTACTCAGCAGTCGAAGAGGAGCGCATGCTCGGGGACGAAGAAGAAGACAATGCCCGCCACCATCGCGTTCACTTTGCCCTCTCTGCGTCGCGAGAAGGCAGCCTGGAGACGCTCCGGGATGACGGGCATCGCTGGGCTCAGCGTCACGATAGCGGCGAAGACGGCTCCATCTCTCCTTCCAGCACGCTCGTCGGCGCGAATGCTACCTCCGGTCGCAACAACAGCTTCACGGAGATGTTGGCTCAAAAGCTGCCCTGGAAGCTTCGCAGCCCATCACAGAGCTACCACGATGGCTCCGGCATCGAGTCGTGGCGCTCAAACGCAGCTCGTTCTCCTTCTCCGCCACCCATTGTCCCCGCTCGCAGCAGAAGGAGCACGCTTCTTTCTATTCTTCGGTACACCCACGTAACGGTATCCCGCTCTCTGCCCATCATATCCTTCGCCGCCGCCTATGCGGGTCTCGCTGTCTACACAGGTACCTGCCGCAAGCCAAATCAGAACGGTTGCCTGGCCCACGGAATCAAGGGCGGAATCTTTTTCTGGTACGGGCTCCTCACCTTTGCCCGCTATCTAGGCGCGTACGCCGAGTGCGGGTGGGCGTGGAATCGACGCCCTGCCCATACGCAGTCAACAGGCAGGAAGGGTGGCCAGGCAGCTTGGAAAGCCAAGATGCCGAGCGCAGAGTGGGTCGAATGCGCAGTCATCTTTACGTACGGAGCGACCAACACGTGGATGGAACGATTCGATGCGAAGCCTGGCGACCCGTACAGTGTCAAGCAGGTGCAGCACATCAGCATCGCAGTCATGTACTGGTTCGCTGGCGCTCTGGGCGTGCTCCTAGAGACCAAGTGGGTGAAAGACCTGCTCAGCTTCCCCGTGGCGCTCAATCACCCTGCAGCGGCCGGATCTTCCGCTACTCTCTCGCGCAGACGCGGCTCTCGCTCGTCCCCAGCACAAGAGGATGAAGAGCCCCTCGTCGCCGCTCAAATCTCCCAGCCGTCGTACAGCGGCTCCTTCAACCCCTTCCCGGCGCTCTGCATTGGCGTGACAGGCCTTGCAATGTCAGCCCATCACCAGGACTACGTCTACGAGGTCTCGATCCACTCCCTCTGGGGCAACCTCCTCGCCGCCTTCGCCCTTCTCCGTTTCCTCACCTACTTCTTCCTCTTTCTGCGCCCGCCCACCGCAAGCATCCTCCCTTCGCGCCCGCCCACTGAGGCCTTGGCGAGCTTCGCGCTCGCGAGTGGCGGGCTGGTCTTCATGATCAGTAGCGAAGAGGTGAGCTTCGCAGCTATGCGAAACGGCTTTGGGGATTTCATGGCCATTCTGTGCGTGACCGTGGCGGTCATCTGCTTCGTCTTTGCGTGGATTGCCGGGCTGTTCGTAATCAAGGCTTGGGCAGTGAGGAGGGAGCACCGCAGAGAGGCAAAGGCGGCAGATGGTGAGATGAGGATGGCGACGAGGAAGCCAAAGGCGAGGAGGGCGAGCGCCGCTCCACTGAATGCGGTTGATGAGCAGGAGGAGCAGAGGGCTGCCGGTGAGGAGGGAGAACCGGTGTTCGTCCTCGGTGAGGATGGAGAGGAAGAGGCGGGAGCCACCTCCAGTACAGCACCTAGACAGCTCAGCCAGAGCCCGGACAATTTGGTGTAGAGGCAAATGAGGAGAGGACCCAACATGATACCCGGCAATTGCGCCTCCCGCAGCTTGCGCTGACGGCGGACAGCTTTTGAACAGCCTCTGCTTTGCCTGCTCTTCGCACGCTCATCCTATGTGCAACACAACCTTACTGTGCCATCTCGCTCGCAATTCGATAATTCTCGTTGACCATACTATGATGTATTTGCATTGCTATCTTGCGCTTCCATCTGCCTCGCCTCGCTACGACGTCAACACGTGACCCGCCTGTTGCTGCTTGAATGCCATCAATGAGCACAGCGCTGCTCCGACGCCAGACCCATCCCTCGCGTATCCCAGCTGAATCCTTCCCGCTGTCTCCTTGCCCAACATCTCCACCAGCCCCGCACTCATCTCCTCCTTGAATCCCGGCAGGAACTCCACCACTGACCCGTCGACGCCCACCTTGATCTCCTTCCCGCCCTGCTTCTTATCCTCGCCCGTATGCCTGATCGTCGCTGCGATGGGGACTGCGGACAGCCGCGCAGCCCTTATGGCCACGATGGAGCAGATCCGCCTGACGGCTTCCACGTCCTTGGCGCTCACTACTTCCTCCTTTAGCCCCATCGTCCCGACGAGGATCTTCCTCGTCGCCGATTCCTTGCTCGCTGTGTCGTCCTTGTCCGCCAGCACAGCAGACACGTAAGCCGTATCGAAGCCGTACTGTGTGTTCATGCCCGTTGACGAGTAGCCACCGAAGAGCAGCAGTCGATCGATCAACGAGATCATGACTGCCCGGCACACCTCACCAAGGTACATCCCACTGATCATCTTCTCGAAGCAGTGATGCCTGGGCCTGATAGCCGTTCGGTCTACGTAGTTGTCATAGCTGGTGACCCAAAGACCTGCCCCCTCATGCCTCGACTGGGCATCATCGTCAAATCCTCCCCACTCTGTGTTGATCAGCATGTGACTGGGCTTGGAGTCGCCGTGGATTGTGAGCTTCTTGACATCGTCAATGTCCGCAACGTAGGCGCCGTTCGTGCCCGTACCGTAGATGGCACCGATGAAGGCTCCGCCGCTCTGGTAGGCGTGTGCGAGGAGGGCGCCGACTGTGTCGTTTACCAAGGCGTTGACCTTGACCTTGATGTGCTTGCGGTCAAGAGCTGCCTGGAGGAGCTGGATGACGTCCTTCCCCGGGGCATCGGGGCAGTTGAAGCCCTTTGTCCATTTGATGAGCTGTCCACGGTCGATTGCGGTCTGCTCGACGGGGAAGGAGAAGGTGAACCCCATATTGAGCTCGTCGAGGCCTTCGGCAGAGGAGGCGGCATTGTCTGTCAGGAAGGTGTCGACGGAGGAGGCGATGTAGTCCATGAGGTGGGCGATGGGGCCTTGCTTGAGAGTGTCCGAGCTGAGTAAGATGGCAGAGCGGTCCTCGATGATCAGCATAGAGGCAGGAACATCAGTCGCTCGTCGCTGTGCGCACTCACACCTTGTATTTCTCCTGCGTCATCTTGAATGTCCCGTCCCCGTTGAGCTTGACGGCGCAGACCCTCAAGTTGGTACCACCCAGATCCAATGCAAGGTAGGTCCCCGTCTCGCTGCCATCTGGCACACCAGTCACAAAGCTAGGGATCATGGCCATGTCTGCTCCTGTGTTGGCGAGGCCATAGTCCATGAGTTCGTGGAATCGTCCGACGAGGGCATTGAGAGCAGAAGTGTCGAGGGAGAACTCGCCCTCGATGCCAGAGAGGGCCTGCTCCAGCGTCCGTTTGACGGCAGCGGGCATGATCAGCGGCAAAGAGCGAGACCGAGAATCAGTGAGGAGGAGGAGGAGGAGGAGGAGGAGGAGGAGGAGGAGGAGAGGTGTCGAGGATGGGCTGGCGGTGGTATTCTCGAGGAAGCTGCGAAGCTGTGGGCGGGCCGGCAAGCGTCGACCTCGCCAAGTCGAGGCCAAGTCTCTCCGCTCGCCCAGCCATGCGGTGTGACATCGATCAACACCAGCCACGTGGTGCGAGAACGACGCTGAGCCTTCGTTGGACTGGCGAGCAAGAGCACACAGCAACATGGACAGGGCGACATCGAGGCCGCCTTCGCAATAGCAAGCAGTCAAGCAGGCGGGTAAATAGTGGGCAATGACTTGGCGATCAAAGGAGACAATGGCAGCGAAGAGAGACCTGAATCTTGCACTTCCGACACTTGCTCCCTTGAATCTCTTCGATGCGGACAGAACCAGCTCAGCAGGGAAGGATGCACTCGCTGACTTGGCTCGCGATTAGGGACGCGTCCGACGGGAGACGCTGGATGCTGACTTGCTTCGATGCCCGCTCGGTCGCCTTGGTCGATGGCCGCCTTTCGACTTTTCGCTGCTCATCAGTACTTCACTCCCCTCCCCTCACACACATCTCCCTGAGCATGGTGCTCGTCGCTGCCATGTCTACTACCTCAACCTCTGCTGAGCCTCTCAACGCTGACAACCTCGCAAGGCTTTCACGTCGCTCATCGACTGACCACCTCGACTGGGTCATTGAGCAATGTCGCACCACGTATTCAATCGAGAAGCTACCAGCTGCCACCGAAGACAGACCTTGGCCATCATCGAAGAGGCCGTCCGTTAATCAAGAAGACGCAACCCGCCCCTCACCATGGCGTCGACGTGACGGTGGCGACAAGGGAAGTAAGTGAGAGCGTGCGTCTGAAGTGCTCAGCATCAGTGCTTACCATCACGCTCCTTCGCGACCCCTGCCAGATCCTCTCCTCTCCTACGACCCTCCAGGCACCAGTTCATACGCTCGCAAGCTCACCGTCGACGCCAAGAAGCGTAAGACCGACAGCTGCTTTCATGTTGTGGCCAACGAGAATGAAGCATCGCGCTCAGAGTCATCGCCGATCCCACCGGCGAACGGACAGGGCCAGCCAGAGCTTAATGAGGCCGCCGCTCACCCATCCGCCAAAAAGCAGAAGGTATCCGCATCGCATCTCGATGCTGCTCGCAATGCGCTGAGGGAGCGTCAGGCCAATCATTGCTCGACCAAGGTCACAAAGGGGAGGGTGACGCAGCCGTCCCTGGCTGCTAGCAGGGTGGGATTCCTCAACAAAGGGGCGGCATCCAAGCCCTTAGCTGTAGGCAACGGGGTGGCATCATCCTCGGCCTTTTCTGATCAACGCTTTCTCGGCCAACAAGAAGCGCTTGAGCATCACGGGCCGGCGCAGGAGATTGAACAGCAGCAGCATTCCCAGCCTGCTGAGCAACGCAAACCTGCCCGCACTACTTCTCCCAGCCCGAACCCGAGCAGGCCAAGAACTCGTCAGCAAGCACGCCTTGAGCAAGTGGCCGCCTCGAGTCAAGGCGAACAAGATCGCCCAATCACCTCTGGGTCGCAAACCAACAGTGACGCCGAGCATTCGGCGTATTCTCTTCTCCTGCGCAAGAAGGCTCGAAAGGAGCAGCAAGGGCAGCTGCTCGACGACAGTAAGAGAAGGCCGTCTCGTCCGACCTCACCAAGCCGCAATGATACTCCAGAGACTGGCTCGCCTTTCCTCGCGGACATGGCAGACGTCGTCGGCGAAGCGGTCCAGATCAATTCGCGCCCCGCCTCACCCATCCTATCAGCTTGGCGTGGATCTGCGTGGAGGGCCACCAACGAGCTTCACTGCAGTCACGATGCAATCAGCGCCGAATGCAATCAGGTCGTGCACGATCAAAGCCACACTTCTCGTTCCATGTTGGCGCAAGGGAAAGCAGGGCTGATCTATGGCCAGTCTTTCGAAGCATTGGAGGTCGCTCTGCTCTACCGTAGCCCCAGTGGGACACAAGAAGAGCAAAAGGATGGGCAAGAGCATCATCTCAACTCACCATTCCGCGACATGACTGAGAGTCAGAGGAGGGAAGAGATGATGGATATGACCAGCGGAGACATCCGGCAGCGCCACGATGGGCACACCGAATACGACCTCACGCTTCACACTGGCCGTGATGAGAATCAGAATCCACACTACGAAAGGCACAGGCTCGACTACAGCAGAACAGGCAGCGCAGCAGCCTCCAACCAGCGCTCCGATCGACCCCCGATCTCCGGCCCCAGCGTGCAAGACTTGCTCAACCGCTACCATGAGCGGTATGGAGCGTGCCACGATGAGACATACGACTACGACCACAGCTTCGCCTCCATCGAGCAGGTGGCGGACGACTCGGGGCATGGGACGACTCGACTGGACGACCTCGCTGACGTGTGTGAGCAGCAGGAAGAGCCAGTACACCTCCCGTACTTGGCGCACCAGGACAGCGCAGAGGGGCAGCTAGGGCAGCGCAGGGACTGGTCGATCAACATGAGTCTAAAGGAAGACGTTACCGATCCCATCAATCGCTTCAGCGCGGAGCCTCAGAGCCAACAAGTCGAGCAGCAGAAGCAGCAGCAGCAGCAGCTCCATCCACAATCGCGCCAGCTCTATGGACGAAGAGACCAGCAGCTACAGACGCATCTTCCCTCTCAGTCCTACCCAGGACCTCTACTTCCCTCAGCCCAGAGCTATGAATGTGCAGCCTCTTCAGCGAAGGAGGCCAGCAGCAGTAGCGCGCCTGCTCCTCGTCCCTACCTTCCCAGCCTACAGCAAGCCCTCCGTGGAGCCGTCGGGGAGGTGGAGCGCGCCAGGTACTCTTGGCAATTCGATGACCACCCGGAAGGCGAAGCAGGCATAGACAATGACAGGAGGCAACTGGGAGCATCTCCAAGCCTCGGATCGCGAGTCATCGAGGATGGAGGGGGATTCTGGGAACCGCAAGCGCTCGGCAGGCGTTGAGGGAGGTCGAGCCTGATTTGAGGGAGCCGCGAGACACACACGAGAGAGAGAGAGGAAGAAGGTGTGTGCGTCACGCTGCTGCTAATGATTGTCCGCGATGTCTACTAGCTACCATACCCACTCCGCAATATATCCATTTACCACCTCGCTCCCCCCTCCTCAGCGATTCTCTGCACAATCCTACAACTTGATCAGCCCGAACTCCCGCCCCACAATCTCCGCACGTCTCTTCGTTTCCTCCTTCAGCACTCCCCACTCTTCCCCATCGGCATCGGCGGGAACAGCCGCAGCAATCTCACCCGCCACTTTCTGCCAAGCCTCCACGCCCAGCCCTTTGCGTTCACTCAAGGTAACGGAGCCCCACTCGTCCTCATGCAAAGATAGAAGCAGGAGGGTCTGCGCAATGTAGGGGACCAGGAGGAGGAGTGTGAGGGGTGCGGAGGAGGAAGAGGCGAAGGCTGATGGGGTGGAGGGGGATGGTGGGAGAAATCGGCGGATGAGGCTGGCGAGAGGTGATTGAGTTGCTGTTGAAGGCGCTGCGGTGGGAGCAGAAGCTGTTGGCCGCTGAGCCATAGCGATTGACTGGCTCGAAGTTGTTGATGCAGATGGAGCTGACGTCGCCGAAGTCGAGACAAGGCGCTGCCAGATGGTAGTGGGCGGCGCATTAATCGCGCTTGTCGAGGCCGTTGCTGACGCTGCCGGCCTTGCCTGCTGCTGAGCCATCGCGCTACTGCTGGTCACACTTGTTGACGCAGGAGCGGATGCCGGTGCCGCCTTGAGCGCCTTCGAAGCCGGCTCGAGGGCCATGCTCGTTGTGGCGGATTGTCCGCCCCCTGTAGCTCCGCCCGAAGACGATGTTGACGGCGCCGCAGGCTTCATGGGCACTCCAGCAGCCGCTTTCTTCCTCTCCTCCAAGATCGCCCGTACCTCCCTCAACCCGACCTCGCTCACCCTCTCCCACGCGCTGACCGTCGTCCCTGCCCCCATCCCTCCTGCAGCCCCCGCTTCGACAGCCGCAATAGCAGGCACGGCGAAGTGTTTCCAAAATTGACCGCGCTTCCCCTTGTCCGCCCCATCCCCTTCAGCGGCCAGATTCTGTGCCAAAGCCGCAAGATCGAGCAAGGCGTGCATGAAGAGGAAGTGTCGCTCTTGCTCCCCATACGAGGTGGACGCACGTGCCTTGAGCGGCGAGTGCGGGGAGAAAACTTCCAGCGCTTCAAGAAGAGTTGCGGTGCCTGAGGCCGCCGCCGCAGTGTTGGGAGGGGCAATGCTCCCCGCTGCGGGCTTGGTAGGCCCGGCCATGATGACGGCCGCACTTCCACCGCTTACGATGCCCAGCGGATGGGTGGCATAGATCTCCCACAAATTCGCTGCTAGGGCCTGCACCATCCCCAGTCTTGCTGCCAGTAAGGCCGCATTTCCAAAGAGGACGGCCAGATTCCCTGCGGAGGGGAGGAGTGCATATCCCGGCTGGAGGGAGGGTATGATCAGTCTACGAAGGGTAGAATAGGGAGGGAGCAGTAGGAGAATGAGCCGGAAGAGGGGAAGCCGCAAGGGTAGATAGAGGGTGAGGAGGATCGTGGAGAGTGCCGCGTAGTGGACGCCGGTGATGACGACTTGCAACGGGACGCTGCTCGTGATGCGGGTTGCAAGGGGAGAGGTGCCACCCGCTGATGCTGTGCCTGCTGCACCAGCCTCGATGGCCTGGACTGTCTCTACAAAAGGGAATAGTGGTATCCTCAGCGGAGGACTTGGCCAGTTGCTGAAGAGTCCCGCGGCCAGACTTGCTACGACGCCGACGAAGAATGGCTGGAGCAGCAGCGCAAAGACGAGCTCATTTGGTCTCCAGTACATCGTCGTCGTCGTATGAGACCTCAATCCGCCAAAAGTGCCACTGTTGGTCGAGACCTTGCGTACGGAGGGCACTTGTTGGTATGGCAGCCATGTGGCTGGTGTTGGAGAAGTCAAGGCAAAAGAGACGAGGAGCGGGAGGGTGAAGAGGAAGGAGCTGAGGCCGTAGAGAAGAGCAGAGAGCCACGTCGCGGGATGAGAGAGGTAGCTGATCGCTCCACGTAGGGCGGTAGGGCTCGGACGTGAGGTGAAGAGGGAGGCGGGCGAAGCAAAGGGCGCCGGATGAGGATTGACAAGGGCTTGATGCCATTTGGTCCTCGCGAGGATTCGCCGTCTAATGACGAGGAGCGGAAGGGCGCCCAGCGTGAAGGCAAGGAGGGATGCCAGTGCTATATCAGGTCGGATGGGTAGCAGGATGACGTCCAGCAGCTTTCCTCGTCCTAGGACGCGAGGAAGATGCGTGGCAGCCGCGAGTGTATGCTCCAGGGCAAAGACGAGGAGCGGCAGTCTGAGTAGGCGCGGGTGTAGGGACGACTTGACTAGGTCGGACCACCGTGACCCAAGGGCAGCAGGGGCTGGTGGAGCTGCGCTTGTCGCCATAATGACGAGCGAGCGAGCGAGCCGGCGAGAGAGGGTGATGAAGATGAACAAGTTGAGAAGTGCATCACACTTTCTCGCCTCGCGGGACATCGTGTGTGTTGCTTCAACCACGTGGAGACGGAAGTGGAAGGTGGCCCGCTCGCAAAGATGCGCCCGATTGGCAGCTGCGCATGGAGCAATTCGACGTCGATGCCATTCAAACACTGACTTCCTCCTCTCAAGAACTTTCAGTCATCCTTTGCGCCATCTTGGCGCGATGTCTGCCTCCCTCGAGGAATTTGTCGAGCTTCTGTCCTCGGAGCAACACGTCGACATCTCCCGACTTCGCCACCTAGCGCGCCATGGCATCCATCCGGCGGTACGCGGTGAAGTGTGGATGTACCTCCTGGGAGTGCTTTCTGCCGACAAGTCGCAGGAGATGACCTCAGTCCGAGCGCTTTACAACGCCTATGATGCGCTGCTTAGCCACTGTCAGGTTGAGCCCGAGGTGAGGGCCAGTATTGAAGTACAGGCGAATAGGGTATGGAGGGGCAGGGTGACGCCCCTTGAGGCGAGGGATGGAGATGCTGGCCAGAAGGGTTCGAAAGCGATGCCCAGAACGAGGGAAGGAGCTGTAGTCTACAGCCAAGAGCCGACGATCATGGCACGAAAGAAGCGATCTCAGCTTGTGCCCGTTGCACCTATGAATCTCGAGCCCGTCGGTTTGGCGGCAAGCTCAAGCAGCTCCTCTTACCCAGGCTCCAGCACAAGATCTCAACCTCCCTCCCCGGGCCCATCATCCTCTTCTTCTTCCTCAACTACCTCTTCGTCCTCCTCAGCTCCTCAGCCTCCCCCTCTCTCCGCGGCTGAGCGCGAGCACGAAGAACAGCGCATCGCCTTCGTTCGTCGGGTGACGAACATCGTTGGCGTATACATTGCAAAGCAGGCGCATGACAAGTGTGAGGCGAGAAAATTGAGGAAACGACTCGCGCAAGAGCAGAGAAGGAGGGCTCAGCAGCAGCAACAAGGAGCCGTAGCTCAGTCACCCGGATCGGACTCGGACAAGTCGGATATGACGCATCGTGGCGCTCACGAGCTACCGACCTCGCCGCTGCCTCAGGTCAATGTGGCTCATGTCGGGCATGACGACGGCTCCGCATACACTGAAAGCCCACGGCGCTCCTTCAGCCGCAGCTCAAGCGGCGGTAGTAGTTCGCAAGGCAGCGGACAGGCACACGAAGCGAACATACGAATGCCCGAGAATGTCATCGTCGACGAGGACGAGGAAGGAATTCAAGGCTCTCCCGAAGAGCCCCTCTTCGACCCCGCCATGGGAATGGGCGTAGACGACTCGCCGCTGGATGAAGAGTACCCAGACGAGCTTGCGAGCTCCAGCAATGGCGGGCCAGGCTTCTCATCACGGTCCCGTGGTTCGAGCAAGAAGGGCACGCCTAGGATGGGCGGTGGTGCGCAGCCAAGCGACGATGGCAGTGATGGTGGGAAGCGTCATCGCAGTCACTCATCACGGAGACGGAGAAGGATAGGTCATAGCAGGCACAGCTCGAGCGGGAGTGAAGATGGAAGTGGGTCCTCATCGCAGTGGTCGGCGGATGAGGGGCAGGGTGTCCATGGCAGAGCCAGGTCCAGCAACAAGCACAACGGCCTCGGCCTGGGTCTGGACGACTCGACGCTTCTTCGCACACCGATAGCGGGCAGGACCACACGGTCGGGCAGTAGGACGCCTCATCAGGTGCAGCCTACGCCCTCCTTTCCCCAGACGGGCGGACAAAAGCGTCCACACCAGGTGCGGTCAGGCTACTCCTCGCCATTGCGGAGCAATCAGAGGTCGGGCTGGCAAGATCGATCGCCGCCCATGCCCCTCTCGCCAGGTGTCTCACAGAGTCGCTCGAGGACCACCTCGCGATTCAGACGTCACCACCGCAGCCGCACCAGCGGGTCGCGATCTTCGCCCTCCTCCCCTCGTCCACAATCAAGCGATGAAGCAGACAGCGACGACGATAGTGGCTCCGGCTCCGGCTCCTCCTCCTCATCATCATCTGCCGCTCTTGACGAGCACGAAGCAGAATTGCAGCGCCGCCTCTTCTCCCCCCACCTGATCCATCTCTGCTCTCCTCTCGCGCTCGTCTCTCTTACCAAGCGAGTCGAAGCAGGAGTGTACTTCGCCTTTCACCGATTGGTCCACTTGGTTTCCCTCTCTCCCGCGGAGCATGCACATCAGCTTTCCGTTTTCCATTCGCTGTTCAGGAGAACGCTGCCGGACTTGAAGGCCTACTTCGAAGAGGAGGGAGTGGATGTGACTCCTTTTGTGGGGAAGTGGTTGAAGGGACTGCTAGCGGGGGAGGGTATGCGGCTGGATCGCGAAGGAAGTGGTGGGGTCGTGCGGTTGTGGGATGCTTACTTTGCGAGGGTCAGGAAGAGCGATTGGGAGCCCTTAGACGGAAAGGGGAAAGGGCGGAGCGAGGGTAACGTCGAGAATGACAAGACCTCCCACACCCGAGGGAACGGAGAGGACAAACAGCAACTTTCCTCGTCCACAGCAGAGACACACCACTCAGCGAACGATGAGCCGCATGCCAGGTCGGAACGTGAGGACAAGCATCATCCACACCACTCCGCTCACTCCAGTAGCACAGATCGCGAGCCTCTCTCCCTCCACCTCTACGTCTGCCTCTCTGTACTTCAGCACTGCAAGGACACCCTCGAGGAGCTGGACGGGAGTGAGTGCGAGTCGCTCTTGCGCAACCTGCCCAGCCACGGTTTGGAAGTCGATAAGATCCTGAGCGAGGCGGTCAATTTGCGACTGGGTCATCGATTGGCGGTCGAGGCTGCGGCAAATTCTGCAGGGACGGGGGGGAGAGCGGCATTGGAAAAGGGCGCAAGGGACGACGATGAGGAGGCAGAGGACGATGATATGCCGAAGCCTTGGAGTCTTCAGCCTCTCTTCTTCGCAGCGGACGACGGCACGTTCGATGATTTCGCCTCCTCTTCCGAAGAAGATGAGGGCACCGATGACGCTATCACGGAGTCCACTATGGTATCCTCGTCCTCAGTTGAAGCCAACGATCCCTCATCAAGCGCGCGGGACACGGCCTCACTTGCTGAACCGGTGAAGATGAGGAACGTCGCCACCAACGGCACAGCGGCACCTCTTCCTCTCGATCCAAGGCGGGAAGCTCTCCTCTCCTCCCTCCCCGGCGAGGGCGATCTGGATCCTCTGCTGGCCCGTCATCTGTGGAGTGCCTCTATCGCAAGAAAGAGGGAGGCGGCTGAGCGTGAACGAGCGAAGAGCAAAGGCCGGAGCAAATCGAAGAGCACGAGTAAGAGTGGTCGTGCTGCAGGATCGGCAAGAGACAGGGGAAGCTCGTCATCATCTGGTGAAAGGAGTGGATCGGAGATTGAGGAGGAAGACGAGGACGACTATTATAGTGGTGAAGAGCGCTATCGCGATTCCCCATCCGAGGAGGCCGAGGATGCGGAAGAGTACGACGAAGAGTACGAAGAAGACGACGACGATGACGTACCCTCGCCTTCTACGCAACTCTCGTCGCTTCCTCATCGTCCAGCCTTTGTCAGCAGTAGGACAGGTAGCGTGGATGATATTCATGCGTACACGCGGGCGGCTGGTGAGGGCGAGGAAGGAGGGAAGGACAAGTAGCGGATCTCGCCATTGATACGTGCTGTAGACTTTTGAATGCCATCCCGGAAGAAAGGACCGTTGCTTCCTCTTTGCATTTGCATCATTCTCAAAGTGGAAAGGGCAGACTGTGTGGTGCCAAGGTCCTCATCTCATTGCGCATCTAGTCACAGTGAGGGCATCACATCCACCCTCTGCTCTCTATCTCACTTCCCACCGCCTCTTTACACTGCCTCCCCCCTGGTAGCCGCCGCAATCTTCATTGCGGCCACATCAGGCATCTCAGCTCCATCACCAGCACCAGCCGCTTCCCTAGCATACAGCTTGGTAACCTTACCAATGCCCACCGTCCTTCCTTCGTCCCTCACAGTGAACCTGCCCAGCTGCGGGTAATCGCTGAACTTCTCTAGGCAGACGGGAGCAGCACATTCGATGAGTGCGACAACCTTCATTCCCTTCCTCGCAAATTGCGGAGGCTTGCGACTCTTCTTTCCCGTCTTCTTGTCGTAGTAATGCAGCAGGGCCGGGATGGTGATCTCCTCGCTGAGGGTGTGAACGTGCATGACTGCCGAGTAGCCTGGAGCGATGATGTTTCGGTGCTCAAGGATGGCGAGCTGTGCCTCGAATTGGGTGACGACATGGACGGGCTCGCGAGGGTCGGTCAGTACGAAGCCGGCTGAGACGTCCTCAGAGTCGACGCCCTTGATCTTAACGCGAACGTTGTCGCCGGAGATGGCGGCGGGTACTTCCTCTTCTTGTTCATTGAAGATTGCCACCACCTCGACGTTGGAGCGGTTAGGCATCAGGAGGAGGGAGTCGCCCTTCTTGATCTTGCCTGCCTCCAGCTTGCCAACGACGACCGTGCCCATGTCGTTGTACTTCTCAGAGACGGGCATCTTGAGCGGCTGCGAGATCTTGCGATCACCGAGGGAGAGGTTGTCCAGGAAGTCGAGGAGGGACGGACCCTTGTACCAGGAGCAGACGGAGGGGGGTACCGGGTCCTTGAGATTTTGCCCCGAATACGCAGATACGGGAACAAAGGTGATGTCGGTCTTGGGGTTGAAGCCCGCAGAACGGAGGAAGGGAGTGAGCTTGCCCGTGATCTCATTGTAGCGTTCCTCGCTCCATTGGACGGTAGACTCGTCCATCTTGTTCACGACGACGACCAAGCGCTGAACGCCGGCGGTCTTGACTAGCATGGCGTGCTCACGCGTCTGGCCACCCTTTTCGAAACCAGTCTCGAACTCGCCGCGACGTGCTGAGATGACCAGAATGGCTACATCTGCCTGAGCAGCGCCTGAGATCATTGAGGGAACGTACGTCTTGTGTCCCGGGGCATCGAGGATAGTGTATCTTCGCTTGCCAGTCTCGAAGTACGCACGCCCAACCTCTACAGTCTTTCCCTTCTCTCGCTCCTGCGGCGTCGAGTCCAACGCCCAAGAGAGGTACCATGACTCTCGTCCTGCCTCTTTTGCTTCGCGCTCGTACTTTTCGAGCGTACGCTTGTCAACCATGCCCGTCAAGTAGAGCAAGTTGCCGCCCATGGTTGACTTGCCCGCATCAACGTGCCCAATGAAGACGACGTTGAGGTGCGACTTCATGTCTTCAGCCTTGTCACCGAACAGGTCTTTGAGGGTCTCCTCGTCGGTGGCTTGCTTTGCCTCGGCGAGGACCTTTTCCGCGTTGCTCTGCGCCTTTTCGACCTTCGTGTCAATCTTGGCGGACTGCTTCGCAGCCTTGCCGCCCTTGTTGACGGGAGCTGCTACTGCGGGCGAGTCAGGACGAGATGCTGGCGTCGAAGCTGTAGGAGCAGCGGCCTTTGCGGCGGCTGCCGCTGCTGAAGCGCCGTCTGTCGTCGGGGCAGCTGCGTTTGCAGGCGTGGCATCCTCTGCCTTGATGGCCTGGACGGCGGGGGCAGTGGCGGGCGCTGAGGCCTCTGGCTTCGAGGGAGCGGCGGGTTTCTCCTCTGCTGCGGTAGGAGCCGCCTTGACCGATGAAGCGTTGCTGCCGCCAATGGACATGCTGACCGGCTTGCGGTCACCTCCGGCGCCGCCACCACCGATGGACATGCTCACAGGTTTGCGGTCAGCGGCAGGCGCCGGTGAAGATGATTGACTGCTGCCGCCGCCACCGATGGACATGCTGACTGGCTTGCGGTCAGCTGTCTGAGATGATGCTGCTTGTTGTCCCGGTCGCGGAGGCAGGCCGGCAGGGGAAGGACGAGGAGGAAGAGCAGACGTTTGTTGCTGCTGAGGCGGTTGCTGATGGTAAGAAGGCTGCTGCTGCTGGGAGAAACCGCCTTGGTAGTATGGCTGTTGCTGCTGCTGTTGCTGCTGAGAGAAGCCTCCCTGGTAGTAGCCACCCTGCTGACCACCGTAATAAGGCTGCTGCTGCGCGCCTCCCTGTGGAGCACCGAAACCCTGCGCATAGTAGCCTGCATTCGGGTCAGGCTGACCACCCTGCTGCTGCTGTTGCTGCTGCTGTTGGCCATACTGCTGCGCTTGCGGAGGCACGAAGCCTGATGCCGCAGGATTGAAGGCAAATGACCGTGCGTTGGGGTTCATGATCACGACCGACGATGGAGAGGGAGGTTGATGATGATGGCGAGAAGGCGGATTGCAGCCTCCTTTGGTCCCTCGATCAAGATTCGAGTGCGCGGACGGCACAAGGCACAGCATCAACCACGTGGCAACGAGGCCATCCCGCTCGCCCGTCATGCAGTTGCATTGCGCTCGAGCCACGCCCGACTGGCGACCTTCTCTTGCCTCACCAACCAACATCGTCCAACATGTCCAGGCGAGCCACACCGTCCAAGGCAGGCGGCGGGGGAAATCAAGCCATCCCTTCCGATGTAGTCAGCTCACTCTACTCGTCATATCGCCAATCCACCCCGTTGAGGCACAAGATCATCGATGCCTTCCTCGTCTTCAACATGATTGCTGGCATCCTCATCTTTGCCCATGGCATACTCGTCACCACATTCCCCTTTGATTCGTGGATCGCTTCGTGAGTGAGCGGGTACATTAAAGCAGTGCTCACAAGGGGCTAAGCTAAACTCGTACCATCGCTGTCAGCTTCGCATCCACGGCAGGACAATTTGTCCTCCTGGCGGCGCTGAGGATACAGACGACGCAGGCCAATGCAGCTGATTTCCCAAAGGTGACACAAGAGAGGTGAGTGAGAACTGAGCAGAGCTACCGTAGAGACTGTATGCTGACCTCAGATTCAACCCCACTCGCCACGCCTTCGCGCACAGAGCATTCGCAGACTTCCTATTCGCCTCTGTCATCTTGCATTTCTTTGTCCTCAACTACTTACAATAGAGAGCAGCAGCGGGTGATCCCGCCGCGCTTTTGTCATCCTGATCGGCTCATCGGAGGCTCAGCGATCGTCGGCTCCTACTCTGTAAGGATCGGCCTGGCTACGCGCGCTTTCTTGCTGCCCTTGCCCAGATCGAGCTCACAGTGCTGCGGGAATAGATGGACATAGGGCTCGCCGCTGAATCAAAGAGCGGAATCGTCTCCGAAAGACCCTTGCGCCCATGATGATGGAGCGAGCAACAGCGATCGATGGCCGAGAATGCTCCTCTTGTACCGGTCTAAATGCAATGGCACTCAGGCGAGTAGGCGCGCACCTGCGTCGATCGATGCGATACCCCTTCTAACGAGCGAGCGGGCAAAGAAACCTGCCAAAAAGCCACCTCATTGATACTGAAGCTCCGCAGCGATGAGAGCCGGCGAAGATCTGTCGATGCGAGGGCAAAGGGCACCATGACTTCATACGCGGACATACGATGCTGTGGGACGCCCTCCCAGTGCTCGTGGCCTCCCCTTACTCGTAAGGACCGCTGATCCGCTCCTTCTGCTCTTCCCTCCATACACTCCTAGCAGCCTTCCATGTCCTCCTCTTCGATGAGCAACACCATGAACTTCCTCCTGGATCCCAGCAGAGGCGTCGAGCTCGTGTCGGGTGAGCAGGCTGGCCACTGGCACTGCGCTGCTTTTACACGGCACTGACAAGCTCTCCCATGACTTCCCTTGGCAGTCGGGTTACAATGCTTCGCAACAGGCATCGTCTTTGTCCTCTGCTTGCAGTGCCTCGTCGTTGGCCGTGGAAGTAGCAACGGTAGGAGTAGCAGCAAGAGGGATCATCTCGACGAGGATGAATGCGATATATCCAGGCAAGAGTCGTTGTCTCCCAGAGCCAGAGAAAGGTGGCAGCTTCTGGCCATCGTAGCTACACTGACCGCGTAAGTCGAGCAGAGTGGAGACAGGCGGTCCCACACACTCACCGCAAACGCCTTTCGTCACGCTTGACAGCGGTGCTCAAGTCATATTGGCATGCTTTGCCCTTGAACGAGCTGAAAGGACAAAGGCATACCTGGCGCTCGTCTTCGCTTCTCTTAGTGAGCATGCTCTTGCGGCCCTGCTCATCCAGCAATTGCACTCTTCACTGATACTGCCTGACCCACTCGCCCAGTCGTGACCATGACCATAGCTCACCTCTACGCGGGCCGCGTCGTCTTGCATCCTCTCCTTGTGCAACATCGCCACGGTGGCGTCATCAAAATGCTGCTCAGCATGTTCGCTCTGGTAGCTCATGTAGCCATCGGCACAACAACGGCCGTCTACTCCCTTGCGCACGGAGAAGAAGACCATTCTCACGATCTGCTCCTCGCCTACCAGGCACTCGTACTCGCACTGAGCACCACCTTCACCATTGCCTTAGCCGTGACTGGACTCAGAGCCTACATGAAGCATCGCCGCGCACAGCTCCATTGGAATGGCAGTAAGCGCAAGGATAGTCAGCGTGGCTCCTTTGCATTGACCTTCGCGACCGTGGTTGGCCCCTGGACTGTTAATACCGCCATTGCTATCCTGTGCATCACGGCGCTCGTTCACCAGCCGAGGCTATACCAGGTCATCTTGCCTTTGGAGCCTTATACGCATCGTGCGTGTCACACGTCACATGATAGTCAAGTTAGAGCTGATGTGCCTATCATGCCCCTCCTCTGTCGTAGTCGTCTGCCTGCTCACCTCCTTCATCAAGACGGCTTGCCCTCCCAGTGCGTCCAGCGATCCACTCGAGCATGGAGAGTTCTCGCCCAACCAGCATTCTCACTCTCAGCACTACCAGCAGCACCGCTGGTCCAGTTCTCACCTCACTGGCTCAGCCTGGACAACCTCCAATCGCCTCGACCCTTCATCTCAATCAGGTGACGAGCTCAACAAAGGGATCCACCAGCGTAATGGCTTCTCCCCGCCGGCCCACCACGAAGTGAGAAGCAGACTCAACACTGCAGCTACGGACAGGACTGCCATTGCCACTGGCCACGGTCATGCGCCCACGCCTGCGCTCTTCTTCGACGCGCTCACCCCTCCGACGCTATCCATGTTGGTGCCAGCCGCAATCCGCCCGGAGCAGATCCAGCCTCAGAACCACCTAGATCAGCCCGCGGAGCATACCCCTTCACCTGACGACGGGATGGACGTCGAAGCGGACGCCTACGCGTACAGCAATGATCACGATCACGCTCACGCGGACGGAGAAGGCCACATGGAGTTGATGGTGGATGCCCCTCCCTCCTCTCCTCTGCCCTCCTCGTCTTGCCCGGACAACAATCACGACTACCGCCACCACCTCGGCAGGCGAAATCCTCTCGCTCAAGTGTTTAGCCATGCGGCGAGGCGTATCTCCTCGACCCTCTCGGGTATTTCGACCCCTGAGCCCTTCCCCGCTCATGCAGGTACGGGCACAGCACGAGCTGAAGAATCTAGCGAGAGCCAAGCTCACTATCAACAGGGACAACACCAGCTCCAGCACCAGCCCAAGCGATGGCGTCGCAAACTCTCCAACGCTGGCATGGCCCCGTCTGCCTGGCGCGGTTTGGACAGGTGGGCCGGCTCCTCCTCTCGCCAGCAGCACATTGTATCAGTCGATCACGGCGACCGCTTGGAAGTGTGCGATACCCCTCCCCCTTGCGGTAGTCCTGCTGGGACGAATACCACAACAGGGGCCGTCATGCCTTGCGCCGACGGTAGCACCAGGGTGGCACGACGCGGTGACAACAGTATCGACTCTTTAGCCACCGGGCTCATGACATCGCGCGCTGCTGCAGGGTCTGCACCAAACCTACTTGCTGGAGTAACTCGCGCACCGTCTGTTGTGCATCCTCGTACTCGAGTCGATTCTACTCCGAGCGGCTGGCCCGCTCGATTTGTTGGAAAGTCTAAGGCCTCGCATGGACATGGTCATGGCCAAGCTCTGAATGGCAAGGAAAAAAGACAGAGCGTGAGGAGCAGTATCATCAGCCTGACCAACAGCAGTAGCGCCAATAGCGGTGGTAGTGGCGGCGGCGGTGGAGTTTCGTGGTTCGGCGGTCGACCAAGCACAAGTGCTGCGAGGACCAGGGCAGGCGTGTCAGCCTTCCCCACTGCTGGAAGACCCAAGCAGCTGGGCGCGGCTACCACGCTGCCGCAGCACCAGGAGCATCCGCACCAAGACGTAAAGCAGCAATACAAGGCCCTCGCCTCTCCCGGCCTACCTGGATACACTGACTCCCAGGCTCAAGCGGCCGCAGAGGCCGCAGCTACCTCCTCTGCCCTAGCTGTTCCTTCGCCAATCGCTGCCGCACGCCCATCTTCCTCTCTTCTGGTGCCTACGGGGATGCAGCATTATCTGCATCCTCCTCAACACTACCTCTCACCCGCTCAAGCTCACAGCCATGGGCACGGACGACCTCCTCCCTCCCCGTCCGAAACCGTCACCTCGACCTCGTTCTTCTCTTCCTCCCGTCCAGGCTCCGTATCCGCCGTCGCAGCTCCTGTCGGCTCGACACCGCAGTGGATGCAACCCGCCAGCTCCGGCCCTGGCGCTGGAACGACGACGTTTTCGCGCTCGGGATGCGGCTCAGGATCCACGCCCCCGAGGAGCAGGGGGCAGTCGCCTCGCCTGGCTGAGGCTAGGGTAGTCGGCCGCCAGGAGACATACGCCGCTATCGTAACCCCCACCTACGGGCGTGGCGGTACCAGCGCCACCGCTATGGCCGCCTCAGCAACAGGCCCGCACGACGCGGCCGCTCAGGCTCCCCTCCGTCGTGAGCGCAATCCGAGCTTGGTAAGACGAAAGGCTGTCCCCTCTATTGGGAGTTTTGAGGAACTAATGAGGGAGGATTTGGTCAGGGTGGGATGAGCGCGAGCCCCGCGAATTAGGGTAGGAGCCCCCAAGCCTGCTGCTCGCTGTGCGTGCGCAGATGGACCATTGCGCTCGTTGCTCAGGTAGTGCACGAGCTTGATCTTCTCTAGCTCTGCGCTTGCTGGCCGAGTGCTAACAGATGTAAATAACAATCTTCTCATCTAATGCTATCTAGAACATATAATATGCGAGAGTCTGCTGCTCCGGTTCCATGGCTAGTGAGATCAGGCTCTTCCACCCAGCCCTCCTATTCACGCACGGGTATCATTTCCACTCTTCTCCCCTCGCATCTACGTACTGCACGCATCTCCCACCAAGAACCGCTGCACAACCTCGTCCCCCTTCGCCTGTGCCGCGCAGAGGAAGACGGAGGGGACGACATTGAGTAAAGTCGGTGTCTCCAGTGCTTCTACGAGATGAACGCTTGCCGGTGCGCTTGCTGGGGAGGAAGACTTGAGGTTGCGGGCCAGGCTGGAGGCTTCACCGCGCAAGACGGATTCGGTGCCACAGAACAAGAGGTACGAAGTCGGCGCGGTGGAGCTTCCTTCTCTATCCGCGACCAGCATGGAGAAGACGAGGCGCCTGAGCTTTTGCGCCCCTTCGCCTTCGGTGGGGTCGTCGATGGGTATGCCAGGGGAGAGGAGCGGATGAGCGAGGCCGAGAGCGGGGATTGAAGAGGCTAGTACGTGGCATGCATCGGATGACGATGCAGAAGAGGACGAGGAGAGGGAGGAGTCGCTCTCCTCTCCGCCGTCAGAGTGGTCAAGAGCGCGACGAAGCTTGGAAGCGACTGACGCCCAGACGTCCCCATCGCTTTGCGAGCTTGAGTTGGTTGCGCCTCCAACTCGTTGCTGCCTGTCAATCTCGACACCCGAATCAGATCCCACGCTGGCTTCTTGACGCTCGCTGGCCCTGCTCGTCTCGGCAAATCGCCTGAGGCCACTTGGCTCCGCCGCACCATTGAGAGCCGTAGTGAATGAGGGCGGTGTTCGCTTCGCCTCGCTCATCGCAAGTGGGGAGGGCACGCGTAGCAGTGGCTCGACCGTCCCGTCCGAAGCCGGCGTTTGCGGTCCTACGGGCGAAGAGGCAGAGCTGCTGACACCACCTGCCGAATCGTCCTCTACGCTCGCATGCTGCTGTTGGGGGCCGGGTTGTAAGATCGAAGAAGCATACAAGTCCCTCGCCCTTCTGGCGGCCTGGGGACTGTGGATATCGAACGCGCCATTTTGCTTCCAGGTGGGGCTGCGCATGCTCAAATCGCACCAAGGGCTCCAAAGGACCACCTTACCTGGCTTACCCAGCTCGTTCGCAGCTGATCGCTCTGGACTCCGTGCGAGGGCACTGAGCCAAAGGAGCAAGCTCATAGCGAGGCCCGCACCGCTCCCCTCTCCTACGAGGTAGACGTTGCGTGGCTCAAAGCGAAGAGTGCGCACTAGGTGAACATACGCTGCAAGTGCGTCATTGAGACCGGCAGGGAAAGCCCCCTCCTTTCCCGCAGAGCAAGGTGAGGCCTTTCGCCAGTTGACGCACAGTGTCCGCAGCCCTGTCGAGTTGACAAGCTGGCAAGCCAGCATTCCGGCTACGGGATCGCGATCAGAGTATGAGGAGCCCGAAAGAAGAAGCATCACTCTTTCGGACGGTGAGGCGGGTCCTGAGCCCACACCTCCAACGTCTACTGCTGGCTTGACTGATTGGATCTGATGGTGGTGCACCGATGAGGCTTGAGCTTTCCAAAGGAGGATTGGTGCGAGGGGTGGCTGCAAGGTGCTAGGCGTGTGGCTCGTAGAGGCTGGCAGCTGCAGTGAAAGCTCAGCGTCGAGGTCGTCCAGCTGTACCTGGGAACCGCCAAGCGACCAGCCTTGATGCTTGACGCCAAAGGCACGATGCGACAAGATGGGGATAAGCTTTTCCGCTGAAGGGCAGAAGGGAGTCCTAGAGACGTGCCTGAATGCCGCAAGCAGGTGTCCCACCACCGCCACACTCGCCGTATCCCTGAAGGACCATCCTCTACACCTGCTGATGGGCCATGCGAGTCTCTGGGGTCCACCACCTCGTATCCAGTTGCTCCTGCTGAGGATGACATGCGAGCCAAAGGCGAGGCCGAGGGCGATGGGAAGGAGGACAAATAGGTGCCAGGCTGCGAGGGCTAAATCGGGTATGCTGTCTATAAGAGAGAGTGGGGAGACAAGAGGGGCCGTCGTTGAAAGTAAGTACCCAAGCGACCAGCTCGCCGTGCTGTGGCTATCCTGGCAGGCGGTAGAGTCTTGCGCTGCGAGCTCGGCGTCCTGCCCCTGGATGGAGCTGTGGGGTGGCGCCTCGGAGCGGGGCATCGTGGCGGTAGTTACGATGGGCTGACAGGAAAGAAAAATTTGAAAGAAGAGGAAGGGGAAGATGAAGAAGCGGGAGAGGCAGCGCTGAGCGCTCTTTGTATGCCGAGCGACTTGTTGAGAAGAGAAAGAAAGGGAGATGTGGCAACGCGAGACTCCTTCGTATCTCGTAGAGTTGACAAGCCGAGCGGAGCCAAGGTGGGCCAAATCGGGTCCCTGCAGGCAGTTGCAGGCGGGAAGAGCCAAGTGCGACGTCGCACCGCCGGATCAAGCGAGCGACTCGAGCGAGCGAGCGAGCGGCCGAAGCAGGAAGGCGCGAAGGGGCTGACATCACCGCGTGCGGGGGGAAAAGACGCCGTGAGATCGGCACAGTCACAATGAAAGTGTTGCAGTCGACCAGAGCAGCGAGTAGCGATCATGGACGTGGCTGCATAGCTACGGCAGAGGTGTCACCAGCATCGAGCAGCTGGGTGGGCGAGATCGAGGATCCACGGGCGGCTAGCCTGGCTTGCGTTTCGCGCTCGGCGTTCGCTCATTCGATGCTCTTTTGCCCACTCGTCCGCCCGCCCCGCGTCGCCCTTGATCGCCACGCGCGAGAAGACACGGAAGCAGCCTCGACGGAGAAGAGCCGCGACTTGGACAGGCCAGAGAGTCGTGCGTCCGCCCGCCGCCCGCCCGCCCAGCAAATCCAATCCAATCACGACTCGCCTTCGATCCATTCCTCCCCTCATCACCATCACTACCACACTTCATCAAACCCTCTTCCCAACGGAACTGCACGCTTGGCCCGTCGCCGAATCTTCGCGCCCGCAGTTGTAGCGAGTCGAGCCGGGCTCGATAAGCACCACTTCCACCCACCAACTACCCAACAACTTCCTCCTCCTACTGCCCTCGATCCCTACGCGCAGTCGACGCCACAATGTCGCGCCCGCTCCCCAAGGTAGAAGTTTCCGGCGCTCCAATGGATGAAGACAAGCTCAGCGACTACATTCCTCAGTCGGGAGACCTCAGCCGCCAACCCACAGCTAGCGCAAGCGTCAGTCGTGTCCAGTCCAAGGCTCCTTCTGAGGAGGACGAGCAGGAAGACTCCGAGGATGAGGTCATGGACGACGATGAGGATGGCGCCAACACCAGCAATGCCAAGCCATCGCAGTCTCGTGAGGAGTTCCGCAAGAAGAAGGCAGCCCAAGCATCCGACTTGAGCTCCACTCGTGCAAAGCAGAATTCGCGCAAGGTCGCAGACTCGATGAAGCGATTCACTTACTTGTTGGGTCAGACTGAGCTCTTCCAGCATTTCATTGATATCAAGAAGGATCGCGACCCAGAATTTGCTAAATTGCTTGAGGAGTCGACCAGCAAGCTGAATGCCAAAAAGGCAGGCAAGGGTCGCCGACGCGGCGGGGCTGCTGCTGCAAAGGACTCTGAGGGAGGGTCGAGGCGACGCAAGACGGAGAAGGAGGAAGATGAGGAACTGTTGCAGGACAATGACGACGATGAGGAGCAGTTCGTCTTTCATGAAAGCCCGCCCTACGTCAAGGGAGGCACAATGCGCGACTATCAGTGAGCACACGCGGCAACAAGCGCACTGAAGGGCACGTACTGACCGCTGCCGCCCTCTCGCGCACAGAATACAAGGTCTGAATTGGATGATCTCCCTCTATCACAACGGTATCAATGGCATTCTCGCCGACGAGATGGGTTTAGGCAAGACGCTCCAGACTATCTCCTTCCTCGGCTGGCTGCGCGAGTTCAAGGATACGCGCGGTCTCCACCTTGTAGTCGTACCCAAGTCTACACTCGACAACTGGCGCCGAGAGTTCGAGAAGTGGGTGCCAGGTTTCAAGGTCGTTGTCCTTCAGGGCACGCGTGAGGAGCGTGACGCCATCATTCAGAACACAATTCTGCCACAAGACCTCGATGTCCTCCTGACAACGTACGAGATGTGCTTGCGAGAGAAGTCGGCACTCAAGAAGTTGTCTTGGGAGTACATCGTCATCGACGAGGCTCACCGTATCAAGAATGTCAGTTGGGCTGCCGCGATGCGAGATGGCAAAAGTTCGACGCTGACCCCCTCACCCCTTCACGCCGCTTACAGGTCGACTCAATGCTGTCGCAAATTGTCCGCGCCTTTTCCTCGCGCTCTCGTCTCCTCATCACCGGTACGCCGCTGCAGAACAACCTCATGGAGCTCTGGGCGCTGCTCAACTTCCTCCTCCCCGACGTCTTCTCCTCCGCCGAGGACTTTGAGTCGTGGTTCAAGGACAAGGGCGAAGAGTCGCAAGACCAAGTCGTTCAGCAGCTGCACAAGGTTCTGCGGCCCTTCTTGTTGCGTCGTGTCAAGGCCGACGTCGAGAAGAGCCTGCTCCCCAAGAAGGAGGTCAACGTCTTCGTCGGACTCACGGACATGCAGCGAAAGTGGTACAAGAGCATCCTTGAAAAGGACATTGACGCCGTCAATGGCGCTGGAGGCAAGAAGGAGGGCAAGACCCGTCTCTTGAACATCGTCATGCAGTTGCGCAAGTGCTGCAATCACCCCTACCTGTTTGACGGCGCTGAGCCTGGCCCGCCCTTCACGACCGACGAGCACCTCGTCTTTAACTCTGGCAAGATGGTCATTCTCGACAAGCTGCTCAAGTCGATGAAGGCCAAGGGGTCGCGCGTGCTCATCTTCTCACAGATGAGTCGTGTCCTCGACATTCTCGAGGACTACTGCTTCTTCCGCGAGTACGAGTATTGCCGAATTGACGGTTCGACCGCCCACGAAGACCGTATTGCGGCCATCGACGAGTACAACAAGGAGGGTAGTGAGAAGTTCGTCTTCCTCCTCACCACCCGCGCCGGAGGTTTGGGAATCAACCTCACCACAGCAGACATCGTCGTTCTCTTCGACTCGGACTGGAATCCTCAGGCCGATTTGCAAGCCATGGACCGCGCTCACCGCATCGGGCAGACGAAGCAGGTGTACGTCTTCCGCTTCGTGACGGACAAGTCAATCGAGGAGCGCATCCTCGAGCGTGCGGCTCAAAAGCTTCGTCTCGACCAACTCGTCATCCAGCAGGGCCGCGCACAGCCGTCGAAGAACAACCAGAGCAAGGACGACCTAGTCGAGATGATCCAGCACGGTGCCGAGGCGATCATCAGCGCCAAGGGAGACATGACCATCGACGATGACATTGACGAGATCATCAAGCGCGGTGAACAGCGCACCGAGCAGCTGCAGGACAAGTACAAGGCCTTTAACCTCGACGAGCTCAACAGCTTCCAGTCGGGTGCGACTGCCTATGACTGGGAGGGAGAGAACTTCCAGCGTCCAGGCGGCGCCAGTGGCTCGTCGAGCGGCATCCGCGGCTTGTGGATCGAGCCTAGCAAGCGCGAGCGCAAGACCAATTACAGTGTTGATGCGTATTACAAGGAGGCCATGCGCGTTGGAACCAAGCCTGCAGTCAAGGCTCCTCGCGCGCCCAAGCAGATCTCGATCAACGACTGGCAGTTCTATCCTGCTAAGCTGGGCGAGCTGCAGGCCCGCGAGACGGCTGCTTACCAACGTAGCATCGGATACAAGGTTCCTGCGCGTGAGGTCAAGGAGGGAGAGTCAGCCGAAGAGGTAGAGGAGGAGCGACAGCGCGAGCAGGAATTCATCGCTACTGCTGAGCCATTGACCGAGGAGGAAGAGAAGGAGAAAGAAGACCTAGCCCTGCGCGGCTTCACAGACTGGAATCGTCGCGACTTCCAACACTTTATCCGTGGAGCAGAGAAGTACGGCCGCATCTCGTACGCGAACATCGCCCTCGAGGTCGAGACGAAGACGGAGAAGGAGGTCAGGGAGTACGGAGACGTCTTCTGGCGCCGTTACACTGAGCTGGCTGACTGGCAGCGCCTGATCGAGCGCATCGACGCTGGAGAGGAGAAGCGTCGTAAAGTGGCTCAGAGCGAGGAGCTACTTCGTAAGCGCGTCAACACACCTGGATTCACGATTCCGTACGCCAACGCCAACAAGAGCAAAACCTTTGACGAGAGCGAAGACCTCTTCATCCTGCAGCGTCTTTCCGAGTACGGGCTCAGCGAGGGAGCAGAGGTGTACGACCGAATCAAAAAGGACATTGGCACTCATGGCGCTTTTAGATGGGATTGGTTTATCAAGAGTCGCACGGCGGCGGAGATCGCTAGGCGCTCGACCACATTGCTTGGCCTGTTGAACAGGGATGCAGGTGGAGCTGACGAGGAGTCCGCACCTAAGGCTAACGGTGGTGGAGCAGGATGGCCGAAGGGGAAGAAGAGAAAGGATCTTAGCGGCGTCAATGGGGATGCGGGCAGCGCCAACAGCTCGAGGGCCTCAACTCCTGCCGTGGGGAAGGGAGGGGCCAAGAAGGCTAGAAAGAGCGCGACGTAGGACGCGAGGAGCGTGTATGTCGATGAGCAGCCACACCGTCAGATTCAGTCTATCAGTAGAATCGATTTCATTCCCCCGATCCTATTTGCTCGGCTCCCGTTGTTTTGGTACTAGGCTAGCTAGTGGATTCGTCGACCTCGGTGAGGCCGCGCTCCGCTGCCCCGCACTCTCACATGCACCTGCATGCGAGTCGGTTGGTGTGGAGAAGTGGGACGAGGACGAGAGCGGAGATTGGGATTGAACAGGGTCGAGCTCCCCAGGTTGCAGCACATCCGCTCATCCGATGGAGGATCGACTTGCTCGCTACCCTCAGCTCGTCTGCTGACCAATTGGGCAATTGGGCACTTGCAAACCTTCCCTTCCCCGCACCTTCCCCACATCAGTGGACCTTTCTTCTCTTTCCCTCCATTTTCCCGTCCAGCGTGTCCTTCTTCTTCACTCCTTAGCAACCCGTTCCAGTAAGCATGGCACAAAAGATTCTCTCCTCCACCGAGTCGGCCTCGAGCCCCATTTCTTCTGGTACGGGATGGCTGCGTCTTTCTTCGCACTTGAAGACACGCCGCCCCTCACCTCGAGTGTTGATGATCGCCATCTCCAACCCTCCTTATAACCTTCTCGATGGCAACATTCTCTCGGAGCTCAAGCGTGTTCTGCTGGCCTTGCATCCCAAGGCGACTGGGGCGGTGATTCTGACGAGTGCGATCGAGGTGAGGCAGCGCAGAAGAAGCGGGACCCCATAGTCTGACTACGCTGACCTCGTCCTCTGTCCTCCATGCCCTCTCGCCAGGACATCTTCATCTCTCACTATGACGTTGGGGAGATCCTTTCCTTTTCCAAGCTCGTCCCAGTCAAGCCACCCGCGTCAGTCGTGCGCGGACTCTTGGGCTTCGAGTCCTGGGCAGCTTGGGCCGGCTTCAGAGGCCTGATGCGCCGTACACCTCTGGCTCCACTTTCCCACTTGAACCTCTACCACGAAGTCACAGAGCTCCTCCGCAGCATCCCACAAGTGACCATCGCAGCCATCAACGGGCGCGCCTTTGGTGGAGGGTGCGAGCTGGCCCTCGCCTGCGACTATCGTATCATGGTCGACACGCCGCCCGAGGGCAAGCCAGGCATTCGTGGCTCAGGGATTGGTCAGCCCGAGATCACCTTGGGGCTCATCCCAGGTGGGGGCGGTACGCAGATGCTCGCCCGTACTGTTGGCCCGGCGAAAGCCCTCGACCTCTGCCTGTCGGGCCGCCTCCTACCAGCTAGCGAGGCCCTCGAGCTCGGCCTTGTCAACCAAGTCGTATCGCGCGAAAAGCTCAATCAAGCCGCCTCTGAGCTAGCCAAGCGCGTGTCCAAGCGCTCACCGGAGGCTGTAGCCTGCATCAAGGACGCGATCCACCATGGTGCCACGCTCCCCATCGCGGATGGGATGAGGCGCGAGCAAGGCAACTTTGGGCTTAGCTCGCTGTGTGCAGAGAGCAACGTTGCGATGCAGACTTATTTGCAGCACATCGACTCGTTGCTGGGCCCCAAGAGTAGCATGGACGATTATGAGCCACTGTTGGAGGGCGACTTTGTGGATATGACGCCTGGTGGGGCCAAGAGGGAGTTGGGCAAGGCGCCGAAGAAGGGTAAGAGGTCGTGATCAGGATAATCCAATGGGCCGAGCGATATTCTAGCTTCCATCTGTATTCGTTCCCGTGTGTCCCTCTGAATTGCAATACCGCTTCTCATCTGGCACCTCGAGCGATGTGTTGATGGCGAGAGGGCGGGACCTCCACAGCGAGCACGCGCTTGGTAAGATTCAATCGCTTCTTCGCGACTGCTCTTCATTTCGCAACATCATGGCCAAGAAGCGCAAGGTCAGGACGGCAGGCTCAGCAGAGGAATCTGTCGTCCCGCCAGCAACGCTGAGAAGATCACGTCGCATCTCACAGGCTCAAACTAAGGAAGCAGAGCAGGAACAGCTTGACCTTGCCGAAGTGGGCCAGGTGGGTCAACTAGAAGGCCCAGATGAGGATCACGACGAGGACGAAGGCGGCGCACAAGGGCGCCGAAGAAAAGTGCACGAGAAGAGCGTCAAAGCAGAGGCAACTCCAGCACCACTACCATCACCAGGCGAGGTCGAGGTGCCAGAAGCCTCTGCCTTCCCCACCCTCGCCTTGAAACTGCATGGCCTCCCCTCAGACCGCATCAGCTTCTACGGGCTAGTCCAAGAGATCATCACCCCCGACGTCTTCGGCATGCTCATCGTCACCATTCTCCTCAATCAGACGACCGGGCGGGCGGCCATTCCGGTCTTCTACGATCTGCTGGAGCGTTGGCCAACACCAAGCTCGCTCCGTGATGCGGATCTCGGAATGCTCACCGACATGCTTCAGCCTATTGGCTTGCACAACATCAGGGCAAAGAGGCTCAAGGACCTTGGTACGATGTGGTGCGAACAGCCGCCACAGCTAGGCGTGTTGCATAAGTCGAGGGTGGTGCTGCCGTCTACAGGGCGAAAGAGACGCAAGAAGAAGCTGGACGACGACGAGGAAGAGCCACAAAAGCCTACCTATCCGCCCACCGAAATCTCCCACTTGCCTGGCGCTGGGCGCTATGCTCTCGACTCGTATCGTCTCTTCCGTCCCTCCCTCGTCGATACCACTCGAGCCACTGTACAAATCGGCCTGGGGCCAAAGCCAGAGTCGGACCGATGGCAGCTGATCCTCGCGAAGCGTGAGGCAGCGGGCGAAAGTCGTAGCGTAGGGAGCCTCTTGCCCGCGAGCGACGACGACGGCTCGAAGCTGGTCGGTCACGACCTCGAAGAGGACTGGAAGACGGTCGATGCTCTTGACAAGGAGCTCAAAGCGTATCGCCTTTGGCGCGCTCACCGCCAAGCACAGATCGATCGGACAACACTCCAAAGCTAAAATCAAGGGATATCATTCGCAGCCGACGAGTCCAAGAGAGAAAAGAGAATGTCTGTTTGTAAGGCGTCACTGGCGCGACACAGGCTTAGAGGAGCCCACCAAGCAAGTCGACCTTGGGCGCCACATTCGCACCACCGCAGCCAAGCAGGTTGAGGTTGATGAGCGAAGCACCGCTCATCTTCTCGCACATGGAGCTGAGCGACTCCTCGCAGGCTGGCTGTTGAGGAGTGGTGGAGGCTGGGACAGGGTGAGGGTGGGCGCGAGCCTGAGGACGAGGGTGGGGGTGAGGGTGAGAGGATCCCGAGGAGGAAGTGCCCGCTCCACCGCTACCACTGCCGCTGCCACTAGCTCCGGCACCGCCAGAAGCACCGCCGCTGGATCCCCCGGTCACGCCTCCGCTGCCTGAGACACCGGCGCCGCCATTGCCTTTGCCATTGCCGCTGCCCGACACGCTGCCAGAGCTGCCAACACTGCCAGAGCCACCGAGGCCAGGGAGGCCAATGGAGCCCGTGAGGCCATCGACAGCGCCAGCGACCTGGCCAACGAGGTTGCCGGCGGCGTCTAGTCCAGGAAGTCCAGCGCCAGCGTTGAGGACCCCGTCGAGGGCACCGTCGACAACACCGCCGAGCCCACCACTGCCCTTAGCACCAGCCGAGCCCGAGGCAGAGCCAGAGCCACCGCCGCCGCCGCCGAGGACACCGTTGAGGAGACCGCCAAGGCCGCCGCTGCCCTGCACACTGGCCGAGCCAGAGCCCGAGCTACCAGCATTGCCCTTGGTTCCAGCCGATCCAGAGCCGCCGACGTTGGCCGAGCCCGAGCCACTGGTACCAACATTGCCGCTGGCGCTGCCAGAGACCACCGGGCGTAGGTGCTGCTTGCCGCTGGCCTTGCCGTTGGCCTTCCTGTTGGCCTTGACGCCCACACGTCCGCGAGCGTGACAGCCGTTGGTGCGGCGGAAGAGAGCGGTGTCGGGCGAGATGTCGTTGTCGGAGCATCCCATGAGCCCAACGTTGACCAGACCGGCGCCAGCAAGATCGTTGCAGGCTTCGGTATTGTCGGTACGGCGGTTGACATGGTGCTCCGCGCAGCCAAAGTTGCGCAAATCAAGTCCAAGGGAGCCGTAACGCTCGCAGACTTGACTGCGGCGGGCGAATTGCTCAAGATGAGCATCAGGTCCATCGTTGGAGCGCTTGCTGGAAGAGGTCTGAGGGCAGCCAATGACATCGAGATTTCCGAGCATACCATGAGCAAAGTCCTCGCAGACGGTGTTGAGAGCATTGAGCTCGCGGCGGGCTACGGACACATCGGGGGAGATGTTGGTGTTGCCACAGCCGAGGAGGTCGAGGGAGGCAACGCCTGCACCGCGGAAGGTGGAGCACAGGTTCGATGAGCCGGAGGGCTTGGCCTTGGAGGGGTGAGAGCGGCGAGGGTCGCGCTTGAGGATCTTGGTGCTGCCGGCCATGTTCAGGGTGCCACAGCCGAGGCTATCGTGATGGACGTGCAAGGAAAAGGTCATGAGTTAAGTGAATGATGCTTGATACAGTACACTGCCGTTACTCACGCAGAAATGTCAACGAGTCCTCCGCCGGAGAGCTGACGGCACATGTCCGTCTTGCTGTTAGTGGCCTTGAGGCACTGCTCGGCGTTGGCGCCCATGGCAAGGGCCAGAGTGGTGAAGGCGAGGAGAGAAAGCTTCATGCTAGCCAAGAGAATGTGGGGTGTAAAGACGGTGAGGAGGTGACTGAAGAGAAGAGATGAGGTGGGAATGAGAAGGTGGCAGCGGGAGAGATAACATCTTATACCTCGCGTTGGGAGAAGGTGTCAAAACGATGGCGTTGACGGCGTCGAGATCTTGAGGGGCACAGGAGACAGCGCCCCTCCCCTTGCGCCGATGTTAGGGGTAGGTCGTCGAGATGAAGTCATTGCTATAGCATCGAAATCATCGGCGAGAGAGGGACGAAGGTGGCGTTGCTGCGCCGCATCGATACTCCTGTGGCGGTCGCACATCACCGACTGTGAGACATCAAAGCCTTCGATCGCCCCTGTGGAAGAGCAGCGAGAGTCTAGAAGTCATCTCGATCAAGATGGACGCCGGCTGAAGAGAGATTGGGTAACGCTCGGACCCATGGGTGAAGAGGAGATCGCGATGCTCGGACCTCAATGTCGCATGAGTCAAGCCGGCGGTGATGTATCATGACTGCGCAGGCTAGGTGCAGGAAGAGGTTGTTTCCACTCTCACCTGCGTACGGGTAGGTGCAATTATGCGATACATGGTCCTCGTATGAGTGGACGAGGCACACGAATGGGACGATGGCATCGACTTTGAGAGCGGCTGGACCTGGGCTGCGACGCGCGTCGCCTGCCCGCCTGGCTAATTTACGCGAAACGCGCCTCTTCAGCTCGACCGCGCGACGTGGCGCGCTAGGCTGACGGAATAGGGAAGAGAGCGAAACGGGCGAGACTCCGCTCCTCCATCGCCCGGCTTCCCTCGCCCGGCCCACCTTCCGCCTTTGTCTTCGCAGCCCACCACCCTCCTTGTCTGCCATCCATCCTCGCTACCATCGAGAGTCAAGAGTGCTCAGAGCATCTCACCCTCTTAGCATACCCGCGCCGAGCTCATCGGCCCCTCGCTCTGTATCTCACCATACAGCGTACGCATAGAAGATCGGTCAACACAGCATATATCCACATCCCATCCCATCCACTCCACTACGATGCCAGTCACTCGTCGATCGACGGCCGCACAGCGCCCTTCGTCGCTCTTGGGTCACTTTCAAGCAACGAAGCGATCTTCATCATCCATCCAGACAGGAGCAAAGGGCAAGGGAAAAGCGGTCGTCCAGCCCATCGGCGTCAGCAGGGTTCAAGAAGTGACCGAGGACAGCCCGGATCGCTTCGCCACCCCTGAGCCACGTACCGGCGATGTCGTCGCTTCGACTTCAGCTTCAGCGATGGCAGCGTCTTCCGTCGCTGCACCGACGGTCTCTCCGCCTCCTGAGATGATCGAAGCAGAGCACAAGTCACCCGTCTCCGTGCGCTCAGACCCAGACAAGAACAAACTCTTCCTCCTCATCTCCCCTGGGGCCCAGGCGCGGGCTCGTCGCAACCAGGAAGGCCTCTCCATTGCTGCGCCACCTCCCTATCTTCGTCAGGGCTCACCGAGCACGGATCGGACACCAACGCGAGAGACACCGCCGGGACCACTAGAACCACCCCAGGCTCCTCGCAAACGCAGACTGTCCCAGCTGTCCTATGAGCGCTTTCAGGCGCAGAGCGAGGAGAGCCCGCTACCGCACGACAAGAAAAGACCATCCTTCCGTGCGCTAGGAGCCAGTCAGGAGGGAGGCTTGAGTCTGATGGACATGGATACAGGCACCGAAAGCGAGGATGCGTCACGAGCTCAGACACCAACGCGGGCGATGCAGCCAGGAGCAGGAGACGACGACTTGGTCATCACGCCGAAAAGCGTGCGCGAGCAACCGACTGGTCACCCATTGACGTCCTTTGCGACACCAATGAAAGCAGCCAAGTTCGTCGACCCATTCGACACGCCAAGGCCCAAGCCGACCATTTCTGCGGGGATCTTCTCGTCGCTCGCGTCGTCCCCAAAGGCGGGGCCTTCGAAGCATCAGCATCGACCAGTGCCAGCTGTCCCTATTGTCGCGGAAGAAGAGAATCCCTTCATCGACCAGAGCCCCGAGGCACCGCCAGCGCTGGATGCGGCGCAAGCTGAGGGGATTGCCTCTCTGCCGTACAGCGTCTCTGCGGATCTCCCTTTGCCGGCCCACTACAACTCTCTCTATCTCCTGCATACCGCCATCGAGCGCGCTTTAGTGGTGCATCTCGCCACCGCCGGCCTCGGTAGTAGCAGCTCATCCGCCGCCAGTTCAGACGCCGCAGGCGCAAGCAGCAGCTCGACGTCCTGCATCCGTCTACCCAACATCATCTCTTACAGCGCCCTCCAGCCTCTCGTAGAGCGTGCAGCTGGCAGGAAGCTAGGTCCTATCGAGCTGGCAAGGCTCACCTACATCTGGTCAAATGGCCGCGTTGCCTCGATCCCGCTTCCCCAGCGCAATGCGGCTCCGACTGCTCCCCCTGAGCAGCTGCCCAAAGATGGGCTCGGCGGACTCGGCTTCATCATCACGAGGCAGAGAAGTCTCGATTCTTCCGGGCGACGAAGGTGGGACTGGTCGCTGGGCATCGAGCTCACTATCTCGCGGACGAGACGACAAGTGACTCCGCCGATGCAAGTGTCGTACGGTACAGGGCAGTCAGCGCTACAGATGCCGAGCACGCCTCCCTCGAAGTCGGTCGCTGGTGGCGTTTTCGGCATCGATACTCCGCCTTCCACGCCCCCCTCAGCTAAGCGCAAGAGGGAGACGAGCAGTGGCAGCGGCGGATCGGCATCGCCGTCGGTCGGTCGGGAGGGGATGTCGTTTGTGGCGATGTGGAATAATGGGATTGAGGAGCGAAAGGCTGAGGTTGGAAAGCGGCTAAGAACTATGTGCGCGCAGACCATGGAGGAGTGGCTTAATGAGAGAGAAGGCTTGAGAGGGAGCGAGGAGTTGATGGCGGCGCCAGTGAGAAGCGAGAGGGCGCAGACGCCTGAATCCCAAGTTGGTCCGCGTTCAGTCGAGGTGGGGCATGGAGGCCTCCTCACTCCCTCGGCCACTCGCCCGGAGGGTCGCAAGGCTGGCCGCAGGACGGTACACTTCTCAGAAGAGGAGTTGGACGGCAAGCCGGACGTGAAGTCGGCAGAGCAAGCGCCAGAGTGGCAACGACCTCCAGCCTGCGGAGAACTTACGGCCTGGCATCCTGACTTCCTTCTTAAGGATGCCCCTCCCATTCCTTGCGCCCTGCTGCCGAGTCTGCGCGAAGCCCCCGCTGAGACGCGTATCACCAAGCAGCCTCGTCAAGCAGCAGATGCTACTTCCACTCCATGCTCGACAGAGAGCGCTCCTTCAACTGCCTCTCTATCCTTGGTCGAGCGCATCAAAGCAAAGGAAGAAGCCAAGCGTGCTGCCTCCCTTGCACAGCGCCACTTTGCCTCCCTCCCCGGCGACGGCGCAATGTCTAGCTTCAAGCGGCGCTCTACCCTCTCGCGTCTAAATGACGTGGCCTCCAACCTCTACCTCCTCTTCACCGCTTCTTCCTCTTCCTCATCCTCGCCCACCACTCTCCGCTCGGCCAGCCGCTTTCCCGTTTTGCCTCTTCCAGACGTGCTGTCTTCCATCTCGAAGAGCAGCAAGGTGGCGCTCAGCACGGGTGAGGCAAGAATTGCGCTGGACCTATTGAGAGAGGTGGCCCCGGGCTTTGTGGAGCTGCGCGTAGTTGGGGGGAAGGAATGGGCGAGGTTGGTAGGAGGAGATGTGGGGTTGGCGGAGGTGAGAACGAGGGTCAGGGATGAGTTGGAGCGCGCCAAATGAGGGCGACGAGACTGTAAGTGGACACTTGCTTGCTTTCACTGCCCTGCTTTGTGTTCTTCTTTGCCATTGTCTATATGCATGCCCCCATCGCGTGGTCCAATCACATCATTTCACCGCACTTGAGTCATCTTAATGATCTCGCGCAAAAATGGCGGGGTCCGTGCATCATGCATCCGGGGTCTCGCGCCTGTTCCGCGTCCCGCCTCATCGAGTCGAGAGATTGGCTGAGCGGACTCGACCCGGTCGGCCCGCAACTCGTTGACCTCCTAACCACGTCCTCACATCACTGCCTCGAGCGTGCATATAGCCTCGCGCATCACTCCTTGCTGACTGACAGCTTTCCATCCTTTGCTTGGACGGCCGCTCGTGCCTCTTGTGGCGCAGTGGCAGCCATGTCCTCCTCCGCAGCCGCCTCCTCATCCTCCTCCCCGCCGCCCACGATCGGCCCCTTCACCATTGGCAGAGAGATAGGCAAAGGCTCCTTTGCCGTTGTACATCGAGGCCACTCTGATGCCCAAGATGGCGGCCGCAGGCGACCAGTAGCGATCAAAATCGTCACTCGACGCAAGCTGACGCAGAAGTTGCTCGACAACCTCGAAGGCGAGATCGCCATTCTCAAGACTGTCAGCCACCCAAATATAGTCGAGCTCATCGACTGCCTCAAGACGGATTCGCACATCTACCTCGTCATGCACTTCAGCGCCGGCGGCGACTTGTCGCAGTACATCCGCAAAAAGGGTCAGCTAGCCAACTTAGACGATCATGAGCCTGCTTCCTCGCTCACCATGTCCAAGTCCTTTCTGGATGCGACGAAGCGGTGGCCACATCCGAGCGACGGCGGCCTCAACGATGCCGTGGTACGCAGCTTCTTGGAGCAATTGGCAAGCGCTATGCAGTTCATGCGACAGCGCAACATCGTTCATCGGGATATCAAGCCGCAAAATCTCCTCCTTCAACCACCGGATGCAGCATGCCTCGCCACAGGCCATCCGGCGGGCATCCCGCAAATGAAGGTCGCAGACTTTGGCTTTGCACGCTCCCTTCCTGCTGCATCACTCGCCGAGACACTCTGCGGCTCGCCACTGTACATGGCGCCAGAAATCTTGCGCTACGAAAAGTACGATGCTAAGGCCGACTTGTGGTCCATCGGCGCTGTGACCTTCGAGATGGTCGTTGGAAAGCCGCCGTTCCGTGCAAGCAACCACGTCGAGCTCCTCAGACGGATCGAGCGTAACGATGATCGGATACGTTTCCCAGATGAGCGCAGCGAGACGACTTGGTTGCGGGAGGTGGAGAAAAGACGAGATGCGGGTGAAGTGGTGTCTGCCGAAGAAGAGAAGCGTGGGCCCACGCCCGTGGCCGATGACCTCAAGACGCTGATCAGGGGCTTACTCAAGCGTGTTCCAGTGGAGAGGCTAAGCTTCGATGACTTCTTTGCGTCGCCGGTCATTGTCGGGGCAAGACCAGCTGTTGTCAAGGGAGCGGCAAGCAATACAGACTCATCAACAATCGTACCACCGGCACCTGTCTCACCACCGAGGCCAACACCTGGACCAACTCTCCCACTCCAGCCCGCATCCTCGACTCGTGTTCAGGCGCCGCCCCCTCTCCCACCAATGCCGCCTCTACCCAAGTTTCCGCCCAAGTACATACTGTCGAGGGGAGAGTCGAGCTCGACGACGCCGACAAAAGCGTCGACAACACGGCCCGCCACCACCGAGCATGCTGCCTCCCCGTCACCTTCTCCCTCCCCTTCATTCGCCTTGCCACCCTCACTCCCCACTGCACCCCCACAGGAAGACTCAGACTCGGACTCGCAATACGTCATCGTAGACAAAGGCAACATCGATTCGAACGCCCTTGCCGAGGAGCTGAGTCGCTCGCCTTCCTCAGTGCCAGCCGCGAGGAGTCCGCTGTCAGCACAAGCACAGGGTGCAGTCAGCGCTGCTGCTCGACTAGCGCGGCGGCCATCGAGATTGACGAAGCTCAGCTCGGGGTTCAGTGCGGCAGTGGGCGTCACTGGTTCGTCGCCTGCATTTGCGAGTGCACACTCACCTACATCACCGTCGCCTAGGTCGACCACTTTGACCCCCAATTCGCCCAGACCAACACTCACGCCTCTGCCTGTGGCGGGCGCAGGGTCACCAACACCCTCAGCGCCCTCTGCTCTCTCCACCTCACCGTCCGCGCCCTTTGCCCTCCCTCCTGGCGTGAGAAGGCAGTCCTTCATAGGTCGGCGAGTCTCGTCAAGCTCATTCGGTGCAGACCAAGAGAAGCAACATCAACAGGCTACGCCGCCCTCCTCTTACCCGACGACGCCTGCTTCAGCTCCAGCGCCGCCACCGCCCAGCTCGGCACTTGCGCGTGCCCTCACGCAGGCAAGCCAAGCAAGTCAAAAGCTCTTCGGCATCCCAAGCGGGACGAGCTTGCTAGGTGCCCTTGCACATGTGCGGGGAGGGAGTCCAGCGATTGTTGCAGGCTCCGCAGGACAGGCAACAGCGAGCGGAGCTGCCACCTCGGCCGGTGCGATGCCCACTCAGGCAACTACCAATGCGGGCGAAGAGAACATCGCAGGTGATGATGCCGCCGAGCAAGAAGCGCAACTTCTACTTCGCCTGGACGACCTTGGCCAAAAAGCCTACGTGTTGTGCGAATTTGCCGACTCCAAGATGTGCAGTGCTTTTGGTGATGCTTGGAGCAATGCGGGCACGATTGCTGCAACTGTAGGAAGCGCTTCTGCGTCGGCGAGTTCGCTCCAGGACTCACAGAGACAATACCGCAGCCCTTCCTTTACGGGCACCACCATTGGCACGGCGGTCGCTTCCCCTCCGCAGTACGACGATGCGTTGCTGGGCATGATTGCGGCTGAAGCTTTGCAGGTGTACGTGAAATCCCTTGGCTTCTTGCAAGCCGGTATCGAGGCTGTCAGGGCACACTTGTCCGTCACTCCCGCATCAGCTGCAGCATCACCACGGTCGGTGGGGGCCAGCAGCATAGTCGCCCCTGAGATCAATGAAGCGGTTCACTACCTCCGCAAGAGGTTCGCAGAGACAATGGAGCGGGCCGAGTCCGTTCGCAACAAGATGAAGACGCTCCAATTGCGATCTGCAGGAGCAGGAGCAGCTGGTGGACAGCTAGCGTCGCCCGTCAACGTGGACAAGATCATCTACGATAAAGCCATGCAGCTCGCTCGGGCTGCAGCAATCGACGAGTTGGAGCACCAGAGCCCGGCAGTGGCGCCTAGCGCTGTCAATATCAGTGGGAGCCCAAGTGGAACGCCCACTGCTGCTGGCAGCGCTTCCTCCGCGTCCCCTTCTTCATCTACGTGGGACGTGCATGCGTGCTTGTTGGCATACGAGACCGCTGAGGTCATGTTGGGGACTCTGATTGAGGGCGCTGAAGGGGGTGGAACAAGTCTGACAGTTCAGCCCTTCATTCGATCTATCGGACATAGATGCCAGATACTGAGGGCGAGGGTGCTTGGTGGCGGTGAGGGAACAGCGGCGGCAAGTTCAGGATCGGGCACTCCCGCCGGGATCAGGGCGCCTCAGCAGGCTGTAGTAGTGTAGAAACCGCCGCCCATGGGCGAGTCAGTCAGATAGTCACCAGCAATGCAATGCATTTACTCCCTCACCCCACTCGGAGTCACCACCAACCTCTTCCCCGTCCGATCAACATGTACGAAGACCCATAGATCCCTGTGACGCTTCTTCTCCCCGCGCTGCGGCATCAACAGCGGCTCCAGAGCGAGAAAGCGCAACGTCGCCTCCCACGCGTTGCGGAAGCAACCCATTCCCCTGCCCAGTCTAGCTCCATCCCCTTGCCCTGCGAGCAAGCGCTCCTCCCACCGCCAGAGGGGCTGGTCCACCAGCGGCAAGATGGAAGAGGCGGCATCCGTATCACCTCCACCGGTGAAGGTTGAGGAGGTAGGCGTCGCGCCTGGACTGGCCTTGAGGAGAGAGTCGTCTTCGTCATCTACCGAGCCGGGATGCTGCGGCTGCCCTGTCGGGCCGTCGAGTGTCACTTCGATCCCCTTTCCTTCCCCGCACTTCATCTGGGCCCAAATAGCGTCAAGAGCGAAGTAGAGCCGATTCACCTCTCCCGTGTGCAGCAGCTTGGCCAAGCTTTTGTCGCCCTCTTTGAGCCTCTCCTCCAATTTGCGACGAGGTAGCGGCGTCCAGGCGATGCTTCTTTCGTGTCGCGGGTTGATCCTAGGATCGTCTCGCAAGGCTTTACTGTAGTCGTTGCCGTTCGCGCGGACCAGTTCGTCCCACCAGAGCCACCAGTACGCGTGCAGTGGGGAGCGATTGAGATGCGTCTGCCGGGCACAGAGCAGAGAAAGGGTGCGAGGGAAATCGTGCTGCAGCTCTCTTGCGATGTGGTGTTCCTGATCAAGGTCCTTCAAGGAGGGTGGCCGCCCATCAGGCTGGGCTGGCGGGTCGAAGACGTCGCAGAGGAACGAGTAGTCCATCACCTCTCGTTTTCCTCGCGCCTCAGCATAGAAGTGAGCACGATATCCCCTCATCAGCTCTTCCATACCCCTAAACCTCGCACGCAATATCTGCTCATTCGCCCGCAAGAAGGTTGCCACACCTGGGCTGAGAGCAAAGTCCGTATCGTGCAGCCCAAATGCCCGTGAGGCAGGTACTGACACGGCATGTTGGCCCAGCTTGGTGCGACCCGTCCTTGCATCGAAGCGAGTTCCCTCTGAGTAGTCGAGGAAGACGTGGAAGCCGGACGCAAAGTTATAGTCTCGCCACGGTAGGAAGGTCTTGATCGCTATGCGCAGCCTAGCGTACGTATAGCTCGTCGCGTACGTCAGGGACGACTTGCCTCTGCCTGAACCCAAGCCGGTCGACCCAACGGCTTCGTCATCGCTACACTCGAACGGACAGAATACTCGCTGTCCATCGAGGGCCCTCAAGCTCAGTCTCACCATCTTTGCTGATGTGATCTCCTCGCTCTTGTTCTGCCTGACGAAGTCCTGAAACTCGGCGAGGGTGCTGAGCTCAATCGTGTCGTCACCTGGCACGTTGTCATAACGGAAGACGACCGTGGGTGGAAAGGGGACGACGAAGGCTTTGCCGAAGTGTGAGATCGTAGCAGGCGCCACAGTGCTGTCTCGCGAAGGTAGTGGCGAGAACTGTCCCTTGCCATCCACGCCTTGTGGTCGGTAGAAGGCGTCTGGCCCGGTATAATGTCGCTGAATTTCTTCAAGGAGGGCCAGAGTGCGCCATCCCTCGCTTGTAGAGCGCAATGCATCGCACTGTCGCCTGTACTCATCGATACCAATCTGCTTGAGAATCTGCAAATTCTCAATGTGTCGCTCTGCCGGTGTGCCGTTGAAGAAGAGGAGGTACGGCGGCCACTGATCCTGTCTCGCGCTGAAGGCTACCACTCCCCCCTCACGCATACGGAATCGTTTTCCCGTGAGCAGCAAAATGCTCAACGTCTCTTCCCAGACCCTTCTCCTCACGTGCTTGGCCAAGTTGAGGTGCGGAGAATACACGTCAATACCCCAGTCTACCCGCCGCTGTAGGCGTTTGACGGCGTGCGAGACGAGCGAGGTGCTCACGATGGCGAAGTAGAGGCTTGAGGTGTAGGAGAGAAATTGCATACACCAGAGGACCGCCGATGTGGAGACCTGCTTGCCCTTCAAGGCCACTACCAGTCCGAGAACGGACGTGGCTACGTAGCTTGCCCGACTGCATAGCTCCGAGCGGTTTGAAATGGCGTCATTGAATGGTCGAGTGAAGATGTGCACCGTCAACAGAGCGGCCTGAAGGATGAGCAGCAGGCACTGCTGCGCTATGAGGAGTTTGGTGCGATCGGTCTCTCGCCAGAGGCAATTATTGGGCGAGGACAGAGAGATTACGAACACTGTTGAGAGCTTGAAGAAGACGAGGTGCACCGGGTCGTAGGCGCTGTGGTTGCGTCGATATGCGCTGTAGAGGAAGCGGAGCGGCGACTTGTCATTTGATAGCTGGCGATTGTATTCCTGCGAGAGCGGGTCGGAGGGGAGAGGAGAGTGAGTCGACACGGTGAGGGTTAGCGCCGTAGCGAGCGGAGATACGCACCACCTCTAACTCCTGACGGGTGCGCTTCACGCCGAGCTGATTGTACCGGCTGAGCTGCTGCGGACGCATCTTGAGGATAACGCCTAGCGACCGAAAGTACGAAGAGTAGCCGTCAGCCATCAGCTGCGCTGCTGTCTCTCGCCGAGATCTGGTACTCACGTCCCATGTAGATCGGCCAAGCAACCGTATAGACGAGCACTATCAACCCTGCGAGGGGAACGAGCAACCACGCAAAGTTGAACTCCTCCCCACTCTTCGCTGTGCTCCAGCACACCGGCTGTTCCCCACCCTCGCCCCCTCGTTTGACCCAGAAATCCTCCTCCCAAACCAACACATCCATGGCCAGCTTCGTCAGCGGAATATAGAGCGTCATCAACAAGAAGGTCACGACGACGTTCGCGGCCTTTGTCCCCCGCCTTGGCGATCTGAAGATGTAGGGTTGCCCCTCAAATCCTTGAATGTCTCGATTCGGATCATACGCGGAGGTCATGCGCCAGAACCACCCCAAGGCGCCAGCGGTGGCTACGAACCAGGCGAGGAGGAAGATTACGGCGAGGCCGAAGACACTGACAAAGTCGAGAGCGAGAATCGATGGCAGAGTGCTGAATAGGAAGTGTGTAGCTTTTGATGTTGAGGGATTGTCGGAGGTGAAGGTCAAATTGAGTCGCATCATCTGTGCGAAGTCTCGCAGCAAGCCGAATCGGAAGAGCGAGGCTGCGAAGGAGCTGCCCTCTACGCCGATGAGCGTGTCGAGGACAGAGCCGATAATGGTGTCTGCTGATGGGATGCTGGCGAGCCATCCTGACGCTGGAGCACGGGGACCTACAGCGTTGGACTTGAGCTCGTTGAGAGTTGATGTTGTGTTGAGGAGTTGGAGTGGTGGTAGGATGCTAGGAGAAGTGCGAGATGGTTTCTCCTCGAGGTCGGACATGGCCATGCCATTCCTTCCTTCCTCGCAGCTGTCGTCATCATTGTCATCCAGCTCTTGAAAGCCTCCTCTTCTGCGTCCACGTCTTCTCCTAATCCCTCTGTTGGCCTCCTTCCCGCATAGTTTCAGCTGATCTCCCGCAAGCTCGCGCGGCGCTGCTCCGTCTCCTTTAGCCTTCTCGAGACCGTAAAGCTCTCGCTCCTCGCGAGAATACGGCGTCAGATCTGCAGCGAAACATGGAGCGAAGAAGAGGCGTGGATTGGAGAGATGTGCGTCGAGTTCGGGGAGATGAAGTGGCAAGGACGTGCTGGAGAAAACGCGTGAGGCGGGAAGCGGTGGAGGACGAGGGCGGGGAATGTGCGAAGGTGAGCATGAGGGCCAAGGTGGTGACTCAGGATGCTGCGTTGGCGCTTGAGGCCGCTTGTTCGAGTGACGGCTCCGCTGATCTTGGCTTGGATCTTGTGCAAGAGGTATCGCTGGCCTCTGCTCATCCGGCTGTGTCGCGGGCGGCGGCGATGGCGGCGGCGGGACGCGAGGTTGCTCACGCGCCAGTCCTGAAGGCTCGCAATGTGTATGTCTCCGCGACCGAGGTGACTCCTTTCTTCTTTCCATTGGTTGTTCATTCAGACCGAGTGTCACGTTGCTGATTCCCTTCTGAACATGGGGCTCCGGCCGCCTGACACTGGGCGGTACGAGCGTCGGGCCAGTGGGCTGAAGAGCGGTCATTGAGCGGCGAGGAGGCCGTGATGCTGGTGGAGAGAGTCGCTCGATCGGTCTCCAGTCCATCGTTGAGAGTGAGCCTCGAATGATACTAGGGCTGGATCTCGTTGTCTGGCTTGCGCGTGGGTGTGGGCGCTGTTGCGTGTCGGCCTCGAAGCGGGCGACAAGGTCTGTGACCCGATTGGTCGATGAGGACGAGGGCATGGCGGTGGTAGCATGAAGCTGCGGGATATGGATGAGTGTATGCTAGGGTATCATGAAGCTGAAAGATTAAAGATGCTGATGAGGAGAAGATGAATCAATCATTGCCGGAGCGATGACGTCCAACGATGAAAGACGCTCATTTTGGACTCGACGGTCAACAAGGAGCCCCTGAGTGACAAGCGGAAGAGAGGAGCTCCAACCTCGACATTCGGTCGCGCTCCTGCAGGCAGCTGCAGCGGAGAGGCGGAAAGGGAAGTGGAAACGGGTTCGTGTGGAGTTGAGATGGTCGGTCGGACGCGCCAATCTGAGACTTGTCAGCTTGTCGTTGCCTTGCGTTGCATCCATCCGTACCATCATCGAGATGTCGCCCAAGAGGGCCTCGTCATCCTCAGCGCCTGCTACGCCGACCAAGAAGAAAGCAAAGAGCGGCAGCGCTGGACAAGCATCCATCTCTTCCTTCTTTGGGTCACCTTCGTCCAAAGGCAAGGAGAAGGAGGTCGAGGAGGAGCAGCCAGAGGAATGCCACCCAGACGAGCTCTTCGCGCTTCAGCTGGCAGCTCAGGATGCTGGAGTTTCTCTAGCGGAGATGAGAAAGAGGATGACTCGTGGCAAGAAGCATGAGAATGGCGCGATGCCCGTCCATCCACTCTTCGCAAAGCCAGTCAAAGCCTCATCACCCCCCTCATCCGCTGCTGCGCCTTCTAAACGAAGTCCATCCCCAACCCGGCCAGATGGTCCCAGTACGCCTCGCAAGCCGCCACCAGGTTCAGCAGTCTTTGATCTAGCCGCGCTCGATACCAGCATCAGTGCCATCGACTTCACGCAGGACATTCTCGTCTTTGACCCCTCAACGGTCACCACTCAACATTGGCCTCGCGCCCCCGGCTCTAATCATGCAACAACTCCATACGCCCTCCTGTCCCACGCCTTCATCACCGTGTCTGCGACCAAGTCTCGCTTGCTCATTGGAACGGTCCTCACCAACCTCATGCGTACAATCCGTGTACATGATCCCACTAGTTTGCTCCCCTCCATCTACCTTATGACAAACCACATCGCTCCATCGTACGATGATGTGACGCTGGGCATCGGCGGCTCTATTACCAACAAAGCCACCAAATCCGTCACAGGCAAATCGGCTGCAACGCTGAAGCACCTCTGGGACCAAACGGGCGATCCAGGCGATGTGGCGTACGAGGCCAAAAAGGACGTAAGACCAATGGTCGCCCCCACTCCGCTGACGGTAGGCAAGGTCTTCAAGAGCTTGCATGATATTGCTGCTTTGACACATTCGGGAACGGGTAGTACGAGCGCCAAGCTGGGGATCGTGACGAAGTTGATCGTAGCGTCTAGAGGGGAGGAGACTCGTTGGCTCGTGAGGACATTTCACAGTCATCTGAGGACAGGGGCGGTGAAGAAGACATTAAGTAGCGCGTTGGCGCGATGCTTCAGTCTGTGCGACAGTGACGAAGATGAGGCGGCTGTCGAAGCTCCTACCTTCTCGACTCAGTCATCTGCTGCAGCCGCTTACCTCGTCACCAGTTCTGAACGCTCTGGAGGTATTCTCGCCAACCCCACCAAACCTAAGGAGCGTCAAGACCCGCGTCGCCTGGCCATCATGGCCAAATTCGCCCGCAGCGAGCGGCTAGTGCGAGAGGTGCTCTCACGCCACCCTAATTTCACATCGGTCATAGAAGCTCTCACCACCTCACCAGGTGGCGGGCTCGCACATCTCTCTCAGCTGGTGCCCTTACGCATTGGCGTCCCCATCACGCCCATGTTGGGTTCTATCACCCGATCGCTCAACGATGTCTACACAAAGCTGGGAGTTGGCCACCCAAATACGGCGAGGGCTTTCGTGAGCGAATTCAAGTATGACGGGCAACGTGTCCAGATTCATGCGCACCGAGTACCAGAAGCCGCAGTGGATGAGCAGGGTAAGCTCGATGAGCAGGCTCGCGCTGTACGCGCGAGCTACGGCAAAGGAAAATGGCTGGGCGAGCGTGGAGATATTTTCGTGCGTCTCTTCTCCCGTCATCTTGAAGACATGACCAGCAAGTACCCGGATATTCTCGACCTCATACCCCTCCTTCTCGATCGAGGCCACGCGGAGCCGGTACAATCATTTATGATTGATGCCGAGGTGGTAGCTATTGGGCCCGGCGGAGAGGCTGAGCTGCTGCCCTTTCAGACACTGAGTAATCGGAGTAGGAAGGATGTGGACCTGAAGGAGGTCAAGGTCAAGGTTGGAGTGTTCGCATTTGACTTGATGTATCTGGATGGGAAGGTGAGGACCACGCTTGCGTATTCCCGTTGCCGGCATCAGACGCCACTGACCCATCTCTTTTCCTGCGCCTGCTGACAGTCCCTCCTCAAATCTTCCCTCCGAGTACGACGCAATCTCCTCCACACGCGTCTGCCCGCTCTCCTACCGGAGAATCCCCTCATTGCACGCTGGCTGCACGTCAAGAGCCTAGAGAGCAATGAGCCGGAAGACGTGGAGCGCTTCTTTGCTGAGGCGAGGGCAAATCGCTGCGAAGGGATCATGGTAAAGACATTGGACCATCACTGGAGGCGAGAGGCGAAGAAGGAGGATGGTGAGGATGACAAGGGTGGTGGGCAGGACGACGAGGGAGAGGATGCAAAGCTACAGACTCTTGGCGACGTAGTCTCCGACGATCTCGTCATGGCTGAGGATGATGAAGATGCTGTTGCACCAGGCAAAGATAGCGAGGGTGCCGATCCTATCGACCTCTTCCAACAACACCCGGGTGTCACTGGCCGCGGCAAAGCCCTACTCAGCACCTACGAGCCCGATAAACGCTGTGAGTCCTGGCTCAAAGTCAAACAGGACTATGTGGATGGCCTGGGCGACTCGCTCGATCTGGTACCCATTGGTGCTTGGCACGGAATGGGTCGCAAGGCGCAGTGGTGGTCTCCTGTCCTCCTGGCGGTCTATGATGCAGAGACAGGGGGATACCAGGCGGTCTGCAAGTGCATCAGTGGATTCACGGACGCTGAGTACAAGAGCATGAAGTTCGAACGCTTCGTGGAGAGCGAAGAGGTTGGAGCGTCGTGCTACAATGCCCGGAGGAACCAGTGTAGGCAGGAATATGATACTGGAGGGTACCTCCCGGACGTCTGGTGAGTGGAGATATCTCGCGACACCCAAGCATCCGGTCGTGCTAACCTCTTGCTCTTCCGGCTCAGGTTTGAGCCTGTAGAAGTCTGGGAGCTCCGTTTCGCAGATGTGACGCTCAGCCCCGTCTACCCTGCGGCGCGTGGCCTCATCTCAGAAGAGAGGGGGTTGAGCACGCGTTTCCCGCGCTTCATCAGACGGCGAGACGACAAGGGACCCGAGGAGGCGTCTACGCCGCAGCAGCTTGCGAGTATGTACTTGGGACAGAGGAGCGTAGCTGGTGGCGCGGGTGAAGGAGGGAAGAAGGAGGCAAACGAGGCGATCAAGGAAGAGGAGTGGGCCGAAGAGGAAGAAGGGGGCTAGTAGCTAGGTACTGGGCGGGGAGAGGAGACTGCGTGGTATTGTAGTGCAAGAGGGGTCGGGGCCAGCCGGGACATCATTGTATTCGAGTTCGAGCAATCATCGCAGATGTTTTGGACATGGGTAATCGCTCTTCGTTTGACCCACGATCGTTAGGCTACGGCTGGGTTCCTCGCTCAAAAGCAGTACGTCTGCCAACTGCCGGCCAGGCATTTCCCACCATTGCCAGCGCCAGGAATGCAGGTGCCCGAGCACTGGCCGGTGCATATCTTTCCCTGGGCTATAGCTATGATGGCATGATTGCAGAAGTAGACGATTGGAGCATTCTTGCCCAGTGTACCCCTCACCTTGCCACGGACGGTGGCGCATTTATCGTCGGAGTAGCAAGTTGCGAAGACGTCCTGGCCTTGAGTGGCGACGGGCGAGGTGAAGAGGCCGATGAGAATTGCTAAGCCTCCGAAGAGGGCAATGAGGAAATGTGTCTTGGCGTCCGCGAGCTGAAAGAGGTAGGAGCGACGCGAGACGGTCAGCTTCAGTGGGACAGAGGCGATTGTGAGTCACTTTGTCCCCTGCGCACCATCTGATGTGATCTGTTTGCTCGTTGAGATGGCGATTTGAGGCGACGTGGAGCGTTGTGGTACAGGGAGGCAGGGAGTCAAGGTAGGACAGGTCGCTTTTGGTGACCAGATTTGCCAGCCCTCGACCGATCACCCCTTTCGCCCCTTCTGCGCATCCTTGCGGCCCGCGATGGCATCGAAGTCTCATCAGCGGCGAAAAGAGAGTGACGATACGGCGAGTGGATGGACCGCAGCGTAATTACCGGTCAGAGATTGGAAGCAGGTGTTGATCGAGCTCACTCACTACAAACCGAGCGGATCTCACGGTCTGGACGTCGATTCTTGTGTCTCCAACAGACCCCATCTCATTTAAGTGCCGCAGGACACCACAGCGAGCAATGCTACTGGGCAGACTGCGTTGAGGAGTGATGTGGCAGTGCCGCGTCCCGGCTCGATCTGCATTGTCTGTCGATGGCTTGCGAAAAGTGCATCAGACGTGGACCCAGCGGCAGTATGTGACCTTGAGCAGATGGCAGCAGGACTAGTGCCACACGTCAAGCAGAGAATCTGTCGCAGGACCATCGTCGGCTGTTCAGATCAGAGAGGATCACCTCGCAAGCAAGCAGGACTCATGAATGCTGATTATGAGCCCGCCTGATAATGAGCTCGCCATCATGGTGGACCGTGGCAACGACGTAGGGGTGACGGATGGCGTGTCGGTGAAGGCGAGATCGAGTCGGACCACGGCATGCGGCCTGACGGAACCAGGAACGCGGCTCGAGAGACTTTGTGATCGTCCGATCAGCGAGATGCTTGGTTGCTCTACTCCCTCTCGATCTCCGCGCAACATCATTCCAACTTGATCACTATCCATTGCTGGCATCGAGCCGTAACAGTGGCGTCTCGCGACGGCTGCCATGATGAAGAATCTGCGCCTCGTCTGTCGGCCGCGACAAGGCGAGGAGCGCCGAGTCCTCATCTCCGTCCCCGACTACGCTGCCATCACGACCGTTGCCGCCGAGAAGCTGGGCATACAGGGAGAGGAGGTCCTGATTCAGATCAAGGCAGATGGCGACGATGAACTATGGGAGGTAGATCAGAGCTTCTGGGCGTCCCTCGAGAATGGACAGACACTCTTTGCCAAACCAGTTGCCGGCGCCTCCTCTTCTGCGCCTCCTCAGCCGGCAAAGACAACCAAGCTGGCCAGAAAGGAGATGAAGAGAAAGAGGAAAGAGGAGGAGAAGAGAGCAATAGAAGCGGCAGGCCAAGCCGGCGGGTCGTCGTCTGCAGCTGCTAGGGAATCAGATGCAGACGATTCAGCAAGCAGCAGCGCCAGGCCGGCAAAGAAGGCAGCTACGCCCAAGATACGATCCGCTCAACGCCAAGATGATCGGGCGCCACCCAGCTCTGGCAGCAGCAACACGATCACTCCATCACTGTCTCGCCCTACTGTGCAATCATCTGGCCACTCAACCTCGCAAAATCCCACATCATCATGGAATGCCCTCACCTCGAAAGAACAGCGCTCCTCCCGCAAGGCATGGACCCCACGCGACGACAAGTTCCTCTGGGACAAATTCCGCACTCAGCTCGATGCAGCCTCTCGCAACCGTGAAATGCCCTCCAATGGTTCAGAGCGTGAGGCTTTCTTTCAGCGTCTCATCGAGGACCACGGGACGAGGGGCAGGGTGTCGCGTATCCTTACTGGGCGAACGGCAAGCTCCATTGGCACGAGGATCAGAGCAAAGGTCAAGGACGGCGTTGCTAAGGGGAAGACTATGCCCCAGCCGGTGCTTGAATTCTTTGGCATGTGGCGTAGCTCGCCTGCGAGGACGACGAGTAGTGCTGAGGCGGGCGGAGCGGGAGGCTCACGAGGCAACAATACCGCGCGAGATGGGCGGAGCAAGAGCAAGGAGCGTAGGCACTACGTCGTGGTAGACGATAATGATTCCGAGTATGACGATGGAACCGAGACGGATGCCTCCGATGCTAGCAGCCGCGGGGACGCACGCTCGTCCACCGTCCTCACCCAAAGCGCAGTAGCTCCCCTGACGTCGCCGTCGTCATCGCGAAGCAACGAAGCAGGGCCCAGCTCTCTACGACCACGATCCAATCGCACCTCTGCCGTCCCAGCAGACGCTCTGCGGCCCGTTGGCTTCGACAATGCAGCACCGCAGCCGGCCATGAGAAAATCGACGGTCTCTTCCTCTTCGGCAACTCGCGTGCCACCGACGCCGAGCACGGAGCACAATGCAAGGCGAGCCCACGAGCGGGTGGCAGCGCAAAATCCCTTCGCTCCCCGTCTTGCACGCGACGATGACGATGCAGCCTCCGTGGTAATGACCTCGAGCAGGAGCGGCGCTACTGCCTCAGCTCCTGTCTTTATCAACCGCGGACAGTCGCCAAACCTGTCGCAGACCGGTGCCTCGCGCGCTGTGGCAGTCAAGGAAGAGATGGAGACGGACGAGCAAGATGAGCTCATGAATGGCAGCGACAGCTTCCATACGCCTGCCCCTGTTCATGTCCCTACACTCAGCCAACCACCCGCTCCACCGCCGACTATGCCCGCCTTGATGCGGGCCGTGTCTGGGCCGAACGGCATCCCACTGCCACCAAGGACCCCGAATGGAGGCACCATCAAAGCTAACGGCAGCGGCAGTACAATCACCAGCAGTAGCAGAGCCGGGCCCTCTCGATGGGGCAATCGAGCGGGCGTGCAATTCGACCTTGACTTCACATCGAATACGTCCGTTGCCAGCACCGGCGATCGCTCAATCCAATTCCTGCCCTGCGCTGGTGCACACCCCGAGGACGTCGCTCTCCTCCGAATGGCACTGGACGAAAGGTGGCATGGCCTGCGAGCGGTTGTCACGACGAATATCTCTCGGTCCGCAATGGCGCATGACCCCGATATCGACCTGGACCGCATCAGGCCTGGCAGGATGGCCAACACTCTTTTGAATGTGCTTCTCAACAACATCAATCACTCGACTGGCGGGCTGCCTTATCCCCATGGTGCAAAGGACAAGGTTGGCACGGCGACTGCTCGAGAATTGACGGCCATCTCTGCCGCTCTTTGCGTCAGCCTGGCCTTAGCCGTCTTTGACTGTGCTCCGCCAAATTGGTCGGTACGTCGCACTTCTTTCGCTATCGCGGGCTTCATCGCGGCCATGTCCGACGGGCACAAGAGGCATGTTCAGCTCAGGGAGCTCATCTTCGTTGTCGCCGAGCGTGTATTCTGGGCAATGCGTTGCGCAAGGATAGAGATGGGCCCCACACCGGGAGCGAGTAAGCAGACGAGTGTGCATCTCTGTCAGACCGACGCTGAGGACATTTGCGCAGCCGTCATTCTCACGACTGAGATGCACAAGACTGGGATGTGCAATGCAGCTGGAGCGAGGTTCGACGCGTGGTCTCTCGAGCAGATGTATGGCCTCTGCCCAACCGTCGCAACGCCCCTCGAGGAGCAATACGTCAAGTACTGGGATGAAGCCGGCCAACCCATCGTAGCGGGTGACGTCTCTGCCTCCCGTCCGGCTCGTGAGGCGGCCGCTGCTTTGCTGCTCTCGAGATTCACCACCCTGCTGGGTAAGCTGGAGGCAAGCGTAGCATTCTTGAAGCGTTGTCCAATCCCACTGGAGAAGTGGGGCGCAAAGGGCGCAGTGCTTCGTCGCATGGCTCCAGCCTTGCCAGGGGCGGTAAGGGCTGCTCTGTCCTGCAATGCAACGGGCGATGGCCTTGGAGCCGGTGGCCAGGCGAGTCACTCAATGCTCCGGGGCCCTGTAGCAGCGAACATGGAGGTGAGTGCTTCCTTTCCGCGGCGGCTCCGTTCACAAGCCGGGCATCACAAAGCACCATGTACTGACTAACTTGAACACTTTTCGTTGTTGACAGGCCTATTCGAGAGCGTACAATGGCTTGCTCAACGCAGGAGTGCTGCGCGAGAGTTGAATTGAGACGATGCACAGAGGCGGATGGGATGATGCGTAGAAGGCAGGTGGGATGCAGGCACAGTCTGGGTTGAGGATGGACGGAACCTCCCAGCATTGCTAGCTACCGATGCGCTCTTTCGTGCACATCCGCAACCTCAAATACCACACATTGTCATCCTCTTCGGATCACTCGTCTCGTCATTGCGGTGATCGTGAGATGCTCTCTTCCTCTTATATTTGTTTGCGCTCCATACTCCCACGCTCCGCAATGTGCCCTCCCCCTTCATTGACTCCTCATCGCCTGTCTGCGTGCCAGTCGGCCAAGCTTGTCTCTTCGCTAGAACGACAGATGGAAGCTTGGGCTACCTGCGTAGAACACGTCCGTCTTGATGGCACTCTCTCAATCAACACCTGACGCTCAATTCCCACGGCGGCTCTCCTCGCCAAGAACTGCTCTTGCTCCTCCCGGGCAGCTATGGAACGCGTTGAAGCCAAAGGCGCAGGCCGCCTCGGCAGGCTTGTCGGCAGGCCGCGAGCTCGAGTCGAGGTACGACGCAGACGCGGGGCTTCGGGGAATTGCCTTGGCCTTTCGTCGCCAATCGAGTGGAAATGCCAGGCCCGCAGGGGCGTAGCAAAGTGCATGGGAAGACGGGGGCGAGCAGGGCGGAAGGAACGTCCTCCGCGCGACGAGGGCGTCGAATCGCCCTTCTGATTGAGACTCAGCTCCATCCAACACCCTCGATTCCTGCCCCCGTCTTCCCTGCTTCCTTTCCCCTGTCAGCCCACAAAGACGACGCCGATGCCGAAAGAGTGACAGCAGCAGCAAGTCCTTGCTAGCTGTGAGAGCACTCCGGTGTGTCTTGTCATTTCTCTCTCTGGACACCTTTTCTTTCGTCCTCTTCCTCTCACTCCATTATATGCTGCGATCTGTCCCTCCTCATCTCACCCTCTCAGCGCACACACCTCCTCTTCAGCACACTCCCTTGTGGCCTAGCTTCCTCTTCTTCATATCGCGACCGGTCCGGCAGCGCTAAGTCGATGTTTCCAACAACAAGGGCGGCCGCCGGCGGGCGTCACTTCATTACTATTGCGGCGCTCCCAATTTCAATAATCCTGTTCCTGGTCCTCGCTCTCAGCAGCGTCGCACACTCCGACTTGATTCCCACTCGTCGCTCAGCTTCACACCATCACAGATTACTTGGTCCTCGCGATGCGTATGCGGTCCAGCGACTGCCCTCGGGCAAGGGTGTTGGACCCCACGTCACCTCGCTGAACAGACCAGCCGGTGCTGAGGGTAGGAACCTGCCTGTGCCCGGTCATCCTGGTACTGAGGTCTTTACGTGGTACTCCAAGACGCCGTGAGTGCACATCTCCAAGCTCGAGATGTAGCTGGCATTCATTGACCATCGCCCTTGCTGACCCTCGCTCGCAGCCACGACGAGAGCGACGCCCGTGATGCCTTCATCATCATCCACGGCGTGAAGCGGAATGCTGACCTCTACTGGAAGATCCTCAACAACGCCTTTGCCAAAGGCCGTGACGCCAACTTTCCCGGCGCAGACGAGGACTCGATCCGCGTGGCCCCGCTCTTCTTCTCAGCCGAACGCGACGCGGACGTCGTCAACAGCACCACTCTGGGCTGGGCGGAGCCAAACGCCTGGATTGGGGGGGACGGATCTACCAACCCCCCTAACAGCGACGTCAGCGTTTTCACTGTGCTTGATGGCCTTATGCAGCGCTTTGCCGACCAAGAGGCGTACCCTAAGCTGGAGCGACTGACCTTCGTCGCTCACGGAGGAGGCGCTCAGGTGCTGCAGCGCTACGCTGTTCTGGGCCAAGATCCTCCCTCTGAAAGCAGTCTCAAAGTCCGCTACGTGATTGGCGACCCCTCGACGATGCTCTACTTCACGCGCGATCGACCGGTCCCCGTCGATACCTCTGACCAGGGATGCCCTGCATTCAATGACTTCCGCTACGGCCTCGACGCCTATTCTGCGCCGTACGCCATCACCCCTCCGCTTGCACCTGGGAGCCTCTTCCAACGCTACATGAGCCGTGATGTTCGCTACCTTATCGGCAGCAACGACACGCGAACGGACAAGGGCGATCAATTGTGTGGTGGGCACGCAGCAGGAGGGACAGCGAGGAGGGACCGATCGTACAATTACTGGTCTTACCTTCATCTCTTGGCGGGGAAGACACCCGTACCAGACTACCCGGGCTGGTATCCTAGCCTCGATGCGGGCAAGAAAGGCCCTTCGCCCGACGTAATCAAAGACATCGCATCGAAGGTTGGAGACTCAAAGAAGAGTACAGGCGATGACGACGAGGACGGAAGCAAGGGCGAGAAGTCGAAGAAGAGGAAGAAAACGTCACACCAGCAGAACAAGGATGATGATGATGAGGGCAAGGGCGTCAAGAATGCCTCGCCGCGCGTTGGCAAGAAGACCAGCAAGCAGGAGTCTAAGAAGATTCACGCTGCGGCTGCTAAGCATCACCAAAAGCACAACAACAGCAAGAACCATACCAGTCACAAGGGTAAGCAGGCTCACAAGGCCAAGGACAGCAAGTCTCGCAAGTCCAAGGCCAATCATCATAACGACAGCAACGGAAAGCGGGACGAGGACGAAGACGTGGACGACGTGGGCGACGACCTCGACTTGCTCGATGAAGACTTCAACGGCGTGCACATCGTGGATGGAGAAGAGCTTCAAAAAGACGGTGAGGAGTCTCATCTCTCAGCTCGATCAGACGACGAAGCGGACGCCTCCAAGTACCCGGCCTCGGACCCAGTCGACCGAGCAGGCATGACAGGCTCTCCCTTCAACCACCGTCTTTGGCATGTCGCTGGAGCAGGGCACAGCGCTTCAGAGGTGTTGGGCTCGCCGGAAGGGCAAGAGGCCATGTTTGGCAATTGAAGAGTAGCGTAGAGGCTAGGAGCGCTGGACGCTTTCGCCAGATCAGTCATGCGGATCCTCTCTCTTTGGAGGGAGGAACCAGATACCCTCCCTATCCATCCTCGCTAGCTTGATGGTTTGCATAAGGATCGGCACGCATCTGCTTCGATTTCACCAATTGTTCCACTATCTATCGCAGTAATCAGTCATCGTTGTCATTATTTTCGATGCATCTGGTCTCGTCGTCGTCGTCATCCTAACAGCGTTGGCATTCGTGAAGTCCTCTGCACCGAGGAGGAAGGTGTTTGCTTGGCCTGCCGTCTTGCGCTCTCCGCTTGATCACCTGGGAGCTTTCTTGGCTTGGCTGATCCGTTGGCCCGCCCGCGCCTTTGTGCCTTGCCTCTTCCCGTCAAGATCGTCTCCGGCGATCTACTCGTTGCTCCTCGATCATCATTCTCGCCATCGCCAGGCGTAAGAGGCGCCCTCGGCCGGCCCTCGTCTTCATTGTCATCAGCAAGGAGAGGCCTCAGGCTTGACACAGCCGCCTCACTCAACAGTCTCAGTCGATACTCCACAGCATCCCATCGTGGGCAACTGCGCACCCTTCCGCCATCTCCTGGGACAAGTCCAAGCGAGCGCTTGAGCCCTTCCATCGATCTGCAAGATACCAGCTTCAACGCAAAAGGACGTTCCTCTCTCCCTGCGTCATCATCCTCATCCTCATCCATCCATCCATCCATCCCCGCATCATCTCAATCTCGTCGTCGTGATCAACCCCACAAGTCTCGACTGCCCGCTCGGGCCATTTCATCGACGATGAGCGGAATGTATGCTCCCTCTACCTCGTCGTCGCGGCAGCGAGCCTCGACATTCTCGACGGGCCCAAGGTACTCTCCGGCGAGCATGACGATTAATCTCAGCGCTGGAGCGTCTGCAGCTCCCTCGGGGACCAAGGCGACGCTCAACCAGCGCGCTGCCTTGGTGTCCGCGTACAATGAGCTGGGGAAGGAGCTCGCATCGACGAAGCTCAAAGCCGTCGGCAACTATACGCTGGGAAGAAGCATTGGCGAGGGCACATTTGGAAAGGTCCGGATGGGAACTCATCGATTGACGTGAGTCTGTCCCGGACTAGCTAGCTGCCGCGCCGACTGACCCGCAATCGCCTTGCCCTCCTCACCCACCCACTCGCAGCGGAACCCGAGTCGCCCTCAAGCAAGTACCTAAAGCGCACTCTGCCTCGCTCACCCGCGAGATTCATCATCATCGGCGCCTTCATCACCCTCACGTCATGAAACTCTACGAAGTCCTCGCTACAGAATCCAACATCTGGATGGTCTCTGAGCTCTGTCTAGGCGGGGAGCTGTACGACTACCTTGTTGAGCGGGGCACCCTTCCTGAAGCAGAGGCTCGCCGGATCTTTGGCCAACTCTGTTTGGCTGTAGCGTACATCCACGGCAAGGGCATCGTACATCGCGATCTCAAGCTGGAGAATGTGCTTCTTGACGAGCGCTGTAATGTCAAGCTGGGCGACTTTGGTTTCACGAGAGAGTTCGAGGGGAAAAGGTTGATGGAAACCTTTTGCGGCACAACAGGGTATGCCGCTCCGGAGATGTTAGCGGGCAAGAAGTACACGGGAGAGGAGGTCGATATCTGGTCACTCGGCATCATCCTCTATGCCTTGCTCTCTGGCTCGCTGCCCTTCGACGATGACGATGAATCAGCTATGAAAAGCAAGATCCTCTCTGGGGAGTACGAGATGCCGCCCTTCCTCTCAGAAGAGGCACGCGACCTCGTGCAACGCATTCTGCGCTTGGAGCCGACACAAAGGCCGACACTCAAGTCTATTCTGTCACACCCTTGGTTCACCAAGACCATCGTAGCGACGCCGATGACCACCGTGGAGGAGGATGTGGCGCAGGGCTCGTACTTTCAGGACTCGGCGCCAGTGCCGGAGGTCAGTCCGGAGGCACGGACGAATGCCTCTTTAGTGGCTGCTCAGGCTTTGACGACTGGGGAGGAGGCCCTCACTCCCGCCCATGCCGCAGAGACATTAGCTGGTTTGGGAGTTGACCTAGGCGTATCATCGTCAAATTCTGTGGGCTCCGTATCGTCCATCTCTCAGAGCGATGATGATTCCAGCGGCCCTCCTTCGGAGACGAACACCGACCCGACTAGCCTTGACGTGAGCGACAAGGGTAATGAGGGCACGGAAGAAGTGCCGGTGAAGCGAAGATCGGGGGCGATGCAGCGCAATGAGTCACAGTCGACGATTCGCAGAGATGGATCGGTAGGGAGTGACGGGACACTGAGTCGTAGGCAGTCTGTGAGCTCAAGAGCTGCTCGTACTTTGGCAACCCACCATGAAGCGGGAAGCGGCCGTGACTCGAGAGCGTCAACGCTGCACGAGGCTCCCCTGCTGGTAAAGCGAGACTCTCAAAGCTCCTCACGCGGGCATCATCGAACACCATCTCGCACCAAACGACGTTCCCTCTCGTCAGGCGGTCTATCCGACCATCACCCTCCGCATCTCACGAATCGCCCCGTCGACTACTGCGCTCTCCTTGAGCAGCAAGCTCCCGCCCTATTTTCGACACCCCTTGAACAGGGCCTGCTCCATCAGCTCGGCAGCCTGGGTATGGACGTTGGACAGATCGTTCACTCGATCCTCACTGATGCATGCGATGCTAGCGCGGCGATGTGGTGGCTGCTGAAGAGCAAAGTGGAAGAGAGGCAGGAGACGGAACGCTTCCTGGCGCCAAGCGGGGTCACACCTTCCTCCTCGGGGTCGGCGACCATTCCTGCGCCACCTATACCTCCCAAAGATCCTCTGCGAGCTCAGCGACGGGACAGTGAGGCGAAGGACAGCGATGATGGCCATAGAGCGATGACCAGAGTAGAAGGACTGCCCAGTCGAGCTCAAGACTCGTTCCGACGCCATGTGCAGCCGCCTACAGAGGCGGCCCTTCCATCGGCCAAGGTGACAGAGCAGCCGAGCAAGTCCTCCATCACGCCGCCTGATGCTGCTCAACCTCCCCTGTTGTCAAACGTCACAGCTTCACCGCCGCCTCGCCCTTCAATGGCAAGCTCCATCGACGATGACGGCCGCAACAACGGCAGTCCCCGTCAAGAGAAAGCCGCGCGGCCGCGCCCATCGCGTGACCGCACCAACTCGCTCAGCGTCAAGCTAGCAAGTGTGCTTTCAGGCAGTCGCAAGGAGAATGCTCCAGAGGTCCCCACGATCTCTCTCGAAGACGAGGCGGCTCCAAGTGGCGCGGAGCGTGCTAAAAGTCCTTCGACGAATGCTGTCGCCAGCTTCTTCTCGCGACGGCCAGCAGGCGGTATTGCGGCTGCGAAGGCGACTGGGGAGCACCAACGAGCTATCTCGCAACCTCTTCCAGCGAAGGGCCTGACCACGTCGGTGACCGAGAACAATCTTACCGCATCGTCGTCCTCGGCAATGCCTCCTCCGCCCGTATCAAAGTCAATGACTCCACTGATGGAGGGCGAGCGCACCTCCTTCGGCAGCACTTCCATCGAACAAAGTCCGTCTAAGTCGTCATCGGCGAAGTCATCGGCTGGGGGCCATCTGCCCAACTCGAAGTCAGTTGATACGTTCACGACTATCTCGTCGTCCAAGCAGAGCATGACCGGTGATGAATCTTTGCGCAGCGGAGGTACCGACGGAAGCAAGAAGCCATCCTCATCCTTCTTTCACACGGTCAAGTCATGGCTAGGTACGGAGGACAAACAGGCGAGAAAGCAGCGCAAGGGCAAAGCGAGCGCCGGCACTGCAGCTAGTGGGAAGGGCAAGGGGACGGCTTCCAAGGCTGGAGGACTGACGTTGGCGGGGCATGGCCATGATGCCTCGACGGGGATGCACCGCACGGGTAGCGTCCGCAGCAGGGTTGGGCCGTATTCTACACCCGCGAGCTCTAGCTCAGGAGGCTATGCGCCCAACTCCTCACCCACAGCCTCGCGACGTTACCCTCGCACCCCGTCCAACAAGACGCTCACGGCACATCGGCTCTCTGCTTCAGGCGTGGCTAGCGCCACAGGCTTATCACTCATTGATACGCACAGCGCCTCCCTCGCCCGACCTTCACCTCTGCGGCGGCCCAGCGCAGGCAGCATCACGCCGACAGCGCTATACGGCGAGCGACCAAGCCGCGCTCCCTCGTCCAGCTCCCTGTACCGTGGTTCAGCCCCGTCAGGCGGGATCCACACACGGGCGGGGTCTATCAGCTCGCAGCACTCTGGCTTCGTAAGACACTCCTCCCTGGTCGGCGGCGGAGGTGGCTTGCCGTCCTCCACCGGCAGCTTCAGGGCCAGCCCACTTGCCAATCGCCGCATGTCATCAGACGGTGGCGGGACGGTTGTCATGCGTCACCGCGTGCGTCCACGCTCGGAGAAGTCGAGACCCACTTCACTCGTTGATACAGGGGACGGCCTTTTCAGTAGCAGCGGCGGCGATGATCCAACCCACCTTGGCTCATCGACTCTCGGTACCGGCGGAGGACACGCAACGCCCCGTCGCTGGAGTATCGACTCGCGCCGAGAAGTCGACTCAAGAGCAGGTGGTCGCTCCTCGCCTCTTACGCCACAAGCGGGCTCATCGAGCATCTTTGTTGCTCATCGGCCAAGACACCATTCGTACAAGCCGCCTTCCTCGAATCCGTCTCTGTTCCACCACCATCACCATCACGCCTCGTCTTCTTCATCATCAATGTCGCGCAGGCCACACAGCTCGTCGATTCACTCCTCAAACGGCACCGGCGGCAGCGACTGGACGCATGGTACAGGTGGCGCAGGTGTATGGCGAAGAAGCTGGGGACGCCCACCTCCCTCCTGGACAGGCCCAATTGACGACGGACCCTCTCGTGCCGAGCTTGCGCGGATCGCCGCGGTAGCTCGAGCGACGAGCGCCGGGAGGACCTCGTTGCGGGACGTCTTCTCCGGCCGCAGGCGGAAACATCTGGCCCGGGATGAAGAGGATGGGAGTGTGGCGAGCAGTACGGAGGATTGGGAAGATGAGGATGAGGATGAGGACGGTGAGGATGATGAAGAGGGGCGAGGCAGGAGAGACGAGCCTGTCTTTAGCGGAGGCTTGGGCCAGCTGGACTCCGCGTCGCACTCGGCCGGACCATCTGCGACGTCCGCCTCGGCATCGAGTCGCATCGGTGGGGCGGGTGGTAGTAGCAGCCCCTTCCCCGCAAGTCGCCGTGGAGATAATGCTACCTCCAATGGTAGCGTTCGTCCAGGCTACGCTCCCTGGAAGAAGCAGAGCCCTGTCGTGGCCTCGTCGGGCTCCCCCATCATTTCTACGGCGGGCGGCGGACGCAAGAGCTGGCTACCGTCACAACCAGGTGGGTCAGCCGCGCCCAATCCCTTCGGCAAGAGCGCTGCACCCTCTTCAACAACGCCCAAGCTCGCCTCTCCCTCCCCTTCGCCCTCCCTCGCCGCTTATCAAACGCCTCAGCTGGGCCGCGATGCTACACCGCGCATGATCGCCGTCAGTGAAGACGAGGAGGGAGAGGAGGAAGACGACGGATTTGAGACGATCGAAGAAGGGGCGACATCAGCTGATGCGACGATCAGGGGAACCCCGCAACCTCGTCTCGCTGTTGATCCAGCAGGAGGAGACTCGGCATCCACGTCGCCCGTGATGGGCCCCTCGCCTAATCTACCGGGAAGCTTCGTGCCCTCCTCCTCGTCATCCGTCGCAGCAGAGGGGAAGGATGATCCTGCCATCGTCGGCCTCGGTCTCGGCGAGACGGTCGTGCCCCACACGGGCAGTATACCGGCCGAAAGCGCAGTTGGAGCGGGCGCAGCGGGAGTACGAACAATGCCTGCCCGACGCGGAGGTGGCGGCGGGTCGCCTTTGCCACCCGCTGTTGAGGAGGAAGAGGAAGAAGAGGATTCGTGAGAGGTTAAGATTTTGTCGAGAGTATTCTTATTGTTGCCTTTTTACCCAGCCAGATACCCAATTGGAGTTCGAGCTTTCTCTCCTACGTCTGCCTAATCAGCCGCCAAGTCGAGTCGTGAAGGAATCATTGTATGAGAGAGGCAGAAGAACAGAAAGACACGCGATCTGGAGCAACAAGCAATCCTTCGAGCGCCCGCCGCCCGTCTACGTGAACACCATCGTCGTACGGTTGAACAGGGCCGGACTAGCCGCTGCTCTCCCGCCAGTCCCCGTCTCTCCCTCAGGAGGCACCATGGTGAAAACCACGTGCAGGTTCTTACTGATCTCCGTCTGGAACCAAGCATAAAGCTCCTCACTCGAGTCCAAGATCAAGCCATCTCTCGCCGCCCCCTCCTTGCACTGCGTCATCAGCGAGGTCCATTCGTCTCCTTCGAACAGACCGGGCACCTCTGCGTTTGCCAGGAGGGTATTCATGGCTTCGAGGAAGTCGGGTGAGATAATCTGGCCCTCGTCGATCAAGAAGCACATCTTCTCGCCCTGCGTTCCGGCGCGACGCAGCACGATCTTGAGATCCTCATTGAAGTCGGACATGGTGTAGCGATTCGAGGTCGCAATCGTGTACACCGACAGCCCGTTGAGCCAAGCGACGAAGCGCGTGAGCGTTGCGCGCCCACTGCCAGAGACGCCGATCATGAGGACGTGACCCTGGCGTTGCCTGAGCACTCGGTCGATGGACGTGGCTACGTCTAGCGTGCCATCGTGCAGTACCAGACGCGTCTCGAGCTCCTCTTCCGAGTACTGGGCGAGTCGCGCCGTAGTGTGGCGTCGGAGTGCCTCGATGTCGACGCTCTGTGTAGAGCGGGTGAGCCAGTTGCTGAACAGGATCGGACGGGCGAGGGCGGATGCCCCTACATTGGGGAAGTGCTGACGTGCTGTGCCGTCGATCTCGGCATCAGTCCATTGCTTTTCGCTCTCATGTACCAAACGATCTTGGAAAAGACGCAACCCCTCGTAGGCCCAGACGCGCACCAGTCCGTCGAGGTCCAGGTCGTCGAGAGGCTTGATCGCCTCATAGATACCGCGCATCCAGCGCGTCAACTCACGCGGCGAGTAGACGTAGTGTGCCTGCTGATCGGCAGTGAAGCGTCGCTGCGATGCGAGATAGAAGTCGACCATAGCCGACGTGAGCGCGTCTGCATAGCCGCGAAGATTTGGCGTGACCTTGAGTAGAGCCCGATTGAAGGTGCTGTAGATTTGATTGAGCGACACCTCTCCTGGATAGTCGACCATAATGAGCGGAGCATGGCGCAGGAAACGGTGGCTGAGCGGCACACGGCCCGGGTCCGTAGGAGGGTTGCAGGCTCCAACGAATTGGATGCGCTCCAGCCTGACCCAGACTTTATCGCTCGGTCGCCAAAATCCGCCACGCTCGACCAGCTGGCGCAAGAAGGATATGACTCGCTGCGTTCCGTACTTGTCGCGGGAGGGGAGATTGATCTCGTCGCAGAAGAGGACCATCCATTTGCCCAGCTGCACAGGCGCCAACACCACGCCGCTCGGTGTCTTGCGGTACTCGCAGTACTGATCGAAAGTCTTGAGGATGAGCTCAGGCGTGGTCGCGCTCGAGAAGTTGAGGCCGACGACTTCCTGGTCGGGGAGCTTGCGCAGGGCACTGAAGAGGGTCATGGTCTTACCCGACCCGGGAGGACCGCACAGCATGAGGGGCTTGTGCTCGGAGAGCCAGGAGTAGAGGACATCTTCGTGTCGCACCGTATCCATCGTCGGGATAACCACGTCCGCGGACACGACCTTGGCCGTCTCGATCTCGATGCTGGGCACCTTGCTCGTCCAATTGAACCACTCAGCGTTGTTGATCTGGACGTCAAAGTCGATCAAGCTGACTCCGGGGCCGAGAGGAGGGAACTCGACGCTACATTGGCCTCGAAGGAATTCGCCCATCTCAGCGCGAGTTTCCAGGCGTGAGTCTCCCGTAAAGGCCCAGACGAGGCCGATGACCATGCGCTTCTTGGCGTAAGCTTCGAGGAGTTCCGGGCTGAGAGGGAAGTCCACGTGCTGCAAGTCGTAGTCAACAATGTTGCGCACCGTCTTGTTGATGAGAGAGAAGAGAGTGCCGAGCGCGCGAGCAACTGTGAAGTCCATGATGTGGAACTGGTCACGGGCGTGGAGGAGAGCAGCGTCGACCAGGCTGGTATCATCGTTCGTGCTCTGGAAAAAGGGAGCAATGACGTCGGCGACAGCGCGTTGTGTCCTCATTTCTGGACTTGTCATTTCGGAATCAGGTTGAATGCGAAGCGGTCCACCAAGAGCACCGCCATCCTCATCGTTGCCCAGAGGAACTGAGCGCAGCGAGCCGAGGAAGTGCTCATAGATCATGGCAGGGCGAACACTGTCGTCACTGAACCAGATCATTCCGCAACGCGATACGGTGGCCAGTGTGGCGTATTCCAGACTCTCAACCTCGAAGACGATGCGCACATTGGGTGGCAGGCTGAGCCGCTCTCCGTTGGGCAGCGTGAGAAGCTTGTTGTCATCGAGCACTGAGTTGAGGTTCTCAACCCATTCCGGATCAACATCGCCGTCAAAGATAATCCAGTGACGCTTTGAGCTCTCTCCGCGGGCGTTGTCGACAATCTTGCGCAGAATGGAAGTGAAGAGACCGTCATTCCACTCGCGAGTCGTAGGGTCGAGGGTACCGTAAAGATTGTCCTTGCTGATGGCCTTCGGGTCAATGACGTACGATACACTCTCGATTCCATCGAGCTTGTGCATGGCAGAAAGGAGCACTTGCCAAGCTTGCGTCTTGCCCGTGCCCGATGGACCAACAAGCATGAGACCGTGCGAGATCTTCTGAATCTGATAGAGCTGGATGATCTTGGCCTTCCATTGGCTCGCAACACCATCGTCGCAGAGAAGGTGACGCTCTGAACAGACGGAAGTGATCTTGGAGAGGAGCTGCTCGAGGTTGGCGGGCTTGTATTCCACGCCAGGGAAGACGTCCGAGAGGAGACTGTGCAGGAGGGTGACGTCGTCGCCTACGAGCTTGGGGACAATTGTCTCTGAGATCGATTGGATCAAGATCTCCTGCTCGGCCGTCTCTGACGAGGCAGCCGCAGCTCCCTCCTCCTCGCTTCCTCGTGCAGCACGCTCTGCCTCGAGGCGATCGCGCTTGAGCTGTCCTGCACTGACCAGCACGGACTTCAATGCTCGCAGCCCAAAGTCGTAGTGAGGCTGCCCGCTCAGCTGCTCACCACACAAGCTAAAGAAGGGCACAACCTTCGCCGCCAGCTTCTCCGACGTCCTGAAGCCCTGCGAGAAGAGCATCACCTGCGCAATGAGCTCGCGATCAGGATGCGTCATCGCCACGCTGCGGAAAAGCTTCTTGAGATTGATCGGCAGGGCGCTTCGTCCGGCGTAAGTGGGGTTCGTTGTGATGTTGATGGCCACCTCGCTGCTGAGCGGGAAGGTCTTGCCGCCCAGTTCGATCTCAGGCGAAGGGTTCGACGGAGAGGAGAGGGCCAGTCCACCCTGAATGGTCTGGATCTGCTGGGAGACGGCGGACAAGACCGCTTCGGAGAGACGATTGAACTCGTCGAAGCATGCGCTTGCGCCAACGCGGCAGAGGCCGATGAAGATGCGACCCATGGCTGGCAGGTCGAAACTCTCGTCGCAGTTGACGACAATGCTCATCTGGCCCAACTTGGCGCTCAACGCCTTGGCACTCTCCGTCTTTCCCGTTCCTGCAGGGCCGAACAGACTCGAGCCCATTTTGGCGTTGCGCGCTTGCGTGAGAACGCTGAAGGCCCGCAGGGTGAGAGGGGTGGTGACGAGACGATCGGCGGCGCCCAGGTACTCCCAGGCGTAGTCCATCTTGGCGTCAGCCATGTAGACGTGCACGGCTGATTCGCTCGCGGTGTAGAAGCGCATTTGACGCTGCCATTCCCAGGACTGTGGGGAGGAAACCTTGCCGCTAATGAGCTGTCGGGAGAGGTCACGCTGCAAAACGAGCTCAGTGACGAGACCCTCGGCCTTGCGTCTTGTCAGTGGTTCAATATCGCCTCGCAGTACCGTGTCCGCCAGCACCTCGAGGCCGCGCATGACGACCGTGAGGGACTGCTTGGGTCCTTCACCGATCTTGAGCTCTCCCTCGACCATCTCCGTCCAGAGCACTTGTACGGCGAGAATCGAGAGCTGAGCGGGCGTGTTGTCCATCCATGTGAGGAAGTCCTGGTCAGGTAAAACATCCGCCCGCGTGTACAACGGGCGCAGCTCAGCCAGTGCCTCTTGGAGCAGCTGAGCAAGCGTAGATCGCATCTCCACTTCGAGTGCGCTGAGCCATTCGTTGACTTTGGCGTTCGCAAGTTGAATGCTCTTCTTGAGCGGGACCCTCTCTCCTTCGCGCGAGATCATCGCAGTCATCTCTTGCCCTGCCCCATCAGCGGTCTCAATGGTAGCAATCCCACCGAACATCTTGCTCAACGAGCTGGATATGTTCGCGACGTCTTTGCTGCCAATGAGCTGAAGCAAGTCGCCATCTCCCAGGAAGTAGAGGCGAGGCGTCGTAGCTCTCTGCCTCTCGAGGAACTCGCCAAGTGCCTTCTGAATTTTGGTCAGGAGATCTGCCTGGCGCTCCAGCGTCCTCAGTACGCCAGGAATGGCAATGACGTCGAAGACGAAGGGCGACTTGTTGACCTTGCGCATGACTGCCACGAATTCGGACTCGACACTCGCGAATCTGCTGCTCTCCGCGGGGAGGATGGCGCGAATCTCGGTGCTGCCGTGGAAGATACCCGCCAGATAGACGTAGCGGGTCTGTGCATCGGCGTAGACTTCGAAGAGCTCCAGCACCCTCTCCAGGCGCTCGGTGAGACCGCGCGCCTCCTCTTCGAACGTCTTGTAGTGGGGCGACATGGCCATCTGACGGAGAGCGGAGAGGTGGTCCCCTGCGAGGGTGAAGAGATTCTCGAAGTGACGGACCAGGTAAGCCTCGCCGCGGCGCACGATGTCGAGCGTATAGGACGTCCAGCTCTCCCTCGTCTCGCGAAGGAAAGTCTCGCATGCAGCTTCGCCCGCTGCAATGGCTACTGTCTCCTTGATGGCGCTCTCGTTGCGCTTGAGATCCAGGTCCCACACCGCGCCCAGCGTGAGCTTTGAAGTAGAGAAGTGGCCCTTCCCCAGCCGCTTCCAAAGCGAGCGCCAGTGCCTGTCTCGCATTGCATCGCCGCTGAGCTCCGAGATGGTCGAAGTGGTCTTGAGCAGTCCGCGCAGGTTATTGGCGCAATGTTCTGCTGCGGAGTACTGGCGCATGCGAGAAGGCAGCTGCTTTGTCTGCTCGAGGAGTCCATCCAGCTGTTGACGGAGCTTGCGAGCCGGAGGAACGTTGCTCCACTTGGTGGAGCGGAGCTCGTCAAGCTGTTGCCAGATGCCGGAGAGAGCGGTCCAGACCGCCTTGAGGTCGCGCAGCTCTTCGAAAACGGGCTCGAGGGGGTTGCTGACGTCGTCGGCTGCAATTCCCAGCGCTTCCTTGGCTCGCAGAATGAGGCTGCGATCCTCTTCGAGCTTGTTGAAGCGCCCCTCGAACTCGTTGAGCGCACCTAGGCTCTTCTCGTGGGTCGAGCCGCCGTCGATGGGCTTGCCTTCCTCCCAAGCCTCAAGCGCCGCTGCGAGTTTCTCGGCCAATATCTTGTCTTCCGCAAGGATCTTGAGTTCCAAGCCTGCCTTCTGCTCCTGAATGCCCGCATCCTTGCGCGCCAGGATCTCGCTGAGGGCGCTGAATTGTCCCTCGACCTGATCGACCCAAAGCCACTCCTTGGGGAAAGAATGGCGCTGACGCTGAAGGATCTTCTCTCCGCTGGCGAAAACTTCGACTTGAGAGGACCAGCTCTTGATCTTGCGCTTTGTATCCTCTACTAGCATGACAAAATTCACCGTCGAAGCCGTCGAGCTAGCCTCGATGGACCCTTGCTCGAGATCATTGCGCGCTTTGAGGATTGCGGCATGCGTGTCCTTCATCGAGTTGCCCAGCCGACTGGCGAATTGACTCGTGAACATGCGCTGGAGCGAGTCGTACTTTGCGTTGACCTTCGCCGCCACCGAGCCGTACTCAACGGTCGCCACGCTGCCGAAAGAGTACTGCGTCTCCGAGTTGTCAAACACCGTACGCGCTCTGCGAATGGCTTGAAGAAGGTCCTGCCACTTGGAGAGAGAGTCGCCCAGCACACGATCGCCGACATTCTCGTCAAGGTCCCACAGGCTCTGAAACTGCAGCCATCGCTCGACGTATGCATCCAAGTCGGCCACTCTGCCCTCAATGAGGCCAAATGGGCGGAGCAGCGTATCATCATCGCCGAAACGTGTCAAGAGGGACGTATACGTGCGATCTGTTGTGTCGACTTGCTTGCTCATTTGCAGCCCGATTTCATATCGAGCGCTGAGCACTCGCTGTAGGCCGCACACAACGCCGAGGGTGTCGTGGAGCTGCTGAAACCAGCGCGCGCGAGCGTATTGCACCGGCGGGTCGAGGTAGATGAGCTGGTTCTGGATCTTGATCTCGTGCCTGAGGGGCTTCAAGTCGATGTGGTCTCGCTCGGCTGCTGCAAGCTGGTCGCGGCGTCGAGTTTCCTTGCTTTTCTTGCTGCGGTTCGAGGCAGCGCTGTGGCCATTCGCCAACTCCTTTCCACCGCCGCTGAACTCAGCACACCAGGCTGCGCTGATGAGCCTGAGACGCTCCACAAGGACGCTTTCGATCTGACCGTCTAGCTCCGCGACCCACTCCTCAAGATTTGGGCACCCTTCGAGGTTGAGCTTGTCGATAGTGGCCTGGATCTTGGCTAGGCGCTCAGAGAAGGCTGCACTCGTGTAAGGGCAGGTCGACAGCTCATCGACGAGGGCAGTCGTGTCGCGCTGCATCTCGATGAGCTCAGTCGTTTTGTCCTGGAAGAGGCTGACGGCACTGGCGAGTTGGCGAACAAATGTGACCTGCTTGTTCTCCCGTGCGTCGAGACCACCCGAGCCGGGCAAATATGCCATAGCGCGATGGCTTTCGTAGGTGTTAGCAAAGTGCTCCCAACGCAGGTTCATTCCCTGCGAAATGAGCCCCTGACAGTCGCTCTGCACCTGGGCGACAAGGCGAGCAATTGACGGATTGGCCGCAACGAGGTCGCACGTCTGCGTGTACGTCCTCACAGTCTCCATGAGCGAGACGGCGTGAGGATAGACACGCTTGGCGTCCTTTGCCAGGTTGTTTATGCCATGTGGGATCTGAAAGCCGAGCCAGATCAAGTTGCGCACCTCTTTAAAGAGGGAGATGACCTGCGAGTCAAAATTGACGACGAGCTCATACCGGTTCGTGGTGCGATTGCGCGTGACATTGAAGAGGCGGCCAGAGATGGTGAGGTCACGTCGTTGTATGTCTTGCAGCCAACCGTCGAAGAGTGGTCGGGTCGACAGCTTGCGCTTGAAGGTCTCGCTCTCGTTGTGCAGGCGCTGTCCCTCGGCGTAGAGCTCCCAGCCCTTGCCCAAGACGTCTTCAACACGACGCATGTAGATGTCCAGTTGGCGCTCGATCTGACGTGCCCAGATGATCGCTCCGGCGATCTCGGGCAAGTCGCGCAGCTGACTCAGATGATTGGCCTTTGAAGGGCGATACTGCGATTTGAATTTGTCGTGAAGAGCTTGAATGTCCGTCTTGACGCTTTGAAGTAGCTGTTGCTGGTATTCCTGGACGGCACCTCGCACCTTGGGGCGGACGAAAAGGGAGTTGAACTGGCTGAGGACTCGCAGCATCTCCCTCGCCGACTTGGCCTGGCCCAGAAGATCCCTGAGTCGGGCGATCAGAGTGTTCTCGACACGGGAAACTCGCTCGTTGTAGGCGTGCTCGGCAGCCGACCAGATCTCGGTGCCTTCTTGGCTAACGTCGAGGACGTCAATGACCTTGACCGACTCGTACGCTGCTTGAATCTCATCGCTCATCTCAATGCCGGCGAGAGACTGGACAGGCGCATTTCCGTTCGAGTGGCCCTCGATCGAAGACGAGACTGCCTTGCCTGAGCTGACCATGACTCCTGCGGAGACGAAGAGAGCAAGGTCAGCTTCAATCGAGGTCAAGGTGGGACTTCTTCGCGCCACTCACTGAGCTGCTCATGCGTCTTACGGAACGCAGCGATGTAGTTGAGACGATCGCGCAGCTTAGCATGCTCCGGATTGACCTTGATGGGGATGAACTTCTCCTGTCTCTTTCTCGTCACCTCTCTCGCAATGTTTACGAATTCCTTCATCGATTCATCCCACGCCGCGAAGACATCATTCGTGGCAGCAATGACGTCGCAGAAGCCGGAGAAGTCCTGGTACATGAGGCGCTGCGATGAGAGGACCTTGATGAGGGTATCGTTGAGGTCGCGCGAGATTGCCTCGACAAGGGGCAGGGCCCGCTTGACCGGGTAAGGGCTGATGCGCAGCTTCTTGTTGAGGTGGACAAACACGGCATTGATGGCATCGCGGCATTTGATGAGGTCCGTGGCCGAGAGGAGGTCGTTGAGAGGGAAGTCTCGCATCAGGAGGTTGTAGTTGTGGACCTTCTCAGCACAGTCCTTGAGGCCCGTATCGGCGAGGAAAGACACTGTTGCATGGAAGCGCTTGGCATTACGCAAGATGCCCAACGTTAGCGTAATGGGATCTGACCGCAGCTGCTGCTCAATAGATTCTTGTGCTCTCTCCATGGACAGCCAGAAGTTGACCTCCTGCGAAGCGGTTCCCGACGCCACATCTCGGTCTAGCTTGGTGACCGTCTGCACCTCCTTGACCCACGAGTTGACGTCGCTCTGCAACTTGTTGAGAAAGCTGCTGTCTGCGAGGAGCGACTGTGGTTGGACCTCTTCTGGGGCAACCTTACGGCCTGAGGACTGGCAGCGCTCCACGGTGGAACGGACAACGGGATGGACGACGAGGTGGATCTCTGGAATTTCGACGTTCTGTTGGAGATGGAGCAGACTGAGCTCCAGTTCAGCGAACTTGCGCTTGGCCATTGGAATGCCTGGCGTGGCGGAGGGGGAGGGGTACGTCAGCTTGGTCAGATCGGGTCGAAGGGTCGCCTTGTACGCGTGTATGCGCACCCATTCTGGCGTCATTGTCCTTGTTCTTGAGCGTCGTAGTGGTACTTTGTTTATCCGGGCCTTCCCTACTAGCCACATATGCATCGAACCAAGGCGCCATGACATTGTGGACGACGCTGTGCAGGGCCTCGTAAGGCGACTCTCTCACAGTGGCGGAGATGGCAGCCTGCTGAGCAGCGTCGTCGCTGCCTCCTCCAGCGCCATTGACGGGCTTCTGCGATTGCTCAATCAGCGCAGCAGATGCACTCGCCGGGCCAAAGAGAGAGAGGAGGTGAAGCTGCTGCGCGACGGGCACATCAGCGTCGAGAGTCGGGACGCGCTTGATGAGGGCGATGCTTGAGACGTGGCGTGGGGTATAGCTTGGTCGGCGAGAGAGTTGAAACTCAAAGAGGCCTGCATGTTGAGAGATATAAGAAAGGTTGTGATATGCGTATAGATTGGCGACGCTGTATGTACTCACCCTGTTCCTCATTGTCCTGCGCAGCCTCCCTGCGCACCTTTTCCACGTAGACGACGGTAACGCTCGGATCACTGGCAAAGGACTCAGCGACGTCGTTCCAGGAGGTAGTCGTAAACAAAGTGTCGTGTAGCTCGCGACTGCTGGCCGAGCTGACAATAGGGAGCAAAGCGTCGAGATAGGCTTGTAGCAGTCCAATATCGTAACGTTGTCTGACCACGGGTGAGTCGCCCTCGACAGAGCCCCCTCCTGCGAGGCCTAGCCCGCTGCTCATCGACGCCGATGCTGGCATCAGAGCGGCTGATGCCATGGCGGTCGTGAGTTTGAGGTGAAGAGGGTCGAGATATGATAGGGAAGGGAAAGGTGCGAAAGGAGGCGGGAGGGTGAAAGGACGCACCCAGCACCCGCGAGCGAGATGAGGCGGCCAAGCGGGACAAGTGTTGGTCTCATCGCTCGCGTGGCGTAGCGGCCGTGGGCGCGAGCGTCTGGACGGAAGGGGGCAACGGCGGATGCACTTGGCTCAAGCTTGTCATCATCATCACCAACTCGCCTCCTTCGTCGTCAAGAATGGCACGTGAAGACGGCAGGGCTGAGCATTCCGGCTTGACAGAAGCCAACTTCGCCAACCTCTTCCGTGTCATCGATGCGGCCACCACTTCGCAGGATGCTGCCTCCCCGTCGACGAAGCGCAAGAGGGCCAGCCATGCGACATCCAACGACGACGCTTCAAGGCCACGGACGATGGGGATAGCAGAGTGGGCCAAGGCGAGAGCGGATCTGCATCTGGACAAGAAGAGGAATATCGAGGCTGCTCAGAGGAGAATGCCCGTCGTTCCCGCTTCTCCTTCGCCCTCACCATCAACGTCCACCCTCGCATCCACCTCTTATGCTCCCTTTTCCAAGGCGAAGCTGCTCAGTCGAATCGGAACCTTCACCCTTTCAACCTTCAATGTCCGCACGGCTGCTCCTCGCGACTTGGTCCCTGCCATCATACAGTCTGCAGAACAGCGTAAAGCCCTCGAAGGGAGCATTTCCGTCCTCACCCGCTGGCTCGAGCCTCTTGGCCCAGCGCTGCACGGCTGGCAGCACTTGGCTCCTCACCAGCTCGTCACGAGACGTTCACAATCTGGGAAATCACACGAGCAAGAGCGCGGAGCGAAGAACAAGATCTACTGCCCTACATGCGGCGCAACGCACACTTTCCCTGTTACTCCTGTCAGCAGCCTGGCAGAGCTCTTCGACCAGATCCACCACCTCTCGACCGCCCATGAAACCTGGTGCCCCTGGCGTCGTCGTTCCTGCGACCAGCGGCTGTACCATATCGGCGGCGAAAGCGGGAGCGGCCATCGCAATTTGGTGATTGGAGCGCCCAGCAAATACAAGGCGCGCAAGCGTTGCTTAGAGACTGTGAGGGAGATTGAGGTGGCGATGGGGGACGCGTCCATAGAGGTGGTTGGGCTACCGGATGAGGAACAGGGAGACATTGACGCTGTCGTACAAGCGCTTGCCGCTCTAGCGCCCAATGAGCACCTGCCGAACCGCTCAGCTGTCATTCTAGCCATCCTCGGATGGGAAGCAGATCCAGGCGGCAAGTTTATCTCTTGCGGAATGTGCGCGAGGAGGGTGAATCTGGGGGTAGCGACGGGTACGAAGATGATCAATGCCGTGAGGGAGCACCGCAGCTTCTCTCCGTGGGTGCAAGCTGAGGTGCAAGCGGGATGTTATCTTCCGGCTCTGCCTCTGATGGGAGACGGTGACGGCGACGGTGAGGCTGCGTTGGTCCAAAGGCTGCAGGCTGTGTCCGCTGGTGGGGCGCAGACGTCGCATCCTGGATGGAGGTTGACTTTGAACAAGCTCCTTGACCACAAGCAGCGCACTGCGGCCACGACAGGAGAAGTCGACGTCAGCATAGATGGGGACGAAGAAGGAGGGGCGACCACCGTCGACACGGCTGCGTCAACTACCTCGAGCTTGACGAAATCGTCGGCGCGAGGGCAAAAGACTTCAGACATCCTTCGCACGGCAAGAAACATGCTGTTCGGTGGTGGCAGCGGCAGTGACAGCGGGATAGGCGGGAGGAAGGCGTAAAAGAAGCGGGCCGGGGGGCGGGATCTGGAGAAGGAGGGAAGCGGCTGAAAGCAGTCCATGTACACTACCAGCATCACCAGCATCGAGCATCGAGCATCGAGCAGACACAATGTAATGCCACTCACGTACGAGATCGAGAGCCATTTTGACGCCCCACCCTCAAACCGTCATGACCCAAGGGGCTCGAGTGCCAACGGCTGACAAGTGGTCCTCTGAGCTGGGCTATTCGCTGTACGGATGTTGTCGGCCTCAAAGTGGTTGGTAAGAAGCGGATGAGACTGCCGTAACGCCAGGCGGGGCGTATCTCGCGAGAGCGCAACCCGATTCGTGGACGTTGTGGACGCCGTGACGTGAGCCCACGCTAGGGCAGGCTTCCTGAAATTTCACACGTATCTCCCCTCTCGGTTGCCAACACGACGACCATTCCTCCCTGCAAACAATCTGCCCCTCAGCCATCTTTTCCGTGCCTGCCTTTGTGCCTGGCCACGACATTCCCTCGCTCTTCCATTCGGCCCTTCCCGTCCCACCCTCGTATCTACTCTAGTCACGGGCTGATCATTCATCGTCCTCAACAAGAGCGGCGACAAAGCGGCCTCCACGCTCCAAGCTCCACGCTCCCCTCGGTCCGACGTTGTCACTTCCTCATCGCGACTGGCGAGCACAGACGGAGCTGTCTCTCTCGTCGCTCGCTGTGCCGGCTGCTGTGCCCAACTCGCCGCTGCCCGCCTGCGCCCTCTCTCCAACCCGTCAGCCTGGCCAGCTGCTCCTCGTTAGCGGGCGCCCCTTGCGCCCTCCTCTCGCTTTTGCTGCAGGCTCTCGCTGCCCCCTCCACGGGAAAGCGGAGACGAACGTCTCTCTGTCCCTCTCTCACAGCGCAGCGCGTCGTCGCCAGGCCTGCAATTCTGACCTACTGATTCTGCACGACTGAAGTCACACCAACGCCAACGCCAACGCAACGCCTAGCCCAGCGACGAGCAAGGCAAAGGCAAAGTGAAAGTCCGTTTGATCGTTCGTTCGTTGGACCGACCGACGGACCGACCATAGCTTAGCTTCGTAGACTCTTCCACGCCTACACGTACGCCCACGCTAGCCTAGCAGCAGCAGCTAGCCAGCGACATAGAGAGCAAGGGCTTTGCGTGCTTTGCATTTGCACTCTCCACTTTTGCTCCGACGCCTTCATCATCTCCACCCTCATCAGCATCAGCATCACCGTCAGCATCGTCGTCGGCACCACCGCTCTCGACGCCAGGCTACACGGCAAGACAGCAAGGAAGCAAGCAGGTGGGCAGGACCTGCTTTGCAAAGTCGACTACGGCAACAGTCAGTCCACTTCCACCGCAATCTTCATAAACACCCGTCGACCCTTCGTCCTCCTTCCTCTTTCTCGAATCGAATCACTCCGCGATCCACCGATGCTGTCCTGAGATTGCGGGGTGTCTCATCGTCATCGTCTTCGACAAGCGCGCATAGAGCGGACAACACCGATACAATTGCCTCCGGTCTTACCACAGCTCAGACGTTGCACACACGACGCTGCTCGCGAACAGGGTTGTCAGCACGTATAATTCTCACCTTCCGCACGCCGGCCTCGTCAACCCGCGATCCGCCGCAGCGATGTCATCGAGAAAGGAGTCGTCCTCGTCGTCCTCGGCATCAACGTCGATTCTGTCAGCGAGACAGCGTGCGCCTCCTGGCCCATCTGGCGGAATGAGCGAGTCTTTGCATCCTCCTCGTCCAAAGTCACCGATGTCCTTTGGGCTTAGGCGGCTCCGCCAGCCCTCATTATCATCTCCAACAGCTGTCGTCGACTCTGCCGCCCCATCGTCCCCCTCACCCTCATCTCGCACACAACCATCAACACCCCGCTCGACGTCAAGCACGCAGAGCTCGCCAAGTACAACACGAGCCAGTGGTAAAGGTGGCGGGCTCTTCAGGCGGCCGAGCTTTACGCTGTCCTCGTCGAAGCTGGCCAATGGTTCTTCCAGCCAGACTTCCTCTGCGAGCAGCGCTGCTGGACCCTCATCACCTGCATATGCTGCGGCCTCCCCCTCCTCTCCTGCCAGCAAGATCCCTCGCTCTGCACCACCTCTTCGACCAGGTAATCGCGCCGGTCATACCCGTTCAGCTTCATCGTCGACCACTTCGAGCATCATCAACAATGCCTCGACTGCTCAGCAGGAGTTCAACTCGTATAGTGGGCCAGATTCGGCGCCGTCACCATCGCACTCGCGGCGCAGCTTCTCCTTAGACCCAGTTCCCGCATCAGCAAAGAAGAAAGTTTATGGTAGAGAGGACGTGGAGCGTTACAGGCAGGGACAAGGAGGCGGACATGAAGGACACCAGCAGCGCTCGATCAGTCAGGGCACTATGCAGACTGCCACGTCGTCAGGTTCATCATCGCCGCTCGGCCGCAACGGCACGCTCAAGGCTTCGTCGCGGCTCAATGTTCCTCCAGAGAGCAACTCAATCAGGCCCTCGATGGACGTGGACGGCGGAGAAGTCGAAGATCTCGACTCTCAACCCTCGAGCTCTCGCACCAGCTCACGACGTCCCTCGATTACAATTGCAGAGCAGCAGCGCAGCCAGAGTGTCCTTGGCGTCCGGCCGCCGCAGGATCGCGGCACTGCCTCGTCAACCTCATCACTGCGAAGTCGGGAGCGTCCGATGAAGCGGAGCGATTCGAGTGGCTCGAGGCGGAGCATCTTTGATTGGGGTGGATCGAGTGGGATCCCATCCATCGTGAAGCGTGCGGGAGGAGGTAGGGAGAAGGGTACCTCTTCTGACGGGCCATCAGCTCCCACGTCTACTACGTCGCATCATCGTCATACGCCTTCGACGAGCTCAGCTTTCAAGGCTTCGACGCTGGAATTCTTGCGGTCAGCCAGCTCGCTGGGACATCGAGGACGCCAGCAGGATTCGGACAGCTCAGATGATGATGACGACGATGCGGACGACAGAACAGAGGGGGCAAAGACGCCTGAGCCTGGCTTCTTCAGTCGAGGACATGGCAGAAAACCCTCCGGTACGTCGGGGATCCCGCTATTCAGAAGACCAAGAGCTACGAGTCAGGCTTCCAATGCTGCCCTCGGAGGACAGCAGCGCCAGCAGCAGGACGCTCCACCGCCGCGGCCGCCTAGCCGCTCCTCAACGATGGCCTCAAGTATACTTGGTGGGCGAGATGGAGGAGGCGTCGGCTTCCTCTCTGCCCTCTCCAAGGTCAAATCGCGAGAAGGAGTGCGAGCAGACCCGCAGACTGGCGCTTTACCTCGACAAACGCCCCCTCGTAGTGCCAATTTGCCAGCGCAGGATGATGACAAGGACCTCCCGCCTCGTCCCTCTACTTCCATCGGGCACTACCTCAGCACGCCTTCGCGCTCTCGACGCCCTTCGCAGGCTTCCATCAGCCCAGAGGAGAATCTCTCGTCCCGACGAAAGCGAGTGCCCTCAATCTACAGTCTTGCGCCTGCTGCATTAAATACCGGGCCGCACAGCAGCGAATCAGAGTTAGAGAATCAGCAGCAACCAGCAACGCCTGCAAGTCCTTCGCTGGCCAACGGAGCAGGCAATTCAGGCAGCGGCTGGCGCTTCGGTCGTGGATGGATGCTAGGCCGCAAGGACGTCAAGCCCACGACTGCAGGGAGCGGGTCAACTACCTCCTTCGCTTCGGGCGGGCATAGCTACAGCGGCAGCGCGGGCAGCAACAACATCACCGCGCCGCCTCTCCTCTCGCCAAACGCCAACTCAGCCACGCGAAAGTGGGTCGCCCTGCCCGAACCCGCTTCCTCGAGCAACAACAGTACAGCATCCCTCTCGCAGCCAGCGAGCCTCATCTTCGGCGTGCCCTTACGCCAGGCAGTCATGCACACGCGCTTCCTGTCCCCTGTCCCGATCAACGAGGCCACCGCAGCCACCTCGGCAGCTGCGAGCCCACAAGCACCGTACCGTGCAGCACCCCCTGGCTCCCCGCTTCGAGCGAGGCGACGACCAAGCAAGATTGGTCTCTTGGACCTGGGTAACGAGTTCAGCATTTCGCCCGACCTCTTCGGCTCGGGAGGAGGGGAGAGTGCCTCTAGCAACAGTATCGACTCGGCTCTTGGTCTTCCTTCGCCGCTTTCGCCTGGTTCGCCCGTCACGAAGCAGCCGGTCACAGGTGCCGGCACACAGCCAGCAGTGCCTGCAAGGCAACCAGTGGACCGCGCTGCGGCCCGCAAACAATACCTGCCGCGCTTCGTCGTGCGCTGTATCGAGTCGCTAGAGACGTACGGGCCGGATGAGGAAGGCGTTTATCGTCTCTCTGGCCGATCTTCGCACACGCAGAGGATCAGACAGCTCTTTGATGGCAAGATGGATTTGAGCACCTTGGTCGTTCCACTCGATGACGGCGAAGGGGCCGGCGAGAAGGGGTCGAGCGGAGAGGACGGAGACTTTGATTGCGATCTGGACTTGCGAGCCCTACCCCCGTCGGAGTGCGACCTGAACTCGGTCTGCTCGGCGCTCAAGGCTTGGCTGCGGGAGTTGCCCGCGCCCATCTTGAGCAAGGAGCTCCTCGCCACGCTGGAGGGGACTGTGCGCCGCCACCAGGCCTCCGGCACCTCTAGCGCAACCGTCGAAGAGGCTTCGTCACTTCTCGCGAAATTGGATCCGGCCCCCTGGTACCTCCTCCGCGAGCTCTGCCTCCACCTTGGCGACCTGACTGCTTCGGACGTGGTGAAACGCACAAAGATGACGCTCAACAACCTCTGCCTCGTCTTGGCGCCCACCTTGTTCATCCCGGTGACCACGCTCAACTTCCTCGTGCAGCAGCGCGAGGAGCTCTTCAGTCAGGCGCCGAAGGAGGACGCCCAGTTGGACTTGGTGCGCGAGGGTGGGATTCTGGGTGGGTGGGGAAGTAGTGGAAATGTCAAGGGGGCCACAAGCAATGCGGAAGGGGCATTAGGGACGCCGAGCAAGGCAGGAAGGCACACACCGACCGCCAGCATGGCGTCTATGATCCCGATTTCCAGTGCAAGAAACAGCCCGCGCAGGGCCGATGGGGGGTCCAACGGTAGCACAAGCAACAGCGGAGATACTGTCTATTCGACCTCTCTACCGCGTTTGCGTGACCCCAGCTCCGGCTCCAATGGTGGCGCGTCAGCAAGGGCGAAGCAGTGGAGGGAGACGGTCTTCCTTGGCGTGCCTTCGTCCGCGTCGCCTTCCACCTCGTCATTTTCTACCGGACCATGGGCAATGGCAGGTGCGACGGGTGGCGGCAATAATCGAGACTCGCAGGCTAGCGTGGCGAGCAATTCCACGGTGACTGCTGCGCATCAGGGCGGACAGACGGCAGAAAGTGAATCGAGCCTGCCCAGCGAGGATGGCGAAGAGGAGACTTCCGGCGCGACCATGGTTGTCAAGCCCGACGCGAGCGTCGATGAAGAGCAGGACCCCCGTGGAGATCTGGCTTCCTCCATGTCCACTACCTCGTCTTCGCGCTCTCTCGCCGCCCTGTCGTCCCGCGAGTCGCATTCTAGGCATAGCTCAACGAACACTGCTGTTAGCAGCTTGCTTGGCCCTTCAAATGGGAACGGGCAGAATGGCACGGCAGCAGGAGCTGCAGGAGCATCGCTGCCTGCTCCACCATTGGCCATGCTGGAACGCGCGCCTACCTCGGGATCAAGGCATGGTCAGGAGAAAGAGGAGATCCTCGACGACTTCCCTGCCCCTCCGGCTGCAGCCCCGCCGGCATCGTCGTCGCAAGCAGGCTGGAGTCGTCATGATCGCTCCAGCAGCAGTGGCGGTAGCAGCGTGGGCAGCAATAAAGACGTACCCGCCCCTCCCGTGCCAGGCAAGGAGAGCATGCGTCGCCGCCCGAGTGCCGCAACCACTACGTTGCCACCCGCGTCTTCATCTGTTCCCATCACCCGCCCTCCGGTCGCACGAGCTCGCTCCCGCACGCACGAAGGTAGCGGTAGTAGCGGACCATCATCTGCGGTTATGACCCCGTCGTCAAGCCACGGAGGAAGTGGGAGCAGTCTCGGCCATCATGCAGCTGGAAGCGGGAGCATCTACAATCGTTTCGCAACCCCTTCATCCTCGTCGAGCAGCCTGAACCACAAGTACAGTAACGCACTCGAGGCCCCTGCACCTGCAGCCATGCCAGCCTCTCCGGCTATGAGCTCGGCCTCGTCTTCTACGTCGCACACCTCGACTTCGACGTCGACGCTGGACAGGCCGAGGCCTATTGCCTCGAGCAGCTCAGCGACTGCCACTTCTGGAGGCGGTGGTTCAGGACGCTTCTTCTCGTGGGGGGGAGGGGCAGCGTAAGAGCAGCGCATACGATCTCAGCTCTCGACGCCTTGCTCCTCATGGCTCTATGTATATCCGGGCCTCACGAACATCTGCTACCAACGTCGCCTCACCCATTCCTACTCCACACCAGCATTCACTTATCACAATGCCCAACATCCTCTTCGCTCTTCCGCGTCTCATTGTCTCTACTCAGCTTCTCTCGAGCACGACGATCCCTAAATCTATTTCGAACGTACACGCTTCCACTCTTTCCCGCATGACGGATGCGATGCTGATGCTAGTCGAAACCAATGGCTAATGTACATGACCCTTCGTGGAGCCCTCTAAATCTCAATGCCTCCCGCCCCTGCCACCCCACTCCTGCCACTCAACAAATCTTCGAAATCCCTCTCCACCTCCTCCTGCTCGTCCCCTGGCCCATCTCCTTCGTCCTCGAATCGATCCATATCCCTCGGCTCCTTGGGCTCTTCGTCCTCGCCATACTGCATCGCATGGTCGATATGACTGAGCAGGGTCCCCACGGACTGCTCATCGTTGGCGTCCGAAGGGAGGAAGTGTACGACGGAGAAATCGTCAACTAATCTGACCACTGCGGCGTTGAGGGCGTGTAAGCGCGGGTTGGTCGAGGCGTTAGCGCTCGATGCTAGGAGGAGCGGGTCTGGGTCCAGGTATCGTTCTAGTGATCGGCGAGCGGCGAGGGAAGTGCCGGAGGCGGAGGATGTTGAGCCTACTGTTCCGCGGGAGAGGAGGTCGACCTTAGAGAGGACATTGATCCAGGGGACTTCCAGATTGATCATGGCACTCATGGCGCTCAGTGTGCCGGCGAAGAATTTCGTTACGTCCTAGCCGTGATATCGATACCGAGGCGGGGGGGAAAGGATCAGCGTATCGCTCAGCTACGTCCGCTGCGCTTGCACACTCACATCGACAAAGTGGCTCTCCAGTAAGTAAAGTTGGCACAGTCGAAACGAATGGCTGACAGCGAGGAAGCTCAAGACCCTCTGCACTAAGTTGGTGTGCGTGTACAACTCAATCTGACCTGGACAGTCCACGATCAAATAATCGTCCTCAAAGCTGCCCAGCTGCTCTTCCAACCAATCCAAGTTTTCCAACAGGTATTCGAAACAGTACACCAAACCTCCATTGGGACCCAGTCCCAACTCGGACATGACATCCTGTAGGGAAACGAGCTCACGGACGTCGATAGTGGGCGTATAGGTGAAATGCTCCGCTGCCGGGTCAAGGTTGACTAGGTGGACATTACGACCCAGCGTGTTGGCGTGAGCGATGAGAGCTGAGCATAATGTCGATTTGCCGCTCCCTGCAGGGCCGGAGATGAAGACTGCATAGCGGCCCATGGCTACGCAGATGCGAGGACGACGTGATAGTGATGAGGGGAAAAGAAATGGCAGAAGAGGGCCAATAATCTTGACAAAAGTAGCGAATCGCAGCCCTCATCTCTATCCGCTTCCTTACGTAAGCATCGCCTCCACTGACGCTTGTCCGCTGCTTTCTCACTCCCACGCCCAAGCCCACGCCGACGGTCGCTGCTTTCACCTCGGCCTCTGTTCTTCCTCGTCGTCCCATTAAGCAAGATGTCAGGGCACCCTGCGAACCCCTCGCTCAGCCTATGGTCAGCCTCTTCTACCCATACGCCACGAGTCTGCACGATAGCAGGTTCAGACTCGGGCGGTGGAGCAGGAATACAAGCAGACCTCAAAACGGTCCTTGCGCTAGGAGGGTACGGTTTGTCAGTCATTACGGCGCTTACGGCACAGAACACTACAGGGGTAAGCGGGATCCATGTTCCTCCCGTCGACTTTCTTCGGAAGCAGGTGCAGAGCGTTAGGAAGGATATCAGGATCGATGGGTGGAAGATTGGCATGCTAGCTAATGAGGAGGTGGTCGGAGTTGTTGCAGAGGAATTGAAGGACGTCAAGGCCCCCGTGGTGCTGGACCCCGTGATGGTTTCCACGTCGGGATCTCTCCTCTTACCGCATGAGGCTATTCAAGGCTTGATAACCAAGTTACTCCCGCAGTGCACGCTCCTGACGCCCAATTTGCCGGAGGCTGAGCAGCTACTTGCCCACGCGACGGTGGGTCGATCAGAGGCACAGGGGAGCAGTAAGCAGCCCATTCCTTCTCCACAGCCTCTACAAACTCTTCAGGATCGTCTAGATGCAGCAAAGAAGCTCTCCGACCTCGGACCAAAGGCTGTGTTGCTCAAAGGCGGGCACAAGGCCTTCAAGCGACGGGAGGTGGATGAGGCGCTGAGGAGCTTGGGTATCCTTCAAGCTGATCAGCAGCCACATGAGCATCACGGTCGATGTCGGAAGGTCCAGCAGGACCTCGAAGGTAGCAGAAGTGCAGCACCCGACGCCCTGTCTCCCGGAGCGGCCGTCTCCCTCTCATCGCGCGGCTCGTCGCACAACCTCATCGTAGTACGAAGCGACGGCCATCCCTACTCCCCTGTGCTGCGCCACCTGCTCAACGAAGAAGACGACGGCGCAGAGGAGGAAGTAGTGATCGACATTCTCTTCACCTCACAGACCAACACGTACACCCTCTTCGTCGGTCCACGCCTCACACAGGGTTGTACCCATGGGACTGGATGCACCCTCAGTTCGGCGTTGGCTACGCATCTTGCTGCGGGAAGCGGCAGTGGCGAGGGAGAGGTTGATGAAGACGCGCAGCTGCGTCGCGCATGCTGGCGAAGTATCGCGTATGTGCAAGCAGCAATCGTGAGGGGCTATGAGGACTTGGGAAAGGGACCGGGTGCGTTGGATCATGCGGTCAGTGTTGGGCCGAGGGGAGTCCTACAAAGCACGGCAGAGAGATTCACTGCTGCGAAGGAGCAAGACGATATTTCGGCGGATACCACGGAGCGATATGCTGGCATGCTCTCCCCCTCCTCGTCATCACGTCTTGGCTCTCAACCCACTCCGGTAGTGACAGCCCTCCTCTCTCGCTCCCAACCCCTCTGGGAAGCGTATGTCTGGCATCCTTTCGTTCAACGATTGGCTCTACACTTCCAGCCTGCCTCTTCCTCATCATCAGCATCACACCAGCCGCTCTCTCGCGCTCCCTTCCTCCACTTCCTCAAGCAAGACTACCACTTCCTCCTACACTACTCACGACTTTGGTCACGTTCCGCTTCATCTGCCTCCTCATTTGCTGAGGCGGACTACTTCCTCACACTGGCGCACGGTATGGCCCGCGAGGCGGCGGGGCACGTAGCGTTGTGCGAGGGCTCATTCGGGGTGGGCAAGAGGGAGCTAGAGGCGGAGAGAGAAGGCGAAGCCGTTATGGCTTATACGCGCTTCGTGTTGGATGTGGCGGACAAGCATGGGGGTGCAAGCCTGGAGACACTTACAGTCACAATGCCCTGTCTCCTCGGATATGCGGACATGGGCTGGCGGCTGCGCCTCGCCGATTCTGGCGACTCTTCATCCAAGATGAGCGACAGCCTGCGCACATGGTATCAGCAGTACGTCAGTACCGGGTACCTGACGGCTGTTCGTGCTGGTTTGGCCAAGCTGGAGGAAGAGGCGGCGGGGATGCAGCAACCCTCTGCGGAGAGGATGGAGAGATTGCAGGGCTTGTGGGATCAAGCGTTGAGGCTTGAGAGGGGCATGTGGGACGAGGCGATGCGTGTGACTGGAGAGGAGATGTAGAGCATAGATAATAGATTAAATCTAGAGAGCCGCAATAACGCTGCACCTTACTCGCGCAACAGTGGCGTGCGCTCGTCGCTGCCCTGCTGAGCGCGAGGCTCGTCCTCGACGTTATCCTCCTTGGCATTGCGATAGAGGATGTAGTGCTGCGTCATGAGGATGATGTCAAAGGCCAGAGAGAACAGCGAGATACCGCTGCGCAGAAGCAGAAAGAGGCATGGTCAGCATACACGCACGGATAGGTCCGTCTTCACACAGAGCTCTTGTACTCACAGCTTTCCTGGATTTCCCGTCACGCCATCCCAGCTTCCCTGGATCCATCGCGCATCAATGCAGAGCTGAGCAAAGCTCAATACGCCCCCGGCCATGTCCAGGGTGATACTATGCACGTTGAATCCGATGGTACTCTTACGTCGGTAGTTGAGGACGACCTGCGGAATCCACTTAGTCAAGGTAATGTACAGCTTTGCTGCGGCCAGAACATCCACGACGGCAAACGAGCGGACGCCAAATGCGTGAGAGAGGGACAGGAGCGTGGTAAGGAGGATGGTAAGGAGGATGAGAGAGATGGTAATGAGGGCCGGGCGTGAAGGGAGACGCGAAGAGCCTTCCTCAGTAATGGCTGCCTCCGACGAGCCGTCATGCCCGCTCTCGCTACCTTGGCCTTGCTCCTGCGTCTGCTCGCCAAGGCACTCCCTTCTCTCGCGCTCCTGCTTGGCTTGCCTAGCTCCAAACCATACCTTCTGCCCCAATGTGAAAGTACTGACGATAGCAGCATGCACAGCAAAAGCTACATCGTTCCACTGGACCGTCGGGTCCAACCCTTTATGCCCATCCCGATAGTCCTTCCTGACTGCCTCATTGAGAAGAAGCGCAAGCTGATTGGCCGAATAGCACCAGAATCCTAGAGGATTCAGGTAGGCAAAGTCGGTGGAGAAACCGCGAGAGGATTGCCGGCGCTGGTTGGTGAGGGCTTGCGGGTAGAAGGAGAGGGACCAAAGGGCAGTGTAGATCCAACCTAGGAGGAGGGAGAGGAATCCTGGGAGGGACATGGCGTGAGTTTGTGGTAGATGTAGCGTGGATGCTGGCGGTGGTATTAAGGAGAGGGAGAGCAAAGAGGGTGGAGAGGGCTTGCGTCTCGTGCTACGGCATGATGAGGAAGCAAAGGAGCCGCTGGTAACGCCGTCTCTCGCAGGTCCGCGTGGTGGAGGCCGCCGAGAGGCGCAGCGAGGCGAGGGCGGAACCACGAGAATCTTTGATTTTGAACTTGGAGATCCAGGCGCACGACATTCGGACGCTTCACCACCCATCAACCATTGCGACGATGCCAGCCAAGACGACAACGACGACGACGACGAATGCAGCGGGTAGCGAGCCGCCGGTGTTCCAATCAGAGACACCCAATGGCTCTCAGAAGGGTCAGGAGACAGAAGCGCGGACTGGCGAAGAAGAGGACGAGGGAGGAGATGACAACGAAGAGGATGCCCCTTCCAGCAGCTCTGCCTCCAAGAAGAAGAAGAAGAACAAAAAGAAGAAGAAATCCAGCGGACCTGCCTCTTCATCCTCATCTCACCCCGTCTCTCAAATCGACTCCTCCATCCCTCTCCCGCCCGGCGTTGCGCAGCACTATTTCGACCCGATTAAGGGCAAAGGCCTCGTAGCAACCCGAGACTTCGCAGAGGGGGAGGATGTCTTTATGGACAGCGCCTTTGTGTCAGCCCCACCGATGGCGCAAGCCAAGCACGTCGAGTCAGGAGAGCTGTGCAACGACTGTTTCCAACCCATCGAGCATGCCAGCCCCACGCTTGTGGTGCGATGTCGTGCGACAGGCAGCAGCGGCAACTCGAGCTGTGGGGCTACGTGGTGCAACAGGGAATGCGAGAATCGAGGGAGAACGAGGCATCACAATCTCCTTTGCCGCAACAGCAATCCTGCTTCGGGGCAGTTCCTTGACTTCTTGACCGGCCACCCATACCTCAGCCTGCACAGTGTGGCCAGACTGTATGCGATGACTTTGCTTTGTCACTCTCATACTCCCCCGCCTTCACTCACCTCGACCAACAAGGATGCTCGAGCCACTCTGCAGGAGACTCTCGCCCACACTCGCGCTTTTGCTCAAATCCACGAAGTGGCCAGGCGCAGACGCAACCCTGGCTGGGAGGTGGAAAAGAAGGCGTGGGAGGCGACGCTCAAGAAGGCGCTAGAGCTACTCAGGATCGCCATTGATCCGTATGAGCAGGGCAGGCTAGACGGAGGTGGCCAGGGTGGGATCAGGGGCAAGGGCAAATGGATCGTGGAGCCCGGCTTCCCGAGGGAAGTAGCTCAACAATTGTTTGGCTGGGATGGCTTCATGCGGTGAGCAGCTCCCGAAGCACGAAGGGGTACCTCCATGCCTATACTGATTGCATGTCTCTTCTTCCACGCGCACAGTTCGCTCGGGAGGGCCAACCTCAACCTCGAGTCACAAGGCTCCCTCTACGCAATCCACTCACACCTCAATCACACCTGCTCCCCAAACCTACAAGCACACCACCCCCCTCACCCGCGCTCGCGCGTTCGTCAAGCAACCAAAGTACTCCTCACTGCCACTCGTCCCATCAGCCGCGGGGAAGAGCTAACGATCACCTACCAAGATCCCTCACAAGCCCTTCGTAGGCGAAACCTCCTCCTCTGGCGCGAACATATGTTCGGACCCTGTGGCTGCGAGCGTTGTGAGCGTGAATTGGCTGCCTTGCCTGAAGACGAGAGGGAGGAGGCGCTACAGTTTGAGAGGGTAGACGAGGAGGACAAGGCCGAAGTGGAGGCAAGGCGACAGCAGGCTGAGCGATTGACGAGGGAGCAGGAGGGTGGGGAGGGAGGGAAGAAGGGAGGGGGAGAGAAGGACCTGAGTGGGTTGGAGGAGGAATTGAGGGCTAAGCTTGGCTTCTAGAAAAAGCAGAGCATTAAATCGCATATGAGCAGTCCTTGGTTTGTGTTGTAGTCCAGTGTTCCATCAGAGGATCCGCTCTCATCTTCCTCCATCACCGAATCGCCCCCTCGGGACGTAGCGATCCCCTTGCTCCGCATCTGCGGCATACCTTTTACCCCCTGCTCCATCCCTCGGACCACGGGGAGGTGATCTGTGCCTCACATCTTCTTCGCGCTGTCTCCATCGGTCACCCGTGGCGACTGGAGCAGGCGGCCGATCCCCTCGCGGACCAATTGTGGTGGCACCACGCGGGGGCGTGTAGCGCTCACGACCGTAGTCGCGCTCGTCACGACGCGGAGGAGGTGCACGGCTGTCGTTCTGGTAGTAGCGTTCAGCTTGGCGATAGCGCGACATTGCCGCCGGTGGGGGCGGAGAGGGGTCGCGGCGCCATCTTTCTTCAGGAAGAGGCCGAGATAGCGCAGAATAGTCCCTCGCGCGATCGTCTCGCCTCCAAGTGTCAACAGGGCTGCGACTTCTCCTCCTGCCGTAAGCATAATCGTCCCGCGGCGCTCGCCAGTCGTCCCTCTCTCTCCTACGCCAATCATCCCTTGGCGGCGGTGGTGGAGCGGCGTATTGATCAGGAATGGGCCGAGCGTCATATCGCCAATCCCTACGATCGATCTCATCCATCCTTCCTCTCGGAGGTGGACGCCAGGCATCCCGCTCGTCAGTATAGTAGCCGTACGGGTCGGGCGGCGGGAGACGGTCCATTTGAGGCTCCCACACGTCTCGTCGAGGAGGTGGTGAACGACGTCGTGGCCCGTCGCGCGATGTGAAGCCGCCCATTCTGCCCATCAGAGCAGCGCCTGCAGCGTCGTCGCTGCGACCAGCGATACCACGGATCGTTGTCCCTTGACCACGGTCGGCACGCTTGTTGCTGACGCCTGCCACAGGGTCTTGGCCTTTGCGCTTCTTGGAATCCTTCTTGCTTGCTGCTTGACCTTCCTTCCCCGCGGACTCGTTGCTGGGCGGGTGAGCCAGACGGAGAAGGAAGGGCCACTCGAGTCCCTCTTTGTCGGCCTCGTCGTTGTTCGACTTCGGCTTGCGAACGAGCAGCGGCAACCTTTCCCTCTTCTCGCCCTTCCATGCCCTCTCCTCAAGCGGCACATATTCCGTCACGATCGTGTCCACACTAGGCTCCGCTACAGGGTAGAAGCGTGCAGAGGGTCGACCCGCCGCCTCATCTACGGCCATGGCTGTTGAAGCGGTGGGAGGGAATGGACTGCCGTCGCACTCCCGCTGCAGCTTCATCGCCAGCTCAGTGGTGCGGAACACTAGCCACCCGCAGGACTTGATACCATCCAGCCACGCCCCTCCATCCAGGACAGTCGTGTCGAGCGGATCCTCCTGCCCCTCCCCTTGCGCGAGGATCTCCTTGCACTTGTCCTTAAGCAACGCAAGGGTCATAGGCCTGACCAGCCCCTCGACTCTCAGCACCCTCGCCGCAGGAAGATGTTGCGCAGCCTCTTCGATGCTGACCTGCGAAATTGGCACGACGTCCTCGACCATGTGGCCAAGAAGGGCGCGCAGCGTACGCAGTCCTTTCAGCAGCCCCTCGTCCGGTCCTTGGCCCGGTACAAAACGAGAGTGCGCAAAGTCGATAAGGCGGAGCTTTACTAGGGGCGGAGAACGCTTGCGCTCTTTCGGCGTCTTGGCGTCATGAAGTTGGTCCTCCCCTTCTTTCTTCTCCTCCGCCTCATCGCCCTTTGCGGGGGGTATTGCCCTCTCGCTCATTCTTCTCCAGAGCGCGTTCAGCTCCCCTTCGAAGACGACGAGTAGCGAGCCGCCGCGAATGCGCACCTCGAGCTGTGACATGAGGCCGATGAGCCGGTCCAGCTGAGGAAGAAGGTGTAGTGTGAGAAGCGGATGTACAAGGTGGAACGGCAGCCGAGGGGTACTTGAGATGAGTGTTGGACCTTCGAGAACGGGACTCTTCGCAGCATCCGCGACGGCAACTGCGTCCTTCGCTGCCCGCTGATCGATCTCTTCAAACTCTTGCGCCTCTTTGCCCCTCAATAAGCCAAAGAAGGCAGTGAGGCCCAGCGGCAGCTGGTCAGCACTGATCGCCTTGCCAAAGGCCTTGCCCATCGATCGAAATTGTCCCGCGCCATCCTCAGCTTGTGAGTCCCATGTTCTCCATGACGTCAATCTAATCCCAGTCTCAGCGCTTGTAGTCGCTTTTGCCGCCGCTTCCATCCTCTCCTGCTTTTCGTGAGAAGCGTCCATCTCGTCCCAAAGCTGAGTCCCCAGCTTGACGTCGAGGACGTTTGCCTTCTCAAACCCACCAGAGAGCAAGTCCTCCAATGCGACGTACGGCTTCTCGCCCTCTGCAACAGTCGCAGAGCCGTAGAAGCGCGGCGTCCACCTCGTGGCCATCTGCTTGCGCAGTGACTGGCCTTTGTTCGTCTCGCTTTCGAGCTTGCCTGAGGCGTGCAGGTGGGATGCGTAGAAGTCCACTTCGGCAGGAAGGGTCTGCTTGACTACCATTGCCTCGCCTGAGGGGCCAGTGAGGGATCGTACTGTCCCTGGGTGACCAGCAATCTGGGATGACGGAGAGTTGGTGTGCGAAGCGTTGAGGGCAGAGAGTTGGGAAATGAGCCATTCCGATGTAACGAGGCTGGAAGAGGCGGGCTTGGCTGAATCGGCCGGCTTGCCCTCGGTGGGCTGCGGCTCTTTCGTGGTCACTGCCGTGGTAGCGTCGATGGCAGAGTCTTTTGGCTGCTCTGCAGCTGCTTCACCCCCGAGATCGATCTCCTCAGTTGGCGCAGGCTCCTCTGCCGGTGCCTGTAGCAGCTCGATTGCTGGCTCCTCTTCGACGTTCTTCTTTGAAGCCACTCCATCTGCGTCGGTCCGACGAGGCTTGTCGCCGCTCTGTACCGTATCAGCACCCGCACCACCTTCTGTCTCCGGCGGCTCATCAGTTGCCGTCACCTCTGCCTCATCAGCGACTTCTGCGCCATTCTCCTCTTTCGCTTCTGGAGCTGCGGATGAGCTAGAATCAGCCTCTGCCAGTCGAGCTACGAGCTCTGCCTTGAGACCGTTGGTTGGGAGAGAGCGCGAGGTCAGCCTGACGAACGAAGCCGCAGTGAGAACAAAGGCGTCAGTAGCGCACTGAGTAGCAGTAACACGATGTCCGAGTCGATCACTCACTCCTCCTTGAGCTCAGCGACCTTGAGCTTTGACCAGTCTTGCATCGGGTCCTTACGGAGGCGATGTAGCCTTTCCTTGAGCGAATTTGGTGATGACGATGGATGGATGAACGATGGAAATGACGAAGTGACAATGCGTGAGGTGGACAGTAAAAGGAAGGAAGAAGGCGGCTTGATCCAGACTCGACGGAACGCGACACGGGCCACCTGAATCTCGACCTGAAGCAGCTTCTCCGTTCGAGGCTGTACAGCCTTCCCCTCCTCGATGATGAGCCAGTCCATTCGCGAGTGTGTCATCATTTGAGATAACAAAACGGGCCACGATCGAAGCAAGAAGCAAACTCAATCATGCTTCGTGAATCAGGCTGTCATGTCTGCAAGACCGCTCGGTTTAGGCCCTCGATGGGCGTGGGGCAAAGAATGCGATGGCATAAGTCTGGTGAAGCAGACGGCAACGATGTGAATACGAGATTGATTGCCAGCCTTCCATCCCATGCAAAAGAGGCGCGTGTATGCTAGCACCACATCTACGAGTCACCAGCCTTCTTGCCCTGCGACGCAAACAGAGGGAGCGACGGGACTAGGTCAGCGATGATGCCCTGGCAAGAGATCCTTGAAAGCAGCTCACCCTAGCAGCGTTGATAAGGCCGCCAGTGGTGCCGATCATGCCCAGCGTGAAGAAGGCCATGTAGACGGTCATGTACATCCTGGAGCGACTGCGAGGAGGCGGAATTGACGTAAAGTTCTGGAAAGGTCAGCATCTTGCTATGTTGCCAAGGCTACTCTGCCTCGAGTCCTCGTCAATTCGAGCATTCGCTTCGAGGAGGGACAGCGTCATCTCGATGCTCACGGGAGACGCTGGTAGACGGGCCTGTGATGAGAAGTGCGGGGTGAAGGAGTCAGTCGAATGGCTCGTATAGATGTCAGAGCAAGCAGCGCGGCGCACTCACCTGGTGTCCGCCTGGTAGATGCGCTGGCGCTGGAGGATGGTGTTTCTAGGGCAGGGAAAGGACAAAAGAAGGCGTCATTAGTTCCGCTTTCTTCGAACGATGCGACGGTGGATCGGCGAATTAAGAATGCGGATGAGGATGGCATGGGCGGAGGAGCATCGCAGTAGAGAGCGACCTTGGTGTCGTCTTGTCTTCGCCTCGATGCCTTTGCGCGTCCTTCTCTGTCGCTTCGTTGTCAGAAGCGATGATCAGAAGAAAGAATGAAGAGGCCGTTTGCAAGGCGCTGCCCATCTCTCCCCACGACATTCCCACGACATTCCCTCCGTCGTCCATCTAATATAGCTGCGTCGCGTGTATCGTGGGATCGTTCCCAGTGTCCATGGTCGATGCATCTGCTAATACTCACTCCTTCTTGACAAGCGAGTCGATCATGGTGGGCAGGTGTAGTGAGGTGGTGGTGAGGAGATGGAGATTACCAAGGGCGAGCTGCGTCGACGATCCAGTCGAGGACGAGCAACAAGGGCGACCCCAGCCCGTCCGCTCCGACCCGAAGACACCAATGAACCTTGTCAAACAGACCACGTGGCTTTCGATACCGCCTCCATTCTACTACTAATCTCGCACCATCATCACTTAGCAGCGTCCGAGCTCACTCATCACGATTGATTTAGGGCGAGAAAGCAGAACACCACAGTGCACAGATCAAGCATCGAATCCTTTCGCAGAAGGCGGTCACGCGCACCTGAACGCGTGCGGAATGACCAGCCTCGCCATCAGATGCTGCCTTGCTGCCCCGCTGCCAAGCCCATCTTGCCACCATCGACGAGGCTCTTTGCTCAATGGCATGTCGCTCCCCATCCTTGCCAATGCCATTCAAGCTGTGAAGCAGGTCATGCTGACCATGGCTGACGCGGCCCCCCGCTCAGGGCTCTTTGAAGAAGCGCACACGGCTATCCTCTGAGCGCTGCGACGCGGCCGAGGTTCGGTGTGACTTTGGCAGCTGGTTAGGCAGCTGGTCCGAGGGTCCCTGGAAATTGAAATGCGCTGATGATTCCGGCTATCCGGGCGAGAGTGGCGGCAACGAGCGAGCTGCGCCCTCGCTGCCGCCGTCGATGAAGTGGACCAAACGACAGACGCTGCGCTTTGGCCAACGACGAAGCGAGAACGAGGCGACATCTCTCTCTTCTCCCTGCGGGGCTCCTCTCGTCTCGTCCTTCGCTGACGTCGCCACCTTCTACCCATCTCGTCTTTGCACCTTTCACTCCATCTTCGTCAAGGTCGCAACTACCCACATCCCTCACACATTCACGAACCACCCTCTTCCATTCACCAAGTCATCATGGCAGCCGCAGCTGAAGCCGCCGGCCTCAAATACGATGCCGTCGAGAGCATCCCGCAGGTGAGCGAGGCAGCACGGACAATGTGACATTCGCCTGCCAACGAGACTGATTGTCACTGCCTCCTCTCTCCCACGCTCTCTCAGATCAACAAGGAGCTTCGTGCTGCCTTCTTGACGGGCAAGACTCGCTCCATCGAGTACCGTCAGAACCAGCTCAAGCAACTTGCATTCATGTTGCAGGACAATGAGGAGTGAGTGTGTTCAAGAGTGGTCATTTCTACTCACTCGCACTCGATGCTGATCCCTGACACCCCTTCTGCAGCGCCTTCTGCGAGGCCCTCAACAAGGACTTGGGTCGCCACAAGTTCGAGAGCATGTTCGCCGAGCTCATGACCACCATCACCGAAGCAGTCGAAGCAGTCCACAGCGTCAAGTCATGGGCCAAGAAGGAGAAGGTTTCTCCTGGTCTCGCCTGGGGATTTCACAACCCTCACGTCCGTCGCGAGCCAAAGGGAACCGTCCTCATCCTCGGCGCGTGGAATTATCCCTTGACAGTCCAGATCGGCCCTCTTATCGGCGCCATCGCTGCGGGCAACACTTGCGTGCTCAAGCCCTCCGAGGTGTCGGCCCATTCGGCCAAGCTCATCTCCGACCTCTTCCCCAAGTATCTCGACCCTGAGTGCTACCGCGCTGTCAACGGTGGTATCCCTCAGTCCACCGCGCTGCTTGACTGCAGGTGGGAGCACATTCTCTACACCGGTAACGGTACTGTAGGCCGCATCGTCGCCGAAAAGGCAGCCAAGTGGCTCTGCCCCACCACCCTTGAGCTGGGCGGTAAGTCACCTACCTGGGTAGACGAGACGGCCGACTTGCCCATTGCGGCCAAGCGCATTCTTTGGGGAAAGCAATTCAACGTCGGCCAGACGTGCGTTGCACCCGACTATGTGCTCTGCACGAAGAAGGTCCAGTCGCAGCTCGTCGCCGAGTTCAAGAAGGCGGCCGATCAATTCTGGCCCAAGGGACAGGAGGCTGCCACTGACCAGCAGAGCAAGATGGTCAACGAGGGACACTGGAAGCGTGTCAAGGGGATGCTCGAGGGCACCAACGGCAAGATTGTGCTCGGTGGGCCGCCCGAGGACAACAAGTCGCAGAGCCGCGCATTCCCCCTGGTCGTCGTATCTGATGTCAAGCCCGACGACTCCATCATGACTGGCGAGATCTTTGGTCCCGTGAGCATGACGTGATGGCCGGGTCTTACAATGATCAGCAACACTGATGCGTTACCTCTTCCTCTTACTCACGCACCCGCAGGTCCTTCCCATCGTCGCAGTCCAGAACGTCGACGAGGCAATCCAGTTCATCAACTCGCGCGACCAGCCTCTCGCCCTTTACTCCTTCTCAGCTAACAGCGACAAGCTCATCGAGAACTGCCGCTCGGGCGGTGTCCTCACCGGAGACATCCTTCTGCACAACGCCGTCGGCTCTCTTCCCTTCGGCGGCACCGGTCCCTCGGGGTACGGAGCTTACCACGGCAAGTGGGGCTTCGACGAGTTCTCCCACAAGCGTGCCGTGCTTGAGGCCCCCCACAGGGGTATCATGGGCCACGCCGTTGAGATGCTCATGAAGGGCCGCTACCCGCCTTACAACATCAAGAACCTGAGCATGCTCGGCTTCCTGGCTGGCAAGAAGGCCAACTTTGCCCGCCCCAAGAACCCGCACGCTTCGGTTACCAAGGTGAGTCGCAGTGGCGGCGAAGACGTCGCTAGCAGCTCCGGCCTGCGGGAGAGCGATGGGGACCCGAGGGCAAAACTCTGAGCTCTCCTTTCTCATCTTTCCCACTTCGCCGTCCCCTCTTTCTTTTCCTTCTCACCAAGAGCCCAACTCCTCTGGCCTCGTGAGGAAGCTCGTCTACCTCGTCGCTCTACTTTCGCTCGTCCTCGGTGCGCGCTCGAGAGGGCTGATCACGGCCTTCTAAGCAACTAGACTCCACTCGTCACCTTTGCAAAAATGAGGTGAGGAGGGGGTTCAGTATCGACGACGAATGATAGTAGGAGCGACGAGGTCTAGATTGAGCAGGATACCAAGCAAATGGGCAACCCCCCTAGCTGGCTCTATGTCTCTTTTTTGTCTCGTTGCGCGATTTCGCTTCTACTCTTTCATTCGCTAGGACGGCGGGCACATATCCATTCCCTGCCTGCAGTCGTCGATACCCTCTTTCTTCTCCCCATCTCAAGATCCACGACATCTCTCCTCACACATGATCTCTGTTCCTCTGTCCTTGGTTTCGCATCTCGAATGAATTTGTTCGACTTCTCGATGAGAGCCGACGCAGGATGGAGTGTCTTCCAAGGGGCCGTTCGCCTCCACTCGTCAAGCTGTGGGCCGTGCGCGCTTGCGCTGACGTGAATAGGATCCAGCTTCATCAACTCTTCGTTCCTTCTCATCACAACCAACTTGACGGGATATATGCTCCTCACATCGAGCAGGGCCATTAGCAGTCGTCTTGCCCCGTACTGTCCTCTTCTCGCTACTACCAGATCAGCGACCCACACGCAGCCAAAAGGCCACATAGCCTCTACCGCGACCCTCCCGCCCTCCTCCTTCCACACCTCCATCCGCCTTTCCAAGTCCACAACCACCATGTCCACCGGCACGCCAGCAACGGACAGCAAGATCCTCTCCACCAACCGCCTCGAAACCGACCAATTCAAGTGGGTCTCCCTCCGCTCAATCCAATGGCGCGACCCGACGGGCCGTGATCGCAAGTGGGAGACGGCTGAGCGTCCAACCCGCAAAGGCAGCGCAGTGGACGCGGTTGCCATCCTTGGTTTGATCGCCAGGCCGAGCAGTCGTGAAGACCCCGAGGTGATCCTGGTCAGCCAGTTTCGACCTCCCGTAATGGTTGCGGAGGAGGAGCGCAAGGAGGCGAAAGAGGTCAAGAGTAAAGGATTGGTTATCGAGCTTCCCGCTGGATTGGTGGATGAAGGTGAAGGGCCAGAACAGACGGCTATGCGAGAGTTGAAGGAGGAGACTGGCTATGAAGTTGGGAATGATGGGGATGGGTCTGGTCAGACGAGTAAAGTGCTGGAGGTGTCCCGAACGATGTACAGCGACCCGGGATGCAGTATGGCCTGCATGACTCTGGTTTGCGTGCGCATCGATCTGGCTTCGGACGATTCGCCTCCGCCGGTGGCCGAGCCTGATGAGGGGGAGTTTGTGGAGCGTAGGCTCGTCAAGCTCAAGGGGCTCTATGGCGAACTGAAGCGCTTGCAGAAGGAGGAGGGATATGAAGTGGACGCTAGGTTGATGCATTTGGCGTACGGTGTTGGGCTAAGGGAGATGTTCGGCTTGGATGGCAAGGGGCCTGGACAGGGGCAGAGGGCGAAGCAGTAGAGGACAATTCTTGACGTAGGCGGAAGAAGGGCGATGCTATATGTGATTACAGTGGCACAAGTGATGATGATGATGAGATCATGATGAGATGACACAGCGATGCTGGTAGTAATGATGGCGCTTCTTCAGCGCTTCCTCTTCTTGACAAACATGGCATCCATGGCTGCCTGGCCAGGTGCAGAGCCTGTACGCGTTGGCCCTCCTCCTGCTCCTCCGCCTCCTGGCGGTGGACGTGGTCGTGGTGGACCGCCATTACCTTGGCCGTTGGCGTTCACCGCCTGCTGTGGCTGGCCTGGCCGTGGGATAGGACGAGCAGGCTGAGGTCGCGGCGGTGGGGGACGACTGGGCTGCTGCTGATTTGAGTTGCCCGCTCGGACGACACGTGTGCCACCGCCGCCGCTGCCGCCGCCTGCATTGCCATTTCCTTCCCCTGGTGGCCGGGGAGGGCCATTGCTACCGCCCGCCGTAGGAGGTCGTCGCGTCTGCAGACCAGCAGGCATGCCGTTCGCCGCAACGCCATGTCCTGGCGGCCTCACGGGAGCAAAGGTAGGCGCTGTGCTCATTGGCCTGGCGTTGGCTGCTCCTGGGCGCATGGTCTGCAGGCCGGGAGGGAGAGGTGGCCGAGCTGGAGGAGCAGGCGGCGTACCTTTCGGCGGAGAAGACGCTGCTTTCTTTGAGTTCGCGTCGACCTCGCCTTCCTCAATCCTCGGCTTTTTGGACGGCGGAGGCGATGAATTCCGGCCTGTTGCGCTGGCGGTCCCCTCTCGCGAAGACGTAGCACTGCCACTTCCTTGACCCCTCGCTGCCTCCTCTGCCGCCAACCAACCAGCTGGCCTGGCCCTTCCACCCTTCCTCTGCTGTCCCCGATCAATCGTCCGGCCCCCTCCAATGGCCGTCTGTACGAACGACCCCTTATGCACGGCTCTGAGCGCACCCCGGTGCTCCGCCTCGCCCACCAAGGTCCTCCAAAGCCCATCCCGCTTGGAGGCATCGCGCAACCCATCCGCATTACCCAGGATGAACAAGCTGGACTTGGCGCGCGTAACCGCGACGTTGATACGGCGCTCGTCCTCCAAGAAACCCAGCCCACCTCCGCCATCACGCCCGCCCTTCTTACCGCCGCCAGTCCTGACGAGCGAGAAGATGATTACATCCTTCTCCTGTCCCTGAAAGCCGTCCACGGTGTTGAAATCGATACGCTTGTCGATCTCGCTTCCATAGCGCTGCTGGAAGACTCGCTTCAATTCCAGCATTTGACCACGATATCCAGTGACGCACCCGACCTTGCCATCGAAGTCGAAGTCAGGCGTGGACCGAACGAGACGATCATAGAGCGCAAGCGCGGCTTGGGCCTCCTCGGGGTTGATGAAAGAGTGGCCGCGACTCGTACGCTCTTGCCCCTTGATGCTGAAGAATCTGAAAGGGGCAAGCAAATCATCCCTGTGCCAGGGTCGAGCGGTGAGCTGCGCCATGTTCGGCCCATCTTGCAGTGCTCCGCCGTAGAAGGCTGCAGACGGATGGGCAGAAATGTCCGGGTGCATGCGATACTGGATCGAAAGGAGGTAGACGTCCTGCAGAGACTGGTCATACATGCGCTTGAAAAGGGATTGTGAGTAGCGAAGACGTGATGCCTTCGGGGAAATGACAGTGGGCGGTAGTTGCTTGGGGTCACCAACGAGAATGCAGCGTTTGCATCCGTAGCGCAGCGGGATGATTGTGCTGAGCTCCACGGCTTGGGCAGCTTCGTCGATGATGACCGTCTCGAAGTCGATCGGAAGAGAGGCAAGAGCCTCGTGTCCTGCACCGGAGAGGGTCGAGCAAATGACGTCCGCATCCAGGAGGATCTCGTTGCGGATACGACGACGATCCGCGTCCATTTGCCGAAGTCCGGTCTGGCGCTTGTCTTTTGCCTCATCAAGGCGTTGGGCCACTCCCAGCCTGCGAGCCATAAGTGCTCTGATCTCAACTTCGATGTGCTTGATCCGCGCGACCGCAACGGGATCACTGCCACTGTTGAGGCGAAGTTGCTCAAGCTCAGACTGCTTCGAGTCAATGTCGTGGCGGATGCCGCGCATCTCTGCCGTGAGGGAATCGACGCTGGCCCCATCTCCTAGCTGACCCGCAGACTTGGCCATTGCCTCCTCCACGAGATTGTCGAGGGAGATATCCTTTACGGCGACATTCATGGCCTCGTCCCTTCCAATGCGCACTACCTTCACCTTCACATCTTTACCGTCTGGCCCACGCATGCCAGCCTTGGCGCGGCGTGCGACTTCGTCGATTGCGGCGTTGGACGGAGCGCACATGAGGAGCTTCTGTGTGATGGCCTGCTTAGGTGGTGCGCGTCCGCCGGCCCCGCCAATGTTTTGAGGGGTGCGGCGCGTGGCGACGAAGTGGGCAACAAGGGCGCAAATAGTCTTGGTTTTCCCCGTCCCTGGAGGTCCTTGTACCAGGCTGAATCCCTGTGAAGCGGGGGAGGGGATGAGGTATCGTCAGATCGGTCAGCAGGCACTTCTTCGTCCGAGCTACCCGTTCGTGCTCACCTGACTCTGTAACGCCCCCAGAATAGCCTCGGCCTGCGGCTGATTCACACCATACGTCTGCACCATCTCCTTGACCTCCTGCGGCGAAGCCCTGTACCTCGGTGCCACCTTCGCCTGCATGATGTCCCTCACCAAATCGTAGTGTGGTAGTGTCAGCAGCGCCCCGAACTCTCGATTGACCGTCGAGAGCGGGAAGAGAGATCCAATATCCCACACGGAGCGATTGACCAGGTGGGAAGAGATGCCTTGCTGATCGCCCTCTAGCACGCAGCGAAGTGTGACTTGGCTGCCCTTCGGACTGCGCTTGAACATCTCCACCTTGGCGATGAGGATCCGTGGCCGACTCGCCCGCTGATCGGGGGCGATTCCATCCTCGCGTTGGCGCATGATGACCACATCACTCTCGCCCAGCCGGAAGCTCATTGGCGTGCTGTTGCTCATCACGACGCTCACGTCCACGAAGGAATCCACGTTGACCCTGCCCTGCACCTCACAAGGGAATGTCGTAATGACGCCGCGCTCGTATTCTTCTTTAGCTTGAGTGAATTGTGACCAGCACTCCAGCATAAGTAAGGGCCCAAAAACGGCTCCGTACTCATCTGCGTTGCGAAACTTGTCCGCCACTTGTTGGAAGGGCGGCAGCGATCCGCCGCGAGGAGGTGGGTATGTATCGCCCTGGTGGTACCAACTCCACTCGAGGATTGAAAAGTGCAAGTTGCGCAAGTCGGTAGCAGCGCGTAGGAGACGCTTGCGCTCAGCTTCTGCTCTTTCTTTCCGAGCGCGCTCCATGACTTCGCGGCCATCATCCAGGAGCTGGGTGCGACGCTTGACCGGCTTGGCTCCATTGTTCATCATCTTGGTGCTGCGCTTCTTCTCGGGGGAGTGTCGCGCTTGCTCCAATGCTGCGAGGCCTTTGGGCGCACCATCGTCGTCCTCCTCATCGGAGGCATCACTGCCGGAGGTGTCGCTCTCGCCTGAGACGTTGGCGGATGTAGGGGCTGGGGCTGGCTTGCCTGTTCGGTCGCTGCCTGTCACGCTACTCGAGGCTGCGGGCGCTACGGGCTGGCGCATGTCGTTGGCGTTGGGGACTCGCTGCGGTGGTGGGCGCATGTGTGCAAAGCTGCGCGAGGCGGCATGTTGTTGACGGAGCGCTTGCATGGCCGTAGTGGGCTTCGGTAGGCCTGCTGTGCTCTTCTTGGCCGGAACGCTGGCCGTCGTTGAGGCGCTCTTGTACTTGTTGGAGGATGTTGCGGGGGCCGGCTGAGTTGGTGGTGCTTTGGGCCAAGCCTGCATGCCTGACGACGTTTTGCTTGTGGTGCTGCTGAGCTTGATGCTAGGGCTGCTGTCCAGCGCATCCACATCAATGGCGTCCGCCCTCGAGAAGTTGAGTTTCTGCTGCCTCATCTTCTTGCGCTTCTTGACCTCGCTGCTGCTCGGCCCGCTCTTGCTCGGCGACCCCATACTAGCAAGCCAGCTCTGCGAAGCCGGCGTGGCACTTGCACTCGCTTGTGAGGCTGCTGATGGGTCTGCCTCCTCCTCGTCACTGACCTCAATAACCGCAGACGCCGGGTCGAGCCTAGACTGCAGGTCAATAAGCTCAGTGACCGTCAACAGGGTACGGCGCTCTTCCGCGCTCTCAATCTCGATCTGCTCCTTGACGAATTTGAGCATCTTTTCCCTTACCCGTGTGGGAAGCTCCACATCTCCCGTGAAACAGTCGAGCGCCTTGAGGATAAACGCGATCGTCTCGTTGACAATCTCGATGTCGTTGATGCGCAGCCAGGACATGGCCTGCTCGAGGGGCAAAGCAAGGCAGGAGACAATAAAGTCTGCAGCTTCCTCTTCTTCCTCCGAGGCAAGTTGCCCCTGTCGACGCTCCTTGCGACGTTTTGCATTGACAGCTTTGGCAACTGTGCTCCACTGCTCTGTGAGTTGGGTGGAGAAGAGGTTGACGTCACGAAACCATGCAACCATGTCGTCTTTCGAGACGCCTTGCTCGGCCCACTTCGGGGTCTTTTCGAAGATGACAGTGACGCTGCGACACATGAGCTCCCAGATGCGAGGCAACGAGTCCTGCAGGACGGCCAGATCCTGCGTTTGACGGTCTACGTACGAGTGCTCTGCACCTGATCGCAGCAGACCGCCTGTCCTGCCGCAGAGGACTTCGAGGATATCAGCGCCGCTTCGCACGATCCACTTGGCTGCCTCATTGGCCTCAACGAGGTGCTTGCATGCTTGCACGAAGAGTTCGAGAGCCCGTTCGACACCAGCTAGGGCGCCTGTTGTGCTCGCAAGCAGCGCCTTGAAGACATCGGCGCGCGATTCTGCATCTGTGTATGCCGTCCTCACAACGCTCTGCGCAGCATTGTGTATCTCAGAGACGGGACTTAAGTTGAGAGCAGTGAAGTCGGCTGCGAGGCGCACGCAGAGCTCCTGGAGATTGGACTGGCCCACACTGACGTCCGACTCGGCCAGCTCGTTGAGCATCGAGGGCAGCTGCTGCCTCATGCCTCGTATCGGACGAGAGATGGCCACGATGCACGCCTTGACTGCCTGCTTGTATGGCGCGTAGGTCCGAGACTCGACGCGCGGTGATGGGAGCAGGTGGGTATGGATGGCAGGCTCCCCGATCAGGATCGTATGGATCAGTGGCTTGATGAAGAGGCTTGCAGTCACAGCCAGCTCCGCCGTTGACGCAGCAGCGTTGAACTCCTGGTAGCTGTTGGACCAGAGTTCGGTGCAGATTGAGGGCGATGGATAACTTTCATTGATTGCCAGGGCGTAGATCTCCTCGGCAGTCTTCTGGCCAGGCTTTTTGCGCAGCTTGTACCGTGAGAGGTGAGAGAGGTGGATACTGGCGAGCGTGTGCACAGCATGCACAATTGTCGTGCAGTCTGCCTCAAGCATGAGCTGCACGAGAGTCTGTGCCGCTTGCCGCAGCGCATTTTCGCTGGACAGCGTCTCAGTCGAGCCCGGAAGCTTGCCGCGAAAGGCCAGAGTGGTGATCGTCCTAGCGTAGAGGCCTACAACCTGGCTGATGGTGAGCATGGTGAGAGACTGGAGGTCGGTCACCGCCTCGAATTCGGTGATGAGGAGTGTCAAGCCCTGATCCATTGCAAGCTGCTTGGCTGCAACAAAACCTTGCTGCATCCTCTCCAGGAGGAAGTGGGTGAGGCGCTTCAACACCTCGGCGTAAAGATTGGAAGAGCCGCCAGGAGGGGTATCTTGTCGGCGGGGGGTCGAGGTACCGCTCGAGGTGCCGTTGGCGACGGGCGTCTGAGGGGTTGAGGGCGAGTCTTGCGACGGAGTGGACGACAAGCTGGCCAAGAGCGAGGACATCCAGGCGACATAAGGCTGCATCATCGCAGCATTAGTCATCGCAGTGACCTCTTTCAAGAATGTTGTGTTGTCCAGGATGCTCGACAGCAGCACGAGAGGGTATTCGCTGTCCTTCTGGTTGGCCTCGCCCCAGAGGTCGGCTCCGCGGCTACGCAAGATACCATCGAAGGCTTGCAGCAAGTGCGGCAGTCGTGTCGTTGTGTCTTGTAGGTTTGGCAGAACAGCTGGTGCGAGTGGTGCAAGCGCTGTGGGCGCGCAGCGGTAGATAAGAGATGCAGCCGACCATAGCTCATCAAGTCGCTCTTCTAGCTGACTGGCGTCGGAAAGCTGGCTTGCAAGGCTCTTGACGACCTTTTGCATCGGTCGAGTTGTAGCGATGCCTTCTGACATGAGCAAAGCCTCACTCTTTCGCCCGTCGATCTGCATCGCTGCCCACTTCCTACTCTTCTCGTCAGGCTCAATAGCTAGGCGTAGCACCCCTGCCGCGATTTCAGGCATCGTTGACGTGAGCTTGTGTAGAGTGAGCGTCTCCTTCACCCTTTGGAGGATCTTCTCCCGGGCAGCTGCGGCTGAAAGGACAGCGTACAGCTCTGCAGTGGACAAGAATCCCAGGCCACTATTTGGAGCCGGTTTGCGTCGTTCGAAGAGATCGAGCGCAATGTTCTCCTCCCATTCGTCAACGTGAGTGAGGAAGCGCTCGACGGCATGCTCGGGGAAGCCGGCGAGGTAGCTGTCAGCGCGATGAGAGGGCAAGATATAAGCCAGGAGGACTTCATGAGATTTGCGGTCTTGCGCACTCACGTCTCCTGCAAGATCTTCTTCGCTCGCAAGTACCCCTTGAAGCAGTCAGGGCAGGAGTAGAGGGCCTTGGCCAAGAAGTCGAGCCACTCTTGAATCTCTGGCCCAATTTTGAAGCTGAGCACTCTTATCATGCAAGCATGAAACTGCCATTCTGGCTGGAGACTGCCTTTGGAGCAGAGAATGTGTGTCTTCTTGGCCCCGGCATCGTCTGACTTGATGTAATCGAGGGCCTTGGGGATCAGCTGGCCAAAGAGAGCCGTGTTCTTGGGATTGGCAGCGATCTGCGCGACGAGGCTGTTGACGTCTTGCGCCAGGGACGACTGCTTCGATGACGATGAAGGAGCTTCTTTTGGAGCGAAGGTTGGTGCTGATGAGGAAGAAGAGGAGGCGGCGGCGACGGCGCCGGTCGTGTGACGAGGAGGTGGGGTATTTGGTGTGCTGCTCCTTCGACGCTGCTCGCCGTTGGCCTTGGTTCCCCCTTCATCTGCCATTGCTTGTGTCCACCAGCAAGGCGAGAGATGAAGGAGAGATGGGTGGTGTGATTCGAAGGCACCTTGTTGCCTCCTCTTCTTGTAGACAGCAGTCACTGAGGATATTGATCGAGTTGTTGAGAAGTCATTGACTTTTTACATTCGACTCGACCCTCGACCTGCTCTGCACTGAGCGCTCACTCAATCTCAATTTCCTTGTCCGTCCGTCCGTCCGCTCATCCGCCTTGCCGCCTTTGAAGACGCGGCAATCAATTGGTGCGACGCGCCTCGACGTCGAGAGATGGACTCGACTCGAGGAGCCGTTTCCCATCCTTCATTCTTCACCCACCCTCGTGCCCGATCTCGCCGCCATGTCGAATTCAGGCGTTGTGCAGTACGACAATATCTTCCACAACCTCGAGCAGAACGCAGGCAGGCTTCGCTTTACCAAGGGAGGATTGGGATGGAAGCCCACAGCAGACAGCTCGGGCGCAGCAGGCTCGTCGTCGCAGACGCATACACTTGAGGCAGAGCGATTCAGGTCCTTCCAGTGGTACAAGGCAGCGCGAGGATACCAGCTGCGCATCAACATCGACAGCGAATCAGAGACAGAGCCGCCCCGCGACTGCTTTGATGGGTTCAAAAAGGAAGACTACGAGAGGGTGGCGGATATGGTGAGGGACCTATACGATGCGACGCTTGAGGCGGTCGAGACTTCGACGCGAGGGTGGAACTGGGGCAAGGCAGAGATTGAGGACAGCGATGTGCGGTTCTACGTAAAAGACAAGTGAGTGGGGACTGTGCACACAGCGGTGAGAGCGAAGGCGAGGTCAGCTCACATTCTCTTTACATCTGCCATCCCTAGGCTGGCATTTGAGGTACCCGTCGCCCACATCGCGAACTCAAACATTGCAGGCAAGACCGAAGTCAGCATGGAATTTGTCCACCCTGAAAGTCAGCAGCCAGCGACCAACACTGGCGCAACAAGCGGCAGCGGCAACAAGTCGGGCAAAAAGATCCGCGGCGATCAGTTGGTAGAGATGAGGCTGCATGTACCCGGCACAGTAGACAAGAGCGGCGGCGACGATGATGACGCAGAGGCTGATGGCGAGGACGGCGGCGAGGAAGATACGGCCGCCAATGTCTTTCACGACCGTATCAAGCGCAAGGCGGACATTGGCCAGGCAGCAGGCGATAGTATCATCGTCTTCAAGGAGGTTCTCGTCCTCACGCCGCGCGGCCGCTATGACATCGACATGTTCCCCACCTTCTTGCGCCTCCGCGGAAAGACGTACGACTACAAGGTCCTCTATCAATCGATCAACCGCCTCTTCCTCCTGCCCAAGGCGGACGAAGTGCACGTTCAGTTCGTCATCGGCCTCGATCCTCCCATTCGCCAAGGTCAGACCCGCTACCCGTACTTGGTACTGCAGTTCCCTCGCGAAGAAGAGATGGACGCCGAGCTCAACTTGGATGACGAGACGATCCAATCCAAGTACGAGGGCAAGCTCAAGCGTCGATACGAAGAGCCAACATTCAAGGTCGTCACCAACCTCTTCAAGGTCCTCTCCGGCCAGAAGCTCACGGTCCCCGGCTCCTTCTCCAGCTCGGGCGAGCATGCTAGCGTCAAGTGCAACGTCAAGGCTACCGAGGGTTTGCTATACCCGCTGGACAAGGCCATGCTTTGGGTCAGCAAGCAACCTATCCACGTTCCGTACAGCGATGTGCATCAAGTCATCTTCTCTCGCGTTGGGCTGGGAGGCAGCACAGCTGGCGTGACCTCGTCCAAGACCTTCGACCTGCGCGTCAACACCCGCTCGGGCACAGAACATACTTTCGCATCGATCAACCGCGAAGAGCACGATCGCCTCAATGCTCACTTCATCGAGCGCAAGCTCCGCGTCAAGAACGAGATGAACGAGAGCGAGCTCGGCCTTGCACAGGCATTGAACGATGAGTCCTCTTCGGACGAGGCGGAGGACAGTGACACTGGCAAGAAGAGCAGAAAGTCCGCTGCAGGGGGCAAGGCCGCTGCCGCTGCTGCTGGAGAAGACGATGATGAGGACTCGGAGGAGGACGAGGACTTCCAGGCTTCGTCGGATGATGATGGTGGGTCGCCGAGTGAGGCGTCGGATGAGGAGTCGGATGCGACTATGGCTGATGGCGATGACGATGATGATGAGAGGCCGGCAAAGAAGAAGAAGTCGAGCAAGTAGGCGCGAGGACGTAGAGTTGCTTTCCTGTAGTCATCAGTCAATTTGAGTCAATGCGCTGCTCGATGCGGTGATCGGCATCCTTTCCCAGCCTTGATCGATGGCTCCTCTCATCTCCCGTCGCGTGGTGGCTGTTGGTGTTGGTTGCTCTCGGCCTTCCGCGCCTGCAGCTTGCATTCATCTGGGTTGTGCGCCTCCTCCGCCGCCTCTGAATTGCTTCTCACCATTCGAACCTCCGCACCTTGTCCATCGCAGCATGGCGTCCTTCTTGTCGACGGCAGCGTCGTATCTTGGGCGAACACAGCTCAGCACTAATTATACGGTCGATACGTCTGCGCCGTGAGTCATCAGCGACGGATGCAGCGCCGAACGTCAACACTACGTCAACCGGCCATTAACACTCTGTCGAAACTTCCCACTCTCCCATCGCAGCCCCGTCTATTGCGGCAACTGGAAAGTCTCGCGAGCAGTACGCAACTCAGGCACCTCTTCTCCTGGTCCATCATCGGTGCCTGGAGCTGGAGCGGCGGGATCGTCAAAGGACAGCTCTGCAGCTGATCTAGGCGCCGGGAAAGGTGTCGTGAGCATATGGGAGGCAAAGCTCGATGCGAGAGGTGGGGCCAGGCAGATCTTGATTGACATGCTCAAGAAAGAGGTGAGCCTGTCAAGATGCCAAGCATTCGAGTGCTCAACACGCTGACCGCCAATGCCTCATCCCACCGCTAGGCCTCATCCCTCACTCGACTGCGACACCCATGCATCCTCTCCGTCGTTGAGCCCGTCGAAGAAACGCGCAGCCTCCTCACCTTCGCTACCGAGCCCGTCGTGGCATCACTCCAGCAAGCTGTCGTAGCCAGCGAGTCGGCTGGGCGCGCCTCGTCAGAAGTAGCGCTGGACGAGGTCGAGATTCAAAAGGGTCTGCTGCAGGTAGCTCGGGGTCTCGAGTTTCTTCATACGGCGGGGATGGTCCATGGCAACCTGGACGGACACTCGGTCTGCATCAATGCGAAGGGCGACTGGAAACTGTGTGGATTTGGCTTCCTCACGCCACTCAAGCAGCCCGATGGCACCCCTACGCCCTTTAGGCATCCGGACTACGACCCATCCCTTCCGCCGTCAATGAGCGTCAACTTCGACTACCTCGCACCGGAGTACGCTCTCGACGAAAAGCGAGAGCCAGCAAATGACATGTACTCGCTAGGCTGTATAGTCTACGCTGTTCATTCACGCGGGGACCCGCCATTCAGGAATCGCAACTCCCTCTCCAACCTACGCAATAACGTCGACAGGCTGGCAACAATGCAGGGAAGCAGCGAGTGGAGTCGTTTAGGAAGGGACGTGCTCGACTTGCTCTCCTCTCTGCTCACACGTTTCTCCGGTGGAAGGCTGACGGCGCAGACTTTCCAGTCCGCAGCCTACTTCAACAGCATCCTCGTCTCAACGCTCAAATTCCTCGAACGAGAATCTTTCAGCGGGCGGAGCAAAGAGGAACGGGTACAATTCCTCAAGGGCCTCCTCGGCGTGCTACCTCAATTCTCCGATCGCCTCCTTCGCCGCAAGGTGCTACCTGCGTTGTTGGAGCTGATGAGCGACCGCTCTCTCCTCCCTTTCATCCTCCCCAACGTCTTCCACATCGCCCGCACCCTTTCCAGCATCGAGTTCACATCCTCAGTACTGCCCCGTCTTCAGCCCTTGTTCGCGGTACAGGACCCGCCACAGAACCAGCTCATGCTCCTCGACCAAATTGAGCTGTTCGTCTCCAAGACCTCTCCTCCAGTATTCAGGGAGGGTGTAACCCCGCTCCTCTACTCTGCTCTAGAAGCCGAGCAGATACAAGTGCAAGAAAGGGCCCTTCAGCAAGTACCGCGTCTCTGCGAGGTGCTGGAGTTCAGCCATGTGAAGGAGGTCCTCTTCCCTCGAATCGCAGTGCTGTTCAGCAAGACGAAGATCCTCAGCGTCAAGGTCAACACCCTCATTGCCTTCCATCAAATGGTCTCTCTACTGGACAAGCACACCCTATCGACTAAGCTCGTGCCTCTTCTTGCCCGCATCAAGACCCGTGAGCCATCAGTCATGGTCGCCACCCTCGCTGTACATGAGGCGTTGGCAAGCAAGGTGGATCGTGAGGTCCTGGCGACGGAGATTATCCCGCAGCTCTGGGTGATGAGCATGGGACCCCTTCTGGGCGCGGAACAGTTTGAGCGCTTCATGGGCGTGGCGAGGGAGATGGGCGAAAAGGTTGCCAAGGAGCATAGTGAGCATTTGAGGGAGGCGAGGAGGATGCAGGAGCACACGGAGGCTTATGATCGAACAAGAACAGGCGGCGGCGGTGGCGAACTGATGAACTCTGGTGGAGCTGGGCAAGCGAGCGGCGAAGTTGATTTCGCCACTTTGGTTGGGAGCGGGAAGGATAGTGGAGCAGGAGTAGCAAGGGACGTGACGGGAGCAAAGCCTGCCGCGTCTTCTTCGGCATCAGCACTGCCCTTTGACCCCTTCGCATTCGACGACCTCAACACCAATGCGTCGACCTCAAACTCTCGAGCCGCAACTCCCGTCCTTACTCCCTCTCACACTGGCTCCTCCCTTCGTCCGACGCCAGCCACAGCCGGGACCTCACGTCCCTCCCTCAGCACAAGCACAACGAACGGCACACGGTCGAGCTCGTTTACCTCGCCCTTTCCTGCCCCTCCAGCTTCCTCTTCCTCTATCCCGGCAAGCTCAATACTCAGGCCAGGGATGCCCAGCTCTTCTTCCAGCTCGAGCTCATTGCGTACCTCGACGACGGCAACAGCGGCAAAGCCGGCGCCAACGCCCCCACCGGGCTGGTCAGGGTCGACGCTGATGCCTACGAGCAGCGCCGGGGGGAGCAGCATGGGCTCGTCAGCACCTATGGGATCGAGCGCAGGCGGGTCTACGGGGTCAGGACCGAACTACAATATCTCCCTCTCTCCCGCCTCTGGCTTTGGGAGCGCTCCAACTTCAGTGGGCAACGGAAGCGCCGACAGCTCATCCGGCGCAATGAGCAACTTCTCCGGCCTCCCACCACTCGTGCCACAGACCTCCTCGCTGGGCGCGTTGAGCGCGAGTGGGTTTGGCGGAGGAGGAGCAGGAGGAGGAGGCTGGAAGCCCAGCGGTGGCCAAAGTGGAGTGTTGCAGCCGACAAAGAAGAGTGGAACAGCTGGCAGCATGGCAGGGGCGAAGCAGGGCTTTGCGGGGAGTGAGTTTGATCCTTTTGCGTAGAGTAGAGCATGAGCCTCCCTCTTCAGAGGCGACTTCCAATCAATTCATCGCAACTGCCGTCGTGAAGCTGGGTTCGAGCTCCAAATCACTTCACCTAGCTATCATTTCTTATGTGGCAAAAGCTTGTCTGATACTGCAACAGCCTCGAGCGCGTTGGTGGCTGGAAGTTGTTATTGCCGATCATTCCCGACATCAATGATGCTGCTGACATCGAGCCGTAACCTGGCATTGCCCTGGAAGCTCCCCTCTTTGCTCAACGCCTCTCATCGAGCCCGATTAATAGCTGCCAAGCCCAGCTAGGTGATCGAGCATTGCTGCAGGAACGAACCAGTGATGAGGGATGGGCATTGAGCCCCTGGATGAAGGAAGGGCGCTCGCAGCAACATCGGTTCGCCGACATTTGATGTCGTGTGCCACTCTGCCTCCTTGTCCCCTTCTTACTCACCTTCACCGTTCCCACACCTCATCATCTCCGCTCCTCTTTGCCGCTGGTATGCCGGGATCCCCGCCAAGCCATTTTTGAGCCCAACTCCCTAATCCTATTGTGCCCTCGTCTTCGTCCCTCGCCCGCCGTTTCCCCGCACTCTTGCTGCAACCTGGCGTGGATGGGATCCGCCGGCACTGCACCCCGCACTTTGTGAAGCTCCACCGCGGATGACGAAGTGCAAGAAGCGCGATTTCCAAGCGAGCCGTGCCCACTGAGGGAGAAGAGTCCGGGTGTGCCTGAGGCATCGCTGCTAAGCCGGCTTCAGGCCGGCTGATATAGAGTCTGGGGATGCCTTTGCTGCGAGCAGATGATCTCTTCCCTTTCATCCATCCAATTCATCCCCCTTCCCTTGCATCCTACCGTTTCCACCCCCCTTCATCTCCTGGCTATGAGCTCTGCAGGCGAAAAAGATTCGAAGGGCAGCAACTCGCCCGGCGAGCGCGATGGTGGGCACGTCCTGGGCGCCACGCGCACCTACTCACGCGACAATGACAGCGCAGAGGCCAACAAGGCCGCACTTGGACCCCAGCCTGTTGACCCTCTCGATGCAGCTTCCAAGCAGTGGGACTTTTCGGACATCGATGAGAAGAAGCTGAGGCGCAAGATTGATTTCAGACTCATTCCTGTGAGCCAGCGGTTCAGCGGGACGAGGCGGGATGTCGCAAAAACGCGTCGCTGACTTTGCCTACGGCGCTCGACAATTAATATCTTCTCTCCACCCACAGTTCCTCTCTCTGCTCTATCTGTTGTCATTCCTCGATCGTTCCGGTGAGTTCGTTGGCTCAACCAGCAATGAGCGGCCTTAGTCATGTGCGGCTGTGATTGACCCCGTTCGCCCTCCACCGTCCCGCAGCAATTGGCAACGCCCGCCTCTTCCACCTCGAAGATGAGCTAGGTATGCGGGGAACTCAGTACAACGTTGCTGCCTCGATCTTCTACTTCTCGTACGCCTTCTGTTCGTACAAAGACGAGTGGCGATCCAAGGCTTCGTTCCCGCTCAACTGACCCTCTGTGCCTCTCTCGTCTGCAGTTGAAGTTCCCTCAAATGTTCTTCTGAAGCGCCTCACTCCCTCCAAGTGGTTTGGGACCATCACGATGCTCGTCGGAGTCTGCATGCTTGCACAAGGCGTTGTGACGAACTATGCGGGCCTTTTGGGCGCTCGTTTCGCTCTCGGTGTGGCAGAGGCAGGTGGGTTCCGCTCCTAACTTCCCTTAACGTTTCTATCATCACCATTGACCATTTTCCTGCCTTTCTCACAACCTCTTAGGTCTCTTTCCTGGCGCACAGCTCCTACTGAGTGGATGGTACCCTCGCAAGAGCTTTGGGCTTCGCAGTGCCATCTTCTTCTCAGCCGCCACGGTGTCCGGTGCCTTTGGAGGCCTGCTCGCTGTAGGTCTCTCCAAGATCCGAGCAGGGGAGTACAGCGAGGAAAACGATGCGTGGCGCTGGATCTTCATCGTCATTGTAAGGATCTTGCCTCTCCGACCGTGCCAGTCATTTACTGATCTCGACCTGGCTTCCCTCGCCGACAGGGCTTGGCGACCTTCGTTGCCGGCGTGTCCGCCTTCTGGCTCTGCGCCGATTTCCCTGACACAGCCAAGTTCTTGACGCCAAAGGAACGTGCGTGGGTCGTCGCCAATCTCCAAGCTGACTCTCAGTACTCCGCTGCTGGAGAGTCCTTTACATGGCGCAACTTCTGGAAAGGATGGGCCGACATTAAGACTTGGGTCGCCGCTCTGGCCTACATGGGCGTTGACGGACCACTCTACGCATTCTCCGTCTTCACGCCCACGATTATCAAGAGTCTTGGAAGCTACGACTCTATCGAGTCGAACTTGCTCAGTGTGCCCATCTACGTATTCGCCTGCATCGTCACGGTTGCCGTGGGCTTCCTTGCAGACCGCTACGGGCGCAGGGCGCTAATCAACCTCATCCTCATTGTAGTAGGTATCATTGGATACGCCATCCTGATTGGCGTCGATCCGCGCCAGACGCCCGGCGCATCCTACTTTGGCATCTACCTCGCTGCGGCTGGCATCTACCCGCTCATCGCCAACACCATTGCCTTGACCGGATCGCACATTGAGGGGACGTACAAGAGAGGTGTCGTCATGGGCGTCGTCATCTCATGGGGTAACATCAATGGAGCAGCTACCTCGCAAGTGTACCTGCCTAGGCAGTCTCCTCGCTACCAAATGGGCCATGGCATCATCATTCTCTACCTCGGTATCGGCTGGATCTCTTCTGCTCTCTACCTCTACCTGATCAAGCGAGCAAATGCCCAACGAGAGCGCGGGGAGTGTAGCGAGATCATCCTCGACCACATGCCTGAAAGCGAGGCCGTACCTGCTGCGGAGGAGGCAAGGGCAAAGGCCATTGCAGACGTCAGGGCCCAAGGTGGTGGCTTGAGGAACAGGTGGAAGGCAATCAAGATGCAGCTGCACATGGAGTCGGGGATGACGTACGCTAGCGTTGATGAGGCGAAGAGGCTGAGGGGAGACGACTACAGCGGGCACCGTTACTCGTACTGAAGCGCAAGTGCGAGGAATGAGCGCGAGAAGAAAAAGGTGGTGGCGCGGCGGGACGTAGCGGGAAACGGCCTGAATCAGGGCCACCGCTGTCCATATCGTATGTATTTTAATTCTGCCGCAGATGACCTCGGGCTTCTGCAGACAATATTTGCCAACGTTGTCATCTATGCCTGTGCTTCTGCAGTGGTGGCTGTGTCGTACAAGGGCAGGCAGTGGAAGCCATCTTCTCGCTGCGTGCAGACCCGTGTCGAGGCGCGCCCACGCGTCACGGAAAGGGATTCCAATTTCCAGACGCATGACGGACGGGAGCTGAGCAAAGTGTTGGATGTCGTCCTCGTCCTACTTCTCGTCACCTCGCTTTCCTCGAATAATTGTTATCGTCATCGTCTTCAGTGGCCCTCGCTCTCATCGCGACTTCAAGCTATGAGGCGTAGCGGCAGCAGCAGCAGCGGGGCTGCCCGTAGCCAATTCAGACCGCCCTCGTTCCTGCGAAGGACGGATGACGCTCGTGGCGATCACGCTGAGAGCAGTCGTGGAGCATCATCTGGGTCTGCATCTGTAGAAGGCTCCGTCCAAAGGCTGTCGTCGGCTGGCGGCAGGTCGAACCCATTTCAGCGAGGTCCAGCTGGCATACCACCGCCTCATCCCTCGGCCGGCCGACGAGTTGAGTCAGCTAAGCCGGCCGGCGGCAGCGACGATGTTGAAGGCGATGTCTTCAGCCACAGCATCGACTCGGCCGCGCCTGAAGAGCGCCGTAAGGATCCTGCTTACGAGCCACGCCAGTCCACAGCCTCTGCCTCGACGTCAGATGGACCCAGCTCTCCCTCAAAGCCTGGCCTCGTTGAGTATTGGATGTGCATGTGGCGCAAGCCTCAGGGTCGCAAACACAAGACGTGGGACGGAGACGCTGTTCTCATAGTCGACCGTCAGAGAGGCACATGCAAGCTTAAGTGCCAAGAGAGTGGCAGAGAGTGAGTCGACTCCGCGTCAGGCAGCATATAGGGCGGTCAAATTGAGCATCGCGCCCTCCTCTCCTTCGCCCGCACAGCCTCGCCTTCAGCTCGACTCTAGCTGGCAAAGTATTTGAGAGCGGCGCAGAGATGTCGCTGGGCGGCAAAGAGATCGAGGTTGACCACGAGATCTCACAGCGAGAATATCTGTCTGGCATCCCCGACTCGTACCAATGGCCAGCCTCCACCAAGTCTCTCACCAAGCAGGCCAACTCGCGCGCCTCGCCCGTATCGTCCAACGTTTCACCTCCTTCACGACTGATGGCGCCAGCTCCAGCTGCATCCTTCTACTCCAAGCCGCTACCCAAGCCCAAATTCAAGGACCCTTCGCATCGAGGTCTGTCTCCTGAAGTCGTGAAAGCGCTTGAGCGTCAGAGAGACGACGGCGAGGCAGCTGTGGCCCTCAAGTCTTCGATCAAGAGCAACCACGGCGAGACATCAGGCTCTGCCCTAACTACATCGCGCTCCAAAGCATCGTCTCGATCAATCAACGATCGTGCTGTCCCGTCACCTCCTCCGCAGCCTCGCCCGAACGGCCTCTACCACCGCATGGACGCCCCCGAACCAAGATACGATCCTCTCGCGCCCAATGCCATCGTCATGGATCGGCCTACGGCTGACCACCAGGCGCGTTTCAACAAGCGCGGAGACCCTATCGTTGATGTCGTAATCAACCCTTTCCTAGCTCAGTCTCTGCGTCCGCACCAAATTGAAGGCGTCAAGTTCCTGTACAATCGTCTCATGGGCTTGGTCAACGATGAGGCAAGTCGTGGAGCCATCCTGGCAGATGAAATGGTGAGGGTGGGCGAGTAGCGTAGATGGCCGCGTCGTGCTCGAGCTGACCGTACATGTGTTCTCGCGCAGGGTCTGGGCAAAACACTTCAGACGATCACGCTCGTCGAGACGCTTCTGCGTCAGAGTCCCTACTACTCCTCATCGAAACCACGCGTCATCGACAAGGCCTTGATAGTATGCCCGCTCTCCCTAGTCAAGAATTGGCAGCGAGAGTTTCGCAAGTGGCTCGGCACCAACGGTTCTTCAAACATCGGTGTCGTGGCCGTTGATGGTAACAAGGGCAAGGAGGTTACGCAACGCTTCGTGACCTCCAAGCGCGACTCTGTCCTCCTCATCGGCTACGAGAAGCTGCGAAGCTGCATTGACATCCTTGCAAGCGCACAGCCGCCCATTGGCCTCATTGTGTGCGACGAGGGACATCGCCTCAAGTCCAAAGACGCGAAGACGACCAAGATGTTTGATCAGATGTCCACTGATCGGCGCTTGATCCTCACGGGCACGCCGATCCAGAACGATCTCTCTGAGCTCTACGCCATGATTGACTTCGTGTGTCCAGCCCTCTTGGGCGAGTATAGCACCTTCAAGAGCATCTTCGAAGATCCTATCCTCAAAAGCCGCATGCAATACTGTTCCAAGGAGGACCGTGATCTGGGCCAGACCAGAAGCAAAGTCCTCGGCGAGATCACGCGCATCGTCGTCCTACGCCGCACCGCCGACATCCTCGACGGTTATCTCAAACCAAAGACGGAGGCCATTGTCTTCTGCAGTCCAACTCAGGTGCAGATCGAACTCTATCGCCACGTCCTTCGCTCGACCGAGGTTCGGGCAGTGACCAGTGGCTCAGGCGGCGGTGCTGCTCTGCCTCTGATCCTTCTTCTGCGCCAAGTCTGCGACACACCCGAGTTGTTGCTCAAGGTCGTTGAGGGCAAAAGCACAGGCAAGACGTCGCTGGCTCATGAGGTATTGCAAGACTCGCTGGACTTGTTCCCCACGAAGCGTGTCACCGGCGACGTCAATCTGAGCGGCAAGCTCATTGCTCTCTCCAAGATGCTCAAGATGATCAAGGACGAGACGGACGACAAGGTGGTGCTCGTCTCAACCTTCTCTTCGACGCTGGACATTCTCGAAGCCTTTTGCAAGCGATCGAAGTATCCCTTCGAGCGGCTCGATGGCCAGACAAAGCAAGACGACCGTATTGCAAATGTCAACAGCTTCAATCGAACGTCGCGCTCCCAGTCGTTTATCTTCTTGCTCAGCACCAAGGCTGGCGGCGCAGGTATCAATCTCATCGGCGCGAACCGTCTCTTCCTCATGGAGCCCGAGTGGAATCCAGCCCTCGATCACCAAGCAATGGCGCGCATCCATCGCGACGGGCAGAAGAAACATTGTTACATCTATCGGATGATGATGGCCGGCAGCATGGACGAGAAGATCTTCCAACGACAGATCCAGAAGCTAGGCATCAGCGATGCGCTCATGGGCGCAGGTGCGGACGCAGACGAAAGCGACGGCGACGGCGACGGCAACGATGGCGGCAAGAAGCGTAAGCGCTCGTCACACGCAGGCACGTCATCCACCAGCGGCAGCAAGAAGTCCGGCGGCGACTCGTTCACGCCCGAAGAGCTGAAGGACATTTTCACACTGCACGAGAACACGCCCTGCCTATGCCACGACCAGCTTCTCTGCTCGTGTGGTGGGCGAGGAGAGCTCCTTAGCAGCCAAGCTCAGGCGCTCCTCAACAGCTCGCAGGGTGACACGGATGACTTCGATCCTACGACTCGCGGCTTCGTCCCAGCTTCGCAGCACACGGCGCAGAGCGAGATCCAGCATGCTAGAGAGGCGAGAGCGCGATTGGCCGGTTTGGCTGACTGGAGGCACATTGAGACAATCAGCGGCAAGAGAGACCAGAGCCCCGGTGCGGATGACGGGGATGACTCCGAGAACGAGGATGGGCTCGCAGCATCGGTCAAAGCACTCGCCGACGATGCGGTGCTCAGTGAAGTCGTACGCCGTCAAAAGGATGTAGCTAAGAAGATCAAGATCAAGACGCGCCTTTTAAAGGAGCAAGCAGAGCAAGCCAAAGCCGCAGCACAAATCGGCGAGCTCGAAGAGCCTGAAGACAAAGGTGGCAAGTCCCTTTCCCTTCTCGAGGAGATGGACCTCGACGCTCTCGAAGCCAGTGCAGCAAAGAAGAGGACTGACCAACAGAAAGCCAGAGCTGAAGCTGCGGCAGCAAAGGCGGCAGCCGTACTTATTGAGACGGGCAGCGGCGGGTGGAGAATCACGGACGAGGAGCCTGGCAATATTGTCTACGTGCTCACACGCCAGTCGGGTGGGGAGAAGAGAAAGAAGAATAGAAGTTCGGCTGACGTCGATGCGGAGGAGCCTGATCAAGACCAAGTCGCCACCAGCAGCAAAAGCAAGCTCTTCCTCGAAGCTGATGATGACTCTGACAGTGATGGAGATGATGACTCTGAGGAGGATGCAGCGATCGTCTCAATGCAGAAGCGACAACGCCGTCAGCAAGCAGAGAAGAGTGGGCGTCGTACCGTGAAGCTCGGTATTCTTGACGAGGATGATGAGGAAGTGGAGGAGATAGACGACTCCGGCGAAAAACCCATCATTGCAGGCAGCTCGGGTCGCCCCGCGGGCTCAAGCTCCTCGTCTGGCGTTCAGATCAAGCAGGAGCCAGGAGTCAAAGCAGCAACCGCTCCAAGTCAGTGGATAGACTATGAGATGAGAGGGGAAGAGGGCGAGGACGAAGTAGACGAAGAGGAGAAGAGAAATGACGATGCTGCCGATTCATCGTGCTCGTGGTCAGCATCGCCTCCGCCAAGCAAGGAAGAGGTGGAGGAGGCCGACAGCGATGAATGAACGGATTGGAGAAGCTGTTTACTCAAGGCGGCCGGTCATATTTTCTGTCGTCTACATCTTTCTTCTCGAAAATAGCACCTAAAGCTCTGAATATCGATACCAATCATCAACCTCATCGCGGCATCAATGTGGCTGGGCGCGTAGAGAGGCTTAAGACGACGAGCCGCTCGGACCGCCCTGCATTTCGGCTCGGCGGGAAAGTGTTGGTTTGGTCTGGGTGATTCAATGAGGTCTTGCCCTCGTACCCTTTCTTCACCCCCGTCACTACTTCACTGAGGAACGACATCTTCGCAGCATAGCATACACTCGGTGCAGAGACTGCTGCGACAGCACTGACTGCAACAGTGTCACCGTCGAAGGGTGACTAGGATGGCCAACAATCCGCATTTCGACTTCACACCAACTCTTTCATCCTCCTACTCGCACTCCTCTTCCTCCTCCTCAAGAGCCCTGCAGTCGGCAGACAACAATCCTTACTTTGAGTTTCAGGGCTCCTCGTCCTCATCGTCTTATCATCGGTCGCCTCCTGGCGGATCAAGACGAAGCTCAGCTAGTAGCGGCGGGCAACGCCGGTACAGGACCTCGAGTCCAGTCAACACCTTCCATGGCCCTCCTCCTGCGTCAACGACAGGCAATGGTGGCTGGCGGGAGATAGAGCGTGTGGCAGGGTCGGACAGCACCCATCAGCAAGACAAAACAGCACTGGGCGATGCACTACTCGAGGGGTCGAAGCATGGCGGACCACAAAGCGTTTGTGTCCTGGACACGAACACTCTCGTACATGCAGCCGCTTTCTTTGAATCCCTCTTTCGTCTGCTACTCCAAGGCATGGCGAACGCATCTTCACCCATTTCCTCATCATCATCTTCCACCAGCTCAGGCCGCCATTCCAATCCATTCGTATTGGTCATCCCACACTTTGTCCTCGAAGAGCTCGACGCCCTAAAAGTCCGGCCTTCCGTAGGTCCACAAGCTCGCAAAGCCAACCACATCCTGCTCCGCGCCTTGGAAGCGCAGCAGCGGCTAGCACGGCAGCTACGCCAGCGAGAAGACGGCCAGGGACGGAGCTCTTCTCCCAAGAATAGCGGCGAAGAGCTACCCCGCTCCCGGCTATGCATTCTAGTAGAGAAAGCTCAAGAAGCCCTGCCCCGCTCTGCTCGCAGCACTGGCTGGTCAGTCGATGTCGCTCTAGTGTCTCTGTGTCACACACTTCAGCGACAGACGGGCCTTCCCGTCGTATTCTGCAGTAATGACACGAATGCACGAACGCGCGCAGAGATTGAGGGGGTGCAGACCTTCGACCTTGGAGCTGTACTGAGGGCGAGTGCCAGGGTGAGGGCAAAGGAGAGGAGCAAAGTGAGGAGGGTCAGCGGAGGTGACCGAAGTAGTGCGGCGAGTATCTGGAGTGGAAGTGGGAGGAGGGGTAGTGATGGCGACGAGAGAGCTGTAGAGGGACGTATCGGCGAAGCAAGTTGCCCGGATGAGGCGCCAGAGATGTTGTTGGAGCAGTGGGCGGTGCAGATTGGCGGTGGAACAACTGGGGATGATGCTGGTTGCGATGGCAAAGACGAGGCTGACTCGGCCCGTGTACTGGGAGAGCAAGCACTGCCATCGTTGCGTGTTTCCAACGGATACTCCACCGCTCTTACGCAACCATCGACAGAGGACGATGGCATGGACATGGACCTTGACGCGCAGGCCGCCGCACCTCACCAAGAGCACACTCACCAGCCGCAAGATGCTGTCACCAAGCGTACCCGTCTCTCGACATCAGATCCTCCTACCGGCACAACAGATCATTTCCCTGCCTCAACCAATCAGCTGGCCGACCTCCCTCCCTCCGCTGATGTCGAGCTCAATCCCACGTTCCATTGGCCCAGTGGCGGCACGACATCCTGGAGCGGCAACTCATCCGCAAAGGCAAGTAGTCAGCGGCAGCTTCGTCCTCTACCGAAATCTGTCGAAGCAAGGCAAACGACATCAGATGGCAGAACGGCGAACGGCGGTGCATTGGCTTCGTAGGGCATGTAGAAGGGAATCGTAGACTGGCGGCTACACAACGGTATCAACAAGCGAGCATCATTATAATCATTCTGTATCTTTATACCATCTCCAATTCATCAATAGCTTCATCCATCAAACGACCACGGTGCGAGAGGAAAATGTCCGTTGTTAGAAAGGCTGAAAGTTGCGGAGGGGTATCGAAAGCAGGCTGGTAGCCACGATGCAGTAGTCGGGCCTTCTTTGGCGGAGAGGAAGTACATAGACGAGAGACTCGCATCATCACCACTGCCAACCACCAGGGAAGCTCTTCTCCTGCTCCGTCTTCGTCGCAGAAGCATCATTGTGTCCCTCCTCTGCCACTTCATGGATGACTCCACCGCCTCCAGATCGCCAAGCCTGCATTTGCGTATCGCCGGAGCTGGAACGCGAGCCGGTGCTGGACATGCGGCGCCCCTGTCCGTGACCGTGGCTTTGGCTTTGAACTTGGCTCTGCATGCCAACAGCCGCTGCGGCAGCGGCAGCGGTAGACGACTCAGAGGGACCACGACTACTTGACCCATCTCCGTCCCCAGACTTGATGCTGGGCAGCTTCTGTACCATGCGACCTAGGTGACGGACGTACGAGGGAGTGTTGGTCGTAGTCGTAGGGCGGTTAGAAGATTGAGTAGGTGGCGTAGGAGGAGGAGCTAAGCCGGTTGGCGAGGCGGCGGTAGAAGGTGAGACTGAGCGACTCCTACTTGCCAGCCTTGGATCGGGTGCAGCGACATCGACTAATCCAGGCATAGAAGGCAGATCGTCACCGTACTTGACGCTCTCCGCCGCAGTGGCAGCACTGCCGCTGCTACTGGCAGAACCACGGCGCGACCTCGACGGCGAAGTCGAGGCTGGGGCTGCGGCGGGCACTGAGATCGATCCACCCGAAGAGCGGCGAGAGGAGGCAGCGTGGCGGTGCGCAAGTCTACGGCGCTCCTGGCTCGGGGTGCGCTCGTGACGTGTGAAGCCGTCCTCAATATCGGCGCTGGCGCCTCGAGCGCCTCTGTTCGGAGAGCGGGCCCCGTGACCCATGTCTGACTCGTCATCGTCATCGTTGTCCCCTCCTCCTCGCCCAAACCAGCCAGAGATGCCCAATTTGCTGGCAGCCTTAACATGCTGTGGCTTTGCCTCCTCGTTCTGACGTCCGGCCTTCTCCAGATCGCGCGAGTAAAAGGCATCGTGGCTCAGCACGGGGACATTCTCCTCATCCTCTTGTTCGGTCACTCCCACCGCAACACTGCTCGCACCCCACAAGCGGCGATATAGGGCTACACCCCACCCTTCGGCGCCGGCGCTGCCCTGGCGTGGATGAGCAGCTTCGGCGGCATGGAGACCGTCTTCGTCTTCCTGGTGCTGGGAAGGCTCTCCACGCTGCCAATTGAAGCGCGATAGGCGAGGCGCAGTGAGTGACGAGCCTGATCTTGACTCGGGAGCGACCGACGCCATGGTGACCGAGTAGCCGTCGTGCGTATCCACATCTCTACTTGTTCGTGGGCCGTTTTGAACGTGCGCTGCAGCCTTCTCCACGTCCGCAGGAGTGAGCGTATTGTCATCGTTCTCGTACGCCCATTGTGCCTTGTACGGCTGGCGATGTCCTCCTGCGGCCTTCTCCTCCATCAAAAGACGATGCATCTCAGCACTCTCTCCCACTGTCCCGCCCACTCTACCTCCACGCATCACCTTTTCCTCATCACCGGTCACGGGTGCCTTCCCCTCTACCAGCAACGTGTCCGGGCCCAGCCCAAGAAGACGATTGTAGCGTCGAAGGAGGTGGAGGAAGAGGACCACAAACACCAGGTAAAGGGCAGCCCGGAGCGCCGCAGCGATGATGAAGAGGCGGACCGTGTTCTTCCCCCCCTCTTGTGCGCACGGAGCGGCTCCAACGTCTGGCACTCCCCAGATGAGGTCAAACTCCCATTTACCTGCACAACGTCGTCCCACATCCCTCGTGATTGCCTGTGCTAATCCCTTCTTGCTCTCCTCGGCGTAGTACTTGTGCCACGCGGCAATCAATCCCACGTTCGCGAGGGACATGGCGATAGCGATGATCCCGCCGAGGAGGACGGCGAAGAACACCACTGGAGTGGCGAAGGACGATACCCGGGAGAAGCGGAGGTAGATTGCCGCGAGGAGGAAGAGAAGGAGGGAGTACGAGGTCAAGATCACCGAAAGAAGTGACATAGTACGCAAGAGGGCGTCCCGTCGGGCAGTACTGCTGGTAGTACCGGCACTGGCACTTGCGCTGGCCGCCGCTGTGGCCGCATCTGGACTGAGGGTTGTTGGCGTCCCTAGATGAATCCAGGCGATCACGTAGCGGGCGAGACAATACGCTGTGAGAGCGATGAGGGGTAGAACCGCTGCGCCAGCCGCTATGCGGGCGCGTCGCTTGAGCTTAAGCGGCGTCATGAGGCGCAAGCGCTGCGTCTCGCGGGAGAGGAGGACCGCATTGGCTGCTTCTTCCTCCAGGAGATCGTCCTCAGCTGCTTGAAGATATTGCTTGCTGGCGAAATCGCCCGGAGGTGTGCGTGTGGGCGCAAGGGTAAGAGCAGAACCATGTGATGCCGGGCTGTAAGTGGCCGCGTTGCTTTGATGCGGTGCAGGGGCCTGACCGTACCTTTGCGGCGGAAGGAGAATGGAGCGCGATGGCTCCTCGGGCATGTGAGGAAGGTCGTTGCCTATTGAGCGGCTGCGCTTAGAGCGACGGGGCATCGCGGACTACAAGTGTATCGAAGAAGTTGCTAAAGGATGTTGTGAGAGTGATTTCTGCGTTGTCACAATTGGTCGGCCGCGTCGTCGTTATTCGTATCGTGTCGTGAGGGTTGTCGTTAGAGGGTCGTCAAAGGGGCATGATGGCGAGCGTAAGTGGGATCGAAGGCAAGAGTCATGCCGGACGAGAGCTACGAAAGCCACTTCGAGGCTTCGTCTCATCTTCTTGGCGTACCCCTAATCCAAGGTGAGCCCTTGACATCGATCGCGGCCTCTGGATGCGAAGCACCCCTGAGTGAACGAACCTCTGCGACGCGCTTGGGCCCTGCACTGCGTGCGAGTCCGTGCCGCCGGTTCAAGCCGCGGACGCGCTAGCCTCTGCTCGCTCACTCCTCGCAACGATATCCGCAAAGTGATGATCCGATGACATCTAATGCTTTCCGGGTGCAACAGCAGCGTGAATGCAAATATACAATGGAGCTCTCACAGCGATATGTCCGAGATAATCTCAGGCTGAAGCACCCGCACCTCTCTTCTCCGCCCCAGGCGGCGCACCAGCCGTCTCCACCACATCGCGCAACCCCTCCTTCTTCTCCTTGCGCTCCTTTGACTCTTGGATCTGCGATACACAAAAGGGCGACCGGGCCCTCAGCTTGGGGCCGTAGACATACAATGCGTAAGGCAGGAGGGAGAGAATGATAGCGATGATGCCCAGGATGGTCCCGAAGCCGGAGTAAGGCGCTGCCGTCTTCCAGTGGACGTTCTCGTAGGCCTGCACCACAAACAGCGTGAAGCTCCCCGAGAAGATCTCCCTCATGAGCGACTGTGCCCCTACAGCGCTGGCCGCAAAACGAGAGTAGCATGCAGCCGTATAATCACTTACGGCCACGAAGATGATATGGCTCGAGAAGCCAAAGATGGCCGTGGCGATGACCGACGAGCTCCAGTGAATATTAGGCGCAGCGGTCCATGCGAACCAGAAGAGACTGATGGGGAACAAGGGCGCGGTGGCCAGCCAACCCAGACGATCTTCGGGGCCAAGCTCGCCTTTCTTGCGCACGCAGCGACGCTGCCATGCCAGCTGAGCGGGGAGGGCCAAGAAGCCAATGACAGCGCCGATGAAGACGGCGAGGAAGGGGAGGTTCTCGTTGCCGATGGAGAAGCCGTACAATTTGCCGTAGACAAGTGCGAAGCCCAGAATGAAGGCATAGATGATGCCTGACGGGACAAGAAGAAATGTGAGCTGTCAATTTCTTCACCTGTCTGCCCTCGTCATTGCAGGACTTACAGTAGTTGAACCCATCGTAGAGCGACGTAGCCACCACGATCGGCTCACTGAACAGCATCCAAATCGGCCGTCCAAGCGTCTCGGTCAAGGTATCTCTAATGCTCTTGGCTTGAACCTCCCTCTCATGCGCGCAGTACCAGCGCTCATCTCCCGTCTCCTTGCGCTTCTGTTTTGCCACCTTTGCAAGAATGATCCCGCCTCGCGTCTCCTGGGTGAAGCACACCAGCAGAATGAGCACAAGTGCCATCCCCAGCCCAGCAGCGCCAAAGGTCCAACGCCAGCCAATGTTCTGTACAATGTACCCGCCAATGACGGATCCCAGATATGCGCCCGTCTCCGCCGCTAGGGCGAAGGCATTGACTCCCCAAGCCTGGTCATCTGGGGACCACATGTCGCCCACGTTGCCGATCGAGTTGAAAGTGCACGCCGCGAAGAAGCCAGCAACGAAGCGAAAGGGGAGCATAAGGGCTATGCTGCCCGCAAGAGCGCATGGTAGCTGGCAGATTCCGACCATGAAGACGGAGAAGAACAGGATGTACCGTCTCCCGTAGTCCTCCGATACAGGTGCCGTCACGATGGGTCCTACAGCGAACCCGTAGAGGTAAATGGCCTGGACAGTTCGCATTGCCGCTTCGCTGACGCCTACTGCTTCGGCTGATGAGGGGGTGGCAGGGGCGAAGATACTGGAGATTACCTGAGCCCAGATCTCGGGAAGGAGGTAGAGACTGAGTTGGAGCCATTTCTTGAGTTCGGACCAGTTGCGTGGGTCGCGAGGATCATCGGGAGCGAAGTCAATCAGGAAAGCAGGATCATCGCGAACCGCTGACTTGTTGTCTGCTCCGGGGCCAGGGGGAGCAGAGATGGAGGGAGCCATCGAGGGCGTCGAAGCCGCGTCTTGCTCGCTGTTGATGGCCGTCGGAGGCGGAGAGGTGGCAGGCTCTGCAGATGACACTGGCGGCAGCGAGGCCGCTGCGGCTGGTGTTGTTGTTGTGCTCATTTCGTGGGCAGAGGAGGTAGAGGTGATTATATGCGGGGTACGTTGGCTTCTTTGGATGAAAGGATTGGAAGGGCAGAGGGTACGTTCCGGAGATTTGAAGGTGGAATGATGTATTATGCTGCGATGCTGCCAAGGTGAAAGGATGACTTGGGCGCCCAGTGCTTACGACGACTTCTTATACGCTTTCCCCTCCTGGAGTCATGCGCTGTATGATGCCACGGCCCGATACCAGAGATGAGTGACTGAGACTGAGATGATAGGAGAGGTTACGACGATAAATCGTAATGGCGAGCGGACTGGAGCTCCAGGATGGAAATCGTCCTATTGGCCCGCGGGATGGAACACGCCACCTCCGCGCCAAGAAGCCAAGGTGGGTGCGGGGAGGCAAGGCGAAACGGGAAACGGCGCCTTCTCCGCGGCCCTGCAAACAAGCTGCGACCGGCTGCGACTCGCTGCGACTCTGCGACTTCCTCTGCAAAACGGTCCGGCGCTACTGCGAGGCGCAGGCTGATCTTCGCGACGAAAATACGAACAGGGCCACGAGTTTTGGAGGTGGGCGTGAGGATTATGGTAGTAAAGAGAGACTAGCTCGAGATGTACAGAAAGAGAGGAAGGAAGGAAGGAAGGCAGAAGGGGGCATGATGATCTTCCGTCACCCAGCCATGCCAGCTAAGCTCGTGTACCCCTCCCCATCACCAACGTCTCTAACTCGCCCGGCTACCATGAGGCCCCCTCAACCTTGAAGGTCTGCGCGTACGCAAAATAGTTCTGCATCAACTTCAAAATAGGCTGCGGGGGGTTCATCGACACGAGCGTGTACGAGACCTTCTGCAGCCCTTCTGACGCAATCAACTTGAGCAAGTTCGCAGCCACCGCCCCTGGGAAGGAACCCTCCATGTACCATCGATGGTGGTACGCCGTCAACCTGAGGCTCATCCAAAGGCTACGCTGGACGTCCCTCGCCTCTGCATAAAACTCGAGGAGACGCAGGTACGCCTTTGCACTGAATTTCGCCTCGATGCAGCGTTGGAAGGCGTCTTTTGCCTCCTCTTTATGATGCAGTCTGAGAGCGAGCTCGCCCAGAATCTCCCATTCCGTGCCAGTTTTGCGATAGGGGAGGTTTTGCGTGCGATAGTGTGCCAGCTCTGCTCGCCATATGGTGTAGACGCGCAAGTCCTCGTAGAGGACCATGAAGAGGTTGTCAAGCCAGCGTTCGCACAGGCGCTTGTTGGTGAAGGAGAAAGCAGAGGAGTCGCCGTCTTCGTTGCTCGTCGGGCCTTGAGAGTCGGTTTGGTGTTGCGAGGCAGCAATCGCTCCAGCATCGGCTGCGTCTGCTGCGATGGCGTTGGCTGCGGTCAGAGAGTCGGTACGGCTGTGGCTGACCGCAGACGGCTTCTCGAGCGGTGGTGGTGTCACTTCGACCAGTGGTGCCGCTGCTTCTCCATTGGTCGCGGCCGATTCAGCCGCCTCGTCATGTTGTGCTGACTTGACGCCATTTGTCTCGCCCCCTTCAGCCGCGTACTGTGACAGCTCTGCGCGCTCTCGCTCATGATCGCTATCTGTTGAAATCTTGATCGTCGGGATATCTTGGGTCGAGTTATTATTCGTTGACTCAAGTCCGAGCTTGGCCATGTCTTTCGCAGCGCTGTCCGTCGAGCTGTCTCCCGTCGCAGCAGCGCTTGCCGCCTTCGCAGTCGCCTCGTCCTCTTCGTCTCGTGGCGGGATCGCCTTCGTCGACGCCGCATCGTCATTCTCCTCGGTTGCTCCAAGATTCGGCGGCGTCTCTGTTGCGGGCGTCCTCTGCGCTCGGTACTCTTCCTCCATCACAAAGACAGCGCTCCTGCACCTCAACAGCTCGTCCCATCCAATCTTGCTCACCAGCGTCGATAGCAGAGCGTACGCCTTCGCAAACGTGCCCCGCAGCGCAGGCGCCGGCAGTCGAAGAAGCGCCACATCTGCTTCATTGTCCTTTGCCGACTCCTCGTCCAACAGACCGCTCTCTGCAATGAACGATTTGACGGGCAGGTGGCTTTTGGCGGGTGTCGGCATGCGATGGAGGTCTCGCTCATTGTAGGTGAACATCGGGCAGGAGTTGAGCGTGAACAGGGCAGACTCCCAGTCACCAACCTCAATGTAGCACTCCGTCAACTTGGCCCACGTCGCAAACTCGCTCGGAGCGCAGTTGACCGCTTGCTTGGCCAGCTGGAGTGCCCAGTCTGACTTGCCTTTTGCCCGTAGGAAGTCGGCTTGGACGTGTAGAAGGGCGTAAGAGTGAGGGGTGGTTTTGATAGCCGAATGCATGATCTGGACGGCCTTGATCTCTTCGTGCATCCCGATGTACGCCTGCGCGACCAAGGCGGCCACTTCTGGTTCTCGGGCGTAGAGCTTCTCAAAGAGATTTACCGCCTGCTCGTAGCGAGAGGCCTCGCCAAAGTACTTGAGGATGCCCTTTGTGAGATGATTCGATACGACTGTGGCCACTTGAATCTCAGGATCTGAGCCCAGCTGCCAGCCCTTGAAGAAGAGATTCTCTGCTGCTTGGAGGAAGCGATGCTCTGCGTCTGGGCTTGAAATGGGGTCGAGCTTGCGATAGCCAGCTAGACGGTAGTTGACATCGTCTGAATAGAGGATGGAGCGCAGCAGCGCCGAGAGGTAGACTTCTTGCCAGATTTCTGGCGTGGGCTCATGTCGCTCTCCGCGAAGGTCAAGCACATAGGCATCTACGCTGCCGGGAATCCTGACTTCTACTCGGACGTCGACGCGTGAGAAGGCATTGAAGCAGCTGCGTGGGGTATGTGGGACAGCAGGTCAGTCAGCCACCACAACGTCCTGGCAGAAAGCTCCTCCCGACGGTGTCTCCGCGCTCACCAGTAAGCTCCGCTCTTGAGCTTGTAAGCGGTCTTGCTCGAGAACCATGCCGGGTTCTGGTCGAGCTCGTACGTGAGCGAGTTGATATATGCCGCAAGGGCAGCAGACGAGGAGGCGTCTACGCCCGAGACATAGTGGTAAGACCCAATGTCTTTCGCACCAGTACGTCCCGTAGTCTTGATGACATGGCAGAGATCGGGCGGTCCAAGTTCACGAAAGGAAGCCAACGTCTCAGTTCGAGAGACGAGAGACTCGCCTACGTCGACCTCGAAGAACTCAGGTTGCGAGACGAATGAGTCGCCCATGGCGCACGACCTGAGGGGAAAGGAAACCGCAGCTACGTATGCGCAGAAGGTGAGACGCGAAGCGTGGAGACTGAAGATGAGGGTGAAGGTGTTGGTCGAGTTGGAAGAGGAAAGGCTGCTGGGAAAGGAAGTGTCGGACACCTGCAGGCACGCCCGCTTTGACGCTGGGCGTCGGCCGCCGCCGTCGTGGACTGGTGGACGCATTGCTGGTGGCCCGAGCATCACGAGCCACGTGGGACTTCATTGAGACTTCTCTCAGTCCGACGTTGAATTTTGGTGGGCTCACACGACTGCCTCTTCTCGCTGTCCTCTGTCTCATCACTACTTCCTCGCCCAGCATGGTGTCCTTCTGCTGCGACTCCTGCACCGATGTGGTCAAAAAGCCCAAGCTCGACCAGCATTACAACAGTCGATGCGGCGCTAGCTTCACCTGCTTGGACTGCTCAAAGACCTTCTATGCGCCGCCAGAGTGGAAGAGCCATACCTCTTGCATCAGCGAGGCTCAGAAGTACGAGAGGACAGTATGGCAGGGAGACAAGAAGAAGGGAGGAAACAAGCAGCAGCAGCAGCAGCAGCGAGCACAGCAGAATGGCAACGGGGCTGGGCATGCTAGCAATGGGGCTACGCCATCGACCTCGAACGGAGTCCCTGTGAACGCCAGCCAGCAGGCAGAGTCATCGACGTCGTCGTCGTCGTCAAAGAGGAAGCACGATGAGGCTGCAGCAGCGAATGACGGGGTCAGCAAAGCCGACAAGAAGGCCAAAAAGGCAGCTAGAAAGGCGGCGAAGGCAAGCAATGGTGCAGCAACCGATTCAAGACCAGCCGAAGCATCAGCAACTCCAGCTGCCGCTACGTCACTCAGGCAGCGAGTCGTAGCCCTTGCGGCTGGCAAGCAGACGTCGCTGTATGACCTGCTGGAGTCGCACGCCGGCGAATCGAAGAAGCTGCAAAAGGAGCTGTTGAAGAGCATTATGGTGGGCCAGGACGGAAGCTTGGCATGGGCGTAGCCGCTCAAGGCGAGACACAATCAGCGCGACATATTGTTACCACTCTGTCATCTCAGCAAGCTCTGTTGTAATCCACCTCATCGCACCTTTGATGCTTCTGTGCTCCTCAGCGCTGCACCGCCCTATTCCCCTTCGCGTCGTCGCGTTGCCCTTCTCACGGCGGAAGCGGAGCTGAGACGACACGGGGAGGAGGAGCGGGAGGCGGGCTGCCCAAGCGCAGGCGCAGGCGAGGGAGACGAGTCGACGACGGGCGAGCGGAGGCTCAAGGCTGCTTTTGGCTCTCAGTGTTGCTCTTTCTGTCGTCTTCACCTTGCTCTCCTTTGCTCTCATCGACTATCATTTGTTTGCTGCGGCGGCACCAGATCGCCATCTTCATTGAGGACCACTCAAGTCTCTACTCCGTCGCACGCTCTTTGCCGCTCTCCATCATCATTAGCTGCGACGCCGCCCGTCCTCTTCGCCGTCTCCATCCCGTTCGTGAACCGACCCCGACGCTGGACGTCGGACTCGCCTTCGACGCTTCGACGACGCCGCCATCTCAACTGCGATGGCCGACCCAGAACAGAACGCCCCTCTTCCAGTGGGACATCAATCCGCCGCTCCCCAATCCGTCATTGCCCAGCATGTCTCAAACCAAGTCCTCGCCCAGATAGCATTGCAGCAGCAGACGGCAGCCGCAGCCGCCTCGAGAAAGGCAGCGAGCACGCCCTCTGCTCCTCCCTCTTCGAAACTTCCCACTCTTGTCGAAGCGTCACACGTCAATGCCCTCAATGAAGCCACGGGACCTTCTCCGACCGGTCTGCCAAGCAACATGGACTCGGCTCTCAATGCCGCTTTGGCGGGCATGTCTGCACCTCAGCGAGCCCTCGCTCAGGCTCGCAGCGCAGGCTACGGTCAGGCGATTATTGAGCTCGCAAACGACGAATTCAGGCAACGATGGGAGCGACTCTGTCTCAGTCCGCTCGAAGAGGATGATCAGCAGCAGCAGCCAGGCGCCTCATCATCACAGGGATACCCGACTCCATCTATGATGCCCTCTGGGTGGAACCAGACTGCCAATCCGGGAGGCATGGGTGGCAGCTGGGAGCTATTGGCAGCCAGCGCAGCTGTACCACCTGAAGCTGGCGGGAGACCATTCTCACGCAGCTCGAGCCGCCTTGGCATAGCGGCCGAAGCCAACGGATCAACCCAAGGCAGTACCGGTCCCTGGTCAGAAAAGCTTCGCAAGCGCGTCCTTCAGATCCGCGAAGCTGAGGAATGGCGAAAGGCGCCCATCTTCCGTCGAACGGAGCTCAATCTGACCAACTTAGACGACTCAGACGGCATCATGGCTTTGGCGCCCTCATGGCTGGAGCTCGACTCGCCCGACGAAGGCATCAGGCTTGACTCGGAGATCGCGCTGCATGCCTTGATCACCTACGCATCATACCTGAGCATTTCGACTTTCATACTGCCGCCGCCATCAAGCGATCCATCACGGCGTCACCTACTGCCTCACTACGCAAGGGCAATCAGTGCCGCGCTTCATTCTGGGCCTGGACGCGAAGGGGCGCCAAGTGCTGGGAGCTGGATGACCTTGGTAGTCCGGCTGCCGATCTCGTCGCCTCATTCCCTTGCGCAAATTCTAGCATCACGATCAGCAGGCTCTGTCGCCTCGTCATCCGCGGGTGGGCCCAGTGGCAGCGGTACAGGGGCAGGAGGAGCAGGCAGCAACAGTCTTCGCGCCTCAGATGACTGGGCCTTTGAAGCCTGGAGCCAGATCCGACACCTGTGCGGGTATCATACTCGCCTGCAGCTCCTGCTTGACCTTTCCATGCCCCTTCCCTCGTCCGCCGGCCTCTCGAGATGGAAAGCAGAGCCCGTCTCTCATATCTGGCTGCCCGCCAGCTCCTACCTCAGCAACGCGAAAGGCTTTCCCGTCCTCAGCAAAGCGACCCAGTCACTCATCCGAAACCTACTCACCAAGTCTCCTAAACCCGTAATAGTCCTCTCGGGGACGCATGATCCTCCACCTCAGCACACGCGAGGAGGCCCGCAGGCCTATCTCGAATATCTGCGCCACCTAGAGCGAACTGCGCCACCAGAAGATGCAGTGGCCATCTTCGCACGTGGATACGCTGACTGGCTTCAAGCGCCTCTCCAGCCGCTGATGGACAACCTCGAAGGCGCAACCTACGAAGTATTCGAGCGCGATCCAGTCAAGTACGCTCTGTACCAGGAAGCGGTGAAGCAAGCCCTCCTCGCCCGCCCAGCAGGGCAAATCACTCTCATCTGGGTGTGTGGCGCAGGTCGCGGCCCGCTCGTATCACGATGCTTAGCCGCAGCAGCTCAGGCGGGCAGAGCGGTCAAGATCATTGCGCTCGAGAAGAACCCGTCCGCACTGATCACGCTGCAGGAGAAGCAAGTGAAAGAGTGGGGAACAGACAGAGTAGAGCTGCGATTCGGGGACATGCGTACTGCGGACCGGCCGATGAGAGAGGACGAGCGAGCGGACATTCTCGTCAGTGAGCTGCTCGGCTCGTTTGGCGATAACGAGCTCAGCCCAGAGTGCTTGGACGGCGGAGTGCGCTTCCTCAAGAAGGGCGGCATTTCCATTCCGGCATCGTACACGTCGTACGTCACGCCGTTGAGCTCGGCGAAGCTGCACGCTGAGGTGCTCGGGTCGGGGGCGAACGCTGTAGCTACGTCCAGCGGACCGAGTGGCGGATCGGGTACCAATCCGTGTGCATCAACACCAGCGCAGGTCAAGGCGGCCGAAACCCCCTTTGTGGTTCTCTTCGGCTCGGTGGACCTCCCCGCCATCCCTTCCTCCTCAGCGCAGCGCGAAAAGATCCAGGAATGCTGGACCTTCGCTCACGCCCCGCTAGACGGCATCGACGTACCCCTCGACTCCTCTGGGCTCCCTCTCTCCAACTCGCACAACGTGCGCACGTCCTCTCACACCTTCTCTATGCCACCGCAAGCCTCTCTGATTCACGGCCTGGCGGGATACTTTGAGGCCCACCTGTATGGGGATGTCCATCTGAGCATCCACCCTGATCCAGCAAGGGGTTCAAGAGACATGCTGAGTTGGTTCCCCATCTTCTTCCCGCTCAAGGAGCCGCTCTACGTGCCGGCGGACGGGGAGGTGGATGTGCATCTCTGGCGTCTTACAAAGGGCAGACGGGTGTGGTATGAGTGGAGCTGTGAGGTTTTCCTCAATCTGCCGCCGACGCCAGGGCAAGGCTCTGCGGCAGCAGGGGCAGGAGGTACGGGGAACAAGAGAGCATCAGCGATCCAGTTCTCAGAGCCAGGCAGGGAGTCACCCCTGTTAGGAGCTGGGGATCCGGGAGCGTTTGCCAATGCACCACACACCCCGAGGATGCCCTCCATCGCTCTACCTGCTGACGGGCCTGGAGGAGGGGGAGGCAGCGTAGATCGAGCGACGTTCAATGGCAGTGCGCAAGGACGTAATACTCCTACGCCTTCAGCTGGAGCGGCAGCGGCCAAGGCGAGGAGGATCAAGGTCGGGATGAGCAGTCTGGCTAACCCGTCAGGGAGAAGCTCTTGGGTGGGCATGTAGACGCGCGTGAGATCGTCGACATCATCGCAGCCAGGAGGGCGAGAAGAGGCGGATGATGTCGGCTGCTCTGCGCTTCGTGGAATCTTACATCGCATTCATTCATCGATCGGCTCCTCGTTCTGCGCTCGCTCTGCTCGGCAGCGCACGTCTATTCTGTACTGTATCGTTTGGACAGCCAAATCGAAAATCGCAATGATTCTCTGCGCGCCGATGCCATGTTCTGCGCTCCTTCAGGCTCCTTCACTCTCTTGTTTTCAAGAAGGGGCTTGCATTGATCGAGTGGGCGTACACGCTGAGCCGCCCCGGCTTCGAGCCGCAGCTCTTCATCGGCCCTGGTCCCGTCTCATAGATCTAAGCGTAATTCTCACTGTGAAGCGGGCGCAAAGAAGGATGTCAAGTCAGCCTTGCTGTATCTCACAATTGCTACATCTCTCCCTCCTCTGCGTCTCCCACTCACACATCAAAGTACGCATGCTTGTCATGCGGAATCGCATCCTTCTGAATCTTCAAGATGTGCTGCGGTCGCTGGAAAGGCGGCGTAGGGGGGAGCTTGCTCTCAGAGTAGGACAGCTCGTTGCCCTGCTTGTGAACCTGTGCGAGGACGTTGGTGAAGGCTGAGGGGGATGAGAGGTCCGCCGGGGCAGTGAGAGCCATCGTGCCAGAGGAAGGGGTGGAGGACTCATCGCCAGGGGCTGCCAGACTCTTGGTACCGTCCTCGTTTGGCGATGCGAGGAGAAGCTGAGTGAGGGTCTGTTGGTTGATCATCTCCAGCTGCTGATATTTGCGTCGGAAGTCGCGGTTGTAGTAGAGGTTCGACGCAATGTCGCTTGCCCTTGAGGGGGTGGTAGCGGCCCTCTCCGGCCTGTTGCCAGGCGGCGGGTTGCGGTGGTCTTGCGGCGTGGGGAGACCGCTGCTGATCTCTGGGTTGACGGAGAACTTGTTGCGGAAGGCGCGCCAGAAGGGAGTCTTGCCCTCGACGTAGTGGTATTGGTGAGGGGAGGCGTAGCTGCGCAAAGGGGCACGAGAGGGAGAGATGAGCATGCGGTAAGGCTGGGATCCTTTTCGTAAGTCAGGTGATGCTCACTTCTTTGCCTCGTTGAAGAGAGCCCTTGACGGCCTGAGTGCTGATGCCATGCTGGGCCTTAGTGAGTGGTGATGGTGATCGTGGTGGTGGTGATGATGAATCGAAGGTCCCGCCCTGGCTCGCTCCCGCCCGCCTCTGGTCCATCTCCGCTTCTTGGGCTGCCTCGTGGCTGTCGATGGCTCTCATCGCTTTGGCTTGGCCTCGACTCACCGCCAGTCCGCCCATTCGCGTGAGCGGGCTGAGACAGACGATGAATCGACTCGACCCTCGACCTCGACTCGGCTTCCGGCTTTGCTGCCGTACCACTGAGCACCTTTCAACCGCTCCATCACCATCGCCATCGCCATCATTTACCAACGGCAATCCCACAGCATGCTCTCAAAGCTATCTTCATAGCTCTAACAGGCAACCATCAGCGACCAGAGCGAGCGTCAAACAACGCGATTGGCTCACGATGAACGCTGCACCAGGGCCGGCAACGATCCGACCACCTTTACCTCCTTCTCGTATGCCGCCTCCAAATTACAACAAGCCCGGTGGGCCATCGAATAGCGCTGCCTCATCCTCCTCGCCATCATCCTCAGCAAAGCCAGCAACCTCAGCATCGACATCCGCGTCCACTATGCCCGTCCGCCCTTCACCCCTCGCACCACTCAAACGCGAGCCTACAGATGACGGCAAGACAACGGACGATGATGACGAGGTCGATGATGAAGGGGCTGGCAGCAACAACGGCGCTGGCAGTGACGATGGAAAGCAAGGCACCAAGAAGAAGATGCCCAAGAAGAAAAAGGCCAATCGCGCTTGCGCCGCCTGTCAGAAGGCTCACCTGACGTGTGATGATGGTAAGCAAGCGCGGTGATGCCCCTCGCCTCATCTTGACGGCACAGCTCACTGAACGATCTTATTGCTGCTCTCCTCTCTCACAGCTCGACCATGTTCACGCTGCGTCAAGAAGGGAATCGGGGATCAGTGCACAGACGGGAAGCGCAAGCGTGCAAAGTACCTCCTCGACGAGGACGAGCTCGAGGCAGTCAAGGCTCGCGAGCAAGCCGAGAAGGAGGCGAAAGAGAGAGCGCAAGCAGCTCAAGCTCAGACAAAAGCTGTCAGCACGGCGCAGGACCCGACGATACCAGCTTCGACTTTGCCGCCTCAGCAGCAGCAGGGCATAGGCGGCGCACCCTTTCAGCCGCCTTACGTCGCTGCAGCACCGGCGTCACAAGCTCGACCACAGGACGCCTCGTCGTCCAGTGCGGCGAACAATCAGGTCTCATCGCAGACAACGCCGCCCTACACGTTTGGCTCAGAAGCTACGTCCTTGGAGTACTCGATTCTCAGCGCGATGCTCAACGGCATCGACCCTAGTCTGCTCACTGGTAGCCCAGATCATGACGGAGCAACCGTGGGATCGGGAGGTACGGGAGATTATTCGTCTTTGACATCGCAAGCGGCGAGTGGCTTGGATCTCGCCGGCTTCCTCGGCCAACATGCACAGCAACAGGGTCAGCAGCAGGAGGATCGCTCCAATCATCCGAGCGTGGGCATGGCCTCCGATCCCTCATCGTTCTGGCTAGGCAATAATGGTCACCAGCCAGCTCCCCAGCAGCCATGGGGCGCAGTGGCAGGGCCGAGCAATACTACCGCTCGCAGCGCTCTGGGTCAACTGCACGCTATCGGTGGACAAGGTTCGAATGCAGCAGAGGGCGAAGTAGGGTCCGGAGGCTTCAAGGCCCTCGAGGTGCCCTCTCCTTCTGCATCTATCGCATCTGCAAGCAGATTTGGCAATGGTCGCGAGGATGGTTCGAGCCCGAATGATGGCACCACGACAACGACGACGACGCAGCAGCCGCAGCACCAGCAGCCAGGCATACCTCCTCACTACGCAGGCGACCCTCAAGCTTCAACCTCGACGCTTCCCCCGCACGGCACCCTCTCAGACGACAGGGCCGCTCGCTCCCAATTGACTGACCGGGTCTCTCACATATACGGCGATCGCACCCGTCCCTTCCCCTACACCGAGGGCTACCATTTCCTGCTCAAATTTGTCACCGAGAAGTTCGAAAAGGCAGAGGTGCTCCGTATCGTCCGCGCTCTTGGGCTCTTCAGGCCTAGTCTCATCGCCCTGCAGATGCCTCTGACGGAGGAGGATGAGGTATTCGTGGAGAGGAGCATTCAGAGGACCATTCTTGAGTATGAGAAGCTGGTGAGTCCGGCTCGAGACTGAAATCACAATACGAAGGTCCTCACTGACTTGTATCACCCCTCGTCGCTCGTGCAGATCTCCTTCTCCGGCACCCCCACTCTGGTCTGGCGTCGTACCTGCGAGATCTGCGTCGTAGGCTCAGAGTTCTCCATGCTGACAGGCTGGACGCGAGAATCTCTTCTTGGGCGCCGTATCTACGAATTTTGGGACAAAGACTCGACGCTGGAGTACTGGGAGAAGTTTGCGAGCCACGCCTTTGAGAACACAAGCCAGAGTATCGTGGCCAATGTGGTGGTCAAGAGGCCGGACGGAAGCAGCGTACCCTGTGCCGCTTGCTTCAGTATTAAGAGGAACGTCTTTGACTTGCCAAGCTTGGTGGTCGGGGCGTTCTTGCCGATACTGGCTTCGAGTTGAGGGAGGGTTGGGGAGAGGCGAGAAGAAGAAGAGGAGGAGCAAGGAATGGCAGAGAGCGGCGGCGACTGATTTATTGTCCAACTCTTGTATCAATAGCTAGCCTCGGTCTATCGCACATCTTGTCGCTATGTCATACACACGCATACATGGTCAAGAAACCCCACGTCCGTCTTCTCTGCTCATTGGCCATCACCGCAGCTTGAGCTCACCATCTACTTGGCTTGACCGTGCCTCCCGCCCCCTCGCTCGCGTGGGCCAGTCCGCCATGCAGCATGCGAGGTGCGCTCTCGCCTCCAGTTCCGTCCATCTTTGAAATCTCTCTCCTTGCCTCCTTCATACCAGACTATCAGCTATGAGCAGCCGCCATGTCCGCCAGCTATCACTCCCAACCCATCGGCGCTAGCTCATCTGCCCACAACATACCCAGCTCCTCCCATACCCCGACAACCCGCCCAGAACGGCGTCGTCGGCATCGTCCTCGCTGTGGGCAATGTGGCTCTCGTCACTTTCGTCGCAATGCGAGCACGGGTACCTTGGTCTGTAGGGAGGGGCACGTGCTGCAAGGCTACAGAGAGGAGGAGGTGCACGATGATATGGATTTTCAGCAGCTGGGATATCGTAGGCAGGAAAAGAAGGGTGGGAGGAAGAAGAAGGAGAAAGAGAGAGTCGAGTGAGCGCCCCAACCAACCAACGAAGATGCCATGAGGAGCTTGGGACTGACCTTCTTACCTGATTCCGGCTCGCTCGCAGAGTTTGGAAAGGTCCTCGAGCCCGTTTCCTCACATTCGAATGCCTGCAACTCATCCTTCGCCTACAACTCAAAGCCCTTCGAGTTGAATGGCCGCACCTTCCCCCCGAGATCGAAGCCATAGCTCGGGACCTCTGGGCTATGTACGTGTCCACATACGAAGACCTCGATGCTACGCCCTACAAAGAAAACCTCGATTTCGTCACTGAGCAGATCCGGACTGCTCGCGAGGAAGAAGAGGAGGAAATGCAAGGACGCCGAGCGGGGAGAGCGGCCCGGCGGGCGAATAGGAGGAGGGATCGCGCTATCGAAGAAGAGAAGGAAAGGCTGTCCCAAAGTCAGAGGCAAGAGATGGAGGAAGAGGAACAGATGCGAGACCTAGAGAGGAGGCTGGAGGCTGACATGCGGGGGCAGACCGCAGATCAAGATCCCCCAGACCAACCTCACACCTCTCAGGCCAAACGCCAAGGCACCCCCTCGTCACCTCAATGGCGTCGCTTTCGTCCCCTCGTCCACCTCTCCTCCATCCTCTATCTCACCCTCGTCGCAGCTCGTATACCCATTTTCTGGTCCGACATCCGGGATCTGTACCTCTCAAGCCGCATTCCTTACCTCTCGGCCTTCCTCCTCCTCCCGCCTGCCATGACCGACAAGCTACCCGCTTCTCAGCTAGCAAAGCTGGAGGAGACGACGATCCCTTCTGTGCCTACCTTGCAGGAGTGTACAGGCTTGCTTGCGGGAGACCTGACCCACAGATACGGGCTTCAGTTCCCAGAGCTCAATGCTGCTCCTGTGGTTTGGAGGTGTGTCCGAGGCATGGGGCTCCCTCCTGGATTCTATCAGCTTGCGTTATCCCTCTTGACGTACTTGGGAATACCACTGGCTGTTGTACCTAAGCAAGCTGTCAGCGACCCATGGAGCTATCTCAACGACGGCGCGGAGAAAGGGGCCGACGAAGGGGAGAGCACGCCCGTCCAGCTTCCACCGCTTACTGCACGCCTCAATATCACAACGCGTGCGCCCGTCGCAGGCAGATGCACCATCATCATGGCAGCCGTGATCGTGGCAGCCAAAATGGTCTATGGGCTGGACGGACTACCGCGATCGCTCGTCAGCAGCTCCAGCGCACCTCCCTGCACTCCGCCCCTGTCAAAGTGGCTCTCCTGCCTCTCCCACGCCAGCTCCCTACGCCTCGCCAGCCCCCACCTCGCCCATGAGCTCCGTGTTCCCCCATCATCTCTGGATGAGGACAGTCTCGATGCGCTCATCGGCTTCGCGGAGCAGTCTTTCCTGCAGCGTACGCAGCCTAACATCAGGCGCACGACGAGAAAGGAGGAGATGCGCGATCTGTTCCCTAGCGAGCGGCTAGGCGAGGGGAGCATGCCGCATTCCTTGCCGCCTTTCAGCATGGTGACCGAGGAGGGGAGCAGAAAAAGTCTCTGGGAGGTGAGGGAGGAGATGGCTGATCGATTGAATGAGGAGATTTACGAGCACAGTAGAGAGGGCTTCGACGAAGCTGAGGACGCGGCTGCGCAGCTTGGCAGCCCGAATCAGGGCGCCAGTCCCTCCCTACTTCCCGGCGAAGACTACGCGGTCCAATCCTCCTCCGACCAGCAGGGCGTACTCCATCCCTCCTTCCAAGCTGTTCTAGATCACGCAGCCAGTATTGTTGGCCTGGCATCCACGTGCACTGCGGTCACTGGAAAAGTTCACGACGACGGACAAGGTGTTCAGTCAGACTCGAAGCGGGTAGCAGGCGAGGCCAGGGGTGACGAGATGGCTATCATTGTGGGGGACATTGAACGACTACTCCTGAGAAGGATGACGGTCAAGAGGGACAGGCGGGGCGACAGAGCAAGAAGAGCCGCCGCTACGGCTGGCGGGGAGGTGGTTCAAGGGTGAGATGTCTGAGACGCTCGCTCAGCCCAGCAAGACTGCACGGAGCCAAATGCGAATTCCCCATTCTCCGCCTAGGCATCGATCATGGCCTCATCCTCGCGCTCGCGATCAGATCCCGTCCGAAGCAGCATTAGCACCCGTGTGTTTGGCCGCTCCCTCCCCTGTCTCAGTTGTGGTACCCTTTGTACGGCTGCAAAATGGGCTTTGATCGAGACAAAGAGAGACAGAGGGACCTGCTGCCCAAACCCATCGAGTCTGCGAGGGAGCGAAGCACGCCGTCGAAAAGCATATAAGCCCTCCGAGCCCCGCCGCCCACTCTTTCCCTCCTCCACCCCTCGCGCCTCTCTCCCTGGGAGGGCGAGGTCGTCCGTGGTACCCTAGCGCGAGGGCCACGTAAATCAAGGTCAAGCGATCGACGTCAACAGCTTCGCGAGCAAGTGGGGAGCCCTTCATTGGAGTCTTCTCTGCTGGCTCGTGACTCCAAGCCACAAATTGAGCGCGACAGCCATCACCCTCAGCAGCTCCTCGCTGCCAGACTTTAGCCCTCCCTCCAGGGCCAGACCATCAAGAGCATCAGCCTATTTATCTATGTCAACCAGCTGCGCATCATTGCGCCACTACTATCAGTCCTATCAGTCCTATCAGTCCTACTGCGCTACCATCAGCGCCACTACTTTGAGTCCTACCGTGAGACCAAGACCAATCAACGCCTAACACGCGAACAGACCTTTGACCATTGCTACCACCGGCGGCAATACCAGACATCAGACACCAGCTCCTCATCTGAGTTGAGCAAGACACAACAAGCCAGACACAAGCTCCTCTTCGGAGTTGAGCAAGACACATTAAGCCAGACACAAGCTCCTCTTCGGAGTCGAGCAAGACCAAGACCAATGACATCCATCAGAGCTATTCACCAGCTCCAGACTTTTGACCTACGACTTTCAATACACCATGAAGATACAGTAGCCAACCCTTCCTCCCTGGCTTTCCCCGACTGGACACCATGCATCGCTCCTGTCAACAACGCCGCTGACCCTCCTCACGGCCATCACACCAACACGCACACCTTGCGCCGCTTTTGCATCCCGATTCATCGGCCACGACCACGCTCAGCCTTGATGCCTTCAGCCACCACCTCGCTCTCAGGAGCAAACTCGCTGCCTTTTCGCTCTCGAGCCCCGGTACGGTTCTCTCCTCTCTTGCCGAGGGAAACGTCCCAAGGAAAGGCGAGGGGGAAGCCCTCCGGCTGCCCGTGGCGAAGAGGTAGGGGGAGGTGTGGTTCGCATCGAGGGAGGACTTGGATGGGAGGGCTTGATGAGGCTGAGGGAAGAGGAGAGCGAGAGGTACGGGCGAGCAAGAATGGAGGTTTTGATCCGCACCCTGCTTGATTGCTCACTACCTGTACTGTGCGTGCGAGACGTCACGGCGTAATGCGATGCCCGGAAGGGCCCAGGTCGAGATAAAGATGCATGAGCCTGAGCACGACTGAGCGTTGGCCGACAAGCGCGAGGGAGTGAGCTGTGAGCTCGATTTGATGTTACTAGCTGTGTCTTCCGGATGTCTCGTGCTCTTCTTCTCACGAGCGCTCTTCGACGAACAAAGCAATGCACTTTGGGCCGTAGCGTAGCGTCTCAGCAGCGGCCGAGCAGCGCCTGCCGAGCAGCGAAGCTCAATCAACTCGGCGCGCTTCGCCCCGCGCTTCGGGGACACTGACGCCGTGCCTCGTCCGCCCCTTCCCCTCTTCGCTGGTCGAGCGTCCAGCGCAAAGCCAAAACCACAAGCAACAATGGGCCCCACTCTTGCCTTTTCTCTTTTCTCTTGCGGCACCCAATCCCGGTCGAAGCGCTTGGAGCGCTGTCGATGGCTGAGGTCGAGGGGTGTGGCAGCCCGTGGGTTGACAACCACGTAAAAGCAAGATCGTCAACGATACGGAGACGGACCCGTTTGGCCGTCGTCTGTTTGATGGGGAGCAAGGCGCTCGCCCGATTGCAGTGGGTCGTCCACTTTGTAAAAACGTTCAGTGACCCGGCGCCGTCCGGTAGGCCATGATGGCCTCGATATGGTGGGACGTCCACTCGAAAAAACGTGATTTGATACAGCGACGTCGCTGTGAAGGCTAGTAATGCCTCGACTCTTGGGTGCGCCAACGTCTTTGGGCCCCTTGGAAGTGGGGTCGTCCACGTAAGAAAACGCAGATTCGACGCAGATGAGATGAAGCGCCCTTCGCTACGGGCTGTCTCCTGCGAGCATGGCGCTAGCACCGCCTGGATTTGGGATTGAGCAACGCAACGCTCTGGTTCCCCGTGGGAGTCCACGTTACCAACGTTCAGCAGAGACGCGCACAGCTTGCCGTCGTCTGGAGCAGGCCTTGTCATGGGCTTCGCTGGGCATGAGGAGTCCACCTCTGCCAGATCTTCAGGTCGTCTTTTGTCGACCGGTGTCAGGCCGTTCGTCGGCCGGTGATGAGCTGCCTCATGGTAGGCAGCAAACTCTCGTGCTCTCTGGTCGCACCAGGCACCCTTCATCTTCATCCTCCTCACCATCACCCGAGGGACGTCAACCACGGCTCCACTTCCACTATCTCAAGTACTTCAATCTCAACGAGTCGGAGCGACTCGCCGGACGCGGGGAGGCACGCATCGACTACGCAGTGGGGACATCTTCTTCAAGCTCTTGCTCGCCGCACAATTGCGAGATGGGGATTGTGGTGGCGTTCTCGAAGCGTAGAGGGGGGATAGGAGGAACGAGAGGAGGGGGAGGTCCTTGTAGGAAGACGAGCGCAGCCTTCTCGTCGTGGTCTCGAGCATGGGGTCGAGGGTGCTATATGATGCAATTGGAAGCGCCGATGAGATGAACATACCCCGAGTGAAGCCTGACTGTGAGATTGTCTTGCACCACAGCTCGAGTCGCAGAGATCGTCGTCGTCTCGCCCCAACTGTAGCCGTCGCCGATCGTCCTCGTCCGTCGAGTCGGAGGGCGGACTGGCGTCGCGTCTCCACAGCTGCATGACGGAAGTAGGGTCGAGCGACTCGATCCCATTTTGTTTCCCCTCTTTCTCCACCGTTCAACTTTCCTCGCCTCGTCCTAGTCCCCGCCTGGGCACCCCTGACCATGTCCTGGCTGAGGCCTGGAGCTTCAGATCCCTCGCCACCACCTCGGCCTGGTCCCTTGGGCGTCTCGAGCCGCTTGCCTCCCATGTCCCCCACTTCAAGAGACCTCGACATCAATGCGGCCGATTCAGACGAGGACAGCGTGAGCCAGGACGATGGCTTCGCAGCAGACGCGGAAGAGGAATTGCAGGAGTATCGCAAGCTTGCTACGATGCGGGAAAAAGCGTCATCATCAGCGCCTAGGATGCGCAAGAAGCGGCAGACGATCGAGGAGATGGCAGCGCAGCGCAAGAAGCTGCTAAACCTGCTTGGTGAGTGGCAATTGAGAGCGAATGATATGCTCGGACATGACTGATGCCTCTTGCTCGCTCTCATCAGATCCTACGCGCGAGACAATGACGGATGCCTGGGGAGAGGATGTAGCGAAGCGGTCCCATGAGGCTGCAAAGAAAGTTAGCAAGAGGACTACTCAAGACGAAAACCGAGTTGACAACGCCCGCGGCCGCCCCCACGGCATCGTCGCCCCCGATACCTTCCCCGGAGCAGACAATGGTGCTGCTTTCGGGACTGGCGCGCCGCTGGGCATCGCAGACACCCAGAGCATTGTTGCCAACCCCTCGGCCTACGTCAGCCTTGGCGATCCTTCTTCCCCCTCCGCAGATGTCAAGCCCAGCGTTCGTCCTTCTCCTCGCCCGCTACCAGCTCATCATTCAACTGCCGTGAAAAAACCTGTCGCCAGCGACTCAGAGGAGGAGATGCTCCCATCGCGCCCTGTCAAGAAGGAGGCAAAGCCTCAGCCCATCCCTGCCACCTCCAATGGGCACTCAGTTGAGTTGCGTCCTGTGGACAGCGATAGCGAAGAGGAGATGATCAAGCCAACGATAAAACGGCCGTTGCCGTCACCTCAAGAAGACCCTCTGATCGTTGAAGATAGCGAGGAAGAGCTCCTCACCCAATACTGCCCGCCTCCAGGCCCAGCCCGCCCCTCAACGCTCGACGTCAAGCCTTTCAGCCACAGCGCCGCCTCTTTCACGCCAGCCTCTGCCATTCAGATCGTCAACCCGCGCCCTCCTTTCGTTCCTCAAAGCGCCGAGCAGGAGCTCATCGGCCCGTTGTTCCTCGACGCTAATGTTGCCGTTCCTGCTTCCATCAACAGATTCCTGCGCGACTACCAGCGTCGAGGCATCGAATTTTTGTACTGCGCCTACAAGGAGGGCCGTGGCGCCATATTGGCCGACGACATGGGTTTGGGAAAGACCGTACAGGTGGCAGCGTTTCTGGCGGCCATCATGGGCAAGGAGGGAGGAAGCCGGGACACTCGCCGTCGGGCTGAGGCCATCCAAACTGGTCGGCTCGATCGAAGGGGTAAAGCAGACTCAATTTGGCCGACATGTTTGATACTAGTACCCAAGAGCCTCACAGGCAACTGGATCAGTGAGCTCAACACCTGGGGCTGTTTCGAGCATGAACGCTTTGGATCAGGCAGCGAACATCAAGACACTCTCTATCGATTTCAGCGAGGCTATTTCGACATCGTGCTGTGCTCACACGAGTACGCCACGCGTCACATCCTCGAGTTGAAGGATCTCCCCTGGAGCTGCGTCTTTGCAGACGAGGCCCATAAATTCAAGAACCCCGCAACGCAGATGACCAAGGCTATGAACCTCTTCGAGTGCAAGAGGCGATTCGCGATGACGGGAACGGTCATACAGAATAGGAGCGAGGAGATGTGGACGTTGCTTGATTGGACGAATCCGGGCACGTTCGCCGATCTCAAGTAAGTCTCGACGAGTACAAATGACAGATCGAGCTCGAGAAAGCTTGCTGACCTCGCTCGTCTACCCTTGCTCGCCCTTCTCAGCACCTGGCAGCTCTTGATCTCTATTCCCCTCCGCCTCGGCCAGCGCAGCACCGCCTCTCGCCGCGAGCTCGATACAACTCGGACCGTCGCTCATGCCCTCACCAAGAAGCTTCTCCCACCCTATATGCTCCGCCGTACCAAGGCACTGGTTGCCAAAGACCTCCCAACCAAGCACGAGAAGATCGTCTTCTGCCCCCTCTCCCCGACCCAATTCGACGCCTACCGTCGTCTCCTTGCTCTCCCTGAAGTGGAAGCAATGAGGGAAGCGGACAAGCCCTGCCCCTGCGGCGCCAAGGACGATGAAGGGCTCCCCTTCAAACTCAAAAACTGCTGCGATCAAACTGCAGATACCGAGCAATTCTTCAGAACCCTCTACCTCCTCCTGTGTCTCGCAAATCACTCTGCGCTCTTCTTCCCCACCCCCGCCGACGCCAACTCACCCAAACTAGAGATCAGGGCCCGCCACGCGCAGCAGAAAGTGTACTGCCACCTGCTGTGGCCGGAGGATTGGCGAAGGAAGGAGTGCAATGATCGCACTGGGCTGGATGAGCGACTGTGCGGGAAGTGGCTGGCCCTGCGCGAGCTGCTCAAAGAATGGAAGGCCAAAGGCGACAAGGTTCTCATCTTCTCGCGCAGTCTCCGTCTCCTTGGGTGGATCGAGAGCTGGATCTCCAGGTCGGATTACAAGTGGCTGCGCTTGGACGGCTCTACGCATCCCTCCATGCGTCAAGGCCTCGTCGAGCAGTTCAACAAGGATCCCTCAATCTTTTGCTTCCTCATTTCGACGTCGGCCGGAGGAGTGGGCTTGAACCTGACGGGAGCCAACAAAGTCGTGGTCGTCGACCCGAACTGGTCACCGGCAATGGACGCTCAAGCCGTCGATCGCGCCTATCGCATTGGGCAGACCAGGCCGGTCACAGTGTTCAGACTGATTGGGGCAGGGACGATTGAGGAGCTGGTGTATGGGCGTCAGGTCTACAAGACTCAGGCGGCTTATCAGGCGTACGGCGGGAAGGATGGAGAAGGGGTGGAAGGTAGCAGCAGCGGGGGTGGCAAGAATGTCGCAACAGGAGGGCGCCGCTACTTCGAGGGCGTCGAGATGAACAAGAAGTACACTGGCGAACTATTTGGAATTGGCAACTTGCTCTCCTACCAGGAAGAGAGCATCTCGCGAAAGCTCGTCGCCGTAGAGGACGCAGACCCTGACGCAGCTGGGGATGGGAATGAGCTTGAAGAGCTGGCGCGTGGGCTGGGCAATGTGAGGGTCAAGACTGAGGGAGGAGCTAGTGAGAGGGGCGCGACGGCTGCGGATATCAGGCGGGCGTTGAGGGCCGGATCGGGCGAGGAGGATGAGACGGATGAGGAGGAGGACAAGAAGAGTCGGGTCAAGAAGGAGCGTAAGCCGCGCCCGAGTGGCGCAAGTGGCGGGCGCCGTCGTCGCACCGTCTTGTCAGAGGAGGACGAGAGCGACTCAGTAGTGCTGCAGCGCGTAGGCATCAGCGCCATGCACGACCATCAGCAGCTATTCGATTCGTCGGATGAAGATGAGGGAGAAGAGGGTGACGGATCTTTTGGGCCTAGGAAGCAGAAGAAGAGGAAGACGACGAAGGGAAAGAGAGAGCCACAGCCGCACCAGCCGCAGCAACCAGCTGCAATCTGGCCACCACCGAGGGCTCGCTCTGCCCAGGGCGATGCGACTGCCTCGATCTGATTGTAGCAGCACCAGCAGCACCAGCACTGAGGGACCATACCATCATCAAGCATTATCCATACCTCATACGCTCCATCATTGTTATCTTCAATTCCTGTTCGAGAATTCCATGAATTCCTTCTTGTCCGTAGTAAAATACAAGTCCTCTCGGCGGCTACTCATCAACCCACTCCCCGCCACTGCTTTGCCCAGCAGGCGGGCCCAGCGAAGCAGCCGCTGCCCCCGCCAGCCTAGCTCTTCTCGCCTTCGCCGCATTGCTCCCCTTTCGTCCAAGCATGCCGGCCATCCATCCCGTCTTTCTCTTGCCCTTCTTCCGACCACCATCGCTTCCACCACTCCCCGCGCTTCCTGCGTCGCTTCGTAGGCTAACATTACTCGGTTGCTTGCGTAGTGGGCTGCTAGGCGGGGAGTAGCTCATCCCTGGCGGCGCCATGTACTGCTGCTGCGCGTACGGATTTGGCGAGCCGAACTGCTGGTAGTGCTGGGCTGCGAGGTATTGCTGGTGGTGATAGGCAGGGTGCATTCCGTTCGGTGAGGTGGGGAAGGAGGCCGGATATGCGGGCATGGAGGGTGGCGGGGGTAGCTGTAGCGCTGGTGTGGCTGTTGACGAGCCCGAGGGAGCGACAAAGCTGTCGTCGTCATCACTGCCATCGGCCACCTGCTGCCGTCTCTTGCCCCCCTCCTTGCGTTCCCTCCTGCTTTTCTTCATCACTCCCAGCCTCCAGCTGTTGAGCGTGCTATTGGTCCCACCAATGACGAGGGAGAGCACGAGGAGTGAAAAAGCCAGTGTTCTCCATCCTAGCCCGGCCACGCCCGCCTCCCAAGCCTCACTGAGCACTTCGATTACTACTCTCAGCCTACTCCCACCAAGCACGTCCGTCAGCCTCTTGTTCGCACACTGCTCCCATCCTTCGCACGCCTGTATCAACGCCGGAGGGAGAGGCACGCTCAAACAGTTGAGCTCGAAGCTCCTCCGACAGGTAGCCAAGCTCGCATGATAGCTCTCCTCAATCTCGCTGAGCCTTTCCGTCACGTCGAGCCTGATCGTGTAGACCAAGGCAAATACGATGTACCCTGCCAGGAGGAGGAGGGAGGCGTTGAATGTCAACTGGAAGTAGGAGAGGAGGAGAAGAGGCTTTTCCCGTGGATGCAGCGTCGAGTGGGCTCGCTCCACCTGAGAGGTGGTGCGAGAGCGGCGGGAGGGAACAGGCTGGGTGAGGGCGCTATCTGTCGATGATGCTTCCTTTTGCGGTGGTAATGGCGGTACGAGATAATTGATGACCGTCCCCACGACAGGCGCGAGGGGCCATTGTTGTTGGTGCTGCTGCTGCGGGTGAGACAATGAGGAGGAAGAGGACGGCCGGTCATCGTTGCGGGATATTGACTGAATGGAGGAGGACGATCCCCGTCGATTGCGATTGCGCTTGATTATGGCTTGTGCTGGAGTGGGACTAGGGCTTCTCACGGGCTGCTGGTCCTGCTCATCGTCGTGAGGGCTGAGCATGCTCGCGTCTCTCATCGATTCGTCCTCAATGGGAACGTCTTGCTGCGCAGCAATGGATGTCGATGCCTCGGCGGCGCTGTTGTTGTTGGTTGGTGAGCTGGTGAACTCCCATTGCATAGGCGCTTCTTGACCTCTGCGCCAGGCAGCCATGTTTCTACTGCGTCAGGAGTGGGCTGGAGCGTGGACAAGCAAAGAGGAGAAGTGGGAATGTCAAATGTCGCTCGCACCCACCTCGCGCCTCGAGTGTTGGTTGACTTGACTTTCTCGCCATCTTGGAAAAAACCACGTGGCCCCTGCGTCGTCCGCTCGGGCAGCTGCTGCTGCTTGCGCTTGCTGCATTCGCCGGGCCGACGACGATGATGCATTCAGTCGACGTCGTGCCTTTCAATCTGCAATCCTCCTTCTCATCACCCACTCACCCCGCCCTCGCAGCACCAAGCCGCAATGGTGGCATCAATGCTGGGCATCAATGCTCCTTCATCATCACAGAGTCAGTCGACACTGGCTCCGCTCTTCGATATGCAGACACTCCTCGCCCTCGCCTACGTCGCGTCCATGGTAGCCACTGCCCTCGGCCTCGCAGCAATTGCATTGCCCAAGAAGGGTGCTGTCGCGCAAGAGACGTCGTCAACAATAAAAGTCAAGACACGATCCAAGAAGGCGGCCAGCACCGCCGTGTCGGAGCAGGATGAGGTTACGCAGGTCCTCGCCGGAACCAAGGTCAAGTACATCTTTACCTGGCTCGTCTTCGACGCTATATGCCACCTCACTCGTGCGTGCGCGCCGACCCACCTGCTGTATCGCCATCACAATTGACTAACCGATTTGCTCCCCCCATTGCAGTCGAGGGCTCCTTTCTCTACCTCTCCACCTTCGGCCGCACAGTCAATGCCTCGAGCGGCTTCTTCGCCTATCTCTGGCAAGACTATGCCAAGGCAGACGCACGTTGGGGTACGGCAGACTCGACCGTCGTTGCCCTTGAGATCCTCACCGTCCTTGGTGCCGGCCCTTTGGCAGGCTACTGCGCTTATCTGTTGTCCAAGAACGTGTTCAGCTACCACTACTGGGTCATCGTGCTGAGCACCGCCGAGCTTTATGGTGGTTTCATGACTTTTGCGCCCGAGTGGTTGACCGGGTGCAAGGGGCTCAACGGGAGCAACTGGATGCTCATGTGGGTGTATCTCTTCTTCATGAACATGGTTTGTGAGTAGGCGGGAAGAGATATAAGGGGTCATATCCTCCCGGACAGACGACTCACGCAATTGCCTCCTTTCTCTCACGCCGCAGGGGTCGTTATCCCATTCTACCTCCTGTGGGACTCCTTCCGGGCCATCACTCTGAGCACATCAGCAGGTGCTGTCAGCCATATGACTATCAAGGGGGGCAGCAGCGGCAGCGTCTCCGTCAATGGCAAGCCCGCTGGAGCGGCCACGTCTTCGCGTCCCTCGGTCACCTCGCGTCTCAGTGACGTTCCCACCACGTCGGACGAGGTGGCTTCGCAGCCAGCTCCCGCATCGACGACCGAGTCACTGATCCGCAACACAAATGAAGCAGAAGAGAATGTCTTCCTCTTCGTGCCCAACCTGATCGGTTACACTCGCGTCATTCTCGCAGCCCTCTCCCTCTACTACATGCAAATCCACCCAAAAGCCTGCACATTCCTCTACGGAATCTCCTGTCTCCTAGATGCAGTCGATGGCGTAGCCGCTCGACGTCTCGGCCAGTCAACAAAGTTTGGTGCCGTACTGGACATGGTCACTGACAGGTGCACTACGGCCTGCCTCCTCTGCTACCTCACCAAGACGTACCCGCGCGCCGCTCTCCTCTTCCAAGCGCTCATCACCCTCGACTTCTCGAGCCACTACATCCACATGTACTCCTCCCTCCTCACGGGCGCCGCTTCCCACAAGCTGGTAACAAGCGAGGTAAGCAGGATCCTCTGGTACTACTACAATGACTCGCGCACCCTCTTCTTCTTCTGCGCGGGCAACGAACTCTTCTTCGTCTGCTTGTACCTCATGGAGTTCTACCCCACTCCTCTTGGTCTGGAGCCAAGGTGGTTCCTCTGGCCCTTTGGACAGAAGTTCGCACTCCAGGTGCTCAAAACGGCCGCCTCTGACCCGCACAGCTGGTCGGCCTTTTACTTCCAGGCGGTGGCCAAGACCACATGGCCTATGGTCGCTGCGGCTCTCACGGCGCCCGTGTGCGCAATGAAGCAGGTCTTTAGTGTGGTACAATTCTGGACTGCGGCCAAGGTGCTCGTTGGGGTTGACTTGGAGCAGAGGAGGCGAGCCACGGGGGAGAAATCCAAGTAAGGGCGAGAATTGGCAGATGAAGGATTGTAGGAAGAGCAGCTGGGAGGGACAGGAGCATCGGTACGCTCGGAGGTTGATCCCTTTGGGTGCCTCGAGCGAGCAGGCTGGATAGCGACTGGGCGAGGTTCACAGAGGGAAAAAAGCGAAGCATCCAGCGAAGGCCGACATGACAGGAATTGCTCGGCGCGCCAGGCCATGTAAGATTTGACATGAGAGACATAGCAACCAGTGCCCTGCGCAGCGGCACAGAAAGGGCAAGCAGCAAGCAGCCAGCAGCGATTCGTATGACCCTTGTCTCGTTACGGTTCCGGCTCATCATCGTTCCTTCACTCTTGGAATCGATAATCTTCTGAATGGCGAGATTGCACAGGGAGCCTCTCCCTCAGTCTTGCGGCGTCCGCTTCAGGTCCTCTTCGCTCATACCAACCCTCAATCGCCTCAGCCTCTCCCTTTCCTGTGCAGACCATCGTCCTAGCCCCTCTCCTACCTCCCTCCTAGCAGCCCAAATCCCCTCGCCCGTCCCCTTCACCACCGCCTCCAGTTCAGCAAGCACGTTCCGCGGCACCCGTTCCACCAAGTCCCTCTGCACCACCTTCCTTGCCAACCTGCTATGATCCCTCTGCAGTCTCAACAGCGCGAACGCGTTGCCCAGCAGGAAGACGCCTAGCGCGGTGCCGGACGAGAAGTGGGGTAGAAGCCATGATGGAGGAGAGGAAGGGGAGAGTGTGGCCACTAGGCGACCGTAGATTGATAGAGAGGTAGAAAAGGTCAGGATAGTCCAGAAACGATAGCTTGCCCGCTGGACCGAAGTCTGAATGGTGTCCAGTAGTGAGGGGGGAGGGAGCGTTGCCGGTTCTGCGGGATCTACTGATGCTGGAGGTGTGGGAGAGCGTGAGAGACGCAGCCTTGACCAGAAGGAGGCGGGAATAGCCTCACTTCTTGCCATCTTGGCCAGCCTGCTCCCACGGGGAGCCCTCCCCAGTACGTGGTCGCGTGCCCGTTGTACCGGCTCGGCGAGCAGGTTGCGCCGTGATGACAACGCGAGGCCGATGTCTCCGGTCCCTATTGATGAGGAGGCTGTCAAGGCGGAGCGCAGCTGGAGGAGTTGAGAGGCGGGAAGCTGCAAGACGGAAAGCTTGGGTGGAGAGAGGGACGAAGAAGATGAAGAACGCTCGACGAGCAGATGGTCTTCGACGCTACTTCTCGTCCCGGCAGTATCGCGCGCCAGACCCTCGACGAGAGTCTTGATCTCTCTCTTCTCTTCCTCCGCAAGAACCGCAAGTCGCCCAGCCCACCAAATCAACGTCTCCTCGACCCTCCCTCCACCAAGCCAATCTCGTTCAAACGCTCCCTGCACCCTCTCCCGCACAGCTGCATCCCCCAATAAGGGCAATTTCCACCATGCAGGTAGGAGAGGCGGCTCATTGGCGGGTGCAGTGGCCGTGAGGTTGGAAGAGGGGGGACGGAGAAGATCCTCACGGATGCTGGAGATGATCTCGGAGGTGAGTCTGTCCGCTAGGGAGTGAGAGGAGCTGGAGAGATGCGTGGCTAGAGAGTGAAGAGCACTGTTTTCTGATAGGGCAAGGGAGAGACGCGATTGGAGGTGTTGCTGGGCGTGGCTCGTGAGGAGGTCCAAGTGTGATTGGGATGAGGTCGAAGATGTGGTGCTGGCGCTGTCGGTCTCCGTTGGAGAACCCACGGCGCTGCTGCTGCTGGCTTGCTGTCTAGTCTCAACCAAGCTGCTCATCAAGTTGGGAAGACCAGATTGCTGTGAGAGGGATTGGAAGCGTGTCCAGAGGGAAGAGCGATCTTGTGGTCCAGCAGCGGTCGCCTGCATCTCCGTGGTAGGCAAACCCATTGCGCCGCGCAGTGCCTCCTGCCCTCTTGCCGCCTTGACTAGATCGACGAATTGAATGGGGATGTCCGGGGTGCGAAGCCATGTTCGTATCCTCTCTTGAGCGATTGAGCCGGCATCTGCTGATGCTTGTCCCGAATGAGTCACGACAAGTCGCAGCCCCGGGTGATTCTCAAAAGTGCGTAGCAATGACGCGACGTCGGCAAGCCATGCTTGTTTGAGAGGACTGAAGAGCGCTGAAAAGGGAAGACAGAGGAGGACTTGTGAAGAGAGGTAGAGGTGGGAGTGGATGGAGGGGGAGTCGAGGTTGTTGGCTACGGAGAGGGAGGAGGGCGGTTAGCTTACTCTCGTCCTCACACTCGCAAGCTGTAGACTCACTTTGTACCTCGACAATGGATGCAGCGATCTCTTTGAGCAAAGGCCAAGGCCCGCGCAGTGTGCGCTCCTCTGCGTCGACTGCGATCTCCTTGGCATATACGAGGCTCGTCGATGACGACTCGCCTTCCTTGGTATATCCCTCCGCTCTTCGAAGCTCACCCAGCAGAGTAGCCGCTCTGGCCTGCGGATCCTGCAGCGCATCTTGCGTGAGTGCTCCCAATAGATCGCCATCACCATCATCGTCACTCCTTGGGCGTAGCACGAGGATCTGCTCTTCTCGGACAGGACCGCCCTGCAGCTCTTGGAGAGCGCGGGCGACGCGACCTTGCCATGCTGCATCTGCTGTTATTGAGTTGGAAGATGAGTCGGAGAACGAGGTGAGCAGGCTGGTGAGAGAGGCCTGTAGCGATGCCGGAGCGGCCGCAGCTGTGGACGAGGAAGACAGGCATCTTTCGAAAGAGGTAAAGAAGGGTCCAGCGGCCGGAAAAGTCCTCCGTCTGGGCCGGGAGGCTCGGACATGACCACAGACCAGTCTCGCTGGCTTTGCTGCCAGTAGAGGAGCGCCTGAAGCTGCCCTAGATGCCCGACTGCGTTGCAGCATGGCGGCTTGAAGCGCTTATATGCTCTTGAATGGGATAGAGCGATGGAGTGCAAAGATGGCCGTCAGAAGAAGCGGCCGTCCATACAGACCGCCAGTCCGACCTGGAGACGAGCGCGACTTTGGCGCTCGGGCCGCTTCGGAGCTTTTGCCTCGATTCCTTGATCAACACTTTCCACCTACAAATCCTCAGAAAGGGCGCATATAGGCATTGAGCTTTGCAGCGATGGCCTCGACATCAGCGGGAGGAAGCAGAGCAAGCACATCGTCCATGTCGAGCTCTCTGGCCCCGCTACTTCGCCCTCCCTGGCCGGGGTGCCTCTTCGTATATGCACCTTCGCATTCCCATCAAAGTCGAGCGCTCGACGATGTTCGTCAACTCGTCAGAGAGACGGTCAACGCCCAACCCATAGAGATCCATCCCAACCTCATTGGCCTCAGGGCGATCGATGTAGCTCGCGAAATTCAGGAAGCCGTCTCGTCGTCTTCTTCGTCCAGCACCCTCCACCAAGCAACAACCTCCATCTACCCTCCCCGAGCCTCGACGTCTTCCAACAACGAATCCTGCACCATCCTCATCATCCCTTTCGCCCATCTTCTGCGCTCCTCTCACTCCCCACTCATATGGTCTCAATTCCTCGACCCGCCTCCAGGCTATGCAACCATTCTCATCTCAAGCCTCACACTGGATCGCTGGCGTACAGCAGACGGGATTGAGGATGCTACTCCTTACCGCCCTCTGGTGCATTTGAGCGCTCAGCGAGCTGATCAGAAGGACGCAGATCGAGAAGCAGCCCTGTTGACTTCGCTGCCAGGAGGGGATGAGCTTCAAAAGCAATGGGGCATCTCTGCACCCTTGGCTGCGGGACTGGATGAAAGGCCAGCGGGAAAGATCAAGTCATCTTTCCTGGCCTGGAGCACCGCAGCTCTCGAAGCAGACATAGGAAGGGATTGGGATGTGGATGAGGTGCGTTACCTTCTTGCGCCAGTGTGGATCGCAATGACGAGACAGGTTCAGCGAGGGCTGGACGAGCAGGACGATCAAGGAGGAGAGACGATGGCAAGTAGCATTGCAGACAAGCTCAAGGAGCTCAAAGCCGGTACACCCCTCTTCTCTATCCTCACGCCCCTCATCCGTTCTGCGGTAAAGCTACTGCACACACGAAGTATGGGCGTGCAGGCTTGGATTCAAACTCATTCCAGCCAACCCGCGGCAGACTCAACTGCCTCGGTGCGTGGACGCCCGCCTCTCAAGCTCTCACCGCTCGCCTCCCTCCTCCTGCTCTCCTCCTTCCTCGCCTCGCACCTCCCGGCGAAGCACGATGTCCGCTTCTTCCTTCGAGACGAGACGATTCTTGCCGCCTCCACTACCTCCTCTGGCGGCAAGAAGCGCGTACGACGACAACGCAAGCGGAGGCCTGCTACGCTCGGGGAGAGTGGGGAGACGACAAAGACGCACGCTGACCCTCTACTGCTCGGACCGAGGCCGTTTACGGCACAGAGGATGCTCTATCTGTGCCAAAATCTGTGCAAGGAGTTCGATGTTAGGTTGAGCGGATCCTCGCTACAGGCACAGAGGGATGTGGCTGCCAGACGCAGGCGAAAGAGACAACGACGCCTGGGCGTGGAGGACGAGGATGAAGAGGAAAAAGAGGCGCTCAACGATGAAGCTGAAGAAGTTGCCTTGCACAGCTTGGCGGTCTGGCGGACCGTTCAAGCGCTCGTGAGTGCGAAGTTGCTCGTCCTCGTCAGCCCACCAGCTCCAGCGCCGATTGTCGCCCACAAGGAAGGGGGTGGCGCCAGTAGCCTACCAGCTCTGCCCACCAGGCTGGAATGGCTCAATCAAGCATCGCTGCGGTGCAATTGTCTGAGGGATGAGGTCAAGGGGCTTGTACTGGGGTCGGGGTCGTCTGGCGAGGAGGGGGAGGGATGGCTGGACGAGGACGAGGGCTATGAAGACAGCGATGATGAAGAGGGGCCTCTCTGCTCCAAATCTGCGGCCAAGAGAGATGATGGTGGTGAAGTATTTGGCTTCAATAGCGCCAGCCGGGCCGGCTGGAGGAAGAGGAGGAAGGAGTGGTGGACAAGAGTGGAGGAGGTGGGACTTTAGGTGGAACGTGCGACAATGAACAGGTATGCAAACGTGGGATATATTAACTCCGTCTGGTAGTGAATAGTGTGACAAGTGGAATGGTGGTGACAAGGGCGATTCCGATTTGGTCGCTCTCCTCTCCGACCCTGACTACCGCGTCACGCCGCCTGTTCCTGCAGACACGCTTGCGGCACTAGGTCTTCTCCACCCTCCGTACCTGGAAGGCTCAGTGCTGGGCGTCCTGTTCAGTTGATGAGGTACAGGAGGCGCAGAGCCCGTCCCTGTAAATCTCTGACCACCAGCCGCGCCCAGCGGGCTGTTCTCGTACGAAGAAGGGCCGCTGCCAGCGGCGAGCGCGTTTGAGTCGTGATGCTGCTCCCCGTCTCCGACCGGCGGCGAGACCAAGGCGAGAGCATCCAGAATGCCCATGTCGCCCGGCCCGACCCTTCTGATGCCTCGCGCTCTGTCCCCAACGGGTCCCGTACCTCCCCTCAGTGCCGCCTCTTGCCTGAGAATTTCCTGCTCATTAGCAAACAGGTCAAGTGAGTCATCCCGTCGAACGACGGTTGACTCTGGCTCGAAGAAGCTACCCAACTCGTCTCCCTGCCCTGCGTGCTTGCCGCTTGAGCCCGGTCGTCGTTTGGCTGGATTTGGTGAGTGGCGACCGCCGAGCATGGAGAGGCCAAATCCGGCTCTCCTGCCTAGAGAGGCAGAGGAGGGAGACGAGGAAGGGCCCGCCTCAGCGTCGGTAACATTGGTGGGCATTAGATGGGGAGAAGTAGGGCGCTTCTTGCCTGGGAGCGAAACGCGACGTGTTGTGCGTGGAGTCTGGAGTCCGTCCCCTGTTGAGGTGGCTTGCTCGATATCACCCTTATTGGTCGCTTCTGTGTCGTGCGATGCCGGAAAGAACTGCCGCAGCGGCGCGGGAAAGCCCAAGCCGAGGCCAAGACCCGCCACATCAGCGGCATTGTCGTGCTGCCCGTCCGTGTTGCTGCCGGCGAAGCGCCTTGAGTAGATTTCAGGCTTCGACGCGCTCGGCGGCACGGCTGGCATAGCAATGGCTTGATGACCAACATCGCCCTCGCCTACCTCATGGAACGTCGTCTCGTAGGTACTCTCCTCGCCTGACCTCTCCCTGCGCTGAGCTGTACCCCAGGACGACCTGCCAGCGGACTGAGAACCCCATCGTTCCTCTTCTGGCTCGACGGCGCGCTTGCTACTCTCAGCCTTCTTCGTAGAGCTGCCAGCACTCTTCGAGCTGATGGCTGCATTGGCTGCCGCGAGGATCCGGCTGCGCCCGGTCTTTGAGCTCCCTCCTCGCGACGATGAGCTCTTGTTCGACGCGGGTGCCACTGGTTGAGGGGCCAGCTGCGCCCGATCGATGGTATAAGGCCGACCCGCGGACATTGCTGCCCCGCTTGGTCTGCCGGTGGTAGCCCTGCCATTGCCGCCACCATTGGCATCTTCAGCGCGCACAGTGAGCGTCGAGTCGAAGGAGCGCCATAGCAATGCGCCGATCGTGAGGCCACCGAAGACCACATCGGTCCAAGCAGCCCATAAATTTGCGATCTGCTGTACGCGGCCAGCCTCGTAGCCGTTCTTTCTCGCAGCGGCGTACTGCTGCCCGGAAATGTAGCCCGTGATGGCCATAAAATCAAGGATGGCGATGCTGACAGCAATGATCAGGATCAGAAGGTTGCGATAGATGCGCCGCAAGATCTTGTAGCGGCGAGCGGCCACTGTCGTCGGCCCAGACTTGGGTTTGTCGTCCTTCTGCTGCTGCTTGGTGTCTCGTCCAGGTCGGAACGTCTCCTGGCGAGGTCGACGCTGCTGCGGGCGCAGAGGTGGGAAGACCGCAGCTTGAGGCGCTTCAGACTCGCTAGTTTCGGCGCCACGGCCTGAGATGGACATCTCCTCGCGGGCAATGGCCATAGATCGTTCCTCATCCTCGTCGCAAGGGAGGCGACCGAGATCTTCTTCTTCATCCGCCTCGGCATCGTAGTTCTCTTCTGTGCCACGGACTGATGGCGTCCCGCTGGGACTACGACTCTTCTTGAGGGTGGCAGGCGTCCCCCACATGGGCCGCGGTGCAGTCGTCAGATTGTCCGGTGGCTCTACTCTGCCCTGACTTCCAGCCGCCGTGACTGCTGCCGCCGCTGCTGCGCCGCCTGTCATCCCTGGCGGGCGGGAACTGAAGAGGTAGAAGGTCTCCATCTGCTGACGGCGCATTTTTGTCTCGCAGATCTCGACTGCCTCTCTCACACGGCGAAGGGTGTGAACGCCGATAGGCGCGTACACGAGGAAGGCGGCACCTGCCCAGAAGACCCAGACCTGGTGTGAATGCGCAGACGATCAAGGGTTAGAGCACGTCTCCCGCTGGGTCATACTTGAAGACGCTTACAGTCATGCAGATGGAGTAGTACCACCACGCCTTTGACGTCTGGCGCCAGATGTCCATCCCATCGTCGTAGAGCATCTGGATCTCTTGCGGGCCTGCCTCCGGCCCCTTGAGTGCATCAGCTCGAGCCGTCCAGGCGTCGAACGTACGGTTCGTTTTGTCCATCAGGCGGTCCGCGAGGACGGCAGGCGGGGTCACCGATGCGAACAGGATGATCGGTGTGGCCCAGCATGCCAGGTTGTAGATGATGGGACGGATAAGGTATTCGTGAAGCTCGCCCGCCGAGTTTGTACGCTTGATCCTGAGAGCGTCGGGGAATGAGGCCACGGTGCCCCATGCACAGAACCAGGCGCCCTAAGAGCGAGCAAGCAGAGGTACGATCTGTGTCAGTTGCGGCCCAACATCTTCCTCTCTGCAGGACTCTACCCCGCTACTGACCACCCAGAGAGGGATCCAGATGAGCACATGCCACAGAAAGAAGTTGCTGTCGCGCTGCCAGCGGACCATGAGGGGAAAATAGCCCATGAGAAGGATGGCGTACACGCCCAGGAAGGACGCAAACGCGAGTGTTGAATTAGGAATGACGTACGTGCCATATCTTGATGGGTAGAATTGCAGGAGGTAGGCGCGGCCGGTGAGGAGTCGCTTGAGTACCACTGCTACGGCACCGACGACGAGAGCGGCCACGACTGCCAAGACGGTGTACACCCTGAGCGAGCAAAGGAAGGTAGTGTAAGCGATCCGAGCGCGTGCTGCGGTCGTGTAGATTCGTGCGACTCACTGAGCAGTAAACTCCAATGGCGCTGCAGAAGGGGCAATACGAGCATTGTTGTCGGTTGTTAGCATCTCCGCACGGGTTAGAACATCGCATCTTCCTCCTCGAGTACCTACAGTAGATCTGCACGATTCCGTGAACAAAGTCCTGCAGCGCACCAACCTCTGCGGCCGTGGTCGGCATGGGCATAATGCCCGCAGGCAGCGTCGCATTGTAATGTAGGCCCATGCTGGTCGCTAGCCAGTCGATGAGGGGGTATCAAAGTTGGTGGTAACGAGGAGTTGCAATGAAGAAGACGAAACTCGTTGCAATTCTATATGGAGGATGCCCGATGGTCTTTTTCATCAGCAGCACAGCATCCCCGCATCAACTGCCTGACGCCGTGGGAGCTTCTCGCCCGGGTGGGAAGGCGATCAGGGCCGTGATCGATCACACAAGAGGAGTCGGCTGCAGCGGCTTGCCGATGCCCACTTTCTAAGCTAGCCTAAGTTGCAACGCCGTCTGTCGTTTGGCGTCCCCGTCTGCGGCTGGGCGGAAAGGAGGGCCGCGGTTCACGCCAGGCCGATGCTCGCCTGCGTGAGCGACGATATTTGCCCCTCTGGTTCAATCAATGACGCTCGGTCTCTTGTGGGCTGAGATGAGACGTAAGATGTGGGCACCGGTTGGATAGAGAGAGAAGGATTGCCCTGATGATGTGAGAGACTTGGGAAGACTCACAAGGAAGCGAAGCGGCGGTTTCATGCACTTGAGGGCGGCCAAAATGATGGCGGCGGGGAGGAGAAGCTGGTCGCCTCGCATCACGGGACGCCGCCACCGACAACCATCTCTTGAGTCTTGACAGTCCTGGATGCACGCACGGTCGTCTGCTCTCACTTGTCTCGTCACGGCAGCGCCCAACGACCTGCCTCTCTGTGCAGGCGGGCCGGGCGAGAACACGACGAGTCGAGTCGAAAGTCGAGTCGAAAGTCGAAACTTTACTACGGCTGTTTGTTTCTGATTAAAGCTCTTCCCTCCCGCTCAGACTCTACCCGCGGCCGATTAGAAGCTGACTGCTTCATGCGATGATGCGTTTCCTTCCTCGCTTCAGTCTCGGAGACGAGCCGAAGCTTGCTTTCTCACGCAGAGGAGCATGAGAACAAAGAAAGAGGCGCGTCTCAGGAAGCGAGAGACCGGGTGGGACGAAAGGAGGGGCGCTAGTGTTAGGAAGGAAAGAGGCGCCGGGCCGGCCGGCAAGCGGCTAAGATGCGAGCTGATGCTTGGCTGGCTAGCCCCATCTCATGGCCTCGAGGATGATAACGCTCTCACGTGAGGAGGGTCGAGCACAAGACAGGCGCGTCAGGACCTTAATGCTCACTCAACACCTCGTCGCCCCGTGTTCACTCAACAACGCCGCTCGGCCCCGCCAGACGGGAGGGCGGAGAGATCGGGGTGGCGGGAGACTGGCGTTGAAACACGTAACTCTCGACGCAGAGCTAGCTGGCTGGCGAATGCAGTAGAGGACCAGAGGTGACAATCTAGTATTACACAGGGTGCGGGTCCTGCTGACGATGCAGGACAGTATGAAACAGGCAAGACGCAGAGCATCATTGGGCCGCGACGTGTCGCGGCCCAATCAAAGAAAGAGGTCCTCAAAAGGCCCCAAGATTGCGGCCAAGGATTCCAGGGAAAGATGCGGAGAGCCCGAAGATGTCGCGGCGACTTCTTTGTCGCCTCCACCACCAGCTCTCGTTGTGAGGCAGTGCCGCAGAGCAATTGTCGTCATGGCGTTGCGGATGCGCACGACGAGTTGCTCGAGGAGCGACGCAAGCTCATCATCCGGAGCATCATCACGGATTGACACGATGAGAAGCTCCGGCTTCAGAGCCAAGTAGCGCTCCATAGCGCGTGTGCGACCAGCTGCCGGATGCAATCGACCAGGCCCGGCACCAAGAGCCAGGCGCTGCTGCGAAGACGATGCGGCCATCGTTGTGGCATTCAAGGACGACGAGGCCACGCTTGCTGCATCGTCTTGGCCCGGGTCAGCTTCGTTGAGGATCCCAGGGAAGAGCTGCGCGTTGGAAAGGGCTTCTAGTCGCAAGCAGACCATGCCGAGAGCCTTGATCTCCTCGATGTTGAGCAAAGACGGCATAGGTTCGAAGACTTGAGGAGCAGGTGCGTCCTCGCGAGTCGCTAGACGTCCAGCCAGCTGCTTTGGATAGACGAGATTGAGCATCTCTGGCGTCTCGAGTCCTTTGAGGCGCTTCTCGCCCATCTCTGAGATACCGAAGCCCATGCGTCGCAGCAGGACAACGTCACGAGTGACGTTGGGGTGTAGAAGCCGGAACTCCTCCTCGTCAAAGTCCGCATCGTCCGCCTCGACGCCCTTTGAGAGTCCGGCTACACCGCCCGCTTCATCGAATGTGCCCAGCAAAGCCGTCAACTCAGTGACGACATCGCGCGACGCCATAATCTGTCCACCATCAGCGGCGCCACTGATTCTGGCAGCTCGATTGACCATTGGCCCAAAGTAGTCCATCCTCCTCGTCACCGGGTCGTTCTCGCACACAGGCCAACCCCAGTGGATGCCCATGCGTACCGACAGTCCACGATAGATGACGTTCCCTTCGAGGTCGACCACCTCTTTACCATCTTCGGACTCGAGAATCTCCTGCGGCCATTCTTCGCGAAGCAGCTGCGTCTGGACATTAAAACACCAGAGCAGGGCAGAAGTGACCGAGGGAAAGGATACCATGAATGCGTCGCCTTCGGTCTTGACCTCGTATCCGCCCACGGTGCGCAGCTGTCGACGGAGAAGAATGTTGTGCAGTCGCATCGCTGATTGCATGCCGCCATTCGTCTCCCAGAGACTCGTGGAGTTCTTGATGTCGGTGAAGACGAGCGCAACCTGCCCGATCGGTGGGGCCACCTCGCGCTCCAGTCGAGCCAAGGTTCGGTCCGTAGGCAGCTCGTCGCGGTGTTCTCGGCGATGCATCTTTTTGAGCGCTTCCGTCGTAGGGTCGAGCCGCGATGCCGATCGCTGATGTTGCCTTCCACCTGACCCCGAGTCAAAGAGATCGCCAACCGCCATGATCATGACCATGATGCTCTCCTCTGCACCGTAGGAGATGGCAAAGTCGCGCAACTTTTGCGCAGCAATCATCAAGTCGTCTCGCTCAGTGCGCGCGATATCCACAGCCGTCTGGTAAGACATCTGATCCCAGAGTGATCGGCTGGCGACGATGATGAACTCGTCTGAGTCGTTGAGTTGAATTGAGCTCACCGCTGGGGCAGCATTGACGAAGGGAGTAAGGTGATAGTATCCAAAGGAGCGCGAGACATCCAGCGAGTCGTTGACATAGCCTCGTAGCGAGACCCATCCTTCTGCGCTGCGGATCCGTTGCGTCTCGTCACGATCAAAAGGCTCGTGGCGAGTCGTCATGTGCTGAGCCGTGCCGCCGCGGCAAAGGACGGCGAGGGCGTCTCCTGCATTTGCAACGTGAAGGCAATGGTCTACAATGTAGACGAGGACGCCCGATGCGCCCGACTGCCATTGCGACTTGGCCGTGCTCGCGGGCTGACCTGATGCGAGGCTGTCCCCGACTGCTGCGTCCGAGAGGCTGCGGTTGCTCTCTGACATCAAGAGGAGGGCATACTCCTGCTGCAGGCGCAGGAAAGCTCGTCGCATGATGTTGGGAATGTGAGCCTCATCTGGCGCGAGAGTGCCAGCTTGGGTCAATGCCTCGGACACCTCGCGATCGACCCGATGCCTGGCCCAATCTGCAAGGAACTTGGCGATGCGGCTTCCATTGTGAGCGCCGTGGCCGCGTCCCTCGAATAGACCAATCAGACACTCCTTGGGGTCCTTGCGGAAGTTGGGCACCACTACATCGACGAGACTGAGATTGTCGAACTTTCCCAACGCGTCCGAAATGCCGTACGCCATGTTGTTGACTTGCGATAGGGACGTACGCACTCGTCGATTGTCGTGCTCGTCCGGCATCTGCTGCAGCGTGACCGTCACATCCATCAGGCCTAGAACGCGCAGGCTTGCCAGCCGCTGGAAATCACTCATGTCCATGCGACGATTGGCTCCTGCGATGCCCGTCATCTTGCTCTTCACCTCAAGCCGCTTGTTGCCCGACAAATTGAGGTAGCGCAGCTCGGGATTGGAGTTCCAATTCCAGTCGTAGTGCCAATTAGCGATGTTGTACTTGAGAGAATTGTTCCCCACGTCCAAGTTGGCCAAGTTGCGCAGCTGACCAAGCTCGGCGGGCAAGGTCTGCAGGCGGTTGGCATTGATGTGTAGGATGCGCAAGAGCTTGAGCTGCACCAAATCATCCGTGGGCACGCTAGAGAGGTCGTTGCCGCTCAGGTACAGCTCCCGGAGGAAGACCAGCTTGGACAAGGAAGGTGTGGGCACCTCGTAGATGTCGTTGAAGCTGAGATTGAGGATCTCGACCTCGACCAGGAGCCCAATGACAGCAAAGACTTCGTCCGTTAGGCGATTGTCTCCGAGTCGAAGCTTCTTGAGCGACATCGATAGAGCTGAAGTGGACTTGGCGAGAAGAGGAGTGGAGGGCAGCGGGCCTGACACGCTCGACGCGGGCATGCCCACGACGGAGGCCGACGAAGCGGATCCCTTGCGTCCGTTCTCAATGAGCGCGCCCGCGGTGCTTGGACGTCCGCCCACCACCGCGTCTGGCGAAATAGGTGGCAGTGGGAAGCTCTCAAGTAGATTGGACGAAGCGTTGATGCTGGTCAGGCTCTGGCAGTTCCAGATTGAGTCGGGCAAGCTTTTGAGGTTGTTGTTGTGAACCAACAGTCGCCGCAAATTCTTCAGCTTGCCGATCGAATCGGGCAGCCCGACAAGTCGATTGTTGGTGCAGGAAAGCAATCGAAGCTCCTTGAGCTCGCCGATGGAGTCGGGCAGACCGAGGAAGTGATTGTTGTCCAAGATCAGGTCGTACAGCGAGGGCAGCTGAGCAAGCAATGCCTCATCCAGTCTCGCCAAGTTGGCCGCTGACAGGTTCAGAGATACGAGCTGCAGCGGCGCGTTGCCCGAGCCGATTGCGAGCTTGCTCATTGGGTTGTGACCCAGATTGATGCTCCTCAAGTGGGTACCCAGCGTCGCCGAGAAGGACTTGATCGAATTGTGCTCGCAGTGAGCCTCGGTCAATGATTCTAGCGAGAAGAGGGCTGAGACATCTTGCAGGAGATTGCGACGCACATCGATCTTGCGCAAGCTGAGAAGCTGGCTCATGCACCCAGGCAGCTGCTCGATGGAGTTACCGACCAGTATAAGCGACTGCAGCCGCGTGAGCTGCCCAAGTTGCGGGGGCATGCCGCTGATGGCGTTGAAGGAGATGTCGAGGTCCGTCAGTGAGGACAGCGAGCAGATGACTTGAGGGAACGTGTCGAAGCGATTGTTGGATACGTTAAGCTGCTTGAGGGCTGTCAACCTCGAGAAGTACGAGGGTAGCTCCGTGAGGCGATTGTTCTGCACTTTGAGCGACTTGAGCTGAACAATTGAGTCCAGCGCGATGTGACTCAGGTCCGGAATGCGATTGTTCGACAGGTCTAGGTGCGTGAGCGTCTCCGAGTGCTTGACTGACTGCGGAATGCGCTTGAGCGAGAGGTTCGAGAGGCGCAAGGTACGCAGATTGGAGCAGAGCTGCACAAAATCGGTAGGCACGTCGCTCATAGGGTTGCCTGAGAGATCGAGCGAGTTGATCCAGTCGGCATGACGGTAGAGGAAGATGGGCACCATCTCGAGATTGCGACCTTGCAAGTCGAGATGGGTGTAGTTATCCTCTGTGTTGCCGAAAGACTCTGAGTCGAATGTTGGCACTAAGTCAGGACGGTAGACGAAGCGCAAGAGGTATGAATGGTCCTCCCGGCCCATAGTATCCAGTCCGTCGTACTCCGTGTAGCCCGCCTGCTCCATTCGACGCCTCTGCAGCATTGCAGGCTTCTCCGACTCGCCCAATGGCCTTTCGCTACCCTTGTCCCGCACGAAGAGTCGATACGCTCGCGCTCCACTCGGCGACTTCCGGCTGATGATGGCTCGTAGATTTGATGTGCTCGTGTACAGCGGGATCGAGACGGTGCGTACACCGAATGGCGTCTCGATTCGCATGATGTGGCCCTTGCCGCCCAGCCCGCCGGCTTGGGAAGGATGGTGCATCAGAGGGGCACGCTTGGCGGCAGCGCCGGCGGCGGACGAGTCCATCGTAGCTGTTGCGCCCGTGACAGCTGAGCCGAAGCTAGTGCGCCCAGCCCCATCCTCGATGGTACCAGCCGTGCCTGGCCTTGACATGGGCGGGCCAGTCGTCGAGTTGGCCGTCCCTGGTCTTGAAGAGCCAGCAGTGCCCGGCTTCTTACCACGCAAGCCCAGCATGTTAGCTGCTGCAGCGGCCGCTCCTCCAGCGACGCCAAACGCACCGCCGCGAGAAGAGACGGTCCTGTCCATCTTGGGCGTCGTGGGCTGTGGGCCAAGACCTGCACTACCAGGAGGAGACGTGAGAAGCTCTACGCTCTGCGACGCTTGTCGAGCGACGGGGCTCGGTCCGGTTTCGTAGTCTGAGCTGGCGAGGCTATGCGCTGAGACTTGGCTGCCTCTAGGAGCGAGATTGTACGAGGCCTCCTGACTGCTGCCGAGGAAGGTCGTCTGGTCCGCTGTCAAGGCGCCAGAGGAGGACGTTGTGTGCGAGTGTCCGCCTGCGCTGGAGTAAGTCCCTCCCCCGTTGGTCGTATTGCTCACCGCTGACCACTTGCGATCTCCTGCAGCGGCGCTGGCCCCTTTGTTGTCCTTAAGCATCGTCTGCTCTGCCTCGTCGTCATCTTCCTCGCCGTCCTGACTGCTTCCGTCCTCGTCGCGCAAGTAGTCTCGAACTTTGTCTGGCTGGACAGCCCACGAGTCTGGCGCCATCCAGTTTGAGGAGCTGAGCGCGCCACCTGCGGCTCCACTTCCTGAGCCCGTTGAAGCGATGGACGCTTGTCGCGCTTTTGCGTCGAGCGGCAGGGCCGATGTGGGTGGGAACTGGTAGTTTGGATCCGCTACTCCAGCTCTCGTCCAGGAAGAATTGGCACCATCGGCTCCATGAATGAGGGAGGGAAGATGCACAGCAGAGGATTTGGGAGAGACGCCGCTTCTTGCGCTAACCTTGCTCGTTGCAGAGTCCTTGCGCTGCTCCGAGGCCATGGACTGGTACGCGATTGTCTGCGAATGGTTCAAGGCCTCCTCGAGGACGTCACTGTTGGACGATGGAGATGGCAAGTCTTCAGACGTTGAGCCGTAGTGGGGTGAATCAGTGGTGGTAGGCACAGCGGCGCGACGGGCGTCGGCCAATGATGATTTGCGTGAGCCGGCGCGCGGGGCAAAGCCCTCCGGCCGTTGTGCATTCGCGTTGCGCTGGAGGACCTGCGATTGAAGTGAGCCATGACGCCCTCGAGGAGGGGCCTGCAGTAGCCATCCTGGTGCAGGGGCGTCTGGCGAGTGGCTGCCCGGCTGACTAGGCAGAGCTTTCGAGCTCACGTCTGCGACAGGCGCAGCTGCGAGAGGATCCACTGCGGCTGCGAAGAGGGCCGGCTGCTGGCCAGGACTGGCGCTCCATAGGCCGTCCTGCAGCGTCTCGTCCTTTGGTCCCACAGGCATCGAGTTCTGCCGCATCGAAGTATCGACGATGTCATCGATCTGATCAAAGTTTGTGTCGAGTGTCATTTCGACATCTGCGCCCCTCGCTGCGGCTTTCGATCGAGCGCTGCCATCTATATTGCCCTGCGCTCCAAATGAGCCTTCCTCAGCCTTGTTCCTCTCGCGATCCCTTGTCAGTGGCCGTACAAGCCTGCGCCGCTTCTCCTTGATGCTGGCTGCGCGATGGTCCTGCGATGCCGCTGCATGATTGGCCGCGTTTGCCATATCGATGCCCTCCCACTCCTCGTCAATGCCTTGTGATTGCCAATCTGATCCGCCACGATTTCGACCCTTGTTGGCGCCATCATTCACAACTGCGGCTGTCAAAGAGGTAGAAGGATGCCGTGAGGAGCTCGCATGAGGAGGGGACGAATGCTTAGAGGAGAGCGACGTGTGACTCGCTTTGCGCTGGTCGCCCAGCGTTGCAGCCAGTGAGACGAAGCTGCCTGACGGATCTGGAAAGTTTGAGCTCTTTTTACGCAGAAATCCAAACGGATTGCGCTTCTTCTTGGTGCCGGGAGTAGTCGGAGCGATACTGAGGGCGGCTTCGCTGCCTTGGGCACCGGTGTGGCCGTAGATGGAGCTGGCGCCTGACATCGATCTGTGCTGCGGCGGCGTCGAGGGGCGAGCAGGTAGAGTAGACTGTGACGTCGACGACTGAATTGACGAAGTCTGTCGCGAGAGGTTGGGGCGTATGCGTTGCTGCAGGAGGCCCAGGGTCAGCATGTATGCAGGAACGAAGCTTACGCCAGCTCCTGGCACTCTCACCTGGATGGAGGCGCCATCGTCCAATTCCTCTTCGTCATCCTGATCGTCGACAGCCCACGGTGTAATATCCTGCCTCTTGCCACTGGATCCCTGCCTCCTCCAGCTGCCGTTGGATTCGCTGACGCCTCTTGGCGCCGGAGCACCCGCCGAGAGACCTACGTCGCTCAAGTCGAAGGAATCGAACAAGCCAGTAGCTTTGGATTCATTCATCGGCGCGGGAGTCGAAGATGTGGACGAAGACGATGACGCTTCGGTCGAGTAGCTCGCGTATGGATGTCGAGCGACCGATGGCCGCGTCGAACGTGGAGATACGCTCGTGTCTACATAGCGAGCGTCTTGCGGCGGCGGAGTCGACCAATGAGAGGCCGCGGGAGGGTGAGAAGTCGGCGATATTCCGCCACTATTTTCGAAGAAGCCCTTGCCTGACATTGTGAAGGCGATGGAGGAAGGGACGAGGGCGAGGAAGAAGACAAGGGAGGAGTCTCACAGCCCACGGACGAACCCTCGAATGAATGCTGCCGAGATCACTGACGAGCGGCGAGGGTTGCGCGTCGAGCGTCGATGTGCAATCTTCGCGCAGCTGATGACGTTGAAAGAGGTGCCGCAGATCACTTGGCCATGCAATCTCGGCCCTGTCGCTCGTCGTCGTCGTCGTCGTCGGATTCGCGCTCCTGCCAAGAAAGAGAGGGAGCGTGAGAGAGGGGATCGAGAGAGGATGGTGAGGAACGAGGAAGAATGGTACGACGATGCGCGTGTGACTGAGCGCGGCGCGAGATGCTGCTCCTCTTTGTCGCTGTCACCACGATAGCATCGTCATCGCCATCGATGGCGTTGTGATGATGGGTTGTTGCAGGGAGCAACGTCGTCCGCCCTCCCCGTCCCGCCATCGATATGGGCCCCACGCTCCCTCGCCTCGCGCTCGACTCGCACGCCCATCCGGCCGCGGTGTTTGGAATGAACTCGGCGGAAGATCAAAGTCGGCAGAAAGCAAGGAAAGGGGACAGAAAGGGCCGAGGTGAGCAACATCGAGTTGGAGGTGTCACGGAGGGCTGCGACATGACCACGATTGAGAAATGACTTCGATAGCATGACACGAGAGACTACCCGCGACTGCACTTGCAATCTTACAACTTCAAAGCTAGTCGATGGTGATTTCGCTGAAGACATCGTACCGTCCCTCCCGCCCCTGTGGCTTGGCCATGAGCGCTATCTTGGTCACTTCGATGTCAATGCCACAGCCACATCTGACGTCTTTATCCTCCGTTTCTTCAGAGATGACTGCTACTGTGCCATTTGCCGGACCCTCTACAGTCCCAACATCACTTCGATCACCTTCTCCAGGCGCAGCTAGCGCCGTACAGAGCTCAAAACCCAGCGCCTTTAGCTCTTCCAGTTGGGCCTCACTATGAGCCTGCCCGAGAGAAGCATGGGGGGCAAAAGGGCGATCCTGCTTACCTCTCCCCCCACCGACTCGCCCTGGGTCCCTGCTTGTGCCCCTGCTTTGCCCTCGACCTCGACTACTTCCCCTCCCCGCCTGCCTGGTCTCTGGCAAGGCGTCTTGAATCAGCCTTTGCATCTCGATGAACCAGCCCTGCTCCGCTCCAGGCGCTGAAAGGCCATCCTCTTCGCTGACACGCTGCCTTGGCCGTGGTCTTAAATGCACATTGGAATACTTGCTCAGTTTGAAGATGCCAACATCATCGAGCACCAGACGATGTCGTGGTACGGCGGCTACGGCTTGCTGGATACGCTCCGTCAGCTGATGAAGCGCTGTATGGGCTGCGGCATGGGACGGACCTGGGAGCGTTTTTGCTAGCACAGTCGTCCCTGTGACATCAGCTGCACAGCCTGAGACACCATTGGCATCTTTGTCAACCTCGCTACTCCCGCCGTGGCCGTCAACCTCGAAAGGCACGATGAAAGGTGGAATGAGCGTGAGATGCGGTACCCAGCGGGGCTCAGCGGCGTCCCACTTCTTCCTGATAGCATCAAGCTTTTCCAACTTGCTAGCCAAAGCCGGCGACGTCGAGGCGATTTCTGCTGGCCGTGGCAGAAGGAAGGCTACGACGGCAATGTACGACGTGGGTCGGTTCTTTCGCTTGCGTTCAATGACCTTGGACGTCGCCTGATCTCCTTTTGGTCTAGCTTCTGCCGATGCGTTTACATCCATCGCTCTTGAGTCGCTACTCGTTGTGACCTGTGTTGCTCCAGGTCCCCGGGTTGACTGCATCGCTTTACAGTTGTGGGGCGACCAAGCAGTCGAGTAGCTGGTAGTGGTGAACCACTTCAGTGACTGTACGATCAGGGGCTGAGTCTCTGCAGGTGTCGCCTTGTGGCAAATGCGCAGCATGCGCGACCACTCGTATCAGGCGGCTCGAAAGGCGGGGCTTGATAGCAGCGACGAAGGCTGCAAAGTGACGCCGCTTCGACCGTCGCTCTGGTTCCGCTTGCGGTCAAACAAAATGCGGTGGCTCGTGCACGCTCCTCTCCGAAATGGAAAGGGGAGCGAGCGGGCGACGCAATCAAGATCAACACAGCCGGCTGACGAGAGGCGTCCACATCTTGTCTCTGCTCCTCATCATCTGCGACCATGAGCGGTAGTCACTCCCCTCCTGCTGGCTCGTCATCCGGCGATATCGCAGGACGTTCGGCCACGCCGTCGTCATCGTCCAATGGCAACACCAACATCGGCACCAATCGACGCATCTCGCACGGGGCAAACAGCGCTGCCCACTCCCTGTTGCCTCGCTCTTCAGGCGCCGGACCATCCGCTGCCGGATCTTCCTCTGGCGCCAATACGCCTACAGCAAGCAATGCAGCTTCCTCCTCGTCCACCTCACATCGCTCATCGGCTGCCAACTCTCCTCGTCGCGCTTTGGCCACGCCTTCCGCGGCACCTAATGCATCCAACTACCGCATACAGAGCATCGCGAGCACTCAACCCGCGCAGATTCCAAGCAGTGGCGCCCCTTCATCTTCTATGCCAGCCGCCAGCCCAACTGCAACACCTCCGATGTTTGGCTCCTACTCTGGCGGCCCGCCCTCCCTCTTTACCATGGCTGCGCCTGGCGGTGGTCAGCCATCGGCGACATCCACCCGCCCTGCCACGAATCTTGGCTTCTGGAGAGCGCCCAATCGGCCGGTCACCACCCAGCACCATCATCATCATCAGGGCCAATACGGCAGCCCATTCTATCCTACACAAGCGCCACAGCGCTGGCTAGCCCCAGCAATGGCGGACCCAGCAGGTTGGGCAGGCAACCTTGCCACCTCGAAGCTAGTGGCAGGCTTCCAGGAACACAATCTCCTCTCCTTCAGCTGGGTGATCAAGGATCTGCGCTTGCTCCGTGAGGAAGTAGAAAATTCGCCCGCATCATCCCTCGATGAAGCCGGCCGATCAGTCAGCGCGGGCGCAGGTCGCTCTGAGATCTGGACGACGCAGCCCCTCTTCGGTGACGGCAAGTGGAAGCTGGAACTCGTTCGCACAAGTCGGGATGGCACCACAGTCCTTTCTGCCTACCTGACGTCCATGGTCATCGAGTCCGGCGCGCAAGATGCTTCCCTCACAGCGAGCGTGATGCTAGGCATCCGCCTGCCTTCGACCGCCCAGCCGTCGACGAGCTCAGGCTGGGTCTGGAGCCATTTCACACATTTCACCTTCGACCGCGACGCCGAGTTTTTTGAATGTCACGAGCTGCCTAGTCTCAGTGAGCTACTCAATCAGCATGCAGAGGTGGCGAAAGCCAACTGCTTTGAGCTCGTTGTCCAGCTCGGGACTGGGCCGCACTTGGCCATTCCGAGTGAGGATGCACCGACGAGGAGACTGCCCTTCCAGCTGCCTGAGTCGCGCTTTGTACCAGACTCGATTGTTGCTGGGCTCGAGGGCATGGTCGACAGCGCTACCACGGGTGATGTGGCTCTGATCGTGAGGGAAAGGGGCGTCGTCTTGCTTGCATCGGATGAGGAGGTTGGGCCTGATTTCGAGGTGCTGCCTTGGGCCGTTGGCAAGCCGATGCCCGGGACTATCACGCGAGAAGACGTGGCAGCAGAAGCAGCTGGAGGAGAAGACACGGATGCGACGCATCATGCTCACGGTCGCACCGACTCAGATGGATCGGAAGGTCGCTCCGCCGAGATCGTGGTCAGGGACCGTGTCATATGGGCGCACTCCTCCATCCTTCGCTCCCGCAGCGATTACTTCCGTACCATGCTTGACTCAGGCTTCTCTGAAGGCTCGGCTGTCGGCGGTGGAGAAGACACGATGACGTCGTACGGCGGCCGCACCGTGCGAGTACTGCGCATCCCTGATGCCGACTATGCTACGGCCTTCGCTTTGGTGCGTTATTTTTACGTCGGAGAGATCGACTTCATGGAAGACGAGGATGTGCGGAGCGTCACCTTCGACGATGAGTGGGCGACGGCTGTCAGTGGCAGCAGCGCGCCTGGCATGAGTAATAGCGGCAATCCGGTGTGGGAATGGCGCAGTTTGGCGCAGATTGCTGGAGAGCTAGGCCAGGATTACCATCACCATCACGGCAGCAGCAGCCAGGATTCCTTTGGATCCCTGCGCGCTTCAACATCGTCATCAAATCTGTCCTGCGGTCGTAAGTCGTGGGGGCAGGCCACCTCGTCTCGGCGCTCCACCTCGTCCATGGACAATCGCTCTGACGGCGCCTCAACACCTCGCCATCATCGCAGCGGTAGCTCGGCGAGCAATGCTAGCAGCAGCAATGCTTTGATGCCGGAGGGCGCGACGTCGATGTCGCTGTCTTCGCAAGCAGGACCGTCTTCTTCGCCGTCATCTTCCCTCCTCGCCTCCCTCCTGCAATCTGATCCCCACTCTCACCCACCTTCGGGCATCCCACCCAGTCCCTCGGCCTCGTCTCTGGCAATCTACAAGTTGGCGCATCGCTTCCACCAAACAACTCTCTCCTCCCTCGCGCAAGCTCATCTGCTCGCCACCCTCCACCCCGCCCGCAACGCGTTCCCTGCACTTTTGGCAACGCATCTCTACCCGACGTTGCATGCTGCAGTGAGGGACGCTGTGCTGGAAGCGTGGGGCGAGGTGAGTGAGAGCAAGGAGTTTGAGAGATGCTGCGATGAGGTTGGACAGGGCGAGTGGGGAGTTCACGCAGGACGGGCGATTAGAGGATTCATGAGAGCGTTGGCTGATCACAATGGTGGTGGGAGCGGGAATGGCAGCAGCATTAGCAGCCGTGGCGGGGCGCGTGACGGTAGTCGCAGCATGGCTGGCCGAGCGTGAGGTCGTTCAGCCCAAATATCACGGTAGCATGATGACGTGCGATCTAACGATTACTGCATGTATACGAAGCCCGGCCAGCGAGCTCTCTCGCTCGTGTTGTGGAAAGGGCCGATGAGCCCGGCGCTACGATACCCTCTCTCTCTGACTTCCCTTCTCAATTCTAACAATTTCCGATGATTCCTCTCGCCCTGTCTGCCTTCCCTCTCACCTCCGCCCGCGCCTCACTTCCTTATGAGGTCAAGAAATTCCTGCCTCGTCTTCTGGCGATCTCTAAAGCTGCCCAACATGCAGCTCGTGACCGTGGAGCTTCCTACCTTCTGCACTCCCCTCATCACCATGCACATATGTTCGCACTCGACTACGACCGCTACGCCTCTCGGCCTCAATGCCTCATCAAGCGCCAAAGCCACTTGTTTGGTGAAGCGCTCCTGTACTTGCAACCGTCGCGCGAATGTCTCTGCGATCCTTGCAAGCTTGGACAAGCCGATGACCAGCCGGTTGGGAATATACCCTATATGGATCTTGCCTTTAAATGGCACCAAGTGATGCTCGCAGAGCGACGAGATCTCGATGTCCCGTACAATGACCATCTCGTCGTGCTCCTCGTCGAATATTGCATTCGCGATGACGTCGCTCAGCCGCTCCTCGTAGCCGCGCGTCATCCACAGCAGGGCTTTCGCGTAGCGATCCGGGGTGGCTTTGAGCCCTTCGCGGTCCGGATCTTCGCCCAAGCACTCCAGAACGGTCCGTACCGCCCCTGCAAGCCGTGCCTGGTTCGCCGCGGCCTGCTCGGGAGTGTAGTGTAGGCGGTCAAGCGTCTTCTTTGCCGGCCAGCCTAGACCGTCCTTGTCCATGACGGGGGTCATGGTGCCACTCGCTATTGCTGACGAGGCATCATTTGCGTGTGGGCCGCCAAAAGCGCCAATGAAGGTCTTCTCGCCCGTAGGAGTGCCCAGCCCGCCGCCACGCAGCTTGGCAAACTCCATGGCCGCCTCCCGTGAGAGAGCTGTGCGTGAGGACGAGGAGCGGCGAGAGACATTACTGCTTTCGCTGCCTGCCGCGACGCCTCGACGGGGCAGTGAGCCTGTTGAGGACTGCATACCATTGATGGAAGGGTCGGCCTCCTCTGTTTCTGAGTCTGAGGGAGCATCAAGCGGATTTGCAGATGAGGAAGCGATGGCGCTGCTGCCCTTGGAGAGGTGGGTGGACGCCAATCGCTCTGAGATGCTGGCTTCGGGGTCATTCTTGTTGCTGTTCGCGGCCGTCGACTGCGTTCCGCTCGATCGGGCACTGTTGCCGATATGTCTTGTCGAGTTGGCGACGAAGCGCTCCATCTCCTCACCGTGGTTGGCAGGGCGTCGAGGCTGCTGAGGACGCCGCGGAGCCTGGGATGCCGACGGTTGCGGCTGCCGTTGCTGCATTGGCATTTGGCGACCGTTAAGACTGCTGCCGCTGCCACTGCTGCTGCCGCCGCGCAGATCGTCGCCGGTGAGACCCGCCCTATCCATGGCGTTGGCGAAGAGGGAGTTGAAGAGCTCGTGGCCTGTAGCGAAAGAGGCGGGCGAGTCCTCGCTTGAGGCTGCCGCGCCTGAAGATGAGGAAGGTGCTGATGAAGGTGACTGCTCCGCGCCACTGTCAGCAACGTCGCCTTGATTGTGGGCCATTGCTAACTAGCTGACTGTCACCCGTGATTATATGCTGTTGGTTGTATGCTGCTGCTGCTGCTGCTGCTGCTGCTGCTGCTGCGTGACTCGCTGCCCCAGATTCGGATTGATTGCACTTTCTGCGTTTCAAGCAAGCGCTGTCTCGACCTCGCTCTCCGCCCTTTCCGACCCGTCTACCGTCCACACAAACCACGTGGCTGCTTGCTTTTGCTGCCAGGCCCGCCCCTAGGCCCGCCTCGGCCCCCTCTGTTCCCGTGCCCGTCGCTTTTGCTCTCCCGGCCCGCCCGCTCAGGGAAAACACTTGCGACGAGCCTGGCCAGAGCAGAGCGCGATGACGCTCCTTGAGCACGCTTCCCACACTCGACGTCGTCATCGAACTGCTCGCTCTCTCGTCTCCGTCATCGTCGTCACCACGCTTAACCCCACGCTCGCATTCGCAGAGATTTCAGGGTCCAGAAGCCAAGTCAAGCTTGTCCGCAACTGAGCTTGACGAGAGCAAGAAGACCGACTCCATCATCGTCCTTCTGCCAGGGCGCTCGCATCTGCGTAGCCAGCGCCTCCTGGCGGCGTAACGACGACGGATTAATCAAACGCCCGCTCGCGCCTGTTGCACCGCCGCCAGCGACACTCTACCAGATCGACGCCGACGACGACGTCAGAGGACAACGTCATAGCTACATCCGACCTTCCATCTCACTGAGTATTTCGCCCGCCGCCGCCGCATTCGCCGCCCAATCGTCATCATGGCTTCCGAGGTGAAGGCAAAGCAGCCCGGTGAGTGTCAACTGAGCGTGGTCGCGAGGGATATCGGGGCATATCGAGGCGCATCGTCACCACCACGGCGACGTCAACGTGTCTCACCCCGATCTCACATTGAAGGCGCAGACTTGCATCTCGCTCAACTCGCCGGCAACCTTGTAACCCTTACTGACTCGCTCGTCCTCTTCTTCCCCATCTCGTCCACTCCGTTGGGCCCTCAGCGCGTCCACCTGCTCGCCCTCAGCCGCAGGCCCACTCATCAAGACACGCCCTCGAGCCCAATCCATTCGAGCAGTCCTTTTCATCCAAGCCAGGCGACGGCTCGTCTGCTTCGCCAGAGACCGACGGAGCCAGCGAGGCCTCCAAGGGCAAAAAGAGCGTCAAGGCAGACTCGTCCAAAGCATCCAAGGATGCCGCTGGCAGCAAAACCTCTGCCGGCAACAAAGATAGCCAAGCCGATCCGTCATCATCGTCCAAGTCTGCCACAACTCCTGGCGGCGCGTCCACCGACGCCAAGGACGCAGGCGCAGCTACGCCGAGGAAGGGCCTCCTTCCGCCCGTAGCATCACTCGCGTCGCCCTCTGTCGAAGGAGGCTCCCATTACCCTTGGAGCGGCGGAGGCATCGGGTCGCTTCGTTCAGGACCTCTGAGCCCTGCTATGCTCACTGGCCCCCAGAGCTTCGACCCTGCCTCATTCCGTACAGGCTTCACGCCTGACTTGTCCAATTTCAAGACGGGCCTCACGCCCCTGGGCAGCGCCAACGGCTATCCTCTACCCTCGCCTGGCACGTCGGCTTTCCTCGCCATGGTCAACCAAGGCGGGTCTACTATCACGCCCAACACCTTCAATGCCATCACCAACAGCTTCGGAGGTGCAGGGGCAAGTGGTGGTGATAGCAAGCACACGCGCGATGGCAGTGGGCCATCATCAGATGGTGACTTTGATCTCGCCTTTGGCAAGAACTTGGCCAATCGCCATGCGCCTCAGAGCGGGATACGCTCGTCAGCTGCAGACGATGCCGGTGTCAAGGACGGCAATGAGGACAACCATGTCAGCCCAAGCATGATTCACCAGCAGCAGCAGCAGCAGCCTCCTCAGGCTCCGCCGCAGGGCGCACAAGGAGGCAAGCAACCGAATGGCCAGCCCACGTCTACGCAAGCTGCATCAGGCTTGTTCCTCCTCAGCCAAGCTCACCAGGAACTCTCCAAACGCGACGAGGCTGCAGCCTCGCACGGCCATCCCGTTGGCCCGGGTACGGTGCCGCCTGGTATGATGGCGCACCCCAATGGTATGCCGATGCATGCGCCGAATCCCAACGCTCACTACAATACCAACGCCAGCAACATGCACAACGGTCCGACTCCGCCTCAGCAGCAGCAGCCCGCCGGCAAGAGCGCGCCCAAGCGAAAGAAGAGCTTGGGCGGCCAGTCAGAGAATGTAGACGGCAACGGAGGTGGTACGAGCACAGGGAAGAAAGGCGGTGTCAAGAAGGCAAAAGCTCTCAAGAAGGAGAGCAGCGCTGCCCCCTCCGCGAGCGTGGACGAGGACCAAGACGAGCTGTCCGGAAGCGAGAACGGAGGGCCCAACGGCGGGGCTGATGGCTCAGGTGCGGGCGGTAGTGGCGGGGACGACGACGAGGAGAAGCGCAAGAATTTCCTCGAGCGCAACCGCCAAGCTGCCCTCAAGTGTCGTCAACGCAAGAAAGCCTGGCTGCAAGACTTGCAGGCCAAGGTAGCCTTCTTTGAATCCGAGAATGGCAATCTCCAGGGAACAATTGGGGCGCTGCGCAATGAGGTTATGTTCTTGAAGCAGCAGTTGATGCATACGCAGCAGCATATGCAGGCAAAGGGCATTCAGATGCCTGGGCCTATGCCGCCGCCAGCAGGTCAGCAGGGACCTCATGATGGGCCTGGCGGGCCGCAAGCCGGTGGAGGGATGATGCCACCTAACTTTGTACCGCCTGGCATGCACCCTGGGCAACAACATCCTCATCATCATCATCATCAGCAGCAACAGCAGCAGCAGCAGCAGCAACAAGGCCCACCTCCGGGACAGGGCTACGGTGTACCTATGCCGGGCGCACAAGACGTAGCGCCCAATGAGCGAGCCTTTTCGCCAGCAGCGGGGCCAAAGGCCCAGGCAGCTTGATCCGGGCCTAGGGTCCACAGCACGATCAACTCGAGCACGAACATCCCTTTTCCGTTTTACCCAGTCTCATTCAGTGGACTCTCCCTCTTCTCTTCTTTTCTCCCCTCCCTCTCCGTGGCCTCCTCGAAATCTCTGTTGTCTCCCCCGACTCTTTACCTATCCTTGTACGCAAGCCCAGTCCCAGCTCGTCGCGGCGATCTCCCTATCTGTTTACCCAGGCCACCACACCATGTTGTAATACACGCATTCATCAACGCACATCAGCGCACTGCCTGACTACTCGCACTCGATTTGTCCCGAGCGAGACACGATGCTCGGACGGGCAGCGGGAGCAGCGGAGTCGTCATTGGCGTCGAGCGGAGTGGGCTTGGGGAAGTGGACCCTGAGAAACGATCGACGCGAGCGGCGAGTGGCCCACGGGCAGAATACAGAGGGGACTCGAGATTCACGCTCGAGCATCCCGCCCGCCGTCATTGCGCTTGCTGGTTGCTGTTCTTTGTCTCCTTCCGCCTCTTGCTTGTTTGCCTTTTCTCCTTGTTTCACTTTTCTCCACATCAGCGACCGGCGATACCCTTTTCCTGCGCTGCTGCGAGATCCAATTGCCTCGACGAGAGGTTCCCTCAGCAGCGATGGCTCCGTCTTCTTCCTCTAATGCTTCGAATACCCCCTCGCCACTCTCGTCAAGCACGGCCCTACCCAACACCAACAACGCCAATGCTTCATCCTCGGCCTCCGTCCTCTCGTCGAGGCGGAGAGGTGCAGCTCGCAACCTAGCCTCCAATGGCGCTGGCTCCGGCTCAGGGTCACACACTCCCACGTCTGGCACCTCAACCCCTCCCTCAGAGGACGATTCCCTCTACCCAAATCAAATCGTCCTCCAACGCGATCGTTCCCGCAGTCGCCGTCTTCCCTCATCAACGCCCGGTCGCCCTGGGCTCAAAGGTCGCAAGCTCCCCTCCTACACAGTCCACGCCCCAAATACACCCTTCGACGAGCTCGATCTTAGCGAAGTGCCTTTCCTCCAGCATGCGGATGAGACCCTTCTCGCATCTGCTGCGGGTAATGCTAAGAAGGGACTGACCCGCTATAGGCGACTGTTCTTCTTGGTCGGCATTGTGTTGGGTGCAGCGGTGACTTGGCTGGCGGCACAGAATGCGGGCATGGATTCGCACATCCGCAGCTTGAGAGGAATACTGGACGATCAGCTCGTATCTCTCGGAGTGGACTTATCGCAGCTCGACTTCAGCCTGCGCATGCCGAAAGAATTCCTTGACCTTGGAGACAACTTGTTCTCAGGTCCCAAGGAGTGGCTGTCTACGAAGGACTTTAGAGTGGGCAGGAAGCTCGCCGAGCAAGGGTACAAGACTGAGCATCCAGTCGTGCTCATGCCGGGAATTATCAGTACGGGGCTGGAGAGCTGGTCGACCAACCCGGATATGAGCGGATATTTTAGAAAGAGGCTGTGGGGGACGACGACTATGATGCGGACGATTGTCATGGAGAAGGAGATGTGCGTGCTGCGTAGTATGGGCGCAAATGAGTTTGGATGAGGCTCAGTCGCTGAAGGCTTCTTCCCCCCTCCTCCGCGCGCGTTCAGGTGGATCAAGCATCTCTCACTAGACCCCATCACCGGTATTGACCCACCTGGCATCAAGGTTCGAGCGGCCGAAGGACTAGACGCAGCCTCGTATTTTGTCTCAGGCTACTGGATCTGGTCCAAGATTATCGAGAATCTCTCTGTGATAGGCTACGACACAGGCAACCTCTACATGGCATCGTACGACTGGCGCCTCAGCTACTACAACCTCGAGGTGCGGGATAGATTCTTTACAAGACTGAAGCTGAAGATTGAACAGAACAGTGCGCTCACTGGCAAGAAGACGGTGCTGATTGCGCATTCCATGGGAAGTAGCGTGGCGCTTTATTTCATGAAGTGGGTTGAGGCGAGTGGACCGGGCTTCGGAAATGGAGGCGATAGGTGGTGCGAGGAGCACCTGGAGTCGTTCACTTCGATCGCAGGGACCTTCTTGGGCGTCCCCAAGGCGATGGCTGCATTGCTGTCCGGAGAGATGAGGGATACTGTGGAGGTGCCGCCTGCTGCGGCCTACTTGCTTGAGAAGTTCTTCTCGAGGAGAGAGCGGGTGAGTGCACACATACAGCCTGCGAACTCAAGCTATTTTGCGCTGACTCTCTTCTCGCACCGCAGGCCCGCCTTTTCCGCACCTGGGCCGGTTCAGCCAGCATGATCCTCAAAGGCGGCAACGCCGTCTGGGGCAACGACACTTGGGCGCCCGACGACCACGACACGGCTCACGAGTCACACGGCTCTCTCTATACCTTCCGTCGCCCCAAGAACGTCCACCTCGGCGCAGGCGACGCAGCAGAGGGGCACGACCGTCCTACTGCGGCCGCCGCCCAGCACGACGATGCTACCCTCGCGACTTCGTCGCATCACGACTTGAGCTCGCATCACCAAGTCCAAACCAATCTCTCGGCAGACTCTGCTCTCACCTGGCTCCTCCAGCATACCCCGAACACATTTCAGCGTATGGTCGAAACGAATTACTCCGTAGGCATAGAGTACGACCCGCGAGTCGTCAAGGCCAACTCTCGCGCCGACCGTTTCCCGACTTGGTCCAACCCTCTCGAGGCCGCTCTCCCTCACGCGCCGAGCATGAAGCTAATTGCAATCTACGGCGTGGGCAAACCGACTGAGCGCTCCTACTACTACGAGAAGGGTCCCTTTGAGCGAGAAGACGTCCAAGCCGAGGGAGATTCGGCACAATGTCTCGACGTGCATTGCTCCAACGCGACGGACGCCAGTCCTTTGGGTTTCCCCCTCGCACGAAGCCACTGGATCGATGCAACGGTGCATGACGAGAAGGCGAGTCCCAAGATTCGCGCAGGGTGCAAGATGGGTGAGGGGGATGGGACGGTCAGCCTTCTCTCGCTGGGAGCGATGAGCGTCGAAGGGTGGAAGCGCAAGCGGTACAATCCGGCGGGGATGCGCGTTGTGACGCATGAGCTGGCTCATGAGCCCGAGGCGATGGATCTTCGCGGTGGACAGACGACGGGTGATCATGTGGATATCCTGGGTGCGTGGAGAGTCAACGAGATGGTGCTGAAGGTCGCGGCAGGAAGGGGCCACGAGGTTGAGGATCATTTCGTCAGCGATATTCGTGACTACGCCGCGAGGATCGACTGGGACGGCGAGGGACAGGCGTAGGATGTCTTGCTGGCGTGGGCTGTGAACTGCTTTGCTTAATCTATTTTCATACACGACGATGAACGTAACTTGAGAGAGAGATCGATCATATTCCTTCTCGAGCGCTCCAGGGCTGATGCAGGTTGAAGGAGCTTGGACCCTCTGCACTCGTCGCGGTATCATCTTCGACCCGCGCCAGGCCGCTCGGACCTCGACTCCTTCTCACGGCGCGCGTCGCAGCGACCACCGCACCTTCTGTTATGATATCTTGCTCAAAATCAGCTCAAGAAAATCTAAAAAAATCACAGGAGCTCCGCAGCATCATTCTGATATCAGGCAGGGCAAAAAATGGCAAAAATTGATACAATGACCCGAACCCGGCTTGAACGGATGACCTTGAGATGCAAAGGTTTCTTTGGAATCTCACGCTCTCCCAACTGAGCTATCAGGCCAATTGCTGCGCCTCACTCTCAGGAACGTACATAAATCTTGTCTCGGTTTACCTGCAAACCCTCGGATACCACTTCCTCAGGCCTGGCCAGGCCACCACCTCCCATGCTTCGACGACCAGTCATCTCATCGCCACCAGCCGCTCCTTGACGAGGCCATACCAGCGTCGTCTGCTCCATCTCACCATCTCTCGGCCTCATTCCGCATTTGCGCCCTCGATCTTGACAGCCGATGCCGACGGCGTGCTGCTATTTTGCGCCCAACCTGCGCTTTCTTTCCGCTCGTCGCGGTCATCCGCCCGTTGCTGCTTCCGCCTTTCCGTGTCTCTGCCGTGCATGACGGCGGGCAGGCGGGATTTGCTTTCGCAGCGAGCAAGTCGAGCGAGGGAGGCCAACCCCTCTCTCACTGATGTATCTTGACTACCTTGTCATTGCTTGCGATTCATCATCAAGCCCCTGGCTCACCTTCCATTGATACCCTCCTGTTCTTCATTCATCATCCTCTAACCAGTGTCCCGATACACGCCTTTCCCCTCATCCCTCCCCTTTCGCTGCCGCCACGATGCGATACCAAAAGAGCTCTGCGGAACCCAGCCAGAACTCGCTGCATCGATACTACCACGCCAACGGGGCCAGCACTTCATCCACTACGAGCAAGAAGGACAAGGCGCCCTATGCCCTTGTCACTGGGTCGAGTGAGTACGCGACGTCGAGGTCACATCGTGCGTGTCATGCGGGTGACTAATGCCTGCCTCCCCTGTCCCCCTCAGCCGGCGGCATCGGCGAGGAGTGGGTGCACCAGCTCGCTGCTCTCGGCTTCAATGTCATAGCGCAAGGACGCAACGAGTCGAAGCTACAACTCGTCCGCTCAGCAGTTCTCGCTCGCTATCCTGCCGTCGACGTTCGCCTTCTCGTTACTGAAGCCACCATCTGGCCAAACGAGCCCCTGGTCACTGGCCTCACCGCTCTTGTCGAGGATGACCCGTCCGTACGCCTCACGATCGTCATCAACAACCTCGGGACCGTCTCCACTGGCTTTCCGATGCTGGAAGAAGAGTCTAGTGAGAGCGTGGCCGCCGTCATCACCAGCAACGCCATCTTTCCAGCAGAGATAGCGCGCATCTGCCTCCCTGCCTTGAAGCGCCACCAACCTTCACTCCTCTGCACCGTCACCTCGCTGGGCGCGTGGAATCCGCCACCATATCTCAGCCCCTACGCTGGCACCAAAGGCTTCGACGTAGCATTCTCCCGCTCCCTCTGGAACGAGATGGCCATCGAACGCCAAGATGTCGACGTCGTCTGCCTTGCGCCCGGCCAAGTCGTCTCGGGAATGCACAAATACCCACCAACACTCATGGCCCCACTCGCCTCCGTCTGGACAGAGAGCGCTGTCGCTGCCTTGCGCAGCACATGGTGGCGGCCGCGTCCTCCTCCTGTGGTGATCCCGTATCGCTGGCACTACTGGGGCCAGATGCTTGGGCAGTGGAGCCCAAGCTGGTTGAGTGATACAGTGGCGAGGAAGATCGCGGTGCAGCTGAAGGCTGATTATTGGGAGCAAGCTGAAAGGGAGACGGTGGACAAGAAGTTGCTTTGATGCGCGACCACCGTCTCATTTCAGGAGAGCACGAGCGGCAAACCCTATTCATCTACATTTTTGTGACTCCTGGAGAGCTAATAGATACCATTATAATCAGCAATACGACGAGTGATGAATCGCAGGCGGCGTCGACGCTGCACTGTAGACGCGCTTTGCCGTCACGATCCATGCGGCGAGGAGCGGGATAGATGGTATTGAACAAGTAGGGGAAAGGCTCTCCAAGCATATTTGTTCGAGAGAGACGTGGAAAACGAATACAGAGAACGAGCCACTGACCAAGCATTAACACTACACTCGACTGCCAAAAGTCCTTCCCTTCCTCCTACGCTCTTTAATCCAATAAACCTCCACCACCCCCAGTGCGCTTCACAGCCTTGTCCAAAAGCAGCGCGAGATCCCTCAACACAAAGCGGAGCAGCACATTCGCCAAGAAATCGCTGGAGCGACGCAGCTTGGCCTCGATGAGTCGACGGAGCTCCAGTGGTAGCATAGGAATGGGCGGGGCGTCACCTGGCGAAGAGGGATATGGGTGGACAGCGTCCGGGGAGGTAGAGCCTCGTCGGGTGGCGTTGTACATTGTGACGGCAGCGCTGTGGAGAGCGGGGCCATTCTCCGTGAGAGCCGAGGGGGAGGCTGCTCCCGAGGTGGCCAACGGGGCGAGACAAGCTTCCAGGTGAGCCTCCAGTATCTGCAGCTTGCCCAGCATTCGAGCTACCCCTTCCACAAAGGCCATAGTAGAGCCATCGCCGACGCCCCCACCTGCTGCTGTTACGCTACTCGCAGCACCACCGCCTGCGCCAGCCGCAGTGATCCCATTCGCCCCTGCACTCCCTGCTTTGTCCTTAGCCGCAGCCACCCTATCAGCGAGGAAGGAGCGCGTGAAGAATTTGCTCTGGAATCCGCTCTTCTTTCCCCCCGCACTCTCCGGCTTGCCCGATGCAAAGCTGCTACTACCGCCGGCGCTGAGCGGCCCAGACGCTGCTGGCAAGGACGAAGAATTGGGATCGTCGATGAAGCCAATCTTCTTGGCCAGCGTGCCTTGAACCTCATAGCACAGAGCATCGAAGTCTTCCAGCTGCTTAGCGAAAGCAGAGGCGACTATGGCCGCTGTACCTTGGCCCTGCTGCTGACCAGTGACATCTCCTCCAATAGCAAGCATCGCCTCCCCGCTCCTCGCTACCGCCTCGACACCCGAGCAGACGGCGTCCATTGCCCTCACCTTGACCTCGAGGCCGACCAGCTTCACCCCAGCAACTGTTCGCCAAGTTGGAGGGGTGACGCAGAGCTTGCGCGTGAGGAAAGCGCCTGTGGCAATGCTTGAGCGCAGTGAACGAGCGGCAATGAAGGGACGGAGCGCGGGTAGCTGTCGCTCAGGTGGCGAAGGGAATTGTACGAGGTCTGGGAGGAATGCTTCTGGATGGAGTGCGGCAGGTAGGACGCCGAGGACGCGGCGCGGTGCTCTAGTGGGTCGGTCAAGATGGAAAGAGGCAGTTCCGAGTGCGTTTGCGGAGGCGAGACCCGAGGGAAAAAGATCCGGCGGCGGGACCATTACAGCAGCTGTTGGGCGAGGCTTGGTAGCATTACCCTGGGCAGGTGGCGCAGATCCAGGGCCTGTCGAGGTCCAGGGGTACTCAGCAGGCACGACGGCCGGCGAGTTGGCCGCCCCGGTATCCAACAGCGCGTGGTATCCCGAAGTGAAGCTAGGCGCAGGACTTGGGAAGCGATACGCAGCAGAACCTGGAGGTCGTTGTTGCTGTTGGAGGCTCGTAGCTGCGCTCGGTGAGAGGCTCGACGAAGCTTGATGATGAACCGCTTTCGCGTTTGCGGTTGCCGTTTTCTCCAGCTGCTGTTGCGGCTGTTGCGGCTGCTGCTGCTGCTGCTGCTGCTGCGCTTGACCTGCGGCGTTGAATGCAGAGCTGAGCGAGGGGATCGACATCTTGCGCGCAAACTTGGGCAACGGTGGTGCTTGGAAGGCCGAAGGCAGGATAGGGCGGCGCGATCCTGGCTGTGAGATGGCGCGCTTTCTGCCGCTCGCTGCAGCGCCTCCGTCTGCATCTACGTTGCCGCTGCCGCCGCTCGAGTCTCTGCTGCTCTGTCGAGCCAGAGCTTCGCCGCCTCTTCTCGTTGCTACCTGTTGAGGTGTTGCCTGCTGATCCATCGAAGCCTCTGCCCTTCGCCTGCTCACGAGCGAGCCTTGATCGACAGCATTGTTCACAAGCAAGGTCGCCTTGCCAGAGTGGTTGGCGGCGCTGAGCGTCGTAGCCCTTGGCCGCGTGGAGCCTGTACCGAGAGGGCTCGAGCTGCGCAAGAAAGCCGAAGGACCACCAGCGCTTGGCAGCAGCTCACTATCACCATCGCCAAAGGGTCTGGCCGACTTGGGCGGGTTAGGCAGGAGGAGGCCTTCTTGGCGCTCAAGGCGAGGTAAGGTCAAGCTGGATCGCATCAGCGGCTCTGACGTCGCTCCTACTTGCGGGAGAGCTGAGGCCGAGGAAGCAAAGCGCGACGCCAGCGGCGTGCTGAGCCCGTCGATGGTGTTCTCGCCTTCCATCTTCTCCTTCTGCGACAAGGTAGGCGAGGCGTCGAAGTAGGGCGTGGATGGGAGGGGCGGAAGGTCTTCTGACGAGCGAGGCGGCGCCAATTCGTTGCTCGGACGGGGAGTGGCTCCAGCCACTGCGGCGGAGCCTGCGCTGCGCCGGCCGTCCCTTGAGTCGATGGAACGAAAGCTGCCTTCTGAGTCGGAACGCATCCTTTCCTTCTCGCCTCCGCCTGGTGACATGGCTGCAGCTGCGTCTTCTTCATCCTGAGGAGCGCCTGACTCCTGCTGGATCGAGATTACAGGCGCACTCGCCGTCGGTTCCTGCCCCTCCGGCTCTCCAACCTCGCTGGAATGCGATGGCGCAACCACCAAACTGTCATCCATATCCTCTGTCTCTCTACTCGAGTCCGTGTTGTAGATCATCGAGAGCAGTCTAATCCGATCCGCATACGTATCGTGGATGACCCGTAGCCTCCTCCTCTCCTCCTCTCTATTGCTCTTTCTGGACGATCCAGCTCTAGGCGAAATGCGATCCATGACCTCCTGGAGTAGCCTGACTGCTTGACTATATGCCTGGATGGCTTCGGGAACCGCGTTGCTGCTGTCGTGCTGGACAGCGTTCTGAGCTTTGGCGAGGGCGATTGTCAGGACGTTCTTGGATGAGAGAGCACCACCATTTGCCGGCAGGAGAGAGATGGGATCTTGGCCGTCGATGGCGCCGAGCGTCACAATCTCGGCGTCGCTCAGCTGCGACTGGCCGGAAAGACCTTCCGAGCGCGGGAGTGCACTCGCAGCCATTGGGGCCTTGGTCGAAGAATGCGTTTGTGAATGCGTTGATGAGGTCGTTGCCATGCTTCTCGGCGTCTGACGATGTCCATCGCTTGTGGGGGAAGTCCACGAAAACGAGGAGCGAGCAGCAGACGTAGGCGGCGTGACCTCCATGCCACTACCGGACGACTGCCGCGTCATGCCCATCGATGAATCAGCCAAGCTACCCTGCAGATCCTCCCTCGCGCTGCGGAGACGTTGTGCGCTCGTCATCCTCCTAGGTGCTTTGATCGGTACAGAGGGCGAAGTGGGTCGTGACCCGGTTGCGCTCGGGGGACCAGCGCCGCCTCCGCCATTCTTCATTGCGGGCAAGAAGAGCTCCCGTTGAGCTCTTGCACTGCTCGAGCTTTCTGCGTCGTTGCCGTGGTCAGAGCGACGTTGATAAGGGGACGATGTGAACATGCTTCCCAAGCTGCCCTGAGCCAACCGTGCAGCTCGATCGCGATCCTCGAAGCGTGAGGTGTTGCTGCTGCCGCTCGAGTCGCCGACCTTGTTGTACTGTAAGCGACTCGTGCGGCGTTGCTGCTTGGATGCGATTGAGAGGTTCTGCGGCGTGGCTGAGGACGATGTTGAGGAGGTTGGCGAGTCTTCTGCGCCGCCGTTGTCGACGCCGAATGCAGGGCCTAAGGGAGGCGGTCTAGAGCGGATGGCGCCGTATCTGCCTGCTTCATCTACTTGACTGTCCCTTCCTGACCCGTCATCGCTGCTACTGAATGCCATGCTCGTCCTTTGCGACGTGTATCCTCCTCCTGACGACGGGCCCCCACCTGATTTCTGCCTTCCCATCTGCTGTCCTAATCTGCTGCCCCTTGTGTTCTTAGGTAGCCCCGGAGGCGATGAGCCCAGCTGGGTCGCATCCGTCGTCGCCCCCAGGTGCTGTTCATGCATGCCGCCCTTGTAGGAGGGGGGTGAGATACGCCTGCGATCTTCGTCGTACGTGAGAGCGCGACTCGGGGACGAGGACATGCCGCCCCAGGTCTCATCGCCGCTCAGAGCAGGCGACTGGGGCTCCTCAAGGAGCAAGAAAGATCGCAGAATGCTCTCTCTGCGTTGGCTGCTCTCAGGTGTATGACGGGATCGCGAGGAAGGACTGGCGTCCGGGGGAGCACCTGCGAATTGCTGGCTCACCCCTGACGATGTCGAAGGCTGGCTCATCGCGACGACCGCGAGAGGGCCGACGAAGCGGCGACGGCGGCGGCGGCGGCAGCGGCGACGACGACGACGACGACGACGGTGTGTCTGGGCTGTGAATTATCGTATGGAGACTTGCGGATGGAAGTCGACGTCTAAGAGCGGTGATGAGAGGATAGCAAGGCAAGAGCCATGAGGAAGCGTGGTATGAGGGGATTGAAAGTTGTCGTCGTCGAAGAGCGACTCGCCTGCCTATATGCTATCGCGCTGGGACTCTCTCGCTCAGCGGCGGCCCGTTATGCCGGATGGCGGATCCTTTGATCGACGGGAGGATGGAGGAAGAGGACGGTGAGAAAGTGGCGATGAGCAATTGAGACCTCGTTTTGGGTGCGTTGAGGAGGTCCGAGCGCCCCGTCGAGGGCAGGCCAGTGTGAGATCGCGACGTCGAGTCCGCCAACCGCCTTGTCGAGCTGAGTGAGGGCGGGCGCAAGCGCGGGCACAGGCGCGGGGAAGCAACGACGAGACCAACGCAGCGAAGACGGCGACGAAGACTAAATGATACGCTCATGCAGCAACAACGACACATCCTGCACACGTTCTCAGCAACGAGGTCGGGGCAACAAAGGGGGTGAAGATATATGATTGGGGAGACAAGAGGAAGGCGTTGCGACAAGAGAGGCGAAGAACAGTCAGGGCATCACGTGCCTGTCACGCCATCATCGCTTCCTTCCCTCTCACTGACCACCACGCAGACGGAGGACCAAGTGGAGCGTGCTCTCCTTCTGGATGTTGTAATCGGCGAGCGTGCGACCGTCTTCGAGCTGCTTGCCGGCGAAGATGAGGCGCTGCTGGTCAGGGGGAATTCTGGGGCGCAGGAAGGAGCGCGACCGCGTCACGGTGTCAGTGTTACCAGCCCGTCACATTAGCAACTCCTACCGCAGGAGCACTTACCCTTCCTTGTCCTGAATCTTCGCCTTGACGTTGTCGATCGTATCGCTGCTCTCTACCTCCAAAGTAATGGTTTTGCCGGTCAGCGTTTTTACAAAAATTTGCATCCCTCCGCGAAGACGGAGGACGAGGTGGAGCGTCGACTCCTTCTGGATGTTGTAGTCGGCGACTGTGGTGTGCGTGAGGTGTGGGAGGTGCGTGAGGTGTGGGAGGTGTGGGAGGGTGAGGCAGGAGAGGGGGGAGGGACGGGGGAAGGCGGGGAGGAGGCCGCGTCAGTCGACGGTAACGAGCAGCAACGCACCTCCCACTCGCTTCGCTACTCACGGGTCCTGCCGTCCTCGAGCTGCTTGCCCGCAAAGATGAGGCGCTGCTGGTCAGGGGGAATGCCTTCCTTGTCTTGGATCTTTGCCTTGACGTTGTCGATCGTGTCGCTCGATTCGACCTCCAAAGTTATGGTTTTGCCGGTCAGAGTTTTGACAAAAATTTGCATACCACCTCGTAGACGAAGGACGAGGTGAAGAGTGGACTCTTTCTGTGGGCGAGGAGGGGGTGGAGAGGTGTCAGCGGGGTGCTGCGGTGGGAGGTACTAGCGAGGACGCGTCGAGGCGGGCGGCGCGCGTCGCTGGCTCTGAGCTCTAACTCACCTGGATGTTGTAGTCGGCCAGAGTACGGCCATCCTCGAGCTGCTTACCAGCGAAAATCAGTCGCTGCTGGTCGGGAGGAATGCCCTCTTTGTCTTGGATTTTCGCCTTGACGTTGTCGATGGTGTCCGAGGACTCAACCTCCAACGTAATAGTTTTGCCGGTCAGCGTTTTCACAAAAATCTGCATCTGGAGCATTACAGGGTCAAGGAAGGGTGGGGAGGAGGTGTTAGCATGGCAGGACGACGTGGCGAGGGGATGGGGTGGCGTGGCGTAACGTGACGTGGAGGCCGCAAATGGCAGATGGCGGAGGGGGGAGGGGCGGGGAGGCGTGGCGTGGCGTAGTGTGAAGTGTACTAACCTTAATGAGATGTGTAGGGGTGTGCTGGGTGTGGTGGTGGTAGTGATGCGGATGGGTCGAGTGGGATCGATTGATTGATGGTGGTGGTAGGGAGTCAAGGTGAGTTGGCGTGTCTGGCCCTGCTCTATGAGCTGAGCCTGAGCCAACCAGCCATCCATCCGCCCGCCCGCCCGCCCGCCCGCTTATCGAACCGCCACACAGCACAGCAGCGAGCGGGGAGGCGGAGAGTGGTCCGTCCGCACGAGTTGGCACACTCCTCTAGTGCCGCCGAGCCGCGCTGAGATACTCTGGGCGGCCAGTCCGGCTCCACAGCCAGAGGCGGCCAGCCCCGTCCGCCTCATCAATTCGCCCGCGAGGCAAGCCCCCCTCCTCTTCAGTCTCAGCCTCTGCCGTCTATCGTACGTTGAAGCGGCGCCTTTTCGTCGAAGGAGAATATCATCGAGCGAATATCGTAGAGCGAATCGAGCTCATGGAAGAAATGGCGAAACTTCGTGGTAGCCCTGCGACCCAGCGAGCGACCCTGCTTTGTTCTCATCTCGCCGCCGCCGCCGTCGTCTTCGAAGCTGCTCGACGCCCTGCGCTGCGACGGGGTGCGGATAAGCAGGCCAGGCTGAACAAAGCAGCGTGTGTGTTGATCAGGGTGCAGCACGACGAGCGAGCCAGAGACACGCTGATGGCACGGAGACCTCGCGGACTAACAGGCCAATGAGAAACACCCCTTAATGTTACTCATCTCATCGCGATGATAGCCTCTCGCCTCGCCTCGCAAAGCCCGAAACCCTGACCACTTGCGCACACCTACCCGCCCATCGTCATCGCCTCGTTCTCGACTCGCTCGCCGGCGGGCTGCTGCAGCTGGTCGCTCATGCAGGCGCCGAATCCAGAAAGGAGGCGACGGAGGCCAAGCGAAATCCGCTCGACTGCTCCGACGAGCAACTGACGTCGATTACAGAGTGTTGCTTGCTCCTTTCGCGCTCCTCTTCTCATTCTCACCTCGAAAGTGGCCGCACAGCTCTTCATCATCTTTCTGTCGCGCCGCGTTCATCACTCCCATCACCCTCTATCGATCCCTCCCCGCTGGTACACAGCCCCACCCTAGCTGAGAGCTGGCGCCGCCACATCTACCTCTCATGACTTGCTGATTCGGTCATTCTTTCAAGCAATCTTCCTACTACTTCGCCACCACCTGGCCACCAGGCCCTCCTCGGCCACCTTCCCCTTCTCCTCTAGAACCTCCTCCCTCCTCTGACGCTCACTCACCATGGCCGACTTCCGCTCACGCAACTTCAACACGGCCTTCTCTGGCTTGATCACAACGGTGATCATCATGGGCGCCGTGGGAGGGGCCTGCCTGCTGGGCTTCGAGTCGCTGCGCCAGATGAAGCGCCTGCCACGCAAACGCTTCGTCCCCTTCTGGAAGTCCAACTATCGAAGAGGTGGCGATGACGTTGGCGTTGGCATAGCAAGTCGTCGTAAAGAGAAAGATACTCAAGAAGATTGGGAAATGGGCCACCTCTATCACGCTCGTACCTTCCACGCAACGAATCCCTCACCGCCCCTGGCGAAATGGCCTCTTGCCTGGACATGGCAGTCACTCCGCCTCGACGATTGGTTCTACGCAACACACTGCGGCATGGACAATGTCGTCTACGTCCGCTTCCTTCGCGGCTGCGTCTGGTGGATGCTGCTGCAAACCTTGACCACAGCGCCCATCCTCCTGGCCATCCATTTCCGCTTCTCCAAGGGTGTGGAGATCACAGACATGTCCAGAGCAAGTCTGGCTTACCTTGTTACCATCCCCGGCCCTGGCTGCGAGGGCGTTGATTCCGCCACCTCGTCCGAGTGCAAGCGTGTACCCAACGACCAAGGCAGGAAGCTCCTCTGGATCCACCTCTGCCTCACTTGGTACGTCACCGCCACCTGGTTCATCGCCCTCTGGTGGATCGGCAAGGGCTCCCTTGCCATTCGTCGCAGGCTCGTCGAGAAGATCAGGACGGATCGCCAGGCAGGCATCGACGAGGCCGGCGAGAAGCGTCGTCAGGAGGCAATCGCTGCGGATCTCGACGATCGCCATCATGCAGAGCCATTGCGACGGATGCAGGGGTTGCCGACAGATGCAGACAACAGCGAAGGCTGGCGCCAACGTACCCTCCTGGTCACGAATCTGCCTGCGACGATGAGGGATGAAGCCAGCATTCGCAGGTATTTCGAGGAGTTCTTGCGTCCGGACGACGCTTCCGAGACAGGCAGCGAGGCCAGCCACAGCAGGACAGGCAGCATCGTCGAACATGACTCAGATGAGCAGGCGTCTTCAACACAGCTCGACGATGCAGCGCCTGGCACGATGACCGTCGCCACAATCAAGGGCAATGAGGCACGTCCGACGGAACCAGTGGGCCCTCAGCCGGACCTCCTGCCGCAACGCCATCTGCGCTCCCCCGTCCAGACTGTCGTACTTGTTCGCAAGATGAATGAGCTGAGTGCCATGCTGTCAAGGCGGCAAGACATACTTCAGCTCCTCGAAGCTGCTCACGTCAAGTTGGCTCAGACTGTTCTGCAAAAAGTGGCGCAGCGTCGAGCAAAGCAGGAGAAGAAGCAGCGCAAGGACGCCGATTCGAACGGCAAGCAGACCCACGAGAAGGGCGATGGGTCGAATGACTCCGGCGAGACGGCACGAGATGTCGAGAGCGACGCTGCCAATGAGGCGCTCGAGTCGCAGCGCAAGAAAGCGCTCGATGACCTCGCTGACCGCCTTGCCAAATTCCTGCCAAGAGCAGAGCGCGATTCGACGGCAGGCGATGCCAAGGCCTCACTAGACGAAGAGACGGTCTGGGAGGCTTTGGCCGAAGTTCCTCGCGAGCTGCTCGACCCTCATCAGCCCGTCACCAGCCTGTCTACTTTGTTCCGTGGCCAAAAGGTGCCCACCATCGACTACCTCCTAACGAAGCTCAATCTCCTCACCGCGCTCGTCGCCGAGATGCGCGCTCGACCGCCCACGGAATACGAGGCCACCAGCACGGCCTTTGTGACGCTGCGTGACCCTCGTCAGGCGCGTATGGTCTGGCGTGAGCTCAACTCGCAGATCGTCGTCAAAGTACGAATGGCGCCGGAAGTTAAAGATCTCGACTGGGATCGACTGATGCGCACGTCTTTCACGGGTGACCTGGTGCGAGGATTTGGAGTGAACGCCTTCTTCTGGGCTTTCACGGTCTTCTGGTGCATTCCTCTCCAGCTGATCTCCACGGCACTCTTCTCGGTGCAGAACCTCAAGATCGTCATCCCTGGTCTTAGGGCCTTCTTCAGCTCGCATCAGCAGCTCGAGGCTTTCGTCTCTGTCACCCTGCCCACCGTGGTCGTATCTTTGATCACGATGTCGATCCCAGAGCTCGTATTCCAGATCTCGAAGCGAGCGCAAGGCTTTGTGACATGGTCGGCGCTCTACGACCAGTGTCTGTGCAGGTACTGGAAGTTCATCGTGTGCAACATCGTGAGTAGCGGCAGCGAATCGCCGGGAGAAGTGCCACATGTCAGTACTGACCGCAGTCTCCCCTTCCTTGCCGCACGCAGGTCATCTTCTTTTGCATCGGCGTCACGACGGTCGAGGCTATCCTCCAGCAGATCGGCAGCAATGGCGGCGAAAACACCATTCTGGACAACATCGCCTTCGCGTTTCCTACCGCGGCGCCATTCTTCGTTTCCTACCTCATCCTCGCCCTAGCCTTGCATACCGGCTTCGAGCTCTTGGGCTTCATGATCCCAATCCTCCAGCACTTCCTCAGCGCCAACAAGGCGACGACGCCGCGAGCACGAGCGCTACGCACGCTGCCGCGCAACTTCAACCGCTACTACTGGCTACCATTCCACATCCTCATCATGACCATCGTCTTCATCTTCGCTATCTTGAACCCGCTGGTCATCCCATTCGCGCTCATCTACCTCTTTTTTGCCATGATCGTCTTCAAGAAGAACTTCGCATTCGTCTACTACCGACGCTTCATGGAGAAGGAGGGAGCCGTTTATTTCATTCGACTCTTCCGCTTCACGCTGGACGGGCTGACGACGGCGCAGGTCGTCATTCTCATCTTCTTCTCCGTCACGGACCAGCAAAGGGCGTACATCGCTCTCACAGCCATCTTGCTGCCCGTCACAGTCGGCTTCAAGATCTTGGGAACCAAGCTGTGGAAAAGCCAGTGCCGCGCCATCGAAGATGAAGAGGCCAACGCCATCTGTGGTATTGCCTCGTCTTCGCAGGCTGTCATGGGCTCTGGGTCCAACAAGGACTACGGCGAGGAAGGATTTGGTACCGGTGAAGCCGCACCCCTTGACGCGCGAGCCTCGGGACGCTATCCTTCCCTCGCCACGCCTCCATCGACGTCGAGCCGCCTCCTCAAGTTCTGGCAGCACCTTCACGACTCCTTCCACGCCAACGGCGCCGATCAGCCCAGCTACCTTGCTGCGCGAGCAGCAAAGGGCCAGCCTGTCAAGAACCCCGTCATGGCAACGGCAGCTTTCGTCGCTCATCGCCCCGTAGCTGCTGTGCGTAGGGCTGGGGTGGAAACGAAGCAGGTTGGCCACGCCGCCAAGATGCACCTCAATCTCGATCGCTCTATGCGTGCCGATTCGACGAAGGACTTGCAGCAGCAAGAGGAAGAGGCGGCTAAGCACAGCGTCACCGTCGAGAAGCGGGCCAAGGTTGGCACCATCACAGATCGCCGCGTCCCGACAAATGCCTCGCTGCGCTACCGTAACGGCTCGACGAGACGCGGCGCCAGCAGCAATGGCATCGAGGCTCACGGCGGCCTGACTCGAGGCGCAAGCACCCGCAGCAGGCTCAATGAGGCCGCAGTGCCCGAGTCGCCTTTCCTTTCCGGCTTTGAAGCCGTAGCAAATCACGCACCTGTGCCCAGTGAGGACGCGTACGCCGATTACGAGGACGGGGAGGACTCTATGGTTAGTCTCAGCCGGATGCCACGCACCCCACGCCACGTACGTCGTAGCATGCGCGAGGCCTCGATGGCGTCCGCAAGGAGGATGCGATCCCAGGCCTACACAGAGGATGGGACCGGCGGCACGATGACGCACACTCACAGCGCCTCGTTTGCGCAACCGCTCAGTCCTGACCTCTCAGGCGTGCCTCCGCACATCAACGAAGCGAGCTTCTACTACGAGGACACTGAAGAAGATGTTGGCATGGGCGGCAATGCGAAGCTCGCTCACCAGGGAGAGGACCAGGAGGACGACGACTTTTCAGACGACTCGGAAGACGGCCCTCTGGTTCGTCCACACGCCAAGATTCGCTGGGACGACACCCCGAACAATCAAGCGCGATACAACAACCCCTTTTATTCATGCGAGCTCGACCCCTTCCTCTGGCTGCCCCGTGATCCGCTCGCTCCGCTCAATCTCTGCGACACGATCGAGTGGCACGGCCCTGCGATCGTCTCGTCGGACGGAGGCGCAGGCAAAGTGGGCGAGTGGGACGATGATGAGGCAACACTTGCGCTCGAGGGCGGCGCTGAGGCCGGAGACGCGGATGATGATCGTGCAACATCCGTCTCTCGCATCGGAGAGATCGCAGGAGACGAAGAGATCGTCATGGGCACGGCACTGGCTCAGCGCCTCGAGCAAGAAGAGAATGCGAGCCAGGCAGAACAGGCGGATCCCTCTGCCAGTCTGCCAAAGAATGTACTCGATGAGTACAGGAAGGCTATCAGGCGCGACGCTGCCGCTACCGATGTCGATGGGATTTCTCGCCTGAGCGGCGGAGACGAACTGCGTCCTGCTATCAGTAATGTGTCTACATCGAGCATTCGCTCTCCGAAGCCGGAACAGCGTACTCAGGCCGACCAGGAGTTCAGGCGTGAAAACCCTGTGCCGCTCACGGCCAGTCCAGTCGAGGAGCGCAAGCCCCTTGACCTCGAGGCAGCAGCTACAGCGACAGCCGCAGCGCCACCGGTGGCGGCTCCACCTAGCCCCGAGGCCCGCAAAACCCACTTCGCCCCTGACCCGCAGCGACAGCGCGACCACCCTCACATCTCGACAGCTATGGTCGCAAGCCACTCCGCCGGATCCATGGCGACTAGCGGTCCTTCGTCTCCCACGCATGCCCGCTACTCCAGCGCGGGCAATCCAGTCACACCGCAGCACCAGCGTCGTGCTACAAACCTCAGCGTCATCTCTGCCGGTGGCGCTCCCAGCATCCGCAGCACGACCACAGCTGGCGGCACGCGGACGAGCAGTCGCGTCGTCACAATGCGCCAGGCGCTGCAGGCTGAGGTGCTTGAGGAGGAGCGTAGGCGTTCCATCCGCGATCGACTTTCGGCGAAGAGCTCGATGAAGAAGAGGATGGGCTCGCTGAGTCGGGGCAGGAGGGAGAGCTCTATCTCCCATGCTGGAGCTGGTGGTGAGGACCTAGAGGCACCAGCGGAGGGAGAGGGTGAGGTAGAGGAGGGGATAGATGAGTTTGGCAACCGAAGATCGCCAGGGCAAATGAGCCCGTCTCAGTCGAGGCGATCGGGCAATCGGTCGCAAGGGAACGCCACCATGACTCGTTCCCTCAGCACGGCAAGCAGCGCGATCATGTCAAGGCATGAGAGGGCGCTCAACCTCGCGGCGGCGCAACGATCGCAGGCCCAACAGGGTAGCGAGGCCACCTTGGGCCCTAGCAAGCCAGAAGCTCCCAAGCGACGCAGCAGCTTGCTCAGGGGGGCCTCGTCTGCTTCCAAGAGGCAGTCCACCACCTCGGGGCCTGGCGCGGCCGTCGGAGCTCTTCACGCCCAACCTCGCCAGTTGAATCGTAAGCCCTCGAAGCTGCGTGACGAGATCTCTGGAGCCGACGATGCAGACGATTCGCAAGACCCAGCTGCTGGGGAAGCGACTGTCGTCTCTTCCCACGAAGCCTGGACGCAGCGTCAGCAACAGCAGCAGGCTGCAGCCGGTGGAGAGCAAGTGGAGATGATGCCTTTGAACTCTTCTGCTCCTCGAGGCTTGAACACGAGCACCAGTGCTGATGCGTTCGCGGACGCTGATGAGTCGAATGTCCAGCCAGGTCGGGCGATGTGATCGCATCCTCTCTCTTCGACGCCCCTTCATCTTCTCAGCGGATCAGCGGAATTGCTGTAGATATTCTATTTCGCCTTCATCTCCTTCCCATCGTCGGCTCTGCTCTGATTCATTGCTTGTACCCTTCTTGCTTCACTCCTGCTTCGGCATCGGACAAGAATATATCCCATTCATTGCTGCCCAACGCGTGCTGGCAAATAGTTTGATGAATCGTACTGCAAAACAAGGAGGGCGAATGGTGGATCCCGTTGTCCTCAAGCCATTCATCTTGTGGGACACGCAAGGCGAAGCCATGCTTCGTTCATCAATCAATCGCAAGCACGACTTCCCCTCTGCTTCAACCGAGCTTATCCCCTCCCCGACGTCACCACTCCCCTCCTCCTAACCTTCTTGACCGCCTCCCGATGCCTGCGCTTGTAATCCTGTGTCAGATCCGTTTTCCTCCGCTCCCACTTGTCCCTCATTTGCTCCTCTGTGTCCGGGCGTAGAAAAGAGAGGAGTACGTCGTCATTGTCATCATCGTCGTCCTGCTGAACGGCCGAAGGACGGGAGGCACCGTCGATGTCCTCATTGAAGGTAGGGAAGAAGGGTTGTGATGGTGGAAAGGTGGGTTTCTTCTCGCTGCGCTTGCTGGCGGCTGAGTCCTCGTCGGCTCGGCCCTTGGCCATCTCCTCCACGACGTCATTCTCCGGCGCGGCATCAAAGTCCATTCCCTCGTCCAGTTCCTCATCGCCTAGCAGCGAGCCCATGAGGGAGAAACCGCCTGCTCCTTCCTGCGGCTTGAACATGTCCTTGAGGCTTCCCATGCGGACGTTGAACTCGGCCTGTGGAGGAGCGACTGCATTGCTGACAGAGGAAGCGTCGTTTTGGTCTACGACCTTTGCTGGTGCTTCTTCGACAGCAGTTGCCTTCTCCTCTGCCGGCTGAGCGTGACTCGCGTTTACAGCGGGCTCTGCTGCAATGGCGGCCGCAGGCACTCCAGGCTCGAAGCGGGCAACCGGCATGAAAGACGCTGAGGCGGCGCCATAAGCATCTTGGCTGCCTGACTGCGCTTGGCGCATCTTCGCCATGAGGGCGGCTCGCCTGGAGCCCGCAGCAGGGGCCTGTGGGCTAGCTGTGCTGCCATTGGGAGCTGAGCTTGGCTCAATTGCGGCCGGAGCAGTTTGAGCAGGAGGCTGTGGTGCCGCAGCTGGGGCGGCAGGCACCGATGGCTGCTCAACAGCCGCATGCTGCGGCTCGCTCTGCTTTGGGACAGAGATAGCTGCCTTCTTTGCATCCTTTTTCAGCGCCGTCTCTCTCTGCTTGGACACGAATGTCGGCGTCGGAGCTACCTTCTCCTCATCTTTCGATTGCGCGGGGGGCGAAGGACTCTCCACCTTCTTCGGTCGAACGACCTCCGCCTTCGGCTTCGCTTGCTGTTGAGCTCGAGCAGATTTCTCAGGCTGAGCAGCCGCTGGCTCCTGTGATCTTTCTTCCTTCTTCGCAACCTTACTCGGACGAGCCGGTTTCTTCCACCAAGCGCCTCCTGCCGCTCCGTCATCCTCTTCCTCTTCGTCGTCCTGCTCTTGATGCTCTGCCACCATCGATTGCACCGCGCTTGCTTTCTTTGGCGCCACGCTCGGCCGCGCAGGCTTCTTCCACCAGGCACCTCCCGCTTCCCCCTCGTCCTCTGCCTCTGAGTCCTCTTCCTCCCCTTGCGGAATCAATTGGGGCACCGTACCAGCTTGCTTCGGCTTCCACCCATGACCGAACATCTCTTTGATCAGGTTCATGCTTCTGGCCGTCTCATCGCCGCTGGGCTGAGCGTCGGATGCAGCCGCAGCGCGCGCTGGATCGCCACGTCCTTCATCATACCCATCGGAGAAGCGATCCTCTTCATCCGGATCGTAAGGGTCGAGTGTGAAGTTGCCCGGAGCGAGGTCAGCTGATTGAGCTGGAAGCGGGCTTGCAGAACGGGATGCCGAGTCACTTGATTCAGAAGATGACGAGACATCGGAGGATGACGACGAGGACGAGGCGACGCTGCTCTCTGATGCTGCATCCTCGTCGTGCTCGAGGATCGCAACCTCCTCGCCTGCCTTGCGCTTCTGCCCAGCAACTACGACTTCGTCCACTTCCATCCCTTCACTGCCCTGTCTGACCCATCTGACTTTGCCCTCTTCCCCGTCAGTGCCTTCCATTTCCTCACACACCCACACCTCGTGTGACGTCGCAACGTCGTCATCGTCGCCAAGCAACCCTTCCCCGAGATGAACAGCCCCATACCTCGTTGGATCGATCAGCATTCTCCTTGCCCTGCTCGGCGGGGCAGCGAGCTGATTCTTCTTCTTTTTGCGCCGCATGTTCTTGGCGCCTGACGTCGATGCCTCTATATGCGACGATGACGACGAGGTTTGCGGCGGTAGGGGATGAGAGGGTCGCATCTGAATGGGTCGCAGCAGATGGCCTGCGGGTGTGAGCTTCCAACCCCAGACTTTACCCTCCTTGACGCCTGCCTCAGTCACGATATCGGTGATGCTCTCGTGCTCTCGACGACTCGAGGGTTTGGCAATCTTTCTCTTCCTCTTCTTACTGCTCTCTGCGGCGTCCGCAGGCTTGTCGCCCGCTTCCTCGGCACTTCCATACCCTCCCTTGTAATCGCGCTTGGCCTCCCTGATCCACAGCTTTGTGCCCTTCCACACACTGCCGCTTATCCTCGCAACGGCCTTCTTGATCTTGACTTCGTCGCCGCGCAAGGTCGCATGGACATAGTTGCGTGGCTGGCCTACGCCATTTGGTTTGGGAGGCCACGAGGAGAGAGAGACGGATGAGGCGTGCGGGCTTAGAAGGTTGAGAAGGGCTTCGCGAGTGTGAATGGTGGGATCGAGCGGGGAGATATGAATGCGCCTCGTGGTCCCAGGAGACGATGTGGATGAATCTGCGCTCATATCTGTGGGCGAGCGAGGGGTCGAGAGTGAGGCGAGGACGAGAAGAAAGCAACGCAGTCATTTGGTCAACTTTTTGGCCGTCCCTTTCCGCTCCCCTTCGCCTTGGCCAAGGCAAATTCTCGTCGAGCACGGCAAGGCACGACGACGACTACATCGATGATAGCCACGGTGGTCACTCGTCGCTGCGAGATTGATGTGTCGAGCCCATCGTGTTGATTTGGCATCGCGAACTGCTCGAAGAACCCGAACAGAGCCTGCGAAGGTGCCAAGTCAAAAATCCTGGCCCCACCTCAGCTGTCCCCTCAGGCATAACGGTATCTTCCAGCTTGGCGGGTGAGACTATTGACTCAGAGCTTTGCTGCATGGCATTCCAGCTAATTGCAACCACCATCTCATTGCGATGTCGTGTGCTCGCGTTACCACATGCTCATTCGGTCATCGGCTGTGCGAGTAAGCGTCGACGTCGACGGTCCTCTGCCGGCTTATCCGCTGCTCCCGCCCGCGAGGTGGCCTCCCACATCATCTCTCCTCCTCCTTTGTCACTCTCCGTGGCCTGTTTGACGCGACTGCATCATCACCATGTCTACCAATACTGCTCCGCCACCTCTGTGCCGTGACATCGAAGATCACGACGATGGCTCTGCGTGCCAACATGCCGACGAGTGTCGCTCTCGAGGCGGACCGGCGGCGGGGGCGGCGGCGGCGGGAGGCATTTCAAATGGGGTGAGTCGACGAGTGGGCGCAAGCAAGGCTGCAGAGGCGCTGCAAAAAAGGTCCTGGCAGGCAGCGCGGGATGAAGCCGGCCTTCTTCTGACTCGCAGACAACCAAAAACGCGCTCACACTTTCCAACACTTGACCACACCTGTTCATCTCCTCCTCTCTCCTCTCACCCCTCGTCGCTCGCTCGCTCGCTCGCCCATCATGGCGTCGACGTCGCTCCTGCGCACTTCACTGCGCTCCTTCTCCCTCGCCCGCACACAGTGTCGCTCCTTCGCTACCAGCTCCCCTCCCCGCTATGCCAGTCCTTCTCGCCCCGGGCCGGGAGACATCAATCGTCATTCGCGCATCATCACCCGCCCAAAGGACCAGGGAGCATCGCAGGCAATGCTCTACGCCACCGAGGGCATCGACCAGGATGAGGACCTTCAGCGCGCAATGGTCGGCATTGCCTCGATCTGGTACGAGGGAAACCCGTGCAATGCCCACTTGCTTGGATTGGGTCAACGAATCAAGAAGAGTGTAGTCGATGCAGGTCTCACGGGATACCAGTTCGGCGCTGTAGGCGTGTCAGACGGTATCTCAATGGGAACAGACGGAATGAGCTACTCACTCCCCTCCCGCGACCTCATCGCAGACAGCGTTGAGTCAGCAGCAGGCGGTCACTGGCTCGACGGAATGGTCGTTGTCCCCGGCTGTGACAAGAACATGCCCGGTGTCATCATGGGTCTTGCCCGTCTCAACCGACCCGGTATCATGGTGTACGGCGGCACCATCCGCCCTGGAGCATGCGGCTCCGTCTCCGGTACCCTCGACATTGTCTCTGCCTTCCAGTCATACGGTCAATACCTCGCCGAAGGAGGCACGCCCGATGCAGAGAAGAAGCGATACGATACTGTTCGTCACTCCTGCCCTGGTCCCGGCGCATGCGGTGGAATGTACACCGCCAACACCATGGCATCTTGCATTGAGGCTCTGGGTATGTCTCTCCCAGGGTCGAGCTCCTTCCCTGCCGAGTATCCCGAGAAGCTCGAGGAGGCGGACAAGGTCGGCTCAGCTCTTCGCCTCATTCTCGAGAAGAACATCCGACCGCGCGACATCATGACTCGCGAAGCGTTCCTCGACGCCATCTCCCTCACCATGGTCCTTGGCGGTTCGACCAACGCCGTCCTCCACCTCATCGCCATGGCCCACGCAGCAGAGGTAGACGTTTCAATCGACGACTTCCAGCGCTTGTCCGACTCGACACCCTTCCTGGCCGACTTGAAGCCTTCGGGCAAGTACGTCATGGAGGATGTCTACAAGACCCTCGGAGGTGTCCCGACTGTCATCCACTACCTCATTCAGGAGGGTCTCATGAAGGGAGACCACATGACCGTCACGGGCAAGACGTTGAAGGAGAACTGTGCAGAGTGGGTCGAGAAGCGTGGCAAGTGGCCCGAAGGTCAGGATGTGCTGCGTCCCGTCAGCAACCCGATCAAGAAGACGGGACATATCCGTATCTTGAAGGGCAACTTGGCACCCGGTGGAGCTGTGGCCAAGATTACGGGCAAGGAAGGGTTACGCTTTGAGGGCAAGGCTCGCGTGTTTGACACGGAGGACGAGCTGGTCAAGGCCATTGAGCAGAAGACGATCAAGAAGGGCGAGAAGACGTACGTATACCCGCAGAGAAGCACATCCAATCCATTCTGCTGTACTGACATTACCTTCCTCCCCCTTCTTCACACGCGCAGCGTCGTCGTCCTCCGATACAAGGGTCCCAAGGGCGGCCCCGGCATGCCGGAGATGCTCAAGCCCACTTCTCTCATCATGGGCGCCGGCCTCGGCCAAGACGTCGCTTGCTTGACGGACGGACGCTTCTCTGGTGGATCTCACGGCTTCGTCATCGGTCATGTCGTGCCCGAGGCTCAGGTCGGAGGCCCCATCGGTCTCGTCAAGGACGGCGATCGTGTGGTCATTGACGCGGAGAGTAACACTATCGACTGCCCAGAGGTGGATGAGGCCGAGTGGGCTAGGAGGAAGGAGGGATGGAAGCCTAGGCCATTGAGGTTCACTGCTGGTCATCTCAAGAAGTACACGATGCTTGTCGGGGACGCTAGTAGGGGCGCGATCACGGACGCGGATTTGGAGAGGCAGCAGCCTGACCTTTGAGATGTGTGGGGGCGGGCGTGTGTAAAGTGTAGCATGACTCGTTGCAATGGAGCATTGGATCTCGGAAAAGGAGAGGAGGTGAGACTGGCAAGCTGGAGTATCCGGCGCAGCCTTTAATCAGGAATCTCCTTGTACTCGAGGCAAAAGTCGCTTCAGCGCCATAATGATGCGACTGGGTGACTATTCATAGGTACGGCAGAAACGACGCGATCGACATCGAATGGTTCGACGCGTTCTTCTAGAGATTGCAGCAAGGAGTCTAGTAGACGGCTGATTGGCTAAAGAAGCTCGACTTCGAACGAGGCTGATCTGCTCCAGGCAGAGATCTGGTGACTATCAAAGTTAGAGGCGGGCATCAGGCACCTTGAATTGATTGGGAACGACGTCGTCACGGTTTGGCCTTCGTAATCCTGAATCAGGATTGCGTGGCCGATGAGTCGTTGGCTTGAGCTGTCTTCTTATGAGCAGGGGGAGGACACTGTTCAAGGCACCCGGGGGGTCGATGTCAGTCAACTCTCCTGCCTTTACATGTCACGGCACAAAGCTGCACAGGCAGGCGTGCAATGCGGGCTTGGGGAACGTACCTTTCTAGAAGGGTATTGCTCGCAAGGTTTTGGATTCGCCGACCCGTTAGTGGTACATGTCTTGACAGTGCCGGAGATCGTGCACTGTACGTACGCCGCGACGTTTCAGCTCGTGACTGCGGAGCATGTGTGGGCGCTCGTGGGAATTACTTACACCGCGAGGGGCAAAGGAGTGGAATGCCCTAGGCATCCATCCGGGCCATGGGAGACTAGTGGCATTGACGGCGAGTGAGACCTCTGCAGCAGTAGCGTCAGAGCCAGCCTGACCAAGTGCCTCGCTATCCATGCTAGGAGACTACGGCAGCACAGGTAACAATCGCGGCAAGATGTCAGGCGCCGGAGATACGTAGATGCCGTAGTAACGCACCTTGATGACTGCGCTTGCAGAGTGCTTGAAAGCTTGTTTCTCCGATATGTCTTGGATGAGACAACCACCGGTGCCGTTGGTCAAGCACTGCGTACGCTGAGAAGGGATGGGTTATGTAGAGTCAGCTCGCTTGCGCATAGCAGTGTTTTCCCCGCTCCGCAACAAGAGGTCATCGCCTTCAATATCTCACGTACAGACGGTATGACTGCAGCCAGTGATGAGCTGTACAAGAGAGCGAGGATGAAGATGACGGCGACGAGCATTAGGCGCAGCGGTGTGTCGACATGGCCGCTAGGTCGATGTCTCCGAGCAGGTATCAGCGTGCACCAGGCAGGCAGGGGAAGTAGCATGATAACGAGTGTTAGAGTGTGGTGAGGCGAAGGAGAAAATTAGAACGATGCGTCTTGACAAGGCATGACGAGGAAGCGTGCGGCGAGTAGGCATTCAATGTGCTCTTGCCTCATCCGAAGTCTACCGCAACACTCCCGTCGACCTCGTCGCTCATGCATTGCCGTTCCAACGAAGGCTCGATCCAGAGCAGTCGCAGCGACAGACATCGGACGTCGCCATGATGATGACAGTGGGATCGTTGTCCTCCATTCGGCGCCTGATTGCGGCTCGCAATCTACTCTGGAATAGTCGTCCCACGCGCCTTTGCCGCCCTCGGCCGCTCAGGAAGCATCCAGTGCCCCGTCGCCTCAACTGCGATCGTCTTGGTGACATCGAGCGCGGTGCGAGGCGATGTTGAGTCATTCACATTGACGAAGTGACGAGGCGGAGGCGAATAAAGTCTACAGTAGAGTTGAAACTGAGGAGCCGAAAACGAGATGAAAGGGAGTCTCTCTGTAGCTATGTACACAGAATGTAGAGAAGGGTGCGTCAAGTCGTATGCGCTGCGTCGTTGTTGAGGTCTTGGGTTCTATCTATCGAGTCTGTCAAGAAATCGCCTGTGAGCCTTCTTCTCCAGGCTACCTTCAGCCCCGGCAAGCCCGCTCTGCTTTTGCCTCCATGAGGGCAATGCTATCGTCCTCATCTTGGTCATCCACCTGATCCGGTGAGGCGATGCGGAAGTGATCCTGCTCCTCTGAGCTGCCCGTCATGGCGTTCCCTTGCACGACGGCCTCGTAGCTTCCAAGCCTGGCCGTCTCTGACGAAGAGCCGCCATTGACATGCCCAGCAGTGCTGCTGCCGCCACCGCTCACAGTAGCAGGTTGCGTCGTTAGATCGTCCATGTCGTCATCGTCCAGATCGAAGTCCAAGTCCTCTGAATCCGTCTCAGAGCCGAGCATGGAGCCTCCCTCATCATCAAGGTCCTCATCTTCATCTCCATCCATCGCTTCGCCTTCCTTGCCCTCCTTGGCAAGCACACCCTCCCTCTTTCTCCTCCTGCGCATCTCCCTCGAGTCTTCCCTTATTTCCTCATCCTCATCCTCGCTGTCCAACTCCTCGTCGACGGCCTTCCGTGCCACGGAGAAGAGGTAGAGGAAGATGCCCACGCAGAGGAGCACGCCAACTATGCCCGCAGCCTTCTTGACGCGCTCGGCCGTCGTAGCATCGTGGGCTGCGCCCTCTTGACCGCCGGCACCAGCCGCCCCATTCTTGGCTGCCGCGTCTGCCCCATGATACGCCGCAAAGTTCTTGATGCTCGTGCCGAGCCCGCAATGCACTAGCAACTTGGGCAGGGCGAGGGCCGTACAGCAGAAGTAGGTCCTGAATGTGAGCGTTGGGCTGCTAGCTAGGAGGGTGTTCATGAGATTGTAAGGGTAGGGTGCTAGCCTGATCAGGAAGAGCAAAGAGGGGCGCTTCTCGATTGCGCGGACCACTTTCTTCAATCCGCCGGACTTGGCTAGCAGCCCGCTCATCCAGGAGCGGAGGAAGGTCTTGCTGAGGAGGTACACGACGACGGCGCCTGACAGGGCGGCGATGTAGCTGATGAGGAAGCCTTGCCACAGTCCGAAGGAGAAGCCGCAGAGGACAATGAGGGTAGAGTAGAGGGGCAGAGGAGGAAAGGTGGTGAGGAAGATGAGGCTGCCCAAGACTAGCCGACCTCTTGTTCCCAACCGCTGCAGGGTTGAAGAAAGCTGATCGAGGGCGGTGAAGACTTGCGTGTGGAACAGGAGGACAATGACCGTGCTTGAGATACTGACCACGAGCCATATCAAGAGTGGAATGTAGGCGCCGAGCCACTCGGGATTGTACACACGCTCGCCGGTGACAGGATTGCGGAAGGATTGGTCTGTATCGTGTAAGAACTTCCGGGCTGAGGTGGTGAGGACGCGCATTGTGTGAATCGGGTGGATCATGTGCCACGCCACACTTGCGATTGTGCTGCCCACCGTCTCCAAGAAGGGTCGGGTAGGAGTGCGCCGCTTTGCTCGCCGCCGTCGAATGCGTTGCTGCTTCGATCGTTTGCTGGTACGGCGACGATCAGAGGCCCCACTGAGACGGGGTTGCTTGAGGTTGATGGCGCCTCGTCTCGCTTGTGGAACGAAGAGGGGAGAAGAGGTGGATGCCTCGCTGGCCCCACTGGCAAAGCGTCCCGCCGGTGAAGGACCTGCTTCTGCCCTCGGAGTGGCCAGCATGTCCTCCATGTGGATTGACGAGTGTGCGGACATGCCGCTACCGCCATAGTTGAAGGCTCCTTGACGACCAAATGGCGATTCTGGGACTGAACCACCCGACAACGATGGAGGTAGCGGTGCCGTCCAATGAGACTCGTGGCCACCTGCTCCCTTTGCCGCTGCCCTCTCCGCCATCGCTCGTGAATCGGGACGATACTTTGCTGGCGTCTTGCGTCCCTCAGTCGGTCTTGGCGAATGAGCCGCCCTGCTTGGCCTCCTCGTAGGCCCCGCAGACGAGACAGGCGTGTAGCGATGTGATGAGAAGCTATCCCTTGGCTCTCGTTCCTTCTGCTGCTGCTGGGCAGACACCTCCCGTCCATGTCCTTTTCTCCTCTCATCTCCACTACTGCTGCTATTACTGTCATGCTCGTCGTCATCATCTTCTTCCCTGTCCGAGTCGTGCTCCTTGCTATTGACCCTCTGCGGCGAGCGGAACAAGGTAGGTGAAGCTCGGGCTCCCATCCTCTCCATGAGCAATTGCGCTGCATTGACTGCCGCTCTCCCTAAACTGTCCTGCCGCTTGGGATCGCGAGAGTTGCTCTGCGCGGACATTGAACGGACGGGAGGAGTCTGGGACCGCATTGCGGCAGCGGCGTGATAGTGATCTCCGCCGTACGTGGCCGACATGGGCGGCTGTGCTGATTTGGCCATGGAATGATGCCGGTGAGAAGTGTTGCTGTTGTGACAAGACGACGAAGGCGGCAAAGCAAAGAGGTCAGTCAGCGTGCGTGACGCCCCGCAAGCAGAAAGATGCCACTTACGTTGGGCTCGTCGCCATTGCACCTCGATGATGTGACGAGGTGGCATCGACTTCTATTGGCGGCGGCCTGCTATTGCGGCTGCCCTTCAGACTGCCAGACCTGGCTTCTGGGGTGAAACTGGCAAATGCACCGGTGCTGCTGCTGCTACCAGCTGATGTTCCCACGACGGGTGACGTGTGCGGGGAAGAAGCGGGGCTGGAGAAGTGGAACGAGGGGACCTGATGCTGCTGATGCCCATGACCATCTATTAGTGGTCGCCATGACTGTGTTGGCGATGATAGTGGGTCCTCTGACAGCTCAAAGGCTGGCGTTGCACCGGGTAGCGTACGCGCGCCTGTCGTGGGCATTGCTTTGGACGAGGCGGCCGAATAGTCGTGCGACGACACATTGCGACGATGCGACGACGGGCCTGCCGCTGCCGCTGATGCTCCCGCCGATGCCATCGAGGCCGGCGGTTGTCTGTGTTGACCAGACATGGAAAAGGCTACGCAACGCAAGGGAGAAGAAGAAATGTGGTGGAAAGGAGGAAGGAGGGACAAGGCAGAGCGTGCGCCGTGCGAGCTCTGATTGCGAATTAGCTCGAGGTGACGGCCCGCTCGCAGCCTTGTCTCGTCTCGTCTCGTCTCGTCTCCACCCTCCGCCCCGGTCTAGCCGATTGCAATCTGACGCCGGCACGGAGGCCCACGAGGCCCACGAGGTCACAAATAGATTCCAGTCGTCGAGACGACGCTAGCAGCGGGCTAGCAGCGGGCAGCCTCACATCGCTTTCAATCTCATGCTGAAACTACCTAGGCATGGGGAGATAGTCAGCTATGTCACATCGCGATGGCTCTGTCGCCATCGCGTCTTTCCACATCCGCTCCCTCGAATGGCCGCGCCTCTGGACCGGCGGCCAGCCCCTCAATCTCGATGTGTCGCGCAATGAGTATCGACGTCTCAAGGAGAAGCACTGTCGCAGGCCAGATGGATCTTGGATCGCCCAGCTTGAACCTTCGACTTCAGCGTCCGCCGGTGGCTCACGGCGAGCAGCCAGTGGTGGGCTCAAGACAATCGATGCCCATCCTCTGGGAGATGACGATGATGTGAGCCCTCCACGGTGTCGACGTGCCGAGTACCATACTTACCCTGACCTGCTGTACCTCCCATTCAGAACCCATGGAAGCACCACTACGCCTCTCTCGCCGCATTGGACCAGATCTTGCTCGACCTCTCGCGCCTTCAACCTGACAATCCAGCCGACGTCGACGAAGTAGCTCTAGCTCGCATCCTGTTTGTGTGGGCAATGGAGCACCAAGAAGGCGGAGGGTACAGGCAAGGCATGCACGAAATCTCCTATGCACTCTACGTCGTACGGCAGCGCGACTCGGGCCCTCTCCAGGATGCGCAGCACGTAGAAGATGATGCGTACTCCCTCTTCTCCCACCTGATGGAACATGTCGCCCCGCTCTTCTACTCTCCCACCTCGATGGCCCAGCAAACTGAAGCTGTCCGATCCTCGCTCCTTCGAGTAGACCCTGCGCTGTATGCCCACTTGAAGGCTATTGAAGTGGAGCCGCAGCTCTTCCTCTTGAGGTGGCTGCGCTTACTGTTCCTGAGGGAGATGGCCCTGCAGCACTGCCTCGAGATGTGGGACGCAATCTTCGCGGCAGCGGCAACGCCAACGGCAGCCGGCGAGGCCTTTGACTTGGGTGGAATAGTGCAGTGGACCTGCGTAGCTGCTCTGCTGCGGATGAGGGGCACTCTACTCGCCTGTGAGCAAAGCGAGGCGCTCGTGACGCTGATGAGGGAGTGGGAGATGCCGCCCCTGGAGCAGGCGACGGGAAACATCGACGGTAGAGGTACGAGCGGACAAATGGGCTCTGCACCGCACTACTCTGGCATGCTAGTTCAACAAGCCAACCTCCTCAAGTCACGTCCGACACCAGCCACGGGCGTAGAATGCGCGGTGCAGAATCAGGATATTCTTGGTATCCCACTGCGGCACGCTTCAGCTCCCAGCGAAGAGGGAGTTGAGGATGATGCGCGCACCACATTCAGCGCTCGCCCTAGCTCAGCAGGTATGATTTCCTCCCCTTCGGGAGGGGCCTTCAGCTCTGCCTCCCTCTCACGAGCAGCCTTTGCAGGAGCGCAGAAGACGGCGCAGTGGGCTTATCAAAGCGCCACGACTCGTATGGCCGCTGCTACTGCCGCCAACAGATCGTCGTCAGACCGAGCAGGTTTCCCTAGCGGTTGGAACTTAGACGACGTGGAGGCTAGGAGGCTGAGGAGGGGCAGAACGGGGGACACGACGGTCAGTGAGGGGCGTAATGTGCCACAGGTCGAGGGTGACAATGAGGTGGATTACGTTGAAAGGGATCGAAGACTTGTTCTTGCGCTGAATGGCGTCGTTGCGAGAATCGAGAGCAAAGCCGACAGAGGAGCGTCGTCATCAGCAGCAGGCCCTGACCCAGCACTGCTAGCGCTGAAAGGGGTGCGAGACATCCTGGCAGGCAGGAAAGATGCATCAGACCTCAGTTGGATCGAGAAGGTCGGAATGGATGGGGTGAAAGGCGAAGGAGAGAGACCAAAATCACCATCACCAACTGCGAGCCAGGATCCGGCTTCATCGGGCCCGACCTCCCCATGCCCTCCCCCTTCTGCATCACCGCCCTCCAAAGCACAAATACCCTCAGCGCCCAAATCGGCTCATCGAGCCTTCGCACGCCTGCCTTCTCCAACGCGACATCCGCCAGATAGACCTGTTCTGGTCGATGATCCATTGGGTGCTCTTGGCGGGTGAGGTAGGCTGCTGACGTAATCGTATCAATATTTGCCGGCTCAGTCCGCCCTCGTTGTGGCGCAGCTTTTTGTCCTTTGCTTCCTGTCCTCACACCTTTTGTACACCCAGCGAGATGACTATGCCTGCCGCCTCTTCGGCAGCTTCGTCTTCACGCGGCCATCTGGCACGTACCTTGCTTTCGCCGTCGACGTCATTACTGCGATCGACGTGCCCGTCAGCCACGAAGAGACGCATCGCGGTTCCAGTCGCCCTGATCCACACATCATCCCCTCGCCCGCTACCTCGTGCCCTTAATCGACCACCTGTCAATCCAAATGCTGGCTCCGGCCCCTCCTCATCTTCCGCAATTCCCTGGTTCCTGCAAGATCAAGAAGTGCTCGAAGTAGATGCGCCCCCACCTCGGTCAACGGCCACACCGGCAACCGCTTCTGGTGAAGCAGAAGACATCAGCATCGACCCCGATGTTGCTTCCCTGCCCGTCCCTTTGACCATCCTGCACACTCATCTCTTTCGCGGTCCAGTAGCTGGAATGCTGCATCGGCCCGATGCCCTCTCCTTCACGCTTAACGACACAGAAGGCGAAGACTCAGACCCGTGGGTAGTCATCCCTGCCCGCTCCCTTCTGGGCAGTACTTCTTGGTGCGACTGGGTAGTCATCGTGACTGTGCGCGAGAACAGTGGTGGGGCGATCAATGCAAAGGTAGCGGAGGAGGTCGGCGAGGTGTTGAGGAGGGTCAGACCACCACCAATGGAAGGCGAGGGTGGTGGAGGGAGCAAGAAGGGAGTTATAGCTAGTCTAGACGATCTGCTTGGTCCTGGCAACGAGCGCAGCCCCTTTGGGCCGAAGAGCGAGGGTAGGGGGGCGATTTGTGCTACGACGCCCTCTGACGGATTTGAGGAAGGAGACGACCAATCGGACCCCAAAGCGTACCACCAAACGCCAAGCTGGGCAACGCATCGCTCCTCGTTGCGCTCCAAGTTCTCAGAGTCTCCACTAGGCACCTCATCCTGGCGTCCCCTAAAGATTCTCTCCCGCGAGACTCAGCATGGTTTGCGCGCTTTGAATGCTTCTGACCCAAGCAAGTGGAACAGCGCGAGCCTCTCGGAGCACTTCAAGGTCTCTCCCGAGGCCGTGCGGAGGATTCTGAGGGCGGACCCGAGCAGGTGGGGTGGGGAAGGTAGAGAGGCCGGTGAGGGGGCGAGGAGACTCAAGGATTTGGTGGAGGGTAAGGGGGATGGGAGGACGAGAGAGCAGAGGGAGATGGATGAGATTGAGCGATTGAGGGAGGAGATTGAGGCGAGTAGGAGGAGGAGCGATGAAGGTGTGGAGGAGGATATTGCTACCATCGTTGGAGGAGGAGAGGAGCAGCTTCCCCCAGCCACAACTCCAACAGCACCAGCCACAGTACCCGCTGCAGCGCCTACTCGCTCGCCCATCAATGTTCGCTCCTTGGGCAAGCCTCGTCACCCTGTGCGCTTCGAGGGGTTACCCTCCACCTCTGCTTCCTCCCGCAAAAGGCAAGCGCGTCAGGCTGCTGCCCCTTCCGCAGGTGGGGACAATGGTAGTGGTGGGGAATGGGTGCTAGTGGATGCAGGCTGGTGTGTCGTTCACGTCATGACTCCAAAGGCGAGGAAGCGATACGACGTTGAGGGTGTGTGGCGCGAGGCAGAGAGGGAAAGGAGAAGGAATGGGGGAGTGGATCTGACTGCTGTCTGATGATGGATTGCATGATACAAATACAAATGCGTAGAGTGATAGATGCTTGAGCTTAGCCGCTAACTTAGTCGCGATCCGGACTTCTGCTGGGGCTTCGACTGATATAGCCACCATCCCCCGCATCGCTCGCCGGCGAAGGTGACCGCGAGATGTACCGCTGCTCCGAAGCTGGCGAGGCAGAGCGAGATCGTGAAGGCGATCGACTGACGTAACGCTCCCCGTCGCGCATCTCCTCGTCTGACTCTTCTTGGCTAGCGTACCCTACATCCTCATCTTCACCGTCTTGCCCATTGTATGGCAGAGGCACAGGTGAAGGAGACTTCCGCTCTCCCACGGCCGCAGCAGCTGCTGCTGCCGCTTTAGCCTCTCTGGCCGCCTTTCGCCTGCGGAGCTTCTCCTTCCACCTATCCCTCGCCGCATTGCTCCCCTCTGCGCCGTCACTGTCTTCGTCACTTCCACCCTTTTTCGCCTCACCGTCCTCGTCGACCTCGCCGGCAAGCAGGGCCTCCTCAAGCTTACTGACCCTGGGCTCTAGCCTCTCCTGTCCGTCCTCCAGCACTCTCCTCTGCGCCAGCCTAGGCAGAATGATATGGCAGACGCGCTCTTGCGTGAGTAGCTCGTCGACGAAGTCGTCAATGTGAGTGAGACGATACGATCCGTCCGTATTGCGATAGCGGAGCTTGCGATAATCCTCCAAGAGTGGCTCGAGGGTTTCGTAGATGGCGAGGGAGGGATAGGTGAGGCGGACATAGAAGGCTGCGAGGGCTCGGAGGTATTTGAACTCCTTTGCCTCTAAATAGGCCTCCAATATCTCTCTCTCCGGCTGTAACTGCAGCAGCTTGAGTGCCAAGCACAAGAATGCCGTGGGCCGCTGTGAGCCGCCGTACGTTCCACCAACGCAGTCAAGCTCGACGGCTTTATCGACGAGAGACTCGGCTGTGAGGGCGAAACAGTGCTCCTTCCAGTAGAGGGAGTCGTATATACGAGATCGGATGACCTTTTCGATGAGGAATTGTGGATTGGTCCCATGGATCTGTTGCGCTGTGCGGCGCGTTGTGTTGGCCATCGCTGCCGGGGTATCGAGGTAGTGGGACAGAAGATGAGCAGGCGGATTCAATGCACGGACAGACGTCGACAATCGAGGTTCGCCTCTTGCCATTCGTCTCCCGTTCCGTCGCCTTTGACTTTCCAAGTCGACGGCGAGTGAGCGAGTCGAGTCGAGTGAGCGAGTGCGCCCGCTCTCTCTCTCCGTCCGACTTCTTCGCCTCTCGCATCATCCTCAACCACCTCCCTAGCCCTCAACTCGCCAACCATGAGGGCATCAACGTCGCAATTGCGCAACCTCATCGGGAGTGTCGCTAGCGCAACTTCTTCATCACAATCAGCAGCAGCAAGTTCATCACGCCTTGCTGCTCCTTCACTGCGCTCCCTTCACTCCTCGCCCGCCCTCGACCCAAAGGACGCGGCCGCAGATGCGCACCAGCCACCGCCTTCGTCAGCAGCAGCTACAGAGTCAGTCCTATCTGGCACGCAATATGCCAACCTCGAGGCTCAGGCAAGCAGTGATGCGCAAGGTGAGCTTTCCTCTCCCTCCTCTGGATGCATTGACCTCTTTTCTGACCTAAAATCCCCTCTCCCTCCTTCAATGCAGTCTTTCTCCCCCTCACCCACCTCCACCCAACCACTCGCCCGCCTACACGCTCCCTCATCCCCCTTTCTTCCCACGTATTCGCCCAACAACCCCGAAAAGACATCCTCCATTCGGCCGTAGTGTACTACCTCGACTCGCTGCGCTCTGGCACAGCTTCCACCAAGACGCGCTCAGAGGTCAACTATTCGGGTCGCAAGATCCGCCAACAGAAGGGAAGCGGTATGGCCCGTCTGGGTACGAGGGGAAGCCCTATGTTGAGGGGAGGAGGAGTAGCTTTCGGACCCAAGCCACGGGATTTCGCTACCGACCTGCCTCGTCGGGTACGAGAGCTCGCCCTCCGTTCAGCTCTCTCTGCCCGCTGGTTGGAGGGCAAATTGCACATCGTCCCCTCCCTTTTCTGGGACCCTCCTCCGGGCACCACAGGGCCGTTGAGTAGAGCGCTGGCCAGTCGCGGATGGAAGGAGAATACGCTCTTCCTCTCGGCACCGCGTCATCCGGAGAGTCCGATCAAGGAGGGGATTCGACAGCGTCAGGGGAGACCCTCAGCGATGGACCCTGTGTATACGACGGAGCAGAGGGAGGAACATGGCAAGGCTCTGGCCAACTTCAGTGCTGCGCTTGCGAATTTGCCGCGTACGCAGCTGGTCCGCTTGGACTTGTTGACGCAAGAGGCGCAGGCTGCCGCCAAGAGGGGCAGTGATGAGACGAAGAAGCCTGGAGAGCTCCACGCATACGAGGTGGTGGCTAAGCAGAACGTGGTGATGGACTTGGGTGCACTGGAATGGTTGGAGGAGAAGCTGGGTGGCGCGGGGACTCATGAGGATATGGCGCTGCTGGGGGAGATGGAGGGCATGAGCATGGAGGAGGCAGAGATTGACGAGGCTCGAGCGCAGGCGATGGAGGAAGTGGAGAGGGCAGAGGGGGAGGTGGCTGCAAAGAGCGCGCCGTGATTGCGCAAAGAGTGAATGCAATGGGTCATACGATCACGAGAGAGATGCTATTGACGGGGTGCGGACATTTGTGTGTGTGAACCCTGGTTGCTCATCGCAAGTGGGCGGGAAGCATCATGCTCTCCGTCACCCTGTCCCCGCCCGTCTCATCGATGTCCTCATCATCGTCATCCTCGTTATCATCCCCCTCATCCTCGTCCATGAACTCTTCGTCCTCCTCATGCCCAGCCTTGGCCTTCTTGGCCCCAACTGCGGCTTGTCTCTGACTCTTCTTGCCACTCTTGACCCTCCCACCAGGCAATTGCTCCCCATCCTTGCCGCTCGCCATCTTGACCAGATCTTTCTCCTCCTCACTCAGTTCGCAATCCTTGACCGCCTCCTCCGCAGCACTGTAGTAGCAGAGAGGAATGATACGGAAGCTCGCCTGCTGGTCTAGCAAATGCTTGAGAATCTGCGCCGCTTGAGCGTCAAGGCGCTTCCCCGCCGTGCAGACTTGGTGCTCGCGAAGCAGGGTGGGAACTCCACGCTTCAGCTCGGTAGGAAGACCGAGCTTGCGCAGTTGAGGCTCAAGGGATCCGGGGAGGGTTTCGGGGGAGGTGCCCTCTGTTGAGGGGCGGGTGTAGAGGGGCCCTTCTGGGAGAGTTACGGTGGAGCGAGCAACGTTGCCTGCGCGGGCGTAATCTTTTCGCTCGTGTGTTGCGAACCAGTCTGATACCTCTGCGGGGGGAGAGTTGGTGAAGAGGAGGCCGACAGAGCCTGTCAGGCGCTGCGAGCGAAAGAGGGCAAAAGAGGCGATGCGATCAGAGTCAGCGACGTCTCAAGCCAGCATCTCCCGCACGTCCGTACCGGCGTCAAACTCACCTGGCTCAACCCCCTCACTCCTTTGACAACCTCATCCTCCACCCCTTCACCAAGCGCCTTGGCCACCACTCTGTTCTTCCCAACAAAGATCCTCCCGCTGTCCTTCCACAACTTCCTCACTTCCTGCAGATAGGCAGTGCGAGCATTGGCGAGACTAAACAGCCAAATGTAAGGGTACTCCTGCGCACATTGCTGTACCGAGGAGAGGAGCGTCGTCTTTGCTTCTGATCGATCTGATGCAGAGCGCTGGGTAGCAGTGAGGGATATGACCTTGTTGCGCTTCGTCTTGGGCATCTTTGGCGACGACTGGTTGGTGAGAGATGGGAGTGACGCGAGGGAGGCGAGGCGCACACCTGCAAGTCGACCGAATTTTTGGCAACGGACAGAGAGACGCGAGAGTGGCAGCTTTGACCTGGCCACGTGGAATTCATTCAACTCAAGACGGCGTCACCAACCTCTTCGAGCTCACAATTGGCAATGGCATCGGGCTGACCTTACAAAGAGGGTAAAGAAAGAGAGCGCCTTTATGTCACGGCAGATGAGACAAAGTCTGAAAGATAGTCGAGAGGAACGAGACGGTCTGGAAGCTCCGCCGGACCAAGCACAGGGCTGGCGAGTCTTTCGGCGATCTATTCCAGCTGCCCCTCATCACTGACCGGAGTCAAAGTACAGGTGCGAATGGACGGTACCGGCTTTTGCGCAGAAGATGACCACACGGAGTTTCACTGTAGGATCGAAAGGGGTCAAGGGCGCGGTCCGCTCGATCTGTGGGCCTCTCAAGATGCGGCCCGCTGTCAAGGCTCGGCTTCACATTGAGCTGCGATGCCCTCGCAACCCTCGATAGTAGCGTCGAGATTGTCGCAACCATCAGCCAGAGTCCCCTCCGTCTCCCCTAATCAGCCACTGCTTCAGGCTACCAACTACCTTCAACAGCCCACCATCATGCTTGCTTTCAATCGCGTCTTCAACCTCCTCGTCACGTTGGCGATCCTTTGGAAGTCTGTCGGCGGTGTGGTCCAACAGATCGGTGAGTTATCGCCGCTTTCGCAGCAAGGAAAGATCCTGACATATCTCGACTTCCGCTCTCAGGTACCTGTTTCGGCGACACGTACGTCTCTGTCTCGTGACATCGTGGTACGCTTCAAGGCTGACCCCTGACCGCCCCTCACCAATTGGTCACACTAGCGGCTGCCTCAAACAGCCCATTCCCGTTAACGGTGATATCTCGGGCATCGTCTACATCCAAGCCCGTTGTGAATCCTTCAAGGCAGACTTCGCCATTGGCAAAGTTTGCAAGACGGCTGCCAAGTGAGTGGGCGAGCGGTAAGTGCAAGTCAGGCGAGTCACTGATGCCTCCAAATCCTTTACCTTGCCTTGGTCGGCAGGTGCTTCGAATGCCAGGCTGTCGAGAGGGCTTCGCAGTGCATTCTGGTGAGAAGCATGCTGAGCGATTTCATTCGCGACTTGCCATAGCTCACACCTGTCAAAACCCTACCCATCACCATCCTCAGAAGGGACCATATTGTAAGACACGCCGCGTCACGGTCTCTTTTGAGTCTCTCGCTGACACTGCTTCCCGCTCGCACCGCAGACACCTGGTGCCCTTAGATAAAGGCCTGACTGTGATTGGCCTCAGCTCTCCAGGCGACGCGCACCTTGATGAACCTAGCTGCGGCGGCAGCTCGCTCGACCTCGCCCGCCCGTGCTGAAGCCTCTCTTTCGCCCCAGCGCTACCGCTGCCGTCGCCTTCGCTGTCACCTGCGCTTCTTGTAGGGAGATTTCTCTCTTTTGTATCGAACTTTCTCGCCCCGACTGCGGCCGCTGAATAATATTGCTCAGCTCTCGAGTTTCCTGCCTGCTCGACGCACAGAACGAAGATGCACACCTATTGCCCTCGGCGAGTCCTCTTTCGCCTTAAGACGCCGTGAAGACATGCCCTCACCGTCGCTGCCGTCAGGTACATTGCAAACACACAATGAGACAGCAGACATGGTCGGCAGTGCTCAAGACAGCCGGGGCGCAAGACAAGAGCCATAGCAGCCAATGTACATTACTTCACATGGATGAATATGGTGCCGAGGCTGACCTCATCGCTCTTGCCGTCGCGATCGCCGCTCACAGCATTTGTCTCCCGTTCGTATCTCCTTTACCATCTCAACCTAGCTTTTTTGACTCATCGCATCATCCACCTGCATCATGCTTGCTCTGAAGTGCATGCTATCCTTTGCTGCTGCCACGGTTCTGTGCTTGACGGCAGTCACGGGGCAATTCGACCAAGTTGGTAAGTATGCTCGCTCGCGTCTGTTGAGCCGATCTTTGACCAGCAGCCTCTCGCCCGTAGGTACCTGCTTTGAGGACACGTACGTCGGTGTGGATGACCTTGGCCACGTCAGGGACCTGAGCTGACGTTTGAGATCCCGGATCCACTTTTCAGTGGATGTTCACGGAAGCCTACCCCCATCAGCGGCAACTATAGCAGCATCATCTACATCGTGAAAACAGCGTGCGACTCTTTCAAGGCCGAAATTGACCTCGGACGCGTCTGCCATACATCGGCAAAGTGAGTACTGCGGCTGTCATCGAGTGCAAGGAGCATGCCACGTCTGATCGTCACCCTGCTCGCGGCCTACAGGTGCTTCACGTGTCAGGCTGTCGAGTATGTCTCTCAGTGCATCACAGTGAGCAGAAGGTGAATTCACCAGTATTGAGCAGCGTGGCTGACCCTGCTTCACTCTCCTTGCGCTGTGAACTGCAGAAGGGACCTTACTGTCAGCACGCACGCACCATGTCGCGGTCTGCTACGCCCTCGCTGACCGGACTTCGCCGCCCGCCTGACAGACACTTGGTGTCCCTAGGCGGGTAGCGCTCGACGTTGACGACGAGCGCCTCGCCAGCCGCCTAGCTTGCTACTACTGGCCACGACTTAGTACGAGCGGGAGCAGACGGGATGCAGCGTACCAATCTGACTATGACGATGCCAACAAATTCCACTGCAGATGAGATTGAGTGCTCGCAACGCTACGATAGATGATAAATGGTCGCGCAAGCTCAGTCAGAGAAGAGCTGCTTGTTGAAGTAAGCCAACCCATTGATGCCTCCCTCGACCTGCGCACTAGCAGTCCTCAGCTCAAAGCGCACCTTGCCCAAGCCGACCAGCTCGCGCAGCTCCGTCAAGCTCTTCACACCCATGTCCTGCATCGAATGTTGCAGACCCGTAAACAGGTAGGGCAGGTAGCGTTTCAAGGACCCCTTGTCCGCAACGGCGCCCGACACACCCTGGGCGACCTTGACTGCGTCCGCCTCAGAGAAGTAGCGCTGCGTTGCCGCGTTCTCTTGGCCCACGTCGACGGGAACAGCTTTGTTCGCCTTCGCGGCCCCGCGCCCAGTGGCACCAGGCATGGCCTGCTTGCGCTGGTGCGTCATAGCCTCGATGGAGCCCATCCCGCGGTAAGCCTTGAGACGCTTGCCCTCACGGAAGAAGTAGGTTCCTGGCGCCTCCTCGCAACCAGCAAGCATCGAGCCCATCATGACCGCAGATGCGCCAAGGGACATGGCCTTGGCGATGTGGCCCACGTTGGAGATACCGCCGTCGGCAATGACGGGGACGCCGAACTTGGCCGCGAACTCAGCCACGCGGTGCACTGCTGTTCCTTGGGGTCGGCCGCAGGCCATGACCTCTTGCGTTGTGCAGATGGAACCCGAGCCCATACCGATGCGCAGAGCGTCGGCGCCTGCCGCGATCAGGTTGGCGGCTTGCTCGCGCGTGACGACATTGCCAGCGATGATGTCGATCTGGGGGTAGGTTTGCTTGATCCACTGGATGAACTCAATCTGGTATGTCGAGTTACCGTTGCTCGAGTCGATGACGACGACGTCCAACCCGGCGTCAACGAGGAGGGCAAGGCGCTCGCGGTCCGAAGGGCGGGTGCCGACAGCTGCGGCACAGTAAAGCTGCTTGGAGTCGGGGCGCTTGGATGCTAGCGGGTAGTTTTGATTCTTGAGCAAGTCAGAGCGAGCAAGGAGGGAGACGAGGTTGCCCTCTGCGTCAACGATGGGGAGCTTGCCCTTCTTGGAGTCGCGAAGGATCTCGTTGGCCTGTTCGAGCGTGACGCCCTTCTTTGCCGTGACGAGGTCGGTGGTCATGACTTGAGACAGGGGGAGAGCGGGGTCACGGAACTGCACGTCGCGGGCGGTGACGATACCGAGGAGCTTGCCATGAAGAGCTCCGTTGTCTGATTGCGAGGGCGAGAGGCATCGATAGTCAGCTCTCTGTGCTGCAATTACTCCGCTAGCCTCGCTCGCGCCCGCGCTGCTTCTCGATCAGTGGACATAGGTTGTGGTCTGCATTGCCGCTCTCAAGTCTAAGAGAGGGCCTCAGCAGAACGAAGGTTAACAGCAAAAATGGGTTTTCATCACCAAGAAGCAGCGCGAGTGGGCGAGAGCAAAGAGCGGGTCCTGGTCGCAGATGTCGCCTACTCACCAGTGATGGGGATACCGCCGAAGCCCATGCGCTGCTTGATGTCGAGCACGTCGCCCACGGTCTCGTTGGGCGAGAGGCACATCGGCTCGGTGATGAATCCGTTCTCGTACTTCTTGACCTTGCGGACCATGTTCGCTTGCTCCTGTGGCGACATATTGTTGTGGATGACGCCCATGCCGCCGTGCAGGCCCATAGTAATAGCCATTTCTGTCTCAGTGACCGTGTCCATGGGCGAGGAGAGGAAGGGGGTATTGAGGACGACGTTGCGCGTCACCTTGGTCTGGAGGCTGACCTCGTTGGCAGGGAAGTTGATGAAGCCAGGAAGGACGAGGAAGTCGTTGTACGTGAGACCTCCGTGGAGCTTTGAGTCGATGAGCTCGGACATGGCGAGACCGTCTCCCGAGGGGTAGTCACTGAGGGCTGCGATTGCATTCTTGGGATCATAGAGGGCCTTGGAAGATGACGAGTGGACGAGGCCATTGTCGGCCGTGGCAGACGACGACGAAGCGGTAGGGGACATGTTTGCAGGGTAATTGATCCTAGTGGCAGCTGGGTGGTAGTTGTAGTAGGATATGAGATGGCGGTCGGGCTGCGATGGCCAAGAGGAAAAGGAGGGAAAGAAAGCTCGCAGCCTCACGGCCGCCTGGTCCTCTCGACTGAGCAGACGCAACGCGTCCTGGAATAAAATCCAGAGGGCGATTTTGCCTCGCCTCAACTCACGCCAAACGGACAGGGCAACGATGAGGCCACCCCGACTGGACGATGCGATCCGCTCCGATATTCCAATCGCTCGATCGGAAGAAGAGAGCGCTGCGAGCGTCGACGCCGGCAGCTTCCCCAGCCAAGCACAGACGAGCGGCACAATCAGGCAGCAGCAGCAGCTGTAGGCGTTGAATGCGTCTTGACTCGTTCCCCATCACATTCGATCAACACCACCTCAACCATCGTCATGGCCTCGCTGCCAAAACCAGTCGAGTCGGCAAAGGGCGCAAAGCTCAATGTCATCCTCGGCAGCCAATGGGGAGATGAGGGAAAGGGTGAGCCAGGCGCCAACACGACGACAGACACGGACGAGATGCTCATCAGCTTGAACCCTTGCCCCTCTCCGCTGCACACCGCCAGGCAAGCTGTCCGATATCCTCTGCCAGAAGATGGATGTCTGCGCCCGATGCGCTGGCGGCAACAATGCTGGACACACCATCGTCGTCAACATGGGCCCTGACAAGTGAGCAAGCCAGCGGGCGAGCCAGAGATAGCTAGCGGAAGCAATCTGCTGTGAATGGCCATGCTCACGCAGCTCCTCGTCTTCTCTTGCGCACAGGGTCAAGACCAAATTTGACTTCCATCTCCTCCCCTCTGGCCTCATCAATGAGCGATGTGCTGGCTTCATCGGGTCGGGCGTCGTAGTCCACGTCCCTTCCTTCTTCGCTGAGCTCGATGCTATCACCAAGAAGGGTGTGTGCGCGAGGTTCCAAATTGTCTCACTTCTCGTGCTCGTCTCACTCACTCCTCACATTCGCGCTACTCTGCAGGGCTTAACTGCGACGGACGCCTCTTCGTCTCGGACCGCGCTCACTTGGTCTTCGACTTCCACCAGGTCGTCGACGGCCTCAAGGAGGTCGAGCTCGGCGGCAGCAGCATCGGCACCACGAAGAAGGTAGGTTCCCGCGGTGCCCAACGCAACCTCGTCCTCGTTCGCTGACGTTCCTCCCACCGCTCGTCTCTCTCGCACCAGGGCATTGGCCCGGCCTACTCGTCCAAGGCCTCTCGCTCAGGGCTGCGTGTTCACCACCTCTACGATCATGAGACGTTCGCGAACAAGTTCCGCAAGCTGGTAGAAGGCCGCTTCAAGCGCTACGGCCACTTCGAGTACGACACCGAGGGCGAAATCGCTCGCTACAAGGCCTTTGCTGAGCGTCTGCGCCCTTACGTCGTCGACGGAGTCAGCTTCATCCACGCTGCACTCGCTGCCAATCGTCGAGTGCTCGTCGAAGGCGCGAATGCTCTCATGCTGGACATCGACTTCGGTACCTACCCCTTTGTCACCAGCTCGTCCACGTCCATCGGCGGTGTCTGCACCGGTCTCGGTGTACCACCAAACGCAGTAGGCGAGATCTACGGTGTAGCCAAGGCGTATACGACTCGTGTTGGCGGCGGACCCTTCCCCACCGAGCTCAACGACGAGATCGGTGTTCACCTCCAAGAAGTCGGCGCAGAGTGGGGTGTCACCACTGGCAGAAGAAGACGCTGTGGCTGGCTCGACCTCGTCATGATGCGCTACTCGACCCTCATCAACGGGTACACCTCCCTTAACCTCACAAAGCTCGACGTTCTCGACGACCTCAAAGAGATCAAGGTTGCGACGAGCTACAAGGTCAATGGTCAGGAGCTTGCCTCGTTCCCGGCCGATCTTGATATCTTGGCGCAGGTTGAGGTGGTGTACAAGACGATGCCTGGCTGGCAGCAGGATATTAGCAAGGCGACAACGTACGAGGAGCTTCCGCAAGCATGCAGGGATTACGTCGAGTTGATTGAGCAGTTCTTGAGCTGCCCTGTGGAGTACATCGGTGTAGGGCCGGGCAGGGAGTCGATGATTCACAGGAAGAGGGCATGAGGCGGACGAATCAGGCAGAAAGGTCGTATCTCGTTAGACGATGTGTTTCTACTGCACGATCGAATTCAGCAATGGGAAAGTGAAGCAGAACAGGCCAACGCGTAGCATCGTGTGTGAGCCTGGACGTGGGGGAACGAGTTGTTGGTCGCTGCCGCGGCCTCGTCTTGTCGAGTCGCCCGTCCTCCTTCCGCTGCTCCCGCCGCTCAGACGAAAGTCAAGTCGACTGATTCCAGATCTTCTTTCCTCCTTTCTCGCTCCTTTCCCCGCCCTCTCCATCGTCATGCCCTCCAAGACAACCTCCAAAAGCAAATCATCAGGCAGTAATGCCGTCGAGGGGGCTGACTCCGAGCCCCTCGTTGCCGTCCTCCTCGCCGACTCCTTCGACAGTCGCTTTGCCCCCCTCACCCTCTCCCGGCCGCGCTGCCTTCTCCCCTTCTGTGGAGTTCCCTTGATTAACTTTACATTGGAGCGTCTCCTCGCCGCCGGAGTTTCGAAGTGTCATATCCTTGCCCACTCTTACGCACACCTCGTTCGAGCGCATATCGACTCGCTGCGTAAGGCTTCCGCCCTCTCCGGGCTCGACGTCGTCGTCTACGCCGTCCCGGACGCTCGATCGGTGGGCGACGCCATGAGGGAGCTGGACACAAAGGAGCTCATTCGGGGTGACTTTGTGCTAGTCCAGCCTGATGCGGTGGGAGCTGCAGATATTGGGGAGATGGTCAGAGTGCATACAGAGAGGAGGAAGACGGATAAGGACGCGATTATGACTATTGGAGTGCAAAGTGCTGCAACGGCGGGTGGGAGCGTCATGGCCTTGAGGCCCGAGACTTCACAGTGGGTACTCAAAAATGCCATTCTACTGAAAGCTTCAGGCTGACTTTCCTCTTCTATGCGCAGACTTCTTCACTACGACCCCCTCACGGGCCCTTCCTCCTCCAAGACTCACCTCCCCTACGAGGACATTTTCACCGACGCGACTCCCTCCGCCGAGCTGCGTCTCGACCTCCGCGAGACAGGGATTGACATCTGCTCCCTGGATGTGCCTCCGCTTTTCTCGGAGAACTTCGACTACCAAACACTACGAAGAGACTTCGTTGTCGGTATCCTGACATCTGATCTTCTGGAGTCGAGGATCTACGTACATGAGAGCCAGGGAACGGCTGTCAACGAGTCAAGGGCGAATGGGATGACGCACTCGGTGTGGGGGGCCAGGTGCAATTCAACAAGGGCCTACGACGAGGCAGCAATGGCTGTCCTGTCGCAAAGGGCTTGGCCGACCAGCCCTGGCTCGCCGGCTTGGCCCGGGGAGCGACTTGAGGCGAGACAGGGGGCGAGATATGTTGCTACACGCAATGTGACCGTGGATCGCAGCGCTGAGGTGAGGGATAGGGTGCTCATTTCAAGCGGTTGCACCGTCGCTGCGAGGGCAAGATTGGAAGCGTCTACCCTGGGCCAGGGGGTGATGGTGGGTGAGGAGGCGACGGTCACTGGATCGCATCTCTTCGAAGGGGTCAAGCTTGGCAAGGGGTGCAGCGTTGAGGCTACCATTCTAGGCAAGAATGTGCGGGTCCTCGATGGGGTGCGCATCGCACGAGGCTCCTTGGTAGGAGACGACTGCGTAATCGGCTCAGACCTCAAGGCTGGCACACGTATAGCCTTCAGCGAGGAGAAAGCGGACGAAGCCCTGCTCGGTCCCAAGGGGATGGGGCGACTCTATGTGGGAGACGACGATGAAGAGGAGGACAGCGATGACGAAGCCGACGGGGACGAGGCCGACGCCACACTGCGTATTGGACATCAAGGCATTCGCGTGGTGGAGGACGATCTTTCCTCAATCGAGGGAGATTCGGAGCTCGGCGACAGCTCGGACGAGGATAGCGACGACGACGACTTACTGGATGCAGACGCTCAAGAGCGCGCGGCGAACAATGCTGCTGCCTCCCTCGCGCCTGGAATGGGCAGTCTCAGCTTGGGAGCAGGGGAAGCGACAGACTACGAGGCAGCCGCAGCGACAGAGCGACTACGTGAATTCGAGGGCGAAGCGCGCGCCTCACTACATCGCGCCTTTGAGGAGGGCCACACGATCGACAATGCCAGCATTGAGCTCAAGACGTTGCGCATGGCTTCCAACGTGCCCCTTTCCGAGGTGCGACGCTGCGTTACCGAGGCCATCCTCGAGGGATGCGTAGCTGCCAGCGATGGAGGCAAGGACGCAAGGAAGATGGGCGCCTGGCTGGACAGATGGTCTGCCCTCCTTGGCCAAGTCATAGATGACGATGCAGGTGACGAGGAGCAGGGAGCAGAGGTCATCGACCATATGCAGACTTATTGCTCTCTTCATGCGGAGAGTCACGCAGCCCTCTTTGTGCCGCTCCTCAAGAAGCTCTATAATGATGACGTGCTGAGCGATGAGGCCATTGTTGGTTGGTGGAAGAGTCCCGCTTCGAGGGGGACGGAGGAAGCAAAGGGGGGAGAAGGCAGGGCGGATCTGAGGAAGAAGGCGGAACCCGTCGTTAGGTGGGTCGTAGAGGAGGGGGAGAGCGAGAGTGAGAGCGAGGAGGAGAGCGACGAAGAGTAGAAGGGAAGGCATGCGTAGAATGGTAATTGCTATTGTTACATGGGTGTCTTAGTCGTCTGCTATCTACCCCCAGCCTCATCTCTCGCTGCCTTGGCTATCGGGTTGGCGTGAATGGTGATCGACTGGATCCTGCATTCTGCGCCCTTGTTGTCGGGCCTGCCTTTCGCGTCTACGGGCAGCTTCTCCATGCGGTCCAACACGTCGTCGCCATCTATCAGCCGGCCAAAGATGGTATGTTTGCCGTCCAGGTGTGGTAAGGGTGCGTAGGTAAGGAAGAATTGGGACTGCGAAGTGTTGGGCGCTGATGATGCCATAGCGAGGATGCCTCGTGAGTTGAACTGCTCGCGGGGGGGAACCGGTCAGCCCATCCGCAGCAGCAGCTATGCGTACTTCTCCGTCGCTCCACACTTACCTTCAAACTGCTTCTGATCTCGTCATTGAATTTGGCGCCACCGTAGATGCTCGTCCCCCCCTTGCCCGTATTAGTGGGATCACCACCTTGAACCATGAATCCCGCCAAGTTGCGATGGAACAATGTGCCATCATAGCTTCCCGATGCTGCGAGCCCCAGGAAGTTCTCGCATGTCTTGGGCGTCTGAGCCGGGTAGAGCTCGACTTTGAGGTCACCGAGGGTGGTATGGAGGGTGAGAGACATTCGGCAATCAGAAGCAGGGGAGGGGAAGGCGTTTGGTTGACGTGGGAGAAGGACTGGATTATCGGACGGGAGCAAGTTGAGCCGAGACGAAGACGGAAGAGGGAAGGAGCTGCAGCAGGGCTCAAAGTGGAGCTCGACGCGAGAGCCCAAAATGGCGTGCCTTCTTCGTTCTTCACCCCGCTCCTTTCTTCCCACCTCGATATATGCTACTGCGCTTCCTTCGAAACATTACTACCAAAGCAAGCATGTCCCACCCTCCCGCCTCCGTGGAGCTCTCCACGGCAATCAGTGCCGTCTCGCGCGCCTCGCTCGCAACCAGCTCAGTCTTTCGCTCAATCCCATCCTCCCTTACAAAGGAAGACAAGTCCCCAGTCACTCTGGGAGACTTCGCCGCACAAGCAGTCGTCAATAGCGTGCTGCACGCTCATTTTTCTCAGGACAAGATCGTCGCAGAGGAGGAGGCGAGTGCTCTCAAGGAGAATGGCGAATTAAGGGGCAAGGTGACGGCATTGGTCAAGGAGGCGCTCCAGCGAGACGAGGCTGGATTGACGGGGCAAAAGGATTTCAAGCCGCAGTGGACAGAGAAGGCAGCTAGTGACGAGGCCGTAATGGAGAGCATTGACCTCGGGTCCTACTCTGGCGGCTCGAGTGGTCGCTTCTGGACGCTCGACCCCATCGACGGCACCAAGGGCTTCCTCCGCGGAGGACAGTATGCCGTCTGCCTCGCACTCGTCGAGTCCGGTAAGCCAACCTTGGCCGTCATGGCCTGCCCCAACTTGCCGTTCACGAAGGACGTTCCCAAGCCACAAGAAGGCGACCGATCAGGTGTAGACGGGGGCGGATCACTCTTCGTCGCCGTCAAGGGCGGAGGAGCATGGCAACGCTCCCTCAACCTCAGCGCCGCCTCCGCCTCTTTCCAGCCCATCTCAATGCGCCCGCGTGATGCCTCCCTCACATTTTGCGAATCAGTCGAGGCTGGCCATTCGTCGCAGGGAACCAACGCAGAAATTGCCAAGCTCCTCACCATCACCGCCCCACCGGTCCGCATGGACTCTCAAGCTAAGTATGCCTCCGTCGCACGGGGGGATGGTGATGTCTACCTGCGCCTGCCTACGGGCAAGGGAGAGTACCAGGAGAAGATCTGGGATCACGCTTCGGGCCAGCTGCTCTGCGAGGAGGCTGGGGGAAAGGTCACAGACTGTTCGGGTAAAGACCTGGATTTCGGACAGGGCAGGACCCTGAAGCTTAACAAGGGTGTGGTGGTCGCGCACAGGGACGCGCATGAGGAGGTGCTCAAGGCAGTACAGGAGGCGCTGGAGAAGGAGGGCAGGGGGTATCTTGCGAGGGGCGAGCCCGCACCGGCGCTGTAAGGCTATGCTAATATGAGAAGCTCTCCGTCCGAATGTCAACAACGCCCGCTGCGGCTAAGGCCTGCTTGGCCGCTTGCTCGAAGGGGCGAGCGCCGCAGATGTAAGCGATACGGCCGGCGAATGCTTCACAGGGCAGCTTGAAGGTTCCGGCGTCGCTGTTGCTTTCGCCAGCTTCGCTGAACGAAGATGGCGTAAGACGAGTGCCGTACCACGCCGTTGCCCGCGGAGAGAGAATAGTGGACTTCTTGAGATGGGCAGCCTCACCATCCTGCTCATCCGCCTTCACCAGATAGTGAACCCGCAGTTCCTCCTCGCTCCCTGCATATCGTGCGGCATCCTCCACAAGCCCCCGCATCGCCTCGAGCTCGTCTGCTCTACAGGCCACGATAGCCAGCACATCCCTCTTGCCCTCACCTACCGCTTGCCCCTCCCGCAGCTTCCCGCTCAAATGTGCAAGCAGCGGTGTGACCCCAATCCCACTGCACACGTACACATTTCCCCTCCCCTCCGCCTCCTGCTCATCAGCAGCGGTAAACTCGCCATCCACCCCGAGAACGGGTACCTCTGGCGCCCAGCTCGGCATTGCAGCCTGAGAGTCCTCCTCCCGCGCTGCCGTGATGCGCTGCGCCATACTGAACAAGGTGGGAGTGACGCCTCCTCGTGGTACGCGACGGAGAGTGGTGGTGAAGTGCCACTTGCCCTTACCCCCCTTGTCATGCCAAGCGCGGGAGATGGTCCACGATCGCGTCCCATCATCGTTGAGATCCTTCTCCCCACCGGGGAACTGCGCCATGTGGCTATACAGGGTGACCCGAGTGTCGAGCAGGTGAGAAGCGTCGCAGATGATATGCTGGCCGGGGCGGTAGGACTTGCCCGTGCTGGCGGGGCACGACCAGGTGAAAGTGGCTAGCGTGGGGGAGTGGATGGCCACATCCGTGAGGGTGGCGACGGCGGAGGGCGTGCTTGAGCCCTTCACGCCAGCATAGCGCAGAATCGGGTTGTAGGGGCTCCACCCAACTGCTTCCTTTCCTTGCTGCTCGGTCACGCCCAGAGGCAAAGCACCTTCAATCATCGAATATCCCGTAACCCATAGTTTCGTGACGCCGCTGACCCCTCTGACGAGCCTGCGCGCCTCCTCCCCGCTGACCACCTCCGCCTCGCAAGTAAGGTACAGCACGTCCGTACCCTTCTCCTTGAAAATCGGTATCGTCACCCCAGCAACGGGGTCACCACCACTGATGTTGCCTAGACTCTGGAGAAAACGATTGCCCGAATAGTCCGGCAGAAGCAGGCAATGTCTCTCCCGCTTTGAATCCCAGTGGTGCTGAATGAAGCCAGAGCGGCCGCCACGAATGTTGCAACCTAGCTTCGATCGGTCGCCGTAAGCCTCCGGAGAGGCAGTGTGGCGAGTGCCGAGGTAGATCGTGTCGCTATTCTCGATAGCCTTGATGATCGAGGGAGGGAGGGGCGAAGCTGCCGGAAGAGTAGGGCAAGCGTCGAGCAGCTGAGGCTTTGTAGGGCGTGGGCTGAGGTGGCGGATGTTTATGTCTTTAGAGAGAAGGAGCCGCTGGATTAGCAATCGCCCTCTCATGAACGTCGAAGATACTCACACTTAGGGCAATTGCCCATGCTAGCCGTGATACCCAGCTCAATGTCCCACGTCTCCTCCTTGTCATCTACTCGCCTCGAATCCCTGATCCAACCCTCGTACTTGTTTCGCCTGCGATTGCTCAGCAATACACCTACACTAGCTGTGAGCATTTCTTCTGCACCTTCCCCCTCCCTCATCTCAGCAAGATGTCCCGCAAGTGGTGTCCCTTGCGGAAGACGCACCCCTTTCACTCCCACCCTATCCTCGCCCAGCTCATCCTTCTCGGCCTGCACAAATCCCTCCTCTCCTCCACTACCAGCAAGCAAGGAGACCCAAGGTCTTCCATCTGCATCCAGCGTAGTCAAGGGCAAGAACTGCAACTGCAAGAGAAAGCTCGCAGATCCGTAGAGCAACCCCGGAGTGATCCCGCCAGGTCCCTCAAAGACGTCGTCCGCGAAACCGCGTTGTTCTTGTAGAGAGGTCTCGCCTGGGTGCCAGCGACGCAGGTCATGTTCCGTCAGTGTCATGTCGTTGAGGGAGAATGGAAAGGGAAGCAAGGTCGATATGAATGAGGTGAGAGGAATGAAGCGAACGACTCGAGGCGTCGAGTGAACGGCGTCTTACGGCCGCCCGCCGCCTCGGCGTTTGCTTTGCGGGGGAGCAGACCTGCGCTGCGCACGGGCCCTTGCTTCCCGTAACGCAACCTTGCTCCTCTTCACTCAATTCGATCAACGGATCCAACATCGTGACATCATGATGACATTGCAATAACCCAAGATGAGCAGCGGCCCAGAACAAGCGCGAGACTAAAGCTGAGGGAGAGAAAATGTAACTATGGAGGCAGAGCCGAGCGACAAGCTATATTATAGCCAGCGAGCGAGGATGTCCAGTTCGTTGGGCTGGCTGATGCCTGGGGATATGGTCTACTACTATGGCCGGGGGATACGATGGTCGAGGAAGGTGAAGGGCAGGACAGCTTAGCTCCTGCATCTTGTCTGCATGGCTGCGATCTGCTTATCGGCAGATGATATGGTGCGATTGCTCGAGACTTGCATGAGAGCGAGGGAATGAAACAGACCAGCGAGTGGGTATACCAGAAGCGGTGCTCCTTTGGGAGCTTGAAAAGTTGCAACTCCGTCATCATCATCAGCGTCCATCTGCAGGCCCACCTCCCATCGGCTCGAGTCCCTTCGCTGTCACCTCTGGACTCCAATCTCCTTCGCCAAGATCAAGCGAGGGCAGCATCGGAGCCAAGCTTCCACCATGATCCTTCGGCGGGACAGCCGGGCTACCGTTTCCTGCCACCTTGCCTGGAAGCGGTGGGACAGGAGGCAATGGCGACTCCGGTCTTGGAGGGGTATCCGTGTCTGAGTGAGTAGAGCTGGACCCGACGCCGCGGATCGTACCTGAGAGGGACCGGAAGATGCTTCCCTTTCTGCTGCCTGCGGGGGATGGGTTGTTGGAAGCGGAGGCAGGCATAGCAGCCACGTCGAGCGTGCCACCGCCACTGGGACTGCCACTGGGCCTGCGAGACCCTCCACTTCCCTGAGAGCTATTGAGGCTTCGTCGACCGGGTGTAGGGACCTGCTGCGGGTGCGGCGCGAGGTAAGAAGAAGAAGTAGTCGAACCCATCTCGTGGTTGACGGAGCCGGAGGAGGTCGAGGGAGGCATGGCTGGCGGGGGATGCGCATCGTTGGAGTGGTGTGAAGCGCCAGGCTGACTGCTGCCCCCATCGCTGACTCGTGGCAAAGAGCGTTGCGAGTTGGCGGGAGAGCCGGTCATCACAGCTCCAGCGAGTCCGCCGACCCCACCGCTGCGCTTGTCGAGGGAGTAGGAGGAGGCTGCCTTGTTCATGTCGCTTGGCAAGGGAGATCGCTCCAGCGACGGCGACGCGGAGGGCCTGCGACCTGTCTCGCCGTTTGGCTGGCAGACCTTGAGCCCCTCGAGCTGGGTAGCCCACACCTGGTGGGCAGTCCACCACGTCCGGACGATATTCGCCGTCTTCTCGCGCGAGGAGGCGACCGTGCCGTTCGAGCCGTGGCTGGCGGTCGAGGCCGCTTCGCCCGAGGGCGTAGTGACGGGCGGTACACTGGTGCTGTTGTCGCCTCGTGCCTCGAGGAAACCGCCCATTAGCGTCTTGACGCTCCCGAGGTACTCTGCTTGGATGCGCGCAAATGCTGCAATGAGCAGATCTACCATGCACTCCACCCCGTGAAGGAACTCCGGCAGCTCATCGACCAGGTGAAGGTGCAGCGCCGCAAAGCCATTGGCAGACTCGACAAGACGACGATGCTCCTTGTCCAACGACGTGGCTCTCATGCCCTGCTCCCCCTTGGCAAGTAGCAAGGTGCGATATCGGATGTAGTCCTCTTCTCTTTCCTCCCTGCGCATGAGCACTTCCCGTGGGCCAGAGAAGATGCCGCGCACCTTCTCCAATGGTGGCAGAAGGGTGAGTTGAACGGCACGATCTAGCTTGGGGAGTGGTCCCTCGAGCATCTCCTGACAGAGGGCGCCGAAAGCAGTAAGGTGCTCCGTCTCAGTCACATAGACGTTCTTCCATGCGGCGAGGAGGTCGAGTTGGCTGAGGATTGAAGCCCTGAGGAGAGTGGGCCAGCGACTGTACTCAGTAGCCAGGCGATCAATGCCTCCTTGCAGCGAGTTGAAGGAGGCAAGTAGCCGCGGCAAGTCGGGCGACTCTAGCACGTTGGTGCCCACTGCAGCCAGGTCTGTCGCAACCGTCGGCGTCGAGCCTGAAGCCTTGTTGCGGCGAAGCGTCTTGGACGCATTGAGCTTGTTGCGCGTGAGGCTTCTGGTCATGCCACCTGGTGTCTGCGCACCGCTGCTGCCTTCGACTCCTGGGCTGCTCGCACTACCCAAAGCACCTCCGTTTCCAGCGACGTCCCTCGCTTTTCCGCCACCAATGATCTGCGTGATGATCTCGCGCCTCCTGTTCAGCTCATTGATCGAGTCCGCCACGCGTTGGATCTCTTCAATCGCCATCACGAGATTCTCGTAGTCCGGATGCGTACTAGGTGTGGCCGCGAGGATCTGCTTGAGCAGCAGCGGATACTTCAGCATGCGCTGCACGGGCTTGATCAGGAGCGAGGCCAGGTCCCACGCATTCGTCCTGCGTCGCGCAACGGCCGTGCATTCCTTTAAAAACTGCGCTGCTCGCGAAGAGGTGGAAGCCACGTCCCGCAGGCGGGTGATGGAGGCCTCATGCTTCGAGCAGTACGCGCCGTACACTGCTTGGATACGGGAGGCCAGCTGCCGGAAGGCCAAACCGATGGTATCATCGTTGCTGTCTTCGAGGTCTGCTGCTTCGGACGGCAGAGAGTTGGCGGCGAGAGTACCCATCGATGCCTCAAGGAGACAAGTCATCTCGTCTGCGAAGGCTGTGCAGGCTTCGACGCCCGTGAAGATGACGCGGATGTCAGAATGGCTCAGAGGGGCATCGCTGCTGTTGCTGCTGAGAGCGCCAGCTGGCGTTGAGGCTGAGGAGCGAGTGTCGATGGTGACTGCTGGTCTCCCGCCGGCCGGAGGAGTGCCATCGCCGCCAATGATGCCGCCTGTGCCGCCGCCGCTGGTCCTGCTTGCAGCGCCTTGAGAGATGAGGGAGCTCATGTGGCCGTGTGCATCCTGGAATGTGGAGGTCGTCGAAGTCGAGGTGGTAATGGTCGGCATCGGTGGCGTTGCTGGTACTCCTGGCGTCGTGCCGCTCTCGCTGTACCTCGTGCTCACAGAAGTCCTCTCCTCGCCTCCGCTCTTGGAAGCATCGGTAGGTCTGGAGCTCGACCTCGTCGCGTCTGAGCTGACTGACTCGTCCTTCGACTTGGAGCCAGACGTGACAACGGATGAGCGATTGCTGATCGAGCCAGAGGGAGCAGGAGAAGGCAGCGGGTGCAGCTTAGTATCAAAGTGCATGGGCGGCGTAGCCATAGCAGGCGATGAAGCCTTTCGATGCAGACCCGGCGAGGGCGTTGTGCCCTGGTAGGCGCTCAGAGCGACCTCGCCTGATGCGCTGCGGAAGTAGCTGCGAGAGGCAGCCGCATTTCGGTATGGCAGGTAGCTGCTCGACGACGTGGCGGAAGCTGGATGGTGTAGAGGCGAGCCAGTAGCGCTGAAGCCTGACCAAGGCGTGCCGGGCGATGCCGACGGCCATGCTCCGACCCGTGCCCGAGCGCGGGACAAATAGATGTCGCGAATGACCGTGAGGTCTGATGCGTAGCTTCGCTCAGTGTGGACGAGCTCGCGGATGACGTTGCGGCGCTTGAGGATACGCTTCATGTCTTCGTCGAGCTCACCCTTGGTCCATGCGGTTGGTGGCGTCCTAACACGGCCTCCCATGACAGGAGAGGGTACGACGGGCGAGTTGAGATCGCTGCCTCGGTCAATGCTTGCAACGTCTTGCGACGAAGAAGTCGCGCTCTGGAATGACGCGATGGATGGCTTCTGCGCAAGGAGGGAGAGATGCTCGCGCGCAGGGGAGAGGGGAGAGCCCGTCTGGTCGTCGTAGATTCTCCTAATTGTCGGTCTTGCTGGCGTGGCATCCTTCTTCTTGCGCACGCTCGCCCGTCCTAACCGAGCCTGCTGCTGCTTTGAGTCCTCTTCGCCCTCCGAACCATCATCCTTTGTTCCGCCAAATGGCCACTTCTTCCCCTTCAGCGTGCCCTCACCAGGAGCCGAAGCTTTTCGCTGTCGAAAAGCGCTCGCCAACGCAGGAGGCGTGACTTTGCGCAGATTCTTGGCTCTGGTGGCAAGCGAAGCTCTTCGACGGCCAGGCGTGGACGGCACCTCGAGTCGAGCAGTCGCGTCCTCGCCGTCTCCGACATCATGCCCAATCTCATCGCCATCCTCGTCCTCTTCCTCACCGTGTTCATCCGCCTCATCTCCGCCATGCTCCTCCTTGAGCGCGCTGCCCTCTGACTCGCTGCGATTGCGGCTATTTGACAAGACAAGCGGCTCAGCGAGTCCGTTTGCTCCACCAGCTTTGGCATGCTGCTGCGACATGTCAAACGTCCCGCCCATCCTCGCAGCCATCTCGACGCTATTCCTCAGAGGACTTACACCGAGCGCTGAGGGCGAGGTCGACGGGCCTGCAGGCGCAGCTGAAACTCCGTGCGAGCCTTCCTCGTTGATGGACGAACCTTGAGCTGGGATGGCGGACGAAGAGGGTCGAGACGAGTTGCACCGCTCAACATTCTCCAGCGTCTGCGCCGTCCCTGGTCGTCGCGAGCTTTTCGTGGGTCGATTCGGAGGGTTGCTGATGGCAGAAGCTGCCGAGTCACTGGACATGACCGGCGGGTGAGAGGATTCTGTTGCGACTGATTCAGACGTTGGGTCGGCGTCGGCATCGTCTTCGATGGAGGACAGTACTCGGTCCTTTGATGTGTTGGCCAGCGTTTGAGGTGCATCCTCGTAGACGGAAACGGTTGATGGGGCACGCTCTCGCAATGCAACGTCTGACGAGGCAGTGGAGACCGAGGTCGATGCTGTTCGCTGACCATTGGCGGTGGTGACCCAGGCTGCGACTTCTGCAGATGACAGTGACTCGCCCAGGCCACTTGGAGGCCTCCTGCTGGTGTTTGATGCATTCGAGGAGCTACGGTAGCGTGTGAGCCGCTCAAAGTAGCTAGACGCGCTCTGCTTGGCTTCTGGCGATCCTCGAGGCATCTGCTGTCTGGTCGTACCTCCGAACTTCGACGCCAGCTTGGCAACGCTTCCGCCTCCTACTCCGTATGGTGCCGCTCGAGGTGACGCCGGAGCCGCTCGTGGTAGTGACCTTGGAGACGGCAAAGGGGAAGGTTGGTCGACGCTCAGCATCTGCCTTGGGCTAGTAGATGCTTCGCCAGCCCCGTAGCTGCCGCTAAAGTCAAACTCTTGCATGCCTGATGAGCTGGAGCGAGGGGGTGGAGTAGGGAATGGCCCTGTCTCGCCGTCGTAAGAGCGCAGACTGCTGCTCCGAGGAAGCGGTATGTGCCATGACGAGCTGCTTTGCCCGCTCTGCGGTCTGCTTCTGAGCGATTTGCGTTCTCGCCTTATTCTGCAACGCTCCTCTCTAGCAGCGATTGACGCAGGCGACTGAGGCTGAACGCCGTCATCCTGCTCAAGAGCGGGCAAGGTTGCCGCATCGTACGTCTGGGCTGCCCCTGAGGTGCTGGTCCCTGCGGTCGTCGATGTCATGTCAGAAGATGCAGAGTTGGATATCGACATGGTGAACGGTTGAGGAAGGGGAGCAGATTCTGAGCTCTGGGCCATTGCAATGGTGTTGGGGCTCGGAGTACGCGGGGGTCGACTTGCCGCATTTTGAAAACGAGAGCCGCCGACGCCGCGTGATTGGCCATTCTGGAGCGTTACGAAGCTGCCTGGCTTTTTGTCGCCGCGAGGCGGCCAGCTGCCTGCTCGCTTCATTGTCGGCGGCGAAGATGACTGTGATGGAGATGGAGGCTCAGCTGCAACCGAAGGTGAAGCAGCGTGGGGTGAACCGGCAGGTGATTGCGAGGGGCCTGTGACGGCAAAGGAAGCGTTGGTGGGCGTAGGCGTCGTCGTGGTCCAGTCAAGATCCGCGCCTGGCATTCCATCTGCTCGTGGCGCTTCGGAGTAGGCCTCTTGCTTCAGCTCAGCCCTGCCTTGACCTTGGCTAGAGGTGGGTGGGAGGCGACTGTTGGCGTAGGGGTGAGATGGAAGTGAGAGGAGTGATTGAAGATTAGCCGTCGGCGGAGGCGGTGGTTGGTAATCTGGCATCCGAGGTGGTCCCGACGACGACATCGTCCGCGCTTCATCAACGCCTCCGGCCGTCGCAAGACCGGGTCGAGATGAAGCATCGGCGGCAGCGGCAGCAAAATCAGGGCCGTCGCCATCGCCGCCGCTCGGCGTACTGTCGTCCCGCGGAGTATTCTTCGACTTTCTCAGCCCGCCAAAGAGCTTGCCCAACGTACTCGACGATGGGACGGGCTCTGACGCCCTCGGATGCCGATCGACTGCCTCTGATACGTTCTCGCGAGACGTTTTTGAGCGCATTCTGCCCATCATAGTAGGCGGAGGCGCCATCAAGAAGCCATTGGAGCTATCCGTGCTTGCAGCTTCGAGGTCAGCTGCACGCCGCCTCGTTAGCGACGATGTGGATGAAGAGGCCGATGCCATGCGATCTCGACCTAGCTGTTTGGTTGGGATCGGTGGTGGTGGAGGATTCTCGCCGTCGTCCTCAGCCGCGCTGCTACTCGCACCTGCTGCGTTGCTACCTCTCCTCCTGCCCGATCCTCTGCTCGCCCCACCACTGCTCGCAGCTGAAGGACGTCGTGAGGACGTCCACGTGACGGGCGAGCCATGAGCGTTGTTGGCCTCCCACAATGCTGTCATCGGTGATCTCGGAGACGATGCCTCTGCTAGCGGCCGACCTGAACCGGACCGACTACGCTGAGCACCTTCTGACTCGAAGAAGGACGATGTGCCTGACTCTTGAGAGTCAGAACGACTGCTAATTGTCGCCTCCCGATCTCGATCTTGGACGGTGGCCTGTAGAGTACCGCGAAGGATCGTCTTGCGTGATGACGGCCTGGGTGACCCGCCTGGAGAGGAAGGAGGGTCGCCTAGCTGTGTACGAGATGGTCTGCGACGACTGCCCACAGTTGCTGTCGAGGATGATGATGGTCTACGTGCGCGAGAGCTGCTGACGACGGACGAGGCAGACGATGATGATGATGGCTCCTCGGAGAGGAAGGAAGCATTGCGCACTAGCGGCGGCGGCGGTGGTGCAGGAGGCTGTGCGTTTGATGTTGCCGTCTCATCTGCTGCTGATGCTGATACTGCTACTGCTGAGTCGCCGGCCATGTTAAAAGGTCTGGTGCGACGAGCTGTGCGAGCTCGATGATCCGGTGGCCGTGTGTGGCCAGATGAGAGAAATGGAGGCTCTCTACACAGGCCAGCTGAAAGGTGAGGAGGCTTGAGGGACCGCGGAGGCAGAGGCGGGACAGCGGAGCGCTTTGACCTCGGCGTCTCAGGCGCGAGATAGATTGAGCCAGCCGTGCCGCCGTCCAATGCCGACAAGGATCTGATCGCAGTGGCGGTGTTGATGGTGGGATGGCGATGAGGACGAGAACGTCTGTCTCCGCGGGATGTCTAGGAGACAAGACGTGTTATGGAGAGCAGCAACCTTGAGCGAGCCGATGAGGGTTGCAACGAGCTGCTGCTCTCCCTCGCGATTGCATTCGGGGTGCCACCCCGCGCTGAATCAAACTCCGCTGCCACATCCACGTTGAGACTAGTTATCGCAGAGCCTGCAGAGCCCGCAGAGCCCGGACCATCGAGGGCCACTGTGTCGCCGCGACCTCTTTTCATTCATTTTTCGACGACGACGATGCGCTCGGCGACGATGACGACGACGACGACAACAGCAAGCCAGACGTGATCAGCGCCTTGACCTGGTGAGAAGGCGACAAGCCTGCGGGCTTCCGCAGGCCTGCGTAAACCATCTTCCGTCTCGCAAAGCGCGGCATCATTCCCGACTGAGAGCGCCAGAGACCCGCAGCGATGAGACGTGTGAGGATCATTGCCTCATCAAAACCCTTGGGTGCCGCGATGGTTTACTACCCCTCTGAACACTCCTCAGCACCGCGTCTTGTTCCCAACACTCCCATGCGACACGATGCCGGCGGTCGTGGCCCTGACCGCCTGCGTTCGCCGCCGCCTCCACCCCCACGGACGCCGTCGAGTGCTTCCGCTCATTCTTCCGCGCTCTCACCGTGCCATCATTCCATCCTATCGCAGCAATGAGCAACAAGAACATCATCATTGTGCACGACGTCCTCGGCACACTCTTCTCTCTCACGAAGCCCACGGCTCTTGTCTCCTCCCTCTTCTCCTCGCAGCTAGGTGGCGATTCCCAACCGGCTGTACGCGCTCGGTATGCAGAGCTGGTCGTAATGGACTGGTACCACTGTGGGCAGCGCGACTTTACCAATCTCTCGCTCAACGGCAGCTATACGCCCATTGGACAGGTCTTCAAGGCGGCCATCAATCGCGTTCTGCTGATGAGTGGGCTGGTCCCGCCCGAGTTGGCTGAGAAGGAGGGTGGGCAGGTCAGCGAGGAGACGCTGCGTGAGGTAAGGGCCCGGGCAGCAAAGGGGGAGAATGTGTTTGGCGATATACCCGATCAGATGATGGCTACTCTTCCTGCGCTGGAGAGCAGGCCGGGCATGGTCGAGGCGTTCAGTAAGACGTACAGGAGCCAGGAGCTTCGCCCGAAGAGTGTGGGGCACGTCTCGCTGTGGGGAGCTACAAATGGCTCACTGGATCTAGCGGGCAAGCTCTTCAACGGTGCGCTCGGCCAGTCTGGAGTGCAGAAGCAGGAGACGCAAGCCAAGGGGGATGGATACAGCGTTTGGTCATGTGACGAGATCAAGGTGGCTAAGCCTGATCCGCGTGTGTATGAGGCGGTGAAGCGCAAGGTGCTTGTGGGGGACGGACTCAAGGCGGACGATTCGAGTCTGTGGTTCGTGGCATCCCATACCTGGGACACCGATGCGGCAAAGAGGGCTGGGTGAGTGTGCGACCGAGCAGCAGAAGGAGTGTCCAGGCTGACCATGGCCCTCATTCACACTGCAGCTTCAAGACGCTCTGGGTCAGCTACGAGGAGTTTCATCCCGTCTCAGACCTTTATCTCAAGCCGGACTTGATTGCTGGCGACTTGAACGAGGGAGCCAGGAAGATTCTCGAGTGGGAAAGCCAGAATGTCTGACGCTGCTGCAATTCGAGCACTCTGTCACGCCCATTAGGTCAAGGGTAGTAGAAGATATCTCATTGTCTTTCTATAGTCGTCGATATCTGATCGTGTCCCTATGATTTGTGGTTGTCCGATGGTATCCATGTATTCTTGGATATCTGATCGTACCTCTACACTCGTAGGTGTCTTTGGTGGAAGTATTGAGGGAGTCTACGTCCAGGAAGTAGCCTCTGAGACGCGAGAGGAGGGCTTGTATGGGCGTGTTTGGCTGCTTGTCTCTGTCTCCTCTGATCTCGCCCTCCCTTGCCCCCACCCACCAACCCCACCAACCCGCCCGCAGCTCTCTCGTTATCCCCGCCCTTTACCTCACTCTTGTCCCCGCGCTTCCCTGAGCCTACGCCTGCTCATTATGCAAAGTCACTCACTCCGCTGCCCATGAGCTCGACCCAAAGCCCGCGCTCCACACCGCTGCCCTTTGTAAAGTCGGGGAAGAGCTCCTCCTCGAGTGCAGTGCCCAGTGCGAAGGAGTGGACCATCCGACCATCCTGTGAGGCACGAGAGGAAGTCAATCAGAACGACGCCATGTGACTTGCTTCGTGCAGAAGCTCACCTTGCCCGCGCCACGAGCGACCTTCATCTCCTTCTAGCCGCATTTTCCGGAGCCTCTCTTTGGGCTCTGAACTGACCTCCCCACCGCCTCGAAGATCTCCGGCTCTCCGGTTGACAGCACGGGGCGAGGGGGGTCGATGGTGACGGCAGAGGAGTCTTTGATCTGCTCGATCATGGTCCAGATGGGGCCCATGTGAGTCGGGCCGTGATGTAGAAAGGCAGTCGCTTCCAGCTGCCCTGCCCGTTGAATGGGGCAGCCATCAGCTCAGCCCTCTGCTCCGCCAAGAGAGGTGGGCGGTCCTCGGCGCCAGACTTGGTCATACGGCCTGGAGCGCGGAAACTGCCGTCGTTCCCCCTGAGGTCCAGCCGAGCCATCACCTGCGGCCACGCGTTGTCGGCGTCGCTCCCCCACTTGTCCCAATGATCGCCCAGGCCGAGCTTCTGGTAGACATGGGACCTCTTCTCCCTCGCGTGCTTGCCGTAGGATGTCAGGATGGTGATCCTCTTCCCATCCGGCATCCTGAGCTCCTTGAGCCTGTTGGTCAGCACGAGGAGCCCCGCCGCGCCAGCTTGAGCCTCGAAGGTTGCCCAGGGCAGTAGAGGCAGGCGACCTTCCTCGTCGATCGCGGCAATGTGAGCGGCGCGTTGAAGGCGCTCTTTCTGCTCTTCTTTGCTGAGTGTCGAAAAGAGCTTGTCGGCGAGCCTCTGATATTGGGGGCTGAGGGGCCACGCCGTCTCCTGCCAATACTCCTCTTTCTCCGGATGCTGTCCCGAGCGAAGGAGGATGCTCAAACCGCCGTACAGAGCGCTGGAGGCGGGGTTTAGGCAGAGGAAGAGCTCTTTCTTGGCGTCGAGCTGCCCAGACACGAACTTTGTCACCACCGTTTGAAGGCTCGTCTGGCTCTCAAAGTGCATGTCTTTGAGAAAGCGACCAGGAACGACGCTCTCCAAGATTCGAGTGGTGACGGCGCCATTGGTGTTGACACGGAGGGCAGTCTCGTATTTGCCCTTGTCCAGGAGACCTTTGTAGATCCCTTGGAGCTGCAAAGACACACTCCGAACCTCTTGCTGAGCCCACCGTACAGAGCGCTTTCTCTCGGGCTGGGGCAGACAAAGAGGTCTTTGTTAATGTTGGGCTTGCCAACCACGAATAGAGCAGTCACCGTCTGAAGCCCAGTCTGGCTCTGTCTGCGCCTTCGACTCGAGCACGATGCGTGCACCCACCAAAAAGCTCGTAGAACTTGCGCAGGTGAGATTGCAGGCGGGAGTACATGTTGATCGATCTTCCGAGGTAGAAGAGGATCGCCTTGCCGTTGAGAAAGGCCACAAAGAGTAAAGGTCATGCCGAACCACCAGGGCTTACAGCGTGCTACCAAGCTCCTTGCCTGCCACCGTGTCTTGTTCTTGAGCTCTGCTGAGTCAACTTCGAATCGCTGGAGGATATCGAGCGCAAAGTCGATGATGGGATGCTTAATGACGACCTTCATTTTGGCCAGAAGAGCGATGCCCTCGTTGTCAAAGGGTTGGTCCGTTGTTGGCGAGGAAGCTGGCAAGGAGCGGCGAAGTACCCTCGTGAATCGAGCCTTCGGCCTTGCTAGACGAGGACAGACCTAAGGAATGAATAGCTCGTGTTTGTTGTCCGTGCTGGGGTGGTGTGCAGACGTGCGGAGAAGCAGCATTGGGTCTTGCGGGCTGGAGGCAGCACTGCCCTCGCCCTCCCTTACTCTCGTCACCGTCCGAGGCCTCCTCTCTACTACCGCGACGGCGGAAGAGAGCGTAGCAGAGGAGGAGAGTAGCTGCGTGTGCGTGCTCTCTTTTGACTGTGGAAAGAGTTGGTCATACGCTTCAGGGAGGGGGGATGTGTCGGGGGGGGGGAGGGGGGTAGACGATGCATCGATGGATGGATCGATTGGACAGTTGCTCGAGCAGGCTAGTGATGGGGTGATTAGTCTACGTGGCTCAGCCAGGCACACGCGAATCCCCCTCTCTCGGGTGCCTGGGCTGGTCGGCGGACTGGGTGGGCCCGCGAGCACGGCTTTTACCATCATCCGCCTGGTCCGCACGATCTCTTCGGAGGGGTAAGAGCAATGAGCCAGCCACACCCCGTCCAAGCGCCCTGAACTCTGCCTCGATGCCTCTCGGCAAAAGCTCCGGCTGACACCCACAACATCACCGACTGCCCTATCCGTGCCGCGCCACGCGTGCCATACGGGAGTGGGGGAGGGGAAGAAGGCGCAACGGAGGAGGGAGCATGATGGTAGCAAGGAGGAGTAAGCATGGATCACACCAAATCGTCGAATGACTATTGTAGATTGAGTGAGCAATGAGAGCACAGTCGCAACTAAGGCAAAAATTGACGTCACTCGAACCGGGAAGGCGGCGCGGAGACGCGAGCGCCGACCTACTGCTCATTGACGAAGATGGCGGCCATACCCTGTGACGAGGAGAAGAGAAGAGAAGATCAGTTACTGTACTCGTGCTTTCGATTCGTCTTCTGCTTCTCTCACCATTCCGGAACCGACGCACTGCGAGAATCGAGGGTAAAGGCGCGTCAGTGTCACGGTCGCTGCGGAAAACGCGTCCGGCTTCTCCTCACCATCGAGCTGCAGAGGATCTTACCACCCGTCCTCTTGGCAATGGCGAGTCCTGTAGCGATTTGCCTCGATCCAGTCGCACCGAGGGGATGCCCAAAGGCAATTGCACCTCCGTTAATGTTGACCTTGGCGAAGTCGATGCCCACCTGCTCGATACTGTAGACGGCCTGGGACGCAAAGGCCTCGTTGATCTCCCACAAGTCGACGTCGCCCTTGCTCAAGCCGGTCAACTCCAGCACGCGAGGGATAGCGAAGGCGGGACCAATGCCCATAACGTTGGGTGGCACACCAACCACAGCTGCCGTGACGTACTTGCCAATGATGGGAAGACCGAGCTTCTTGGCGACGGAGCGACGCGCGAGGAGGACGGCGGCGGCTCCATCCGAGACCTGCGAAGCGTTACCAGCAGTAGTGAACCCGTTCTTGTCAAAGGCAGGCTTGAGCTTGCCCAGAGACTCGGCAGTGACACCATCGCGAATGCCATCGTCCGAGTCGACCGTCTTCTCGTTGCCGTCGTCGTCGGCGTACTTGACGGGGACGATCTCCGACTTGAAGTGGCCAGCCTTCTGGGCCTTGACGGCGCGGGCGAAGGACTCAGCGGCCTGAAAGCGAGAGAAAAAGGAGCAAGGAGGTCAGCTTGCAACTTAAGGCTGAGATCCACATGTCATCGCGATGCACGCACGAAGGCGTCCTGCTTCTTGCGGTCGACCTGGTACTTCTTGGCAACATTCTCCGAGGTAATACCCATGGGCATCAGGCAGTCAGAAGCCTCCTCGTTCTCCATGACAGCGTCCGACATCTTCTCGGGCATGACACCAGCTCCCTGCAAAATGCGAAAGGTAAGAGTAGACGGGGTCAGTCTTGCGCGCTTTGGATCTTGCCCGCGGTCTGCGCGCACGCACGTAGTTCTGGGTCATCGATTCGACACCAGCACCAATACCGATGTCAATCTGGCCCATGGCAATCTCGTTGGCAATCTGGTTGACCGTAGCGAGACCGGAGGAGCACTGGCGGTTCAAGGTGTTGACGGCCGTAGACGAAGGGAAGCCGGCCCAGAGAGCGGCCATACGGGCAACGGTGGCTCCGCCGCCCGGGGGAAGGACGTTTCCGACGGCAATGTCCTGAACGAGCTTGGGGTCGATCTTGGACTGGGCAATGACGCCCTGCGCACGGCGAGGCGGGGAGAGAGGAGAGATGCGAGTCAGTAATGCTGCGAGGTTGTGGGTGGGCGCGCTGCGACTCCTCTCACCTTGAAGACAGTGCCGAGCATCTCCTCGGGGCAGCACTGGGCGAGACCACCCTTCTTGGCCTTGGTGATGGGCGTTCGAAGGGCAGAGACGATGACGACTTAAGGGTTGCGGGACGGGTGGAGAAGGAGATGTGCTGCGTAAGCTCCCACTGTCTGCGCTCAATGTTGCGCTCGATGCTCACCGTCATTGTCGTTCTTGGCAGTTATGTTCTGCTTTCCTTGGGGAATGGCGGCCATGTTGTAGTTAGATTGAGGGGGTGTTGGGTGAGTTGGTGGTGAAGAGGGGAAGGCAAGGTGAGCGCAGGCAGGCCGCGCTCAAGAGGGCGCCCACCACGCCGGCCTCCGGGCGACATGGCCCACTCACATCGTGTCCGGTGTTGAAAGGCCGGATGAGGAGGCCGCACCGCCACGTGGTCACCTTGCCCACATGGCGGGGGCGGTGCATGCAAGTCCAACAGGAGACGGCCAAAGACGCAGTCAAACAATGTCACTGGCTCGCCTCGCTCCACGCCATCACCACCCATCGCGACGACTCCTCAGCGCAATGGACTCAGTCCACCGCCTCGACTATCAAGCAGGCCAGCCCTCCGGTCCGCACCCACCTCCGCAACGCAATGGAGCTCCTCCAAGCTACTGGTCCTCAATCCGGACGCGCGTCTCGCCCTCGTCGTCGTCCTACTCGTTGCGCCCAGTCCTAATCTTCACCACTCTCATCTCCTTCCTCTACCTACTCATCATAGCCATCGCCAACTTCAAGTCGCTCAACGATCAGGACGAGACGGCTAAGCTCAAGACGTTTGACATCATCAGTGCAGCACTGTGCCTCTTTGCAGCGGCGGTGGAGGCATTTGGCTTTCTGGCCGCGGTTAAGAGCCACGTAGGCTGGGCGAGCCTGTATGCGCGGGCGTCGACCCTCGCCCTGGGGGCAGTCGTGGCGGCGGATGTAGTGGCAATCGTGGAGCAGTTCACTGCCAAGTCCGACCTCATCGGCGGGTGCACCAAGATCTATACGGGTGCCGCAACGTGCAAAGATGGACAGTCCAGTTGGTGGGGAGACTGCACGCCTGGTCAGCCTATGACGGCGGAGCAGGCAGGCAAGTATTGCGAGTCGCAGTGGAAGAAGGGGACGATCTGGGACTTTGTCTGGTGAGTTTGCGTGGTAAGTCTCTGTCGAGTGACGTGATACTGACCTGCGTTCTCTGTCCCTCTTCGCCGCGCCACCCAGGCTGGTCCTCGCTGTGGTCCTCGGCACATTCTTTGTCCTCCTCGCCTTTGCCTTTGTTCGTCAACTGCGCAACCCCGGCGGTGTTCGCGGCCGCACTGGCCCTCCCCAGCAGCCGGGCCAGCAAGGCTACTCGAACGCATTCACATATGATGACGAGAGCTCGCCCTTCGACGGCGGGAGGGGAAGATACAGCTACGAGGACGATGGGATGGGTGGACACCACGCCTACCCGCCTCCGCAGGGCCCGCCCCCCGTGGGCGTCACGAGGGGTTACGCCGGAGACGACGATGCGCCTGCGTACGAGGCTCCGCCAAGGAAGAGTATGGCGAGTGTCGATCTGGACCGTAAGGATCCGAATATCGGACAGGATTCGACGGGTGGGAACGAGTACGGCTATGGGTACAGGTATGGGGCGGAGGATGAGGAGCAACAGCGCAGACCCGGTAGCAGCCGAGGCGTTGGAGGTAATGGACCCAGGACATCGGACGAGACGCTTCGTGGTGAGGGAGAGCAGGACGGGAGGGACGGGCATGCGAAAGTGTGAGATCGAGGCGAGCAATGCCGGGGTGTATTCCGAAACTCTGATATCCTATATGTCGCCGTCTCTGATCGCACCAACTGAATGACCGCTGATCCGGTTGCGAGGCCGTCGCGCGCCCGTCACGAGCCCGTCGCTCATCGCCATGCTGGCGGGACATCTCTCCGCATCTCGTCCTCATCATAGTCAGAGGCGTCATCTTCATCGTCCTCCTCGCGCTCCTCCCTCCTAGTGTTCCACTCCCTTCGCCTCCCCGTAACCCCACCGCGAGTCAAACTTCCCACCAGTCTAACGAGCGCGTCATTCGCGGGCGTGGGCACCCCGACCTCCCTGCCCGCACCGCAGAGCCATCCATTCAAGTAGGCCATCTCTGTCCGTCTGCGAGGCACTCGTCTACCTCTACCACTGGGAGATGAGGAGGCAGAGGGCCCGCGAAGATCGCGATGCATGCTAGAGAAGTTGTGCGAGGTAGCTCGGCAGACTTGATTGACCGTTGAGAGGAGCGAGGGCGGCGTCAAGGAGGGGTGAAGGAGGGGCTGGGATGAGGCAGAGGAATCGCCAGAAAGGGGCCGCTGAATGAGGTGGGACCAATCTGCCATGCTTGGCAGGACAAGACGGCGTCTTCTTCTCTCACTTGAACGGCGGCGTGGCGGTGGTGGCGATAATGGCTCGTCCGCAGCCAAAGGCCCGGCATCTGGCTCCTCCCCCCTCTCGCGCATAGCCATAGCCAGGAACACTCTACTTGCCTCATGGCATACTTCCCACCACATCTCTGTAGCCCACTCGTCGCCCACCAGCTCGCCATTCTTGCAGTCTAGAATAGCCGTGAGCGGGTTGATGCAGGCATTGACGACGAGCTTCTGCAGGGCTCGAACTTGGTAGCTGTGCCAGTCCGGGGTGACCTGAGCCGCTAAATCGGGAATGGAGAGGAGGGTAGCCATTGTGGACAGCAGCGTGTAGTGCTGTCTTGAGCCCCCTAATGAACCGGGTAGCGGGCCAGGCTGGGTCTGCGGCTCTGACTGCTGCGACTGCCCTTCTTCCTGCGGTCCCGCCGCAAGCAACATCGTCTCCGGGGGCACGCCGAGGAAGATGTTACCCAGTCCAGCATGAACAATATGCTCCTGCCTCTTTGCCCACGCCCCGTGCGTCACATTCCCCACAAGAAAACGTGGTCTCTCCTCCTTGACCGGCCAGAAGCTCTCGGCCACCTCGTCGAGCAAGCCCATCCCATTTTGCAGTAGTACGACTGTACTAGCGGGCGTCAGGCGCGGTACCAGGGGCTGAAGAGCTTCAACGGTCAGATCTGCCTTTGTCGTAACGATCAAAGAATCGATTGCGTCTGGCCTGGCAGAATAGCCCAGGGCTTCGACTATGGAGCGGGACTCGCTCGCAGAAGCAGAGGGAGGGCCAGGCAGGCCAGCAGATGTAGGCGAGGACCTGAAGACCTGTCCGACGCCGGCCACCTCTAAGCGATAGCCATTGGCTGCTTCTGTGCTCCTCACACCGGAATGCTCAACTACCGTACCACGGAAGACTTCAGCGCGTGCTTGGTTGCGGAAGTGGAGAGTAACGCTTGAGCTGTCCGGAGAGGGGAGATATGACGACCATGCTGATGCGTGTGCTCCTGAAGAGGACTGCGAGGCTAATGAGAGTGGCAGAGGGAGGAGACCGGGCGGTTGATGAGACTGCCGCACTCGAAGGGCTCTGCGGAGGTGATGAGAGACGAGAGTGCCTATGGAGCCTAGCCCGAGGACATGGAAGCGCATCCCGCTGCGCCCGGGAGGATTGGCGGCGATGCCAAGGTTGCTGCTGATGCTATGAGACGCAGCGCTGTCGTCTATTCGAGTGCATTGAGGCGTGAAGGGGGCGGCGGGCCAGGGTGCAAGTTGGCTGTTGGCGGAGCAGTTGCGGCGGCGGGAAGGATGGACGACAATCTCGTCGTAAGTCGCTCGCTCATCGGCAAGACGGACCAACTTTTTGGCCCAACAGACTCGGCTGACCAAGCTTGCCTCCCCGTTCCGCTTCGTCTTCGTCTCGCTCAGATAGATTCGCGAGCGAGCGGGCGTGTCGGCGTCAGGGCGAAGCGGGTGGGAGAGAGCGTGACAAGGCTGTCGAGCCGGTTGAGCCAGATCTCGCGCCCGCGCCCGCGCCCATTTCATCCCGAAAGGTGCAGTGCAGCTCCGAGGCGTGCTTTGCATGATAGGAGGGAGGTGTGACCTCGTTCCTCATCTTCCTTCCTCATCATCATCCCATCACGGCGCTCACAATGACGCTCCTCACGGCGCGCTCAGCAGTAGCAATGAGGCCGCTCGTTAGGGCTCGCAGCTTGGCTGTGGCTTCCCCCTCATCCTCGCAGCTGCTGACGCGAAGGACTCTGGCAGCGACCCCGCATCGCCTCGTATCGGCCAGCAGGCGCGCCTGCACCAGCAACAGCAATGCTGCTCAGGCATCAGCATCCACCTCAACCTCTCTGGAGGCCCGTCCTGCCTTTGGAGCACCTCACGTAGCCTCATCGGTCTTTGCACCACTCGACACGTTCGAGGAGCGCCACATTGGACCACGAGCCAGCGATGTGCCAGAGATGCTACAGACGGTCGGGTACAAGACCCTCGACGAGTTCATCGCAGACGCAGTACCACCGCATATCAGGCTCGAGGAGAGCTCAGTCGACCCGCAAGTCATTCGACCGCTGGCTGAGAGCGAGCTGCTACGTAGAGGCGAGGAGATTGCTTCGATGAACCAGTGAGTGGGCTCGAGGCAAGGTGGGTAGTCTTGCATTCATCGGGGCGCTGACGCCCTCCTGTCCCATCGTCGCGCAGAGTATACAAGTCGCTCATTGGCATGGGCTATCACAACACGCTGGTCCCTCAGGTCATCCTGCGAAACGTTCTCGAGAACCCGGCTTGGTACACGAGCTACACTCCCTATCAACCCGAAATCTCTCAGGGTCGCCTCGAGTCGCTCATCAACTTCCAGACGATGGTCAAGTCACTCACTGCCCTCGACATTGCCAATGCCTCTCTCCTCGACGAGGGTACGGCAGCTGCAGAGGCCATGATCTTGGCGTACGGTCAAGCCCGCAGTAAGCGCAAGACGTTCCTCGTCGACCGTTCCGTTCTGCCTCAGACGATTGCCGTTCTCAGACAGCGCGCCAAGGGCTTTGGCATCAGCGTCGTCGTCTCTGACCTGCGCACTCAAGGCCTTCCCGCGGAGGACGACGTCAAGCGCGACGACATTATCGGCGCCCTCGTCCAATACCCAGACGTCGACGGCAGGCTGCACGACTGGGCTCCCCTCGCCAAGGATGTCAAGGAGGCAGGCGGTCTCGTTGTAGCCGCAACGGATCTCCTTGCTCTCACCATGATTAAGCCTCCCGGAGAGTGGGGAGCAGACATCGCCCTGGGCAACAGTGCCCGCTTCGGCGTACCCCCAGGGTACGGTGGGCCTCACGCAGCCTTCTTTGCCGTCTCGGACAAGCTGAAGCGCAAGATCCCTGGTCGACTTGTTGGGCTCAGCAAAGATCAACAGGGCAACGCTGCTTACCGCTTGGCGCTGCAAACGCGAGAGCAGCACATTCGACGAGAGAAGGCCACGTCCAACATCTGCACAGCGCAGGCCTTGCTTGCTAACATGAGCGCAATGTACGCCGTCTATCATGGACCACAGGGTTTGCGTCGTATCGCTGCCAAGGTGCATGCCCTGACGTGCGTGGTCAAGCACGAGGTTGAGAAGCTGGGCCTGCGAGTCATCAACAAGGATGGCGCCTTCTTCGACACGCTTACCATCGACCTGGCCAAAGCTGGGATTGGCGCCGTACGCGTTCACACCGAGGCGGCGAATGCGCGCATCAACCTGCGCCGTATCTCAGACACGCGCGTCGGCATTACGCTAGACGAGACGGTCACGATCGAAGACCTCACAAACCTCCTCAACGTCTTCTCACGCATTGTCAAGGACGGCGCTGACAGCTACAAGGCGGACGACCTCGTACGCATCGGCAACGAGCTCTCCCTCGACTCCTCGAGTCTGGACGCCCTGCGCATCGCCTCGGACTCCTTCGATCGCACCAGCTCCTACCTCACCCAGCCCGTATTCTCCTCGCATCGTTCCGAGACCCAGATGCTGCGATACATTCACTCGCTGCAAGCCAAGGACCTTTCCCTTGTCCACGCCATGATTCCCCTTGGTAGCTGCACAATGAAGCTCAACGCCACCAGTTCAATGGCCCTCCTCTCCAAAGCAGAGTATGGCGCCTTGCACCCTTTCGCCCCCGAAGAGCAAGCACGCGGCTACGATGTGCTCATCCGCGAGCTCTCCAAGGACCTCTGCACCATCACCGGCTTCCCTGCTGTGTCTCTTCAACCCAACTCTGGTGCCCAAGGCGAGTTCGCAGGCCTCTCCGTGATCCGCGCCTACCTGGACGCCAAGGGCCAAAAGAAGCGCGACGTCTGCCTCATCCCGGGCTCGGCGCATGGGACGAACCCAGCGTCGGCCATCATGGCAGGCATGAGGGTGGTAGCTATCAAGAATCAGCAGGATGGGACGCTCGACCTCGATGACCTTCGCGAAAAGGCCGAGAAGCACAGTGAGAACTTGGCAGCCTTCATGGTCACGTACCCCTCGACGTACGGTGTCTTTGAATCCGGTATCCAAGACGCCTGTGAGATCATCCACAAGCACGGCGGGCAGGTGTATATGGATGGGGCAAATCTTCAGGCGCAAGTAGGATTGACAAATCCTGCAATCATTGGCGCGGATGTTACGCACCTTAACCTGCACAAGACCTTCTCCATCCCTCACGGTGGTGGTGGACCGGGCATTGGGCCAATCTGCTGTGCGGAGCATCTCGCTCCGTACCTCCCCGGACACCCCTTGGCCTCCACGGGAGGAGAGCAGGCCATCGACCCCATCAGCGCTGCTCCCTTTGGCTCCGCCTCGATCCTTACAATCTCATGGGCGTACATCAAGCAGCTAGGCTGGTCTGGCTTGCGCCAATCAAGCGCGGTAGCCCTGCTTGCAGCAAACTACATGGCCGCCCGCCTCGCACCGCACTACAAGTTGCGCTACAAGAACGAGCGCAACCTTGTCGCGCACGAGTTTCTGCTGGACCTCGCGCCTTTCAGCGACCACGTCTCCGTCAGCGATGTAGCTAAGCGCCTGAGCGACTACGGTTTCCATGCTCCCACCTGCTCCTGGCCCATCAGCACCGGCCTGCTCGTCGAGCCCACCGAGTCCGAATCCCGTGAAGAGATGGACCGTTTCGTTGAAGCGATGATTTCCATCCGTCACGAGATCCAGGATATTGTGGACGGCAAGTCCCACGCAAAGGACAATGTCCTCAAGCGCGCCCCTCACACGGCAGCGGTGGTCAGCAGCGACGACTGGGACAGGAGCTACGCGCGCAGCCTGGCCGCGTACCCTGTCGAGGGTCTCAGGAGGAACAAGTTCTGGCCCGCAGCAGGAAGATTGGACGATGTGCATGGAGATCAGAACTTGGTCTGCGAGTGCGGAGATGTGGCGCAGTATGCTGAGCAGGAAGAGGGCAGCGCGACGAAGCGACCGTGAGGCAATGACGATGTCTCATAGGCTGCTTATGATTCTCAACCCTCGGTCTCGATCCAAAGCAAGCGCATACATGACGGACTCGCCACGGAACGGCGCGAGCCAGTACCCAGCTTTACTCCCTCGATCTTCTCTTCTCTCTCCCGTACCACCCCTTTGTAGTCACCGTAGATCACCCAGCAGCACGCTCAACGCGGCGCAATCCCCCTTTTTCCCTCTTGCTCCGTATTCTCGCACCGCCCCATCATATCATTTGTACCATCGTTTCAACACACCCAATGAAGAAGAAGAATCAACCGCACACCGTTGAAAGATATGCTACTGTACGATGCGATTGATGCAGCCAATGATGTTGGCCGCTTCCCTCCTACATCGACGCCACAGTCTCCTCCCCACGCCCGCGCTACGTTCCCGGCACACCCATAGTTGCCAACCCTTTGCTCCACTCAATGACCCTCGGATGAGCCATGACCTTCTTGGGGTCAAAGCGACAGACTTGCAGTCCCTCCAAGCTAGTCGCACGACTCAGGGCCACATAAGCCTGGCCGCGTTCGAAGACCCTGCCCAGATCGATCTTACAGCAAGGGATGGTCTGACCCTGACTCTTGTGAATGGACATGGCCCACGCGAGGATCAAGGGTAGTTGAGAGCGTTGTGCTTGGATCTCCCCGTTGGGCAGCTCGTTCTTCCACGTCTCCGTCTGGATCAGCTCCGTACGAACCCCATTGCCGTTCGGCAGAGGGAAGCGGACCAGAGGCCATTTCTGCTTGGCAGCAGTCGAGTTGGCTGCGGCGCCTTTCCTGCCTGCGCCAGCTGCGCCAGGCTCAGGAGTGCTGCGACCGCTTCCACCGCCGTTACCGCCAGGAGCACTGAGGGATGCAATTGCACCCTTTTCGGGGCTCTGCTCGCGCATGGTCCACTGCTTTTGGAGGTCGCCAAGTTGATCGAGATACTTGTCCTCGTACAGATTTGGGAGGGCTTGCTTGGCCAGACTAAACTCGTGGAGGGTCAGAAAGCCTGCGCGCAAGAGATCGGACAGAAGTGATGCTTAGTAGAGGCAAACTCGATCTCTCCACGCTCATACGCGCTGCTCACCCTTGACAACTCCCGTCGAACCATTGACCAGCGTTTCGTCCATATTCTTGATCAGCATTACTTGGGCCTCCTTCTTGAGGAAGATTTTGGGCGGCGCCATGAACTGCGAAAGGACCTTCTCGAGCTGGTCAGGGGGCAATTGACCAGTGTCGCGGGCCTCGTAGCTCTGCCCGAAGCCCTTGATCTGGATGAGTCGCTCCTTGTTCGCCTTGTCGACGTCTTCACGATGCGGGAACAGTTCGGTGGGCGTGACGTCGAGGGCTGCCTTTGGAGGGCGATTGAGGCTGCGGAAGCCTGCGGGCGCGCAAGAGAGGGTGATCAACATTGTCAGCATCTCAGTCTGAGCTTGCGCAGCTCATCGCACACTCACGCTCGACCGAGTCCTTGCTCAAGGTCCCCATGCGCATCTCATTGAGCATCCTGACGAAAGTCTGATCTTTCTGACGGAAGACCTGCGTCAAGTTGACCTTGTGAGAGAGCGCCTCGTCCCACATCTTTGCCTCGAAAGCGAAGCGCGTGCCTGTATTCTTCATGACTGGAGGCAGCTGGAAGAAGTCGCCTGTGATGATGATCTGGATACCGCCAAATGGCTTGCTGGGCGTCTTGCGCAGGGCACGAGCTACGCCATCGAGCTTGTCGAGAAGGTCGGGTTCTACCATAGAGACTGTGGGCAAAGAGACGGCGTCAGTACCCTGTCCACCTCTCGAAAGCCCTCTGGATTGGCCGCACCTACTCACCTTCGTCAATGATGAGGACTTGGGTCCTCGCCCACCTCCCCACCGCCTTTCGATTGCGGCGAATCTTGCGTACGAGCGTAGGCACATCCTCCAGTCCCAAGCCAATGCCTGCAAAGCTATGCAGCGTTACACCGCCTATGTTGCACGCCGCAATGCCCGTCGATGCAGTGACAGCGACACAGTCTTGTCTCTTCTCGTACTTTTTTTTGAGGACCTTGATGATCTCGCGGAGTAGGACTGACTTGCCCGTACCTGCCGACCCGGTGAAAAAGACGCTCTTACCCTGTTGGCAGACGAGGTCGTGGACGTAGCGCTGCTGTTGGCTCAGCATGAACATGCTTGGTACCGTGACGTCCTTCTCCTCCTTGGAGACAGTCTTTGACGAGCCACTCTCTGCCTGCTGTCGCTCGATTTCCTTGCGTTGACGCTGGGCGAGGAGCTCGGCCTTGGAGGCAGGTCTAAACTGGGGTGCAGCAAAGTCTGCCGGAAGCTGGCGAGTCTTTGCGGCTTCAGAGGTGGAAGATGCTGATGAGATACTGCGTTCTGCCATGCTGCTGCCCTTACTTGGCTTGGGAGGGGACGGAGGGGAATCCGAGTGACGAGATTCGTTGAAGCTTGGAGAGCGAGCGAGGCCACGAGACAGGCCAGAGACTCGCACGCCAGAGAGCTGTGATGATGAGGATGAATGCTGGGATGGAAAGGGCTTCTCAGAAGGGAAAGGATCAGGTTTCATGGGCTTCAGAGCGTTGGGATAGCCTGCAAGGAGTGGCGGGACATTGCGGTGAATTCAGTAACAAACCGCATATACTCAGATTGCTTGCTCACCATGCCCTCGTCGAGCGTTCCCATCGATATCGTAGAGCATCTGACGAGCAGCTCTCTGCTTTTCAGGTGGTGTCGGCTCCCAACCTTCGATATACTCGGTTTGGCTGCTACTCGTCGAGGTGCGTTCGCGGGCCCGTTCGTCGAGCTTTCTCTGAGCCTTGGTTGGCGCCACCTTGACATCATCGTCTCGCCCGTCGTCCCCAAGATCATGCGAGCTACCTGACCATGACCTCTTGAGCGCATTGAGCCCCGAGCGAGGCTGTATGCTGGCCGACATCCGTGATGATGATGATGAGGAATACACCCGGTGTTGGTTCGAAAGACAAGAGGCCGAATTCTCAACGCGTCGCGCCTGCTGCCGCCGCCTTTGGTTTGTCCGCCTCCAAGTGCAGACGGGAGCGGGTCGAGAGCGGGTCGAGTTGAGTCGAGTTGGCCCGTGTACGGCTGCATGTCCACGACGATGATCACGGCCTGCTTCCCAACCTCTTTGCTCCCACTCAGGATCCATCTCTGAGTCGCCAACTCAACCACATCGAGTGCTCCAGCCACTGGGCCTGGCATGACAGCGGCAGCGCCATCACCTTCTCCCGTCACGTCGCGCTCGTCTCCTTCGGTCCTGGCACGATGGCCTCATGACAATGCCGGGCCTACTTCTCCACCTTCCATGTCGTTGACTCCATCAAAGCGACTGCCCAGGTAAGTCCTTGAGTGCACTCTCAGCTTCGTGCCCCTCGTCGGCTAACTGTTACGATATCCCCACTCACCTAGGTCAACATCCGCAGGCCTCAGCGACCTCTCCTCTTCCTCTCCAACCAGCCCCATCGCCATCGCCTCGAGCCCCGTTGCCTCCATGACCCCCAATAGAGCATCGTCATACTTTCCGGAAGGATCAGCTACAGCAGACGGCCTTCCACTCGCTGCCTCAACAGCAGACCTCGCTGATTCCATCCAAAATCTGAGCCTGACCGAGGACACTAAGCCCGGGCCTTCTCGGTCACCTCGTCGCAGCCCTTCGCCTCTCGGCGGGACGCAGCATGGCATCGACCTTGCGCATGAGATTGCCACAGCAACTTCAGAGATTACGAGCGTCCGCAGCACGCTCTTCGAGCTCGAGGAGAAGAGGCATAGCAGCCAGCAGCCCACGAATGATGAAATGCAGTTGGCAGTCATTCGCATCGACGACCAGCTCGAGACCATCTCCCGTATCGTGCAGCAGCTACAGGTAGCCGTGCGCGCCGACGAGGAGGCCACAGGTGATACGACGGTCATCAGCCATCATGACTCAGAGGGCGGCATTGGCAGCGACAGCGATGATGACGATGACTTCGCTCTGCCGGGCGTGACACTTGGTCAACGTAGCCACAAGCAGCAGTACCAAGCACTGGCCCGCAACTGGGACGCTGTACAAGACGAGGTCGAGACATTCAAGAAGGAGCTGCGCGATGACAAGTACATGAGCCATTTCAACTCGGCCAGCACTCAGGCAGAGGGCCTGATGGACAGCCTGGAGAAGGCGGTTGCATTGGCAGCCAAGTTCGTCGAGGACCATCGCAGTGCAAAAGGCGGCCGTGATGACGAGGAGTCACACGAGATCGTGCAACGTCTAGATGCCGTCAAGAAGACGCTCAAGACGAAGCGCAACTACTACTACCCTGCCATCGAGCAGACATTCGCCGCCTTCGAGCGCAGTCTCAAAGAACGCGCCACGAGCCACGGCATGCTATTGCGCAAGTTTGCCGAGCTCAAGACGAGATGGTCAATGCTGCGACAGAAGAGCTCCAGGATGGATCGAGAGCTCAAGAGGATAGAGACAGCCATGATTGGGAGAGGCGGCGCAGATGGAGGCTTGGTGGTCTCACAGTCGAGCCCGCAGCTGTCGTCTCCTTCTACGCCGGCCAAGTCTGGGGTCAGCTCCTCAGCGCAAAGCAGGCTCACGCCTGGGCTCCCCTCAAAGAGCAGGATGCGTACGCCAGCTTTGGGTCCCAACGCGACTCCGCCTCTGTCCCCTCCAGCGCCACCTAAGCCGCTCAAGAGCACACGCCGACTGGTATCGGCGGCAGCCGCAGCGGGTACGCCACCAACAACGGGATCGCCCATGCGCAGCGGGATGACTTCAAGTCCCTCTGCCTCTTCTCTGCTCAATTTAAGACCAGCTCAAACCCCGCCAAGTCGCCACAATCGCTCAGCATCAGCCAGCGTCTCGCCCGAGCCAAGATTGCTGCGATCAGCAGAGCGCAGCCCCGGCGTGCTCAGGCAGACAGCGGGCACGACAGACCCCTCTTTTCGTTCCAGTCCATTGAGTAGGAACTCTGTTCTGCCGGACTCGCAAGCCTCGCCAGCCAAGCGGGTCTCGCACACCCTCACCTCTCGCCCTCCTTCGAGCTTCCGCTTCAGGTCGAAAGATGAAGGGCTTACCCCGCTCAACTCGATGGACAGCACCATCAGTGCCGGCAGTAGCAGCAGTACCCGCATCACACCGCAACGCGGCGTCCCTCCTCGCACGCTCAGAGCAGGCTCCGAGCCGCCTGTGGCTGCGCAAGAAGCTCGATACACTCGGCCAGCCTCAGCGCTTGGAGCATCGCCACTCGCAGAGAAACGGGCGTCGCGCGTCCTGGGCGGCGCTAGCGCTGGCGGCGGTAGCTACGAAAGCAACGGCATCGGCGATGAATCGATGGAGACCCTCTCCATGGCCAGAAGCCGGCCGGGCTCAGCTTCAGGCAACTACACTCCCGCGCACTATCGCCCGCCTTCGTCTGCTACGACGCACGTCGATCCAGACCTCAAAGCAGCAAGGAGGCAGAGTCGTATCCCGACTTTCTCATTCCCTTCGTCTGCTGGGGGTAGCGAGGTGTACGACCGACCAGGATCTTCGCTTTCGCAAGCTTCCAGCGCCGCTGGAATGGGCACGCCGCGGAGATTTGGTGGCGCGAGTCGATCGACTATGCAGACCCCTGAACCCATAATGGCGGCGAGGGTGCAGCGCTTGAGTGTGTACTCGAAGCCGTCGACGGGGGCTGCATCGACTTCGGCGGCTGGCCGCAGAGTGTCCGCTATGCCTGCTGGGGCGTCGTCCGTTGCGAGTAGACCACCAACCACGCGCTCCAATCCTCGCTCTCCCGCGTCGAGCATCCTCTCCTCGTCGACCAGTGGCAGCAGGTACAGCAGCACGAGCACTGGCACTGGCCGTACAACGCCATTGAGCGCGTCTGCCCTTGCGAAGATCCCCCATGCTCGCCCACTCAGCGTCCTAGGTGCCAGCGGCGACTCTGGCGCCACATCCACCCGCAGCATCTACGCCCAATCGGTGGGAGGCGGAGTCTCGTCCTCGGTTGCCAACTATCGAACAGCCCGCACTGCAAGCAACCGTCTCTCAGGCGTACCGCGTAGTGCATCAGGAATGACGCCCGCGGGGAGCGTGAGGGACGGCGCTGCAACCCCGACCTTCTCTGAGCGCTCCGGCCATTCATCCTTCTCCGCCATTGCGCCCAACGCGGCCGCGTACAGGCCAAATCCCAATGATGCGCTGGACGTGGCCGTCAGTACGGTCACCAATGCCCTGGGCGTGCCTCTCACCCGGTTGGACGAGCATCTCCCACGGGGAGTGAAGACGGAGACTGGGCCGGGCAAGGAGGTGAGGTGTCGCTACTCGTTTGGTGGCGGGCCAGCAGCTATGTGTAAGCTGTTGGAGCTGCATCGCGCTTCCACTTCTTTTGGGCAGAGTGGCGGCGTACAGAGGAAGGTGCTGGTCAAGGTGCCCGGGAAAGGATTCTTAGATTTGGAGCTCTGGCTGTTGAGCGCATTCGATTGACGTGGCATCGCCGGATGAGGGAGGGTGGCGCGACTGCTCAATTTTGGTACCGATACGCCCTCTACTTGAGAGCTCTGCTCCCGGTCTAGCATATGTGAGCCTCTCTCCCTTTATGTGTACTTCTACTCATTGTCACTCCCATCGCCTGAGCGTGAGCGTGAGTCAGCTTGCTACGCCTCTCACTCGATCACCCCCGCTTCAGTCTGTCATGAGCTCATCATTGTTTAGTTTCATATTCTCTGCCGTTGCTGCTGCGGTGGCGGTGGCGTCTGTGATGAGTACGATCCGGACGATGCCGCCGATGCCTGCGCAGCTGCCTGCGCCGCCTTGACGCTAGCAGGTTCCTCGTTCCCTTGGAAGCCCAGATTTTTCATCTCGTCCTTCTCCATTAGTCCTCTGCACGCGCGAAGATGGCCAGAAAGTCAGCTGCATCGCTCACACAGCCTTGCTTCAGCAGTCCTCTCTGGCGCTCACTTCTCCATCCTACACTCCAAATACCTTCTACTGAGGTGTCTACATTTCCCGTTGTCCTGACGATTCTCCTTCATGCATCGCATATACTCGGTCATGACCTGCTTGCATTCCCCCTCGTGATCAAGCGGGAAGGAGCCACGGTCCGGCGGTAAGACCGTGGACATGCTGAAGCCGGGTGGGCGACCGAAGCTCATTGTGTTCGAGGTTGGCGGTGAGGTCGTGAGGAAGTGGCGGGAAGGAGGCGGGGCCGACGATCTTGCAATGGTGGAGACGAGCGGACGGAAGCAGGAATGGGAACCACGTGGGAATGCCTTCAGCTACGGGGCTTGGCTAACTCACTCACAAGGCACGAGCGATGCGATCTTTCGCATCGATTGAATCGGTTCGTAGCTCTGTGTCTGAAGCTGGAGAACAAAGCATGACAGCTCGAATCTGGCGTGACGAGTGCATGCCTGTCCCGAGAATGAGACTTGCGCGAGAGACAAGCAGTGGGACCGATGTCTCTGACTCTCTATCAAGCTCACTCGATGGCTGTGGGTGGAGCTACCTTCTTGCGGGCATCAATCCTCAACAGAATGCCACTCGTCGCCTTTCAAGCCTTGGCAGCCGCAACGGCAGTGGATTTCCCGATTCGTGCAGCCATCTCGAGCTACGCAGCGTTACGCTCGCGTCCGCACTTCGCCCTACTGTGGAGGCTGGACACGCAAGGCGGGCAGGAAGCTTTGCTCCGGTCTGGCCTGGCCCTAACGTCACCCCTTGCCACCCCTTCTCACCACGACAAAGGCGCTAACCCACGATGTGTTGAATACCCCTGAGCGCGCATTATCGTCTTCGTCTGATCGACGCAAGCCGGCATGATCGCTGATCATCGGATAATGACGAAAAAGGCGGCGCAACCTAGGGCGTCCAATGACATACGGGGCGCCGCCTTGTCCTCTTTCTTGAATTAGGCCTGGCTTGTGCGGTCGTTGGCTATCGGTCCTGTGGTCTGGTGCCGTCTTCCAACCCCCTGCAGCTCCTAGCCCGCGAAGACCTCTGCTCCTGTGCCTCTCGGTGCGCATCGTCGTGATCATCGCCGAGAGCGAGAGGGGACTGCCTGCCCGCCGCCCCGAGCCTTGATCGGCCTCCTCTCTCAGGCCAACCCCTCACCGCCCGCGCCGCCTGGGCTGCCGCTTGCGCCAAACTCAGGTCCTGGATCTTCCCTTCCTCCCCTCCCTCTCACCCTCTTTTCCCATTGACGATCACGACGACCAACTCAACGACTCCCGTTTCGGCCCCCCTTGATCTTCTCGTGTCACATTGCTTTGAACGACTCGTAGTCATCAAACGCAAGTGAAGCAACGAGTTGTGTAGCGTCCGTGCAACGACCGTTCTCGCCGTCACCCATCGTCACGACAACCCAACACCCCTCAGCGGCCGCTCCCCCGCTTTCCTCTGGATCGCGCTCGCTCCCCTTCTTCCCCATCCCCACGTCCCTCCTGTCATCAGCTGCTCGATATCACGCAAGACTTCCGGCTTCTACTTTCGTCGACTGTACTCGCCTTGATACGTACAACTTGGCTGGTCCAATCGAACTCCATCAACTCCACTTCACAACCTCATCAACACATCGCAGCTCGCCAGCCTAATCGCCGGCGCGTTCTTCCAATCAAAAGTGAGATCACCAACAACACCACATCACATACTCTCCGTCTCCCATGAGCGTCTCGGCTTTCCCTCAAGCCGACGCCGACTTTGAGTCCTTCATCGATGAAGATGCTGTCGGAGACTCGTCATCAACGCCCTCGGAGGCTGCGACGACATCCTTCACCTCGTCTGTCGAGAGTGGTATCCACCAAACCATGTCCCTGCCCAACACCCCAAAGCTTGCTTCGGGTTTGAGCTTATCGCAGCCCATGGGATCGTCCCTCCACAACCTTAGCTTCGATTGGGAGGACGAGCAGCAGCATCGCGGATCAGGCCTCGACGCGTCCCTCGTCCCTTCGCAATCGGCTTGGCGCAAACCTCTCGACGACAGCTTCAATCTGCCTGCTCAACCTCATCACGCTGGAGCTCACCAGCGATCCATGTCATTGAGCATGCACGATGTTGCGCCTCAGTTTCTCGACGACCTTCGGGCTCAACAGCCTGCGCCCTTCTTCCCAGCTTACCCTCATCAGCCCTTCGTCAAAATGGAGCCCGATACCTACGGCCATCCTTTCCCCGCGATGAATGCGAACTTGCCTGCTGAGATGGGTCCCGCTCTTGCGCCCCCTCTAGTGCCAGCTCCTGCATCTGCACCTGATGCCATGGAGACGGACGGCACCACGCCTCCACAGGAGAAGAAGCGTAAAATCGATCCTGTGCCCAAGCCAAAGAAGGCGTCGAAGAAGAAGAGCACGGCTGCCGCCACTGCTGCTGCTGCCACCGCCGCTGCCGCTAATTCCAGTGGCCCTGTCGACGCAGCCAACAACAAGTCGGAGCCAGCTACAACCACTACCGACGGCAACAATACGGCCGAGCCTGCGCAGAAAGAAGAGGCGTCTACGGACAGCACCAGCAACGAGGCAGACACTACCGCTGCAGATGCGTCAGTCGCCTCCGCAGAGGACGGCGCAGCCCACTCCTCTGCCACCGACGGCGCTGCTTCTCCAGAGCGAGCATCATCACCCACCTCTGGTCGCAAGCCGGCTGCCAAGTCGAAGAAACCTCCTCCGTCAGCCAGTCAAGTCACCGAGTCTGGAAAGCCGTTCCCAGTCATCGACACTTCTGCGACTCACTCGAGCCTCTTCATCCCTCCTGACACATCTGGACTCACCAAGCGCGAGGCTCGACTAGTCAAGAACCGCGCCGCTGCCTTCCTCTCACGCCAGCGCAAGCGTGAGCAATTCGAGATGCTCGAGAAGCAATGCAAGAGCATCTGTCGGTTGACGTGGAAGATGTGGGAGTCGATCGCTGGAACAGAGGCTGGCGTAGACCGTATTGACGAGTCGGCCATGGCTGCTATCCTCACGGGCGAGTGCCCCGACGTGCGCGACTGCCTTGAGCAGATCATCAACAACAAGGGAGCGTCCATCGCGCCTACGGAGGAGTCCATCGCCAACGGCACGCACAGCACCCTTAGCGACAGCTCGCGCCAAAATGCCGAGTCTCGCTCCTCGCCCGCCGCCAGTACCAAGAGCGGCGGCGGTGCAGGGTCCAAGCGCGAGCGGGAGGAGGGCAACTCGACTTCAGAGCAGCAGACAACCATCGACCAGCTGCGAGCCCAGCTTCAGGCTGCCGAGCAGCGCGAGTCTGCCTTGCAGGCCGCTCTTGTTGAAGCTCGAGCCCATGTACCCCCGCCTGTGCCCTTCGGCCCAGCTCCGTACCCTGGAATGGCACCACCGCCGCACGGCATGCCCTCGTTCGGGCCTCACGAGCCGCAAGATGCTCTTTACTATCCCTGGGCGGCTCATCATCCGCAGCAGCGCATCTTTCGCGACAACAGCGGCCTCTCGCTAACCGTTGCGCCTCAGATGTCAGCAAAGGACGTCGACATGGCCTCAACTCCCACAGTGGAGCAGGGGCCGCTGACGGAGCAGGCTGCTGCTGCTGCTGCTAGCTCTGCCCCTGCCTCCATGAGAGTCAATCCCGGTCCTGCGCCGGAGAGCAGCCAATCAACATCCTCCGCATCCTCTTCGGCCGCTGTTGCCGCTCCTGCTTCAGCATCCTCGAAGAAGACGACAGGCAGCATGGCCTTGATGGCATTGCTGGCTGGCTTTGCATTGTTCGGATCGGGAGGAGTGCAATCGGCCGATGCTCCACGCATGGGCATCACAAGACTGGGGCCGATGAGCGGGTGCGTTACGGCGAGGAGGCAGAGGGGAAGGCATGCTTGAAGCAACGAATACTGATCTGACTCCTCCCCGTCTACTCTTCTCCTGCTTGCAGAGCCAGCGCATCCATCGGCTCTCTATTCGACCCCCTCGCCTCAACGTCGAGCACAAATCCCCTTGCGAACCTCTTTGGTCGTAGGCGCCGCAAGAACGCCAACGGGGAAGAGGACGAAGAGATGACAGGCATCGATGGCGGCTCTGGCGCCCCGTCCTCGCATCTCTCCGCAGACGACTTGGCTCTCAGCACCGAGCATCACCTCCACAACATCGCAGCTCAGATGATGGATGATGTCACCGATATGCTGCCTCAGTGCTCGCTCGATGACAGTGCGGCGAAGACGCCCTCTCGACACGAGGCGAAACGACCGATGCTTCGTCGCATGCAGTCGGACAGCTCGCTCATCGCGCGTCACAGGACAGGCGGTATTACATCCTGGTCCAAGGGCGGGCCTGGCTCCTCGGCCAATGTGGCTGCGGCCGCTGCTGCTGCTGCTGAGCACCTGCAGCAGGGTCTCATCCTCCTCGGGGAGGATGACAGGGGCTCCATGGACCATTCGGACTCGGACTCGGCCCCTCGCAAGCTCAAGCTCTTCCTTCGTCGTCGCGCCCTCTCGGACGTAGCTACCCAGCAAGGTGTGAACAGCATCGTGACTCGTCCCGCATCTCCCTCCGGTTCAGGGTCCAGCGACCACGATGACGACATCTTTGAGGATGCCGTAGCCGGCACGAGGACGCCGACCGACTCGACTGGCAGCGACGTTGCCGCCTCCGCTCCTCCTCAGGCTTCTGGGCGGATCGCCGCTCCTCCACCGTCGTACATGGAGCTCGAATTCAGCCTGAGCAGTAAGCGCGTAGTCAAGGACGAGCAGGAGCTGGCCAGCCTTATACAGAGAGCAGCCCAGCGTGCCGCTATTGGTGGTGGGGCCGCTTTCAGCGCATAGCCGACTAGCGCTGAGGCCAAGCGAAAAGATGGACTGCCCCACTGGACGAGATCAAAAGGTATATATAGATGAAGACAGAATTAGCACCGGCACAAAGAATCCCAACAAGAACAAGTCAAAATGAAGCGAAAGTAGGGTACATGGTGGTCGTAAGAGGTTGAAAAAGGGAGAAGGAGGAAGGCGAGGCTAATAGCGAAACAACGAAGAATGAATGTCAATCCTCAATCAGAAGAAAGCGTCACACTTGCATAGCTTAGCCCTCGTCTGACTTTTTTGCCACGTTGCCATCATCGCCATCCTCATCCCCCTGCTCAACGTTGCTTCCCTCTTGTGATTCACGCTGCGCGTGTCTGGTGGCTGAACTCGACCGGCGGCAGACATTCCTCTGGCCTGTCGAGATCCGTCTCCGCTCGCCGGCCGCGGACTCACGACGCGAGGCAAGCCGTGCGCCGCCTTCCTTCGACACCTTCTTTCACTCCAAAACAAGTCTCCGCTCATGCGGCGGCGCAGCCTCTGACTGATCCAAGCCGGCAAGCCGGACGACCCAGGACGAAGAGCTGCTTGTGATGAAGCCGTGAGGTATGCGTGGGCGGTGAGACCTGCGATGGAAGGGATTGATCGGTGATCAGCTGCTGGTCTGATGAGTGAGAGAGGGGCAGCGAGTGTTAGGAGCTACCGGCGGGTCGACGAGAAGGGACCCTGAAATGGGCGAGACTGCTTGCCCTGTCTTCATTCGGCTCCTCTCTTCTTCATCTGCTCCCTCTCCATTGCGTCTTCCCTTCTCTTGCACCTCATCCCCTGTCCTTGTCTTGCTCTTCCCTCTTCCTCATCAAGACCACCTCCTCTACCTCCATAGACCAGGCCCTCATTTCACCTCGATAACAGCAGGTGACTTCATCACGTCCTCACGACACCCACGCTCTTTTCAGCCACCCTCACTCTGTCTCTACCGTCCTCGACGTCTTCCGTCCTCTTCGTCATCATTACATCGTCTCCCCCCTCTCACTAGCCTAGGCCCCCACGTCACTCTTCGCCACCACCCTTCTTCCTCCCCACTCCTACTCGCCATGCGCTCTCTCCTCTCCTCGTCCTTTGCGACGCTCGCCTTGGTGGGCTTGCTATGCCTCACTCTCAACGCGAGCCCAGCCCGAGCAGTCTGCTCTGCCAATAACAAGTGCGGCCGTGATGCACCCTGCTGCTCGTCATCAGGCTACTGCGGCTCATCAGCAGAATACTGTCTCGCCAACTGCAGTGAGTGCACGACACCACGGGCGCGACGTAGCCGAGAGTCCCATGCTCACCTCGCTACTTCTTTCTACCGCTGTCCCCCCAATGCAGACCCCATCGGCTCCCTCTCCCCTTCCTCCTGCGCAGCAATGCCCACCTGCCAAAACACGCACATAGACTTCACCGACAATCGTAAGCATTGGGTCAACCTCAAGGGCTTCAACGGCGACGCCTCTCTCGCCCCACTCACCCTCGACTCGGGCAACATCAAGCTCACCAACGAAGGTGCCGTCATGCAGCTCACAAAGGCCAACCAAGACGTCGGCACACAACTCTCCACGACTCGCTACCTCTACTACGGCGAAGTGAGCGCCACATTCAAGCACACCAACAATGCGGGCATCGTAGGAACCATGATCCTCATGTCGCCTACACACGACGAACTCGACTATGAGTTCACGACAGCCAATCGCCACGAGGTACAGACCAATGCCTTTTACCGGGGTCAGACGTCGGACAATGATGCAAACGCAGAGACAATTCCTGCGTCTGCTATGGGCGGCAAGTCATTTACCACCTCGGACTTCCATACGTACACGATCAAGTGGTCTCCGACGACAATTCACTGGAGTGTCGACGGCAAGGTAGTCCGCACCATCGCTCGCAGCTCGCGCCGCGTAGCCAAGACGAAGAAGACGGCAGCCCACTACGCCTACCCAGCTACTCCAGCTCGCGTCCAGCTGTCAATCTGGTGTGCCGGCTGCCCGGGCAATGCGCCTGGGACTCGAGCCTGGTCTGGTGGGAAGCCAGATTGGTCAAAGGCAGAGAAGGTTGATGGAAAGCAGGCATTCACCGTCACCGTCAAGAGCCTGGATGTCAAGTGCGACACGCCGGCTAGCATTGGCAGCAGTCCGGCGATGAGCTTTGCGGGTGGCGCCTTGGACTCGGAGACGGGAGAGCCGAGGGTCGTACCTACGAAGAGAAAGACGACGATCTAGATTGGAGGGCATTGAGCAATAGAGCCACGGTGATGCGCGGTCCTGGGTTGTCGTGGTGAAGACTGCGGACTAGCACGGCATTGCTCCCTCTTTGCCACTCTTCCCTTTTCCTGGCGTGGAGTTCCTCCCCATAGATTTATCGTATCCAGTCACTGTTCGCATTGATCATGCTATCCCAATCCCATCATCAGCTGACTGAGACTCGGGAGTTCAATCTGCCTGCCTGCCTGCCAAGCCGTAGAGGTGACCCTCAGCCACGTGGTTCCTGACGACCTGGCCCCTGCACGCCTTGAGATTTCGACATTGCTCCTTTCACTCCTTGCCATCAACTTTGACTCAGCTAGCCGCGAGATCCCTTGCTGGATATCAAGGGGCATGCCAAGATAGCAGCAAAAGCAACCTCTATCTTTGCGATCCTTGCAGAGGCTCACTTGAGTGATCGTAGGGCTTGTTCCTGCATCGCAAGGATGGTCCTCCTCGAGCTCTCAGCGCAGACGCGCTCTCTCCTCCTCAATGCTCAAGATGGTCCGGGGCCTTCATCACTACCAGACGTCGTAGATCACAGCGTCCTCGTCTCTGCGCTCTCTAGTATTGACAAGTCCTCCACAAGTAGCTCGCGAACCGCATCCCTCGACTCCCTCCTCCGAGGCTGCAAGCTACACCACGCACCTCCGCGCACCTCCTCCTACGTTCGTCCTCCAGAGCTGGACGCTCGTCTTGCCCAAATCAGGCGCCAGAACGAAGAAGAAGAGTATCGTCGCATGCTCAGCGGCGAGTCTACCAGCCACAATAGCATTCATTCCTCTAAAGCCGGCCTCTTCAACGAGTCCGACGACTGGCGGGAGACCTCCTCTCACCTGTCTGCCCTTCTCAACATCCTCTTCTCCTGCGTAGGCGTCGTCTGCGCATTATGGTTCTGCTGCGCACAGATTGGTACGGCGGTGGAAGTGAAAGTGCTACTTTGCATGCTCAGCGGGACAGTAGTTGTGGCGGCGGAGGCGTGGCTGTATGCTAGGCATTTTGAGAGGGTAAAGAGAAAGGAGGAGGAAAGGCGACGGGCAAGCTATCACGCTGCGAAGTTCAAATAATGAGATTTGATGTCATTGAAGGCACGAGCTCAGAGCAATCTTGCCAACCTTAGACGACGCCTAGCGTCACCACACATCGGAACCCTTCACTAGCCTCGCTTCTCCCACCCGCCAATCGTCCTCCCTCCAGCTCCCAGATCCCCATCAAGGAGCTACTCTTCCATCCCCAGCTTTGCGACTCGCTGAACCTATCCGGTCCTGAGTCGAATCGCGTGAGCGAGTTGCCCAAGGGGCTATGACAGTGGATGGAGAAGTAGACGCGGACCATCTTTCGCGGGTCACGATAGGGAATCGGTGGGGAGACGCCAGGCAAGACTGGAGGGCCTACCAGGTGAGCGCTTATCCCGCTGTTGGGCAGGGTGCCGTGTGGTTGGGGTTGAGAGGAATGCCAGGCTGCTGCGCCGTGTGCTGCGCCACCGTGCTGCTGCTGTGACGAAGTCGTTGCTGTGCGCGTTGAGCTGGCCCGTCGCCGTGGCCCGCCGGGCAGGAAGCTGTTGCTTGGATTGCTCGTAGCTGGTGACGAAGCCGACGTTGACGTTTCTTGCCTGCCCTGTCCAGATAGGCCACCATGATGATGGAAGAGGGCCACTTCGTCGGGATGAGCACTCGCAGGTGGTAAGGGCTCGAGTGGGCTCTGCCTGTGCAGGTAGACGCCAAGCTGCGTGCCCCGAGGCTTGCGGGCCGTCTGCACATAGAGGTTCCATACGCTGCCCGCGTAAAAGAAAGAGGGGGAGTAAAGACGTTGCTTCTCCTCGAGGAGATCGAGTCCATAGTACTCTACGCCGACGCGCATAGGCTCGTATCCAGTCCAGTGGCGTCGCTCCAGTCGCGTGAGGAGGAAGCCGCCGTGACTCGGACTGCCACTACTCCCTATACCGCTACCATCAGCGCCACCTTCGATGGCAGCGTCATTGAGCGACTTTGTTGGAGCAGTCGAAGCCTTGTCGACCTCATCCTCATCCTCATCATCCCCCTCATCATCGCCGCGCTTCTCTGCCGCACGACGTAGCCCTACCTCTGCCGCGACACGACCTAATGCTCGACCCTTGCAGAGCTTGTTGCGGAGCCCGTACAGGTTAGGGCGATTCCGCTTTGTATCCGAGAAGGGGCCGCCGACGAGTATGGAGCCTAATTGAGCGAGAAAAGAGTCATTGGCGCCGTGTGAGGATCCCGTGGCTGCTACTGCTGAGGCCGCTGCGCCGCTAGACGTCGTCGGCGTGGTAGTTGCGAGGGCCAGCGGATCACGCATGGCTGCTAGACCAGTCGCCTCGTGGGAATGTTGGTCCACGAGCAGGGGCGGCTGAGTTGCATTGCTTCCCACAGCATTTTGTTGCTGCTGAGCGGCCGCGGCCGCAGCTGCTGCTCCCGTCAGCAAGCCGGCAAAGAATTCACCGTACCTAATTGTGTCGTCGACGGGAACGGAGAAGTAGCGCTTTGAGAGTAGGGAAGAGGACGATGAGGACGTAGAGGTGCCACCAAGCGGTGACGAGGAGGTCAGACCGCCGAGCGATGACGGCGCACGATAACGATGGATTTGAGCCGCGCTGCCGCTGCGAGAGGGAGTGGCTAAGGGACTGCTTGGCGTTCCAGCTCGACTGAAGCCAGCTCCGCGACGTCGCTCCCCTTGATGCTTGAGGGCCATAGCAAAGTGGCGCAGCGGGCTCGAGATGCCTAGCAGCGACTCATCGACATCCGCTCCTGCTGCGCTTGCGGCGCCTGTAGACCTGGCAATCGCTGCTCCGCCGCCAGCACCGCTGGCTCCTCCTGCGATCGCGGTGGTACCCGCGGCCGTGTCGAGGCTGCTGCCCTCGGCCGTGTATGCCAGGCCGCGACGGATGCTGTCTGGACTCAAAGGGGGCTGCGTAGCGCCAAGAGCTGGGTCATGAACATTTGAGCTCGAGAGGATATGGTTCTTGAGCTCATTCCCTGCCCATAGTGCAGCTTGCAGCGTCTCAAGTGGCGCTGCTGGTGGGATGCTGCGTGTTCTCCTCCTGCGCTTGGCTCCTGTACTTTGTCGTCGTGACGAGGATGAGAAGCCAGAGACGTAATTGCCGACATTGTGCCGATCCTCTCCGTCACCTCCTACGCTGTCGTCGTCATCCTCATCTTCATCGCTCGCAGCAGAAGCGGCTGCTGCTGCTTCTTGACTGATTCGCTTGAGATCGCCGAAACTCAGGTGTGAGTAGTAGATGCCCTCACGGAACAGACGGGTGTAGTGTCCGTCGTCCTCGTCTACTTCCTGGACATCGATATCGGCTGTAGACTCGTCGAGGTCCATTGTCTGCTCGCGACCGTGTGCGCGTCCCTGACGACTTGGCGTCGACGGCGTGCTCTTCGCACCGGCCGTGGCACTCGTGCCTCTCTGCCTGGCTCGCGTCATTGGCGGCGATGGGTGCAGCGAAGATTGCGAGGCGCAACTGGTGTAGCTCTCTTGCTCGTCGTCCATCCCTCCCGCAAAGCTCTGCCTTCTCGTGGCCAGAATGGCGGCCGCTGCAGACCGTTGAGCCCTCCTCATGGCTACCACGTCCTTGGCAATCTCATATCGCTCCAACTCCGAGCGAGCAAAGAAGGCGTCGGATCCCAGCAGGTCTACGAGGTGCGACGACGTCATACCGAGGGATGAGCTGGACCCAAAGTCAATCAGCTCATCTTGCTGAGCTTGAAGGGTGTGAGCCGCAACGCCTGCTAGTTCGTCATCGCTGTCGCCGTCAAAGACGTACGCTGACTGCCTGCTGCGTCCGCTTCCGCTGAGTGGGTAGTCTTCATCCTCACGCAGTACTGCAGCGCGGTGCGACAGGCTTGGGTGTGAGAAGACACACAGCGGTGGTGCAGGAATGTCCCATTCCATCGTTGCTGCGGGCAAGACTTCTGAGCTCTGCGAGTCTGGCGCGGCTGTGACGCTAATCTGAGACGGCAGCTGACCTCTTGGCAGGCAAAAGGGCGCAGTCGCCTCGCATACGAGCCTCTCTTGCTGCGGCCGTTGCTGTTGCTGCTGGGCGCGCCTGAGCAGATCATCGAGCCTAGCCTCGTCGTGGATCCATTTGTCCTGCTCCTCGGCGGCAATCTCGCCTCCCCAACGCGAGAGGTAGCAGAAACATGCCTCGCCGATACGATGCGAGAGTGGGCCGTAGTCGAAAGCCGGGGTGGCTGACAAGGCTGCGCTCAATCCCGAGGGTCCTGATGGCATGGCCGATGCCCCTGCGTCTGCGCTACCTGCCATGGCTGGGTTGCTCGTATCCTGTTGCTGCTTGGCTCGACGCAAAGGAGAGATGCTGCGAGCCTTGCTGTCCTCTCCCTCCTCGTCGTCTTCATCGTTGCTGCTTTCCCGCTTGATGTTGGTATCGAATGCCATGCCCCTCGTACGCTCGCTCACGAATTGCACATCTGCATCCTCTTCGTCTTCGAGTTCCTCAAGATCCTCCTCGCCTGTCCATCTTCCAATACCGTCGAGTCCCCAGCAAGGGCCCTCGAGCTCCCAGTCCCATGTTTCCTCTTCTCTTTGAGTTCCGGCTCCAACAATTGGCTGGCCAAGGGCAAAGCGCAGATACGTCGAGATGGTGTACGGCGTGAAGGACGACTGGACGAGAGTAAGCGTTGATGAAGTGAGCGAGGGGATTCCCAGATAGATACTGGTAGCCAGGAGTGAGATCAGAAAGCGAGGAGTAGCTGGCATCTTTCCGCCGGAAGAGATCGAGCTCGAAGGTACCGAGCTCGTCGTTGTATCGAGTGCGAAGGTGGGAGGCCATGTCGACGACAGCGGGTGAGTTGGAGTCGGCCGAGCCCACACTGGAAGAATGAGGTCAGGATGAGCGCCGTAGAGGAGGGCGATGGAGTACTCAAAAGCCGGTCGAGTGATGTTGGGATCATCAAAGGTGAGATGCAGCACGTTGGCTGCTGCTTGCGACCCGTCACTCGACTCTGCGCCGTCGAGGTCTGCGTGTGCTGCGTTGCTCTTGCTGGGTGCTCGATACTTGGCTCCTTCTGAGAAGCCACCTTGAAGCAGCGACGAGAAAAATGACGACTGGACGAGGAAGATGCGATGCAGCCGGTAGCGACGGTTGAAGGCTACGATGGTCACATCGTAGCATGTAGCCGCTACGAGGGCCGAGTGTTGGACATGAGCTGCGAGCACTTGAGCTGGTAGCGACGGCAGCATGGAGCTCATCGTCGTCATCGCTGGCGCTACCGCCTTATCTCGTCACTGCGAGGGAGATGCGGTAATGAGACGATGTAACACGGTCGCAGTGACGGTCAGGAGGAACAGAAGCGGTCCGCTTCATCGCCTTGCACCACTTCGAGGCTCCACCCCTGCCTGGCCTTGCTTTCGGGCAATGTCCATCTGCGCCTGCACCTCGCATCCGCCTCCCGCCTCCCGCTCGGTCCATTTCGAGACGTGAGAGATCGAACTCCGCGCCCAGCAGCAACTCCACACTCGTCGCCGCTCTCGCTCTCCTCCAGATGAAACGTCAAGGTCGCAGTGGAATGATTTGCTACATGCAGGATGCATTGCGACATACGAATTGTGACGACACGAATACTGATACATGTTCCCGCTAATGTGGAAATGTTGAGCTGAGCTCATGGCCCATGGACCACTACGCCTGAAGAGGCGTTCTCGCTAGTAGGCCTGCGACCCAATGGCCCACAGCCCTGCAGACTCTACGGCCAGTCTGCCCGCTACAGGCCATACGCTCGACATCATGGTCAGGGCCGCAGGCGTCTCTGCCAGTTTTGTCTTGGCCTCGCCTGCTGAAGGCGACATGTTGAAGCCTGAGGTACCATCGTCTCGACGCCCGTCACCGCCATCGCCACCGATGCCTGCTCCCGGCCCTTTCCCTGCGTGACCATCCTCGCCTTCAGTCTCGTAAATCCTTCTGTCTCTTACCGTCTCCGATGCGCCGGTGTCCCAGACTCGCCTATCTCTCACGGTCGATTGACCGAGAGAGGCTGCTGCGGCTGCAGCCCCGGCGTGCATCGTGATGAAAGCAAGCAATCCAAAGGCGCCGACAACGCGCACGCTACAGTAGAGAGGATTGTACCCGACGGAACCGACGAGAGGTGGTTGTGCCTGGCTCGACTGCTCTTCGCCGACTCTGACAATCTCGCTCGCAGCTTGAACCATGCAGACTAGGGCTTGAGCTTGAGCAAAATGCGTCATACCTCCGTCGATGCGCTCGTTAGTTGGCTGGAGAGAGCTTGAGTGAATGCCATAGTCGAGTGACGAGAAGAGTGTGGCACGGACCATATGGATGCGGGCGCTATTGGAAGGACACGGAGGCAAATGAGGCCGTTAGACAATCGTCTCGACACTTAATGGAGCGAGGTAGAAACTCACGCATTGACCATGTACACGGCTGAGTGCACCATCTCGATGGACCTGTCCGAGGCCGCCGTCTGTCTGCGGATCGCTATCTGACCGTCGAGATCGTTGCTGATTCCAAAGAGGTTGTAAAGACGATCTTTGGCCGAATGTGACGGGCCAATGGTTTGCACTGATTCCAGCAGGAGCGACGCTGAGCGCATGCGTAGCTCGTAGCCGGCCCTAGAGTCAGCGTGTTTCTCATCGCCTTCGGTCGGGAAATTGACAGAGAGATAAAGGCCTCTCCTGACAAAGCATCTTCCTGGGTCGCCGGACGTGGCCACGCAGAGAAGAACATCCGTGATGCACAGCTGCGGTCGTGAATGCAGGCGAGATAAAGATGAAGGTCAGCACGACTCACTTGGGCTGATGCCATCGTCACTGCTCGCTAAGCGCGGTGCTGCTCACTTCCCAAAAGGTCCTTCTCAACTCCTCGGGGACTCTTCCTTGTGGTTGATTGCCGGGAGCGTCAAGGAGATTGATACGGAGCACCTCAATGATGTTCAAGGCCCTTTCCATGATTGACCTTGCACGTTGGATGTCGCCCAGGCCGTATTCGAGCATAGAGCCCAGAAGAAGCGTTTGCAGAGCAAAGACGACGTTCTGCGGTGAGTTGGCCGTAGCCTCAAGCGGATCTTCGTCGATGTCCTGGCGTGAGCATTGATAGAGGTCATTCCAGATGGCGGCCCTCATTGATGTTTCAGACTCTGCTCTCATTGATGCTGGCGGCCCTCCGCCGGAACCATCGTCGCGTAGGCGGAGACCCACGACAGCGAGGGTGCGACCTAGACAGAGGACACGTCTAGCTTCGGAGGGCAGAGCTGTCATCGAAGGCGTAGTGGCGATGGTGGTTGAAAACTTGTCCAGAAGAGTCTCGATCGTGTCACGAGAGGATGGAAGGAAGGCGAGACAACATCGCAGTCCGAGAGCAAAGTAGGCCTGGATACCATCTCGGATTGGGCTACCGGGCCGAACGTTGAAGCGGGAAATAGGTCGATGGCTTGTGTTCAGTATTGGGTGAAGTGCCGGTGTGGGCGCCGATGGAGGTGAAAACAGCTGGCTCAGTCCTAGACCTAATGCCGCTGGCGTGACGGGCGCAGACCGCGTCGCTGCACCTGGAGAACTGAAGTAATCTGAAGTAGCAGAGGAAGCTCCGGCCACTGGTGTGGGTGCTGGTATAGAGAGAGGTGCCAGCGGCCTGGCTGGGCTGATGACAGAAGATGAGGATGTTGTTGATGTAGAGCCAGGCATGCTTGCACTCGATTCCTTGCGTGGCCTGCCTAGCTTTGCCTTTGGCTGCCATACGCAAGGCAGTGACTGAGCTGCGCATCTTGAGCAGGGCTGCTCGCTGACGACTGCTTCTCGACTAGCACCGCCTGGAGGGGCGTACAAGACAACGGGTGGAGCAACACCATCGCACTTGTGCTTGGCATCGCGACAAGGCACGCAGGCCATGTGTGTACGATGAGCGGCGGCATGCTTCCGTCGTATTGAAGACGTCGAGGGTCCGATGAGCGAATTGCCCGGCGTCGATGACGAAGAGGTCATCCACGGCGGCGACCTAAGCCAGTGACACTGAGGCCTGCAGCGACAGCAGCGGCGGCAGGAGCCGGACCAGCAGTAGAGCCGGCGAGGCGGAGGCGTCTTTGACGCTGGCGTTCGCAGCGGCAGTGGTTGTGATGATGACGGGCGAGGTCACTCCAGCTCTACCGAGAACGAGGAGGACGATGTAGGAGAGAGGGTAGAAAGTGAGGAGGAAGAGGAGGAGGGAGAGCTGGTAGCAGGGTGACGAATGATGCCCAAATGTCGAGAAAGAAGTAGATGGAAGGCATTAAAGGCGATTGGGGTCGTCCCATTCATCCACTCTGGTCTCTCATCTCGTCTCGAACGCTGGATGGCGCGGTGTCAAGCGTCGTCGGATCGACCGGCCCATTTTCCCATGTCGACGAAACCGAGGCCTTCTCGTGATTTTCATTCAGTCACGATGCTGTGCAACAGACGCTGCTACCGCTGCGCTCTGAGCTCTGAGGGTGTTGAGCTCGCCCTTGTTTAATGAATCCCCGCCTTCATTGATCGTTTGGCAGGCAAACAGAGCCAGGACCCCAGATGGAGAGCGACCATCATGACGGGAGAGCGTGGACTTTCCCCAAGTGAGATGGAGAGGCTAGCAGCAGCGCCTCGGCCAGCCCGATGGGCGCTCACAAGGTTGCGCTTGGGGAGAGCGAGGTCCCCTTTGACAGGCGGAGACTGCAGCAGCAGCAGCGTGCGGCGGCGGCGGCGGCGGCGGCGGCGGCGGCGGAGCTATCGACGACAACAAGAGCAAGCATCGGCGAGCATCGACCGACATGAATGAGATCTCGCCCCGGAAAATCCAGTGGCGCGTGCCGCTATCTCTTCTATCGCCCTTGATGTGCCTGACCCACTTCTACGCTACCGTTGTCGCTCTCTTGCACCATTGAACCCGAGGGAGGAGAGCAATGCTTGAGCACACTGTCCAAGCTCTCTCGGGACGTCTCGTCTCGCCTCGCTGGGCCTCGCCTCGCCTTTGGCCGCTCGCAAAGTCACACTCTCCCACACTCCTCCTCTCCGACGCGCTGCCGCCGAGTATTCATCATCCGTCGTCGCTGAAGAGATTCAAGCACAGCACGCAGTGGTATGCATCGGGCCATCTGCCCATCTGCCTTTTCAGCTTGCCGTGATGTGAGCTTACATAGCTGGTGCATGAACGCCTGTTAGATGGTCTCTCCTCCGGTCTCATACAGAGACGAGACAGCAGATAGGACAGTGGGACGCCCAATTTGAGGTCGCGACTTGGTACCCTTTGCTCACTGAGCGCATTCCGCGCCCAGCCGTCCAACTCTTAAATCCGAAGCGTCCTCGACACCGCTCGATGAGTCGGCTGAGGGCCATCGACTCGGTTTTCTGAGCAGCATCTAGCGTAGCTAGAGGCAAAAGGTAGAGACCACAATAATGACGAGCTTCTCCGCATCGTCACCTTCTGCGACAATCGCAGCGCCGCCACCGCCACCGCTACCGCGGACCCCGCGGGCAAGTACGGGAGCAAGTATCTGCGTGCTGCCAACTATCCATGAGTTGATCGACCTGTCTGAGTCCAGATACCATGTCGCACAAACGGAGAGGAGGCATGGGAACATCTCTGTTTGTCTCGACTTCTCATACTGGCCCCCCCTGCGTCTGGATATGTCCACTGAGCATCGATCACGCTGAAGATAGTTGCTGTCGCATACTGCTCCCACACCCCGTAGCCGCAGACAGAGAGAGTGGGCCGCACAGTCAGTCGAGAAGCTTTATCACGCCATCGCTGGCGCAGATGGAGAGCAACTTGTAGCTGAAGTATCGATGAAAAGGCCCGGTGACGATGGCAACTGCCACGCTTGCGAGAGCCTATGCTCGCGCTGCCCTGACTCTGACGGCGACGCTGGGGCGGATGACGCGGCAGAGAGGCGACGTCTCCCATGTGCCGAGATTGGCAGCCCGGCTTTGACAGGACGACGATCTCACATAGAGACGCAGCGGCGCGCCACTAGACTACAACCCCTTGCTCTGGTACAGGCGGTGGGGAGAAAGGTCTACTCGTTGCGATTCTAAAGGCTGATCTCCAAGCCGAGGCCGTAGCATGCCATGCCGCGGCGCCCGGGTCCCCGCTTTGCTATGCCGCGCTCCACGCTCCCAGGAAGTGAAGCCCCCGCCCACGACGACGATGATGCTTTACTCCCACACTCGATGCGTCCTGTCCCCTCTCGTTCTACCACACGCCCCGCGGCCCTTTTCTGAGATACGACGCTGGTGCGCCCTTGCTGTACGCCGAACCGCCGCAACCATTTCTGACGATCCGATACTCCGAGATGACGAGACGGCGCATTCCCTCCTCCTTCTTCCCTATCTGTGAAAGGAGCCGGCCCCCCCACCTAGTGGCCTGCTCGTGCGCTCGCTCGCCGCTCGCCTCGTGCCAGGACTTTCAGCCATCCATACGCCCTCGCCCTCGTTCTCATCGTCCTCCTCGTCACGATCATACACCGGGCTCTCAAACAGCTAACTTGGCCACCAGATCCTTCTCTGCCCTCTCTACAGCAGCTGTGAAGTCCCTCGCCTCCTTCCAGCAATCCAGAGTCTTCCCCTGATTCTTCTTGTAGCACTCCTCGACCTTCTGCCTCGTCTCCTTGACCAGCGGCGAGGACTGCTCGACGAGCTTGCGGCCCTCATCGTGACGCTCGATGCGTTTGCGGACGGAGGCGAGCTCTGCTTCCAGAGAAGAGCTAGTGCGACTACTTCCTGGCTTCAATGCTGAGCTGGAAGAGCCTGTCTTGCCTTCGATGGCGAGGTTCTCCTCCTCAAGTTTGCGGCGAATCTCCTCTTGAACGGCAGCCTCTTGCTTGCGCAGGCGGGAGAGCTCTGAGCTGATCTGAGAGCGGACGGACGAGTCGAGCTTGGACTGGCGAGTGGCCGGGAGAAGGTCGGAGAGAGGCGAGGACGTTGAGGATGATGATGATGATGATGAAGGCACGGAAGTAGACGATGCGGCTTGCTTAGAGTCTTGCTTACCATCCCCACCTACAGCTCCACCCGTTGCGTCGCTGATCTTGTTGAGCATCGACTGGCTGAGCTGCGATGCCAAAAGGGAGTTGATTGTGGGTCAGTAAACCGTGCCTCCCGCAGGCACCCCCTAGCCACACGCAATCTACCCACGCTGATCTTCTCTTGCTGAGCAGCAGGGGCAGACGCCTCCGGCTTTGACGCTTGTGCTCCCATGACGAGGCCAAATGTATGAATTCGGATGGAGGTGGTGTTGAGAAGGTCTGTCGCTCGCTGCTGCATCGCTCCGTTGCCCGTCCAACCACTGCCTCGCTCCTCGTCGCCGTGCCAGTCCGATGTCCAGGCAGGCGGACGAGTCGGAACGGGCTGGGCAACTGGAGGGTCGGCGACTGTGCAGCCGGCCGGCGAAAGCAACTTCGAAGCCAGATTACAGATTTGCAATCCTTCCCCTTGACTCCTCGAAGCTCTCGTTAGCGATGAGAGGATCATCAGCAGCGCTCGGTCGTCTGCTTCTCCACTCGCAGCCATCAACATCAAGGACAACCCTCGCGCGGGCCGCCACTTCAGCATCATCGCCACTGCTGCCCAAGGCGATCCCAAGGCAGCAGGGAGCACCGCGCCCTGTATGCCCGCCAATGCCGTCAGCATCGTCGTCTCGTCGCATGCTTCACTCGTCAGCGCCTGCGGCTCACGGAGGCATTCATCGACCGGACAAGGGAACGGGGATCAAGGTCACCTTTCGTGACTCAAAGGGAGCGGACATCAAGACGGTAGAAGCTAATGAAGGGGACGACCTGCTGAGCGTGGCGCACGAGTACGACGTGGATCTGGAAGGTGAGTAGAGCAGCCATGTGAGGCAAGAACGGGCAGAACGATGAGAGCTGACCATTGATTTACGTTTCTCCTGCTCGCAACAGGTGCCTGCGAAGGGAGCATCGCCTGCTCGACTTGCCACGTAATCCTCGAGCCAGACGTCTATGACTCACTCGAGGAGCCCGGAGATGATGAGAACGATATGCTCGACTTGGCCTTTGGCCTCACTGATACCTCGAGACTGGGATGTCAGATCAAGCTGACCAAGGAGATGGACGGAATGGTTGCGTCACTGCCGAGCGCGACGAGGAACATGAGCTTCAAGAAGGAGTAGACGAGACGACGCCGGCAATGTGGCCTGGCTTGTATGAATACAAAATTGCAGCTGCGATACGAAGAGAGGGGACAATTGGTGCGATATGCGAGTGGATGGAATGAGGGTCCTTGCGCTCCTGGGAGTCGTCTTGCTCACTTGCCGTAGCGCTGCTCCGCCCTCTGGAACTGCGACAACGCTTCTGCAAATATGCTGAGCTCCTTTGATCTTCCTGGTCTGTATTCGTCCTCAGTTCGGTGAAAGAGCTCCGTTAGCCTCAGGTCCCAGCGAGGGTATTGGCTGCCCAGGGAGAGGCGAGAGGTCCAGTGGCCGCCGAGGACAAGGAGGAGGTCCGGCTCAGTGGCTGCCAGTGAGAAAAGGGACGGCGAGGAGCAGGATCCTTGTGACCGCCGTAGCTTCGCGTCCAGCTTTGCTGGGGAGATGGGGCCATCTATGCACTTGGAGAGGGAGGCGAATGCTTGCCGCCCGTGTGTTGCCGGGGTGAGGATGTGGACCGAGGGTGAGGAGCGCTCGCTCTCATCTTTGTATGCTGTGTCTACGCTGTCTTCCTGCCACAGCCCATCCTCGTCCCATATAGAGACGTCCGCGACGCCCACAAGCCCTGCTAGCTGGACAAAGGCGCGGAGCGCTCTCTTCCTGTTAACCATATCGAAGTGCGAAGATGATCTCGCATGTAGCGTAATGGCGATATGCTTGGGTAGATTCACGCCGCTACGAGCCAGTTGCACGAGGTCCTCCTCGGTATACTCGAGCGATCGTCGCCAGGTGCGCACTCTCCGCCAAAGAGCAGCGAAGCGCACGTACGAGGCAAAGGCGAGGTGAATCAGAACGAAGGCGAGGAAGGACAAGGGTGTGAGGAGCCTCGCCGCCAGTGAAGGTTGCGCACCTGGCAATCCGCTCGGCTTTGCTTTCGAGCGTCGCCGATGACGATGACGGCCATGGCCACGATGGCCTTGTGGCATGCTACGGCGGGCGAGCGCTTGGTCGTTGGGGCGGCAAAGAGGGAGAAGAAAGAGTTCTCAAGACGCACGTCGCAGCTCCGCCTCGAGATTCAGTCCAAGATTGGCTCCACGCAGGCGCGCAGGCACGCACGCAGTCGAGTCGAGTCGAGGCCAACCAACACGCGACTGTCAGGCTGGCCCGTTCACACCTTCTTGTACTCCTTCCATCGATCCGATCAATTGGTGGCTGCAACTCGCCCCTCGACGATAGACTATGCGCGACGATGATGATGCTGAGGCCGAAGAGGAGTTCACCTTCTCGACTCAGCTCAGAAAGGGTGAGGATAAGCAGACGTGCACCGAGTGACCAGATGCACGTGAGCTCACTGTCGTCATGACCACTACCCATCTCCCGCCCACGCAGGCTCGCAAGCAGCCGATTATCCTCCGCAAGCCCAAAAGTCGCCCTCCCCATCAGTCCTCTATGCTCATCTCGACATCGCTTCTACATTGACTCAGCTCTCACCATCGCAAGCATCTCCCATAGACCCGCAAGTCGGACTGCCATCCGCCTCGGTTTCCCTCATTCGAAATGGGTTGCCCTGGACAACGATTGCTCATGGTCAAGCAGTAAGAGGGTACAACGAATTCGCAGCTAGCGAGCCTCCGAGCGCTCTATCCAAGCTCATAGACCAGCTCAAGGAGCCGCTTATCCTCCTGCTGCTCGGTAGCGCTGTGGTCAGTCTGTTGCTGGGCGAGGTGGGAGACGCTGTGTCGATTGTCCTTGCCGTCGCAATCGTCGTAGCAGGTGAGCGCCAATAAGCGTTTGAACGCACTTTTCAATCGTCGTTGCTAACTTCCTTCTGCCTGGTCATACGCAGTGGCTCACATTCAAGAGCAAAGATCCTCAGAGTCATTAGCAGCCCTCAGCAAGCTTGTACCACATTACTGCCACCTCGTCCGAGACGGCGTCACATCTCACGTCTTAGCCAACGAGCTGGTGCCGGGAGACATCGTAACCTTTTCAACAGGTGATCGAGTACCCGCCGACGTCCGCATCATCGAGTCCGTCCAGCTCGAGACGGACGAGAGCCCTCTAACGGGAGAGATCAAGCCCAGACGCAAAACGACAGACGCCCTTGGACCCTCGACCTCCATCTCTGAACGCGACAATACGGCTTTCATGGGAACACTGGTCAAGTCAGGTTCCGGACGAGGTGTCGTAGTTGCTACAGGTCCACAGACAGAATTTGGCGCCATCTTCGCCATGGTGGACGAGGTGGTCGAGCAACGTACGCCGCTGCAGCTGAGCATGGACGACCTGGCAAAGAAGCTCAGCATGGCTAGTTTTGCCATCATCGGCGTCATTTGCTTGCTGGGTCTTTGGCAAAGGAGAGGTGCGCTGGAGATGTTTACCATCGGCGTATCTCTCGCTGTTGCGGCCATTCCTGAGGGCTTGCCCATCGTTGTCACCGTCACTCTGGCGCTGGGCGTGCTGCGCATGTCGCATCGCAAGGCCATTGTCAAACGACTGCCTTCAGTTGAGACACTAGGCTCCATCTCCGTCATCTGCTCGGACAAGACGGGCACCTTGACGACGAACAAGATGACCGTCTGCGAGCTCTGGACACTAGAGGACGGCAAGATCGATGCCAAGGAGCTGCCCGACTCCCCCTCGCCTTCCCTCGCTCGTACACTCCTCGTTGGCAATCTCTGCAACAACGCGCGTCGAGATGAGAAGGGCGAATACGTGGGCCAAGCAACAGACGTAGCAATGGCCAGCGTGGTAAGGCACGATGCGCGCGGCTCTTTTACACGGACGGCCGAAATGCCCTTCAGCTCAGAGACAAAGTGGATGTCAGTCACTGGTACCCTGACCGTCCCGCCTTCAGCAGCCAACATTGGGCAAGGCAGCACGACTTACACAAAGGGAGCAGTTGAGGCCGTCTTAGAACGAGCGCCTCATGCTCAAACTGCTGAGATTCGCCGTGCAGCAGATGAGATGGCCAAGCGAGGGCTACGTGTTCTGGCCTGCGCCGTAGGTACCACCTTCTGTGGATTGCAAGCCGTACAAGATCCTCCTCGCCAGGGCGTCAGAGAATCAATAGCAGAGCTTCGTCGCTCCGGTATCCAGATCATCATGATCACAGGCGACGCCGAGCCCACCGCAAACGCTATAGCGCGTCAAGTAGGCATTGACGGAGGTGCATCCATGCTTGGCTCGCAGATTGACTCGATGTCAGAGCGCCAGCTCCAAGAGAGCATCGACCGTGTCTCCGTCTTCGCTCGCACCACCCCGCGCCACAAGATGAGCATCGTCCGCGCTCTCCAGTCGAACGGGCACGTAGTCGCCATGACAGGAGACGGAGTCAATGATGCGCCTGCCCTCAAGCTAGCAGACATCGGCATTGCCCTCGGCCGCGGGGGCAGTGACGTGGCCAAAGAGGCAAGCGACGTCATCCTCGTAGACGACAACTTTGCCACAATCCTTCCAGCAGTAGAAGAGGGCAAGGGCATCTTCTACAACATTCAGAACTTCCTAGCATTCCAGCTCTCAACGGCAGTGGCGGCACTGAGTCTCATCACTCTGTCAACGGCGGCGGGGCTCAAGCTTCCCTTGAACCCTATGCAGATCCTCTTCATCAACATTCTAATGGATGGGCCTCCATCACAATCGCTCGGAGTGGATCCAGTGGACAGGGCGGTGGTGATGCGTCGCAGGCCGAGGAGAAAGGATGCGCCCGTACTCACACGCAGGGTGTTGATGCGCGTGCTGTTCTCGGCGACAATCATCGTCCTCGGCACGCTCTACATCTACGTCGCGGAGCTTACGGACGACGGCTTCGCGGACGAACGCGATCAGACTATGACTTTCACCGCCTTCGTCTTCCTCGACCTCACTTCCGCTGTGCAGAATCGTGGGCTTACCACCACCCTCACGGGGAACAGAATGCTTACTCTTACTGTAAGCGTCAGCTTGGTCAGTCAGCTGCTGCTTGTGTACTTCCCACCACTGCAGGGGGTATTCAAGACTACGAGTCTGGGGCTTGGGGATCTGACTTTGCTAGTGGTCATCGCCGGCTTGGGCTTCGCGGCGCATGAAGGACGAAGGAGGTGGGAGAGGCAGAGGGCAGACGAGGAGGATGGCCAGGATGCGGCTGATGGCTGGGGCGGGCTCGCAGTAGCCTAGAGCGACGCGGCTAGACCTGACAAGACGTGACGTGACGTTAGAATGCGGTGCAGTGAGAGGCTTATATCGCGGAGCAGGGAAATACAGGCAAGCCTTAGGCATAGTCGTCGTAGAGGATCGGAAATAATCGCTGCGTTGTTGTAATGGTGTCCAACAATCCAGAGCCTACCGCCTAGCGTCCATCCATCTCTCGTGCGCTTAGAGGCTCTCCATCTGGAGGACGACCTCGTCGAGCTCCTTCTTAGAGGCGATGTACTTCTGCTCTGCCTCCTCGTACTTCTTTTCCCACCCGTCACGCTCCTGCTCCACACGCGCGACTTGGCGCTCGAAGTGCTCGGCCTTGACGTCCACTTGGCGCAGCCTGTGGTAGGAGGGACGTAGGTACAGGGAGGTACGGCGTCAGCTTATCGACTCGGCCTTCGGAAAGCTCCGCTCAAGGATCTCGCGATACTCACTTCTCCGTTGTCTCCCTCAGGTTCTTCTCTGCAGTGTCCAGCTCCTCCTCCAGAAGCGCAATCTTCCTCGACAGGTTGTCAGCAGTGTCTCGGCTGGATTGGTGTTCCTCTGAGGCGTTCTTGTGCTCGTGAAGCTTGGCCTCGGACTTCTCGAGGTCGCCCTCTGCGATCTGGAGCTTGTGCTGGAGTGATGCGTTCTCCTGCTCCTTTTGGAGGAGCTCGTGCTCCAGGCGCTTGTTGTTCGCCTCGGCTGCTTCAGCTCGCTCGATTGCGGCGTCGGCTTCAACGCGAAGGGAGTTGAGTTTCTGTGAGGGTGTTGGACGAAGAGGTGACAGTGATCAGCTGGTGATCAGCTGGCTGTGCTGCATAGTCGTGTACGACAAGGGCAACGTTGGCTATCAATGTTCCTGATAGGTGGTGATGCCACCAGCATCGGTGTCGTCGCGCCACCCTTGCTATTACCGCCACTTGCTCGCGCTCGCAACACCTACCTCCTTGATACGGTCCTGTCAACGTCGAGCGGAGGGCGAATTGAACAGGGGTTAGTCTGAGCCAATGCAGCCTAACTACCTCTCTCATCGTGCACGCACCATGATTGAGTCAGCTACGTGATATGTCGAGTCGTCGAGGAGAGTGTCGTGTAGCGGGTGGCGAGCCCTTTGATGATAGCAGTCGTTAAGTCGTCTGTGATGTTGAGGATGGTCGAGTCGAGAGATGCAAGGCCCATCGAGGCGCGCTTGGGCCGAGTCGAGGACTCGACCCACGCCAGCCAGTCGACTGAGCGGCCGTGCTTTACGTCTCGTCTTGCTCGGCCCAACACGCAACACCAGCCACGCGATTCCATCGAGGCGGGGCGGGGCGTCTGACGGGCGTCCTGGTTTCAGACCGGAGCGGAAAGACGGGGAGCGGACGGACGGCCAGACAATGGCAAGGCAAGGCAAGGCACGGCGGGGATGATGGGAGTGGAGCGTGTTGAGAGCGAGTAAGTGAGAGCAGCTTGTGAGGTCGACCACTTGCCCTCAGTACCACTCCATTCCCCCCTCGCAATGGACATCTGGAACGGGACATGGTCGCCGCATTCCGAGCATCACGAGAGCAGTGGTAGCTATGGCGATGGGAAGGAGGAAGAGTCACAGCCCGAGGCAGGACCTTCAAACTACCATGAGCGGACCTCGTCTCTCTCTTCGGCGGATCACACGACTCCGCCCCTCGATGATGCAGAGGGTCCAAAGCCTGTCAGCCGCAGGCAAAGCCACGAGAACAGCTTGCAGAGGATACGACCTCCCACCAGCCGAGGACTGGGCTCATTCAGCAACAACAACATCGACAGGCACGGCAAGCTCAAGGCCACGGAACCACCGATAGACACAAGGGAAGGGAAACGGCCGGAGGAACAGCAATTGAAGGAGGCGGAGACTGAAGAAGAGGAAGAGAAAGTCTGCAGGATATGCCGGTGTGGTCCAGAAGAAGATCAGCCCCTCTTTCATCCCTGCAAGTGTACAGGCTCGATCCGCTACACCCACCAAGATTGGTGAGTCGCCGCTGTCCACCGCCACCGGCCTCTCATTTCCTTATCTGACCTCCTCCCTGACCTGCTCATGCGCAGCCTCAAGGATTGGCTGTCACACTCTCGCAAAGACAAATGCGAGTTATGTGACCACCCATTCACTTTCCACAAGATCTACTCGGAAGACATGCCCTACCATGTGCCGCGCCGCATACAGGCAGCCTTCATGACAAAGAAGGCGGGTCAGGTCGCCCTGCTCGTGGCACGCTGTTTCGTCGTCGTAGCCATCTGGCTCGCATTTGTACCCTGGGCGCACATCAATTTCTTCAGAGCAGCATTCTGGACGACTGATCTTCTCATCACCGCGGCAGGAGGAGGGTCATCGACGTGGACCAACGTGACGAGCGCCGTAATGTCCGCCAGCAATCCACTCTCGTTCTCAGCGCCCGCAGCACCTAGCCCAACCGCTCTACCTCCACCACCATCACTCGGCGCACCCGGCCTCGCTCTCACAGTTTCGGGTCAAGCTCTCATTGGCGGCGTCATCTCCTTTGGCCTCTATGCCACCCCTTGGGCAGGGCTCGGAGGCGGCATCTCGCTGCTACTCGACTGGGCTCTCAGAGCAGAGACGGCCAGCCTGATCCACGACATCTTCCTCGGGCAGGTCCTGACATGCATCATCATCGTCCTCGTCCTGTCGGCGTGGTTCACGCGGGAATGGATCGTCATGCAGATGCCGGCGCAAATACCAGAGCCTGAGCCCGAGCAGGAGAGGCCAGCGCAGGCTCCAGCAGCAAATCACGAAAGACTGCAGCGCCTTCGAGACGAACTGCAGCGTGCTCGCGCGAACCTCGAGGAGGTGCAGAGGATGCGCACAGAATTGGACGAGGTAGGGAACGCAGAGAATCCTAACCTCGCCATTCTGCGGATGGGCGAGCGCGAGGCGGAGCGGGGATGGGACGCAAATCCACTGGGAGAGGAGCCAGACGTCGTGCGACTACGACAAGCGAGACTGGCTGCTTTTCTCGGGCCTGACGGGCGCGCCAATCGGGAACGGCAGCCCGTTCGAGAGGCAGATGGTATCGATACCGAGACTGGACAGCATGCGGAGCCTGTCATTCCCCCTCCCCCACCAACGGATATACCCTGGGATGACCTGCTCGCTCAAGCGACAGCAGATGACGCTTACCGCAATCAGCGCATGGATGTCATGAACCAAGCTATGGACTTCGATGCAGAAGATCATTGGGACGATCCTCCTCCCCCTCCTCCCGTCAATGAGCATGAGCTCCTCCTCGCCGGCCCCAACCCTGCCGATGTCCATCAAGCACTCGCTGCGGTCCAAGGTCAAGCACAAGCAGCAGCTCCTGCCGCACCACCAAATGGCAACGCTGCTGCTGGACCCGCCCCCGATGCAGCTGCTGCTGCCGCCGCCGAAGCAGAAGCAATCGCCGCTGCAGCAGATGCGGCGGACCTCGAAGGTGAGATGGAGGGCATGCTCGAGGCCATTGGCTTCCGTGGTGACCCGGTCCATCTCCTGGCAAACGTCTCCATCGTCATGGCCCTTTGCACCTTCTGCATCGTCGTCGGGGTGGCAATGCCCTACTTCCTGGGGCGCGTCTTTGGCCTGGGCAAAGGTTTCATCGATGTGGTCACTGCGCCCGTCAGGCTCATACGTTTCGTTACGGATCCAGTCTTTGATGCTGCGATCAACGTAGTCATAGGAAAGGGGGTCACTAGAGCAGGTACGCGGCAGAGCGCAGCAGTGACATCGGCGCTTCAAGCCTGGGAAGGATTCCTCGCGCTAGTTCGGACCTCACCCGCTTCAACCACTGCGCCCCACGCCACGCCTACGCCTTTCTCATCAGCCACCAGCGCCTTTGTTGACCGGATTCGCGCCCTGCCAGTCGAAGTGATCCAACCAATCGAGGAACGTCTCGTCTCCACAGACGGCTCAGTCGGACATCGCTCCCTCTGCGTCGGGCTCGGCCACTTCTGGTGGATTGCCCTCCTCGCCCTTCGTCTCATCGGGGAAGACGTCATGCGTCGCCATCAGCCATCCTCGCAACGCCCATCTTGGTGGCTCCGAGATGGCGTCACTCAAGTCCTGATAGTGATCAAGGTACTCATCTTCCTCGCCATCGAGATCGTCGTCTTCCCGATCGGATGCGCCCTCGTGCTTGATCTCTGCACGCTTCCCCTCCGCGGCGTCACGCTACACTCCGCCCTGCTCGCCCCTTTAAACCACCCATTCAGCTTCACCTTCATACGCTGGGCGATAGGCACCCTCTGGATGTTCAGGTTCGGCCTGTATATGAGCCACGTCCGCTCCTTTGTGAGACCGGGGGTATTGAGCTGGATACGCGATCCGGAAGATCCGGAGTTCCAGCCTATCAAGGAGATTCTCGAGCGCAAGGGCTGGCAGCAGCTCCGCAAGATTGGCACGTCGGGGATCATGTATGGGTGCCTGATCCTGGCGCTCGTGGGGTGGAATGTCCAGCTCGCTTGGTGGGCCTGGGGCGAGCGAGTCCTGCCCTTGAGGTTTCCGCACCATTCTTGGGCGCCGTATGACTTGATGTGCATCTTGCTCTTGGTGCCGGCTGGCAACCCGGAGAATTTAGAGGATGCAGCCGCTTGGGCATCGCGTAAGTGGTGGCGAGCGGCAGGGGATGCGCTGCGACTCAGCGGCTACCTCTTCGGCGACGAGGATGATGGCGCCGGTGCGGCCGCTGCAGGCGACACCTTCCTCGCTCGCATCCCAGCAAGCGACAACTCCGTGCCTGGTTCCCCACTGCTCATCCGTATCGATGAGGCAACAGGGGAGCCAATCAGTGAACGTGGCAAGGAGGCCCTGCGCGAACAAGAGGCTCGTATCGAATCCATGCCGGAGCCCAAGGCCAAGTATGTGACCATGCGTCTCCCCACGCATTTCGGGCGAAGAGTCTATGGCTTGCTCTTTCTCAACTGGCTCACGTTCTCCATCGTGGTGCACGCCTTGCTTGGTGCGTTGGTGCTGGGCAGGCGAATCATCAATGAGGGGCAGCATGATGGCTACGCCCTCGCTGTAGGCTGCACATTTCTCTGCCTCCCCTTCGTCGGGGCTCGCTGGGCTTACAAGGGGATTGCGGCAGTCAGACGACGAGGTCAGACTCACGTCGCACGTCTCCGAATCGCACGTCGCTTTCTTCGGCGCTCCTTCGCCGCCGTCTGGCTCACATTGGCTCTTGGCGTCTTCACACCCTCACTCCTTGGAATCGTCCTCGACCAAGTCATCGTGTCACCTCTCCGCCCTCAAAGCACACTCGACAAAAATCAGACGTGCCTTCCTTTTGCGTGGGCCATGGGTCTCCTGGCTCAGGAGCTCTTCGTGTACGGCGTCGCCGACTATCTACCTGCCAATCGACAGGCGCAAGCCGTTCAAGAGCTGCGCCGACGTGGTTGGAAGAGGATACGGGCTTGGCCTGCTACGCGCGACCTTGTCTTGCCCATTGTGGTGGCGAGCCTTGCTGCGATCGTGTTGCCACTGCTGATCGTGGCGAACATCACTGGCAAGGGTGCCTCGCGAGAAAGGGAGATAGAGGCACTCCAGCTCGGTCGACTGGTGGTGCTCGCGGCGGTATTGGCTTGGCTGGTGATGAGGCTCATGGCCATGCATCTTGATCGATTCGATCGGGAGTTGAGGGATGAGGTGTATCTCAAGGCTAGCGAGTTGCGGAATTTCGAGGACGCAGCCGACCAGCAGAGCGCTAACGGAGCGGATCGTGCGCAGCAGGATGAGGAGGCGGAGCAGCAGGACGAGACGCTCGAACTCGATGGGAGCTCGGATGACGGGCAGGTAGCGGTCGAGGGGCGTGTGGAGGAAGTCGCGTTCTAAGCAGGACCCTGAAGCTCAGTCTTCTCAGTGTAGCGGTGCTATGCGACTTGGTCATCATTCATCTATTTGCTTCTATGCTTGCCCGATACTACCTTAATTTTCGCTGTCTGCCTGCTTGCTTCCTATTCTTTCCTTCATCCCTGCCCATCGGCTGAAGACCTCAAGCTACTCTATTGATCCACGTCAGCCCATCGCGGACGGGCAGCAAGGTGACCTCGCATCGATCATCCTTTGCAACGATGTCGTTGAAGCGGACGAGGGCCTCAGCGTTGTCCTCCGCGATGCCATCCACCGAGCCGTAGAGGTCCTTGCGGTCTGACTGCTTTGAGAGGAGCGGGGCGCCCTCTGATCGAGCGACGAAGAAGTCAGTACAGACGCAACATGGCCGCTACTGCAGCAGTAGGCAATTATACTCACTGTAGAGCGTGTTGTCCACCAAGAAGACACCGCCCTTCCTCAGCAGGCCCCCATCCATAATCTGCTTAAAGTACCCCTCGTACCCCGTCTTATCCGCATCAATGAAGACCAAGTCGAATGGCTCCTCGCCGCGCTTTGTCAATTCATCCAACGACTGCTTTGCTGGCCCCGTGACCAGTTCGAACTTGTCGGCGCACCCCGCTCTCTCAAAGTGTGGCTTCACAAAGTCCCCCAACCAAGCGTCCAGTTCCAAAGCTACAATCTTTCCGCCTTCTTTAGCAGGCGGCAGTCGCTCAACCACAGCAAGAGTAGTCGTACCGGTGAACATGCCTACTTCCAGTACCCTCTTAGCGCCAATGGACCTGGCGACGTGAGCGACAAAGTTTCCCTCGTATGCTCCAGCCGACCAGCCTGCCGCCATGGGGAACGTCGTCTTGCCCTCCTTGTGACGCGCTGTCCAGTCTTCCTCGAGGGTGGCTTTGAGGAGGGAAGAGAGGGCTGGCGAAGCGGGTGAAGAGTGGGTGTCGAGGTAAGGGTCGAGGGACGTCAGGATGGAGAGGGCGAGCTGGAGCTGTTTGAGGGCTGAAGGGTCTGTCGATTGGCCCTGCTGCAGCTTGGAGAGGGCCGACGAGACTAGCTTGCTGGCCGAAAGGAGAGGTGTCTCGGCGGGGATGTCGACGTGTCCTGACATGCTTGCAGATGGATGATTGAGTGGATGGAGTTTGGATGGGAGAGACGGAAAGAAGGCAGAGCTGGCCGTCCTCGAGAAGCTTTGATGCGCAGGAAGAACTCAACAACCGACAGGCAACGGACAACGGCGAGGCCGAGAATGCAGGGTCTAATGCGAGCTTACGAGCACGGACCAGCGCCACGTGGTCTGAAGGCGCCCCCCCCCCGAGCTCTGAGAGCAACAGGGCAAGAAGCCGCCACGGTGTTGCGAGCAGTGGCGCGAGGTACCATCTCTTCGAGACGAGAATCACTTCGGGTGCGATTTATGGCATTCAATGAAAGAAGGTACTGAGGATGCTTGCCGCTTGCCTCCCCGGCGACCGGCCTGCTTCGTCTCGGCGATTGCACGCCGCCCGTAAGGCGCGGAGTTGAGCAAGACCCTTACCCCGTACCCCGCATTTCGAACGCGTCGATTCAGATTGAGCTTCCATCGACTCGTCTCAGACCAAGACAGAAGCCCACAGTGTCGCTCAATCGTCGTCAAGAATGGTTTCGAGGGATGGGAAAGGCTCACCACAGAGTCCAAAAACCGTCCTCGCTGAGGAGGAAAGCGCTGCGTCCAATGTGCAGCTACGCCCTCATGCTACAGACAAGCTGGGCGCATCTGCGGTCCACGTCAGCCGTCCTTCCGCCTACGTCACATCTGCGACATATGCCTCCGCAGGGCTAGCGAACATGATATCAGCGACCTCCACAAATCCGTTCGACGTCGTCAAGCTGCGCCAACAGCTCTTGCTCGAGAAGGAGAGGGCCAATTTCCTCAGCGTGGCAAGGGGTATGCTGGGTACCGAGGGAGTCAAAGGGTTGTGGGCAGGGGTGACGGCTGCTTGTTTGCGGGAGGGTAAGATCGCGTCTCCCAAGTATTGCGACTACTTTCTGTCTCACCGACTGACTGACCCTTTCGTACCCACGCGCCAATCAGCCACGTATGGCACGATCCGGATGGGCGGGTACGAGCCCTTCAAGCGCCTCTACACGTCAACATTGCACCTGCCCGAGTCCTCCTTCGCCCTCAAGCTCCTCGCTGGCGTCTCCTCGGGAACAATTGGCTGCCTCCTGTCAAGCCCCACAGATCTAATGAAAGTACGCATGCAAGCCGTCCGTGATCCGGCCATGGGGCATGCCCCACCCTACCGCAGTACGTTGAGGGGATTCGTACAGGTGTACAGGGAGGAAGGTGGCATTAAGGGGCTGTGGCGCGGTGTGGGGCCGAATGTGGCTAGGGCGGGAATATTGACTGCTAGCCAGGTGGGAACGTATGATCAGACAAAGTGGTGGCTGAAGGGGCACTTGGGCTGGGGGGAGGGAGGAAGATTGCATGTTGCTGCGAGCATGGTTGCGGTCAGTAGCGCGCGTAGGGCATTGACATACTCTCGTGACACTTACACCATCCTCTTACTGATCGCGTAGGGCCTCGTATGCTCCCTAGCCTCAAGCCCAGTAGACGTAATCAAGGTCCGCGTAATGAACGTTGCGGCCGACTCTGCCTCGCACGAATCAGCCCTTACCCTCCTCAACAGCCTCCTCCGAACGGAAGGTCCCTTGGCGTTATGGAAAGGCTTCGGGATGTGCTGGGCAAGGCTGGGAACACATACGACCATCTCACTGGTCCTCTTTGAGTACTTCCGCGGGTTGCTCGGAATAAAGCCATTATGATTAGATGCATGGACAACGGTGAAATGGGCGCAAGGAGCCCGACAGATTTAAACAGCTGGCCCGCTTGAGTGACTCTTGATCCTAACTTCGGCAGCTTTATGCCTTCTTTGCCCTGCCTCGCCCTCCCCCGCGCCCGCGTCCACGGCCCCTGCCTCTGCCGCGGCTTGCGACGTGCTCATCATCGCCGTCATCGTCGTCTCCGTCATCACTGGCCTTTCTCTTGACGCCGCTGGCAGCGCCTCTCCCACGTCCCCTGCCACGTCCGCGTCCACGCCCACGTCCACTCGCGGCAGGCTCCCCCTCCTCATCTGATTCTTGACCCCGATCAGCGCTCCCGTTGCTGGCGCCACCACTCGCGACATCCTCCGCCTCTTTGATGCAGCGCGGGCAGAACCATTCTCCGTCTGGTACGGCCTCAAGCGGAGGCGTGAGACAGCCGAGATGCCAGGCGTCCTCGCACTTGTCGCACTCGAGAAGGGAGTCGGCTTTGCTTGGGTCGTCTTTCGAGCAGCCCATGCAGACCTCCGAGGAGGAGTCGACTGCGAATGGGAAACGGGGCAAGTCCGAATAGACTGATCCTGATGGGCGGGCGAGGACTGTGGGCGATTGAGGGGCAGCTGGTGGTTAGCATTGTATGATCTCCTCAGGTCGCGCCGCTCTCTTCGCTCACAAAAGGTGGTGTTCTGTCCTGCGGCAACATCGATCAACCCCACACCGTCCAACGTCTCACATCTGATGGGCAGCGTAGCGCTCCTCGGCTTGCCCTCTCCAAGGCCAAGTTCCCCATTTCCAGCACTCTGCCCCCACGCGACATTCATCGTCGCCTCCTTCCCATGCAGGCCAGGATCCGTCTCGTCCGCAATAGCGAACAAGGTCACCCCACCCAGAGCGGCTTTGCGGACTTTGCAGCCCATCAGCGACTGCATGTACCGGAAGGAGGTCCATCCCTGTCCTGATCCACCATCACCACTCGTCTTCCATTTGCCTGCGAGGTAGTAGGTCGCTGAATTGTCGATGACCACTGTACTGGTCGGACCAGCCACAATGTCCGCTGCACGGGAGGCCACATTCTCCCTTGCAAAATGCGGCACCAAAGCAGGGGCATAGCGATCCTGTGCGTCTCCTAGCCCCAAACGGCCATACCCTGCGAATCCCCACACGTAGCAGAAGCCGTCCTTGTCGAGGCAAATGGAGTGCTGCTGTCCACATGAGATAGCCACAATGTGCTTCTCGCCCAGCCCACCGGCTTTGACTTGTGTGGGGGTAGACTCTTCAGCGAAAGCCATACGATTACCGCTGACAAAGTGTTCTCCGGTGCGCCCGTTGCCTAGCTGACCCTTCTCCATTGAACCGCACGCGTAGACTTTGCCAGAGGCGGTGAGGAAGAGGCTGAAAGTCAACCCTGCCGCAACCTGGATCACAGGGTCGGATCCTTTAGACCATGGTGCCCCTTCGATGCGCGTGAAGATCTGTGTGTCGCCTGAGCGAGGCAGGGCGATCTGTGAGTTGGCGTTTGACCCTGAAGCGTAGACTTGACCGGAGCGAGTGACGAGGAGCGTGTGCGAGCGTGAGCATGCGGCGTGGATTATGTCGCCTTTGGGGGAGGAGTCGAGGGCGGGAAGGAAGTTGCGCGAACGGGAAAGGTGGGTGGGACTGTCTACTGAGATGCCGCCTTGCTGGCCTTCGAGCGGGGAGATGGGTAGGCCTGCAGGCGCGCGGGCAAGAGGTGATGTCGTACGACGTGAGAATGGACAATAGGGATTGGTGATCAAGCGCGGTACTGACCGCATTGCCCCTTCTCATTGCGCCCGTAGACGAATGCGTCGCCCTGCACCGTGACAAAGACGGCGTGGCATGCGCTGTGTCCCGAGAAGATCTTGGTGAATTGAAAGTTGGCAACTTCTCGGAGGATGTGAGGCATTGGGAGATCAGGTGAGGCTCTGTGCGGCGTCAATATTGGCAAAGAAGCAAGTCAGCTGGAGGAACTGATTGACCGCAGCTCCAATGCTCTTGATTGCTGGGGAGGGTACTCACGGCTGCTCTCCCGCTCCCTTCTTCCTCCCAAGATTAGGCCAGTCTGTCCCTCCAGCAATCAAGACTGTGAGCGGGAAGTGGCATGACAGTCTTGATCAACGACCATCGCATCGGCATTGGCCTCTCACGGAGCATTGCTGCCTTGGTCCTACTCACTTCGACCCCACTGGCTCCCCCCCGCTCCGGCAGCATCGGCATCGACGGCCATTATAGTGTTGTTCTCGTTGACGTAGATTCTGACGCCGAATGCTTCGTGTTGCCTTCAATCCTGGCGCTGTCACCAATTTCGGAAATCGTCTGCGGCTGCAAAGACCCTTCGCACGAGTCGCGTAGCAGAGACGTTTCTTGCGCGGCGCTAAGGGTCCGTACCACTTAGAGCAACCTTCACGTCGCGTCCACAACAGACTTTCTCGTGGGCCGTCGGTCGTCAGCTGGGGAAAGGTCTGCGAGTCGCGTCGGCCTTTGCGCTTTGGTGCGGCTCTCGTGGAGGTCTTCGCGATGTCGCGTGACTGGTGTGCGAGAGCGCTTTGCTTTGCAGCTGGAACGAGCGGCTTTTTGGACGACGACAAGATGAGTCTGTTGATCGTAGCGCGGATTGGATGGCAGGGTCGAATGAGTCGAGGCGCGATGTCGTCCGTCCACTCCGTCTCGCGCATCGAGACGGACCAAACCCGTCGCATGGCCGGGTGGATTGGGCGGGGGACCAGCCGCGAGCCGCGAGGTGAGTCGGACGACAGCCCCTCCCCCCCGCACCTATGATACTTCATTTCGAGCGTCGAAGCCCCCGTCTCACAACGACTTCAGAATCAGTCCACAATCAATGTCCATTCATTCTCGCAAGCTGTGCTTGTGCTCATGTACAAGGGATAGATCGCTGGTCCGTACTCCCCCGTTCCAGCTGATGGCCTACCGCACGAATCACTTCTTCCCCTTCTTTTTGTTCTTCTTCTTAGCGCTGCTGCCGTTACCACCACTGGCGCCAGCGACACCACTGCTTGGCCTGCCTGTCTCAGTCGCGGTACCACTCGTGCCCTGCGGCTGCTGTCCAGCTACGCCGCCCGATGAAGATGGTCGCGATCCTGGGCTCGGCAAGTCTCCTGCGCTAGCCACCAGGCTTCCCTCTCTTGATCTCCCACCGCTGCTACTCGTCGTACGTCTCATCAACGAGGCGATACGGGTGCGCATCTTGCCTCCACCCGCAGCGCCAGAAGACGAGGTGGTCGAAGGCGCAATTGAAGCGGCGTCTCCGGCGGCGACGCCGCTGCTCGTGCGCGGACGAGAGGGAGGCGCAGTACCCGACGTGCTGGTGGAGACAGCTGGCGCATCCACACCGAATGCCAGTCGATCGTTGCTTTCGAGCTCCTTCTCCTCTTGCTTCTGCGCCTTGACCTCATCCACTACTGCGGGCATCGCCTCTGCCTCAGTCTCCTGTGCGGCCTCGACTGCCGCTGGCGGAGGTGGTAGTGCAGGGGTGGACGTCGGCGAGACCGCGTTCGCCATCGCGTCGGAGTCGAGTTGCGAAGGCGAGACGACGCCTAGCATGCCGGGAGCGGGAGGTGACGAGGTTGCCGCAGTGTCATTATCCTCGTCTCCCTCGGCTGCTGACGCTTGTGCGGCTGCGTTTGCCTCGACCGGAGCCTTGGCCTTGCCGTTGTTCGCAGTATCTTCGCTGCCCTTCAACTCCTCAGTATCAGCCTTCTTCGCCTCCTCCCCAGCATGCTCGTTCTCGCGCTCCTTGTCCGCCCTCTCCCTATCCGTCTCGACCTGCGCCGCCCACATAGCGGCGTATCTGCCCCCCACCACGGCCACCAACTCCTCATGCGTTCCGCTCTCCACTACCCCGCCAGCCGAAAGCACGATGATCTGATCCGAATTGACAATCGTACTCAACCGATGCGCAATGGTCAGACTGGTCTTGCCCTCCATGAGCGTCTGCAATGCCACCTGGAGATGACGCTCCGTCTGCGAGTCCAAGGCGCTGGTCGCTTCATCGAGAAGCAAGATGGGCGGGGCCTTTAGGAAGGTACGGGCGATGGCGACCCGCTGTTTCTCGCCACCCGAGAGACGCACACCGCGCTCACCGACTACAGTGTCCATTCCTTCGGGGAAGGCTTGAATCTTATCCAGGATCTGGGCGGCGGCTGCAGCAGCCTCGACTTCCTCGTCCGTCGCAGGCGGCTCCGTACGACCGTATCCAATGTTGGTGCGGATCGAAGTGTTCAGCAGTCCCGCTTCCTGTGGCACGACTCCAATGGCTTTGCGCAGGCTAGCTTGCGTGACTGTTCGAATATCCTGTCCGTCTATCAGGATCTGGCCCGAGGAGGGATCGTAGAAGCGATACAGGAGCTTGAGGACTGAGGATTTTCCAGCGCCGCTCTCACCAACGAGGGCAACGCGTGATTTGGGCTTCATGGTGAAGGAGAGGGACTTGAGCGCATCGACTTTTCCGTCGTAGCTGAAGCGTACGTCGCGAAACTCGACGACTCCCTGCTTGACTTCGAGATCCGTTGCGCCTGGGATATCCTTGACGTCCTTCTCCTCTTGAAGGAGCGCAATCAGCTTGTCCGTATCGACGAGCGAAGTCTGAATGACGCGGTAGAGGGTGGACAGCATATTGAGTGGCGTATAGATCTGCGCCAGGTAGGAGATGAAGACGACAAAGTCGCTGCTCGTCGCATAGCCATTTGTGACATCGTAGGCCACGACGAAGAGCATGAGGAGCGTGCCGACCGAAAGGACAAGGTTTTGCACCAAGTTCAACGCGTTGAGACTCGCGCTGACCTTCCACTCTGCGCCTTGGTAGTCGATAAAGGCAAGGCGATACCGCTCGGCTTCGTAGCTTTCGTTGTTGTAGGATTTTACCGTCTCCCAGTTGAGGAGCACGTCGGTGTGAATCGCTCGCGAGACAGAGTCCTTGTTGTTTGCGTCTCGCCTCAACGTTGTACGCCACGTCGTCATCTTGACGGAGATGGCCGTGTAGACTGTCATGATGGCAAAGAGGAGCAGCCCGACCTGCGGACCAAAGGTGACCGAGAGGAATACGGTAGCGATCGCGATGTCGAAGAAGATGGGCGCGATCTGGAAGACGAGGTATTGAAAGAAGCTGTTTATCGAGCTCCCCCTATCAAGGATACGCAGTACCTCTCCCGTCTTGCGCTTGGTGTGGAAGGCCATGGAGAGGTCCAAGAGATGTCTGAAGGCCATGAGGGACATGGATCTGTCGGAGTATTGCTGGAGAGGAAGCCAGGCAAAGTTCTGCGCCACGGTGAGGAGACCGCCAGAGCCCTGCAGACACTTGAGAAGGGCATAGCCGCCGATGAGCCACCAGATACTCAAGCTCGTCGATGCTGTACCACCGCTCTCTGTCGAGGCAAGGCGGTCGACTATCTTGCCTAGTACGATGGGGACGGCAATGTTGACTAGGCGGCCGATGAGGAGCAGACCGACGCAGCATAAGGCCAGAAGCTGGAGGAGTGGGCTCTTGGAAGGCCAGAGGTAGGGAAAGAGCATGAGGATGCGGCTAAAGAAGACGCGGAATGTTGGCGGAGGGGGCGCTGAGGCCATGCTGAGGCCCATGGAAGCATTGGCAGCTGAAGCCGCCGATGGCGCCGTCGAATTCTTATTTGCAGCACTCGACTTGTTTGGCGTCGACGTGCCATTCGACGAAGGTCCTGCAGACGTGGTTCCTCCATAGTCTGCTGGCTGGGCACGCGTCGCAGAGAGGAGAGCCGTGGACTCGCCCGCAGCAGAAGCGCTCGCGGCATTGCTGGCCAGCCGATTATCTGTAGCGGCCGGCGACGGCTCAGTAGTCTCGCGCTCGTTTGCCGAGATGCTCGCAAGAACGACGAGAATCGGCCAGAACACTAAGACCCTCCCCATCTGAATGCCCAGCTGCGCCCACGTCCACGGAGTCAACTCCTTCCACTGCGCAGCGTCGCTGCCGATGTCCAGCGCATACGCGGCCAGCATGGCGACATCCGATACTCCACCAAGCGTCGCTGCCCACCAGACAGCTCCGATGCTATAAACTCCTGGACCATGCTGCCTCTGCTGCCATGCAAGAAGCACAGGCAGTGAGCCGATCCCCACAAGGCCCAGGAGGGACTGGTACTCCACATTATGCCACCTCTGCAGAGCGGGGGTCCATGTCTTATCAGGCACGACGGCTCTGACGACTAGTAGGATGCCTGACGCCAAGAAGGTAAGCGCGAGAGCTGCGAGGCTTAGCCCCAAGAGGTTGGAGCGTCGCCGCCGTGGTCCTTCGGAGGAGGAAGGATCGATGGCTAGGGCGAAGCAGAGGACTATCAAGATGAGCGACACGGGCTGGGCGAGACGGAGCAGCTCCAGCCATGACTGCAAGGCCGTTGAGGCCTCCATGGCTGCTGCTGATGATGCTTCGACGAGGTGACGAGACTGAGACAATGAATGGGATGAGTGCACGCAGCAACCGAGCGCAGCGCGAGGGGCTTGCAAGTCGAGTCCGCTCGGGCCTTGTGTCCTCAGTCCGCCTTCGAGCTCAGCCAAGCTCGATGACCAAGCGTTGCCCCCTCCTCCTCGAGTCTTCAACGCCTTCATCACTTCAAAGGCACAACGAAGTATAGATCGATGAATTCGTTGTTGTCGCTAAGTAAACTGAAAGAGAGATTGGAGCGATCTGAAAGGGCCACATCACATCACTTGGATAGTCTATGTTTTCGAGTCATTTGAAGTTACCTCCTCCTCTCCACTTACTGCTGCTGCTGAAGGGCAGCCAACACTCTCTGCTTCGTGCCCTCATCCAATCCAGCAGCCAAGGCGTTAATCTGCGCCAACGCAGCATCCCTCTTCAAGCCCTCGAGCGCCTCTACAAGGGCAGCCTGCTTCTGCTCAATCAAGCCTGCCATGTCTCCATCCTCCACATCCTCGAGCCCGACCTGAATGACCGACTCGAGGAAAGTGCGAGCCTCGACGCTGGACCATCCAGGCCTTGCCTGCATGATGAGCTCCATGCTCTTCTCCTCTACAAGGCGACGACGCAGCCTCTGGTAGAAGTAGCGACGCGACTCGCTCCAAGGTACTGCCTGGCGGATGACGCCCATCGCTGCCATTCGGCCCGTCTTGTCGTGCAGGTCGGCGTAGGCGACCGCAATGGCGTTGAAGATGGGGGAAAGCTCCTTTTCTCGAGCAGCGCTGGCCTGCTTGTCGCCGCTCTTGACGAGCTCGGCATAGCGTGAGTCGAGTCGCAGCATCGTCTCGCGTTGCTTGTCGTGGCGATACTTGACGCTGACGATTCCCTCGGGCTCGAGCACACCGCCGCGGGAGGTGGGGTCGGCGTACATCTCCATCATGCCGTTCTCGTTGATCGTGCGGTCGATGACGACCCAAGCACCACCGCGCAGCTCGGCGCCAGGGGGCAGGTAGACGAACACAGGTTGCTTGAAGTTGACCAAATTGTCCACGATCATGCTGCCGAACTTGAGGATCTGCTGGAACATGTCCTCCTGTCCACCAGAGAAACCACGCCAATTGGCCAGAATCATAAGCGGCAAGCCCTCACGGTTGATGTCAGCAATGGCCTGTGCCGTCTTGTGTGCCGAGTTGGGGTACCAGACCTGGCCAGCCTCCATGATGCGCTGCTCGTTCGAGTTGGGGTTAGCCGGGTCCGCAGGCACGACGCGCTCGAGCGTGCGAGTCTCGACGGCGATGACACCCGTGGGGATACCACCGAGGCGGGCTCGACCGACGACGACGGAGGTAGCCCAGCCAGCGAGGGTCTCCTGCCACGACCCCTTATCGAAAATACCGCTGAGCCACGTCTTGCCGTCTTCGGCGAGGGTGCCATCGAGGAGGTGGCGTGGGTCGTAGGGGCCCTTGGGAGGAGTGTAGCCGACGGGACGATCCCACCCGTCTTGGTTGTTGAGGCTCAGAGGCAGGGCGGCATGGCGAGCCGACGGAACGTATGACAGCCAGCGTACGAAGCTCTTCATGGCGGCCAGGTCGTCTGCGGCAGTCAGGTGCGAGACGCCATTGCGGTACATGATCTGAGGGCCACCGAGCTGCAGGTTGCTGGTGTAGACTTCGCGACCAAGCAGCTTGTTGAGGGCCTGGTAGCCCGTGAGGATCATGGGCGACCCCTCGACCTGGATGACACGCTCACCGAGACGAGCGAGGTAGGCACCGATACCGACGGAGCGACCGGTGACGATGGTAGTGGTGAAGATCTCCTGCGTGGCACGCGACGTCTCGCCGGCAATGAGACCAGAGCCGGAGAGACACTCGACACCGAGTCCCTGCTGCAGTCCAATGACGTCGGTGATGACGTGGTGACGCTTACCGTCAGTCGCCACCGTAGCCTCGGTAACGACGCTAGCCGCGGCTCCCTTGGCGTTGAGCTTCTCCATGCCCGCGTCGTCGAGGTAGAGGTACTCGAAGCCCTTGGTCGGATCATTGTTGACGAATTTGACCTGGAAGAGGTCCAGAGGCTCCGTAGCGAGACCGATGCGAGCACCCGAGTTGGCAGAAACGTAGAGACGAGGGATCTTGCGCTGACGAGCAAGCTTCGAGGCAGCAGCAAAGAAGCGGTCCTCTGCGGGACCGAAGGAACCAGCCTGAATTGTGACGTCGTTGGCGATGATGACGAGCTGGCGTCCCTCGGGGTATTCGGGAGTCTTGGCGGTGATCAGCCAGGCGACCATGCCAATCTTGTTGGTGCCGGCCGGTCGCTGAGTCTCTCGCAGGTTGTCCTCCTCCTCGTCGAGAACAAGCTCAGAGACGGCCGAGAGCGGGTCCTCAGGGGCAGCAGGGACGCCCTTCCAAGATGCACGCAGGGCCTCGCGGAAGACGGCGACGAGGTCGTGGCAGAAGGTCGTCTGCAGAGCGTGAGCGCGAGCACGGCGAGTCTGGAGCGCGACGCGGGGCTCGTAGGCAAAGGTGGCGTTCTCGCCATTGAGGCGGCCAGAGCCAAAGAGGCACTTGAGGTTGGTGCGGCCAGAGTCGTTGACGTGCTCCTGGTAGCCCTCGAAACGAACCTGGAAGCCAGTCTCGTTGAAGATGAAGAAGCGCAGGGGCATCCTCGAACCGTCCTTGCGAGTGAGGACGAGACGGATCTCGGCGTTGGTGACGCGCAGGCGGAAGAGGCGAGGACCGTGACGCTCGACGAAGCCAGCAAGAGTTTCCGACACCTTCTCGAACTCGACTTCGTCGGGAAGGTCGTAAAGGAAGGACAGGAAGATGTGGTTGTCGTCCGACCCACGCATGTCGGGGCGACCCTCAGCGACCTCCAGCATGTCAAGGACATCGGAGAGCATCTTGTCGGTGCTAGCAACAAGGAAGTCGGTCGCGTTGCCGCTGGTGATGCGCCCCGGACGAATGAGTGCACGAACGAAGAAGCGCATGTCCGAAGGGTTCTGGCGGCTACGAGCGTAGTAGAGGTGGATGGCGGACGAGGTGATGGGCACGGGCACGATCTCGAAGTTCTTGACAAGACGGCTGAGCTCGAGCTGGTAGGCGAGAGCGGGCTCGATGTTGCGGATAGCACGCTCCTCCTCCCACTTGCCGTCCTCGGAGCGGCGCAGCGTCGTGAACCACGGGTATTGGCCAGGCTGGCACTGGAGGAAGGTAACTCGGCGCACGCCGGCAGCCTCAATGTTCTTGGCGAACTTGTTAGTGTATGAGACGAAAGCGTCGCGAGCCTGCGAGTCGTTGACCTCCGCGTCATCTGTGATGGCGATGTTGATGACGTTGACGGGATGCGAGGGCTTAGCGCCCTTGAAGGTGCGGCAGACCTTGGGCAGGACGTCAGAGAGATCCGAAATGATGCCACAGCTAGTCATGAGACCCTCGCGAACTTCGGGCACGGCATTGTTCTTCTTCTTGAGAGCTTCGAGGTCCGTCTCCGAGGCCTTACGCTCAGCCGCAGGCTCACCAGCATTGGCGAGCTGGAATTGCCAGCGGAGGACGGCTCGATCTTCGGCGCTGAAGTCCTCAACGGCGTAGTCAAAGTGCACGAGATCGTAGGCGCGGTAGGCACGCAGGACGTAAGTGACCAATGCGGCAAAGGCGATGGCAGGCTTGCGCGAGCCCCAGAAGGAGTGCAGGACGTCGTAGACGGAATACTGCGAGTCGGCGAGCTCGCGAAGGACATTGACGTTGGGCGTGTGGTACTCCTCGTCGTCACCGTACTTGCTGAACGATACCGAGGCCTTGAGGATGCCCTCCATCTGCGCCTTGCGGTCCTCGAGGCTGGGCAGGTGAGCGGCAATGGCCACCTCACGAGCCTTGAGGGCGACGGGAGCGACGGCCTTGCCCTCGAGGGTGGCGAGCTTGTTCAAGACCTCAAGCATCTTGGAGCCCTCGGCGCCGCGAGTGAGGTATGGCGTCTTGGCGACGTACTTGTCCAGAATGGCGAGGACAAGGCCATTCTTGCGTGAGAGTCCGAGGTGAGAGTGGACTTGTGCGACGACCTTGGAGAGATCGTCTTCTGCCTCCTTGCGCAGCTCGAGGACGATGTCGGCCTCGCCGGTGAACCTCGACTCGACGGCGTAGTACTGCTCGAGGAGTGCGGCGAGGGCTGCAGCCTCGTGAGCCTGGAGGCCACCGGCGTAGCTGTCCAGAAGGTCGGTGAAGGGGGCGAGCGTGGTCTCGACCTGGCCACGCACAGCTACGTCAACGCTCTCGCGGAGGAAAGACTCGACTACCTTGCGGATGCGGGAGGCAGGGAACTCACCGCCACGCTTGGAGGCGGCGTCGAGGTGGGATCGGACGGTCTCCTCGAGCTTGGCGGGCATACGGCTGGAAAGGGCCGACAGAATGCGCTGAGACTGGCCGAAGGGAAGAGCAGGGTCGCGAAGAAGCTGGTCGAGCTGAGCCAGGGCGGCATGCATGGTGAAACTCTGGTCGAATCCTTCGAGGACATCGGTGAGGACCTCAAGGGCGTGGGCGTAGCGCTGTTCGGGCTTCTGGCCGACAATGACGGGCATGCCAAAGTCGGGGAGCTGACCGCTGAAAGGCTTGGCGTGCTGCACCTTGCTGGGATCGTCGAGGGCTAGAATACCGAGGACATCGCCCTGAGCAATGCTGGTACCGGGCGACTTGACCCATGAGACGATGGCGTCTTCTGCGGCGATGAGGGGCAGGTACATCTTCATGACCTCAATCTCAGCGAGGACGTCGCCGGCGTTGACGTGGTCGCCGCTGTCGACGAGGAGACGCTGCAGCTTGCCGGGTGAGGGGGCTGTGATCTGCGTAGGGTCGTTCTCCTCCTCAATGATGCAGGTCCTAGCGTCAATGCTAAGGCGCATTGAGCCGACTTCTTGCTGGAAGTAGACGGGATGAGATTTGCCTCCGCCCATAGTCATGAGGAGACCACCATCGGCCAGCTGGCGCAGCGAGACGAGGATGCGGACGCCGTTGAGGAAGAGCGACCACGTCGACTTGGAAGCGCGCGAAGCCGTGAAGGAGTACTTGACGTTCTCGTGAATGAACTCGATGTTGGTGAAGACTGACTGCAGTGTGGTACGAGGAGGAACCTGACCCTTGCTGAGGATGCGCCTGTAGTTGTCTTCGCACTCGCTGGCACGGAGATGAGCGTGGACAGCTGCACCAGCAACGACGGCCAAGTCGCGAGGAGGCCTCTCGGCGGCGAAGCGCTCAACGATGAGACGGTCGAGCCAGCCAGTGTTGAGGCTGTTGCCGATGAAGGTGGGCGTCTCGAGAAGTCGGATGAGGTACTCGACAGTGGTACGGAAGTCACCGCGAATGGAGAGCTCCTTGAGCGAGATGATCATGTTCTTGCGCGCTTCGTCACGCGAAGAGGGCGAGTACGCGAACAAGTGACCGAACTGCGAGTCTGCAAACTCGTGAAGACCACCAGAGGCTTGGACTGAGAAGTAGCCCCAGACGGAGTCGGAGGAACGGAAAGTGAGCTCAGTGAGGGCTCCCATTCCCGGCTTGAAGCCGGTGTCCGGGTTCTCGGCGGTGATACGGCAAGCGACGACGTGACCCTTGGGCTGAGGCTTGCGCTGCTTCTTGTGCGACTCGGGGTCGACAAAGTCGAAGTCAATGGGGTCAGAGCCGCGGGGGTCCATGCCGTAGAGCGTGCGGATGTCGCGGATGCGGTTGAGAGGAATACCCATCGCGACTTGCAGCTGGGCGGCGGGAATGTTGACTCCAGACACCATCTCGGTGGTAGGATGCTCGACCTGGAGACGAGGGTTGAGCTCGAGGAAGGCAAAGTCGCCCGAGTCGGGAGAGTAGAGCCACTCTACGGTACCGGCTGAGACATAGCCCACAAGCTTGGCAAGACGTACGGCTGCCTTCTCCATGTCATCGCGAGCTTGCTCAGGCGCAATGGTGACGGGAGCTTCCTCGATGATCTTCTGGTGACGACGCTGGACGGAGCAGTCACGACCGAAGATGCTGATGGCGTTGCCGTACTGGTCTGCGAGGAGCTGGACCTCGAGATGGCGAGCCTTGCCTGCGAGCTTCATGACGAAGATGGGCGAGCCGGGAACTTCGCCGAGGGCAGCATTGTAGAGCTGCTTGAACTCGTCGGCGCTCTTGCACATGCGGATACCTGGCGGAGGTGCGGAGCAGTAGAGAGGGGGCGTCAGCAGAGTGACCTTACCATCTCGCGACACGCGTGCTCACCCTTTCCACCACCACCCTCGGAGGCCTTGATCATGACGGGGAAACCAATCTTCTGAGCCTTTTCGAGTCCCTCCTCAGCTGAATGAATGCACGCCTGCTGGTAGACGTCGTCGGAGACGGTGAGGAATCCCTGCTCGCTCATCATCGTCTCAGTGATGCCGGTTCCCGACCAAGGCATGCAAGGTACGTCTGCATGCTGGGCGACGATGGTTGACGAAATCTTGTCACCGAGGGATCGCATCGCTGAACCAGGAGGACCAATGAAGACGATCTTCTGAGGCGAGGCAGCCAGAGACTCTGGCAGACGGGGATTCTCAGAGGCATGACCCCATCCGGCCCAGACTGCGTGTACGCCGGCTCGCTCAGCAATGTCTACGATGAGGTCGACATTGGCGTAGTTGTTGTTGTTGGAACCTCCGGGCACCTCGACGTACTGCTCGGCCATGCGAATGTAGTCGGCGTTGACCTTGAGGTCCTCGGGTGTGGCCATGACGGTGAACTCGATGGCGCGCTCATCTCCGAATGTCTCGTAGGCCCACTTGCGGATGGAGCGGATCTCTTTAACGGCGGCGATACCGTTGTTGCAGATGAGGACCTTGGTAATGACAGTGTGGCCGCCTTGCTTGCGCACAAAGTCAGTCACGGGACCAGGAGGTGCCGAATCAAGGACGTTGCCGCCTGGTGAGCCACAGAAGACAGGGAGGCAGAGATGGTCAGCTACGGCTTGCTCAGCTCTCTATAGCCGCACGCAAGCTCACCAAAGAAGTGCTGGACTTTCTCATGGCTGACAACGACGGAGTGAGGAGGCGTGATGGCGCCGCTTCCCTCGGACTCGCCTGAGGCGTTGACGCCAAGGAAGTGCGCCGACGACGACGTCTCAGGCTTGCCTCGCTGTGGCACGCAGGGGGAGAGGAGGGGGCATAACATGTCAGCATTGTGCCCTACCATGTAAGCGCCAGCCCCGCACCGCGCTCAACTGACCTGAATCTTGAACTCGTACGAAGGCGAGGCAGTCATGCCAGTCGGGCCCATGCCTTCGCCGTCGGCGGCGTTGCCGTTGCTGCTAGTCGCTACGGGTGCCATGATGACTTTTGTCGCAACTCGTCTTCACAACGAGATCGCGATTGGGTCGTGAGGAGGAGAGAAAAGGATGGTCGAGGTTGATGGTGGGGTGGGGTGCGCTGGGTCGTGTGGTGTTGCTCTCAGATCGCCTCGAATTTATGGGGCTTAACCGAGAGGCACGGGAGAAGGGTTCAGGGCCGAGTGGCTGGGACCAACGGCGTCTATAGAGGTCGAGGCGCGGTTCTTGGTGATGGTGTTGAGGCAGAAGCTGGCGAGAAGGGTAGTAGGAGGAACAGTAGCCTCGACTCGCAATTGAGAGGATGAGGGAGGATGATGAGAAGCAGTCAAGCAACTCAGCACCACCTGGCTGGCTCCAAGGCGGACTCGACGACGCGGACTCGACGACCCAACACTCTATTGCCCGCTCGCCGCCGTTGCCGCGCCCCGAGGGAGGCAGCAGCCAGCCAGGGCGGCAAGGCGGCAGAACTACGGAGTGTGGGGTGGCTTCGAGCGATTTTTGAGCCAGTGCCGCGAGCAAATCGAGTGGAGTGGAGCCGTGACCCATTCCCCAACGCGAAGAGACCACGGCCCGCATATCGTAGCCCCCCTCGTCGCCACACTCGCACACCAAGATGGTAGCTGTTCGAGGGTTGCAGAGCGGCGGATGCTTGCAGAGAGGGGAGAGAGAGTCAGTGCCCCTTGCCATGCGACCTGAGTGCATCAAGAGTCGACGATACGGCCGAGCGAAGGGCGCGTCCGTGGCCTTGGGAGCTGACTATCGCGACGCATGGAAACGAACGAGATAGAGTTTCATCAAAGGAGGGCAGCTTCTTCTTCGTGCTATCAGCAATCAGCAGAGAATCAAGGGACGAGATGGAAAGAAAGGTGTCCTGACCCTGCCGAAGGAACTGTGGCTGAGACAGCTCATCAGGGTCAAGACCACGCTGAACACGGTGCGAATGGGACACCGTCATGATGAGATTGCATGATGTCCGCACAACATGAAGTTTTGCCCCACCTGTCTACCTCCTGAACACCCTCACTCAAGCCCTCGTCTTACTGGCCCTGCCCCTGGGCCTCTCCCTGACGACCATCTTGTTCCCCTTCTTCCCACCGGGCTTCCTCGTCCTCTTGCCCTGCAAGACACCCCACTTGCTTCTCGGATGCAAGTTCGACTTGCTCTTACCACGACCACCACCATGCGGGTGATCCACCTTGTTCATCGCCACACCACGAACCTTGGGACGACGGCCGAGCCAGCGTGAGCGGCCTGCCTTGCCCAGACGGACGTGCTGGTGGTCGATGTTGGATACGCGGCCAATGGCGGCACAGCAGTTGACAGGGACGAGGCGAACTTCACCCGACTGAAGCTTGACTTGGGCGTGAGAGGTGGTCACCATCGCTGAGTTGGTTGCCCCATTTTCTGCTTCGCCCTCTGCTGCTGCCGCCGCCGTGGCCGCAGCCTCGTCCTCCTCCGTGTTCTCATTCGCTGAGCTTCCCTCTCCGAGCGGCGTCTTCTGCGCCTTCGAGCGGTTTGTAAAGGCAATGAGCTGTCCCGATGAGCCTGCACTGCGCACCAGCTTGGCGGGGCCGTTGGGCATGAGGGAGATGGCGTGGATCATGGTGCCGATGGGGATCAAGTGCAGCGGCAGAACGTTGCCTGCTCGAATAGCCTTGGTCCTGAAGATACCCAAGTCAAGTGCCGAAACGGATCCCTCAGCCCCCGACCCGCCTACAGCATCGTTGGTACGGTAGCTCTCGACTGTGTCCCCTGCTCGCAATCCTTCAGGAGCCAGAATGTAGCTCTGCTTGCCCGTCTCCTTGTGCTTAACAAGGGCAATATGTGCTGAGCGGCCAGGGTCGTACTCGATTCGGACCACTTCTTGGGAGCCAGCCTCCCAGCGATAGAAGTCTACTAGACGAATCCGACGTCGTACCCCGCCGCCGCGCCCACGGACCGTCACATGGCCGTGATGGTTGCGACCGCCCGTGCTGCGCTTAGCGCGAGTGAGCGAGCCTGGAGAAGAGAGCGATGATACGCAAATCAATATCTGCTCTGAAAAGAATCATCTCGCTGCCCCTCGTACTCACGCTCCGGGCTACCCTTGTGCAAATGCGGGTTCAAGTTGTACCTCACCCAACGCAAGGAAGGCGTGAGAGGCTTGAAGGTCTTGAATTGCCTATCCACTCTCACAAAAGGCGAGACAGTCTCCTGCTTCAGGCCCATCTGCGCTGCCAGTGTGTTCTCCTTCTTCGCCTTCTTTGCGTTCTTCTGGGCCTTCTTCTTCACTTGGCGACGTTCTTTGCGACTAGCCATGGAGGGAGGACGCCATTGGTGGGCTGCAGCTGCTGATGATGGAGGGGGAGAAGGAGTCTCTACGACTGAGAGCGAGTGAGAGCTCAGGCTGCCGCCAAGACCTCTACGAATGGAAGTGGTGGTCATTGAGCGCAGAGAGGAGGGATTGCGATGCAACCTCGCCATCGACGATGGTGCAGACGCCGCCGCTGATGCTGATGCTGTTGACGATGATGAGGCTGCTGCTGCTGACGTGCTCGTCGCCATAGACCAGAGGCCCCTCAGCGAGGAAGCTCGCTGGGCCAGCAGCGATGTCATGCTGCGCTGAGTGGTAGTTTGGGCGACGACACGACGAGAAGATGACAAGACGGAGGCTCAGGCGGACAGTCGGGCGGGCGGACGGACGGGCGAGGCGACAAAGTGAGAGAAGCCTCGACGCCCGCCTCCCTCTTCCGCTCGGCCCTCTCACCGCACACATCACGTGTGAACAGTCCTAACATCGCTCAAAGACGATGGTATTGATGAATCATGATCAATTCGTCTGTGCAGGACGTCAGCACAGGGGGAGCATAGAGTGTTGGCCAAAACTTTATAATAACCACCGCGCTCGACTTGGAGGCTCTACCCAACGGGCGGCAGTCGAAGCAGCTTCTCACAGGCGTTGCTTCATCTAGCCAAGTCGTTTATGTCGCGAGCCCATGGTGAAGGCGGTCAAGGACAAGATAAATCTTGGCGATAGGAAAGGGAAATGGAGGGGAAGGAAGGGGAGGAATGGAAAGGCAATGAGGGATGACTGGTGAGGGGTGAGGGGTGAATGGGGAAGAGGACGGACGGGGTAGCTTGGTGCGGAGGGGGTTGGCCAACGAGTGATGTCGTCGCTGCTGCATCGACCATCTCAATCTTCCTCGAATCTTCACCCGCTTCATCTTGTCTGCACAATCAACATCGACCCTGATGGGAATCGATGCTCCTTGTCATTGGGTGCACCCTGCAGAGAGGGGCAAAGTAGTAGATCGCCTACCAAACTGAGAACTCCACCCTCTCGTGGACGGATTGGTTCTGCCAGTTGGTGAGGTGAGAAGATGATGCTGCGTCGTATGAGTGTACAAAGAGAAGAGGAGGCTGGGAGCGAGCGAGGAGTCTAGGCGGTCGTTTGTCGACGAGCGCTTAGACTGGAGGGCAGGAGGGAAAGGGGGAAGACGGTGATCAGCAAAGGGATCGCATGTCGCTGTTCACTCGCGCGCCGCACTCACTGTTGCTGGGGTACAGCATCACGCGAACGCTGGCACCGAAAGCCTTGGGGGGGATGTTGGTACGGAACTTGGAGCGAACGACGCCCGAGTTGCCGTGTGCGCGGGTGACGCGACCCCAAATGACGCGGACCTTGGAGCCCTTGCGGTCGGTGGGAGCCTTGTAGACGTATGCAATGCGCTGAAAGAGGGGAAGGAGGGAGGAGAAGGTGTGAGCTCGTGCGTTCGGTAGTAACAGGTGGTTGCAGCTTGGTCGTCGGCCCACGCCCTCCCGTCTCTTCTCCAGCATGCGCTTTCAGCTCCATCCTGCCAATGCCCATCGACTTCTCATCATGAATCGATGGCTGACTTTGCCCATCGCCATACTGAGCAAAAGGATGCGACGTCTTGGCAGCCTTTCTCCCTTCCTCTCGTAGAGGCGCCATCTTCGAGCATCTCCTTCCACCTTGCCTCTCCTCTGCTGCAAGGTGACCTCCGCCTCCATGATCTGATGTCTTATCCCGCCACTCCTTTATCCCGTCTATCCATCGAGCGTTTCGTCCCCTTCCTCCCTCTCGCCATTCTTTGACACATCTTCATCGAACCTGACCTCCGCAGATGCTCACCTTACCAAGGTAGAACTGGGCGTCCTGGGGCGAGTCGACGTTGTCGATCTTGATGAGCGACGTTCGCGGGTGCGAGACGTGCTTGCCGCGCTGGTGGCCCATGATACGGCCCTTGGCGTAAAGACGAGTCATTGTTGCTATAAGAGGAGGAGGGAGGAGGGTGATGGGGATGAGGAAGAGAGGCTCAACTCGCAGTCGAAGGTCTCCATCCAGGCTTGGCTTGCCTCGCTCGAGTTCTCCCTGCCGCTCGTCCGCCCCGCCGTCGCTGCTGCGAGGCCAGGCCCTCTCGAGACGTCCCGCTCGCGTGGCACCGAGGGCGGTCTGCCAGGGCCAGGCAGGGCGACGGGACGGAACGCGCGCAAAATTTTGAGTCACTCAGCGCCGCAGCCGAGCAAGGTCATCGAACATCGAACATGAGCAAGAGGCTCCGCGCCGATGGTGTCCATTAGCATCCATGGCAATCAAGAGACAACGACGTCGAAGTGCAAGTTCCCTTGACAATCCTGCGTTGCTTTCAGCCCCTCTGCAGCCATCAGCCGTCGCTTGTCGCCCTGCGGCAGGCTCACCATGAGATGCCACTCGCCTCGGTAGCCTCGGTAGCCCACTTGATAGCCCACTCGGACCACATCTGCGCTCACTACTTCCCATCTGATCTCAATCTCAGTCATCTCCCCGCGATGAGTCGCTGCATTAGAGATGCCGTCGTCCTCAATGATGGCGAAGCTGCCGCGCTTGCCGCTCGATGCTGGCTCAGGAGCCGGGAAGATGGCAACATGGCGGATGCAGCGCGAAGTGGCTGGCTTAAGCACGGAGGTCATGCCTGATGGCGCTGTCACCAGCGTGCCGCCAGCACGGACGAGGAATGGACTGTGCGGAGAGCCCGGCGGGCAGGCTGGCGAGCAGGAGTGGTCAGCATCGTGCACACGGAAGCTGCGGCCCCTGGCACTCACCCAGCGTCACGTCTCGCCCGGTCACATCTTTCGCTGACGGCTCAATCCAGCTGCTTCCCATCACATCATACCACCAGACCTCTTCGTCACTAGCGTCGAGCACATTGGGCAGGTTGAACGTCACGTCCTTCGCCCCTGCCTCGAGCACCGGTGCTACAAGGATGTGGCTGCCGACGAGAAACTGCTCATCCTCCTCCAGCGTGCCGCGATCGCTCGTGTGATACCACAGCAGGGGCCGCAGTACGGGCCAGCCTCGCATCCAGTAGTCGGTGACGTAGAGTGAGTAGAGTGTCGGAATGAGCTGGTAACGCCAGTCGAGAATCGAGCGTAAGTGATTCGTCGTCGCCTCGTCGAACATCCATAAGGTCGTCGAGATCTGCTTCCAGCCTGAAGAGGGGCGAAGGGAAAGCGGATTCAGCGTGAGCTTCGAAGGTTGCTACTGCAGCTGGTCATACCCGCTACTGACTGTGCACAGTAAATCTCGTGTGCCATGCCGCCTGCTGGCACCACCTAATGAGCAAATCAGCGCTCGGTGAGTGGCCTCCCGCGAAGCCACCAATGTCGTGCCCGTACAGGCCAATGCCAAAGGAGATGCCGTACGAAAGAGTGAGCTTCGTGCTGCACTTGAGTGCCTGCCATGTCGTGCTGTTGTCGCCGCTCCAAGTAGCCCCAGCAAAGGCTTGCATGCCAGGTACTGCGCTACGTGTTACGATCGTTGGACGGCGGTCGGGCGCTGCAGCGAGTAGGGCCTCGTACGTCGCCTTTGCCATGCCCATCGTGAGTGTTGCCCGTCCCCACGCTCCTAGTGGCGTCGTGCCGCTCCAACCGGCCATGCGTTGGATCACCTCATCCTCGTCTGCACCATCTCCTTCCAACGACCAAAAGCTCCTCTCTCCATTCATTTCATCTGCATCATCTACCAGTGTGGACATCTCGTTGTTGTCAATCCAGACTCCAGATATTCCCTTCTCCACCACACCCATCCGCAGCAGTTCCTTCCATGCATCACTTCCCGCCTGCGACGAGAAGTCAAAGTAGCTTCCCCTGCCCGTCTGGCCCATGCTAGTGCTCCAATGCCACGTCCTCGACTGACCTTGCGGACCTGCTCGTCCGCGATCAGCCTGAGCATCAGGCGCTGCCCGCACGAAGGCATCCCGCTTCGCCATTTGCTCGTAAAGAGGGTGCGACTCAAGCAGCCACGGCTTCACGTTGATGATCAATCCGCACTCATTGCCTCGTTCCAGCTGATCGGCCATCCCCTTGGGATCGGGGTAGCGCTTCTCATTCCACTGGAAGTACTGCCTCTCTCCCGTTTGTGGGTCTTGACAGTACCCGCTAGAGAGATGCATGCCATCGATGGCGAAGTGCTTGGCGCGGGCCTCGCGCACATACTCCACTACTGCCGCTTGAGCATCCTGACGCTCCGAAAGTGTGAGGGAGCTGGCGAGGTAGCCGAATTGACTGAGGGGAGGGAGGTTGGGGGAGGCGCGCCATTGCTGCGCTGTCGAGCTTGAGGCTCGTGAGGGAGGTTGGGGCGTGACAAGATGAGCAAGCTGGCTGACAATGCCTGAGAGGTCTGGCTTGACTGCTTGCTCCTCGCTGGATGACCCTAGCATCACGTAGTAGTCCAATGGCCCGTGCTCCGTAGAGAATGAGTGGAAGTTTCCTGTCGAGAAGTCATGTTCTGCGCCCAAGTCGAAGATAGAGGGGTTGAGCGTATTGTAGTACACCCCATGCCAGAATCGGGCGGCCGAATCGTATATCGCAATGAATGGCGTCAACTTGTAGTAAGGGTCCGTCTCTTCCGGATCAGCAGCGAGGCTGTCCCTACCGTCAATGATATAGCGCTTGCCGACCTTGTTCATCGGCCCCTTCGCCTCACCAAGCCCGTAGATGTACTTTGTCGCTGAGTTCGCCGCACCTGTGTGTTCGTCAGTGGGCATGTATCCTTCGCTGCAGGTGTAGTGGTAGACTCGCCCTGAGATCATGTCGTAGGGGTATGCCCGTTTGAAGTCTTCCAGGAAGGGCGTAGAAGAGGAGCCAAAGTGCCAGGCCAAGCGGAGGTAAAGAGTGTAGGAGATAGTAATAGTGAGACCATTTGGGACAGGGCTGCGAATTGCGAGGCGCTTGGCCGTGGCGTCATGCTGTCGAAGAGCAGGGGCAAAGCAATGGCTAGTCAATCAAACGCGTCTCCGCAGCCACTCCACCAGCACTCTTATCTCACCTCAACTCGCCAACCGGAATGGTCACGCTTCTCCCACCTGATGCCAGTTGCGTCCCTCAGCCTGATACCATGGGGTCTGCTAGGAAGCTGCCGAACCACGCGCACCAATCGATAGTCGAGCGGATGGATCGAAAGGCGATGCTCGCCTGACGCGTCGGCTAGTACCACGAGCGGGCCGCCCTCCTCATCGCCGCCGCCGCCATTTACGCTGCCTGCTTTGAGCACTGACCAGCCCGTGGGATTGACGATTCGTGGCATCTTGCTGTATCACGGTTGAGCATCAGATGGTGAGGACAAACGACGCGCATGTGATGTGAGGCAGTCTAAAGGTTCCCTCGGAGTAGCGCACGTTCGCGCTTGTTAGGTCTAAGCGAGAGGGGCGTGGCAGCCGGCGAGGATTCTGGTAGCATCAGACAAGACGATGTCGTCGAGGGTTTTGATCAGGTGAAGTCGCACATGCTGCGCTGGAGATCACGTCGGGACTGCTTCGATACGGCCCTGCAATCTGGGTGAAATGCCATCGATTGGCCAAGGCGCCACGACCGAAACCACTATGGGGCAAGGTACAAGGACTTCGGAATGCTGATGCTCTGCCGCTTCAGGCCATCCCTTTTGCCACAGCTGCTGATGTTGCCAGCTACAAGCTCTCTGTCTCTCCTCAATCCACGACTTCATCCTCCTGCCCCTGCTCCTATCCCATCCCTCGCACACTGATCCGCTTAGTGCACGTTCTTGGGCGGCGTGTACAGCAACTTCCTCGCCTTGACGGGGGACCACTTCATCCTCTTGATGTAGATGCTGAGCAAGGTCAAGACGGAAAGCATGCAGATGGCCTGTGCTCCCATCTTCTTGCGCTCGTCGTGCTCTGGCTCTGATGACCAGTTGAGGAAGGTGACGACATCCTTTGCCATCTGCGAGGTGGTGGCAGGGGTGCCGTCTTCGTACTCGACGAGGCCGTCGTAGAGAACGCGCGCCATTGCGATCTTGGTGCCAGGGAAGTAAGGGTTGAAGTTCATGCCCTGGGTACGTGAAGAAAGAGGTATTGATCAGCTGCTTATTCTCGAGCTGGACGCTTGGAGTGGCACGCGCCCCCACTCACCTCTGGCATCTCAACGCCAGCCGGGGGGTCAGTGTAGCCGGTGAGGAGCGCAAAGATGTAGTCTGCGCCGCCGTGACGAGCCTTGGTGATGAGTGAAAGGTCAGGGGGCAGACCACCGTTGTTACCAGCTCGTGCCGCCTCCTCGTTCGGGTAAGGGGCGGGGAGGTGGTCGGCGAGCTTGCCAGGTCGCTGGAACATCTCGCCCTCGTCATTGGGTCCATCTTCGTACTCGACCTGTGCGTACGGGCGTGCGGGAGGGCACGAATGAGTGAGCATTGCATTCTTTGCTAGGGTTGTTCAAGTCGCTGCGTGGACTCACCTCCTCAGCCATTCCCTTGACCTCGTCGACGTTGAAGGCAACACCGACGAGATTCCTCCAAGCGATGCGGTCGAGCGAGTGGCAAGCAGAGCAAACCTCGCGGTAGACCTGGTATCCACGTCGAATGCTGTGGGGGAGAGGTGCGGGTACGAAACGTTAGTGGACGCTCCCGAGCTGCAGAAATTAGGGCGAGAGGCCCGTCTGCCTACTCACGAGGCGTGGTCAAACGAGTCAAAGATGCCGTTGTGGCTCCACGGGTACTTTGGCGAGTGGAGACCCTCGTCCACCATGTTGGCATGGAGGTTGTCGACGAAGGGGATCGAGCCGTACTGATGGGCGTACCAGCTCAGCGACCCGGCAGTGAGAGCCGTCGCACCAGCCAGAGCCGTCTTGGAGGCCCAGAAGGGCTGAGCGGACGATGAGGCAGCGTGTGTCGAGGCGGAGCGGGTCTGTATGCGCCGAGGAGGGAGTAAGAGGATGTCAGTCTTGATTGCTTTGCCAGACGAGATGATTAGAAAGGCGGGCAAGGCGAGAAGCAATAAGCCATCTGATCCTTGTGCCAAGTACGCACGCTTTGCTTTGCGGGCGCAGCTGCTGCCCTGAAGGCAGACACGCCAAGTCGAGACAGCATGGTGGCGTGTGCGGAGATGATGTGAGGATGAGGTGAGGTGAGGAGAGATGGAAGCTGGCGAGATGGTAGTCGTCGGCTCTCTCTCGCCTCGCCCCGTCGCTGCTGCTGCCGCTGCTTGGACTTGGACTCGGGACTCGCCCTCCTCAGGTTGAGCCTGGCTCGCGGCCTCGTGGCAAAATGAGAGGGCTTGGATTGATCAGGCCAGCCTCAGCCCGCCTGGCTCCGCGTTTGCCCGTTGGATTAGCAAGCACCGGCGTCCGCTAACCCCGCCCTGTCAGCTCTCTCACACGGCAAGCAGCGAGCCAGCCACCACCACCAACGCCTAATCCTTCCCACTCTTCCCCTCTCGTACCACATCTCCTACTACCTTGCTCGAACGCCCATCATGATCTTCCGTCACCTGTCACGCTCAGTGGCGGGACCATCACGTCTCGCTGCGCCCGCAACGTCTTCAGCCCGCAGCTTCTCCTCTTCTCGCTCCGTCTCCAAGATCATTGCATCGCAGCCACTCCGTGCAAAGGAGGCACCGACACCCCTCGATGCAGCAAAGGGCTACCCAGTCATCGACCACGAGTACGATGCCGTCGTCGTTGGTGCTGGTGGATCCGGTCTGCGTGCTGCGTTCGGTCTCGCAGAGGCTGGTCTCAACACGGCTTGCATCACCAAGCTCTTCCCTACTCGATCTCACACTGTCGCAGCTCAGGGTGGTATCAATGCCGCGTTGGGCAACATGACCGAGGACGACTGGCGCTGGCACATGTACGACACCGTCAAGGGTTCCGACTGTACGTGATCAAGCGGGTGGCGAGGCAGGCATACAGTGACAGCGCGAGGGACTGACCTGATCTGTCCATCTTTCATCGCAGGGCTTGGTGACCAGGACGCTATCCACTACATGACTCGCGAGGCTCCCCGTACCGTCATTGAGCTCGAGCACTTTGGTCTGCCCTTCTCCCGTACCAAGGAGGGCAAGATCTACCAGCGTGCCTTTGGCGGTCAATCGCTTCACTACGGTAAGGGTGGGCAGGCCTACCGATGCGCCGCTGCCGCCGACCGTACCGGACACGCGATGCTGCACACTCTCTACGGTCAATCACTCCGCCACAACACCAACTTCTTCATCGAGTACTTTGCCCTCGACCTCATCATGGAGGACGGCGAGTGCGTCGGTGTCATTGCCCTCAACCAGGAGGACGGCACCATCCACCGCTTCCGCTCGCACAAGACCGTTCTCGCCACCGGTGGTTACGGCAAGGCTTACTTCTCTGCTACTTCAGCCCACACCTGCACCGGTGACGGTATGGCCATGGTCTCGCGCGCTGGTCTCCCGCTCCAGGACCTCGAGTTCGTCCAGTTCCACCCCACCGGTATCTACGGCGCTGGCTGCCTCATCACTGAGGGCTCGCGTGGTGAGGGCGGTTACCTCCTCAACTCGGAGGGTGAGCGCTTCATGGAGCGATATGCTCCCACTGCCAAGGATCTGGCCTCGCGTGACGTCGTCTCTCGTTCGATGACCATTGAGATCCGCGAGGGACGTGGTGTTGGCCCTGAGAAGGACCACATCTTCCTCCAACTCTCCCACCTTCCCCCCGAGGTTCTCCACGAGCGCCTCCCCGGTATTTCCGAGACGGCCGCCATCTTTGCCGGTGTCGACGTCACGAAGGAGCCCATTCCCGTCCTCCCCACCGTCCACTACAACATGGGCGGTATCCCAACCCGCTACACCGGCGAGGTACTGCGCCAGACTGCCGACGGCAAGGACGAGGTAGTCCCCGGCCTCTACGCTGCTGGTGAGGCGGCCTGTGTCTCCGTCCACGGTGCCAACCGTCTCGGCGCCAACTCTCTCCTCGACATCGTCGTCTTTGGCCGTGCGTGCGCCAACCACATCAAGGAGAACCTCTCCCCCGGCAAGCCGCACCGCGAGCTCAAGGGCGACCAAGGTGCTCAATCCATCAACGACCTCGACTGGCTCCGCAACTCGACGGGCAACAAGACTGTCGCTCAGATCCGTAACGACATGCAACGCACAATGCAGAGCGACGCTGCCGTCTTCCGCACGCAAAAGTCCCTCGACGAAGGCTGTGAAAAGATGAAGAAGGTCCAGTCGACCTGGCAAGACGTCTCGGTACGAGACCGTTCCATGATCTGGAACACGGACATGGTCGAGGGTCTCGAGCTGCGCAACATGCTCACCTGTGCCATCCAGACTGTCACATCCGCTGCGGCGCGCAAGGAGTCCCGTGGTGCCCACGCTCGCGAGGACTACCCGGACAGGATGGACGGAACTGAGGGTCCGGACGGATGGATGAAGCATACCCTTTCTTGGCAGAACCTCGAGAAGGACCCGGTCAAGCTGGGCTACCGTGCGGTGGTGATGAACACGCTCGACGAGAACGAGTGCAAGACGGTGCCCCCCTTCAAGAGGACGTACTAAGCGCGCGTCGTGACGACGTGGAGCGTCTTTGTTTACTGCTTCTGTTCAGTCGTGACTCTGGTTATAATTTCATCTGACTTCATGCGATCCGAGAGTTTGTTGAGAGCGTGACCCAGGAGAGGAGAAGGCGGTAGCCACGGCTGCCCAAGCATCGTCGACGCCACCACATCGGTTCAGCCGCGCACGCACGGACGGCCGCCGGCGGCTTGATGGTGCGCTGTGGCTCCTTCGCCAGGGTCTTGATTGTGAGACAGAGGATGAAGATTCAATAATAGCGTCAATATCATGGCTGACTCCGAGCGCCGAGCATGTCTCCATCAGCCTTTGAGAGGAACGGCTTTCAGACAAATGGCTTGACTTGGCTCATTCGTCTCAATGACCTTCGTGCGTAGCTCGCTCACGGGTCTGCAACACCAGTCGTCGCAAGGCGTCCTCAGAGCTCGTGCTGCATCTTCCCCAGGAAGGAGGCCATTCCGCGGATTGTTTCCAATTTGAGCATTGTCTCTTCCACAATCTCCATGAGTGCGTGCTGCCACGCCCCTCCTCACCAGACGCGGCTTGCCGCTTTCGATCCCGTGCCATTACGATGCTGTCGCATCCTTTCTCGCCGACGCGCCCTCACACTCGGCCCCATCTTCGGAGCTCGTACTTCGTTATGACCGAGTGCTTGCTGGCCTGCCTGGCAGGCGTTGCCATTCTCATGTGCTAAAAGAAGGAGATTCAGCTACTCATTCCGGCGGATGGGACAAGACGCCGATGTCCTCGTACTTCCATGGCTCGCCTGCCGTGCCGGCGGGGCAGGATGGTGCTCGCTTTGTTTCTCAATGCCTCGCTGCCCCGGCCAGACACGCTGCCACGCTGTCGCGGATATGCAAGAACGGCAAGCTTGTCGCAAGCTCACTCATGCTGGCAGGAAGCATGCCACCACGGCCGCCATGCTTTGAACAATCAATATCGGAGGGTAGGGTCAGACTGCCTTCGGTGTCTTTGGAACGACTGCCCTCTTGCTGCTCCATCAGATCGGACGGCATCAGCGCAGATGCATCATCAATCACAACAGCGAAGATTGGCCAGCGACGCGATCCGCCGGCGGTAGTCCGACGCTTGATGTTTTGGACTTCTCGCTAGAGCCTCACGTACGATTGAAGGCGCTGCTCCTCTGTTGCCGTTCCGCCGTTGCCGCTCATAGCAACAGAAGGTTGCGCTTGATCTGCACCGGCGGCCGGCAGAAATGGCTTTCGCAGTGGCACAGCGGCCGCCGGCGCGGCACGGTAGGGGGGCGCCGCGGCAGCGGTCCGCTTCGCGCTCAACTCTGCCACCCCCTGGCCCATCCCTCGCCGATCCATTGTTGCTCGAGCTCGTTCGACACGCGCCTCTGCCCTCTCCTCCCCCTCAGATCTCATCCGTCATTGCAAGGACCCCGACTCTGAAAAGCCAGCAAGGACAGCCTGGTGCTCTTTGCTCTTTTCGCTCCTTTCATCTTTTCCTCCTATTCCCATTCATCCCGCCCGCTCTTTCCACACGCCTCTTCTTTTAAGTCGTGCGACATCAACGCGCTCACTCACACTCTTTCTCCTCACCATCTTCTCATCTAACGAACACCTCATTCACATCATCTAGAATCGACTCGAGCTCTCACTCATCGACATGCATTTCTTCACCGCCGCTTCGACGGCAGCTGCCGTTGTCACCTTTGCCTCGTCCGCCATTGCGTGCGGGCCTGGTCAAAGTGGCCACGACCTTCCCAACCGCCGCAACCTCGGTATGATGCACAAGAAGCGTGCTGCTAGCACGCCAACCGAAGAGTCCGAGGGCCAGATCAAGAGCGCCAAGGGACAGTGCACTTACTATAACGTGCCCGAAGTCGCCGCCATTATCCCCAACTACCCGACCATCTGGCAGACGGCAACCATCCCATCTAACGACACCACCGCACAGAACCTCTTCAACACGATCAAGAAGTCGATCCCTTCTGGCATCTCGCCAAAGGGAACGCGCGCTGGTGATTTCACCAGCGTTCACTACGACTCGAGCGACCCGGACTGTTGGTGGACTTTCGGCGAAGCCGGCCAGAAGTGTGATGTTCCCAAGCACGATGGGCTTCCCGCAGATATTACTATCTGTGACGAGCCTTCTACATGGGGCCTGACGTTCGATGACGGCCCCAACTGTTCGCACAACGCTTTCTATGACTACCTCCTTGAGAAGAAGCAAAAGGCGACCATGTTCTACATTGGGTCCAACGTACTCGACTGGCCCCTCCAGGCTCAACGCGGTCTTGTCGACGGCCACCACATCTGCTCGCACACTTTCTCGCACCCTTACATGACTGCTCTCACCGACGACCAAGTCTTCGCTGAGCTCTACTACTCGTCCAAGGTCAGTTCGCGCGATGCTGCCGTTGAGAGAGTGAGCTCCTACTGACAGGACCTTCCCTTCTCGCCCTCTACCTTCGCCTCTCACTCGTACGCGCCATCCTTCTCGCTGCCGCCTCGACTGGTTCATGACGACAGGCGATCAAAGATGTCATGGGCATCACCGTCGACTGCTGGCGTCCTCCCTACGGTGACATTGACGACCGTGTACGTGCCATTGCTACTGGTCTTGGCCTTAAGTCCATCCTTTGGTCCGCGGACACGACTGACTGGCAGGTCGAGCCGGAAGGAAACAAGCCCCGATCCGCAATCGAGAACAACTACGCCACCATCATCGCCAATGTATCGAAGACGATCGGCAACATCGTCCTTACCCACGAGATCAACGGCGACACCATGGACATCGCCATGGAGCAGTACCCGAACATCAGCAAAGCCTTCAACAACGTTGTTCCCCTGACGGCATGCATGAACTGGACCAACCCGTACGCCGAGGACATTACCTACCCTGTCTTCAAGGATTACGTCAAGGGCAATATCGAGCCTTCGGGCGTTCCCTCCCCTTCGGCCATCTCCATTTCCAACGCCGCCTACTCTCCCATGAACGGCGGTGGATCGTCGGCCGTGGAAGCTGCTGGCTCTCCCACGTCAGCGTCCGAGTCCAACGCAGCCCAGGCCGCGAGCTCTGGCTCGTCGTCATCCGGCTCGAGCGGCGCTGCTGGCCTCGCCGTCCCAGCCTTTGCCTTCATCGGCGCTGTCGTCATGGGTGGCGCTGCTGTTCTTGCATAGAGAGAGAGGCGCAACAGCAGGCTCTGTTTGCGCACTTGCGCACCGTTTTCGCCTTTCGGATTCGTCCTACGTGCTCTACTCCTGCATTGCTTCGCGCCATCCCCGTTCCTCACCATCGCTGCATCCGTAATTGTAGAATTGGGCTCGCTCCCTTGATTTCTCGCACACTCAATCAATGGACTCTCTGTGACATCACCCTTTTGACGACTGACGCATCCCATGGCTTGTCCTCACACACCTCAGACAAAGGCAAGGCTCGGGCTGATTGGTATGCAGGGCTGATCATTTTCCGTCTTCACTCAGGCTAGATCGTCCCATCCGGCCAAGACATCTTGTCCTCCGACATCGCCGCCGTCTCGTCCTTCATGAGCTGCGTGCGCCACTTCTGAGGTATCATGAGCGTCGCTTTTTTCAGGCCCCTCTCTGGTCGCAGTGGCCTTCTGAGGGGTAATGACAGCCTGATCCGGCCCTTGGCTCGACAGCGCTTCATCATGAGAAGCCTGCGGTGAGACTGGCTTGGTCGGCGCCGATGCTGCTGCCTTGCGCTTGGCCAACAGCTCGACCGTCTTCTTCTTGGCCGTCACAAGGCGCTGCGCTTTATCAAGATCGTCCAGGTCCGCATACGAGGCAGCTGTTGCAGCTCCCTGCCCTCGCAAGCGCGCAATCTCCCCGTCTAATCCACTCAACTCCTCTCTCAACGGTCCAAGCGCCTCCTCATCCATATGTGCCTTCAAAGCCTCCCTCGCGCACGTCCTCATATGATCGAAGCGCACCGGTCCCAGATTGGTGCCACCGTACCACCTGCTGACCACGACTAGCAGATCCACCGCACCTACTTCGCGCATGGCTTTCAGCACTCGATCTCCACCCCAGCGCTCCCCATCATCGTCGCTTCCTTCCTCTAGACCATAGTCGTTCGGCCCGCCCAACCCGTCACGGCCGCGTTTGAGCGCTAAACATCGCCATGCTTGTACATCGTGCGAGCTACCTCTTCTCCTCGGGTCCAAGTGAGAGAAGGCAGTGGGGAAAATGTTTGAGGGGAGTGAGGGGTGTACCTCGTTGGACAGGTGGTCCAGGATGCGCGCCAACGCAGCAGGGCTTGAGGAAGTAATTGGGTAGACGAAGCCGATGAAGAGGGAGTCGCGGTCCATCACCCGCGCGGATATTGGTGAGGTGGGGTTGGGGAGAGATGGTAGACCAAGCCACGAGTTGAGGGATTTGCTTTTGCCGCCAGTTGATGGCCTTGAGGAGGATGTGACAGCTGCGCTGGGCAACGCTGCCGCTGATGCTGCAGTTGAGGAGGATGAAGGCTCGGCATTCTCGCCGTTGGATGTAGGCTCGCCTGTCTGCTTGGCCTTCTTCTTCGCCCGCACCTGAGCCCATGCATCCGCGGCTTGCTTGGTCATGACCTCGCGCTCCATCTCTTCGTCCATCTCGTCGTCGTAATCGACATCGTCTCCGTCCAGGTCGGCAGACGCAGACGTCGATGCACGGGCAGGCCGTGCTGAGCTCTTTCCTCGGCGCAGTCGCTTGCCCTTTGCTGATTGCTGAGCCTTGGCAGCCTTCGGCTTGGACTCGCCGAGCTCCTTGCCTGCCTCTTCATCTTCTTCTGAGTCGCTTGACATCTGCCTCTTTCCCTTGCCACGTCTCTCTGGCTGCCATTCATCCTCCGTCGCGTCTCCCTCGGAGGACATCGAAGCTGCTGAGCTCGACGCGCTGGCCGCTTCGTCCGCCTCATCATCGCTGGGGCTGGCGGCTATTATGCGCTTTGACGCCACGGCAGCAGCTCGAGCGCTGCGCCTAGTAGACATCTACACTCAGACGCTCGAGTCGCAATGGAGATGAAAATGATAGGATAGAATGGATGGATGGATGTACAAATGGAGCTGCATCAACCTCTCAGTCCGCCTTCGCCCTCCACTCGCCTCGCAGCCTCTGTCCGCTGCAACCTCGCGTCTCGACTTGGCTCCTCAGCTATCAACCCTGCACCGTCCCGGCAGCAATGGCCTGCAATGCCAGGAACAGCAAAGCAAAGAATCAGCATCGCTGCGGGTAGTCGTCCTACGATGATGGCTCCTCGTGCTTCGCGCTGGACTCACCGCGCGGATCTTGGGCAACAGACGCTTCTTCCAACGACGCCTGATCTGGTCCACCTTGAGGCCCAGGATCTGAGCAGCCGCATCGAGGTTGTGTTGATTGTCGAAGATGACTAGGTCCTCTTCGGGCTATGCACGTTGAAGGGCGGCAGAGAGCGTCAGGTTCTACTCTTTCGGCTCACGTGAGCCCAAGCGCTGGGATCAGACTCACTGTGAAGGAGTGAGGCCCATCCTTATCCCCATCAAATTCATCCTCGTCCTCGTCCCGCTTCTTTCTCTTGCTGCCGTGACTCAGGGTAGCTTCACTTTTCACGGAAGTCTTCGGGACCATGTTGGAAGGCAGAGGTCAGGTGTGCCTGCAACTTCACTCGCAGTCCTGTGGTGTCAGGCGCAGGAGGTTGGCGGGGAAATGACCTAGCCAATCTTCAGCTCGGCGGTGAGCTCGATGAGGGCAGCCAACGTCCGCTCGCCCCTCACCAGAACCCTGGCCCTGGTCTCCAAACGAAACGGGCCGCCCGAGAGCTCAATGAAGCAGCTGCTCCATCCCAATCACTTGCCGCTCTCACAGCCTCCTTCCAATCTGGTCAAGGGCCGACGCCTTCAAGTGACTCTCAACCTCCTCATCTCCTACAAGACTTGCTCGCATCACATACGAACACAAACATGTCAGACACCGAGTACATCGACAACGAGCGCGACGGTGTCTCGCATGAGGATAAGAAGCCAGATGTCAAGAGCTCACCATCGCCCAGAGGTAAGAAACGCAAGCCTGTCAACGACGAAGAGGATGACTACGGCGTTGCTTCATCCTCGTCGAGCAAGCGAAAGCCCACGACCGGAAATGGTGTCTGGACGGCCAGTACGCAGACCAAGGGCAGAGCCGGCCACCAAACCTCAAAATCACCAGGCTGACCCTTGCCACATTCATCGCCTACCCGTCGCGTAGAAAGAAGCCAAGTTGGCCGTCTTCAAGCATCACGTCAAGCAGCCTAGCGAGATAGACTGGGACGAGCTCACTCGGAAGACGGGCAAGACTAAGAAGCTGTGCTACGCTATTTGGCGCGACACCATGGAGAAGAAGATCATCAAGGCAAGTGCGGCGCTCGGTGGCCAGCTTCAGAGGATCTCAATGCAGAAGCAGGAAGGCGCTGACCCCTCGCTGTTATTCCACTCCCCTTGTAGTTCATCGAGGACAGCTGCTGAGCTGCCCGCTGTCATTGAGCAGCCTCACTCGTCCTCCGTCATCACCTCGTCATATGTGCGCTGCAACCTTTTCAGCTCTCCTCGCATCGCCTGTGTGAATTCTCAGCGACTCTGTCGACAGCCCAATCAAACAGATTATTTGTCTCGACGGCTTTTACGTGGTCCTTCCTTCCCATCATTTGCCTTCGCCTTTTCGATGTCCCAGCTTCGTAAAGCGAGGTATGAGATGAGGTCGGGCGGGCTCGCTATCTCATCAGCAATGAGGTGCCGCTCCCGTTCTCATCAAGGAACGGACGCTCGACTTGACAAAGCGAGGTCTGCTCCCTTTCTGGGGGCAGACCTGCTCCATCTTCGCATGGCTTCCCTCTCTCGTCTATCCTTCCATCCCCGCCACAGAAGGCCACGCCCGCCAAGGAGGTCAAAGCTGCCAAGATGACTCCCACGCAGACCTCGCCCAACAAGAAACGCAAGCGCGCTACCAAGGCAGAGGCTGTAAGCAGCAACGGCTCGCCCCGCAAGGCAGGTGGTTGAACGGTGAGCAGCAGTCTTGCTATTCCCCCAGCGCAAGGGCACCGGCTCATGCTTGCAACCCGTCCTCACCTCTCCCCAGCCTCAGATGAAGAAACAGCTCTTCCAAGCCATGCTTCACGGTGCAGCAAAGGTGCGGTGTAACCATGTGGCCGAGCAAATTGGCAGGACATCTACGCAATGCTCCGACCAGTGGCGACAACAACTTCTGCCTGCTTTGCTCAAGGTGCGTCCTCAGCTTTGGGTTCATGCGACACGAGCTGACGCGGCGTTGTGCCATGCGTGCCGCAGAAGATCGACGAGATGTGAGCAGTCTGCAGCGTCGAGGGCCCAAGTTCGAGGGAGCGAGGACGTCTCGGCACTACCAGTAGACGATACGGTCACCGTCATGTCATTAGCCACATGCTCGACAGACATTCTACCACCTCACGTGCTCGTTCTGCGCTCGCTCGCTGCCTCACTTCATCGTGAATCTCTCCTCCATGCTCTGCTTGTCGCATCGTCTAATATCGTCGTCCATCTCCCCATGATGAAGCTTTGATCCACGGTCGTCGCGCCATCGTCCATCCTGCCCGCCAATTCTCCCTGCAACAATCTCTTCCTCGCTCACGCATCTCGCTGCCTCTCCATGACCTGAGCATGATAAGATGCCGTGCCAGGCATCTGAGCTTGCCGCTCACCATCACGGGAGCAATTTGCTGCCGTTGTTGAGGAGGGCGTCGATGAGCTGGCAAAAACAGAGCAGGCAGGCTGAGACGATGGTCTGTCCTTCTCTTTATCCATCCCTGATCCCAACATGAGTGAGACTGACTCTGACAAGTACGAGCCCTCCAACCAAGCCTACAGTGACGACAATGAGAGCGACGAAGGAGAAGAGTACGATGACAACGACGCGGTGGGAGCCTCCTCGAAGAAGCCACAAAAGTCCATGTCGCGATCGAGCAAGAAGGTGAAGGACGAAAGCGACTGGGAGGATGAGGAGTCCGGGAAGCCTACGCCGCAGAAGAAGCGCAAGAAGCGCGTCAAGACGGGGCAATCGAACAGCTCGAATGGCGAAGCCGGCTCGGGCAAGGCGAAGAGCTGGACAGTGAGCGCCCTTGACCACATCTGAAGGCCTACAGCAGCAGATCGCCTCAATTGCTCCGCACCCTCCGCTCCCTTGACAGTCGCAGCAGAGGCTAGTCCTCTTCAAGGCCATGCTCGGTAGCCCTTCGAAGACTCAGTGCAACGATGTGGCCGCACAAATTAGCAAGTCTCCCTCGCAGTGCTACGATCAGTGGCGCCGCTTTCTGCTGCCCTTCATCATCAGAGTGCGTTGACATGCTGCACATGTATTCTCGAGACACCTGCTGAAGCTGCTGACCGTCTCTGAGTTACTGACTCGCGCGTCTCGCTCGAGAACAGAAGATTGAAGAGAGCCAAGGATGACACGGATGAATGGCTGCTGGCTTGCTGGCTAAGAACGCGACATTGCGCATGAACCTCACCTTCTCGCCGTGTCGCCGTCCATCTCTCTTGCTTCCCATTCTTTCGAGCCCGCCTCATCTCTTCATCTGATTCATCTGCCGCTTCTTGAAGCGCTGCATCACCAACTCATCGCTCGCCATATTCCTCCTATCATCACCACCAGAATGCGACCTCTTCTGTCCAGCACCACCACCGCTGGAGCTCGCCTGAGGCGGCGGCTGGCCCGAAGCTTCAGCCCTCGCCTCCGCTAGCGCCTGCGCATCGCTCCTCGTCTGGTTCCTCGGCGAGAAGAATCTTGCCTTGGCCAGCATAGCCTCACTACTCTCACCCTCCTCATCATTGCGTCTCGGTCGCTGAGCCCTCTCCTCCCGCATGAGCCTCTTCGCCCTTTCCGTATCTTCGATGTTCTTCAAGCGCGAATCCATGCCTAGCTCTACCTCTGGAATGCCAGACAACATTGCGCTGGAGAGACCGACGCTTCCCTCGCCTTCTTCGTCGTCTGGTCGAGAGCGCGTGGAGAGGAGCTTGCTTGCAAGGGCAGCATTGCGCGCTTCTTGTTGGAGTCGCGTGTATTTCTCTGCTACTTTGTATAGCTCGTCTTCGGGATTGGAGAGGACGGCGCGAGCTTGGCTGGCGGTGTCCCCAGCGGCCCCTGCGTTGTCGCCGCCTTCACCGAGTGCGGCTCGGCGCTTGCGCATCTCTTCCTCGATGTAGGCCATCATGTGCTTGTCGACATCAATGGCATTGGTCTCTCCTTGAAAGTTGTCCTGTCGAGCCAGGCGGTTACGCGCCTTGTTGCCTGACGCTGCTCCCCCCTCCTCCTCATCGTCATCATCGTCCTTGCCTGCTGGTGCTTTAAGCGATCCTGGTCTGACTAGCCCTCCCTTTTCCATCTGCTCCTTCCATCGATCCTCTTCAGTCTTGGGTCCCTCCTTCTTTGCCTTCTTCTTCTTCTTCCGCAAACCCTTGTTGAGCTTCTCAAGCTCGATGCCCGTGGGCTTTCGTTGAAGATTGCGCAGGGCGATGAGGTCGGCGACGGATACTCTGCAGCGGAGAGTTGAATGGGCTGGTCAGTGACGATTCCTGTTTGGTCGGATGCCCGACATATGCTCACTCTTCGTCGCCGTCGTCCTCATCGTCTTCACTGTGCTCGGCAGCTTCTCCACTAGATCCATTGGCGGGTCCTGCGGGCTTGACAATGGCAGCTGCCTTTGCCGGACGCGATCGCTTCTTGAATACGGGTGCTTTGGACGTTGACGGGCCTGACTCATCCTCTTCTGGATGTGAATGAGGCGGGGGCGGCGACATGATGATGCTGCTGCTACTGCTGAGGGTGGTGGATTGTGAGGCTCAAAGTGTGCCTCGACGGACTGCCGGCGGCGCTGCTCTCTGAGGCAAAGCGCACCCAAGGCGGACGGGCCGAGCGCGCCAACTCGATTGGCCGACTCTTGGAGGACCACAGAGTGCAATCGTCGCTTCCAACCATTCGCCACGATTCACCCTCTCTCGCAGCGACTGCAACGACAACGGCGCTGCGACGACGACGACGACGACGACCATCGCCGTCCTCACTCGCTTTGCTACATCGCGCTGCTAGGGGCTACCCACTCCATTCTACGCCCTCTACCGCGTCGCAGCATCGCAGCTCCGTCCTCGAATCCTCCTCGCTAGCCCTCTGCGCAGCCTTGTCCCCTACTGACTGCACTCGTACCGACATACATCGCCGAAGATGGACGACTTTGATGACTTCATGACTGCAGGAGGAGGAAGACCGCCACCAGAAGGAACTGCCTCCCATCGTCCTGCAGCCTCTCGTGGCCCCTACGGCACCAATTCCTTTGATCCATTCGCCAGCACCGACTCTCTTGGCCTCCCTCCATCTGGTAGCCAGCAGCAGCAGCGAGGAGGATCGTCACACGTCCTCGTCGACGCAGGCGAGGCGGATCTGCTTGGAGGCGAAGACGGATACAACCCGTCCAACTACTCGCGACCGAGCTACCAACAACGAGCCTCGACGTCCAAGTCTGGCTACCCACCCTCCATAGCCTCTTACGATGACCATCAACCGATGGGTGGCTCTATCAATCATCGATCTCCTTTTGACGCATCACAAGCCTCATTCCATGATGGCCCTCTGTCAAAGAGTGGCATGCCGCCAGCAGGCTCGTCCAATGGTCCCTTCCACGACGTCTATGCCGTTCGCTCAAATGCAGAAAGCAATTTCAAGAGTATAGAGGCAGATGACGATCCAGATTCACCTGGACAGCCGGAGGGACTCTCATACAGTTGGGGCCGGGGCGCTAGCGGCGGCGGTCGATCAGGAGCTCGCGACGGTGCTGCAGGCTCTAGACGGCCAGCTTCAAAGGGCTTCATGCCTTCAAGTGCTGCGGGCCAGTCGAGGTCACTTCCCTCAGACAGCGTCTTTGACGGCGCGAAGAGGTCATACCGCAATCTAAAGGAAGACATGCAAGGCCTGCTCAAGGGCAAGGCTGCGAGGAACAAGGTGCCAGAGGGCGAGAGAGTGGTTCGCCTCAATGACCCCCTGACCAACGACCGTGAAGGAGGCTTCAGAGACAATTACATCTCGACGAGCAAATTCAACATCCTCACCTTCATACCCAAGTTCCTGCTGGAGCAGTTCTCCAAGTACGCGAACGTCTTCTTCCTCTTCACCGCCTGCATCCAGCAGATCCCAAATGTTTCGCCCACGAACCGATGGACGACCATCGTGCCCCTGGGCGTCGTGTTACTGGCCAGTGCATTCAAGGAGATCAAGGAGGACGTCAAGCGCCACCAGTCGGATGCTGAGCTCAACGGGCGAATTGCTCAGGTGCTCAATCCTGCGACGGGGCAATTTGAGCCGCGAAGATGGCGTCACATTCGCGTCGGCGACATCATCCGCGTCGAGAGCAACGATTTCTTTCCAGCCGATCTCGTACTGCTAAGCAGCTCTGAGCCAGAGGGACTTTGCTACGTGGAGACGGCCAACTTGGATGGCGAGACCAATCTCAAGATCAAGCAGGCAAGCCCAGACACGGCCCGCTTGACGAGTCCGCAGTCAGCTTCAGCAATTCGTGGCCAGCTCAACTCGGAGCATCCCAACAACAGCCTCTATACCTTTGACGCCACGATGAACATGCAGTCGAGCAGCACGCCCGGCTTCAGCGGAATCCCGTTCAAAAAGGTGCCGCTTGGTCCGGACCAACTCTTACTGCGAGGCGCCCAGCTGAGGAACACGCCTTGGTGCTACGGTCTCGTCGTCTTTACCGGTCACGAGACGAAGCTCATGAGGAACGCGACAGCGGCGCCCATCAAGATCACGGCCGTCGAGAAGATGGTCAATGTCCAGATCTTGCTCCTTTTCATCCTGCTCCTCGCTCTCTCCATCGCCTCGTCCATCGGCAGTATCGTTCGCAACACAGCCTTCGCTGGCGAGATGAGGTACCTGCTCCTCAGCGAAGACTCCAAGGGCAAGGCTCGCGTCTTCGTCGAGGACATTTTGACCTTCATCATCGCCTACAACAACTTGATCCCCATCTCGCTCATCGTCACGATCGAGGTGATCAAGTACCAGCAGGCCATGCTGATCAACTCGGATCTGGACATGTACTATGCACCCACCGACACGCCTGCCCTCTGCCGCACTTCGAGCCTCGTCGAGGAGCTTGGACAGATCGACTACATCTTCTCCGACAAGACAGGTACGCTGACCCGGAACGAGATGGAGTTCAAGCAGGCGTCCATCGGAGGCGTGTCCTACACTGACGTTATTGACGAGTCAAAGCAGGGGACGGGCGACATTGGACCCGATGGCAGAGAGATCGGTGGTCAGCGTACTTGGCACGAGCTCAAAGCCATCATGGGTGGCACCATCCCGGATGACGGCAGTAGCGGCGTCATCGACGAGTTCCTTACCCTCCTCGCCGTCTGTCACACCGTCATTCCTGAGCGTCACGGCGATCGCATTAAGTTCCAAGCCTCCAGCCCAGACGAAGCAGCACTTGTAGCTGGCGCCGAGTCGCTTGGGTACCGCTTCACGACGCGCAAGCCGCGCTCCATCTTCATCGAGGTGCGTGATGTCGAGGAGGAGTATGAGATCCTGCAAGTGTGCGAGTTCAATTCGACGAGAAAGCGCATGTCCACCGTGGTGCGCTGCCCTGACGGCAAGATCAAGCTCTACTGCAAGGGAGCAGACACGGTCATTATGGCGAGGCTGAGCGAGAATCAGCCTTACACGGAGCAGACGCTCGTTCACCTCGAGGACTACGCGACCGACGGTCTGCGCACTCTTTGTGTGGCGATGAGGGAGGTCTCTGAGCAGGAGTACCGCCAGTGGGCCAAAGTATACGAGTCGGCTGCAGCCCAGATCAGTGGGCGCGCCGAAGCGCTGGACCAGGCTGCAGAAATCATCGAGCAGAACATGTTCCTCCTGGGCGCGACTGCCATTGAGGACAAGCTACAAGAGGGCGTGCCCGAGACGATTCACACGCTCCAGAATGCCGGCATCAAGGTTTGGGTCCTCACAGGCGATCGACAGGAGACGGCGATCAACATTGGTCTTTCCTGCCGGCTGATCTCCGAGTCCATGAACTTGGTCATTGTCAACGAGGAGAATGCACACGATACGGCCGACGTGCTCAACCGGCGCTTGCACGCCATCAAGAGCCAGCGCAGCGTAGGCGAGATTGAGGAGCTTGCGCTGATCATAGACGGCAAGAGTCTGACCTTTGCGCTCGAGAAGGAGATTAGCAAGAGCTTCCTCGAGCTGGCGCTAATGTGCAAGGCAGTCATCTGCTGCCGTGTCAGTCCGTTGCAGAAGGCGCTGGTCGTCAAGCTGGTCAAGAAGAACAAGAAGGCGTTGCTTTTAGCCATCGGGGATGGGGCCAACGACGTCAGCATGATTCAGGCTGCACACGTTGGTGTGGGTATCAGCGGTGTTGAAGGTCTGCAGGCGGCAAGAAGCGCCGATGTTGCCATCTCCCAATTCCGCTACTTGCGCAAGCTGCTCCTCGTACACGGCTCGTGGTCGTACACAAGGTTGAGCAAGATGATTCTCTACAGTGAGTGTACCGGCGAAAGGCATAGCTCGGCCGTCTATCTCGACGTCACGACTGACTCTCATCCGCATCGTACGCCCCCTCGCCAGGCTTCTATAAGAACATTACCCTCTACATGACTCAGTTCTGGTTTTCCTTCCAGTCCTCCTTCTCTGGTCAAGTTCCCTTCGAGTCCTGGACTCTCTCCCTCTACAACGTAGTCTTTACCGTCCTCCCTCCCTTGGTCATTGGCATCTTCGACCAGTACCTCAGTGCCCGAATGCTCGACCGCTACCCACAGCTGTACGGTCAGATCTTCTTCAACCGACGGAAGTTCTGGGGATGGACGCTCAATGCCTTCTACCATAGCTTGCTGGCATACATCTTTGTGACTGCAAGCTTTTGGACGTCACTGCAGAGTGGGGAGGGGTACACGCCTGACCTCTGGGTGTGGGGGACGACCCTGTTCATCGCTGTGCTGGCCACAGTACTGGGCAAAGCGGCGCTGGTCTCCGACTTGTGGACAAAGTACACATTTGCCGCTATCCCTGGCTCACTCGCCTTCACTCTCGCCTTCCTTGCTGTCTACATGATCGTAGCCCCAGCCATCGGCTTCTCAAAGGAGTACGAGCACCTCCTCGGAGCCGTGTACGGTTCTCCCCTCTTCTGGTTCTCACTACTCCTCGTCCCGGTGGCGTGTTTGGTAAGAGACTTCACTTGGAAGTTCTGGCAACGTACATGGAGGCCGGAGAGTCGACATATTGCCGCTGAGATCCAGAAGTACAATCTGGTGGATCATAGACCTAGGATGTCCGAGTTTCAAAAGGCGGTGCGCAAAGTTAGGGTGAGTACTGCGTGCGCGGCGTGGCAGAAGCGGGCCGTCTCAGAAGAAGCTAGACTGACACCCTTCCCTTGCCCCCTTTATCGCATCGCAGGCCGTACAGAGGATACGACGCACAAGAGGCTATGCGTTCAGCGGTGGCGAGCAGGGAGAGGAGGCCCGTCTCATTCGACTGTATGATACGACGCGGCCCAAGCCAGACGGACTTGGTGGTCATGATTGATATTGACGTGGCAAACGCGACGAAAGCGCAACAATGACGAACAATGTAATGCAATTGGTGTCTCACGAGCCCAGCGCCGGGTCCAGCCTGGTCTCGATGTCGTATTGCCCCGTCGTCGCCTTTGTCTTTGCCCTTCACGTTGTACGAGTTGAGCCAGGGTCCCTTGCTCGCTCGGTAGTTCACTCATCTGCTGCACGCCAGTGTTGATTTTCTGACTTGAGCTGACCCGACTCAGATCGCGTCGACGCGCCCCGCTCCGCTCAGGCTCAGGCTCTCTCTCCCTGCGCCCGCCCCGCCATCGCCTGTGTGTTGGTTGTGCTTTTGAATTGGGCCTCCGCCGCTCAGACGATGTAAACTCCACTCTACTCAACCTGACACCGGCTCGCTCGCTCGCTCGCTCGCACGCACCCAGACGGCGACCAGAACCTCAGGCTTGCTTGCTTTTGCAGCTGTTCACGCAGCCGCTCTTACCATCGTTACTACCACAACCACCATCTACCTACGCTCATCCACTCGTTACCACACGACTCAATCCCTACCCAGAACCGTACGAGTCGTCGTTGCGGCGGGATGTCGTACACTTCCTCACCCCCTTCGTCCCCCGACGCAAGCCGTGCTGCCATCTTGGGCGCAGCTACCAATGGCTGGTCTCCGCAGCGACAACACAAACGCGACTTCTTCAGCCCTCCTCCTTCTTCGTCTGAAGCTGGCGACATGATGAGCCCCACGGCCAGCCCGAGCCGCAACTTTGACCCCAAGGCTCTTCGCAGCCATGGCCTCGTATCCAATAGCATCTTCAAGCAGCCAGGTACCAGCAGCAGTGGGGCAGGTAGCAGCAGCCCTGCTTCGCCGACCAGACCAAGCGCTGGCATTGGACGCGGAGCATCGCCTGCTCCTAGCAGAATGGGAGTTGGGCTTGGCATCGGCGTCGAGCAGCAACGCCAACGCGCAGCCTTCATGCCGAGCAGGAGCTCGAGGGAAGAGCTGAGCAGTCTTGCTGGCCAAGAGAATGCTCATGCTAGCGCTGTTCCTCCTCGCAAGAGCCAAGCATACAGCATGCTCACAAAGAGCAATTACGTCACCAACAGCCCCTTCAAGTCCGGCAGCGGCCCTCATTCGCCAGACGGCGCTTCTACTTCACAACAGACTCGTCCTCTTTCCTTTGCAGCAGCAGAGCCGCCCACTACGCCTCCTCAGTCGCCTCGGGCCGAGCTCTTCTCAACTCCTCGCGGTCCAGCTCGCTCGCCTGCAAGCGGCACTCCCTCCGGACGCAGCAACCTGACCTCCAACCGACTTCACGGTCCTCGCCAGATGTCGTCATCAGGCTCGCCGACCAAAGCCAGCGAGGAGGCAGCTGTCAAGCAAGAGCGACGCAAGACGGTCACCTTCGACGAGGAGCCCGACGTGCAAGAATTTGACAAGGAGAGCAGCTTCGACGGACAGAGCCTTCGCAGCGGAAATAGCAACGGCTCGCTGCAATCTGAGGAGCGATACGGTAGCCAAGCTGAGGCCGACCGAGCCTACTTTAACAGCCAGCGTCAGCAGCTCACCGTCATGAATGGCAGCCCTAGCGAGTCAGCAAGCAGCCCAGAGATGCGAGAGCACGACATCCTCTCACTCTCCTCCGCAGACTCGCGCGAGATGTCCTCGTCCGAGGCATCCCTGCCTTCGAGCCCCGAGAGGTCTGCAGGAGCTCAGCTTGGAGGAGAAGGGGACGCCTCGTACGACAAGACGTGGGCTACCGCAGCCGATGAGACGGCAAAGGATGGCAGCTACCTTAGCCTCGGGGGCCTTCATCGCGTCGACAGCATGGTCGACGAGCTGCTGCAAGCCGACATCCTCACCACTCCGCCTCTCGAGGAGTCGCCGCCTCCTGCTCAGCAACAAGAGAAGCCCGTCAGAAGGGGCGCAACTCCTCGAACACAGCAGCGCGGGGCAGTAGAGGAAACCGCCGTGGAAAAACAGCTAAACCTTCCCAAGCCAGCTGAAGACCGTAGTCTGCCGACGCTGCCTAACTGGAGCCCAATCATGTTCGACTCAAAGGCTTTGCCTGACTTTGGAGGTGATGTCTCCCAGCAAGCAGAGATCGTCGCCCCATCGAGCTCGTCCAACACCCCCACGCCTCCGCCCGAGGTCCCTCAGCAACGTCGTCCAGGCGGGCGACCTCACATCTCGCGCGACGCTGTGCTGGAGCGCGTCGCGAAGGAGAAGAAGGCTCAGGCAGAGGCAGAGCAGAAGCACCAAGACGCGCTGCCTCAGCGCTCACAGGAAGCTGCCGACGTCTCTATGCCCATCTCCCGCACTCAGACGGAGCTCAACAAGGGTCGACCATCTGCACCAGCTGCCGTGGTTCGCGGACCGTCCAGTCACCCCGAGTTGGCCTCTTCTCGTCCAGAGCCATCGATGTACGAGTCAAAGCCGCAGCCGACGCCAAGCCCCGTTGAGGAGCACAAGGTCGGCGATATCAGCCCTCTTGATCGTATTGGAGGCGCGCTCGCCTTGACGACCGAGCCTGTCGCGGCAGACGACTCGGCCAATGCAGAGTCGCCCTGGTTCAACCCTCACCCATCGCCGGCCGCTGGGTCCTCGCAGGCTCAAGGCATCAAGCGCGAAGGGGCACCTGCTCATCTGGCTCTGCCTTCGTCGAGCTCGGAACAGGTCGTTGCCGCACCGCCAAGCCCTGCTCTCAGCACGCACTCGAACCTTGGCCCGCTTCCTCCAGCCATCACGCCGGAGCAGCACGCCGAGCAGATCATCGCGCGTCGTCGAAGCAAGAACAAGGGGCGAAGAAAGCGCAGCATGAGCACAGGAGACGCGGGCGTCACTCACGCTCGAGCCGCACGAGCGGCGGCGGCAGCGTCCGGAGCAAATGACGCCGAGAGCGCTCGCATGCCTGACGCGGACGAGGAGATGGAGGAGATGGAGTCGCTTCCCTCTGACCGCGCCAGCATCCAGGAGGACCTGCACAAGAGCAAGCTCATGCTTGACCACACTGTACAGAAGGCAGTTGACGAGGGCTTTGGCAACGGCTTGTGCCGCGACATCAGCCGCATCTTCCGAGACGGCGATTCGCCCTATAAGGTCAAGGATCGTGGGGCCTTCGCTGCCGCGTCCGAGGAGAAGATCTCGCATTCCACCACAGCAGGCGACGTTGATGCTGGCAAGGCATGGAGGAAGCTACGCCGCCCCTCTGACATCAATGAGTACGCCGAGGAGATGCGCGCCTACCGCGCCAACGAGAATCCCAAGAAGGCAGCAGGCAAAGTTTTCGTCATGGTCGACTCGTTCCTGCCCGCCAATCTGCCCGTCCCCGCGGTCCCCACCAAGTTCTTCTGCATTCTCGACAACGGCTTGCACGTCGTCAAGACTGGATTGAGCGAGCTCGGGTCGGCCTGCAATCCAATTGGCCAAGAGTTCGAGCTCATCCAGCACAAGAATCTCGAGTTCAGCCTCACCCTGTTTGTGCAGCAGGAGGATCCGCGCTCGGCCAGCCCAACGAAGGAGAAGAGCAAGACCGGCAGCATCACCAAGAGCTTCATGAGCCGCTTGCTCCGCAGCCCGAAGAAGGGCAAGTACCATGACCACGGCGACGAGCAGCAGAATGGCCAATCATCCATGGCCGCCTTCACCAACCGCGAGGGTGCCTTCGGTCGCGTGGACCTCGTCTTCGAGACGGTCGCAGCCAAATGCTTGGGCAAGGCCCTCGTTGTCGACCTTCCCGTGCACGGCGTAGCAGACCCTGTCTCGAGCATCTCAGGGCACGCCTCGATCAACTCTCGTCGCCATGCGGACTTCTCGCGCAATCTCAGCCGAGCGCGCGGCCACCTCCGTCTCAAGCTCTTCTACCTCCCTCCCATGCCCAGCGTGCCTAAGAAGCTCCTCCCCGAGAACTTGCGCGAGTGTCTGCTCGGCATGGAGGCGGCCCAGTGGCAATCCGAGCCTCGTCTCTCCGGCATCCTCACACAGCAGGGTGGTGACTGCAGAACGTGGCGACGACGCCCCGTCAAGGCGCAGGGATCCTTCCTGATCTGCTACAACGATGTCACCAAGCGACCCACAGTCAAGATCGACATCAGCAAAGCCAAATCGATCGACGAGTCCTGGGACCCGTATGACCCGAGCCTGCTCAAGGGCCAAGATGGCAAGATGGCCTCGCGCAAGAGCATGGCTGCAAAGTGGAACGCGGACGAGGAGCCGGACGAGTCTTATCATGTGCCGAACTCTTTCCGGGTCACATTTGCGGATGGAGAGGTCATCTCCTTCTTCGCGGACACGGACGAGGAGCGCAAGCTCTGGGTCAAGGAGCTCAAGGCTATGATTGAGAGTCAGAGGGGGCAGGCGCCCATGTGGGCGCAGGTGGCGTGGGATATTGTGCGGGGCGTCGAGGCAAGGAAGAATGCCCCGTCTGCAAGCGGTAGCAGCTCTGCTTCGACCACAGCAATGAGTCGCCAAAGCAGCCAGCTCACGACGACGTCTGCGGCTCCGAGCACCAGCTCATCTAACAGCGGTGCTAGCGCTTTGGGTCCGAGCGGCTCGAACGGCAAGCTCTTTGCCAACAACAAGGTCCCGCCCACGGTGACCGAGGAGCCCGCTATACCCCCGCCCGCCCGCTCTGCAAGCCCAGTGCGTCGCAAGCCACTTCCAAGCACGGCGGATGGCTTGGCTCGCTCTCCTCTGCCAAGTACAGTCCCATCAAGCGCCACGCCTCGACGTGCACCAACCACTCCTGTGCCCAAGACCCTCGGCGCCGGCGGTGGGGTCCCTGCTGGCATCCTCCGGCCAGGGCAGATCTTCAACTCCTCCACGCCTATGCAGCAACAACGCTCAGCTATGGCCTTGGGCACTCCTGGCAGCGCCGCGAGGCCGAACATGCCTATGCGCCCGCAATCGGAGCTGTTCACGCCTGTGAGGAAGCAGAGCGTTGCCTTTGGGCAGCAGCCGCAGCGTCGCGTTTGAGCTGCTGAGCTGGTCCAAGTTGTGGACACTCTACTTCGATTTCATCAAATCCTCTTGAACATTTCCTTCCCCTTCACCTCTTCGACTTCCACACACACCGTATATTAACTCTTGCGGAAACGCATCCACCCCGACCATCCTCTCCTCTTCTCACCATCTCGTAGCCTCGTCTCTTCTCGTTGTCTCGTTCCAGTTGCGCACGTTGTAGTCTCTCGATTTCTCAAAGTGGCCCTTCGCGTTTCTTGTCATTCGGTCCGATCCTATCGCAGAGAAATTCAATCTCGTTGCGAGCATATGATGAGAGGTGATGTGGTTGGGGGGTGCGCGTGGCTGAGCCAGACCGAGAAGAAAAATCAGCTTGGCCCATGCGCGTCCGGTTGATTGAGACGAGATGAGATGACCGAGCGGAGATCCCCGAGGCCGCTCAAGAATATCAAGCAGTCGCTCGTCCGCCTGCTTTCTCCTTCCCTTTCGACCATCAGCATCGCAGCATCAAGATGGATTCTTCGACCACAAAATCATTGTCACCAGACTCGAATGAACCCCTATTCCTGGGCATCGACGTCTCGACACAAAGCACCAAGGCCTCGCTCCTGTCATCCAGCCTCGAGCTCCTCTCCGAGCTCGCAATCAACTTCGACCGGGACCTTCCCCACTACAAGACCAGCGGCGGGGTCCTGACCGGCTCGGCCGGGTCAGGCGAGATCCATAGCCCTGCTTTGATGGCGGTTGAGTCGCTCGACCTCCTGGCAGAGAAGATCTTGGCCGCCGGCTGGCCAACACAGAGAGTCAAGGCAGTCAGCGCTGCTGGGCAACAGCACGCCAGCGTGTACTGGTCGCGAAGAGCTCCCGAAATGCTGCGCTCTGTAAACGGCAGCAAAAGGCTTGTGGATCAGCTTGGTTCACAGGCCTTCTCTCGTGCCGTGATCCCAAATTGGCAGGACTCCTCTACGACAGCAGAGTGCAAAGCCTTTGAAGCGCATCTTGGGGGACCGACCGCCCTGGCGAAGATTACAGGGTCAAAGGCATACGAGCGCTTTACTGGCCCGCAGATCATGAGATGGAGGCGGGAGGAGCCGGAAGCGTATGAGCAGACAGAACGCATTGGGCTGGTGAGCTCGATGGTCACTACGCTGCTGTGTGCAGGAGGAGATGGGCAGGACGGAGAGGAGATCAAGGGGATAGACGAGAGTGATGCCTGCGGCATGAATCTTTGGGACCTCTCCACGCCGAAGAGAGGTTGGAGTCGCCCGCTTCTCGAGCTTGTCGCCGGCGACGATGCAGCTGCGGCGGACGAGCTCGCTCGCAAGCTAGGCGCGGTCGAATCGGATGGCGGCCGAATCGTAGGGCGTATTGGCCGCTGGTGGCAGGAGAAGCTCAACTTCTCGCCAGACTGTCTTGTCTGCCCCGCTACAGGCGACAATCCGGCCACCTTGCTGTCCCTCGCCCTCGCACCACGAGAGGCAATGGTATCGCTGGGCACTTCAGACACTCTGCTCATCCCCGCGCCGTCCTTCGAGCCTTCTGAAGCTTTCCATGTGTTTTACCATCCAGCTAGGGTGGCAGGAAGGAATGCTAGCGAGAGCGGAGAGGGCGAGCAGGGGGAGGTGGTCGAGACGTCCAGCCGATACTTCAACATGCTGGTGTACAAGAACGGTAGCTTGGCTCGCGAAGCAGTCAGGGACAAGTACTGCGCTTCGTCCTGGCAGGAGTTTGATAGGGCTGTGAGGTCGGCTTGGCCTGCGAGGGGTAGCGCACCGCAGCATATGGGCTTCTACTGGTTCAAGGAGGAGATTATTCCACCTAATGCCAAGGGTGTGCACCTCTACACATCAAGCAAGGACAGTCAGTGGAGTAGTGCGGAAGAATTCGAGGCACCCGGAGCGACGCATCCCCACTCGATAATCAGCTCGCAGCTACTCTCTTTCAAGAGTCGCGTCGGTGCCATTCTCCACGAGAACGCCGGCGGTGACAACGAAGGTGGGCTGGTCCGCATCCACGCAACAGGTGGGGCCTCCTCCAACCAGACCCTCCTGGAAACGATGGCCGACGTGCTAGCCTGCCCCGTCGTCCGTCCGCAGCAGCAGGGCAACGCATGCAGCGTCGGTGCGGCGCTGAAGGCTAGGTGGGCGTGGGAAAGAGCAACGAAGCCTGGCAGGGAGAGGGTGGCCTTTGATGTGTGTGTGGAAGAGGCGCGCAAGGAGGGCGAAGCAGCAGAGCAAGGAGGGCAGAAGGTGAAATTGGCTGCTGAGCCTGATGAGGCGAGGACCGACTGCTGGAGGCGCTTCCTGCCTACGTGGGAGGAGCTGGAGAGGAGGGCGCTGCGAGGGGAGTGATCGCGAGGCGCGGCGAGAGCAGTCTTTCTCTATTGATTGTTTGCTGTATCCTGAGGCTTGTAGAGTACACAAGTTGCCATGGCGTTACCGCAGTGCCCACATCTTCACCGCATAGAGCTCCTGCGGGAATCCCATCTGCGTCTCAGCCCTAATGGTCGTCAGTCCTGCCTCCCTAAACACTCTTTCATACGCCTGAGTGGATCGAGTGATACTCTTGTCCTCTTCATCCCACCAAACCCTCTCGCTGCCATCTTCCATCTCAGGGCATACATTCTCTTTCACCACGATGACCCCGTCCTCTGGTACCAAACTCGCTTTAGCGCGGGCGAAAAAGGCGAGAAGATCCGGGTCCGAAAGGTGCTGCAGCATCCATTGGCACCACACTACGTCGTATTGGAGGGGCTCGGGTGGTGGTGAGGGTGGTTCTGCCGACTGGCCTTCCTCCGACGGGCTGTACGTTGGGGGCAATCGGCGGGCGCTGCTCGGGCCGGCGTCGTCCGTCTTGACCCTCTTGGCTGACGAGCTTCCCTGTGCCTTACTCTCGCCCTGGTCTGCCACGTAAATGCCCCCATCAGCTGAACTCCACGGCCTTGCCGGGTCGAGGGCCTGAAGCGTGCTCAAGTGAAAGTGAGCAGCCTTGCGAGCGTGGAAGGGCTGCTTGGAAGGAGGAAGGGTAAGAGATTGCCAGCTTGAGGAGAGGCGGGCCGCTTCTGCCAGGAACTGAGAGGGTGATAAGGAGAACCGATCAGCGAATGCGGTCAATAAGATCACGACTCGCAGTGTTTGCTTACATGCTCAACTGGCTCGGTCACATGGACCTCATCCACTACTCTGAGCAACACCGTCTCGGTGACCCTTCCTACCCCAGCACCACAATCTAGCGCCCTCGTCACAGTCTTCCCCTTTCCACCCCTCTGTTCCATTTTCCTCTTTTGCCACTCGACCGGGTCATCCGTCACAGGCGGGACAGCGCTCAATCTCGGCAGGACGGAGAGGAGGAAGGACCGTGATCCAAGGGCATCGACGCGAGGCAGGGTTCCTGTTCCAAAGCCGCCAAGAACACCATCCACTGTTGCTGGTACCGTCTTCCAGTAGTCTATCCCGCGTACCACATCGGGTACAGTTGGTTGCGCGGGCTGCTTCTTGCGCATCTGAGGCTGGTTGAGGAGAGGAAAGGAAGAACTGAAGGAAGTCCAGAGAGCAAACGGAAGGGGAGAGTCGACCTCGACTGGACGCGACGTCGAGTCCAGTTCCGTCGAAGCAATCGATGGAGCTTCCCTCCTTCTCCACTCGACCTCTAGGCGACTACTGACTGCTTCATTGCAGCTCATGGTTCAGTCATTGAAGCTTGCGCTGGAGCCTCCTTCCTCAAATCCGTCCACAAAGGATGTCGCAGCCCTTCAGCCGCTGTCGCAGCGGTTACACAGACTGTGGACCGAGAGGGGCGACTTTTCCAAGTTCTCACTAAAGGACCTGCGGGATGAGGAGGATGATGATCAGGCAGAGGCGACCGGAGAACAGGATGCTACCAATGGTGTCGGAGGCGCAATCAAGATCGGTTGGGCTCATGGGGAAGAGGACCGCGACAAGGGTGCCGCGAGCAAGGTTGACGACGAGCACGACGCACAGGCGGCAGACAAGGACGCTGGCTCCCTGCTAGACACCAGACCGATGAGCATGGAGGATTTTGTTCAGCTCAAAGAGGAAATGATGGGTCGGCTTCAGATCGCCCAACAATCTCTGTACTCCTCGCAGGCACTCGTCAGCCTCCTCGTCGCAGGGCATCGATCACGCGCTTCGCTCCTTCAGCAAGGACACCTCGACCCAGCAAAGGCTGCCACATCGTCCAATGCAGCTTCAAGGGCCCCATCACCTGGCGCAGTCTCTTCAACGGCGAGTGAGAGCGGCAAAGCCACGCCCGCTAAGGGACAGCCTGGTCAGGCTTCTCAACAGCCACAAGGGCCTCCACCAGGGAGCGCGGCAGCTGTAGAAGCCGAATTCGGCCTCGAGCCAGCGAGTGTGGCCCTCACGGCCATTGAGCGTATCGAAGTCAAGGAAAAGCAAAGATCACAAGCAGCACCCGGAGATGAGGATGACGAGGATTTTGCAGAGCGAGAGCGACAAGATCCTGCAGGCAATCTCGAGTTCTCCAACGAGGCAGAGCGGGACGAATATGCAAGGAAGACGCAGCTTGTTCTTGCACAAAAGAGACAGACGATGCGGAGCGTGGTGAACATCTTGCGAACAGGAGCAAGGCTTCTGGATGATGACGATGGGCGAGGCGATGCAGGGGAAGCCTCGACCTCGACCTCGGCGACCTCTGCGACCCGCCATCACTGGTCCACCCTCCGGGAAGCGCAAGCCCGCGGCTGGGGCATCACGCCAGGTCGACCCGGTCGATCGCAATATCAAGCGCAGGTGCAACGGGCGGATGAGGGAGAGCAGGACGCTTGGATCGGCTTTGCCGTGCCTGAGGCGCGGACGGCATATGCGAGGAGGGGGCTGGCTTATGTTGCCAGAGATGCTGGAGAGAAGGAAGATAAGGATAGCGAGACCGAGGAGAAAGATGTCAAGAAGCCAGAGGACTCAAAGCCGTCCGCTTCGGCGCCAACGTCATCGGCCGTCAAGCTCACTTTCTCTTCGCGGGTCGCGAAGCGCTTCAAAGTCTCGCTGGTCACGCTTGACACTGAGGGAAAGGTGCTCAGTCGCTCCGCCTCCACGCTCCCAGAAGACGATGCTGAGGACAACGAAGTGCAAGGTAGCATCGACGCTCAATTGCGACAAGCACAGCGCGAGCTCGTCGACCGGGAGCTCTTCGAGGACGTAGCCGCCGAAGCGCGCTTGCTGGCATCGCAAGGGGTGGTGAGCTGCGAGAGCTCGGACGACTCGGTGCTTGTGAGGCTGGCGGGGAATGCTGCTGCTTCGACGTCTAGATTGGAGACTGGACTCAAACGGCACGGTACGCTTGCTATGCGCCTTGAGATGGTCGATTTTGATGCCTCGAAAGAGGAAGGCAGCGAGGAAGGCGAAAGTGCGCGAGAGCCCGAGCCCGCCCGCTCGGCGTACGTCTCTCTCATGTCCACCCTCATGCGTCTGGGTCTTGTTCGCCGCTACCAAGAACGAGCAACAGCAGCAGCCTCCGCCGCCCGAGCAGAAGCTGAGAAGGAGAGGGAGAAGGACAAACCTCGCAAGCCCCCCGGAGACGCAGCATCTTCAGCTTCGAATGCAGGTAGCAAGAAAGCTGGCGCTGCCTCAAGCCAGCCCGAATCGTCAAGTACGCAAAAGCGCGCCCGTCTCGACCCCTGGATCCATGCGCCTACCCTCATGCCGCTCGTGGCGCTGTTGCACTACAGCTCCTTCCTCTTCCACGTCCGAAGCGTTGTTCAGCAGGCACTGCACAGCGCTTCCTCCCCCGCGGCAGGAAGCAAAAATGAGCAGGACTTGAAAGGAGAGCTCGAAATGCACCCCGCCCAGAGTATCGCCAATGCGGCTGTTTGGATGAAGGATCTACTCTATGCCCCAACAGCTGCGGGCCAGGCCGGCCAGGCGGTCAGCGGTGAGGGGCCAGGTGAGCCCGCGGCCGCACGAGCTATCCGCTCGTTGAGGGGAAGTGCGACGGTAACAGTCGAGGTACCTGCTGAGCCTCAGCTTGGCGACGGCGAGGGAGCCTCCGCTTCAGCCACGCGGAAGATTGTCCTTGCGCACCTGACCCTCTCGTACCCGTCACATCTATCCGTTCAGCTGCCCTGGCGATCCACCCTCAGCGGGTCGCTCGGCGTCACGATGCATGGCGTCGAGGTGCATGGGAAGGGGGAAAGAGCACTGCATGGTCTGTTGGTGGAGGAGCTGCGTGGTGTGCGACGACGTAGCGTGACAGGTGGATGACGACGTGAGGAATACCATTTGCATCAACCTGGCGCGTTACTCTGATCCGGCACCTCCTTGCGCACCCTCTGCTCCCTCTCTCTCCGCGCGTTTCTTTTCCCTCTTCTTATTCACCCTCTCTCGTCTCGCTTCCTCCTTCTTCCTTTCAGCACGAGCCTCACGTTCTCGCTCTTGTTCGAGGAGGTGCCGCGACCAGGACGAAGGGAGGGCAGAATCGCTTAGACCTTGGAGGCGACCTGTCGACGCCTCGGGCGCATTCGGCTGTTCTGCGTCGGTTTGCGTCTGCTGGCGTGAAGGAGATACGTGAACCGGAGGTTGGAGCGAGGCTGCTGGCTCCTCCTTCCTGTCTTCTTCCTCCTCGCCGTCACCGAACCAGTCGCGCTTGCCTGAAGCGCTGAGAGCAGGCAGAAGGGGTAAGTCGGCTGCGTCTTTGCCGCGAGCGTTCGGCTCCACAGCTTTGGACCGCCGCTCCTCGTCATCTTCATCGTCGTCGGCGTCCAGCCCAGTCCATCTTCCCGCGTCCGCAAAGATGTCTTCCTCTTCTTCGTCAAGGTCGTCTGCCTGATTTTGACGTGTGTGGTTGCTACCGTCCACGTCGTCTGCTCCGGACGACACAGGCTGATCTCTCTTCTCTCTGACAGCAACAGACGCCGGAGCGCTTTCATGCTCCTTTGCGGGTGTTTCCGAGGTGGAGACAGCACCGGAGCCTTTCTTCAGCTGACGAGGCGCGAAGTCCCTCTTGGATGGAAGCGGCGCCGGCGGAGCAGGCTTGGTCGCTACGGCAGGCCTCGAGGACGGTGATGACGGCGACGGCGCCGAAGAAGATGAGACTGCAGCATTGGATGGAGCGATAGTAGCAGCCGGCTTGACTGGCTCTCTTGCACCATTTGCTGTCGGCCCGTCTGCCGGCTTCTTGACCTTCTTGCGCAGTCTCTTTCCATCCTTTGTAATGATGACCTTCTCCAGCTGGCCACTCGTGCCTGCTCCAATCGGCTTGAATTTGGAAAGATGCCTCTGTCTTTCCTCCTCGGCTTCGCGCTGCTTTCGTAGCTCCTCGCTGAGCTGAGGCTGCGGTGGTGAGCTAGCGTCTCCGCGGTCAAGCTTGCGCCGCTTCAGGGCATCGAGAATCTCCTGCCGGGAGCGCTTCGCCGAGGATGCTGATGACTTTGACGACTCAGCTTCGCCAGGTGACTGCCTAGCGCCTGCATATGCTTGCTCCAGATCATCGTCCTCTTCCCCTCTTGCACCGCCAGCCTTGGCCCTCTGCTGCGCAAGAAGCGCATAATCCAGCCCTTTCACCAAGATGGAATGCTTTGCATCTCCACCCAGGAAGGCCATCTGCTCCTCGACCTCCCGTCTCTGCTCCTCGGTATCAGCCGCTAGCCACTTCTGTCTCCACTCCTCATGCAAAGCGCGTACGCTCGCCGCTTCCTCGTCATCCTCTCCCGGTTCGCGCCCTTCGCGCCGGGCAGCAGCGCGATCTACGTAGGCTTCCCCTGTGGCGCTGTTCCACTTTGGGCCGCGTTGCTTAGGTTGCTCGTCTTCAACATTGGTATCTGCGTCTTGCGAGGGGCGATGCTTGCGATAGTCGTCGTCGTCGTGCTGACTGAGAGCGGCCTGCGGACGTGGACGTGGACGCTTCTGCGTAGACCCAAAGGCTGCTCGCGGCGCGCCAGACGAGGATGAGGCGCCGGACGAGGAGAGGAGGCTGCGAAAGGCTTCCTGATCCATGCCTGCGAGAACGATGGCTGCGCCGTAGTAAGTGCGAAGGCAACCTTTCTTTCCGTTGGCTCTGCAGGATGCGCCTCGTTCGACTCCACTTGTCCCTTGCCGCCCAAAACGAGACGACGCCCCGGCCGATGGCGGACTGAGCGTCGTGCGAGCGCTTGCCTCGCACCTCGAAAGGCCACGAAGGTGTGGAAAGGTACGGCACACGAGAACTTGTCTTCCTTCTCTTCACTCGATATCACCGCGAACGACACTCACCCATCATGGCACCAAAGGGTGAGCAGCCGGACGTTCACCATCGAGAGACGAGTTAGCTCATCCCTCCTTCCCGCCACCTCTCGCCCCAGGCAACTCAAAAGCAGCAGCCGGCCGAGCCCGCAAGGAGGACGCCGCCAACGCAAAGGCAGCTGCAGCTAACGCCAAGGCCGAGGAAGCAGAAGCGGCAAAGTGGGAGCAAGGAGCAAAAGGTCGCTCCAAGGCGGACGACAAAGCATCAAAGGCAGCCGCAGCAGCAGCAAAGAAGGCTGAGCTTGACCGTCTCAAGCAGGAGGACGAGGCAGACCTGCCCAAGACGGTCAAGGCAAAGGGAGGAGCTGGAGGAGGTAAAGCAGCCAAGTCTGCGCCTGCCAAGTCTGCAGGGCCTCCCTCAGGCTTGGATGATGCCATTCAAAGCTTCAGTGCGAGCAATATCGATGACGCCATTGGCGCGTTGAGTCTGACGGGGGAGAGTACGGCCAAGGATAAGGTCGGGGCTAAGGCTGGGATGATTGACGCGCATCCCGAGAGGAGATTCAAGGTGAGCAGCAACGACACCAAGCTGACCTTGCTGCCTCTCACATCTCCCTTCCCTGCCCCTCTGCTCGCTCGCAGGCCGCCTTTGAAGCGTACAAAGAGGCAGAGATGCCCCGCATCCGTCAGGAGCGACCAGGACTGCGCAAGCAGCAGTATGAGAATGAGCTCTTCGAGGAGTTCAAGAAGTCGCCTTCAAACCCCTTCAACCAGATCAACGTTAGCTATAATGCTAGCCAGGAGGAGAAGGTGGCCGCATTGCAGAAGCAGAGGGATACCTTGGCCAAGAGGTTGGCAGATTGAGCGAGGTACAGTAGAGAGAAGATGGGCAGGCCCATGGAGTTGAGTCGGATTCACGCCGATAACTTAGAGAAGTGAAAGGGATGCTCAATTCTAATACACTATCACAAGCAGACAAGAAGCAAAGTGCCCTACGCCGCCCCTTCTGGCGCCACACTCACGCAATGTGCCAGTCCAACTTGTCGCTCCACCCCTTCTCCTTGAGCGCTGCGCAGATCTGCTCAACATCCTTGTCTCCCCTGCCTGACGCGCACCCGACAATATCCGTGCCCTTGGGCATCTTCCTCGCCTCATTGACAAGCGCGAAAGCCATATGGCTCGTCTCGAGCGCAAGCACAATGCCCTCCTTCTCACACACCAGCCTGAAAGCACGCAGCGCATCCTCGTCGGTGGCGACCGTGTACTCTGCGCGGCCGGAGTCTTTGAGGAAGGCGTGCTCTGGTCCAACACCAGGGTAGTCCAGCCCAGCAGAGATGGAGTGGGTTTCGGTGATTTGCCCGTCTGGTGCCTGAAGAAGGTACGTCTTAACGCCATGCAGGACGCCCGGAGTGCCCTTGCTCAGCGTCGCAGAGTGGCGGTTGGTGTCTACCCCGTCTCCGCCCGCTTCAACGCCGATGAGGCGGACGGACTTGTCCTCAACAAAGGGATGGAACATGCCGATTGCGTTCGACCCACCACCCACGCAGGCTACTACGGCCTCGGGCAGCTTGCCGCGCTTCTCCTGCATCTGCTTCTTGGTCTCTGCGCCGATCACTTGCTGAAACTCGCGCACGATGCTGGGGAACGGATGGGGACCAATCGCCGAGCCTACGATGTAGTGCGTGTTGGACAGGTTGGTGACCCAGTCGCGATTTGCCTCATTGATGGCGTCCTTGAGCGTCTTCGACCCGCTCTCGACGGCGACGACCTTGGCGCCAAGCATCTTCATACGGAAGACGTTGAGCGCTTGCCTGCGCACATCCTCTGCGCCCATGTACACGACGCACTCCAGGCCGAATTTGGCGCAGGCCGTAGCAGTAGCAACACCGTGCTGCCCCGCTCCGGTCTCTGCGATGATCCTCGGCTTACCCAATCGCTTAGCGAGGAGAGCCTGTCCAATGGCATTGTTGATCTTGTGCGAGCCAGTGTGGTTCAAATCCTCGCGCTTGAGCCAAATATTGGCCCCGCCCGCATATTCGGTGAGACGCTCAGCGAAGTAGAGTTCGGAGGGGCGGCCGATGTACTCGTAGTGGGACTCAAACTCTTTCCAGAAGGCGGGGTCGGCCAGAGCATCGAGGTAGGCTTTCTCCAGCTCGGCGTGACAGTCGTAGAGGGCTTCCGGGACGTATTGGCCTCCGAACTTGCCGAAGCGAGGAGGGCGGAGCACACCCTTGGAGTCGGGGACTGGGTCGAGGCCGGGAATGGGAGGGCGATCGCCATTGACTACGCCATCGAGCTTAGGTGTGGGGATCGAGTCTGGAATGTCAATTGCGTCCTTGATGCGGAGCGGCTGAGAACGCTGAATGCCGCCGGTCTTCTTTCCTGTAATTGAGGCGCAGTAATCCTCACCCGCCTTGGCTCGCTCTGCAGTAGAACCTGGTGCATCACGCAGGACTGCGACGAGCTTGCTGCCGATGACGACTCCGTCCGAGTGTTCGCCGACTTCGACGAAGTGCTCGCGCGTGGCGACACCAAAGCCGACGGCAAGGTAGGCGTTGCTAACCGTGCGAATGCGGTTGAGCATCTCGGGAAGGGACTGATTGACGGTGTTGGAGACGCCGGTGACGCCCATCTTGGAGACGACGTAGATGAACGAGTCGGCGAGCTTGGCCAGATGCTGAGTGCGCTTAGGAGTTGTTGACGGGGCAATGAGGGGGATGAATGACATGCTGGTGTACGATGGAAATGACAGGGTAAAGTCAGCATTGCAATAGAGCAGTAATTTGGGCTCGACCCGTACTCACCCCTCCTTTGTGCAGCAAGCACGGAAGTCCTCTGCCTCCTCAGGCGGCAAGTCTACTACGATGAAACCATTTGCTCCCGCCTCCTTGGCATCAGTGACAGCCTTCTGCTCTCCATGAGCCAGAAGAGGGTTGTAGTATCCCATGAAGACGACTGGCGCTTTGAGGCCGCGCCGTCTTGCCTCGCTGACGTATCCCAAGCACATTTTGTAATTGACGCCCTGCGCCAGTGCGACTTCATTGCTGCGCTGAATGGCAGGACCATCTGCCTGCGGGTCAGAGAAGGGCACGCCGAGCTCAATGATGTCTGCACCCCCTGCCTCGAGACCGAGGAGGATGTCGACGGTGTCCTCCTTGGCAGGGAAGCCTGCGGTTACGAAAGCCACAAAGGCCGCCTCGTTCTGTGGGAGAGTGGCAGAAGACAGTGTGAGCCAGGCGTTCTGTCTACGATACACGTCGTCTACATGCGCCTACGCACCTTGTCAGCTTTCGCCTTGAACGTGGCCTTGATATGCTCTGCCATGGTCGTGAGATGATGGTGGTGGTGGAGAAGGAAGAACGAGTCAAGCGACCGGATAAGCCAAATGTCGGAGTTGCTGACGTCAGCCAATGCGGCCAGAGTGTGGCGCCGCTCAGAGCCGCACCGCTCCAGACGTCAGAGAGAGCCTGTGTCTTCCTGCGGGGGCGACGCGGCAACGGACCAACCAAACCAACACCACCTGCCACATCACCACCTTACACCATCGCCAAGCAGACCGTGGCAGCCGCTACCGCCATGGACGATCGCACCGCGCTCGCTGCAATCAAGCGCCGCCTAGACCATTTCGAACGCGATCCCAGCGTGCTGAGCTCGCAAGACACTCCCGCCCTCAGTTCCCTCGAAGTCCGCCTCACCAAGTTGCGAGCCAACTCGAACATCGCACAATCATCGCTCCCGGCCGAACTAGATCAGCTGATCGCTCGGACACAAAGACTCTCGCGCAATGTCGCGGCGGCGCAGGCATACGGCAGCGACGAAGACGAAGGCCAAGACGACGACGACTATGATGTCCTCCACCTGAGCCCCTCGGCCATCGCCCGCCAACTTCAAGAGAGCATTGCGAGCCAGCATCTGGCCACCATCACACTACCGCCCACGCCCAAGCTAGTCGTCAATGAGGATCCACATCCCTCTGCTCCGGGCGACGACCCTGAGAAGCGCCGCCTCGCGCTCGAACAGCGCGAAGACGACATTTCCGAGTACGAACAAGGAGCAGCGGTTCGCAGGAGGCAAGGCTACATGCGCGACGAGGATGGCGACCGCACTGAAAAGGCCCCAACAACATCCGAAAAGCCCTCGTCGTCCTCTGCGCCATCGCAACCCCTCCTCTCGACCGAGCGCACAACGCAAGAAGCCCTCTCCAACGAGCTCCTCCGTATGGCCTCAGTCCTCCGCTCACAGACCGTCTCCTTCTCCGACGCCCTCGAGCGTGATCGAAAGCTCCTCGAGTCGGCCGACGAGAAGCTCATCCAAAATATGGACGTCATGACGAGAACGCGCGGCAAGTTGGGCGAGTATGCGCAGCAGGCTAGAGGGATGGGATGGTTCACCCTAGGCACCGTCCTTATGGTTGTGGTAACGTGGGTGATCATGTTTGTGGTCATTAAGTTGACTTGATTGCGCAACAAGAAGAGAAGGAATGGCAAAGGGTGGAGCCTTGCCGATCTAGCGATCCTCGACGCGAGCCAGTGAAGGCAGTGATTGATCTGATCAATGGACGGGCGGATTCCTAATCCGGAGAGCCCCATCGGCGACTCACCTGATCAGCCCAACAACTTCATCTCGAAGGGACGCCCTCGGTCAAAAGAAGCGAGAAGATCTCACTCGTTTGTGACGCACCACAAATGATGAGATGCGCTGCAAATCCCCCGACAGCATCGACCATCATTTCATGTCTCAGGGACGCCAAGAGGGAGAGAATTGAATCTCATGAGGGGCTGTATGACGCTGGGGCTCTCTTGTACGTACGCGCACGCATACGCATGCGCAGTGGGAAGCAGGCACATCAATTCTCATCACATCCCGCGATCTGGTCCTGTCTTGACCTCTTTGGTTGCATATGTGGACGACTTTCTAAGTTCGATGGTCTTCACAGTCGCATTGGAGGCTGCTGCGAGTGCGAGACGTAAAAGCCTCAGTAGCGACGAGGGAGGCGGCGCACGGATGCAGACGAGGCGACAGACGGTCATCATTGCGGCTACGGCGTCTGCCGACGGGGTGCTAGCTCGCACGACGCTAGCGACAAGCTTTCGAACCAGCGAGCCGTAGGAAGGCAGGTCACCGTTTGCACCATCCGATCGGCAACGGCGGCGGCGGCGTTAGCAACGAAGGCGGCCAAGGTGGCAACGCCCGACGGCGATCGCCCATCCAGAAGCCAAAAGCTGCCCGACTGCGCTGCCGGCCACGCCTTGCTCGCAAAGATTGGCTCATTCGCCTTAAGGCCGCCCATAAGCTGCTCCGCCGGCTCCGTCAATTGTATCGTTACTTCAATGTGACGTCGCGCCGACTTCTGTTGTATGTTCATTTTACTCCACGCCTTGCCGTGCGCTGTCGTTTCCTTTACCGCGGTCAAGCCGCGGTACACTGTAAAGAGGCTCTGTTTCAAAGCAAGATTGGTCCGCGCGATGGGCTGGCAAATCGGGTGGCTGGTTGCAGCAGCAGCTATGGGCATATTGCATCACAACATGAGACAGTGGAGAGCATGAGGTAGTCAATCGCCGTGGTGTGTGATATGGGCTGTAGCCAGCAGGTTTTGCTACGATTTCGAGGCGGCCTGCGAAGATGGCGAGCGACTAGCGAAACAAGCGACACTGTGGTGATACCTCGCGTCTTCGTACCATCGCCATCGCTTGTGACCTGACGCCTCTGATTTCGCTCTTTTTTTTCAGGTGGCTGGCACCAGCGATGCAAATTGCTGCCCGAATGCTTCATTTGACGAAGAGATATCCAGCCTTGGTCCGCAGGACTGCACGATTCTCTATCCATCGTACGAGGGGCTCAAGCCCACACTCACGGGAGCGTGCTTGAGTGCCCTAGCAGCCTTCTGACAAATTGTTGTCCAGAAGAGGGCAGTGGCGCCGGCGACGGAGGATTCCTCTCGCAGGAGATGCAGAAAACCTGCGCATGTTGCCTCGCAACGCGCTTGGAGCCAATCTCTCCTCTACGGCGCGGAGGTCCAGCCCGCATTCAGGAGGATGCGTGGGGCCATAGACGAGAGGATGGCGAAGATCGATCGACCGGAAGGGAGAGCGAGAGCTTTCTCCGATTGGAAACGGCGAAAGCGCAGTACGAGCAAATTGAGACCTCTCCGGCTCCTGCTCGTGCTACCACCTTCAATATGCGCTGCACGCCCTCTTGCTCGTTTCGGGTCCTGACTGTCTTTACATCGCTCCTTCTCCCAACATTCAATTTCCTGCTCCTCTCGCACGTCGTCGCTTGTGCCTCACTTTCGAGTTTTTCTCATCGCTATCTTTTTTGGCGCCGAAGTTGAGATCGGTAGCATATTAAAGGCGAGTCTGTTCCGGCACGTATCGGACCCTCCCCTAACCCATTCCGCATAGCTGACCCTCAGACTGGTCTTTCCTCGTTCCTTCCTAACTACCCACAGCAACTCCGTCACATCCCCTCCTACCTCTACAACCAACAATGGCTGACGCAGAAGCTGCTCCCGCCTGCCATGGCCCTCGCTCCGAGCCCTTTGAGACTGGAAGCGGCTCCATTGGCCTTCGAATCGGCGCCATCTTCATCCTCCTCGCCTCTTCCGCGCTCACGACGCTGTTCCCCATCGTCACAAGGCGCGTCCCCCGCCTCACCATCCCGTCGTCGGCATTCGACTTTGCCAAGTACTTTGGCAGCGGTGTCATTATCGCTACCGCCTTCATGCACTTGCTTGAGCCGGGAGCCGATGAGCTTGCCAGCCCCTGCCTCAACGAGAACTTCCAGGAGTACCCCTTTGCCTTTGCTTTTGCCATGATCTCGCTCTTGTGAGTCCAATCGAGGCCCTGCAGCACCACTAGCTCGAATGGCCTCTGACGCTTATCTCTACCTTCTCGGCCCCGCCCACGCAGCGTCACCTTCTTCGTCGAGCTCCTCGCCTTCCGCGTTGGATCCAAGATCGCTCAGCGCCTCGCCTACGACCCCCACCAGGGTGGCCACCACCATGCCAACGCTCACGGCCACGACGCCCAGGCTGTGAACGGTGGCTCTAGCCCCACGGCCGCCATGACCGCAAAGGGCAGCGAGGAGGACGTCAACTCCGTCGAGAAGGGCTTCACAAAGGACCAGCCCCTCTCAGCCGCCGCTTCTGAGATTCTCGGTGTCGCTATCCTCGAGTTCGGTGTCATTTTCCACTCGGTCATCATCGGCATTACGCTCGGCACCACGAGCGACTTCAAGATCCTCTTCATCGTCATCATCTTCCACCAGATGTTTGAAGGTCTCGGTCTCGGTGCTCGTCTTTCGCTCCTCCCGCTCGCGCCCAAGTCGCTCATCCCCTACATTGGAGCAATTGCCTACGCACTCGTTACCCCCATTGGCCTCGCCATTGGTCTCGGCGTTCGCAACACCTACAATGAGGAGAGCGCCACGGCCAACTACGTCACTGGTATCTTCGACTCGGTCTCGGCTGGTATTCTCCTTTACACCGGTCTCGTCGAGCTCCTCGCCCACGAGTTCATCTTCAACGAGAAGATGCGCACCGCTCCCCTGGGCAAGGTCGTCCTCAACGTCATTGAGATGTTCATCGGCGCAGGCCTCATGGCCCTCCTCGCCAAGTGGGCCTAAGCATCGTACGATGCAGCTGCAATCGAGCTGAGCAGGCTGCGGAAGAAGGGCAGCGAGCTAGCAAGCAAGAGATAGACGCGGCCGCCCGCCACTACACCATCTTCACAAGATCGACGGCTCCGATGCGATCTGGTGGTGGGCGTGAAGAATACGTTCGATATCCTTGTCATCGACTTGACCCCATCCAACATGTTACCATCTTCTTAGTCCCGCTTTTACTATTCGACGCCTCACCAACTCTTTCGCTTTCGATTCGCTTTCGGTAAGACCTCTTACACCCTCTTTTGCTGCATCCTGTCTCTGTACCACCACCATCATCATCACCATCACCAAAACGTCACACACGACGAACGTGATAGATTCTTTCTTTCAATCACACCCATATGATTCCCTTCATCACTCAGCGGGTCTGCCAGTCGCATCGCGATAGCATCGAATGACTCATTGCACATTACGCTCCTCTATGATGATCCACAGCTGTGCCGCTCACTCGGTTACTATGCGCCAATGCCCTCTGCCCGCAGCATCTCCCCAATCAGCTCGACACACCTCCTGTTCTCAATCTGCGTCCCCACTGTGATCCTCAAGCACCCTGCACACCCCAAATCACTGCTCCTGTTCCTCACCACCAGCCCGCGCTCTTCCGCCATCCTCTTGTACACCCTGCCTGCCCTCGCCGAGTCCGGCTTGCCACCCTGCGTCTTGGGAGCATCCAAGATCTGCACAAGGAGGAAGTTGGCGTCATTACCACCCATTACGTCGCCCACACCTGGAATGGGCAAGAGGGCAGCGAGGAGCTCGTCCCGGTTGTCGAGGAGCTGCTTGATGTGGAGACGGGCTCGGTCTACTCCGGCAGGAGAGAGGGCGAGGCTTGCGAGGTGGGCTGTAGGCTGCGGTACATTGTAGGGGGCTTTGGCGTTGTTCATAATCTGGATTAAGGCCGGGCTACTGTACGCGATGCCCATCCTAATCCCCGCGAGCCCGTACGCCTTGCTGAGCGTCTGCGAAACGACGAGGTTCTTGTACTCGGCGAGGAGGGGAACAGCAGAGACCTGCTGAGCCTTATCGCGGCGGCCCAAGCGGATCTCCTCCTCTGCAAAATCAATGTACGCCTCGTCTACGACTACGAGGCCCTTGTAGGTTGGCTCGTCGAGGATTCGGCGGACATCTCGGAGGTCAAGGAGGGTTCCTGTCGGATTGCCCGGTGAGCAGAGATAGATGATCTTGATGTTGGGCGTGCTGCGGAGCGTAGAGAGGAGAGCGTCGACATCTAGCGAAAAGTCTCCGTCATCGACTCGCAGCGGCACCTTGACCACGCCGACGTCGTTGACGGCAGCGCAAACCGAATACATGCCGTACGTCGGCGGGCAGACGGCAATTGCGTCCTTGCCAGGCGTGCAGACGACCCGCTGGATCAAATCGATGACTTCATCACTCCCTACGCCAAGGAAGACGTGCTCGTCTCCAGGCAAGTTGCGGTGCTTAGCCAAAGTAGACTTGATGCCGAAGAGCGAAGGATCGGGGTAACGGTGCAGGTCGAGCGGGTCAGAAGGGCCCGCCACAGCGTCCTGGGCTGCGGCTGCATCGTTGCCGCCTTTGATGTTCTCGTGACCATTCAGTGGCAAGGCGCTCGAGCCTGAAGGAAGGGCGTGACCAAGCGAATTCTCATTCGCATCGAGAAGGATTCCCTCTTGATAGTCGTCGCGGGCGCAGCGATACGGCTGAAGAGAGAGGATGTTGGGGCGGACGATGTCCTCGAGCACAAAGTGAGGAGGCTTGAGGCTGGCCGTGTGGGCTGCCGCGGTTTCAGAGATGCCCGGAATTGTCATTGTGAATGGGATGTTGGTGGTAAGAAGGACGAAAGCTGCTAAAGACTTGGTCTGCTCCCGTCGTCGTCGACGACCTCACCGAGTCACTTCGGACTCAGATCAGTCGAGCAGCCGGACTCAGAGTCGAGTGGCTCGAGCGCAGGCGGCGCGCTTCTTCGTAGGTTCATTGTCGGTGGCTCAGTCGTCCCCGATCCACGATAGGGCAAAGGCTATCTGGCTCTCTGGCTGGCTGCCTCTTTCTCACCATACTACACGCTCTATCGCGACAACACCATTCATGGAGCGAAACATTGCCATATTGGGAGGAGGAGGTGAGCAGGGCGGCAGATGCAAGCCAGCGTTCTCTCCCTCTTCTAACATCCTCTGTTCTCCTCTCGCGCGCAATCAGTCCTCGGCCTCACCACCGCTCTCGAGCTGGCGACCTCCCACACCCCCTCTCAAGCACCAATTCACATCCACATCCTCGCGCGCGACCTGCCGCTGACCCCGGCCGGCCTAGCATCTCAAGGCTGGTCCTCCCCATGGGCAGGCTTCAACTGGTGCTCCTTCGCGCCCAAGGACGATATCATCACCCAAGAACGCGACAAGCTAGCGTACAATGAGTGGAAACGCATGGTCAAGGACAAGGAGATGCCGAGCGAGACAATGGCTTCTATGCCTTTCAAACACTATCTACCCGGGGAATACAAGAGGGGAGACCTGTGGTTCGAGGACTTTGTGGACGATGTACGTACGTGCACCAGCTGCCTGGGAGGAGGTGGATGCATGCTGATCTCCTCTCCCGCTCTTCCTCTCCACCAGTTCCGATACCACCCATCGAGCGCCCATGAGCCTCGCCACTACATCACCTACACCTCCTTCGGCGTCAACACGCCCCTCTACCTTGCCTACCTCGTGAAGCGATTACAAGCATTCGACGCCACTACCCACGGCGTCTCAGTCTTATTTCACGAGACGGACACCTTTTCATCCCTCGGCTCGGTATACACGCATTGTGCGACAACTATCTCTCCATCGAGCGATCCCGCCAGCTGGTTGGTGATAAACGCTTCTGGCCTCGGGTCCCTCTACCTGACCGACGTATTGGACAAGGCAGTCCACCCCATCCGCGGCCAAACAGTCCTCCTCTCCGTACCGACCGCCTTCACTAGCAACCCACGATGCGTAATGGACGCCTCTGACCCAAAGGCGAAGCCTACCTACCTGATCCCTCGCGGTAGGGGGAGTGGCCAGGTAATCTTAGGCGGGACCTTTGGAGTGGATGAATGGGAGAGGGAGCCCAGTGAAGAGGATACGGCCAGGATACTCAGGGATTGCTGGAAGTTGTGTCCTGACATCCTGGAGGGGCATACCGTGGATGAGGAGGTCAACGAGCAGTCCGCCGTGACGGCATTGCGCAAGCAGATCATCAGCGTCAACGTCGGGTTGCGTCCTGCGAGAAGAGGGGACGTCACGCGCGTTGAGTTGGATGCGGTCAAGCTGGGCGAGGGTCCAAAGGGGGGGATGGCGCCCGTGTTGCATTGCTATGGAGCTGGGAAAGCTGGATATCAGACCAGCATGGGCGTGGCGAGGGAGGCGAGGGAGCTCGTGGAGAGACATTACGCGGAGCTGGAGAGATGAAAAGAGGATGGTGTTGTGTGGATGGTGGTGACATTGCTCTTCGTATTTACATCGCGAGCACCGCCTCAGCTACACGCCATCGTCACCATCACACTCGTTGCCATGATCATCCTCTTCGCTGACTCATGGCCTGCTCGGAGCATTCGCCATAGCCCCTCCGGAGCCACTGCCGCCGGCGCCCGAAGCATAAGTGTTCGGGTGACCATACGCAGCGTGGTACGCTTCGGCCTCACGGCGAGCCTGCTCATAGAGACGCTGCTTCTCCTCTTCGGCCTGTTGCTGCGGGTGTTGCTGCTGTTGCTGCTGCGGGTAGCTTTGGGCTGGGTAGCCAGCCTGCTGCGCAGGTTGATGCTGCTGCTGCTGCTGCTGCTGGGGAGGAGCTTGGGGCTGCTGTTGCTGCTGTTGTTGATACCACTGCGCGTAAGCTTGGGCATCATGGGGAGGAGCGCCATGCTGTTGCTGAGGCTGCTGCCCACCATAGCCGTTGGGCTGTGCCTGCCCCTGGTAAGCGTGCTGCTGGCCCTGGTATGGGTCCGTCGGCTGCTGCGCATATCCTTGCTGTTGAGGGGGCGCCTGCTGCTGTCCCGCGTATCCATACTCAGGCCTGACCCCCATGTACTGCCCCTGGCTCTGACCCGGCTGATGAACCGCCATGCTCCTCTCCATCATCGCATCGAACGTGCCTCTCGCCCTTACAAACTTGTCATTCAAGGCCCTCAACTCCTGCACCTTGCCCGAATAGCGATCGATCAGCCTCACAATGCGTGGTCGCATAGCAAGGGAAGACTGATAAAGGTCCTGCAGTTCCTCGTCTTCCGCCAGATTGGCAGCTCCGCCCCCTTGGCCTCCCTCCGCTTCGAGCTGGCGCAATCTGGCGAGAAGACGATCAATGTCGCCTGCCTGCTGGAAGATGCGAGCCTCCTGCTCTGCCTCGCGGCGAATCTCTTCGGGCGTGGGGTCGGGTAGGACCTCGACATAGTTGACGGGGAAGATGCCTGCCTCGCCGCGCAGCTCGCCTCGCCACCAGTGCTCGTAGACACTGTCCAGGACGCGAATGATGTCGCCTTTGCTGAAAGGCAGCTCGCCGGCTTCCGAGGGGGAGAAGTCGTAGAGGGCGCGAACACGCGAAGGGCGAGCAGGTTGCGCGGGAGCGGGCGCGGGCGCGGGTGCTGATGACGCTGAGGATGGGGTAGGCTGCTGCTGCTGCTGCTGCTGCTGCTGCTGCTGTTGAGGTTGGCGAGAGGACGAGGCGGTCTCACTGGCGTTGGGATTGGGCAACGTCTTGTCGAGGAGAGCTGCAGTGGCAGAGCCCGGCGCCTTGGATGAAGACGAGGCCGCTGCAGCGTCTCCACTCGCGCCACCTCCATAGCTAGTTGCGCCTCGCCCTCCCTGATCCTGCATGCTGAGCTCTAATACCCTCCTCAGCTCCTCATCTTCCTTGCGCAGCTGTTCCGAGCTGGGCTCTGCAGGCTCAGGAGCTGGCTGATCGACGGAGGCCGTGAACCCTTGCTGGCGCAGCTGCTCCACCGTCTCCTTTACCAATCCTAGACTGCCATCCCCACCATCATCAAAGTCCTTTGCCCACTCTTGCAGAACAGCGACAACGCGCTTGCGCACACTGTCATGCGTGTTACGGTCTGCTACGACACGGGCGAGTGTCTGTGTAAAGTTGCGCGACGCCAGCTCGCGATGGGCTGCTATGCCTGCATTCTTTGCCAGGGCGTCAGAGAGGGTGATTGAGTAGAGCTGCACGTTGGCGTTGCGGTGGACGAGGCGCTTCTGTATGGCCGAGATGCAATTGCGTGCGCTGAGAGGATGGAGATGTCATCAGCCATCAGCACCACGCGACCAACCCTGTTGTTGCAGTCGTGCGCAGCCCACTCTTCACTCACCCCGTCTCTCCCTCGCTCGAGACCTTGTCGCAGATGTCTAGATTCGTCTGCCAGTCCTCCGACGTAAGTGTCTCTGCCGTTGCTTTGGTAACGATGTCATCGTACGGATTCGCGGCCTTGAACATGCCTGGCTGATGAGCGGTGGTGTGGTGAAAGAGGTTCGTGGGAAAACAAAGATGAAAGGAAGCGAAGTGTGCGATAGTGTCCGTCCTCAACACAGCCAGCCAGCGGCGCAGTGCGATGCGACGCCGACTGCTCAGCCCGCCTTGACAAGTGGAGTCGTCGGAGACCTCCCGTGGGGCGCGAGCGGAAATCTTGTTAACCACTCTGGACGGACTACTCTGGATCGCTTGGACAGGTTGAGCTGCTCGGTGGCCCACTTCCCGGCCGCCGCTTTGTGCTTTGTCTGGGCGTCAGGCGAATCGACGCCCCGCGACTCGCCTCCGCTGTTGAGGACCAGTTGAAAGCAATGCTAGGCCTGATCCATCTTCCTTCCTTTTGCATTGCTTATCATCGAGCGGCACGGCCGGCACGACAACTACTTCTCGCTCTCTTCACTTTCTGTTTCAAGCCATAGCCGCAGTCTTCGATTGCCGGCGCCGCTTCTTTTCCTGCCTACCTCTTCTCCTCGCACCTCCTATCCGCCTACGCTTTTCCGCCCTCCGCTTCGCTACCCGCCAATCAAGATGGCTCCTTCGTCCAACGTCTTCAATCTAGCTACGTCGTCCGCCTCCCAGATTCTCTCCCTCGAATCGATACGCTCAGTCCTTCAACGTCTAGAGGACACCATCGTCTTCCAGCTCATCGAGCGCGCTCAATTTGCGCGCAATGCGCCCATGTACTACCCGGGCGCCTTCCCCGAGCTCATCGAAAAGGAAGGATGGCACGCCTCGTGGGTCGAGTGGTTCCTCAAGGAGACCGAGGGGGCTCATGCCAAGTGCAGGAGGTGGGATGCGCCCGATGAGTACCCTTTCACCAAGCCGGACTTGCTGCCCAAGGCCATCCTCCCACCGATCAAGTACCCGAAACTGCTCTACGATCACGGCATCAATGTGAACACGGATATCTATACGCATTACCGCGATGTCATCGTACCCACGATCACGAGTGACGACGATGACGGACAATACGGCTCCTCAGCAGTACGAGATGTTGAGACGCTCGCTGCTCTCTCCCGACGCATTCATTTCGGCATGTTCGTTTCCGAGTCCAAATTCCGCAGCGATCCACAAGCTTTCATCGAGCCCATCAGGAAAGAGGACAGGGAAAAGTTGGAAGCCCTAATCACCAAGCCGGCTGTGGAGCAGGCATTGCTGGTCAGGTTGAGGGAGAAGGCGAGGGTGTACGGGCAGGATCTGGACAAGGCAGTGGGATCATTGGCAACACAAGGACAAGGGGCTACGGCGGGGACTGCGGCCGCGCGACCGGCATCATCCTCTGGGGAGAAGCACAAAATCGACGCAGACGACGTCGTGCACATCTATCAGGATTTCGTTATACCCATGACCAAGAGGGTCGAGGTGGACTACTTGATTAAGAGGTGCTCAACGGCATCGGTCAGCAAGTGTTGAAAGCATGCTTACCCCGCTTCCTGCCTCCATCTCGCCTGTTCCCGCGCACAGACTTGATCACCTTTCACCATCGCAACTGGCAAAGATTGAAGCAGGCGAGGGATACGCTGAGGAGGCATAGCGAGCTAGGTCATTAGTAAGCCAAAGGGAGAAGGAAGCCAGGAGCAGTGGCACGAGCAGCGCAGTAGCGTAATCGATCGAAATCTCGTTGACAGGTCCATCGTTCGACTCGCCAGAGCACGGCTTACTGGTCACTCGTGAGCGCTCACCGTCCTGCCTCGACATCATCATGTGCACCTTAGATGCAATCGTCTTGGAGCTCAGAACGATGTCGAGCGCCCACACGTGAAGAATCGCGTTCAGAGATGTGTGCAATTTGGTTGAAGCTGATGGTACATGATGGGGTCGAGACGTCGTCCCGCTGGCAGTGAAAGATGATGAGCCACTCCTTCTCCGCGCCCTCCCCACCTCCCTCGCCGCGCTTACTGCCCCTCGCCGCCAGTGTGCAGAGGCGTCGACCCACTCAAAGGCGTGCTACCTCCTCCTGGTCCAGCAGCTCCTCCAGGCGTTCCGCCTCTCCCTGCCCCACTCGCCGTCGGACTCGCAGCGCCTGCTCCTTCGATCAATTCGAGGTAGGCGCTAGTCCTCGCCTTGTTGTTCGCCCCCTTCTTCTCCAAATGCCCCTTGAGCCCCTCCTTCAATCCTGGCGCTCTCCTGACGACATCGACAAGCTGCTCGGACGGCAATTGGAAAAGGGCAGCAAAGCTCCCCGGAGCAGTCTGCTCAGCGCAGATTACGAAGCCCTTCCAAGGGAGCTCGTTCTGCCAGATCTTCTTGACTATGAGGCGAGAGAGGATGTTGCTCGAGATGAAGCCTGAGAGAGACTTGTACGTCGTGACGGCCATGATTGCCGTACGCATGAAGAGAGTGGCGAGGTGCGGCTCCTCCACAAGCTGATTGAGCGCAGCTGCCAGGACGGAAGAGGTGAAGAGATCTGTCATGCTGAAGCAGATGCGAATCGCCTCTGCTGTTGTCTTCAGCCCAATCACCTCCTCATTGGAGTGGAGCAGGCCAAGGAGCTCGTGGGGCTGGAGCAGCTGAGAGTCACGTACGCGAGGTTGGTTGGTAGAAACGCTCCCAAAGCCTTGCTCGGGACGGGAGACGACCGAGGCAAAGAGATTCTTGATCGTTGTGCGATCCTCAGGTAGCTTTGAGTTCAAAATTGTCACCGCCTTCGGGAGGAGCTTGAGAATCTCGGGCTTGGTGCAGTGCGGGAGGATTGGGATCAGGAAGTGCGCGTCCACGTCGTCCCTGTCTGATACGAGATTCTTGACCGTAGTGAGCAAAGCTTGCGTGCGACCCTTCTCCGCCATGACCGTGAACACGCTGAGAGCCAGGCCGTCGGCGCCTCGAGGGAAGGTCTTGAGGAGATCGAGGAGCTTGGGGTTGCTTGGACCCAAGGAGCGGACGAGGGCTGCAATGTGCTGCTCGACACCCTTTTGGACCACAGTAGACATCGCAGGGTAAGCGGCGAAGACCTCGTCCAGCATCGAGGGAATCTTGACGCTTAGGACGAAGGGCATTTCGACGAATTGAAGAACCTGCGAGGCATTCTCGAGCGCGAAGCTCCAATCCTTTGTCGGGTCGCGCTGTGGCCGCTCGCCCTCTTCTCCTTCTCCTTCACCCTCTCCCTCTCCCTCTTGAATCCCCTTGTCGCCGTCGGCGACGTTAGCAGCGCCATTGACTTTGTTGGTGTCGGCTACCGCTGAAGACTTTTGAGTCGTGTCTGTGTCAGGGGCCTTGCCATTCTCGCCCTTTACCGTCAGGCGTTTGATGGACTCCCTCGCCGACTCAAGCACGGCAGCTTCAAATGGCCCTCCACCCCCAACCCAGCCCCTTACAGTCTTGATCGCCGTCTGTCTGAGCCCGTTGTCTGCATTTCGCGAGAGATCGAGCAACTGCTTCAGCGCCCTCTCCCTGATCGGCGGTCGGGAAACCGCAAACTCCCTCAAACCCATAAAACCGACAGCCATTCTCTCCTTATCATGGCACAGCCCGGCGACCAGATCGACTACCTCGTCAGGCAAGCTGGGAAGCTCCGCCAAGAAGTGGAAAAGGGTTCTGTCTTTCTCCTCGATGTGAGGTAGAACGGACTTCACCACCTTTGGAAGCCATACATTGTAGCTAGTCTCCTGCCCGCGTTTACGCCGCGAGACGTCGCAGAACCACTCTTCGGAGAGCCATTGGATGGCAAAGGGTATTCGACGAGAGAAGTCCGCAGAGAGGAAGTCGAGCATTTGTTGGCGGATGACGTTTGCGTGGCTGCGGAGGGAGATGAGGGGCTTGCCGCTGCTGCTGCTGCCGCTTTCACCGTCGTTCTCCCCTTCCTGCGCAGGCGACTCAGCCACCGTCTCAAACCCCCTGCTGGCGAGCCTGATGACCAACGTAGCCCAGAGCGTCTGAGAGGGGACAGCATCACTGAACTCCGCGCTCCCCGCAGCTGCCTGGCCACCTGCATCGCACATTCGGCCAACCGCTTCTTTGATCAGAGCCTTCGCCTCCGTCTGACTGAAAGGCTCTGGTGGTGCGAGCTCGAAATCTTCCAATCCGGCAAGCGCATCCTCCGCGTCCTCCTCATCAGCACCAAGCTCTTGGCCCGGGGCTGTGAGAGCAGACTGATTAGCCGCGCCCTGCTGATCGAGCTTTCGCAAGTCTTCGTCTTCAAGGTCTTGCTTGAGCGGGTTCTCTGGCAGGCCAGCTCCTGGAAGGGGTTGCATAGGTTCTGCGCCGCCAGACTCTTCTGCCTTGATCTGTCTGCGAGTGGGAGGCGGGCCTGCGACTGCCTGGCTCGCTGAAGCGGCTAGCGGCGGTGGACCAGGAGGCATTGATGGAGGAGGCGCTTGAGGCATGCCGTGTAGCCTTGACCTTGTCCTCTCGATGGCTCGTTGCAGCTCTTCGTCTGGAACGGCGGTCAAATTGGCCATAATGAGGTCGATGACCAGCGGCAGTTGAAGTGTGGTAGCGTCGAACACAGCCAGCGGATTTGGTCTGGTATCTTCCGCTGCCGCTCGACAGAAGGCATGAGCCCCTTCTATGCCGCTGAGTGATGAAGAAGCGTCTGACGATGAGGGCTCAGCGGCTGCCATGCGCTGCCTCTTCTCCGACTGTTCAATCTCCTGATCGATGTTCTCTCGCTTGCGCTTTGCCTCTGCCTCTTTGCGCTCCCAATCTGCCCTCGCCGCAGCCTCCATTCTCTGCCTCTGCGCCTGCAGTGCCTCCTGAATCTGCGGCCTGTGCGGTCCCGTGAGGTTATGCCTCTCAAAGTGCGCAAATACTAGCCGCAGCGTCTTTTCGGCGTTGCGTATGTGCGTATATGGTTGTCCAGCGAGGGCAGCAGGCGTCCAGCTAACGAGGGCCTCAATGACGATCTTGGACAAGGGCGGGCGAGCTTTTGCGAGCAAGCTGAGAGTGTTGAGGCAGGCCATGATGAGGTCGCAGTTGCCGCTGGTGAAGACGAGGGTGACGACTGAGGTCAGAAGGCGATTGGCCTCACCCTCGAGGGCAGCAGGCTGGAGGAAGCCGTGATGGTTCGGAACCATGCTGACGCTAACGTCGACGTTGCGGCTTCGGGGATCAGCGCCTGCGCGGGTCTGCACCTGGATGATCTTCTGGAAGGCCTTGATGGCGGCGACTTTGACTCCCTGTGGACCTTGCTCGAAGAGGTACGCTATTCTCTCCTTGATGCGCTCGATAGTCTGCCATGTCTTGTGGTATGATGGGTCGTTGCAGCATTGCCTGAAGAGGGGAGTGTATGTCGAGGCGAAGACCTGGATGGCCTTCTTGGCGTGGATCAGCTGCGAATCATTGAGAAACGCCAAGACAGCGTCTGGCGTATGGATCGCAACTGCGTAGCAGGTGGTGTAAGTACAGGTCAGCGCTACCATTCTCGAGGCGAGGCAAGATGATGGGACTCACGAGCATTCCTTCCCTCAGAGCTCAACGTCGCCCGACAAAAAGCGAGGTCAAGCACATCTGCAATCCACCGCTTGAGTGCTTCCTTCGCCCTGGGCACCAATGAGACGAGGCTGGGCAACAAGATAGCAAGATTGCCCGGCTGCGTCTGGAAGAGGGTATAGAGCTGCGTGAGATGGCGCGATTCGGAGGCGCCGTCCTGCGCATTGAGGGCTGCGCTCAGCAGGCCCAAGGCGTCTTGGTTGTTCGACGCCTCGGCCATTGCGGGCTGGTGAGCGAGCGGGGGAGGAGAAAGAGCGAGGGAGGGGAAGGTTGAGGACAGAAAGCAAGAACGGACAGACGAAGGGAAGATTGGAAGAGGAGGAGGATCTCAAGCTGTTCCGAACGACGCCCAGACGCCCTCGTCTGTCCCCGCCGTCCATCGACGGAAAGCCACGCCTTGAGATCGTCACGCCTTCGCGGCCGCGATCAGACGGGAGAGGGCCTCTCGAGCTGCATCGCGCCTGGGCATGTTCAGACATTGAGAGCAAGGCGACTGAGTGAGGTGATCGAGAATTGCTACAAAGTTTCGAGATACAATAGAAAGCAGCGGATGAAGTTGTGTATCCTAGGGTAAAGACTCGCAGTCGCGGCTGGGTATCAGGAAAGGCGGAGCAATGAGAAGAAGGAAGAGAGCTGAGATGAGTGATAGTGCCTGCATCAGACCTTGACCGCTCGCCCAGAGCCCATCCTACCGCTCTTCCATGGGCCCGACGACGACTGGCCGCCAGTCTTGCCCAGGCTGACGGTAGGCGAAGAGGTAACTACCCCTCCCTGGCCCATCCCACTCGGAGCAGCAAAGGAGTGGGTGGGCGAGCTTTGGGACACGCCGTTGGAATGATGCCCTGTGTCGAAGCCAGATGATGTATTTATGGGCGAAGGGTGCGTGACTTGAATAGATGGTGGGTGATGAAGCGTGTGCTGCTGCTGCTGCAGAGCAGCGTAAGCTTCAGCCGACATAGCCTGGGGAGGCTGCGGCGGAGGGGGAGGCCCGATCATTCTGCGCTGACGCAGAGCAGCTGCTTGTTGCTGTGCCGAGGTGGACGACATTCGATCTCCCGCATAGCGCAGTACCGAGTTGGAGAGATTGAGCGGCAGGAAAGCCCAGTAGAGGATGCCACGCTCGTACCACTCTGGGGCTAGATCTGCCTTTGTCGCCTGCTCTTGGGTATACATGGCTGAGCCATTCGAGTGAGCAGAGGCCGAAGGTAGAGTTTGAGGATATCGAGGCGGCGAGCCGCCATGAGAGGTGTAGCTTGGCAGAGATGAGTTTGACGACGTTGTAGCCATCATGCTCGACGCTGCATTGCTGCCATTGCTGGTCGAGCGGAGGCGCCCATGCGATGCCCAAGGAGGGCTGCCTCCTCCACCAGGCGGCGAAGTGGGAGATGTTGAGTTGGTAATGCTAGCAAAGGACGAAGAAGCAGGCAGGCCGCGTGACGACTGCGTATTCGAGCGCTGACCGATGGCAAACTTGAAGGCTTCGAGAACGTTACGACCTAGAGAGGCGCTACGCTCTCGCTCGAGCCGTTCAGACTCGATGAGCTCGGCATTGATGGCGCACTCGCGCAGCAGATCCTCGAGCCTGGCCTCGACGAGAGCGAACTTGTCGTCTGAATTTGCGCGCATGTATTCCTCCCTGTAAAAGAGGGCAACGAGGTCAGCGTGTGGTCAGGCAAGTCGTCGCGCTCGCAGACGGCCACTCACTTCTTCTCGTATCGGCGCATCGAGCGCGACATCTGCGAGAGAGGCACATCAATGCCATCCCGCAGTAGCCTGACATCAGCCTTGGACACGGCAGACTTGCGCAGCGAGGACAAGTCGGCCTCGAGTCGTGTGATGCGACGCTGCAGTGACTCAACCTTCGCTGAGGGGTAGTGGACGTCTTCTTGAAGCAGCAGAAGTCTACGGCGAAGCAGTTTGAATGCATGCGTCCAAGGGCGAATGCCTGCCGCCATCATGAAGAGGCGGATATTGAAGTGATTGAGGTAACGCTGTCCGTCGGTCAGGTTCACTTGAAGGAGGTGCAGAATATATGCGCCTACCACGGGGCTAGCCACGCAGGCCAGGAGAGACAGCACCTCGACTCGCTGCAGCTCTACAATGGCCATTTGACGACGTCGAACCCGCTCGGGTGAGTCCTTGTGATGATCCATATCGTCTCCGAGCTGGTCAGCCTGGAGGATTCGTCGAGTGCGAGCAGCGTGATAGATGTCCTGAGGGATCTTGAGGCATTGGAAGAGCTGGCGAGACGACGGGAGAGGAGCGAAGTCAATTCCAGTATCTCACCAGCGAAATTTGGCCGTACTCACCCAGAAGCTCGCGATGAAGAGCAGAATGCCGTCACTCCACGTATTGGCATTGCCGCCGAAGAGGGACATCAGGGGAGGCAAAACGCCTACCAGGAGGGGCGCATAGTGCCACCCACCAAGTGAATGCTCCCCACTTTGCCTGGCAGCGAGCAGCTCCTCCATCTCTTCCTCATCAGGAGCTGCAGTAGGCGGAGAGAGAGGAGTTGTTGGGAGATCGTCGTCTTCACCACCTTGACCATCATAGGTATCGAAGGACGAGGAGCGACGGCCTGACGATGAGCGACGGCGGCCTTGTGTGGGTCTGGGGGGATAGGGAGGCTGCTGCGAGGCGGCCATTGTTGAGATGCCGGATGCCCCAGTTGGCGAAGGTGGATGGCAGGTTGTTGCCACTCGTGGAGTCGTCGGTGCGGATGGGGAATGCGGTGCGCTCCGTTTGCGCGACGATGAACTGGCGCTCTGCGTGCGGTACTGAGCTTCGTGCGCGATCAATTGGCTCTGAGCTCCTGATCGCAGTCAAGACGGTCAGAGGAGGAAGATGGGAAGAAATCAAAGAGAAGGCGCTTGATTGATTAAAGGAGAGACGCGCACTGAAGCGGGCAAGCCAGGGCTACGTCCAAGCTCAAGCAGCCATGCCGGTCCGCTTTGGCCGCATCTCTCAATGTGGCGTCCCCGCCCTCTCCGACTCGACTCGTCTCAGACCACGCTTGCTCCACGCATGCTCTCTCTCTCTCCGCTGCTGCAGCCAACCAACACCTCGCTCGCACCAAGCAGCCCGGCGAGCGGCGAGAGGCGTGCGAGCGAGCGCGGGAACAATCAAAGAGACGCGAGGCTAGCCAGGAGGCTGGCTGAGTGAGCCCCCTGCTTTCTCAGCCTTCCAGATCCAAATCAGTCTCACCCTCAACGAAGTGCGTGTGATCTTGTCTGGACGGGTCCTGACTTTCACACGCACGCAAGCGCTGGTCCTCTTCATTCGCCAGGACACGAAGCGCGCCCACGGTCCTCTCTGCAAGGAGGCGCGTATGTGGCGGCTGGCTTCCTTTGACGACCACTTCCTCATGTCGCACGCTGATCATGACAGGCCAGTGAAAATCATTTCTTCGGACTGAGCAAGTTCAGCAAGTAGGGTACATTCGACCTGGGAAAAAGGAAGAGAAATTTCCGCCATGCGCCAATCTACCTGGCGTGCCTCATCTCCCTCATCATCGGCACGGACTGCGGTGCCTTACTAGCGGGTGGGGGCGTTTCTTCAACATCGAAATGGTCGAAGCTAGGCGCCGATGACAAGCTATCGTCACGCAGCCTGTTGTCGTAGACGGAACCCTGCTGCTGGTGCTGGACGTGTTCCTGCCTAGGCTGGTGCTGTTGGTGCTTCTGGTGCTCGCCGGTCCTTCGCCCACCATCTCCACGCGGCATGATGGCTATCTGTTGCGGTTCGACAACCATATCGACATGGCCTTTCTTGAAGCCAAGCAATTGCTTGAAAGTCGCCTCAGGATGAGCCGACTGCAGCGGCAGAAGAATAAGACCCAGCGACTTAGTGATCAGACGCCCTTCGGCGCCCTCGCTCGATTTACGAGGATGAGAGAGAGCTGAATCTGTTGTGTCGCTACGCTTCCTAGCACTGTTGGCGCCAAGACTACTGCCGGACGAGTAGTCCTTGTCCAGAGCTGGACGCTGCGTAGCAGCAGAGCTAGACAATGATGCTGCTTGCGTCTCCTTGCTTACACTGTCTTTAGGCCCCACGCGCGTAACAACCTCGAACCACCCTCGTCGAAGCACAGCATCCTCTGTACCACCCACGCTCTCCTTCACCCCTCTGGCTAGCTTAAGGAGACTGTCAAGGACGTCCCTGGCCTCCTTCAGCTTGCCGTAGCCGTGCAGCCCCGCGTCATTCGTCCTCTCAGCTAGGCCAGCCCAGTGCAGGAAGAAGGCGATACTGCTTTGCAACGAGGTGAGGATGACAGAGCGCGAATGCATGAAGTAGGCTTGCGAGAGGGTAGAGAGTTGCAGCGACGTTTGCAGGGCACGATGCTGCAGGACGTCTGCGAGGGCGCCGGTCGATTTGAATTTCTCCATTGCCTTCTTCATGACGGCACCCTGCGATTTCTCGAGACCGGATGCGTCTAGGCAGTCGTTAAGCTCTTGGAAGAGATGGAGGTGGACTAGGTGGCGGAGCAAGTCGAGTGACTTCTCCTTCCTCTCGTCTTCGCCGAGAAGGTCGAGCCCAAGACCCTTCATGAACGAAGGAAGATCTGCAGTCGAAGGAAGAGGATTGCAACCTTCGTAGAATTCAGCAGACTCGAGTGCTGCATTGTGAATGCTCTCGCATGCCTCGGCCACCTTGCGATTGTACAGCTCGACATTGCGCTGTAGCTTTTGGTCGATACCTGGGGTTGAGGGGCGACTGATCCGGCCGGCTGGGGAAGGTGAAGGGGAGGGAGTATCCTCAGGTGCGGTTCGAGGGCGACGACCACTACTGCGCCCATCTCCGCTAGCTCGAGGCGTGCCAGGCGTGTTGGGCAGCGGGCGCATGCCATCGTCGCGGGTCGCATTGGTCAGATGCATCTGGAAATAGTCGCCACCTCGACGAGTCGGGTTGGCAGAGGGAGTCGCGTCTTCCTGACCCTGTCGCGACACTGCAAATTGCTTAGTGGCCGAGTTGCGCTTCGCCTTGCTGAAGGGGTCAGTGCGGCGGGCAGGCTTCGTCTCCTGGACTGTCCTATCTTCCTCGAATGTCTGAGTGCCCATGAATGGCTGGTCGCAGAAATTGGGAGGAAGGTCAAGGCGAGCATGAGCACGATCGTCGTAGCCTTGCCCATCTTCTTCGTCATCTTCATCCCTTGCCGAGGAGCGACGAGACCACGCGCCAGACTCCTCGATACTCTGCCTTATGCTGGGCTCAGAGGAGAAGGCGAAGCTCGACCTTCCCGGCGGCAACTGGCTCCACGAGCCCCAGTCGGTATGCAAAGCAATGTTGCCGCCATTGTCTGCATAGTCGTAGACCCCGAAGCCGGCACGTCCCTGTCCCCTGGCTGTCCTTGGGTCTCGTTTATGGTTGCCCTGTGCCCAGTTGCCCAATATCTCCACGCTGTTGCCGGTGTCAACATCACGAGCGCGATCAGCAGAAGTTCCGCTCCTCATCGATGCTGTTTCACGAGACGAAGCCCGATTGTTCCTGCGGAAGAGGCTGGCAATACTGCTCGAGGAGGATTTGACATGCTGCTGCTGTTGCTGCTGTTGAGCGCGAGCTGCCGACAGCTGGTGAACGCGGTCATGAAAGCTCATGCCCAAGCCGTCCGAATAGCTGTGGGTCATGGGCAGGCGGGGATCAGCCATGTGACCGTCACTGGCTGAATGACCAGTCATTGAGCTATTTCCGGCGTCATTGACAGCATGAACCCTCTTGAAGAGGCTGGACGGTTGACGAACATCAGATGCTCGAGGCGCCTGGTCGCGATGGTTCCGCTGATTCGAACGAATGCTCGTCGAACGCCCTACGCGTTGGAAGGGTACGTTCGTTCTGGGTGGTATCACTGGTATGGGCCTTGAGTCGACCGAGTTGACGACTTCTTCGCGTCGCTGGAAAGGCACGGCTTTCTTCTTTTTGGCCGTCTTTTGAGATGGAGCGGCAGAGTCGATGGAATCCAAAGCGTGGCGATAGGATGGAGAGGGCGTGATCTTGGGACTACTGAAGCGCTTGGTGAATGGAATGCGGGTGGGTGCGTTTTGCTGAGCAATCGACCCTTGCGACTCGGATCGATGCCATTGAGGCTGAGCAGCGGGCTGAGCAGCTGGCTTTTGTTTTGGCTGGCGTCGAGAAAAGAGAGGCATGGTGAGTACGAGATAAGGAGATGGAGGAATTAGTGGTGAGCCTTGCTTCCTCGCTAGACGCCGCAATGTATATGAGTTTCTGGCGTGTCGCTAGCTTCGGGTCGGAGAGGGGCACGGCAGAGAGGTGTGAGCACAGAGATTGTCCTCGTAGCACCGTGGCGCTGACCGGATCGCCAACTGAGGGGCGAAGCGGTCACGATCGCCGAGGCTCGAGCGCGATGTTGCTGCGCCGTGGCAAGGTGGAGACAAGTAGCGTGCGTCATTGTGAGCAGATTCATGAGATGCTTCGCAATGGCACGAGGGGCTCGAGCGTTATCGGCGTCGAGGTCAGTGAGATTAAGGCGGCAACAGATGATTTTCGAGCCGAGTCAGCGGCCGTGGTTCCTGAGTCCGTCGATCCCTCGACTGAGCCGCGGGCCGGTTCGTGGGGAAAAGTTGAGGGCGGGGAACGACGAGTGAATTGCAGTGACTCCGCAAGCAACACCTTCGCAACCTTCTCGTCAAATATCTTCACCTCATTGAATCGTTCGCAGATGTCTTCGAGGAGCGGAAGACAAGGCTACTTTTCGCCTGATGGTGCCACACCACCAATGACGCCCGGAGGGAGCGTCCTGATGTCACCCAATGACAGCGACAATGGACGCATGACACCTCGCGCGTTTCGAGGCCGAAGCAGGGAGAGGGACGCCTACTTTGATGAGCGAGATCAGATGAGGCTGCAGGAAGACGACTCTCACTACTGGGCGAGTCAAACCGGTCAAGAGACGAAACATGCAGGATCGTCATCGGAGCCATCTCAACTGGCTCAGTCATCACAGACGATCGCTCAGGCTGCTGATCAACTTGCTCAATCTCTCGAGAAGACGATGGTCTCGCCTTCCGATCACGCTGCCTTGTATGCATCCCTGGGCAGCTCTCCCGCTCCTGGAGCTACTATTCCACGGTGCATTGCCGTCGACGCCAGCACGCAGACGCCTCCGCCATCCTCGCCCACCCGACCGACCTCTCAGCAACTCGAGGACCCGCTGACTAGCGAGCTCAAGGCTCTTTACAAGTCGCTCCACAAATGCATGACTTTGCGAGACAAGTTCATGGACATCTCCCTGCAAGACAAGCTTGAGGACAACCCAAAGAATTGGGACGCAGAGTACTGCCAAGCGTGGAGGAAGGAGAGGGGATTGCCCTCTGACTCGAGCGATGTGGCAGGAGGATCTCAGGTGAAAGTAGACGGCTGCTCTTTGCAGGACGTCGATGACCCTCATTCCGAGCCGAAGCCCTGGAGAATCTATCCTGCACCTCCACGTCCTCACTGGGAGCTCTTTAATCCTCCGCCGGCATCGTCGTTCGTGGTACGCTCTCAGCAGAAGGGTGCCCCTCTGCCGAAGCCCATCCCGCCCGCCTCCCCAGCCAACGCAGCGGCGGCTCAGAAGCTGCTTGAGGAAACGGGAGGACAGCCAGGTATCTTCGACCAGAGCAATATCGAGATACCTGGCGAATGGAGATGCAAGGCTCTGCGAGCGGATGAGCACGTCGAGTGCGCCGTGGATGACAACGGCGTCTACCAGGTCTACGTCAAGACGGTCGACGCTCAGCGCAAGCCGCTGAACCCATCGCTCAAGATACCAACGCTGCGCGACTACTTCAAGGACCTCGACTACCTACTCTCCGTCATCTCAGAGGGGCCTGTCAAGTCCTTCGCGTGGCGACGACTGAGGTACCTCGAGGGAAAGTGGAACCTCTACTCGTTGATGAACGAGGGAAGGGAGGTCGAGGGCATGAAGCGAGTCAGACACCGCGACTTCTACAATGTACGAAAAGTCGACACGCACGTCCACCACTCGGCGAGCATGAATCAGAAGCACCTTCTGCGCTTTATCAAGGCCAAGATCAAGCGCCACCCAGACGATGTCGTCATCTACCGAGATGGCAAGCACCTCAGCTTGGCAGAGGTGTTCGCCTCGCTTGACTTGACCGCGTACGATCTCTCGATCGACACGCTCGACATGCACGCTCATCGCGAGACATTCCACCGCTTCGACAAGTTCAACCTCAAGTACAACCCCATCGGCGAGTCCCGCCTGCGAGAGATCTTCCTTAAGACCGACAACTTTATCCAGGGTCGCTACCTGGCTGAGATCACAAAGGAGATCATGGCAGACTTGCAGTCGTCGAAGTACCAGATGGCAGAGTACCGTGTATCCATTTACGGGCGAAACCTCGATGAGTGGGATAAATTGGCCTCCTGGATCGTTGACAACGAGCTTTTCTCGCCTAACGTCCGCTGGCTGATCCAAGTACCGCGGCTGTACGAGGTCTACAAGAGCAATGGGACGATCAGCACCTTCCAAGATCTCCTGACCAATGTCTTCCAGCCCCTCTTCGAATGTACGCTCAACCCACAGCGTCATCGCAATATGCACATCTTCCTTCAACGCGTCGTCGGCTTCGATATGGTAGACGACGAGTCGAAGGTCGAACGTCGCTTCCACCGCAAGTTCCCTACGCCCTCCAAATGGGACCACAAAGAGTCACCGCCTTACAATTACTGGATCTACTATATGTTTGCCAACATTGCCAGCTTGAACCATATGCGTCGCGAGCGCGGCTTCAATACTTTCGTCTTGCGACCCCATGCGGGAGAGGCAGGTGATACGGATCACCTGGCAGCAGCCTACCTGACCAGCCAGTCAATCTCGCACGGCATTCTCCTTCGCAAGGTGCCCGCCATGCAATACCTCTACTACCTCAAGCAGGTGGGAATCGCCATGTCGCCCCTCTCGAATAACGCTCTGTTTCTCCACTACGACCGCAACCCCTTCCCCGCTTATTTGCACTTGGGAATGAACGTATCCATCTCCACAGATGATCCGCTGCAGTTCCACCTTAGCAAAGAGCCACTCCTGGAGGAGTACTCCATCGCGACTCAGGTATACAGGCTCAGCCCATGCGACATGTGCGAGCTGGCTCGCAATTCTGTGTTGCAGTCTGGATGGGAGAGGGAGATCAAGCGCCACTGGTTGGGGAACAACTTTCACTTGCCTGGGCCAAAGGGGAACGTGACGGCGAAGACGAATGTGCCTGATATTAGGCTGCGATATAGACAGGAGACGCTGCAGGAGGAGCTGGACCTTATTGGACGATATGGCGCTCCACAGGAGGGAGTCTTCAGGGAAAAGGGGGCTATTCTGCAGAGCGCAGGCAATGCAAGTGGGGGAGATGCAGCGGTGCACTCTGATGGACAGGGCGCTGCAGGAGGTGACAGCGCGGCTGCTCATAGCTTGGCTCCTTCAGCAGAGAGCAACACCAGCAGCAGAACGAGTAGCATCAGCAGCACTGCGACGGAATCGAGCGCGACATCGTCGTCGGCGATGTCGGACGCTTCGGGCACCATTCAGGCGCCTGGCTCAGTGGCGGGCGTTGACGTCGCCGTGGACGGCGAAAGCGCCGCGGCTGGGAAGGCAAATGGCGAGGAAGACGCTGCCTCAGCCATCGACCACGGTGAAGGTGGACTGGACGTGCGGGGGTTCTCGGGCGTAGCAGAGCTCGCTCAGCGATTAGCTCAAAGGAGGCAGTCGGAAAGCAAGTGAGCAGCGAGAGACTCTCCATATTGTGTCGTTGAAGCGAGTCATTGTTCGATTTGATCGTCATCTGCATTGCAATAGCATCGTCTCACTGCATTGCTTCCCCTCCTCTCATACCACAACCGCTCCATCCTCGTCAACGACATAATCGTAGGAGCTTGCCGCCACGCTGCCCTCGCCCATCTCCGCCAGCCCAGCCGCAGCCGCCGTCGTAGCGTCTGCACCTACCGCACCGTCCATTGCCGCGTCTTCCTCATCGAGGTCAGCGGCCAGCGCAATTTCGTCACCGCCCCCGTAAGCAGCAGCAGCAGTTGCAGCGACATCAGCGCCGGTCATTGCGCCTGATGAGAGCGGCACCGAGGGCACAGCCGGAATGCTGAGAGCGGTTGCCACTCGCAGCCTTAGTCTGGCAAGCTCGCGCTCTGCGCGTCGCAGGGCCACCTCATCGATGCTGCGCTGCTCTTCATCATCCTCGCCTCGATCCTCGGCGTCGGTCTCAGACGGAGCACCTCCAGCCCCACACCAGGTCCCGAGCTTCTGCAATGCAAATGCCCGCTCTGTCCCGCCCAGTGATGCCGAAAGAAGCAGTGCCTCGAGCAAACGCAAGACGTCGTAGAGCTTCGTCTCCTCTACTCCGCCCACCGTTGCATGACTAGCAGCCAAAGTTGAGAGGCAAGACCCCACCTCGTAGAGGAGGATGCTCACCCAATCCCCATCCACCAGCCCAGAATTGAGCAGGTCAATCAATGACACAGAAGCGGCTGCTGCAGCTTCGGCGCTGTTGCTCGCCGCCTTTTTGAGTCGGAAATATCCAGCCAGACTGCTCAAGAAGAGAAGAGGAGCCGGTAAAGCTGAAGGGCCGAAGACCAGGTTCCATTCCTCCTCATCGTCGATGAGCAGCTCCTCGTGCTCAAGGATGGCGGCAGCCCGTCGACGGGATTCGGCACTGCCGTCGTCGACTTTGTTGGCGGCTGCTATGCGTGGACGCAGAAAGGGGCCGGAGAGACCAAGTTCGCTATTAGTCTCCTTTTTGACTACGCCCTCGGCGTTGTCCTCCATGTTGCCTTCTTGCTGTTCCCGCAAGTGCTCCTCTTCGGAGCGCCTCCATCGTACAATGCTGCGCTTCATTTCGCGGACTTGATTGATGATCCACTGCTCGGCTGATTTGTTGCTACCTGCTCTCTTCTGGTCACCGTACTTCCTAGTCAGGAGCGATTGTAGCACTCTACGCTTGACGATGCGCATCGCCATTGCATCACCCCGAGGTGGGCTGCGGAGTGCGAAGATAATTGCTGGGCCATATTTTGGTAGATCTGAGTCTGCTGATGACGGCGATGAGAGATGTAACGCCAGCTTGCGGCATACAGCCCTCGCCTCCGTAACGAGATTGAAGCTTCCACAAGCCTCGAGGACGGACTCAGCCAGGTGATACTCGTCTTGCGCCTCATCATCGTACTCCTCCTGATCGCCCTGCTGCTGCTGCGACTTCTTCTTGGCCTCGAGCAGCGGCACGCCCAGTAACACCTGACTCATCCTGCTCTGACCTCTCGTGCCCGCGCGAGAAAGATAGTCCATAGCCATGCGCCACAGGCCATACGATGAGAGGAGGGTGTTGGCGTAGACGAGGTTGCACTTGTGCAGCAGAGATGGCGGCTGCGGCAACGTGCTTTTGGCGATAGTTGCGGCGGACAGCGCACCAATCTTGGTGAGGAAGTCGGTGAGTACCTGCGCCAAGTACGGATCGACCTCGAAGCACATCTCGACAGCTTCTGCCAATCTGCCCTTGATGAGCTTGATCATGATCTGCTCCTCAATGGAAGTGGCCTCTTGGTCGTCATCCTGGCGCAGCGCCTTCACTTTGTCCAGAGCGTTGCCCAGCCCTTCCCTCTTGAGCCCAACATCGACAAGTGTCCCCCAGGCAGCGAGCGCCTCTTTCCAATCCTCTGCAGCCTCGACTACCCTCTCCTTATTGCCCGCCAACACCTCGAGAAAGACTCGCAGCCCTGCCTCGAGGGATAGACGCAGGTCCTCTGCAGCTTCCTCCGCTGCCTCTTCTCCGGCATCGTCGTCTTCGCCAAGCTCTCCCTCCAGCTCGCCCTGCACCTCATCCATGACCCCTTCCAGCCCGGCCAGTAGACCGGTCAACCTGAGCTGGAACTCTCTTCGCGCAGCCTTGAATTGAACTTCGGTCTTGAAGTGGATACTGCGCGGCATTGAGCCCACCAGCTCGCGGGTTCGCCCTACCAATCCCTGCAATGAGGGGGACGGGAGGCTCAGAAGCGTAGCCAGGAGGGTAGAGACAGTGGAATGGAACCCCCTGAGCGTGCAACGCAGAATGTAGTCCCAAAATGTAGGATGCAAGTGTGGCTCAGCGCTAGAAGCTATCTCCCTCCCCTGCTCTGTAGTCGGCGCCAAGTCGTAGCTGTTGAGCCAGTGGAGGAACTCTTCGCCTACGATTCCTTGCGAGGTGTGCGAGAGGGCCATCGCATTGGGCGATAGGTGCAGAGTTTGTGCGAGGGCGAGAATGGGGAGCGTCGTACGGCTTAGGTGGGGAACGAAGCGCGAGGACGAGGGGGGAGATGAGGATGAAGAGGAGGAAGGGTCATCCTGTGCTGATTGAGAGGCCAGCTGCTGCACAAGATCCCGATTCGACTGGATGACCAGGTCGAAGAGCCGTGTGTAGTAGGGCATATGCGACGAGGAAGGCCCGTCTTCGTCTTCTAACACGAGCTCGTCGCCGTCTCCATCGACTTCGGTACGGACGTTGCTTGTGGCCTCGTCGTGGATCTTTGCCAGGGAGAGGAAGAATGTATGCTGCTGGCCAAGCCATTGCTGAATGTCCTCGACATCCTCTGCTGAGGTGGTTGGAGAGAAGATGCCCTTGGAGACTGCCGCAAACGGCTTTGCGGTTGCCGTCATGGCGGGCAAGGGGAAGGCGAGTAAAGGTAGTTGGAGAAGGAGCGAAGAAGACGAAGCGCGTCGACCGAGAAAGCGTCTTTTGACCTCAGTCCGCCCTTGCAACTCGTGAGGTCGAGTGGGCCGCATCCACACATCATCGCCACACCTTTCATCTTCAACGTCGTCTTGCTCGTTGGATCGATGCCTTTGCGCATCCCATCAGGCACCGATGTCCAGCCTGCGCCCATTCAGATAGCCTCGCGCTCATCGCCATCTGTATCCGCAACGACAACGTGCGCCCTCTGTCACTCGCGCCCTTCCAAGTACACCTGCCCAACATGCAACTCGCCCTACTGCTCCTTAGCATGTTACAAGGATGAGGCAAAGCATCGAGCTTGTGTGCAGGCTTTTGGTCAGAGGGAAGAAGACGAGATCAGAAGCGTCAGCGCCAAGGAGAAGGCGAGGGATGATGAAGATGAGGACAGTGGAGTGACGTCGGAGCAGCAACAGGAGAGGAGGAAGGTGCTCGATCTACTGCGCAAGTGGCAGCTGGGCGGAGATCAGACGATGTCCGACTTGCCACAGGGCTATCAAGAGGGCAGTGGCAATGATGATGATGACGCCTCAATCGCATCATCAGATCCTTCCATCGATGCCAGTCAGCTCCCTGAAAACGACGAGGCTCTTCTCGCTATGCTCACAGATGAGCAGCGCGCCATCTTCTTCGACGCTATTGATGTATCACAAGGAAAGCAGCGATCTCAAGGCCAAGCGCAAGCTGGCAGCGATCGAGCCAAGAAGCTTTGGGACAGGATCGTCGAAGATGAGCGTCGCCGCAACCAAAGGCGAGAAGCAGCGGAGGTCGAAGATAGCTTGACCCCTTTGCACACGCGACATAAGGCGGCGAACCTCTGGTGGCTGCTCCAGGATGTCGCACGACAGCCGGATAGTGCTGACTTCTCTGGCAAGGTAGCTGCGCTGGACTCCGCCCAGAAGCGGCCAACAACATCAACCGCAGGCTTAGGGTTGGCCTGGAATTGCGCATGCCTCCTACTGGCATACACCTACACCTTGCTGCACCTTGATATCCCTTCCTTCACATCCCTCATCGAAGGCGACGGCGGTGCAAGCTATGAGCACCTCGCATCGCACTCGCTGCGGCTTCTCCAGCGTCTCGCACCGTTTGTTCTGCCCATGAAGACGGACTCTTCCGAAAGCAGGCTGCTCATCGACTCTCCTTCAGCAGCATCCGCCTATCTGCTCTCGAAGTTAGGAGATACCGATCGCTCCCAGCGACCCAGTGCGCTGATACTGGAGCTTTGGACTAGAGCCGCTAGCCTGTGGATCAGCTCTAAAGCCGTGCTCGTCAGCGACGCCGCTAGACTGCCCCGCAGCTCCAAGACAAGCGTAGCCCTGGGTGACATTTGGACTCTCTGTCAGTGGGGCATAGCAAACAAGCATCTACTGCCTGCAGGAGTTAGCAAGAAGACGCTGCAGATGGCCTCGCACAAGCTCGTCTTTCTTGCGGCGCAAGTGGGCCGCTTGGCTCAGACGCCGGCAACAGGCGGACAGGGCAGCGCTACCGTCCAGCAGCAGCTTGTCCTTGGCAAGGATCTCGAATCTCTCCTGCCGTCGAGAGATGGGCAGTCCAGTATCGCAGCCCTTTCCTCTGCTCACAACAGCGCAGACGAGGATCAGGTCGTCGTGAGGACGAAAAGGAGACGCGAAGCCAAGACGATGGCAGACGAAATCCTGGCTCTCCGCCAGGAGGTGATGGCGCTCGAGGACGAAGAACGGCAGCAGGCTGCTTGGCGACTCATGAGCGGTGACGTAACACCGTCCATTGTGAAGCCGGAGAACCGCGTGAATGTATCGAAGGAGGATACCACGAGGTCGCAGAGACCAGCCATTGAGGTCGTGGAGCAGGATGGGGATCATGAGGGTTCAGCTGCACCGGCTGCACCAGCATCAACAGACGTGCCATTCGCTGACCAAGGGCGCGATCTGCATCTCCAAGCTGCTAACACGGGCACTGTCGAAGAAGCCGATTCTCGTGCTTCTCGACATCCAGCGGCTGCTTCGTCAACGTCACCGCAAGCGCCTGCAAAGGCGAGCTTCGCCAGTCTCCGCAAGGCGAGAGCAGAGCGATCGGCTGCAGTGCGTCTTACACCTAGCGAGGCGGCGGATTGAGTCAACGAGGGGAGGGAAGCAGCCCAAATGTGATCCGAGTACGAGAATGTAAGCAATCTGTAATACAAAGCAAGTGAGATCGACCACCATAGCATGCGGGAAGGAGCGAGGGCGGAACTGGGAGTGGAGGCTTGAGAGCGATCTCAATTGACAAAGACGCCGAGACGACGCCGAGACCCTTGTTCCTGCCTTCTTCCCGTCATCCACCTTCCTACACTTTCCCAGCCTCCCCGCTCATTCAAAACCTGACGCCTGCTTCCATGGACACAGTCGTAGCCGGTGCTCTCGCCGCATTGGCAGTAGACGCCCTCATCTACCCGCTAGACACGATCAAGACCCGTCTTCAGGCGCCTGACGTCTCGAAACGCTTCCCTACACGGCGTCTCCTCTTCACCGGCCTTTACCAAGGCGTGGGAACCGTAGTCGTCGCCACCTTGCCAGCCGCAGGTGTCTTCTTCACCTCATATGAAGGAGCCAAATCGGGCCTCGCGCCTTACTTGAGCGGCTCTGTGCTGCATATGACCTCGAGCTCACTGGCCGAGCTGGCGAGCTGTGCGGTCTTGACACCGGCAGAGATTATCAAGCAGAGGGCACAGGTGGCTAGTAAAGGGGCTGCTGCTGCCGCAGCCTCGGCTTCGTCGTACGAAGGTGGAGGCAAGCCGCTGAGGGACACCGCTCGTGAGGTGACGAAGGGTCAGCCGGCTGGGTTGTCAGACGCGGCGAAACGGGTAGGAGATCGAGCATTGAACGAGACTGCAGTGGGTCGCACCGCCAAGGCTGCCAGTCAGGAGGCGGCTGCTACTTCTGCTGGTTCGCAGAACCTCGTCAAAACATTCACAAGGGGCTACCTGGCATTGGCCGGTCGCAACTTGCCCTTTACGGCCGTGCAGTTCCCCCTCTATGAGAAGTTTCGAGCCGTCCTCTCTGAGCGCTGGAATGTTAAGACGCTCAGTGATACAGAGACGGGAGAGGTGCTGCAGAAGGGCAAGGAGACTTTGGATGGCAATGAGTCGAGGAGCAGTAGAGCTGCTTCATCACGGCCAAAGACACGACGGGAGGACATCATAAAGCCTGGCCTAGTCGCCTCCTGCTCAGCCGCAGCCGCAGGGTCAATCTCGGCCGCCCTCTCCACGCCCATTGATAACGCCAAGACCCGCATTATGATTGCCTCGCCGTCCTCGCCAGATCCATGCGTGCAAGGAGGCACATTGAACACTATGGCGACCATCTTTCGCAACGAAGGATGGAGAGCCCTCTGGCGTGGTGGGCTACTTAGAAGCTCGTGGACCGCGCTAGGGGCAGGAATCTATCTTGGGAGCTATGAGTCGGGAAGGTTGTGGTGGAAGACGAGAGGGACTTTCGAGGGGGAGGCAATGCAGCAATAGAAAGGCGACTTCAATGACAATGCAGGTCTATACCCTGTTCTATTGCAGCTGAGCTCGTCACGCCACCAGCGCCTTGAAGGCGTCCGCAATCTCGGCGAGGTCCTTTTCGAGCTCTGCGAGCTTGGCTTCATACGACGCCCCCTCTGACAGGGTCTCGATGCGGCTCTCCGCGTAAACCTTGACTTTTGGCTGTGCGAAGAAGAGAGGCCAACGCTATTCGTTAGCTATGGTCTTGACTCTTTCCATCCACACCAACTCACCTCAGTTCCTGAAGGCCTGATGATGACCCGGGGCAGCGTCAACTCAATGTCACGCCGGCTCTTACCGTCCGCCTCTCCAATGTAGAAGCGCAGTACATCGTTGCGCGGGATGCCCGTCGGGTCAGTAGGCTCCTTGGGCCTCTCGAGCAAGTCATCAACAAGTGCCACCGGCCTGCCAGCCACTGTCTTAGGGAGGTTGCCGCGCAGCTTGCCCATGATTCCATCTCCTGTAACGCCTGCGCCCAGCGGGATGGTACGAGGGAAAGTGACACTCACACCGCAGCTGCGATGGATATGCTCCAAGCGCGTCCAGAGCGTCTCACCCTGCTCATGTAGCTCTGCAGCCAGAAGCGAGAGCAGGAGCAGGGCAGACAGTCCGTCTTTGTCCCATACCTCGTTCGTCACCATATAGCCCAATGCCTCCTCGTACGCAAATGCAAATTGCTGGCCTTGCTGATCTTGCAAGCGCTGCGCTACTGCGCCCAGCCACTTGAATCCGGTGAGGGTCTCTTGGTGCTTGGAGCCTGTAGCCTGGGCCAGGCGGGCGAGCAGGCGCGACGAGACAATGGTGCTGAGGGACCAGACGGTGCTCATGTCCCGACCTGCCGCTTTAGCGCGTCTGAGTAGCTCATCGCCTAGAATCGTGCCAATGTGATCTCCAGTCATCTGCTTCATCTCGCCCTGCTTGTTCCTCGCTGATACGCTCAACCTGTCGGCATCGGGGTCGTTCGCAATGGCGATATGCGCACCATGTTTGTCGGCCAACGCGTGCACGAGGTCCATTGCTCCTGGCTCTTCCGGATTCGGGAACTTGACTGTGGGAAAGTCACCGTCCGGACGACGTTGCTCGTCTACCGTCCAGACTTGATCGAAGCCTGCTTGCGAGAAGATGGACTGGGCTACTGGATCGCCTACGCCGTGCATTGGGGTGTAGGCGATCTTGATGGCGTGACGACGGGCGAGTTGTTCTGACGACGGCTTATTTGGGGACAGGAAGGCAGTGACATGACGCGCGTAGTCTTCGAATGTGTCGACACCAAGGTACGAGAGCAGCCCAGCCTTCTCGGCCTCGTCCAAGCTCAAGCACTTTGGCCCTTCACCTGAGGCAGCCACCTTCTCGATGTGTCCCGCAATGAGCCCATCAACTGGCGCATTGATCTGCGTTCCCCCAGTCTGGTACACTTTGTACCCATTGAAGGCAGGCGGGTTGTGCGATGCAGTCACAACCACTCCGGCAGCCGTGCCCAAGCTCTTGACAGCGAAGGCTCCCAAGGGTGTAGGGGCTTCGCGATCGAAGAGGCGGACCTTCAGACCGAGGGCCGCAAAGATTCCAGCGGCATCTTGCGCAAAGATTTTACTGCCGTGGCGACCATCGTAGGCTATCACGACGCTCTGCTCCTTGGCCTTTGAGTGAGGCTGCACTTCCAGGAGGTAGTGAGCCAGCCCGGCGCTGGCTTGGCGGATGAGCAGGCGCTGCCGGGAGAGGAGAGGCACGCATTGAGGAGACGTTTAGTTAGACTTGTCACTCTGCCGTGCTTTGCCTTAGCTCACGTTCATATTGTTGGGTCCTACACCCATGACGCCTCTCAAGCCGGCCGTGCCAAAAGCCAGGCGGCTCCCGAAGGCCTGTTGCAGGGCCTCAGCGTCTTCTCTCTCGAGCAGATCCTTGAGCTGTTTTTGAGTGGACTCATCTGGATCTTGACGAAGCCACTCTTGTGCAGCTGACTTGATCTTTGCATCGATGACCATGCTCGCTGTATGCTGTCGATTTCGCGGTGATGCGGGGATGAGAAAGCGGGAAGAAGCTTTTGGCCGGCCGTGCGAGGGAGCAAGATCAACTCCGGCAGGTGGAGTCGAGTCGTCGCTTGGCGCGGTGTTGGACTGGTTGCCCTGACGTCGCAGCCACGCGAAAGGCGGCCATTTGGACTAGGAGCTACTATCCTCATCACCGCCACCTCCATCATCTCCTCGCCCCCATCACGTCGCTGCATCACATAGGAATGAAGCTGGCCTCTCACTGAGGCAGCTTTCCGCAGACATGTCTCATTTTGTATCGTCCAAGGGAAACGAAGGCTTCGAGGCCCTCGCTCAGCAGCTCCTACGCAGAGAGCCAGTCGATGAGGGCAAAGATGAGGCAGAGGAGGCACTCTCTTACGATACGACGTCTCAACGAGCCTCAGTCTACTCGAATGCTAGCGCTGCAGGACCATCATCGCCACCATCGGCAGCCCTCAAGAGACCCACGACACCGGCCCACCTCGAAGGAGGAGCAGCGGGAGTAGCAGCCTCATCCTCCTCTTCCACTCGAGGCAGTCCCAGCATACGCAGCCCCTCTTACTCACGAAAGAACAGTCCTGAGCGGTCAGATCGCCCCAAATCACCTCACCCGCTCAGGAAGAGCATTCATGAGGCAGTCTCGTCGAATTTCGCCGGCCAAGGCGCGACTGCTGCCACTGCCCGCTACCCTGATAGCGACGATGTTCGTTCACGGCCGCAATCAATGGTGGGAGTGGAGAATGGTGGGAGTAGAGCCGGGAAAAGCGGGCGGAATGTTTCATTCTCCCAAGAGCAGCCCTCGGAGGATGGCGCCCTGAGCTACCAGCAGCACGAACCAGTCTTCGATGAGCTCCTTGGCCCTGACGCGCCGCTACTTGAGAGGACAGGAAGACGCAACACGGGCATGCTCGCCCAAAGCGATGCGCCACGCAAGCTCGGAACATGGGACGGCGTCTTTGTGCCCGTCACACTCAACATCCTCAGCATCATGATGTTCCTGCGCTTCGGCTTCGTGCTCGGTCAGGCGGGGCTCATCGGCTCCATCGCCCTCTTGATCGTATGCTTCGCCATCGACGCCTTGACGTCCATGTCGATCTCAGCCATATCTACCAATGGCGTTGTGAGGGCGGGGGGCATCTTCTACTTGGCGTCACGCAGCTTGGGGCCAGAATTTGGAGGCGCTACTGGTCTCCTATTCTGGTTGGGACAATCGCTCAACGCTAGTCTCAACGCCCTCGGATTCGTTGAGACGCTCACGGATGCCTTTGGAGAGTCGAGGGAGGAAGGCGGCGTCATCGGCATCCCTGAGGGGCCGTGGTGGAGTCTCTTCTACGGGTCTTTCGTGCTGCTTCTCTCAACGGTCGTCTGCCTGGTCGGGTCCCGCCTTTTCGTAAAGGCAACAATGGTCCTGGCCGTCATTCTTGGCATCTCGATCCTGTCCATCCCAGTCTCATCGGTACTCCTCTCGCCTTACAGTGACGAGGAGCGAGGCATTTTCTACACAGGATGGTCACTCGAAACGCTGCAGAGTAACCTCTGGCCTCACTTCACCCGTGGTGCTGCGGGTTCATCGTCCGCAAACATGACGGAGTCGTGGGCGAGCGTATTTGGTGTCCTCTTCCCGGCCGTCACAGGTATTCTGGCTGGCGCGAGCATGAGCGGGGATCTACGCAAGCCGAGCAAAAGCATTCCCAAGGGAACACATTGGTCGCTACTTTGCACGTTCACCATCTACTTCGTCGTACTCGTCGTCCTGGCTGGCACTACGGCGAGGACTAGCTTCTACCTCGACATAGGCGTCATGGGCGACATCTCAGTCATGCCCATCGTCATCACGCTGGGCGCTCTCGCAACGACGTCCTTCTCAGCCCTCATGGGTATCCAGGCATGCGGCAAGGTTTTGCAAGCCATCGCCAGGGATCACCTACTCCCCGTCCTCGACATCTTCGCGCAGGGTACCGAGCAAAGCGACACCCCAACGTTTGGCATCGTGGCGACATACCTGATCTGTCAGGTCACCCTCGTTGTCGATTCGGTGAACGTCATCGCCCAGCTGGTCACTCTTATCACCCTGCTATGCTTTGCAGTGCTCAGCTTTGCCTGTCTCGCCTTGAAAGCCGGCGGCGCTCCGAGCTTCAGGCCCTCTTTCCCCTACTTCAACATCTATACTGCCGCAGCAGGCGCCGCTGCCAGTCTCGTTGCCATGTTCTTCACCAACGGCATGGCGGCATCGGGCTGCATCCTGCTCTCTGTGCTCCTGTTCATTGCCATTCACATCTTTTCGCCGCCCAAGCCATGGGGAGATGTGACGCGCAACATCGACTACTGGCTCACGCGCAAGCACCTGCTTCGCCTGGATGAGCGCAAGACTAATCTCAAGCATTGGCGCCCGCAGATTCTCTTCTTGGCCAACAATCCTCGTTCGGAATGGAACCTCCTGATGTTTTGCAACTCGCTGAAAAAGGGAGGGCTGTATGTTCTCGGTCACTGCATCAAGGGCGAGTTCAGCGAATGTCTGCTTGAGCTGCGCAAGCAGCAGATTGCATGGCTCAAGTTGGTTGACCTTAGCGGCATCAAGGCGTTCGTGGACGTCGTCATCGCGCCCGATGAACGACAAGGGGCTCGCAGCCTCATCCTCTCGGCGGGTCTCGGCGGCATGCGCCCAAACATCGTCGTCTTGGGCTTCCCACGAGACTTGCGCGCCCACATATCTCACAACATGTCCAAAGGTGGCGGTGGCAGTGCAGGCAGTGACGTCACTATCCGTGGCCCTCATGCTGTATCGGAGGGCAAGACAGGGGCGAGCATAGAGCACCTTCCCACAGACGCTACTCGTCGCGAATCTCCGATCATGGGGGACTCATACGTCGGCATCATCGAGGACGCCCTGGCGCTGAACAAAGCCGTGGCCGTTGCGTACGGCTTTGACATGATGCGGCTACCTGGGCCATCCGAGAAGCATCGCTACGAGAGGAGCACCGAAAAACAATACATCGACCTCTGGCCGATCCAGATCGCATCCTCGGACTCGCAGACGGAGCATGCATGGGACACGTACACCATGGTCCTGCAGCTGGGCACCATTCTCAGTTTGACCGGCACCTGGAAGTCTCACAAGCTCCGAGTGTCCGTATTTGTCGAGGAGGCTAGCGAGGTAGACGAGGAACGTCGCCGTGTTCGCTCTCTCCTGGACAATCTTCGCATTCCAGCTTCATTGCGCGTCTTCTGCCTATCAGACAAGACCGTCTCCTCTTATGAGGCCATCGTGCTAGGTGTGGTTGCTCCACCTCCTCACGTGGAGGAAGCCCTCCGCAGCGACCCTTGGTGGAACTCGCTCAAAAAGCTGCGCAAAGAGGAGAGAGCAAGAGCTCAGCAGGCCGCAGCGGCGAAGCGAGCTTCGGAGAAGGCGACGGATATCCCTGGTCAGCCGTCCGCGGGGACCAGTGGAGCGCCGCGTAGCAAGCGTGAGCAAAAGTTGCTCGGGTACAGCCTGCCGCCAGAGCATCTCGAATTCTTCCAGCGCAACATTCGCATCGGGCTGTCCCATCCCCGCGCTAAGCCCAGAGTGGACGACTCGGACGTTGAGGACGATGATGACTCTGGCTCGGATGGAGATAGCGATGGGTCAGGGCTAAGTGACGAGCTGCTCAGACTTGGCGAGGACGGCCTCTTTGGTGGTCCTGCTGGCCATCTGACGAGGTCAAACAGCGCCTCGACGCATGCGATTTCCCGTCCCCGAGGCTTCCGCTCAGGCAGAGGACGCTCCTACTCGCATGGAGTCGGAGGCTTGCCAGACGAGCCTACGCTGCGACAACAGCGCCGATATGGAAACAGCAGCGAGAATGGTGGAACAACAACGCCTGGACCTGGCTCGTACGGGTCCATGGCTTCTACGCCCGTCGTCAGGCCGGATGGGACGGTGGCGAACCCTGGCGGCCTCAGATTTGGCAAGTCAGGTGGTCGAAGCAGCGCACGCCGGGGACTTGAGGAAGGAGACGACGGGCAGGGCGATAGCACGCTCAAGGCGTCAGATCGCTCAAAGATGCAGCGTCACCTCTCTAGCCGCTCCTCTCCTCCCCCGAGCCGCTCAGCAAGCAGGGCGAGCAGCAGGAGTAGCCAAACCCGCTCCCCACTTTCGTCTTCCATTGTGGCCGAGGACCCCTTCGACAGCGCCTCGTCTTCGAAATCGGGTACCACCTCTCTCAGCAACTCGACCACACTTCCCTCTCTCAGCTTCAACACGCTCCCGAATAAGGCTCAATTCCTTATCCTCAACCAACTCTTCCGCGCCCACTCCTCCTCATCGGCGACCAGCGTCATCCTGACTAGTCTGCCTGCCCCCGAGCCGGGAACGGCAAAGGACCCGGAGGCGGTGCAGCGGTACTTGGCGCAGCTGGAGGTACTTTGTGCGGGCTCGACTCCCGTGCTAGGTATTCATGCGAGGGAGCTGACATTGAGTACGAGTTTGTGAGAGTGGCTGATCATCAGTCGCATATACATCGGGTTGTCTTCGTCTAGGCGTCTTTGCTACACACATGCCCCTACCATCTCCACTTCATTTACTTCCTCTTCTCTCTCTTAGACGCTCCGTGTCATCCAGCCCTCTACTTCACTGTCGTTATAATCTCTTTCCTCTCGCGATCTTTACGGTAAGGTACAGGCAGGCAAGCAGCAATGCAGCAAAGCCAAAGGTATATATAGGATCCCGAATGTGCGCAAGTCTCCATGCGTGATGAACAAAGAAAAGCAAAACAAAGCAAAAGTCCCCCTCTCGCCCGACATCGCCGACAGGCGGCGGGCGTTCTCCCAGTCCACTTCCCGGGTCTTGGCCTCGCCCCCCCTGTCACCGCTCAGAAATCAAGCAGGGCGCTCTCATCCGCATTCTCGTCATCGCTACCCCCCGAACCACTGGCCGCAAAGCTCTTGAGGGACATGACCACCGTATCGCTGCGAGTTAGTCCACCAGTCGCGTTCCCGGGCAGACCAACACTGCTACTTCGTGCGCGCGTCCCGGACCCAGTACCACTGCGTAGGAGGGGACGCCGGGACGATTGCGGATGAGAAATCGCAGTATTGGCCGGCGGGGGCGTAGCAACGCCGCCGTAGACAGTGCGCGGCCTTTCACCTCTCGCCCGTGTAGCTCGGGGAGTGCTGAAGGGGCTCTTGTCATCGTCTTCGTTCCCACTCGTTGCAGAAGGCTTGGGTGCGCCGTTGAGATCCGACCTTCCCAGCCCAGTATCACCCAGCACCGAGACCGGTCTGCTCGGCCGCATGACCGAATGGCTGGCCATGCCCTTGAGCCTGCGCACAACAGGCGTAGCAGCGGGTGACGCTGGGCTTCCACCCCTCTTTGTAGGACTGCCTGCCTCACTTCTCAACTTCTCCACCAACCCTGCGGTCTCCTTGTGAGCTAAGCCCACCAGCCTACGGTTGACGCGTTCCAACCTCTCGCACTCCCGCTGACACTCTTGCGCAAAGAGTCTTGCCTCCTTGAGCTCCTTTTCCACGGCGACGAGCTTGAGATTGTACTCTGCTTCCACGTCCTCGCGGATCTTCGGGAGGGGTTGGAGCGAGTTGGCCTCAACGGCTATCTCTGCTTCGGCAAGCTGCTGACGTAGCTGCGCGATGAGAGCGTCCTTCTCGCTGGCAGAAGCGGGAAGAGCGGGTGCTGAGGTGGCTGCTTTGGACTGGAGGGAGACGATGCGCTGCCTGGCTGCGTGAAGTTGCTGCCTCAGCACCGAAGATGGGACCGTAAAGTCGAGATGGGACGACTCTTCTCCAGGCGAGGTACGCACGGGTGTCCGGAGACCGTCGTCACTATCATCCTCGCCGAATTCTGAATCCTCCTCGTCTCCTTCGCCACGCACAACGAATCTTCCAATCTCCCTCAGCCTCTCTTCCAACTCGACACATCGCCCATCCACACCTGCCCTCACCTGCTCATCCTTCATCTGCTTCTCCTCCGCCAGTTGTCGTCTAAGCATGTCGGCTTCAGAGCGATACTTTACGATCAAGGCTTGTGTCTCCTGACTCATGAGCTCAGGCGCATCCACCTCGTTTAGCTTGGCAGAGAGGCGCACACGCTTGATGCGCTTGGCGAAGTTGATCGTCGAGAGGGACTCTTCGAGTGCTCCGACTGACTGGTTGAGGGTAGCCACGACGGCAATCTTGGAGTTGCCGCTCAGAGAGGATTGGAGAATGCGAGTGAGCTTCGAGTCGCGGTAGGGAATGTGCATTCCTGCTCCCCCGCCAGGCGTAGCATTTGCCTCGTCCTCGTTTGTGCGCTCCGAAAGGGCGTAAATGACCTTTCCCAGTGTGAGCAGACTTTTGTTGATGTTTGCTCCCTCCGCTCTTCGCTCCTTGCCGCCTTGCGTGACGTACTTTTCTGATCCCGCCAAGTCGACGAGCACCAGCTCTGAGATGCGAACCTTCTTCTTGTCTCCCGACGACGCCGCCTCGTCTGCACCGCGTGCCCAGCTCTCCACGACGATTTTGAACGCAGTATGACTGCGACTAGACTTCTCGTTCCAGTCAGTGGCGTTGACGTGTCGGTTGGCTTGGCCTTGCTCAAGAAGTGCGTAGACGGCTTGTGGTGAGGTGACGATAATCTCCGAGAGGGGCGATACGAAAGTGCCGCGAGTCGTTGAAGATCGCACCTGGGGTACATTTGTCGGCTCAAGCAGGTCTTTCACGCCTTCGTTGTACACTTCGAGCCAGCTGCAGCGAACAAGCCACTCGCGCTCCCTCTTGGATGCACGAATGCCGCGGAAGAGGTCCTTGATCGCCTTCTGCGTGATTCCCTCCGTACCAGACTTCTCGTCGCCAGACAATGTGAACGTCTTGCCTGAGGCTGTCTGACCGTACGCGAAGATGAGAGCATTGAAGCCGCTGAGCACCGAGTGGACGAGCGGGCGAGCGAGGGTCTTGTACAGGCCATCATTTGAGGAACCGGTGTGGACAGCATCGAAATTGTGGTTGCCCAATCCAGAGAAGCGACCTGCTCCTACGCCGGCATCGAGGGTGACGGAGGCCATTAAAGGGTTGGCTACCCACGCTGAAGGCTCTTGAGGTGGCAGCGGGCGCAGGCGCAGATGAACGGTGACGGCATCCTTCTGTGCAGTTGATGTAGCGTTTGTCGAGCTAGCACCTCGACTGCTCGCTCCATCGAAGACAAAGCTCGTCTCTGCCCCAGATGCCTCGCTGTCCTCTTCATACGAGCGCGTAGACGCTTCATCTTCCACCGAGATGCCCAAGCCCTGGCTCCCAACATAGGTCGACTGAACGCGCGAGGCGATCGGTGTAGCCTGGACTGCCGTCGACATATTGCGCACGATGTTTGGCCTTGGAGGCGGCGCGTTCTTGTCCTGCTTGCGCTTTGGTGACACGCCTGTTGTGATCTTGGCTCTGATTTTGACGGGCGAGGATGGCCGCTCAGGAGACGCAGGTCTCGTGAGGGCTGCACTCGACCTACCCGTAGCTGTCGTACCCATGACTCGCGCCTTGGTGGGACTGGATGCTCGTATCGTAGCTGTCGTGTCCGCGGCCATGGGTCGTGCCACTTTCGGCGAGCTGAGCTTGACTGGTGAAGTTGAGCGAAGCAGCGCTGGCTGCTTCATCGCTGTTGATACTGGGCGGACGGGAGATGCTGGCCTCTCTGGTCGCGGTGTTGCATGAGGCGTAGTATTGACGCTTGGGAGAGCCACCGTGACAGACCTCTGTTGCTGCTGCTGCTGCTGCTGCTGGGGTATCGGCGATGTGAACGGAGAAGGTGAAGGTGATGGGAGAGGGAGCGACTCGTTTCCTGCGTCGGCTCGAAGCATCTTGCGCGTCATGGGACGAAAAGGCTCCTTATTGTTCAGACGGGGGCTAACAGCTGGCTGGTCTTGCTGTTGTGCGCTGAGCATTGCGGGGCTCTTTGCATATGTGAGTGCGCATTCGTTGCCTGGCAGCATCCGCTCTTCGAGGTAGCGCGACGACGAAGACGAGGCAGTCAGTGACATGGCTGCCTGAGCCAGACAACGGGGAATTAGAGGGTCGTGAGGATGTAGAGTGAGGAAGGAGTGAGAAGAAGGGGTATTGAAAGAGCAGTGAGACGGATGAAAGGAAGCGTTGAGGTTGACGCTTCGTGAATGATTTCGCAGCGCAGAGAGGGTATATCGGAGATAATGTGAATGAGGAGAAGGGAGGAACAGGACCGGCTTGAGTGAGTTTAGTGTTGGTCTCGGCGCGTGGCTTCTGTGGCCGCGCCCAAAGCAATCAAAAGGCCGAGCCGAATCCAGTGTTGGTTGACGTTCTCCACGATGCGTCACCGGCTGCAGCCACACATCGAAGCACTCAAATTCGCACCTCGATTGTCCTCACTCGCCTTCGTTCATCTCTCTACACTAATTCTCAATCTCATCTCTTCACCGATACCTCAGGGCCAACCTCAAGACTCGACTGCTACTCACAGCTTCTGCTCCTTCTTCAAGATGGTCAGCAACAAACTAAACGCTGCAGGCATGGCTCCTGAGCATTCGATGGTCCTGCCCGAGAGGGAGGCCAGCCAGGAGGAACAGATGGTCCTCGCAGCCCTCGTCGAGGTGAGCAAGCAAGATTTTGTTGCATGCTTTTCAGCCCTCTTTCGCTAACCTCATCGCCTGTCTCTTCATCAGCTCTATGCTTCCCCAAATCCGAACGAAGCCCAGGCCCTAAGCGTCTTCGCTTCGGACGTCATCTACTCCTCACCCCGTGGTGACGTCTTCGTAGGTCATCAAGGCCTGTCCAAGCTCCTTGCATCGCGCTCTTCGGCCCGGAAAGTGCAGCATCGCCTTCTCGCCACGCCCGAGACTCTGCCCGCAAACACGATGGTCGTGGACCAGATCGTGGCCGCCGCTCCGTCAACTGCCCAGTCCTTCGGTGAGGCTGCGTCGGCCATGGGCGGCGAGGAGACCTCAACAAAGAGGAGTCTGCTGGTGCTCAAGAGACGTGAGGATGGCATGGTCTCGAGCTTGACTGAGGAGGAAGGGCACAGGAGGGCCACCGCCCCTCTGGCCGCTCGAGCTGCTTCGGCCTCAAACTTCTACTCGCCGACCGACTCGATGGTCTCACCTTGCACGTCGAAGCTCAACTTGGCCAAGCGCAAGCACCACAACAAGTGAGTATGGCGCCCTGTGCGTCTCGTCGAACTGTCGCTGATGCCTCTCTCTCTTCCCCTTCCTGCAGGGCCAAGCCGATGAACCTTTTTGCGAGTCACGTAGCCTCGGCCAACTCGAGGACGGCCCCGACCTCGTCAGCGGCAATGGACTTTTGAGCATACGAATGAAGGCCCATCCTTGCTGTCAAGGACTTCATCCTCTGCTTCTCAGCATCTCGCTTTGATTTCGCTTTCTGTACCATAGACACTACCATTATCACCATTCTGCGCCGAGTTGCTTCTAGTTGATACATTTGCCTCTGCTCTTTGTGCTCCTCCTACTCGATGTCGTCTGACTGCTGCACTGGGCTAATTCGTCGTCCTGTCCTAAGACACTGCTACTCAACGTCTTCGAGGACGGTCACCTCCTGTCCGAAGACCTTGCTCAGCTCCTCGTTGAGAAGCCCCTCGAGCGTGTACGACTGGCCGTCCTTGGTGCACGTCCAAGCCTTGCCTTCAGGACCAGCAAAGTCGAAGCGCTTTGGTCCACTGTGAAGAAGCAGACAGGTAGGCGGTCAGTCAATCAGCTAGCTGCGTCTCGACTTCCCAAGTTCCAGGCAAGCAGCGCACCAACTCACCTGGTCGGGCTACTCAGCCAAATCTGTCTATTCGGGGGCTGCTTGTTGATGACATACGTCCCAGTCGGCGGCACCTTCAAGGTTAGGACCCCCTGCGAATACTCAATCTCCCAGTCGCGCTCTGCTCCATCGGGTGACTCGTCTACGAGGTGCTCGAGTTGGGAGACAAGAGAGTCAAAGACGTCGTCCGAGAGGCTGTTGTACTCTTGCTGCGACAGAGAAGATACAGGTGGTGATGGTTGAGAGCGACGATTGGAAGTGGTCGAGAAGTTTCGCCAGGGGTTGAGACGCGGTGGCGATGCTGCGTGGGCCGGTCTGGGGAAAGGGTCGTGGAGCGATGGCGCTGATGATGAAGTAGACACGCAACGTGGCAGGGAGACAAAGCATCGCCCAGCAGCGATGGGTGCTGATGATACGGCCCTTCTGCTGGAGACGACGAAGCTTTCCAGCTTGACGCGGCTCGTCGAGGCCATTGGTGTCCTCATGATGTGGTCTGATCCGAATGACGAGCCCAATTGATCTCAACGCTTGACGCTCAATGCTCGAAAGCTTGCTCCCACCCTCGCTCACGCTCTCACGCGTGCTTATGTCAGCATCTTGACGCCGACGCCAAGTTGGCCTGCCGTCGAATCGACCATCTATCCGACGTCGAGGCCCGCCCGCCGCGCCTGAGCTGCAGGAAGGCCGGGGCACGGGCAATGGACATACACCGGAGAAGAGGCGAGGGCGCTGGCACACTGTCGTTGTCGTGTCGAGACGTCCTGTCAGTTAGAACACATCGCGACTCCATCTCTTGCTCCCTCGTCCTCCTTCCTTCTCTTGCTCCACTCCCAAGGACTTCGGCGTAGTAGTCACTTCTTCTTCTTTGCTCTCTCGCGAATCGTACGTCGCTAATCAGTGCACTTTCCCAAGGATTCAGGGCGAGCAGGCTTTCTCAGGCACTCTATTCGCGGAGGCAATTCAAGGCCTTCTCCCATCGGCTTCCCTTCCGCGCTCTTCGCAGCCTCGCCGCACCTTCCCAAGACATCTTCGTCAAGGTCGATCGAGACCCTCATCGCTCTCACAGCAAAGCGAGCTGCTAGCACTCGTCGCTTCCTGGCCTGCTGGTCACTAGCAAAGTTACTACCCTCAAGCTTGTGGGCTCCACATCGTCCCCTCTAGATCGCCTCGCACCAATAGTCGCATCTACGCAGCCAACGCAGCATCACGATGCAGTCGCATCACCAAGACTACGTCAACGATCCCTCTGCCTATCTCTCGTCCCTCTCATCGGCCATGCCATCCGACATGTCCCAGATGAGCTCGCCGCAAGTAGCCCAACAACAGCAGCAGCAGCAGCAGCAGCAGCAGCAGCATATCCACCAACAATCTGGTGCAGCGATGGCCAGCACATCGTCCAATGGCAATGGCATTGCAGCAGCAGTGCCTTCAGACCCGGCGCAGGCCGCCCTCTTGCAGCAGCAGCAGTTGGCGCAGACCGGTCGCAAGCTGAGCGGACGCTACGCCCTCGCCGACTTCACGCTGCAGCGAACCTTGGGAACGGGCAGCTTCGGTCGAGTTCACCTCGTCCGATCCAAGCACAATATGCGATTCTACGCCATCAAGGTGCTCAAGAAAGAGCAAGTAGTGCGCATGAAGCAGGTCGAGCACACAAATTCAGAGCGATCCGTCCTCTCTTTGGTGCGTCACCCCTTCCTCGTCAACCTCTGGGGCACATTCTCCGATTCGACATACCTTTACATGGTTATGGACTTTGTTCCCGGCGGAGAGCTCTTCACCCTCCTTCGAAAGTCACAACGCTTCCCGCATCCCGTCGCCAAGTTCTACGCAGCAGAGGTCGCCCTCGCAATCGACTACCTCCACCAGAATGGCTTCGTCTACCGCGACCTCAAGCCCGAGAACATCTTGCTTGGAGCGGACGGACATCTCAAGATCACAGACTTTGGATTCGCCAAGTGGGTTCCAGACGTCACCTGGACGCTTTGTGGTACGCCTGACTATCTGGCACCAGAAATTGTCTCCTCAAAAGGGTACAACAAGTCCGTCGACTGGTGGGCTCTGGGCGTTCTCCTCTTCGAGATGTTGGCCGGCCATCCGCCCTTCTTCACCGAAGACGGAAATCCCATCAAGCTATATGAGAAGATCATCGCCTGCAAGGTCCGTTATCCACCTTACTTTGAAGCGGCAGCCAAGGACTTGCTCAAGAATCTCCTCACAGCCGACTTGACGAAGCGCTTTGGCAATCTGCACCGTGGGAGCAAGGACATCTTTGGTCACTTGTGGTTCGCCGAGGTGGACTGGGATAGGTTGTACAGGAGGGAAATTCCTGCGCCTTACTTGCCGACGGTTGCGACTGATGGAGATGCGAGCCAATTTGAGAGATATGAGGAGGCGGATTACAGTACCTATGGGATCATGGACGCGCCGGATCACTTTGCGCAACTATTCCCTGATTGGTAGCCCAGCCACAGGTCAAGAATGCACAAGCTACTGTCTTTCGCTCGGACCGATTCCGAACCTCTTAATATGCGCGGCTGCACGATGTTCCTTCACCGACCCGGACAGCCGCGCTCCTCGTACAGCCCCACCTATCCCCACCTTCACCAAACCCCCATACAGCCGCCCTGTCCTCGCTTTATTCGTCACGGTCTCCTAGTCTCGCTCACGCCCTGTCTGCCATGAGCAATTGACGCGCGCCTTCGTCTTCGTCTTGTCTTTGGATCCTAAAGTGTCGTTCGGCAATCGACTGCTTGCAACTCATCTACATGCATACGTGACTAGAAGCCCAGCATTGCAGGGAGCATCGCCGGAGTGTGTGTCTCAGCAGTGCAGGCATCAAACGAAACGACTCTTGATGATGATGATGATGATGAGCATTATGTTGAGTAGCACAAGGCGGCGGGTAGAACTACTATGTACGGGTGTAGCGACCGCTAGCAAAGGACCTCACGAAACAACCTGCGAACGGGCCCTAGTCCTCCCAGACACCAATCAAAGCGCCCATCTCTAAGCTCCCTCCAACCCTTCACGTCGCCCCTCCCTCAACACACCATGCAACACGGCCAGGTAGCAAAAGACGTACTGTCGCTGAGTCTGCACGCTGCTCATGCGCTGCTCCCTTGCCACGTCCGTCGCGTGTCGAATGAGATCGATCGTGTCGAGGTTCGCGGAGGACGACGTACCGGAGGAGCCGGAGGCGGACTCTGGCGGGGAGGAGTTGGTAGACGAACATGCAGAGGCAACTGCTGACCCTAGGCTACTGCTACCCGTCGTCGGCCGACGGGAGCGCACCGCTGCCGGATTGGAACTGCTGGGTCGCCTGCGTGGGCTCGTCACGCCTGCCGTGGCAGCAGCAGAAGCAGGAACAGAGCCTGCGGGGGCCGTCACATTGGGCGTCGCGGCCCTGCTCTGCGACCTGGCTGAGGTGGGCGTACCGAAACCCAAGTTCATCCCGTCCATGGCGCGCGAAGGCGTGTCCATCCCGTCTGGCTGTGAGATGCCGAGCGAGCCCCAGCCGTGAGCCTGCGTCGATGCTCCGTTTGAGGCGTTCGCCGCAGGAGGTGCGGGAGATAGGACAGAGTCACCGCTGCCAATGTGGCCACCATTGACGCCGTCTTCGCTGCCAATGACAGACGAGGCCGCCGTGTCGGACGACGAGTTGGATCGGTACCGTCGTGCAGCAAGAGAAGGCCTCGGGCTGTCGGTCCCACCAAAGAAGCCGCCGTCCGCCTCTGAGCCAGCCGCAGTTTCACTCTTACCGTCGAGGTCAACGCTGCTGGAGCGCGAAACCTCAACGTCCTCCATTGCGGCAGAGGGGGAGAGCTCCCGCTTCAAAGAGCGGCGGGGTCCGGCGTTGAAGGGTGGGAAAGAGAAGGATGAAGACGCAGATGACTCACGACGTCGCCCAGGCAGGGTAGCCATGGGTGCTGCTGCTGGCGAAGACAGGTCCGCACTCGCAGCACCGAGGTCGAGCTTTGGTGGCCAGCCAAAAGTGGATGCAGTGCGCTCCGGCGTCTGCGGTACGGAAAAGTCTTGCGAGCGAGACTCCTCTTCAGCTTGCGCTGCCGGCCCAGCAGGTGCCATTTCGACGTCTTTAGTGCCGTTCTCTGTTGCAACAGCCGCGTCATCAATGCCTTGGTCCCAAACGTGCAGGGCCGGCAGACCTGCCTTTCTCCGTCTCTCTCTCCTCAGCGCATCAAGCACTGAGTCGATAACAATGTATGTGCCCGTCCTGCCCACTCCAGCGGAGCAGTGCAGCATGAGTGGCCCCACGGCAGCCTCCCTGGTCCAGTCGCGCCTTTTCGTTGGCCCGGGTGCTGCGACTGCTTCCTCTGCGTGACGCATGGCGGTATGCGCGGCAAGCTGCGACTGGGAAGCCATGTCCATGTAAACGAGGAGGGCTTCCGGATCTGAAGGAATGGAGTAGTCTGGCCAGCCGACGTACTGCAGGTGGGTGATTTGACGTGGAGCTGACTGAGGTTCGGCTTTGTTCGTCAGGCGGATGATGCGCTTGATCATCACCGGCTCCGACGAGGATGACGACGATGTGTTGCCGGAAACATTCCCGAAGAAGCCGCCTCCATCACAATTCCCGCCTCCGTTAGACTTGGTCGCCACTCCATCCTCTTTCTCAATCGGCTGCCCCTTCCCGTCCAGATGCGTCTCTTCAAGCACTTGAATCTCCAACTGGTCACCGTGACTCTTCTGGCTCCAGTAGTCGTGACTCTGTACCCTTCCACTCTCGTACTCGCGCGTGAGCATCGCGATCGTCCTAGCATTCTGCTGCCACACAGCAGTCCAGAACTTTTCGAATGTGCTTGGCAGAGGTGCTTGTGTGGCAATATAGCTGCGATGCACGCCATACTGCTTGAGGGGCTCCATGAAGGAACCGTTGAAATAGTCACCGCAACCGCCGCTCTCCTTTTCGCAGCTGGCAGCGGTATCGATGGGCGGGACCCGCACGCGAGAGTGCTCGTACGTCCAAATGTTGTTGTACCTGTTGTCGGCACCTCGCTCCAGTGCGGCGCAGATGGAGAAAGGAAACGAGGAGGCCGACATGCTCGCCGAAGGAGGGGCGCCACTGATGCGGGAGTAGGCAGAGGACAACTGTGTCGGACCAGCACCAGCGCCAGGTGACGAAGCTGAGCCTGGCGACGCCTCCGCCGCTGCGGCACCGAAGACTTGGTTGCGCGGATCGATTCCACTCTCCGCCGCATGCTGTCTCATCGTGGCCATCAATCTGCTCTGCTCTGCCTTTTCCACGTCAAAGAAGTTCTGCGCCAGCTGCTGCGCCTGCTCCTTCTCTCCATTTTCCACAACGTGGCGAATGAAGCTAGGCAGCAGAGCCTTCTGCGATGCTGTCAGATCGGCTGGAACCTCGAGCGGAATGCGCTCAGTAATGCCGTGTTGGAGCTCGCGATTTTGACGAATGTTGTCGAAGAAGGGATTACATGAGGCAGAGCTATTTTGATTGCTGGCGCCGACGTCGCCTACGGTTGGTCGATGGTTGGAAGAAGGATTTTGGCTGTTGCTGCGGTCGGTTGTGGAATTGGCCGTGAAGGCTTCCATGGGAAGACCGCCAAGCTGCATCATTTTGAGCGGCCTGCACGGCTTGCCACCCGCAGACTGGGCGTCACTCGAGGCAGCAAATGATCCACCTCTAGCAAGTGGCGTCGAATCCGCAGAGCTTGATTCCTTCCTACTGAGTTCGTGAGCGCCAGGTAGGGCCGATCGTGTCCCGTTGGACTCGCTCGTCTCCTTCGATGCCGACTCGCCACTCTCCAGGAGATGGTTCGCATTCTTGCTCGCTACGGTGAAGAAGCCAGCGAAGCCGCCAACGAGCCAGCTGAGGTGGCCAGCGTACCCCGCGGCTTCAAACTTACGCAGCATGCCGATGAGACAAGGTCCGCCGCCACCTGCTGCCGGCCTGCCCGCTTCGCCTGTAGACGTCGTGTCGGTGTCAATCACGACAATACGTTGGACGCCCTCGGAGTCAGACGATGATGATCCAGAAGGCTGGTCATTGGACTGAGCGTCCTTCGTTGGCCCTTTTCTCCACGCAGAGAACTTTCTTCGATCGTCATCGCACTGCAGCATCGAGTCTTCCACCCTGTCTACCGTCACACCCGCCCGCTTCAGCAAGGTACTCGGAGCGCATATATTGATGCTTCCCTTAATGTGTCGAGTGGCAAATGAGGTAGAAGGCCGGATGTCGATGACGAGAATATTTTCCCGATCTGACGGCGCCTTGCTGAGGAGGCTCGCCAAGTGAGTGCAGTCCATACCGTCGAAGTGGTCATCGCTGGCCTTGGTAGCGGTGGGCTTCTTGGAGGGGATCGGAAGTGAAGTCGATGAGCTCACGGGAATCGATCGAGGACCTGGACCAGCACCCTCGTTTCGACCCTTGGGCGGTGCTGCGAGGGTCGAAGACTTCAGTGAGGATGCTCGCGCGAATGGAAGCTTCAGGCTGGACGAGTCCATGGACGGACCAGGAGTGGATGGTACGCTGGGTGTAGCAGCTCCGTCACCTTTCCCAAACATGGCAGCCCAAGGATGCTGTGCAGACGATGACTGCTGTGTCGAAGAACCTGATGTAGCAGGAGGAATGGAATTTGGAAGCGGGCTGGCTGTCCTGATAGTGTGGCCGCCACCAAAGTAGTCTGGCTGCGAGGCTGATGAGGACGAGGATGAAGACGCGAAGCCCGCAGCAAAGGGGTCTTGCTGATTTGTGAGAGGATCGTTGCTCGATGAGGGAGAGGCCTTTGCAAAGGATGCTGAGGACGACAAAGAGCCTGGCGCAACTTCAGCCTTCGGCGTATCCATGGCTGTGTGCAACGACGGCGAGCTCTCTGGCTGCTGCTTGTGGATATACGAATGTGAAGAAGGAGAGATCAAAGGCGTCGTCGAAGTGCCGTTCGTCGAAGAGAAAGGTAGTGTTCCAGTATCGCCACTCAGTGGCGTAGGGTATGGTGGAAGCCCTTGTATACGCATCGCGTCTCCTTTCCCAGTCTGGCTGAGCAAAGGCGACTGCGAGATGCAGAACTTCGTTGTGAAGGACGATGGACAAGGATGAAGGATACGGCTGCAGAGAAGATGATCAATTAATCAAGATGCTGGTAATCAGGGTGGTGGCTGGACATCTTGGTTGCTGGGAGTTGAGGTGGAGTAGGACGAAACGAAAACTAGACCCTCTGGTGCTGCTAGAGATGCGGCGGCTGTCCCTTTGGATCGAGAAACAGCTCTATTTGCTGTGAATGGACGCAGCTTGCTCGTCGTCTTGCTGCTTGCCTCGCAGTCGCCACTTGTGCTTGTGTGTGCGCTTGCGTTTGTGGAGTAGCCAAGGCCAAGATCGCGATCGAGCCTTGTCTCTACGTCTGCGTCTAGCGCGCTGGGTGTCGCCTGAGCCTGAGATGATGGAGGATTGAAGGCCGGATCGACGAAGCTTATGCGGACGACGAGTCCTCCGCCCAGTCGAATCGAGAGCTCCACTTCTCATCTCGCCTAGTGGGCAGATGACGTCGGCGGTCGTTAATTCGGGCCACGAGGCAGCGCTCACACGACGGCGCCGCGCCGTCCCCGTCGTCTCCGACAGCCGACGACGCTCAGACTCATGGCTCACGCTAACGGCAATCTCGCCATTCTCACACCCCTTGAGCTCAATCTGCGGAGTACCAACCAAGTTGCTCTCAATGAACACAATAGCAATATCTAGACATGGCAGCTTCGTCTTCAGACACCACCCTAAGGGGTACACCTGCCAGTGAAGCGCGGGTACAAGCTAGCCTCACGAACAGTCCACCTGTTCATCAACCAAGCGAGCAGCCTCTCCACGCCCAGACCGTACCCTCCGTGCTCGCTGGTACCATATCGTCGCTGATCAAGGTACCAGTAGTATGGCTTCGGGTCAATGCCCTCACGCACATACGCTTCCTGCAGTTCCTTTTCGTCCGAAATCCTCATACTACCGCCTACGATCTCCCCAACTCCAGGCATGAGCAAGTCAACACTCTCCGTAAACCCTTCATCGCCTGGGATCTTCTTCATATAGAAGGCCTTGATCTCCCTCGGGAAGCCATGCAAGAAGATGGGCACGCCAAGCGCATCGGTCATTTTACGCTCGGCCGCCTCAGCGATGTCGTCTCCGACCTTGTGGTGCTCCCCCTCGTCCGTCTTGATGTCATGCTCGTTGAGCCACTTGATCGCCTCCTTGTAGTCCATGCGCTTGAATGGGCGCGAAGGCAGCTTGAAGTCAGGGTTGAGCTGAGAGATGAAGTTGTTCGTCTCCTTGTCTGCCAGGGCGCGCTCCATTGTACCGCAGATGAGCTGCTCAAGGTGCTCGAGCAGGTCGTCAAAGGTGAGGAAGGCGAGCTCAGCCTCGAGATGGGTGTACTCGCTCAAATGACGACGAGTGTGCGACTTTTCTGCTCGGAAGGACTCCTGAACGCAGAAGACGTCACCAAGAGAAGGAAGGCACGTCTCGAGGTAGAGCTGGGAGCTCTGCGTCAGGTAGGCGGGTTGGCCGTAGTAGTCGAATTTGAAGAGAGTGGAACCGCCCTCTACTTGTGTCTGAACCATGCAGGGAGGAGTGACTTCGAGGAGACCAAGAGAGGCATACTCGGCACGGAAGGCGGCCATGACTGAGGCTCGTACTTTGAGAACAGCAGAGGCCGTCTCGCCGCGGATGACAAGGTGGCGCATGTCCGCCAGGAGGGATGGGTCCGCCTCCTTGGTCACCTTGTTGGTGAAGGCGTCATCTCCGCCGGGAGCCTTGCCCAAGACAGTCCACCACTCGGCGGCAAGCTCGTGTCCATCCGGGGCACTCTTGCCGTCAGGGAGAGCCTTGAGGGTGCCGAGGACCTCGATGGACGACTCGTTGGTGAGAGTGAGAGCGTCAAAGGTCTGCGCGAGCTTGCCCGAGAGTACGACCTGCAAGTAGCCAGTCCCGTCTCGCAGCACGATGAAGATGAGTCCCTTCTGGGAGCGAAGCCTATGCACCCAGCCGCAGACCCGAATCTTCTTGTCGCGGTTCTCGATGCCCTTGCGAATCTTGATCTTGCCGTAGGCAGAGCGGTCTACGGGGTCGAGGGTGACCTTTCTCGCATCCTGCAATCGCTGCTGATCGTTGCCCGCCTTGTCTGCCTCAGCGGCCTTTTGCTCGCCAAGCTTCTTTTGCTTCTTCTTCTCAGCCTCATAGAACTTCTTGGCTCGCTTCAAGCCGGCGCCAGAGATGGGACCCTGCAAAAGAGTGTGTGTGAGAAAGTCTGTTCACGGGATCTGGGGTAGAGGGGGATGTTGGCTGCACTCACGTATCCATCAGCATCCGTAGCAACGGGCTGCTCACCGGGAGCAGGCTCGCTAGTAGGCGCCTTCTTGACAAGGACGGTAGCCTCGGGGCCAAGGGCAAGTAGCGCTGCGAGAGGAGTTGCAAAGGGCTTTGCCTTGGTTCCGTCGGCGTCGGCATCTGAGCCAGCGCCTTCATCAACGTGAGCCGTAACGCCCTTGCCTGTGGCCTGTTGCTGTTCTTCTGAGCTTGCACCGCCGGTGAGATGCATGGCTTCCGCAGCGCTAGAGAGAGCGTCTTTGATGCCAGACATCTTTTGTGATGCGAGGCGGGAGAGTCGTCGTCGTTGGGAAAGGGCGGAGATGATAGCAGGGACGAGAAGTGCTTGTTAGATCTCGATTGATTGGAAGCAACAACCAACCAACCAACGCCGAGTCAGTCCACCAGACGGCGCGCTCTCTGCACGGAGACGAGCTTTGGACGAAGGATTGTCGGTCGGATCGATTTCATCTCCGCCGGTCCGCCCTCAGCCTGCCTTGCCTGCCTGCCTGCCTGCCTTGCCTGGCTTGCGCTTCTTCGCTCTGCCCCGCTCTTCAACTCCTCGGCGTCGCACAATCGAGATGATACCAAGCGCCTCCCTCGCTCGTTCTTCATCGCGCGAGGTCCTCTTCTACCGGACACCGCGCTTTTATCCCGAAAACATCGTCCACACGTTGGCCATTGCCTCTCACTTTGCCCGCGAGGCCGAGCGCGCTGCCGACGAGACGGCGAAGCGGTCAGGACGACGAGCTCCAAAGCCGGAAGAAGCTGGGCTCAAGTGGATAAGCGTACTGAGGGTGAGCAGTCGAGGATAGGGCAGACGGACGGCGAAAGAGAAGAAGAAGAAGCTCAATTGGCTCTATGCTCGTCGCCATCGCCCTCACAGGAACCTGTACAGAGTCGCATCATCAACACCGGCCACGTCGCCTTCACGGATCGAGACATAGCCGCTCAAGTGGCGCGAAGTAGCACAGTTGAGCAGGTCCATTTCGCAGCCAAGAGAGCAGCTGATCGCGCTACTGGTAGTAAGAGAAAGGAGAAGCAGTATGCCAGCCTCTCGGACGTTGCTCCCTTCATTGGCCTCGAGCTGCCCAAGGACTGGCAGTCCCCCTCTGCGGCGCCTTCAGACCCCGTCGTCCCAGAGAACTCATCATCTTCGCCGCACTCTCACTGGAGCGACTACGAAGAGAAATGGTTCCAAGTGACAGCCTACCCCAGCGAATCGCAGAGCGAGTTGCGAGCAAGCAGTAGCAGCAGCAAAAAGCTCAACCCGGCAGCACTGAAGCATCGTGAAGCTCTCAAGGAGTGGCCGGGATTCAAGCGCTTGTTGGCCGAGGCTGAGAAGAAGATGCCGAAGGACGTCTTCTCGGATAAGCTGGACAAGAGAGGGGCGTAGCGATACGTGAAGGGAAGAAGAGGATTGTTCATGCGAGACACCTAGACGATACCCGCTTTGCCTTGCGGCGAGCACAAGCACTGTAACATAGTAACAATCTGATTGACGTGATATATGAGGCATTGCGATACGAGGCATTGCGTCTACTCTACTCTAAATCCCCTGCTTCCACCATCCCGGCGTCGTCTCTTGGCGTTTGGCCGGCCGTCTCATCGCAACGCCATCAGTCGCGCTGAGCGATCCATTCGGAGTCTTCTTGCTCCGTCCTCCTTCAGTCCCCGTCATGCCCTTTCTCATTCTCGCCTCTACTTTCTCTCCTTCCTTTGCCACGCCCTTGGCCATACCAGGCTCAGCAGGCTGCCCTGCTCCCACCTTGTCCGCCTTCACACCCTTGCCCTTCTTCCCACCTCCCTCCCCCTTCAAAGCTCGCTCCCACGCATCTTTCTGAGTACGGAAGATAGCCATGGTAGTCCTCGCGTCCTCCACACTTGAATGCTCCTCCCCAGCCGCCTGAATCTCGATGCCCAACACGAGCTTGGCAAGCTTGCGCAGACCGGGATGCTTGGTTTGTGCCAGGTCCCGCAATGGCTTGAAAGTAGCGGTATCTCTGATCAAGGGGCGCGGGTGAGAAAGCAGCAGAGCCTTCAGGTCATTTTGGATGGCATGTCCCACCAAAACCCTGCCTTTGATCAGAGCGGCCACCTCGCCCTGCACCTCTTTCAATGTCGGAGCTCCCTTAAGGTCCTTAGCCCTGATGCCGGAGACCCAAGTACGATAGTCCGTCACCTTCTCCATAGGTCTAACGAAGCGGTCTAGCAACGTATGACCGTGCCAATTGACGATGGACACCCGCGCAAGAACGGATTCTGATCCCTTGAGCCCCACACCGACCATCTCGCAGTCGATAGCGATGTAATTGCCAGGTTCGCGCTTGGCCGCTGAGCTCTCAGCCCCATCCCACTGCCCGCCAAGGATGATCTGCTTCTTGCGGCGCTCCTCTGCTGCGCTGCTCGACGAGCCGCCAGCTGTCCATTGTGAAGAAGAGGATGAGGGTTCCATGCCCGTTGCGGTGGAGGCAACGGCGGCCGAGGCGTTACGGACTAGGGCGAGATCTTCTGGTGAGAGATCCTCAGCGAACCAGGGGAGAGAGGTGGGAGCCGGAGAGCCAGAGACGTGGCTGTCCTCCATTGCGCGGGCTTTGCCCTTGGTGATACTACTACGGCGCCTTTTTGCCGGGGACTCACTGGTATCGAGAGTCTGGAGGAGAAGGAAAAGGAGGGATGGACGAGGTCAACAAGGGCAACGTCGGCCGTTGAAGGCGTCGAGCCTTGATTGTCTCACCTTGCGCAGCGCTTTCCAGTTGCCGCCGGGCTTGACCTCGGTCGTTGATCCGCCAGACGCTCTTCTCTTTGCCGCCATTCCACCTGCGGGGCCTCTCGGACCTTCTCCATTCAGCATGGCCGACTCGTGTGAAGCAGGGGAGAGGATGTTGATTGAATGGAGAAGGAGCGACTGGCCGAAATTTTGGGCCTCGTCCCCGCCTGTCCGGCCGCGTCGGAAGGAGACGTCGAGGGCTGAGCGCTTCGACTTTCTCATCATCTTTCACCCATCGACCTACTGACGTCTTTTGACTACAGACTGCACTCGATGGCCTTCACGGCCGCGTTCCTGCCATCATCGTCGGTCGTGAGATCGATATTTCCGAGAGCGAGTCAGCATGGCTCAGCCGTCTGCGCTAGGGCGGCGCAAAGCTCTCCTTCCTCTTGCTCTTCCTCCTCCGTTCTCAACCGCCTCTACGCAACAGCGCCCAAAGGTCGACCATCTTCTTCCTCGTCCAAATTCAAGCCTACCGCCAGCCCTCGACCGACTCCTCGGCCAGACCCCTCTCAACCTCTCGTTCTCTACACTGGACCCCCTCAGTATCGTCCTGTAGTCTCGCATTTCCTCCTGCTGGTCTTCTCCGTCGTAGGCATCACAACGGGGGCGAATGTGCAGAAGCACGCCGTCTGGCCGCTATGGCCTACAAAGGACGGCAAGGAACAGAAGTTGATGGACGAGAAGGTCAGAATAGCTACGGGCGTTGGAGTGGGCGTAGCAGGCATCATGTTGGGGAGCCTCTTCAAGTGGGCGGCTGCTAAGTGAGTGCAGAGAGGGCGACGGTCTGACTGATGATTCATTGCAGTCGAGCTGAGCTGACCTCTTCCATCGCACCGTAGGAACATCACGCGCATCACCCTGATCGAACAGGCAGGCAAGCCCCTCCTGAACATCAAAGTCGCCTCGCCTCCCCTCTTCAATCGCGAGCTGATCACCCGGGGCCACCCTCGCGTCATCACGGAAGGTCGAGGCTCCCCAGAGTTCACCGTCCCCCTCTCCTGCGTCGTTCGTACCACTGGATCGGCCGTCGCAGCGGGGTGGGTCGACGAGCGCACCGCCGGCCGGGACAGGCGGACGATCACGCTGCAGGTGGGCAGTAATGGGAGCGAGGCCTATGTGCTCGAGACGGCTGGTGGATTGGAGCCGAATAGGGAGAAGAGCGCCAATGTTGTGGCCTACTGGTTCAGAGTGTTTGAGTGGGCGGTGATTAGGGGCAGGCCGGAACCGCCTTACTTCTGGTCTAGGCAGGCATTCGATGAGTTGATCCCGCCGGCGGGGCCGAGAAGGATGAGATGAGCGCAGTTGAGGAGCATCAGAAGGGTTCTACGACGATGAGGCCTCGGTGAGAGCCTTGCGCCACTCCCGACTGGTTGAAGCAGCCCTAGCTAGGGTATGCCGGGCTTGCTGCGTGGCGAGAAGGAAGAGCGGGAAGAGAAGGTGTGAAGGACGATTGCGGAAGGCAAATGTATCAGTAGACAAATCCTCGAGTGGCAACATTAGCAGCATCCTCCGCTCTCACCTTGAGCATCTGTGAGCGCATGGCAGGCCAAGCAGAACCCTGAAGCTGTCAGCAGACGAGCTCTGTTACACTGCACACCTGAGGTCTACGCACCGGTGCATCAACCATAACGCTTCTCCCCGATAGCTCGACTTCCACAGCGCCCTTGTGGCCCTTGACGCCTTCCTCGTAGGCCCGCTTGATCTTTTCAGCGTCAGCGACCTCTGTGGTAGCCGGCCAGGCAAGTAGTGTCAGAATGTAGGTGAGTCATGGCGGACCCCTGGCCATCACTGGCACAACGCACCTTGCTCTGAGGGCGCAAAAGCCTTCTGAATCGTAGCGACTTGTGCTGGGTGGATCTGTCCGACAGCAGCGAGCAAGTCAGTGAGCACTCGTCACGGCTTGTCGCTCCTTCGGCAACTCACCGCCTGCTTCCCATCGAAACCAATCTCAGCCCCATCCCTGCACTCCTCTATCAAATACTCCTCGTCCTTGTAGTCGATGCAGACCATGTCAATCGCCGCCATACCATATGCCTTTGCGATCAGGGCCATCTGCTGACGGGGCATGAGGAGCTCACGGCGAGATCGAGTACGGATGATGCCCGCAGAGTGGCAGAAGTCCTCTGAACCGAATAGGAGGGAGGAGATGTGCGCCAGGGAGGAGGATGGGCGATGCGAGGTGGAGGAAAGAGTCTCAAGGATAGATGGCATGCGCAGTAGACTGGCAGCGCTCTCGACGCAGAGTGTGAGGGAGAGAGGTGGTGATCCCGGTGGGCGAAGCTGCTGAGCTCGTGAGAGGACGAAAGCCACGTCCGCTTCGTGTTCCACCTTTGGTATTACGAGCCCTTCAAGCTGTCCGAGGGGTAAGAGAAGTTCCAAATCGTCGCTTGCTAGGTTCTCGTCTGATGAGGGTGGATTGATGCGCACAGCTCGCTGTGGACCCTTTGATGAGGAGGCGGACCGCAGGCCATGGTAGACCGACTCGCGAGCTGCACCTTTGCGGTGATTGGCGACTGAGTCTTCGAGGTCGAAGATGAGGGTATCGACTTCAATCGAATGGCTCTGGGTGCGCGTGAGTGGGATGAGCTGCCATCGAAGAAAGTGCCTGGCTGCCGTCGTGGCTTCTTACCTTTCTGATCATCTTATCGCTCGAGCCTGGTACGTAAAGCATAGCTCGAGTGGGCCTCGACGGTATCATTGACTTGCTAGCCGCTCTGCTGCTGGAAGCAAAGCTTCTCTGCCATGCCTGAAGTGGTGTCCGATAGGTCGCACATTTTGAGATGATGCTCAGGGAGGTAGCCATGATCGTGAGGGGCGAGTGGAGAAGGAGGAGCGGCGGACGTTGAGCTGCCGGCGAAGTCGAAAAGTGCGAACGGGCCATGCGACAATCGACTTGACTTGGCGCGAGGGCGGCAAAGCAACACATCGACAGATCCGACGGCCCCTCTTTCCTTTGCCTCGACCTTACTTCTTTCTATCTGAGCAAGATCACACGCCTCGAGCCTCCTCATCAGAGCAGTGACACACATGAGCAGCTATCACTTCTACAACCTCGCTCGCTGAGACCTCGCTGCATCATGGCGTCCTCCTCATCGGGCCAGCAGCCTCATTCACCTCCTCCTTGGCTCCACAATTCATCGTCATCTCGGCGCATACGGCACATCGTATCATTGCATGTCCGCAACTTCATCACTACCACCCATTCCAACGGATCTGGTGCTCCACCCCCACATCATTCGGCGCAGCTATACCACGTCTCGCTTGCTCTCTCCTTCAACCAGCCGACAGAGGAGTCGTCGCAGCCTTTCCCCTTCATCACCCATCCCTCTCGGCCTGCCGTCAATGCTGACTGGCCAATCGACCTGAACGAGCGCGCTCGTAGCTGCGCTTCTTCTTCCAAGTCGCTTGACTCCCTCGGTCTGTCTCGCGTACAAATAGCCGCTTGGGCAAAGAAGTCACTGCCTCAGCAGCAGGAAGAGGATGCTGCAGCAATATGGGAGTGCGCATGGGAGAGAGATGTGGATCTGAATGGCTTGCAGAGGATTCCAGGAGGGGTGCGTACGACTCAGGTCACGTCAAAGGTAGAGCTTTCCTGGCTGACCGACTTCAATTGTTTTTCCAGCTCTCATCTCCAGCAGCCGCAAGACTCCCGCCCAACTCGCTGATCCTCGGCCTCAAGTCTTCCGTTTGGTCCGGCTCGACCGATCGCAGCGAGAACAACGCTCTCACGAAGCTGGAACGACTCGACTCAAAAGCTTCACCATCGCAGACTCAAGAGGTTGCAAAGGTCGCGCAGCAACGCCTTGCCGCCAATGACCATCGAGCGCGAGATGCTGTCACTCATTACCTCGTCCCGGACAGCGCAGCTACAGATGTTGTAGAACAGACAGGAGCAGCGCAACCTGCTCGATCTACCAAGCGAAGGTCGATGGGCGAAGTTGACGTGGACATTGGCGACAACAGCATTCTGAGCGGAGCGGCCAGCGAGCCAGAAGAAGGCAGCGATACCTCCTCAGATGAGGGCGGCGAGTCACAAAGAGATACAGGCTACGACTCGGAGACGACGTTCGAGCTCAGCAGCAGCCTCTCTGCTTCCTCTCAGGTTGGAACTAGCTTGGCAAAGGCTGGACCTTCGCGACCTGGCCTGGACAGACGCAGATCGAGCAGCCGTACTATACGAGCAATCAAGAAGGGGAGACGGAGAAAAGGGACCAGTAACTCCAAGGCCGCCGTTGGGACTGACGTCGAAGAAGAGTCACTTGGGCAGCCAACTGGAGACAGTAGCAAGGGTCATGCGCGGCAAGATAGCGCTACTCTCTCTTCCTCCTCTGCCTCCAAGAAAAGCCAAGATCGTCGCGAACAAGTGCAACGTTGGCAGCTCGAGCGGGAGCGCGAGAGGGAGGTGTTGGAGCGCAGCAAGTGGGAGACAAGAATGCTACAGGGCTATGATCGGGAGCAGCTGCGGGTCATCGTTGAAGGGCAGAGCGAGGTGGACGCTACGGTCCGGGAGGAGCAAAGGGCCAGAGGGAAAGCGAATCAGGCCCTGCTGGATGAGACCGGGATGCATGCGCTGAGACGGCGGAGGGAGCATACGAGGGGGGGCCTAAGTGAGTTGGAGCGAACGCTTGAGGTGGAGAGCGAGGGCATCAAGCAACTCAGACATAGGATAGAAGAGAAGAAGGAGTCGCTAGCTCGTAGGAGAGCAAGGCTGGACTTGCTGCATCGTCAGAGGACGGAAGGTTCCGACTCACCGGCGAGAGAGCTGGACCAAATCGCTCAGCTACGGTGAGGCTTTCGCAGCAGCGCATGAGGCGAGTATGGTGCTGACGCTTGCCCTCCCCTGTCCAGGTCACGCCTTCACAACCTCGACGCTCTAACGCACAATCGCCGCGCCCATCTTCTCGAACTCCTATCACTCATCTATCCCCTCCAATTGCTCGATCCCTCGGAGCTACTCTTCTCTATCGGCGGCTGCACCTTGCCAAACTCGCCCGCTGCGGCTCTCTCTGCCCCCTCGCGCCACAACAAGATCGACGAAGACGAAGTTGCCGCAGCCCTCGGCTTCGCAGCGCAACTCGTCTTGCTTGTCTCGGCGTATCTCGAGACACCGCTGCATTACGACGTGGCCGTCGGGGGGAGTAGAGCTATGGTGCGGGACGGAATCAGTTTGATGAATGGACCCAGAAGGTGAGTTGTGGCGTAACGGAGAAAGGGGCAAGATAGAATGAGAGAGGCTGACTAGAAACATCCGCTGCGGCAGCTTTCCGCTCTATTCCAAGGGCGTAGAAGCCTATCGATTCGAGTATGGCGTCTTCCTGTTGAACAAGAATGTTGAGCAGGTGAGCAGCAGCGCTCGAGCACGCCTGTTGCTTGTCAGTGACCTTACTTACGCTCCTCCTTCGCGACCAGCTCATGAACGCGCACGGCCTGCCAGTCTTGGATTTGCGACACCTCCTGCCTAATCTCAACAATCTACTGCTCACGCTCAGCTCGCCGATAGCTGTTCCTATCGCTCATACCCGCGATGCCAGCGATGGAGACCATGTCACAGTCGGAAATGGTGGTCCATCCGTCGTTGGTGGCGGCGAGGGGAGAGGAGTGGAGGTGGGGACGAAGTCTACTCTCTCAACCGCTTCTTCCGCCTCGGCCTCGAACGAGAGTCCGAACAGGCGACGCGGTGGGTACAAGGTGGCAGGGAAGGGGGAGATGATCGTACTACCTTCGAAGCCACGTAATACGGACGAGGGGAGCAGGGCGTCGGATGGTGAGGGGATGAAGGCTGAAGGAGGACAGATCATGACCAACGGGGCAGCTGCGCCTATGCCAGACGCAGAGTCAGCATCGCACAAGAAGCCAGCTGCGAAATATTCTCACTCTCCCGCAGCGTCATGGACGGCCTCTCTGCTTGGATGGACGGGAGGGGGCAGTGGGTCGCGGGTCAAAGCCGGGGCCAAGAGCGAGGTACCGAATAGTCAGCCGGCGCCGCAACCTGGCAATCTTCCCACTGCGAGAACGCTGGGAGGCCGACAGTGAAGAGCGATATCCTGTAATGTAATGCGATTCAGCCGGGTGTCCTCGATAAAGCCTGTGACGAGCAGTGTGAGCTGCGAGGATGAGAACAGGCTCGAGCACGGGCCATGGGACAGGCGCGTCGAGTGGATGATGCGGAGGCGGCGGGCCGAGAGCGAGCGGGCAGCTGCTTGCTTTCCTTTGTTCCTCTTCGACCTCGCACTCGCCATCACCGCCTCTACCTCGCGCTCGCTGCCATCGCTTGGTCTTTGAGGAAGTCTGTACAGCCCAAACATCATATCCGCATACAGGTGCTCAAGGCATCAATTCGTCAAGCAAAGCCAAAGCAAGGCGCACCGTCTCACCCAAGGATCTCGACCAGCAGCGCCTCGATTGCACCTGCGATTGACGACCCATCTCGGACTCCTTTTGCCAAGGCAGCCTCTCCTCTTTCTCCCAGAGGTCACCCTATCTGCCTCTTCTTCTTTCCCCTTGATCCGACCACACTATGATCCGCATGATCCTTGTTCAAAATCGACAGGGAAAATCCCGCCTTTCCAAGTTCTACACACCTTACAGCGAAGAGGAGCAAGTCAAGATCAAGGGCGAGATACACCGCCTCATCGCGCCGAGGGATCAGAAGTATCAGAGCAACTTTGTTGAAGTGAGTAGGCGCTGCGATGCTACGAGCGAGGAGGAGCATGTTGAGAATTGGATCGGGTTGCTGACTGAGTCGATGTTCCTCCTCGAACGCAGTTTCGCAACTACAAGATCGTATACCGCCGCTACGCCGGTCTCTTCTTCTGCTTCTGCGTGGATGCCAATGACAACGAGCTCGCCTATTTGGAAGCCATTCATCTCTTCGTCGAGGTGCTCGGTGAGTGCCGTCGCTGCCCGAGAACCTCATCTCTCTCCTTCGTCCTACGGGGCTGACCCATTGGCTCTCGTCGTAGATTCCTTCTTTGGCAACGTCTGCGAGCTGGACCTCGTCTTCAACTTTTACAAGGTCTACGCCATTCTGGATGAGATGTTCCTTGGTGGTCATGTTGAGGAGACTAGCAAGCAGGTGATCCTGAGTAGGCTGGAGTATTGTGAGTGGGATGCGGACGAGAGTGCCAATGGGGCCATGGACTGACACGTTCCCGCTTCATTCGCCGTAGTGGAGAGACTCGAGTAGGCGGCCATCACGGCTGCATCCCTAGCCACGCATGAACGACTTTGCACTGTCAGCTGCGCCACGTATAGCGCCGCCCTAGCGGCCGTGGTATGCATGCGTTGTCGCTCGAGCTCCCGAGGCTGCATCATGTCAGGATGGGTATCTCATTATCGCATTGCAACTGCCGAGGCGAATAGAGAGACGGTCGAATGGGCCAGGCCACAATAATATCTGGGACAAGATCGCCAATCAAAGGACCGAGGAGGCGACCAGAGGGCCCCTTCACTCCAAGCCCGATGAACTCTGTACATAACACGCAAAGTCCCACGTCACCGCCGCCCTTAGATATCCGAAAACCAAAAGTCCAAATTGGCCGGCAAGCTCGGCGCAGCCACACCGCTGGGCACCTCGACCTTCTCCCCGGTCAAGTCGAGCATCTTGACCTTCAATGCTATATCCGCTAACGCTTGGATCTGCTCGCCCGTCATCGTTGTGTGGACTATCGCGTTGCCGCTACCACTTCCGCCAGCGCTACTGGGGGCAGTACCGGCAACGGTCGTTGGTGTGGGAGGGACGCTGTTGTTTCCGAAGGAGGTGGGGTGGGTGGAGTCAGAGCTGCCTCGCAGCATGCTGAGCCCGTCGACCCATTCTGCGTACTGAGCCTCGCTGACGCAGATCAGGTCTGCGAGGGAAGAGTCGGGGGAACCGAGGAGGCTGAACGAATTGTTGAGGGAGGCAGAGCTGCTTGCAGCGGGAGAGGTGTGATGGACCCCATTGATGCCTCCGCTACCAGGAAGGGGCACCATGCTCGTCGCCGTGTGCAATGCAATGTCCGTCACTTTGGACAGATCGATGCGTTGTGGCAAGTCGTCTAGCCCGCTTCGGACTGGCGCTAGAGATGCAGCTGCCGATGAAGCTGAGGTAGCCGGCGTCGTGGGGTCGTGCACATTAGATTCGCGGTAGTGCAAGTACCTACGATTTGGGGAAAGGCGGTAGAAGCGCCAGACTGGCTGTGATGATGCCGGCGTCGTTGAGTTGGATGACGACCCCATGGCAGCAGCGAATCTCGACCCACTGCTTGTCCCGCTGGTGGGAGGCGTGATACCGTGCGACGAGCGTCGTCGTCCCACCGTAGGCGCCGCACTTCCTCCTGCTGCAGCGGTGCCAGCGGTGCTGGACGCAGGCATCGTGCCCCCAAACCTGGTCCCACTTGGCGTACGGAACCAAGCTCCCTCGAGAAGGCACTGCACCCTCTGCGTTCTCACAAAGTCGTAGCTCTCCCTGTACAGCCTAGCTCTCAGGCTCCTGATCGCAGGCTGAGAGGCGTAGTCGTCTTCCATCTCTAGCTCCCTCATCTGCCGATCACGCACGGATCGGTATTCCGCTTCGAGGAAGGAGCGTCGCACGTCGGCCCACTGCGTTCCTGACTCGTCGCGCAGAGCATAGCGCACTTGGCTCCGCACAAGAGCTGCGACGCGTGGGAAGTCTGAGGAGACAGCGCCAGACTCGGTCCATATTCGAAGGAAGAAGCGGACGGCCAGATAGTGGACGCGCGGTAGGGAGAGGAGGTAGGGCTTGAAGCCCATAGCTGCTGTGCTGTACCCCTCACTGATACCCCAGTGATCGGCCAGCATCTCTACAACTGCTGTAGAAGCACGACCCCAAGGACAGCGTTTGATTTCCGGACGGTGTAATTGCTCGAGGATCTCCTGACTGTACGACTCGGGATCTGTACGAATGTAGGCGTCGCAGCATTCCAGACCGAGCCAGCCGGTGGAAGTGAAGTCGCGTGCCACATTCTCGTTCTGGAAGCCGAGTTTGCGCCATTTGATCTTACGATTTGACGACGAAGACGTGGATGAAGCGGAGGGGGGTATCTCTCCCTGCGTGTGGGCGTCGCTGTTATTCAGCGAGGAGCGCAGGTTGGACGACGAGGTAGATGACGAAGGCGTCATCCTGGCAGGAGAGTCTGAGGTTGCCTCTTCTGTGATCTTTGCCTGTCTCCAGATGTAGGTGAGCGCCGTGACATGTCGCTTGTCCGTTGGAGTGACGGGCGTGACGAGACGGTGGTGAAGCACTCGTATGATGTTGTTCTGATACTCGAGAATGGAGGTAGCGAGCTCTTCCCCGCGCGTCGAGTCCATCAACCTCGCTACGGCGGCTGATGTGCCCAGCTTCTCGAGCTCCGTATTGAAGTCGTCAAAGAGGGCGTCGGTCACATGCCGCATGAGGCTATTCAGCAGCGAGAGGGAATAGAGGCACAGCGTCGCATCTGCGCTTGCCAGCCTGTGTACGAGAGTGGGCAAGAAGGCCGGCTCCTTGCGGATCTTTTCGAACACGGCCTCAAAGCCACCAGCGCTGCTACCGCTGCTGCGTGATCCAGCGCTGCCCGCAGAATGAGGCTCGGTAGATGGCCCAGCGACGACGAGCTTCTTGAGGATAGCCGTTGCTGGTCTGCAAACATTGATCCTCTCCGTCTCGACAAGGATGCGCACGACCTTGGCCATAAAAGCCCCGTCGAGGCCTTGTGCGCCATCATCGGTTGCCTCGAGGAGGTTCTGACAGCTCGTCAAGGCGTAAGCGAGCGTGTTGCCGCTCGACTGAGCGTGTACTACACCGATGAGCTCGGCGAGGCCGCCTCTGCGAATGAACTCGGCCGTGAAGGGTGGCTCGCGAATGAGTCGCTGTAGGGTGTAGGTCGCCATTTTGAGCGTGCGGTCGTCGCGTGAGGAGAGCTTGTCTACCATCTCGGCCGCCTCGATGAGAGGAGAGGCGGTCAATCTAAGGGGAAGCGGCGCGAGGAGATGTCGTCAGTAGCTGCAATCAACTCTTTAACGAGAAAGTGACTCTCACTTGAAGCTAGCGCCTGATTCAATCTTTCTAGCCAGATTAGCATCATCGATGAGCTCGTCATCATCCTCGTCTCGCAGAGCAAAGAGGGCCGGGGGCTCCTGCACCCCTAGGTGAGCATTGGCGCATAGCTGCCGAATGACATCCGAGACCATCATCGTGGTATCAATCTGGGCCTTGATAGTCGCATTGCGGTAACTGACAGTGTTGATCTTGGCTATCGAGTTGGACGTCTGCGAAGTTGTCGACGGGCGTCGAGGATCTGCGTTGGATGACGGAGGTACGGCGGGGACATAGCGGCTGTTTGCTGGAGGCGTGGAAGACTGAGAATTCGTCTGGGGTGAGGGTGTCGAAGGTGAGGCGTGGCCCAGCGCCCTTTGGGTATACGTGGCCATATGGACGTGGTAGTCGTGTCGGTCGTTAAGAGAATCGAGAAGTGATGGAAGGAGTGCAAGAGGCCAAGCGGCGGCAGCGGCTCCAACACTTGAGCCGACAATGGCGCCCTCAAACCGTCGCCGCTGCGCCCCTTGGCCCCACGCCGTCTCTCCGCGCCTCTCTCCACGTCTTTGACGCCCAGACCACGACCACGGAGCAATCAGAGACGGAGAAGTGGCGCGCCTCGACTCGACTTCCTTCCGCTCCCTACGACTGCATCATCATCGTCATCGTCATCACCACAGCGCCAAGATGCTCGACCACTTCACGGTAGTCCACTCATCTGGCCTTGTCCTCTGGTCCAAGTCATTTGTTCCGACCTTCCAGCAGACATCGCCCATCCCTGCCCTGATCCGTACTGCCTTCATCGAGTCGCGCGCAAAGGGAGACGAAGATGAGCGATTCGACTCTGGCGGCTATTCGTGTCGATGGGCCCTTGCCAACGACTATGGGCTCGCATTCGTCGCTGTTCATCAGCGTATCCTGCATTTGGCCTACATTCCTACTTTGCTTGCGCAGGTAAAGGCACTGTTCCTCGACTTGTTCAAGCCGTTTCTGAGCGCAATCCTGGCTAGCACGCGACCTTCCATCTCGGCCGGATCTGCTAGGCTCACCGCCGAGGCTAGAGCTCAACTGGCTGCTGCGCTCAAGGACTGGGACTCTGTCTTCACTTCTACGCTCAGAAAACTCGAGAGGGACGCGGCACTGCAAGCTCGCTCAGCAGCCAAAGCAGCTCCTCAGTCCCCCTCAGCGCCTGCTGCCCTTCCATCATCGACCGACAAGCCGGGAAAGAAGGGAGCCACACCTGGCGCCAGCAATGACGATGCGGCCATAGCCAAGAACATTGAAGCACTCAAGTCCCGACTCAAGGGCGTCGACCTCGGACCACCAGGAGCCAGGGGTAAGAAAAAGGCCCAACAGCAGTCGCGCACTGCGAGCGGGACGGCCACGCCTGGCAGCGGGGAGGCGACGCCCAACAAGAAGAAGGCAGGGGGAGCAGCAAAGGAGATGCGCAAGTGGGATGCAAACGGAAATGCGATTGCAGTGGGCGATGCTAGTCAACTCGACTTTAGCAATGGAGGGCCCTCGACTCCGGGCGTTGAGGAGCAGGAAGAGAAGGGCACCCTGCAAGGTTGGGTCGATGAGAGGAGCATGGGGACGGTCGGGGAGAACGGCATGTATGAGGTGGCCGATGCTCTCGACGTAGACGAGGAGAGCGATGAAAGCGATGAAGAAGACGACGAGGGTCCAGCGACAAGTGCCCCATCGAAGAGCGGCGGCTTCCTCTCAGGCCTGACCGGCAAGAGTTCGTCCGCAGGTAGCTCCCTTTTCTCGCGCCTTACCGGCTCAGGCCATTCACTCACGGCAGCCGACCTTCAACCTACCCTGGCAGCCATGCAATCGCACCTCCAATCCAAGAATGTAGCCGCAGACGTAGCGCAGCGCCTGTGCGCCTCTGTCGGTCGCTCCCTCGAGGGCAAGACCCTATCCACGTTCGGCTCGGTCAAGAAGGAGGTTCGCACAGCATTGGAAGATGCAATCACCCGCGTCCTGACGCCGCGCAACTCGACAGACCTCCTCCTTGAGATCAACGACAAGCTGTCTCGCCAAGATGCCAGCAAGCAGAAACAGCCCTACGCCCTCGCCTTCGTCGGCGTTAATGGAGTAGGCAAGTCGACCAATCTGGCAAAAGTCTGCTTCTGGCTTCTCCAGAACCAGAAACGCGTCCTAATCGCAGCATGCGATACTTTCCGTTCGGGCGCTGTGGAGCAGCTACGCGTGCACGTCCGCAATCTCGGGGAGCTCAGCGTCGGCGGGTCCCAGGTCAAGGATTCCCTTCCCGGCGGTGGCGCAAAGCTTGAGCTCTATGAGCGAGGCTATGGCAAGGATGCAGCAGGCATCGCCGCCTCTGCGCTTAGCTACGCCCGCCAATCCGGCTTTGACGTGGTCCTCATCGACACGGCAGGCCGCATGCAAGACAACGAGCCCCTCATGCGAGCCCTAGCCAAGCTGGTCGCCCATAACGAGCCAGACAGGGTCGTATTCGTCGGAGAAGCGCTGGTGGGCAACGAGGCGGTAGACCAGCTGACCCGCTTCGACAAGTCTCTGCGAGACTTCTCGGGAAAGAGTGGCGATGCGGCTAGAGGATTGGATGGGATGCTCCTTACCAAGTTTGATACCATCGACGATAAGGTCGGCACGGCGCTGACCGCTACGTCGGTTACCGGGTTGCCGATCTATTTTGTAGGTGTGGGCCAGACATACACCGATTTGAAGCAGCTGCGGGTGAGGCATATCGTGGGGGCGCTGATGAGGGATTGAGGGCGCGGGGAGACGGGTGAGGAGGCAAGCCGGGCGGACATTGAAGATGAGACGATGTACGATTATCGCGCAATGGTATAAGCAATCGTGTAACAGCTATCTAAACACGCCTGACGGCTCCGCTCTCTACGTTCTCATCAAGCGCTCGCAGTCTTTGAGCAGTGCCTCGATCGCCACCCTGTCGCTCCCCGCACCAACCACATTATCCCTTCGCCCCGCCTCCTTTAGAACCTCTGAAGCCTCAAGCACTTCTGCCAAACCCGTGAGAGCCTCCAAATCGGGGAAGCGCCACATTACCCTCATCAAACTCGCAGCGATACGATGGACCGTATCCGCTTGCAGGTCGGTTCGCTTCAGAGCCTCGAGGAGGGCGGTGAGCACCTCCAGAGCCACCTCTTCTACCGAAGCCGAATTGGGTTGACGCAACCGCTCGGATAGCACAAGGCAGAGATTGTACGCTGCCGTGGCTGCTACATTTGCCACTTTTAGATCCGCGTGTAGCAATCCAGCCACCAGCAGCGTGATCCCTGCAGCGCCCCCGTCGCCCTTGTTCGCCGAGAGGTTTGCCAGCAAATACATGGTGGTCATCCAGGTCGACCTTGCTTCATCTGGTCCTTGCGTCTTGCCAAGCTTGGGTGCCAAGCTCTCAAGGGCCGAAGAGAAGAGTTGCGCGTTGTTGTACGTGCTGTGATTGGCGGCATTGCCATCGGCAGCGGCATGACGCAGCAGATCGACGAGGGGGAAGAGGGCCGCTGTAGGCAGCTGAGCGCACAAGACATCATTAGCCTTGCGCCATCGCTGTGCTAGTTGGGCATCCACATTCCTCCGTGCCGCAACTTTGCCCACAGCGCTACTGCCGCTACCGTCCTGGATCCATGGAAGCGCCTCCTTGACGATGATTTTTCGGGCCTCCTGCAGGTCTGCCTTTGCATTGAAATCCGGTGAACGGACCGCACGGATGTGCTCGTCTAGTGAGCGAGCCAGCGCATCGGGCTTGATCGGCGAGGCGATGAAGTAGGTGGGCGATGCCGGGAGGGAGGAGAGTGAGGTGATGGGTGGTGAGAGACTGTCGTGCGGGTGTGGCTGCGCGTTGGTGCTTGACTCTGCAACGGATGACGGGGGCGCAGCAGGCTGCGATGTCGTCGACTGCTGCGCTCGCTGATTGATCATGTCCACCAGGCCCCCGAGGGGAGGAGCAGGCCCGCCGGCCGGTGCTCCGTTTGCCATGCCTCCCTGTGGTCGATTGGACATGTTACGCAGCGCCGTCTGGAAGTCGGCAGGCATGTTGAGGATGTGCTGCGGGATGCCTGACCCAATCAGGATCTTGCTGAACTCGTCCGAGAAGTTGTTGCAGTTGTAGTTGAACAAGTTGTAGCTGCTGGCCGTGAATCTCTCCCGAAGGTCATCAATAAGCATCTGGAAAGTCTCCTTGTCGATCTCCGTCTGCCCTAGCTGGGTCACCTGGACCGGATTGCCGTGATGACTTCTCCCTGGCGCAGTGATGCTGATGCCCTCGCCCCCGCCGAAGAAGACTTCTTGGCCGTGTGCTACAATGCTTGTATGCCAGACTGCCTCCATGTGATGTCCGCCGAGGAGCGCTGCGCTTAGCTGACGGGCGAGTCCGCCCGAGAGGTCGTAGCAGTAGAGCTCGACTTTGTGCACAGTAGACTGAGTCGGTTCTGCCATGCTGAAGTGAACACTTGCTGAGAAGAAGGGGAGGATGCTGGGGTGGCAAAGAAAAGGAGGGAGTCCGACAAGGAAGCTGCGAGATTCTTGAGACGAATCATGAGCCAGTTCCGTGTGCACGGGCCGAGGCCACGCAAGCCAAGGCAGTCCGACGAGCCACGCGGATGATGACCATGGCAAGAATCACCCAGGATGGCAAACGGCACGAATGTGAGATAGTATGCTGCGATGACGATTCGATGCGCGAGAAGGTGGGAGAGAACGGACAGGGCGGCAAGCTCACCAACTTAGTAGCCACCCCTGCCTCGCCCACCACCGAAGCCACCACGACCCCTCGGTGCTCCACGGCCACCACCTCTTGAGAAGCCACCACCGCGTCCACCACCAAAGCCGCCACGGCCAGGCGGGCCTCCTCGCCCTCCTCCACGGCCACCAAATCCACCTCCCCTGCCACCGAAGCCACCACGCCCGCGAGGAGCGCCTCGTCCGCCAGCGCCCGCGACCTTCTTCTTCTTGGGTCCTGCGAATGTGAGAGCGATGGAGCATGGGAGCATTGACGTGAGCATTGACGTCGAACACGATTTGACCAACACCAGTCTCGCGCTTACTCACCCTTTTGCACCACCTTCGGCTTGGGCAAGAATCGCTCAATGGGAAGGAGCTTGTCACCAGCAATGTACACCTTGTCATCCGGCTTGAAGCTGCTTGCCTGCATGCCCGGGTCCATCTTGATCGTGAAGTAGACCTCGTTGATCGGACCCAAGATCTCGTCGACCTTGCCAATTTGTGACTTGTTTTGAAGGCTGGGCGTGGGCATAAGAGGGCGGGAGGTGGTGATCAGTCTCGTGTACCAGATATCAAATGGTAAGGAAGGCCGACGATGCCATCGTCGGAGTATTGCCACACAGATGGAGGCCACAAGACGTACAAGCTCGTCGAATGAAGCGAGCATCCGAGCTTCCCCCCGCCTGACTGTATGCCCTCCTCGCGGGACAAATGAAGACTCGATCTCAGCTTTAGCATCCTCCTGGCAAAGGCTGCCGGCATTGCGCGACTCAATGCAGTATCCAGCGTCCTCTTTCTCTTCTCGATGCTCGCCGCCGATACTCACTAGATGGGAGCATTGAAATACGGCACCTGCTTTGCGTTTGTTGAGGAGCAGAGCATCTCGCTCTCTACCGCGTGGACGAAGCTGCCCATCTCCTGGACATACTCTGGCGGTCCAGCAGGGGCTCCAAACCCTCCCCTGCCCCCTCGAAAGCCCCCTCGTCCACCGCGAGCACCTCCTGCTCCTCCACGAAATCCTCCTCCTCCTCCTCTACCACCACCACCTCCTCGGAAGGACATTGCTGCAGAGGTGTGGGCGAGCGCGCGGGTAGCCGATCTGGACTCGGCTCAGCACGTCTGACGGGCTGATGTGACGATGAAGGGATTCTCGTCGATGAATCTTGCGGCCGTCTCGCTGCTGCTATTCCGTGAAGACGATGATGTCGATGATGATATCAGAGGTCGAGGTCAGTTAGATTGAGCTGCAGCCAAACGGTCAAGCCCAGCCTGGCCTTGGAATTTCTTCACACGTGATGACACCTTCGCCACGTGGGGCAACCCCTCAGTCCGTCCATCCGCCCAAGGCGTTCTCCGCTCATTCGCTCCGTTCCCAGCCTAGCGTGGTCGCCTTGCATCGTGAGGAGAAAGGATCACTCCGCAATCCAAGAGGATGGTACAGCTACAGATTGCGGTATTTGATGCACGCTTCTCGAATCAGAGCGCTGAGTCAACTCTATTGGTCTCGCCGAGGGCGATGTCGGACGGCGCCGACATCGACTCCGAGGAGCAAGGCGGCTGGCGAAGCGGTACGATGCCGGAGCAGTGAACAGCCAAGACTTGTCGCCACCATTGAGGAAGCGATCCACGACCTCGGTGACGAGAATGACTGTCAGGAGCATCATGCGGTGTCCTCGTCTTCACCCTGCTCGATCCGTTGCAATGCATGACTAGCGCTCCTCACCTAAGCGCTCATGCTACCGAGCAAAGGACAACGATGTCACCGTCTTTGAGGATGCAGGGCGGAATTTGAAGCCGGACTCCGTTAACATCGTCGCCGCTGCTCGCTGGCCCCTTTCGACTTACCTTGCGTGATGTCTTCTGTGATGTCGTCTTGCCGTGGTCACTCAACCCGGCGAGTAGACCGCCATCTGAGGGCCGCCATCTGAGACACGGGCGTCAAAAGTCTAGATTGCACGACTAGCGGAGCGCTAACAGAGATCGAGCTCGCAGCCCGCGCTTCCCCACCCTCGCCTCCCTCTCAGAGAGTCAGCCAGTCAACGGTCCAGAGTGACTACAAGCAGCGCGGACCTGAGCAATCTATCTATCCATCATATGATGCCCTTCAGCCTGCAGCGGTCGTTTCGGCGGACGTGCTATCCGTCTCAAAGTGTGTTGAGGGCACAGGGTAGGAGTCGTCGAGAGTCATTAGGCGGCGTCATCCCTCATGCGCGATAGGCTGGTCGGCCTATTACCCCCGAAGTCTTACTCTCGCGCCCATCCACCCAGCTGTCATAGCGGACTTGCAGAAGCCGAGTAGGAATAGGGCAGGCCTAGTTCCGTCCTCCGCTGTGCCGCTCTACTACCATCATCGTCAACTGTCTCGATTCAGGTCCCGAACATTGACGCCTCCCGAGGCAGGCTGACTCGATCACTGTCGTGCTGCGCTCCTCCGAGCTTTGGCGCCTCGAGTGAGGCAGCTAGATCATCCGAAGGCCGCTTGCTCCCCATGCGATTCTCAAGCCCGACAATGCTGGGAAAGTTGGGGTCGACGGAGCAGGCTCACAAACCAGCGCTTGCGCTTTTCGGTATGGACGGAGACTTACGCACTCATCGAGCTCGATCCATCATGGCGGCACCCAGAGCCGCTCGGACGTTTGACTCAGTCTCAGATTGTCGTCGTACAGTCTACACGGGCTCTGATGAGAGAGCTACTACCACTCGGGGGGATGGGCACTCCGGCGCGACGGGTCTCATCGGATAGCGACGCTGTCAAAGCGCCACTGATGGCATCAAGTGTGCATCTCGCCCTCAATGGTTCGGCAAGAGATCATAGCCAGCTTTCTCGCATCCTGTCTCGCCAAGTTCCAGCGGGAAAACCAGCGGCGGGCTCGTTGCCCGCTATTGCATACTGCACGACCGCCAATATTCGTCACGTTCGTCGTCCCCCACCCTCCCTTTGCAGCGGAAAGCGATCGATGGTGGCGCCACACCGCCTGCTCCCAGTCGCCGCTCATAACGGGCACGACGCTTGGACAATGCGAAGAACAAAGGAAGCAATGCGACGCCGCTGCGCCCACCAATGTGATGCAACAGCCCCGCCGACCGTGGCGCAAAAGTATTCATGGCACTCCTTCACCCATCGCGCCGAGATCTGGTGGGGCGGGAGGGCCGCCTTGCCTGGCCTGGATGCTGCTCCCGAAACCAATTTGCATTTGGGAGGTGAGATGATGCTGGGAGCACTGCAGCCTTGCTTGCAGGTGCAGTACGATCCGCCTTCGTCGGGCAGATAGCCCCGTTTGGATGTCGTAGTCAAGGCATTCATCTTGGCTAGCGAAAATACGATCGGGCGAGTCGGCAGCTCAGCGCAGTCGTGGCTTGTTCGCGAGAGAGGCACATACGCCAGGAGCGCTCTCGCCGCCCAAGGCGTCATCATGGTCGTCGTCCTGTTGTGAGCGCATCCATGACTGGCGCTGCTCAATCTCGTACATCTCATCGCGGGCTCTAAAAGCCACAAAGTCCAGGAGAGGAGCCGCCTTACTTTGTTCCTGCTACGCCCATCCCTTATCCCTCTTCACGTCACTCGACGTCGCCACCCATCAAGCTGTCGTGCTTACGCCATTGAGCACCTCCCTTTGTTCTACTCGGTAGCCACTGCCTTTGCTTGTCCCCAAATCTCTCGCTACGCCCGACCGAGACTGCAGTCATGTCGGTCAAGATCGAATCACCATCTACTACAACTTCCCCTCTGCTCCACCACAAGCACTCGCTGGCGAGAGTATCTCCATCATCGTCAACAATAGCTACGCGAAGAAGAATGAAGAGACAGCAGCAGCAACAGCACCAACAGATGCAGCAAGGCCGCAACTTCTCGCGTGAGGGCCGTCAACCATTCAGCCTTCAAGCAGAGCCTGTAGTCAGCGACGCTCATGCAGCGATGGACATCGCCACGGCTCGTCCTGGTCAGGCCACAGCATCCGGATGGCCACTCAGCAATAGCCAGCGCGACGCAGACGAGACCGTAGCAGCATCCTTCGACGACGCTTTCCGCCACGACGATGCTTCATCAGGCATCCCCTCACCCCTTGAGCGACGAAGCGGAAGCATCTCTAGCACACTTTCTCAGCTCGCAGGCGATGAGTGGATTAGGCGTGGCAGCGGTGCGTCCTCGCAACCGCATTACAGCGAGACGAGTGTGTCACAGCAAGCTTTCAGCCCAGAAGGGCTCCCTTTAGTCTCAAGCCCAGAGTCCGGCATGCCAATGGCAGCGTCTCTATCGCAGGGCATGACCCCTTCTTCTGACAGCTCGTCTCTTTTCGGCACCTCAATAGACTCCCAATCGTCAGCCGCTTTCTCGGCAGAAGGCTCTGACAGCGAGGTCAAGCCCTCCCTGATGTCCAGCTCTCCAGCAGCAGCCGCTGCTAGTAAGAAGGGCAAAGCAACAAAGCCTCGCGCCCCACGCAAGAGCAAGAGCGGCTCCCACGCCAAGGCCAAGTCGCCGGCCCATATCCCCCGACCTCGCAATGCATTCATTCTCTTCCGCAGCCACGCCGTCAAGTCGGGCATTGTCACCAGCCAAGACGAGACGGACCATCGCAACATCAGCCGCATCGTATCGCATATGTGGAATAGCCTATCAGAGGCGGATCGTAATACATGGCAGGCAGAGGCGCAGAAGGAGAAAGAGGAGCACGCCAGGCTCTACCCAGACTACAAGTTCCAGCCGCAGTCTCGCACTGCAAGCAAGCTTCGCCGCAATGTTTCTCGACCCGAGGGGGTCGTCGATAAGTGCGCTCAAATCGCCAACGAAATTCTCAAGAAGAACGGTGAAGACGGTGTCAAATTCGATGAGAATGGTCAGACGTTGAGCGCTTCGGCCAAGTTCAAGAGAGACCGTAGAGAAGCCCACGCAATGAAGGTAGCCAATCGCAAAGCACGCACGCTGTTAAGACCCTCGCGCTCTCGCACGACATCAAAGAACAGCCACCTCGGAGCTGACGGCACCGGCACGCCCTACCTGGCTGCATCGTCACCCTTTTCTGGAGCCTCGTACTACTCCTCATCCAGCGCAAGCCCAGCCCCACCGTCATTCTATCAGGCGCCTCCTTTCTTTTTGGAAAGCCGCAGAACGTCGGCTGCCGGAGACTTGGCTACGAGCATTTCGACTCGAGACAGCACCGGTGGTCGGGTCGCTCCCCTGGCGTTGGACGCACCGCCAACAACACTCAATCGCCGAGGATCATCAGTTCCTCCTCTTGACGACCTCAACCACGGGCAATATCCGCACAAGCCCTCACAAGAACACATGCTGTCTGGCGAGCAAGATATAAGGGCGTACGCTGCTCAAACAGCAGGTTGGCCAAGGCAAGAGAGGAGCATGTTCAGAGGATGGGATGCTCGCCCCAGTACAGCAGACGCTTCGGGCCTCATTCCGGGCGCTCCAGGGTCCGAGCCCTTTGGAAGCTACAGGATTGCTCCCATGGGCGCTGTCTCGTCTGCTCGTAAGGGTCCTCCTCCAGCATTCGATCTCGGAGGACACAGCAACCTCCGCAGAGGTTTCGTTGGCCAACACCTCGACGAAGGCGCCGGCGGTCTGATGTCACCACGATCCAGCGTAGGAGCACCCCTGCCCCCTCCTCTCCCCGAGTCGTGGCCTACAGCAAGGAACGCTGAGGGCGCGCCGACGCCACGAGCTTCGGCCTTCCAGCATGCCTTGCGACTGTGGCCTGGACAAGCGCCGCAAGACGACATCACGCTTCTGAGCCCGCTGAAGAATGACTTCAACGGCGTACCTACCGGTGGGCGTCGTACGAGTGCTGCGTGGTCAAATTGGAACAGGATGTCGACTCACCTGGGCGGGCCAGGGCCGTCGCCATCTGGAGGTCGCCGAATCAGCTTTATGAGCGGCAATACCGCTTTGGCATCGTCCCTGCCCAGTCAGCTGCAGCAAGAGGCTGTCGCTTACCCTCTCTTCTCACCAGCTACCAACGCCTTCGCCACACAATTTGCGAGCAACGAGACCACCAGAAATGTCCTCCCCGCTCCGCCACCAGCTCCCTTCGGCGCCGTAGCTGCGGACACTGGGATGGCCGTCGATGAGAATGTCTTCCAGTTCAGCCCAGAATTCCTCATGGACCTTGAGGGTGGTCACGTGGAGCAGTCACAACGCACCGGCGGGCAACCCCCGTCAGCGGCCCATACTTCGCGCGAGATACCCCTGACCGGTATCGAGGCTGAGCGAGAAGCAATCTCGCAGAGCGATGCCTTTGGACGTCGAATGAGCACAAGGCTGTTCGAGCGTTGGATGCATCAGCAACAAGTGCCTGGACCCCCGGAGGAAGAGGTAGCTGTCTTTGACCCGGCGATCGCTGGCAACATTCCTGTGGCTGGACCATCTCGACTGCAGCGTCGTCGCAGTAGCCAGCAACAGGAGCAGCAGCATCGGGGTGTCATTCACCCCTCCCCGACTAGCTCTTCCCCCACGAGCCCTTCAGCGTCGCAGCCGCGACGCTCTCCCGCCACTCCACGAAAGAAGAAGGGCAAGGCGACTACACCGTCGACCGAAGGCGTCGTACAGCGCTCAGTGCCCCTGAGCCCTGCGCCGCGTCGCGTCCCACAGCATCCGCAATGATCCAAAGTTTCCGAGCAGCATAACGACTAGCGATGATCGTATTTCCCTGTAGCTCCATGATGTCCATTACTCTGCTCTTGTCGCCTTGACTGAGCGCTCCTTGATGGAAGCTCTCGACCGCCTCATATCCATATATCATTTGCCCGAAGTAGCCGTCCTGTCGCCATCTTAGCTGATGCGTTTAATTTATTGCTGTCGTCCCCATTCAATACTGCCTGAAAGACGTGCGTTGCTTCTCATCTGCACCCATATACCTCCCTCGCAACCCGTTGCCATCCATCCCCCACCTTCCAAAGGGCCGCATACTCCCTCTCCAATTCGTGCAACCTCTTTCCCACAATGACCAAAGAATGCAATGGAGGCCCGAAAGCTTTGACTGCCCTCTTTTCAGCCCTTGCTGCCCTGCGTTTGTCAAGCTCAGCTTCTGATGCCATCTCATCAGCATCATCTTCCGCCTCCTCCTTGGCGGCTTCATCTACCGACGGGGAGGCGAGGGCCAGGAGTTCGCCCAACGTGCCTGAAGCTATGTACTCGTCGTCAGCGCCCATGCGGCATAGAGCCACAGCAAGGGTTTCGTCTGCGCTGAGGATGGGTTTGGTGGATGAGGGGTCGGGGCTGTTTTGGTGGTGGTGGACGGAGGCGGCTAGGAGTTGAGTGACGAGCTGCGGAATGAGCATATACCGCGGTGGTTGATAGCGGAGCACGCCCCTTGCCATATCCTCTTGACTCTGTTCTCTGACCTTGATATCGCCCAGAACAAGCGTATGATTCCCCCTGTCGAGGTTTTCCTGTATCCTCTCTAGCCAGCTATCCGGCTTCCATTCCTCAGTCCAGAAGGGCACGCTAACCGTTTGCCCAAAATTGTACGCCTGCAGGCCCGATGAAGCAATGGCGGTCATGATCGATGCATTGTGAATAATGCGAACGGGGACTTTGGCAGCGTGGGCACGGAGGATGAGGTCGGTATGCGTTGTTGCGGAGAGAGGGTCGCCGACTACGAGGAAGGAGACGTTGCTGGTTGCGGCGAGAGAGAGAATGTCATCTGATTCGAGCTCGACGACTTCGCGGTGAGCAAGAATTACGGGCTGACCATAAAGCTTCTCGAGACGCTCTTGGTAATCTCTGCGAGCGCACAAGCGGGCGTGGTCAGTCAGTCAAAGGGCGCCAAGGCACCGAGGGATCAGGATGACTGAGCTCACTCTACCATGAGGATCGAGGTGTATGCCTCGAGGTACACACGAGTGCTCGACTTGACCGCCTCAAGAGCTCGGAGTGTAATGTCCTTCTCATCGCAGAGGCCGAGACCGATAACGAAGAGCGTCATCGAAGAAACTTGGGCAATGGCGACCGGCTGGGAAATGATGAGGCCCTCGCAAAGTTGAATTTCAATCGTCGTGCAGCATCTCGCTCGAGGCCAAGTCTCTTTCCGCCATCTGAGATGACTCGCTCGCGTGGCTCTGCCCGTCGTCGCGGCGCCTGCAAGCCTCGTGTTGTTTGGGCGCGTCGAGGCTCGAGACCAACTTCTCCGCTCCTTCATCCTATCCTCAACTCCCGACTTCCGCTGCGAGACGCAGAGATGGCACCCGCCGCTCAGCCATCGCTCTCCTCATCGCAGGCAGAGGCAGCTCCCACTGCTTCTTCTTACCCGCAAGTCTCAGTCTCTGAAGTCATCACCGTTCTACACGATGTCGGCCTTCCTTGGGTTACGGCCGATGACATCAACAAGGTCAATCAACAGTCCGCCTACCGAATCTTTGCCCATATGCTCGAGCTGCTGAGCGGTGTCAACCAAGACTGGCTCGAAAAGAGGAGGCAAGAAGTTCTGATGGGCATTGAGCATCGCGAGCTCTATGACGAGTCCCTCACTTGGGTTCTCTTCTATCGCGAAGTCTCCATTCTCATGCAGGCGTCGCAGGTCAGAGACTTTACCTCTCACGACGTGCTGCGTCCGCAGCCGAAGCGCTTCCGCAAGCATCTTTCAGCGCTTGTCAATTTCTATCGCTTCAGACAGGAGAGGCTCGAGGAGTTTGAGCAGTTCTCTCTCGAGATGGATGAGCTCATTGAGCGCAAGGAGGAGCTGCACGCGTACAAAGAGGCGACCCGCGAGAAGATTGCTGCGATCAAGTGAGTCGGCAGCGACGAAGACGTGAAGAAGATCGGATAGTTGTGCTGACCTTAGCCTTCGTTGCCGCAGGTTCCAACGCGAACAGGAAGCCCCCCGCGCAGCCGCCCTTGCGCAGGAGAACGAGGAAGTTAGCAATCGCCTCTACGAGCTCAAGAAGGAGCAGTCGCGCCTCTTGCAAGAGGTCGACCAGCTCAAGACAAAGAAGACGCACCTTGTCACCAGCCAGACCGAGGTGACGATGCAGATCCACTCGGCAAACGAGCAAGTCCGCAAACTGCAATCACGCATCGTTACGAGCCCAAAGGAGCTCAAGGCCGTCCTCGTCACCTTGTCCCAAGAGCTCAGGGAAAGGAAGGCGCATCTCATGGAGACGGAACGCAAAGCCAAGGACTTCGATGCTCGCATTGCTCTGATGAAGGGCATAGAAGACGACCTAGCACAGTGCCAGAGCCTCCTCGTCTCCCTCACTACAGATCAGGGGCGTCTCGAGAATCTCCAAAAGGAGCTACGCGGGCTGGAAGCCGACTACGAGGGCGCCTCTTCCACCTACTCGCAGGTCTCGCAAACCTTGTCCGCAGACTCTAGGCAGCTGGAGAACGCCCAGAAGCGTTGGGAGCGCATGCGCAAGACGTTGGAGGAGAAGCGTGCCTTGTGGAAGAAGCGGGACGAGGACTTCACAGTCAAATGGGAGGAGACGGAGGGTGAGCGCTGGAAGCGCAACGAAGAGGCAAGTAGGAAGCAGAGGGAAGGTAGGGAGGTGGAGAGGGAGATCGAGGCCGAGCTGCGTAGTTACGATGCCGAGGTGGCGGCGATGGTTAAGCAGCGCAATGACTTGGTCAAGTTGGCGGAGGCGTACATGGATACTATGAGTGCGCAGCTGGATCTGGAAGGGGAGGGACTGCCTGTAGGCATCGAGGGTGAGTATGAGGAGGAGGACGAGGTGTCGAGAGTTGATCACAGACGCGCTGTCGCGGCGTAGTCTCGCTGCTCAGGTGCAGAGCGTCCGCATTGCGGCGGCAGCCTGTGTCCTCTTCCTGTTTCATACCCCTGTGGCGTCCTTCTTGGGGCCCTTTGTATATTACCAGCTCCCTCACGCAACGGATCGCCTATGTCTCGCTGCTTCACACGTCTGTCTGGTCGTCAACCTCGTAGCCGTCCCCACGTGCCTCTTTCCGTCTCCATGCCTGCCGGGCACGCTCAGATCAGCCTGGGCTCCCCCGCTCGGCCTTGAGTGTATGCAAGCCTCTTCATTCTCCTCCCCTTCCATGAGATGACATCTGCCTCCGGCTCCGCCCCCAGATCATCGCTGTCACCAGTTCACGACTACCTGGAATGCCCACCTGCAATCCTCTGCCCAGATAGGGCCACTTTCGCCCGAGTCCTCGCCTCAGCGACTCGCAACCTCTCCGTCGCGCGACGCCATGAAAACAGCGATGGCACCTCGCCAGGTCCCTCTTCTTGGTCGACAGACAGGCGATACGAGCTGGCCTACCCTCTCTACCTCTCTGCAGCCACTGATTTCCTTTGGTGTTGTCGCAACCTATCCCATGCTCACGCTCAGGCGGCGCAGACAGGTGGGGACGATGCGACCCGGCAGACGTCTTTGCGGGAGAAGCTCATGAGCCAAGCGCGCAAGGCTATGCAGCGCGCAGAGAAGATCAGGGAGGTCAAGGGGTCACAATGGGCCAAGAGATGGGGTGGTGGAGGGCAAGAAGGGAGGAGACATGCGCAGGTGGAGAACCAGGCGAAGGTGCTACGCGAGTCCTCGAGAGTGAATGACTTGGCGGTGGAGCCTTGGATGCCGGGGATGGAGAGAGGACCAACTCACCCACTGCCGGAGTTATCAAAAGAGCAGGTTGAGGGTGGTGCCCACTTTCAGCGTCCTCAAAAGGCGAGCCTATCCATTCCTGCTGGTAGCGGGTCGCTGAGAGGGCAGAGCATTACGCAGGACGCAGTCACCAATTGCGGGCTGGTCGCTGCTCTCGAGGTCATTGCAGAGCACGATCATCGCCGGGATACGTCCTTGCTGCACAGACCGCTATGGCATAGCGATCAAGCGAAGGAAGTGGGCGAGCCTGGCCCATCCTCTTTGTCGTCGTCGACGTCGTCCTCACCACCTGTATACGCGGTTCGGCTACACTACAACGGCTGCCTTCGGCGCATCTTGGTTGACGATCAGCTACCGCACTGGAGCAACGGAGAACTCATGTGTGCGAGCGTCTCATCAAATCTCTCCTGCTCTTCCTCGATGCCTTCAACAATCATCCTCCCCGCCCTGATCGAGAAGGCCTATCTCACCATCCTACGGACCTACGCGCCCCAAGGTTCGGTGCCCGCGGAGGATCTACATGTGCTCACAGGGTGGGTGCCTGAGGTTGTGGACCTGCCTGGCGATGTAGATTCCACTTCGGGAGGCGCGAGTCTGAGCACGAGCACAAGCTTTCAGAGGGAGAAGACATGGCAGCGCTTGTTTCGCTCTTGGAAACAGGGCACTGTGCTGATCTGCGCTGGTACCCGAGGCAGTGCCTCTATTGAGCAGCAAAGGCGCCGTTTTGTGGGGACCGGGGATGCTCTGATACCCGGGCATAGCTACGCGCTACTGGATATGGTTGAGGGGCCTGAAGGACGTACGATCACGTTGATGAATCCCTGGCGACCATCAACAGCAGCAACATCGTCGCAATCATCCTTGTCCTCGTCAATTCAAGGACCTCTCTCCATCTCGTGGGACGAGTTCTGCTCACGCTTCGCCACGCTACACTTAGCTTGGGATCCGACGAGCCTCTTTGCTAATGTGGCTGAGGTTCATGCGCGGTGGTCTGCGACAGGCTCAGGACCGGACAAAGAGGATGGCACGCCAGATCGTAAGAGCCCCATCGTGGTGCGAAATGTCGAGCTGGCTCTCACGGTCACGCAAAAGAGGGAAGGCAAGCACACGGTCGGCAACGAAGAAGAGCAGCGACAAGAAGGTGTCGCAGAGGTCTGGCTTCATCTCTCTCGCCATCTTCAAAGCACCTCTCCTTCACGAGGGCGCACCTACATTGCTCTTCACCTCTTCGAGGACTCCTCCTCATCCTCTTCCGGTACTATAGCGGCAAGTCGCGTTCTCCCCATCAACGCCGATCGTACAGGCCGGAGCGACTATGTCTCTTCTTCGCACCACCTTGTGCGGTTCAAACCTAGCTTTCTGGCGCCCATGGTGATGAAGGATGAGGCGCCTGGTGTCAGTCATCTCGCAGAGGAGATGAGCAAGAGATATACTGTGGTGGTTGCTTTGCATCAGGAGGGTACGCCGGACGTTGATGGCGCACAGGAAAAAGGAGCTGCCAAGGATGGCGAGCAAAGCAACGAGGACAACGACGAGCGCTTCACCCTCCGTGCTTGGAGCTCTTCGTCTCATTCCGTCACCCTCAGCGACATTCACGACGACTCCGAATCTTCTGCGCCTAGCTGGTCGGAAACGCTCTCTTCTTCGTGGACGCCAGGCTATTCATCCGGCGGACACAGGCTCTCCCCCTCGTACCAGCTCAATCCGCAGTACCTCCTCGCTGTACCTGCGAATACGCCACAGGGGGCAGAGGTGAAGATTACCCTGAAGACCAGCCCTCCGGTGCCCTGCCATCTCTGTTTGGCCTACTCTCCAACACCGGGTGAGGCAGATGATACGAGTTTGGTGCGCCGAGTGGACAGCATAGACTCGCCTGCCAGCCTGGTCGCTCACTCGGGGGAGTACGCTACAGGTATGACCCAGCTCCGCGCTCGTCTGCCCGGTACGGGGCCTACCAAGGCAGGATTGTACGTTCTTGTACCCAGCAGCTTTGCGCCCGGCATAGAAGCCGACTTCGAGGTGCGGCTGGAGTGCCCGCAGATGCGAATTATCGCTGCCAAGAGGGCGTGGACTGGTAGCTCAGGAGCTGGAGCAGAGTGCGCCATTTCTGTCCACCCCATTCCACCTGAAGGAGCAGGCATGTTCGCCAAAGTCGTCAAGGGTCAATGGAGCGAGGTAGAGGGGACAGCTGCGGGCCCTCCAAACAGAGGCAGATACTACGATAATCCGACGTGGGAGGTTGAGCTGCCTGCTGCTGAGGTAGGCGCAGGAGCAAAGGCGTCGAAAGCGGTGAGAGGAGTCTTCCGTTTGCTGGCCGACGGTCAGGGACCGGCTCAGGGAGAAGGTGAAGAGGATGGGCCCAGCCAGGCTCTGGCTTCGTCACTAGGCGGCCCTTTCCTGGAAGGCCGAAACGATGCGGCTGCCCCATTACGATACCCAGCTACAAACCTGTCTCTCTTCTCTATGCCTACCAACTCCGACCCTGACGTACCTCCCGAACCGTCCCACCTAACACTCCGCGCAACCTCCGGTCCCTACCACTCTTCGCCCGCGGGCTCGGCGCTCCATCGTGTCCGCCTCACTAGAGGGAGCAGATATCGTATCGTGGCGAGTCAGTGGGAAGCAGGCGAGGGAACATTCGAGCTAAAGGGATGGTGTGAGGAGAGGAGTTGGGTGATGAGAAGGTTGAGGTGAGCACCCAGGAGATGGATCGAAGAGGGAGGGGGACTGTAAAGACGAGAGCATTGATTATTGAGGAGGTAGTAGTGTGTAGCTATGTACATTGAGATGCTATTGGATTCGACGTCTATGCCGACAAAAAGAAGAGAGAAAATGACGCCGTGGCGCAGGCGTCCGAGCGTGCTGGGCACCTGCCAGACGCTGCCCCCGAGGCGTGTGCTGATGATGCTATCGTTGATGATGAAGGGAAAGTTTGGACAATGATCGATGCTGAATGTCGATGATGATGATGCGGAGTCTTGATGAATGTATGTTACATGTATGAAGCTGAGGTCGCTATCGGTGCTGGAGCCCATCTAGGGTCGTGCGTGATGCTGTGGTGCTGCGTCAAGGCAATGGGTGATTGGCGGGATCACTTCGAGATCAGGAGATGTCGGTCAGCTTTGAGCTCGGGTAAGGTATGCAGCATCGTCGTCGTGCTACTCACACGCTGTATCGTGTGCCCTCCGGCTCTTCAGCATCGCGAGAGTCATAGTCGTCTTCTTCTTCCTCCTCCTCCTGCTCCCTCGCTCGTTGCTCTCGCTCTACAGTTCGTAGCTTTTTACGGGCAATCAGATGGGCGACCCCATCATCATCTTTGTCACCGAGACCTCGCGCGCTGAGCCTGGCGATACCTTGCTCGGAGCGCTTAGTGATCCTGACTCCCTTCTGGCGTTGCTCTTGTCGCGGTCGTTGCTCTGCCCTCTTTTCGGGCACGGAAGGCACCGCCTCTTCTCGCTCCGAGAGCTCCGCCGTCTCAGCTGCTGCCGCCATTCTCTCTTCTGGGAGAAAGGTTCTGACCGCAGGCAAAGCGTCCGTGAAGCTGCCAAAGGGGCCAAGTCCCGGTACGTGCTTCTTTGCCCCGGAGGCTGACCTGCGCCTCAGTTGTGGTGGGGTAGCGGGCCCATTGTCTGACAGAGCAGGGGTCGCCGCTGTGACGGGTGAAGGGGAGATGGCGAGGAGAGTGAGGAGGATGGCAAGCGCTAGGGTGAGGGAGACGAGGCGTCGGGAGCGGTGGTGAAGCGGAGGATGGTAGCTCGAGGACATATCAACTCGAGAAGTTGGGCGGTGGAGGAAGAGGTCGAAGGGGAGGAAGGGGTAGCGCGGTATCGTGGGTGTCGATAGTACGGGACGGTGGTGATGGAGAGGTGGGTAGGATGGAGAGGTGATGGGGGAAATAGCCGCTCGATGTCAGCCAGCGACGGGGTAGATGAAGGTCTCACTCCTCGAAGGCAACGACGCAACGACGCAACATCGATGGGTGTTTCGCGGCAGCAAAAGGCCAACCATCGATCGGCTGGAGTAGGCGAGCAGGCTCGCTCGCAGGCAGGCATGACGGCTGACCTCCTCTGCTGCTATCGACCCGCCCTCGTCACATCATTTCATCTCTATGTGTCCCTGAGCGAAAGCGGCCCTCGCTCCCCCCCGCCAACATCTCTTAATGGATCAAGACGCCGCACTCTGCGCTGCTCTTTCACTTCGGGCGCGGAAGAGAAGAGGAGGCTGAGCTGTGTTGCATCGGCCGGCACACGCCCCTTGCGCGTTTGCGCCTCCTCTTCTTCCAGCGATGGCCTCGAATAGCAACACCAGCTTCAACCCCGCCCTCTCGGTTAGACCTCGAGTGGCAGCCGCGGGGACCACCGAGCCTCGTCAGCCAACTGCCAACCAACTTCATCGTGCAGCGTGCACGACTGACAGGAGAAAGACGAATGAAATGAGATCAGCGGCAAGTAGTGGTGATTAGCGACCGAAGACATCATTCCAGATGACGAACAACTTCGCTCGCTCCTCGATGCTCGCTCGATTTTGGGTAGCCGGGCAAGCTCAAAGACGCACGCTCTTCGATCTCTTCTCGACGATCTGGCGAGGCGGAGCGGAGAGCGGCAGAGCAAACAGAGGCGAGGCGAGCTTCGTCCCGTGCCGCTGATTTCACAGCCGCTGCCGCTCGCACACGCTCGCACACGCTCGCAGCCCGCCGGCAACTCAGACGGCGCTGCGCCCTCGACCTCTTTCGGGGCTTTGCCAAACAGGAATAGCAACACCCGCTGTAGATGATCACCGAGGGGAGCAGGGGGGCGACGTCAATGTCGCGTGGACCAAGGTAGGGGTTTGAGTTGAGACTGGGGACCCGCGCTCCTTGCATGCTGCGATCAGATTGGCGATTGAGGGTGTGTGTAGGTACTGGAGGCGACTTGATGCGCCAGGCGGAAACGCTATCAACCCTAGGCTTCGTGGTAAGTGCGTTCACGATCATCGATATGAGGCTGAATGAGGATCAGAGAGGTCGGAGCACCTGCATTCGCCGCGACTATGACCTTGCTGCATTCTGATTATTATCATCATAATCGTCTAGCATTACGGACCACTCCCCGTGACAACGCCTACCACTCCTCTCGTGATGCTCTATACCCCGAAACTCCTAACAGCAGAAAAGTGAAACGGCCTGCTATGCTTGTTCGGAATGCTCACCACCTCTCCCGTCTCTAGATTGACCGATCGATAGTCCAACATCTCCATCTTATTCCACTTGCCCCTACTCGTTGAACGCAACGAGAGTATCATCTGGAAGGAGTACTTAGGACGGGTACGATCCCGCAGGTCCTCGATGATCACGCGGGCGTCGCCGCGATGCCGAGAGGACTTGAGGGAGGCGAGGATATCCTCATCGTCGGCCGCGCCGTACTGGTCGTCATCGTCGTCGGTGTCGCGGGAGGGGAGCTCCACCCTCCATCTGCCCACCGCGAATCCCTGGTCACTGTTGCCCGCATGCATCTTGCCCACCGTATCCCTTGGTTGGTCCGTCGTGAGCAGCGTTAGAGCCCTACCGTCGGGAAGGAATCGAATTGACCTGTAGAACTCCACCAGGTGAACGACGCGCACCCAGACGTTGTCTACCGACAAACCCTGTCGCGAATAGTGGCAGGCGGCGATGTAGCAGCCGGTCAGTCGGAGGCGAGGGTGGTGGATGAAGGTCAAGCGTGGATTGACCCCCGCAGACGGGGTACTGAGGTGGGAAGGTAGGGGAAGTTGGGGTTCTTGGTACGTCTCGGCGACTATGTATGCCCACAGGTGGCGGGAGCGTGAGGTGAGACGCCATTTCCAGCAGGTACGGGCGAGCATCTCGAGCGATTGCCAGTCTGGACCGGCAAGTACGATGCCGACGCCTATAGGTTGCGAAGGTTTGTTGATGCCGATGTTGCTGGAGGGTTCAGCTTGAGGAGTAGGCGCTGGCTTTGCACCTGGCACTTTCACCGCTGCTGATGCTGATCTCGCCGCCGCCGCATCGCCTACCTCGACCTTTGGCGGCCTGATCCTGGCACCCCGTTTTCCTCGAGGCTCGACTACGCAACGGCAGATGTGAGCAAGAATCTCGTCAGGAAGCTTGGCGATTGGCGGTGGCGGCTGTGTCTCTTGCTCCTGTACAGCTTCTTGATCTTTCTCTAACGATGCGCCTTGCATCTTGTCAGCCAAGTCGTCTTGCCCTGTTTGACCTCCGCCGCCCTTGGAGATTGAGGGCGGCGGGCTGGTGAAGCTGATGGTGGATAGATCGCGACCCTCAACCTCTTCGTTCGTAGCGGCCTTGGAAATGATCTCTGCTAGCTCGTCCCGCTGACCAAGAGCTGCGACGCCTTCCACCTGCTGCTCTTTCGTCTGTCTCCGTGGGCTTGTCGGTGGCTGTTTCGGCATTCCCTTCTGCTCCTTGTCCTTCCCAGGTCGAGCGTCTTGCTGCTTGGCCTCCTTGGCCTCCTTGACCTTGGCCTGCATCTTCTCAATTGCAGCAACTCGCACATCGTCGAAATCAGTCGCTCGCCTGACCATGTCTGCCACCTCTGGACTGGCCAGAAGTGCGTCCCTCTGCCTCTCGGTCGAGACTGAAGCATTGTCATCTGAGTCCGTGTGTCGAAGAAGCGCATATGCTCGCTCGTAGAGGCGATCGGCAGCTGTGTCTAGTCGAAAGGCTTTGCGGTAATGAAAAAGGGCCTCATCGAGGTCTCCCTTCCTTTCATTCTCCACCGCTGTCGCATACGCCTTGACGGCTGCCTTCATCTTGGAGACAGTACCGGCGCTACCCTGAGCAGGCGCATTCTCGCCAACCATCTGCCTTGGAGGTAGCCTGCGCTTTGCTCTTTGGCCCTCTGACTCATTGTTCGCTGCCTCAGCTCTTTCTGCTCGCTCCTGCTCCTCAGCCAGTGCGAGGAGGTGCCTAGTTCTACTTGGTGAATGAGGTCTGGCGTCATCCTCATCCCCCGCGTCATGCTCAGCGACATCTCGGCGAGGTATTGAAGGACCAGCTTGCGCTGACGACGAAGGAGCCTGCGTGGACGGCTCTACCCCCGTCCTGTTTCGCACCTCCTCCCTCCATTGCCGCCTGAATTGGGCGAGCTGATCATTGTCGTCAGCTGTTGCAGGTGTGGCCGTTCGATTCGGCGTCGAGGCAAAGGACGGGCTGTCTACAGCTGGTGTCGCAGCCCTCGACGGCGTCAAGGACGGCGTCGAGCCTCCTGGCGAGCTCATCAGAGGAGAGTGTGGTGGTGAGGAGAAGGCAATCAAGTCATCGTGCGCCACGATGGAGCTGCGAGGCGTCTCGTCTTCCGTCCGAGGTGGAGTCGAGGCATGAGCGGAAAGCGGAGTCGCCCTCTGTCCGTCCGCTCGCCAGGTCAACTTTGCGTCTTCCTGCCATTCATTCTTCTAGTTGGAGCAATGGCGAGATAGCATACAGCCAGCTCGACAATGGCCGCCACTTTCTGGAAGCCTGGTACCGCAAGACCAGGCTCATCGCTCGACCGGGCGACTGAGGCCGAGGACTTTCTCGATGCCGGCGCAGCAGCCTCGCAGGCAGGACCCTCGAGCAGCATTCATGCGCAGAGGCAGCACCTGCCCATCTTCAAGCATAGGAAGGCCATCCTGTATGCCGTGCAGACATTCCCTGTGACCGTCGTGGTAGGACAGACCGGATGCGGCAAGACAACTCGTGAGCAAAGTACCTCTCAGCGATAAGTATCCCGCCTATTCACCACCTCCTCGCCCACCCTCACGCAGAGATCCCTCAATACCTCCTCGAAGCGGGCTGGTCCTCGATAGGCCAGCAAATTGCCATCACCCAACCCAGACGCATCTCAGCTATCTCCGTTGCGTCCAGAGTGGCGAAGGAAGCTGGAGCAGTGCTAGGCGACGAGGTAGGGTATTCCATACGCTTCGAGGACAACTCTCACCCGACGAGGACGAGGATTCGCTTCTTGACCGATGGCTCTCTCTTCATGGAGTGTATGCGGGACCCGCTGCTTAGCAAGTTCAGCGTCATCATGATCGATGAAGCGCATGAAAGGGGGGCCTACAGTGACCTGTTGATGGGCCTGCTCAAAAAGTGAGCCGACGAGGCCGGATGCTCTCAAGGTAGGATTGGCTGACCACGGTTGCTTTCCCCCAGGATCCGTCGACGCCGGCCTGAGCTCCGCATCATCATCTCAAGCGCCACGATAGACGCTCAAAATGTTTTCGACTTCTTCAACGAAGGCGAGCCAGGGCAAGATGGCAAGCCAGCTAAGCCCCTAGCGACCATCCTATCCCTTGAAGGTCGCACATACCCTGTCGAGATCTCTCACCTCTCCCAGCCCTGTGCAGACTACGTCAAGGCCGCCATCGACACAGTCTGGTCCATCCACCTCAACGAAAGCCAGGGCGACATTCTCGTCTTTCTCACCGGTAGAGACGAGATCGATCGCTGCCTCCAGGCTTTGGCGGATCGCACACTGGACCTTCCCCGTGGTTCCCTGCCGCTGCAGCTTCTCCCTCTCCATGCCGGGCTCTCGTCAGAGGAGCAAGTGGCCATCTTCACGCCTACACCTAGAGGCTCCAGGAAATGCGTCGTTGCAACAAACATCGCCGAGGCGAGCGTGACGATCGATGGAATCCGCTTTGTGGTCGACTGCGGCTTCGTCAAGATGCGCCTCTTCAATCCGGCGACGAGCATGGACATCTTGTCCTCGGTACCCATCTCAGAAGCATCAGCAATACAGCGTGCAGGCAGAGCAGGTCGCACCTCTTCCGGGAAATGCCTACGCCTCTGGCCCGCCTCGGTCAAGCTTGTCCCAAACACTCCCGCCGAAGTAGCCCGCGTAGACATTACCCCCTATGTGCTCCGCCTCAAAGCCCTAGGCATAGACAATCTCTCCCGTTTCGACTACCTACCCCCTGCGCCACCGAGCGGAATGATGGTCCGCGCCCTTGAGTTCCTCTCAGCCCTCGGTGCCCTAGACGAGTGGGGTCGTTTCACTCCGCTGGGCGAGCAAATGTCAGAAATGCCCATTGAGCCCATGATGGCTCGAGCGTTGCTCGCATCGAAAGACTTACGCTGCACAAGCGAGATGTTGAGTATCGCAGCTGTGCTCTCCGTCAGCAATCCTTTCATTATACCGGACGAGGGCCGGTCAAAAGCTGGAGCAGAGGGCGAGCTGGAACGGCGCAAATTCACCGCAGAAGAGGGGGACGCCCTTACCCTCTTGAACGTGTTCAATTCCTTTGTGAATCCGCGCGTGGGCAAGCAGTCCAGCCGGTGGTGTGGGAACCATCGATTGAACTTCAAGGCGCTCTCCCGTGCTGTTGCAATCAGGGCGCAGCTGCAGCGCTACATGCTTCGCTTCGGCATCGACCCACACATCAGCTGCGAAGGCGACGCAGTGCGGCTGAGAAGGTGTATGGTCATGGGATTCTTCAAAAATGCGTCGAGGAGGACGGGAAATGGAGAGTGGAGGAGCGTGAGAGGGGGAGCGTTGTTGCATATACATCCGTCGTCGGTGCTCTTCAACCGGGAGACGAAGGGGAGATGGGTGGTGTATTCGGAGGTGGTACAGACTACGAAAAGCTTCATGCGCGACGTCACGGTGATCGAGAGGGTGAGTTGACGCGACAGCTGGGAATGACGTTCGCAAGATGCTGATCGTAAGTTTCGCACGTCGTTCGCTACCAGGACTGGCTACCCGAGTTGGCGTAAGTACCGCTACCACGCCTGCCCCCCCCCCCCCCCCCCCAGTGGAGCATTCGTCTAACCCCGCCCTCTCCTACTTCATTGCAGGTCGCACTTCTACAAACTATCGGAGGCAAAGCTCCCTGCGCATTGATCCATTACGGGCCGTCGCTCATGCCGCCGCCAGCCGTTTGCGCTTGGGCCTCTCACCGAAGACGGCTCGGCGGCTCGTGCCTTTCGACCTCGATCTGCCACCAAACACCTCGTGCCCCATCTCACGCTCCTTTTCGATGATGCTGTCTGATCGACTTTTAGTTGCTGCCATCGCACTCGTCGTCGCTTCCCTCTTCGCGCGCGGTCTCGGCACCCACTCGCCAGTCGAGCACCTTCCCCGTCACCACCACCAACCAAGCCCGCAGCCTCGTGCTCCCTCTCATCCCACGAGCAGCTACACCCTCTCCTTCTCTCTCTCCACTGTGACCGACTTCCTGTCCTTCTTCGACTTTGCCGCAGTCGCAGACCCTTCGGGCGGAGTGGTCGAATACGTCAACCAGTCCGAAGCCAAGCGGCTCCATCTCTACGGTCCTGGGCAAGATGGGAGCGGATTTCGCTTCTCTGCAGACCTCACCGAGTCCAACATCACCGGACCCGGTCGAAAGTCTCTACGTTTCGTGAGCAAAAAGACTTACGGTGACGGTTTGTATATATTCCAAGTCCGTAAAGGCCCCGCTGGTTGCGGTGTGTGGCCTGCCCTTTGGACGGTGATCGAGAAGGATTGGCCGCTACATGGAGAGATAGATGTGCTTGAGTGGTCGAATGGGAGAAGGAGGTTCAATAGTCCCAATCTACATACGGGGCAAAACTGTACCATGCCTGGTGATCAGGGGGGGAAGTACTACTCCGGACGATCGCAGGGGATACTGGATTGTGATTCGATTAGTGGGCATATCGGGGAGCTCAGTAGCGTTCGGTTCAGTAGCTGACGATCCTCCTCTCCCTCCCTTCAACGTCGCGCTTAGACGGCAAGAACGGCAACATAGCCTGCGGCATCGACTCAGTCTCCTCTCCCCTCTCTTCTGGGGTAGCCCACAATGCTAATGGCGGAGGTTACAACGTTATGCATCGTACCTCCTCTGCAATTACGCACTGGTTCTTCACAGAATGCTCAGCTCCTACCATCATTACCAATCCGCCCTCCCATCTTCCCGCTGGATGGGAGGAAAGCCTAGGCAAGCCAGACGCCCGCTTTCCCTCTTCCAAGAGCTGCGATCTGGCGGCCAAGTTGAACGAGCCACACAATGTGATCATGAACATCGACTTTTGCGGCCTTGCTCAAGGCTACTGGGAAGAAGAGGGTTGCCTTGCCGTCGCGCCCGACTGCTACAGTTGGGCCAAGACGCCTGATGCGACGAGGTACTACAGGTTAGAGGGGCAAAGTGTTGACTTTGATATTGCAAGGTTCAGCTATTACAAGATGGAATGAGGGAGAGGCTATGTGGGTTGGCAAGATTGATCTCCGGACCTTATCAGCCGCAGAAGCCACGGATGAGGAAGGCTGATGCGGTTATGAGGATCCGTTGGAGGTGAGGGGGGCCGGGGAGTAGAGGAGCGGTTGCGAGGGAGGAGATGCGAGGCCGAGCGTTGTACGCTACAGTCTCAAGTCGAAGCGCTCACTTTCAAAAACAATGCATGCTTGATCTATCCTCAGGACGAAAAAGGTGACGTCCTATTGGAAACGAACAGTGAGGAGCGAAGAGGAGAAGAGGGATCGCGCCTCCACCGCGGACCGACTCGAGTGGGGTCTCGAGTGGCTCCGGTCAGTCGACTGAGCCCCTGCTGGCTCGAGCGCATCGTCCTGTGTTGCTTTCCACCACTCGACCCTTCAAGCTACTCTTGATGACCTAGACAGCGTCCTCATCGCAGCAGCCTCCTTCATCTCCGAGCATATCTTCGACGAGCTCACTCGCTGCAATGGATCGCAGAAAGCAGCTGAGGGTGGACAATGTCCTTCTGCAGCGAGGAAGTGACTGTCGTCGTGGCATCTTGGACATCACCCAGCATCACCTCGTCTTCAAAGCCCAGGGTGCAGAGCAGCAACGGATCCCATATGCTCTCCTTGCCCTCGTGACTCGTCAAGCTTCACTCCTTGTCTCGCCCTCTGCATCGATCAGCAGCAACGCTGTCCCCTCTGCTGCTGGCCCATCAAGGCCAGCCAGGATCTACCCATTACAGCTGCGCTTCAGGACGTTTGACGCCGCCTCGTTAGGCTTTGACAGTGAGGCAAGGGCTAGCGAAGTCTTCGAGGCCCTCAAGGTCAGAGTGAGCGTAGCTACACTGGACGACCTCTACGCCTTCCACTACAGACCGGAGAAGGGACCTCAGGGAGGATGGCAGATCTATGACTTCAAGCAGGAGTTCGCAAGGCAGGGCCTGGGAAAGCGTACAAAGGCTTGGCGCTTCACTGATGTCAATGCACAATATCAAGTGAGTGGGTGGTGGGGGATCATTCCTTTCTCCACATGCTGATCATTCTCCTCGCCCCTCGCCCCTCCTTCGCAGTTCTGTCCCACCTATCCATCCAACCTCGCCATTCCCACCCGCATAAGTGATGCCACTCTACAGTACGCAGCAAAATATCGCTCCAAGGCGCGCATCCCTGCCCTCAGCTACCTACATTGGGCCAATAATGGCTCCATCACACGCTGCGCCCAGCCTCTTCCAGGGCTCAAGCAGGCACGCTCCGTACAAGACGAGAAGGTCGTTGAGGCCATCTTCACCTCGCACCTCTACGTCGACGCCGCTACGGGCGGCGCAGGCGGCGGCTCGGGAGTCAATGGTAGCGCTCAAATCAATGGCGCAGGCGGGCCAGTGGTGTACGGAGCGACCACCACGAACATCATCATTGACGCACGGCCCACAACGAATGCTGTAGCCACATATGCTCGAGGCGGAGGGACGGAGAACATGGACCACTATCGCGGCTGCAAAAAGGCTTACATGGGTATCGAGAACATTCACGTCATGCGGGATAGCATCAATCGTGTCGTCGAGGCACTAAGGGCTGCCGACGAGCCGGTGACATTCGGCCTCGACGTGGGTCAGGTACACGTTGATTCGACAGCTTCCGTTGACAACGACGGCGTCTCGGTGTCGCAAGACATGAGTCGCTCGACATCTGCATCTTCATCTACCCAGCCTCGTCGACCCCACGCCCAGCCTTTGGACATCTCCCTCCTCAAACGCAGCAACTGGCTTCGGCACATCTCAACACTCCTAGATGCCTCGACCCTCATTACCCGCAATATTCACATCGCCTCCTCGCATTGCCTTATCCATTGCTCAGACGGCTGGGACAGAACCTCTCAGCTCTCTGCCCTTGCGCAGGTGTGCCTCGATCCCTACTACCGAACGATGAAAGGTTTCGCTGTCCTAGTGGAAAAGGACTGGCTGGCCTTTGGGCACAGATTCGGGGACCGATGTGGGCATGGTGGGTCGGACAAGAACTTTGTTGTCAATACGCGCGGGGACGTGAATGGAGCAGGGATGGGTGGGGCGTACGATGAGGAAGAGGGAGAAGAAGGCCTCGGAGCCGCATCAGAGCCTGCCGGTACGGGGGCAGGAGGAGGAGCTCAAGCGGCCGCGAACGCCTTCTGGGGCTTCACCAAGCAGCTCACCTCTGGCATTGGGGGCGGCTCCGCTCCCTCTCCCTCTCACGGAGCCAACGGCACATCGCCCTACACACTGCACCATAACATTAAAGAGACCAGTCCTGTCTTCACGCAATTCCTGGATTGCGTATGGCAGATCTACCGACAATTCCCCAATCGCTTCGAGTTCACGGACTCTTGGCTCGTCGAGCTGCATAGGGAGATGTACGAGTGTCGTTTCGGTACCTTTCTCGCAAACTGCGAGGTGGAGCGAAGGATCAAGGGACTCGGGCAAGAGAAGTCCTTGGTGGAGACGACGACCTCTGTTTGGGATCACTTGCTCTCTGAAGAGAGCAGAGAAAGATTCAAGAACCAGGCGTACGACCCCGCGCTGGACGACCCCAAGGGTAACAGTGCCTCCTCATCACAGTCTGTACCAGACATGGGCGTCCTTCTCCCTCAGTCTAGCCCAGCCTACATCCGCTGGTGGCCCGGTCTCTTTGGCGCCCGTGTCGAAGAAGCGAACGCGGCTCTTGACTTTGAGGAGTCGGAACGACAGAGGCGCAAAGCGGAGAAGGCTCGATGGGAGCAGGAGAGGCTTGCGAAGAAAGAAGCGGAGCTGCAGCTTGCGAGAGAGCGGGAGGAAGCCGAGAGGAGAGTGAGAGAGATCGGACTGGAGGATCAGGCTGGGCTCCCGAGCATGGGAGACAGGGCAGCCGGCGGAAGCAGCACCGTGGAAAGCGGCGTAGCCGGCGGGACTGTGGACCTCGTGACCGCTTCGGGTCTGCAGAGGCAGCAACAGCATCCGCAGCATCAGCAGGGCAGCGCAGACGGTCTTCCGCTCTCCTATCAAGCGAGAACGCCCAAGCCGCGTCCACCTTCATCAGCACAACAAGACCCTCAGTATCAACAGGCGCCAGGAGATGCGGCTGCTGCTGCTGCTCTGCGCTTCAAGTCCTGGGCGATGGGCGGCTGGGATAGGTTCCAGGGGGCAATGGCTGGCGCCCTGCCTGCGAGTCCGCCAGTGACCGCGCACGATGACGATGGTACGGCGGCGTGGGGCGCCCCAGCGTTGGCTTCAGCGCCGCGGCAACAACAGCAGCATCAGCCTCAGCAGCGGCATCAGCAGCATTATGGCAGCGAGGCTGCGAATCCGTGGGCGGATGACGAGGGCAAGGCTCTTCCAACTGCTCCTCCTCAGCAGCAGCAACGTCATTCAGCGCGGCAGACGTACAGCCAACCTGCCCCATCAAAGCCTCCAGCTTCCTCACCATCTGCGGCGAATCCCTGGCGAGACTCGTCTACGTCAAAGTCAAGACCGCCGCCAGGTTCATCGCTCGCCAACTCGCTCGAGGGACTGTCGACGCCCGGGCGCGAGGATGCAAGAGGAGGAGGGCGCGATGCGAAAGGGACGACTGAAGGGCAAGGAGATGTTAAGCCGGCGTCGGCGCAAGCCTCTGATCCTTTGGGCGTAGGGCCTTTGTGATGCGTAGCAGTAGCGCCCGCCGTTCCGCTACAGTCATTCTTCGAGCATGGCATGCGACAGTGTAATAATAATCGCCCTCTCTCATTGATATACCACATCCCTGTGCCACTCTGACTCATCTCGCCTCGCCCTTGGCCCCCTCCAACCTCTGAAGTCTCAGGTAATGTTCCTCAGCTTGCTGCAGTGTCCTGACATTAGCCCCCAACTTATTGATCGTCTCCATGTATTCCTCCTCTTCCACCGAATCGTACACGATGCCGCCTCCAGCTTGAAGGTAGCACGTCCCGCCCTTGAACAACATCGTTCGAATGGCGATGCAGACATCCAGCTCCTTCTCAGCAAAATCGATGTGACCCACCGCTCCGGCATAGACGCCTCGCTTCTCCTGCTCCAACTCGGCGACCAGCTCAATTGCCCGAACTTTCGGTGCACCACTGACCGTTCCCGCGGGAAAGATGGATCGGAGTGCATCGAACCTGCTCTTACCCTCTCGCAACAGTCCCGTAATACGTGACGTGAGGTGAATGACGTGCGAGAAACGCTCCAACTGCATGAAGCTTTCCACTTGCGTCGTCCTTGGGTCACATACGCGGCTGATGTCGTTACGGGCCAGGTCGACTAGCATGACATGCTCTGCCTTGTCCTTTTCGCTTTCGAGCAACTCCTTGCCCCTCGCTGCATCCTCGCTCGCATCAGCCCCGCGCTTGACCGTCCCGGCGATGGCATGGACGGAGACTTTGTTGTCTTCGATCTTGCAGAGCGTCTCGGGTGAGGCGCCGACCAGCTGACAGTCAGCTCCGCAGTCTACGTAGAACATGTACGGGCTTGGGTTCACTTGGCGAAGGTGACGATAGACGTTGAACGGGTGGAGCTCTGTGCGTTTTGCGAGGCGTTGCGAGGGCACGGCTTGGATGACCTCGCCGGAGGTGATGTGCTTGCGGAGCGAGGTGACGAATCCTTCGTAACCTGCTTTGCCTACATTGGAGACGGCTTCGTGTCCGCCGACTATTGTTGGCTGCTTGGGTAGGGGTACGGAGGATGAGGTGGAAGTGATCGTCTCGAGAAGGTTGCGCACTCGCTGGGCTGCTTCGTGGTAGAGGCTTGCAACGAGGGAGGGCGTGGGCGAGGAGCCTGATGCGGCAGAGGCCGGTGTGGAAGGAAGAATGACGTGGGCGACGCATTTGATGGACTGGTAGATGTGGTCAAAGATGACCAGCTGGTCACAGAACATGAAGACTGCTTCTGGGATCCCCAAGGGATCCTTCAGGTCGCGCCGTGTCTTTGGCTCAAAGTGCTGCACGCAGTCGTAGCTCAGGTAACCCATTGCGCCTCCCGTGAACTTGGGCAGCCCAGGCAAGTCGACGTACTTGATGTGGGACAACTCCCCTTCTACTGCCTTGAGTGGGTCGCCGCTCACATCGCAGCCGGAGGAACCGCAGCGCAGTACTTTGTAAGGGTTGGCGCCAAGGAAGGAGTAGCGGCCAATCTTTTCTACTCCCACGACCGACTCGCAGAGGAAGCTCGGCCTGCCTAGCGGGGCTCCATCTGTCAGGCGCAGATAGGCCATGACGGGTGTGAGAAGATCGGCGGGAATGCTGACATAGATGGGTACGGTATTGCCTCGAGGCGGGGAAGAGGAACCTGATCCCAGGAGGAGGTTCGTCACCTCCTCGAGAGAAGGAGATAGGGACTGCCAGTGCGGGGGATGAGGACATGATATGGGAGGTCAGTTTTTGTGCGCCACTTGATTGCGTAGCGTTCTAATAATCACCTCATCAGCATATGCTGCCATCTTGGTAAGCGCAATGATGGCGAGGAGGCTCAAGAAGCCAGGGCAATCAGAGTCACCCGCCCACCTTGCAACGACTCACTCGACGGCCGGACCAACGTCCTACGCCCGCACGACTCGATCGTCTCCGCGGCTCTTCTCTGCCCGCTTCTCCGAGAAGGTCGTGTCGTGCGGCTCCCTTCCGGCCGGCCTGGCGTGGTGCAGCCCTTTCCATTCTACCACTCAATCAATCAGATCCAACTTCATATTCACATCATGAGCGACTGGGGTGAGCAGGCAACGCGAAGCTGTAGCTGTGGGCGATCAGCATCACTAACAGCAACCCACTATTCGCCTACGCAGACGCATCCTCAGGAGACGAAGCCCCAAAGAAGTCGGTCCCCCTCACTTCGAACCGCAGAGGCAAATTCGATGACGAAGATGTAGAAGACGACGTCAAAGATGACTGGGGAGCCTCCTCCGAAGACGAAGCACCCAAGCCATCTGCTTCCACCGCAGCTGCCGCTCCTGCCAAGAAGAAGATGTCATTCAAGCAAAAAGTAGCAGAGAAGGAGGCAGCAGAGCGCAGACGAATGGAGCTGGGTCTGGCGCACGGACAGGATAAGGAGGAGATCGACGTTCTCGAGTACGACCCCATCGCAGCTAGGAGGGCGGAGAGAGCTGCGCAAATTAGAGCTGATGTGGGCAACGCCGCGGATCTGCTGGGCGTGGCAGATATCGGCGACGACGATGGGGACTTCGACGATATACCAAAGCCGGCGGCCAAGCCAAAGGCAGCTCCTGGCTCCTCCTCGTCAGCAGCCACAGGACCACTTCCCAGCTGGGCGACGGCTTCCACTCCGCGCACAAAGACCGAATGGGAATCTCTGGCCGCATCCCTCTATTCCTCTACCCTCAAGACTCACGCAGCAAAGGACGCAGGAGGCTTTGCCAAGCACTTTGTTCCCGCCTTGACCAAGCATCTCACCACCTCGATGCGCGACGTGGATGTGCGCAAGCTCTCTACCAGCGTCAAGGGGTGGGCGGAAGAGAAGACCGCGGCTGAGCAGGCTGCTAGAAGGGCTGGAGGGAACATGGGAGGACCGGCAGGCAGCAGAGCCGCTGCAGCTGCTGCGACGGCCGGAGGAGCCAAGCCTAAGACGGTGGGGACGTCGAGTGCGAAGAACACCACAGACCTCAAGTCGTACGGAGATGAGGCGCTCGATGACGCTGATGCATACGATGAGGACCTCGACTTCATGTAGGCGGGAGATTGCGAGGGCGACTGGTCTTCGAGCTTCCTGCATGTTATTATCTCGATAGATTGCCTGTGAAGCTGAAGAATTTGTGAGGCTAGATGCCTGTCTATCTATGGTCGTCGTCTCGATGTTTGCGCCTACCCGCCGAAGCGAGCAAGGCGCATCTTCCTCAGCTCCTCCGGGCTCAAGGCAGCAGCAGCGGGCGATTGGCCTCCAGCGGCCTCGCCATTCTTGGCTACGCCTTCCCCTTCTTCGTCCTCATCCTCGTCACTATCGCTGTCATCGTCGCGCTTCGCCTTCTTCTCCGGTTCAGGCTCAGGCGTGAACTCTCCCCTGGCATGTCGCTCCTCCCTCTCCCTTTCCTCACGCTCCTTGCGCTTAGCATCCTCCCTCATCTTGGCGATTCGCCCAACGTCAGCCGGAGTAGGGCTGCGTCTGCCCAGGTCATGCCGACTGCCTCCGGCCGCTGCTCCGGCACTGCCATTACGGATCTGCTCGAAGAGTCGCGCCTGCTCCTCTGCGTCCTCGCCTGCCATCCAATCGTCTCCCAGCGCTTCTCCGCTCCCACCTGCTCCACTACCGCCCGCAGCGCCATACTCGTACGCCATGCTTGCCGCAAGTGCCCGCTGAAGCTCCGCATCCTCATCATCATAGTCACGATTGTCCCTCATAGACCCAAACGCCTGCGCAGCTGCGGTAAATTGCTGATGGAGCTCCTCTTCGCGTCGATCGCGGGCTGCGAGAGTGGAGTCGTCGTAGTCATCGTCGTCTAGCTCTTCGTCGTCTTCGTCGCCAATTTCAATCGGCGCTCCTCGGTCACCCGAGGGACGTTGGCGGGCTGGAGCGTCAGGTGCTCTGCCAATCCCTGGTGCGTTCGCTGGTGTGGCTAGGGCTGCAGAGGGTAGTATGGCGAAGTCGTCACCGTCATCGTCGATCCCTTGAACCAATTGGTCACGCAGTGCTGGGTTGAGAAAGGGGGAGCGTGACGGGCGAGCCTCGCCTTCAGCGCCATCATCCCGCGAGTCGTCCTCTAGGTCGATAGCCGTGTCCCTTGTTCCTCCCTGACGACTGCTGGAAGCTGCTACAGCTGATCGACCCAGGCTGGCCCGAACCGCCTCTTCGATACCTTCGTCCGTCTGCCTCCGGCTCTTCTTGCGTTTGCCCTCGTTTGAGCTGCCAGGGCGAGCATTGCGGCTGCCAGAAGGGGTAGAGACTCCCGCCCCAGTAGCGCTTGCGGAAGAATCCGCCGGACGACTCGAGCTCGCCAAGCTAGCCTGAATAGCCTGCATCATGTCCGCATCCTCGCCGCCCGACCCAACAGCAGCTGCGACAGCATCGTCAGCTGCCTGGTCGGCTGAAGAGCCGCGGAACTGATTGATGAGAGCTTGTTGAGAAGACTCGTCCTCTGATGTAGGACGAGCGACGAAGACTGAGTAGCCTTCACGCTGGGCTTGGTCTAGAAGGGCGCCAAGGTAGCCACTCCCTACCCAGGTCGGGGAGTCGAGGAAGGAGTTGAGATTGAACCTGTGGCGGACGGCGATCAGACAAGACGTCAGTCTAGCAATTCCAGGCTTCGAAGAGTACTGGCATCTTGTGCTCACCAGATGTCGCCGGCAGTACCGAAGCTACGGAATGTGAACCAGTGGCTCTCGAGGTTGAGGACAAAGGCGAGCTGGTCCTCTGGCTTGCTGTGCAAGTGACGCATATCCTGAGCTGCCCATCGTCGCAGCGAGAGGCCCCAGACCTGAAGCGCTGTCTCTACGACTCCCACTGAGAAGAAACCTGGAGGCGGGGGTAAGGTATCGAGGTCAGTGAGGGTGCTTCCCCATTACCCATTATTGATTCCTGCCGCCGACTCACCCGTCTCGTCCGCATTTCTAGCCTGCTGCTCCCGGTCTCCCCATTGCACATCGTCCATATCCAGATGACCCCTCTCCACGTCATCGAGCTGCTTAGCGATATCCGCAAGCTGGGCCGCATCGAAATAGTGCCCCTGTAGCAAGTTGTTGAGGCAATGCTGAGCACAGAGCATAGAGCCCTGCTCTTGACGCTCGTGCACGATAGCGGCCTTGATCACGTCGCGCTGCTGAGCTGAGGCCGAGGCCGAAGCAGAAGGTCTGCCGCCCCCTCTGGCGGTTGACATCGTGGTGAGAAGCGGGCCTTGGTAGCGATGAGGATGAAGAGTGGGAGCAAAAGAAAGCTCGTGTCAAGACGCGGCCACCTTTCCATTTGTGAGCCGCACAGGCCACGCAAGCCAAGCCACGTGGTGCGCGCTTCTCGGCCTCGGCGATATCGCCGCCGACCTGGGAGATGGCGAGGAGGCAGGGAGGCGTCCACATTGGACTTTCTGGTCGCCAAGACAATGTCCAGACACATCTGCAACACTGTAGGATAATCCATGCTGTCGAAAAACCTGCCAATGTTTTTGCGCTGAGCCCCAGCCTGAAGGTTTGGATTCCGGCGGCGAGGAGACTTGATGCAGGCTCGCCGATTGTGGAGCAGACGTGGTGTCGTGCGCGAAGATCTCCGGTGCCCCGCGGCGTCTTCTTGAGCTCTTTCTCACTTTTCTCGAACATCCCCTCATTATCTCACAATGTCAGCCTTCGACCCAACAGAGCATACACATAGGCGATGGAACCCGCTCACAGAGTCATGGGTTCTCTGCTCGCGTGAGTGGAGGAATCAATGCCGTTGAATGGGCCATGATCAGCTTCTGACTCGCTCGACATCACTCTAACGTCCGCCGCACGCAGCGCATCGCACCAAGCGTCCGTGGCAAGGAGCTCAGGAGTCAGCAGAGGTACCGCAGCTTCCCGAGTACGACCTCAAGTGCTATCTCTGTCCAGGCAACGAGCGAGCGACGGGTGGTAAGACGGACAAGTACGAGTCGACGTACGTTTTTGAGAATGACTTTGCGGCATTGAAGCCAGAAGAGGCCAAGGCCGGAGAAGATGGTCAGTTGCGCTAAATGAGCTAACGATCCAGGTAGACAATGGGAAGCTCAACGTAATCTCGCACTCTGCGAACAGTCACCAATCCACACCCGCTCATCAAGCTCCAACCAGCGCGCGGGAAATGCTTCGTCATCTGCTTTAATCCAGCGCACAACCTCACCATCGCCCAACTCACCACGCCCCCCTATAGCGCCTCATCCCACATTGTGCCCATCATCAAGGTATGGCAAGACGTATACGGCAGAATCCCGCGCGAAAACCCCTTCGTCTCGTACGTCCAGATCTTCGAGAACAAGGGCGCCAGCATGGGCTGCTCCAACCCTCATCCTCACGGACAGGTCTGGTCGCTCGATTATGTGCCCGAAGAACCAGCAAAGGCCCTGCGAAGTCAGTACCGTTATTCACAAGAGCAGACGCATGTCCAGGCTGGGGAGCCAAAGAGCAAGACAGGTAGACCGAGCTTGCTGCTCTCTTACGCTCATTGGGAGATGCAGCAGCCCGACTCGCCGAGACTGGTGGCCAGTAACGAAGACTGGATTGCCGTAGTCCCATACTGGGCCGTTTGGCCTTTCGAGGTCCTGGTCCTGCCGCGTAATACGCACCTGAATCACATCCTCGACTTCAGTCCCGCGCAAGTCCAGTCCTTTGCAGCTATCATGGGCGAGGTGACGCTGCGTTACGACAATCTCTTCGAGTGCTCCTTCCCGTACTCCATGGGACTGCATCAACGCCCTATCCCGCCTCGCGCTTCGGATCTCACCGCAGCACAAAAGCAAGAAGAGAGCGAATGGGATGAAGCGCAGTTTCATGTTCACTTCTACCCTCCGCTGCTCCGGAGTAAGACGGTCAGGAAGTTCTTGGTGGGCTTCGAGATGCTGGGAGAGCCACAAAGGGATCTTACGCCGGAGCAGGCGGCGAAGAGGTTGAGAGACGTTGATGCGAGCCAGCATTACACGGCTCAGCTGCTCAAGAAGTAGATGCGAGCATCGCTTAGTGCGGGGTCTTGTATGGTATTGGATTGCTGAATGTAGTCAGACGTGATCCCTGCTTGTCTTCTGTCATTTGTCGGCCGGCTTCTCGCCCCTCTTCCACATCCACACCGCATCGTCCCCGAACCAAGCCTTCTTCGCAACGTGGAATTGCGCTCCCTCTTCCACCTCTTCCTGCCCATCCCTCGGAGCAACAGACTCTTTCCCTGTCTTGACTACCACGTCCTGCCATCGAGGCGACTTGTATCCCGTAGCGTCTGAGCCTGCAAAGTTGGGCGAGACGGTAATGACCAGCGAGTCAATGAGGCCTCCTGCCCTTCCGTCACCGTCGGAGCGAGAAGAGGATGTGAGGAGAGTCTCAATGACTCTCGCGCCTCCTTCGACCATCAGACGTTGTACTTTCAGCCCACCCTTGCCGAGCGCTTCAAGTATATTGTCCCAGTCCAAAGTGCGCAGAGCGATAAGTTGGGCGCCTGCGGCTTCGAGGTCCACGCGGGGATGCTTCTGATCTTGACCTTCGCAGCCTTCACTGTGGAGTATCACGGGCTGGCGGCCGAGTCCCTGCTGATAATTAGTGAGAAGACGACAGCCAGCTGGCGTGCGAAGGTGCGTGTCTAGGATGATGGGGCGCGGTTGCTGCGCCGGAGCTGGTGGATTGGGCAGCAGGCGGGCTGCCAGTACACAGCGTGATCAGTCTTGGTCATGTCTTGTGCGCTTCGTCGTATGCTCACCGTTAAGGCGTGGATTGTCGTTTATCACCGTGCCTACGCCAACGAGGATCGCGTCATGGACAGTGCGAAGGCTGGGCGGAATACGATCCAGCCTGATCAGCACTTCTGTGCAAACACGGCGGTCACCATCTTCCCTGTGCTTTCTCTGCTCACTAGTGCGTCATGGCCATACTCTCATCCCCACTGAGCCGCAACTGCCTGCCTTTCTTGCCTGCGATATACCCGTCGATAGTCTGAGCAAACGTCAGCGTGACTTGTGGCCGCTGAGGCTGATCAAGATCTCTTCCTCTTGCATTGTCGCTAATGAACAGTCCAGAGAGGAAGTTCACTGACTCCTCGTATCTGTTCAGCGTTTGTTGCGCTTGCTCCTCACTTGTACTTGTCGATGCTTGCGTTGCCATGGTCCTCTGGTCTTCTCGAGGGTGGGTTGGCGTCCAGCCGTGTGCTTCCTTGGCCGCTCCGCTCCCTCGGCCACCGCTTTGGCCGCTCCCGTGACCCGTCCGTCAGCCGGTCCATCGGTCTCGACCTCGACTCTAGCGCAGGGTCCAAGTGAAACGAGATCATCGAGCAGCAAAGCACGCCAAAAGTGGAGGCTGGGCCGGCTTGGCTGCCCTAAGGAGCTTCGTGGCCTTCGCTCAACTCCCTCTTCTCTTCCCGCACAACTCATATATGCTTTGCGCGGGTCGATCACATCTTCTCCTTCGATCGTCTCTCACTACTACCACCAGACACACAAGTCTCAACACTTTGAAACCCGTCCGCTACAACTTTCCAAGAACCATGTCGACCGTCACCAAGGACCCCACTGCCCAGCAGGCCGCTGGTAACGCCCAGGGACTGACCCCTCAGCAGAAGGTGCGTGCGAGCAAAAGACGATTGACTAATGAATTCCACTCACTCACACCTTGCATCTCCTCTCTTGTCCCGGCCCGCACAGATTGAGGGTCTCCAGGAGATTGTCAAGCAGGTCGGCAACGCCATGCTCACTTCTCGCTCCCCCGACGGCAAGCTGGCCTCTCGCGCTATGCACCCTGCCACGACTGAGGGTCTCGTCTTCTCCTTCTACCAGAACTCTGACTCGTGAGTGCAGTGCAGAAACTAAAGGGATCACGTCTTCTCAGGCCCTCTCATTGCTGACCATGTCTATTGCCTATTTCGCGCCTACAGCGGCAAGACCGACGATATCGAGTCTGACCCGAACGTCAACGTCTCCTTCATCGACCCCAAGACGGGCGACTGGGTCTCCGTCTCCGGCAAGGCCGTCATCAACAAGGACCAGTCCAAGATCAAGCGCCACTGGTCGCAGACGCTCCAGGCGTGGTTCGACGACAAGAAGGATGGCGTCCACACTGGCAAGGAGGACGACCCGCGTGTCTGCCTGCTCGATGTTCACCCTGAGGAGATCAGGTACTTTGCCACTAGCGGCAGGTTGGCCTTCCTCAAGGATGTTGCCAAGGCTACATTCAGTGGCGGTGTCGCGAGCCCGGGGCAGCTGGTCATCGTTACCAACGACGAGATTCAGCTGGCAAGCAAGGTGCACAAGCAGCAGACGTAAGAGCATGCGAGAGCTGTTGAGAAGGCGTGCGGAGCCTCGATAGCAATGAAACGAATTGAATCGAATCTGTAGACAGAGAAAGTCCAAAATGTGCGCGGTTCGATGGGGTAGGTGCGGTGCGAATCTGGGTAAGTACCCCAAGCTAGACGACGTCCTTGCCCACCCGCCTTTCCCTCTGTGTCTTCTGCTCCTCCTGCCACTCTCCCATAGCTCTCGCCCGATTCTCGGCAAGCTGCATCGCCTTGATCATCACGTTGACGTCCACGGGAGTCCTACCAATCTTCTCTGAAACGAGGAATTGACCCGTATTCGGCGTGAGGACGAAGACGAGTAGCGCTGAGGAAAGCTGCACCTCAAGCGGGGTGGGGTCTACCAGGAGGATCGGCTCGCCAGCACTGCTTGAGTGTGCAACCATCGCTTCGCCCTCCTCTTCATCATCCTCATCCATCCCGTCCGCCCTGTTCTGCTTCTTCTTGGCAGCGGCGGCAGCAGCAGTAGCCGCCGCACTGGCTGCCTGTGCCGGAGGCAAGAAAACGGCTACCTCGATCGCGACCAAGCTTCCCATGATAGGCAGTGGTACCATGACTCGCTCGTCTTCGTGGTACACAACGATGCGCCCACCAGCTTCCACCGCAGCATCGTTGCGTCTGTAGTCGACGAGAGCGAGCGCCGCAGCCATGACACTTGCGGAGAGGGCATTGCCTGCTTGGAGGGACTGCAAGTGCAAGACGATAGAGACATCCCAGACTAGTTGACCCTGCGAGTGCGAACGTGAGAGTAGCAAAGCGGCACGTCAGTGACTGAGTGCCGTCGGCAGGACCCAGCTGGTCCGCGTATACGCACTGCCTTGAGACAAAGTGCCTCCCTGTCGATGAGGCCGCTCCTCCTGAGGGCCAAGTCGCACCGACGCTCCAGATCGGCAATGAGAGCATCAGCCTGGTTTGACGTCCTCGCTGCGCTGGACATGCTGAGTGCCATCTGCGGATTGACCTGCACCGACACCTGACCCTCGTAGGGTCGCTCGTCGCGCGGCTCAACCAGCTCCGCATGTATCGCTGCTTGGACGATTGTGCTTGTCGCATGAGTAGAGTGCGGTGAGGAGAGAGTGAGGGTTACGACGCCCCGTTGCGAAGGAGAGTATCGAATTGCTGGACCGAGGGGAGTTGAAGGGGAACGCGAGTCAAGACGGATGGCGGAGGATGAGGCCGATGACGAGGAACCAGATGCTGAAGCCATCAGCTGAGGAAAGAGAGCTTGAGTTATATTGGCTGGTGCCACATTGGAGTAGACGGCTGCCATGACGACCGCTGATGAGAGAGACTGAGGATGATGCTGAGGATCGCAACGCAGGCACCGAGAAGAAGTTGGCCGCTATCCGACGTCCTCTGCTTCTTGTTCCGCCTCATCTCAATCTCGGCCACGTGGGAGGCGCACAGGGCACCACTCGCCAGACGCGGCTTCCGTCCAGTCGTCCTCACCACCACCAAGGCCCATTGCACCCGATTGAGTCTACTGCTGCCCCGCAGTGTCGTGCGAGGGTGACAAACATCCGCCCCTCCGCCTCATCTCGGGCTCATTGCAGAGCGGACAGTGGGTCTAGGCAGTCGCATCGCGCGATCTCCGAGGAGGCTGAGCCGTTGCAGCTATGAAGGTGAGAGTCAGCCGACGCGAGGACCCTGATCATGACTCCCTCATAACCATCGCGTCATCGATGAGCATATACTCACCCCTTTCTATTTTCCCTATCACCACATACAGTACCTCCTCCAAGCCATCGAAAGCCGGCGACAATGCGTCAAGCTGTCGGACCCCGAGCTCACAAAGCTCCTCACCGACGTGCAACGCGCCAGGGATGACCGCTCTATGCTCGTCGAGTCCCTCGAGCGACTATTGCAAGATCTCCGAGCTCAGTCGCACGCTGCGGCTTTTCTGTCCAGAGTCAACAAAAGGGACGCGCCCGACTACTATGATGTGATCAAAAATCCAATGGACCTGTCCCTCATGCTCAAGAATGTCAAGAGTGGGAAATACAGGACTAAGGAGTCGTTTCGAAGGGACCTGGACCTCATCTGGGACAATTGTTTGATATACAACAGCGAGCCGGTGAGTGTTCGCGAGAACCTATCTTACCTGCCGAATTGTCAATGGTAGCGCTGACCACTACTCACCTTTCTCCTGCCAGTCCCACCCTCTCCGCGTGTCTGCCAACCTCATGCGCAAGAGGTCACACGACCTCCTCTCATACATCCAGGACTCAAAGGACGTGCAATCAGCTCTTTCCGACTGGGTCGCGAATCACACGAACCTCACTCTCGCTCAGGCAAAGGCATTGCAGAAGGGTGACCTCTCGGCGATCAACAGCATCACGACTCCGATCACTTCAGCTGCTTCAGCACCAGCAGGGGCGGATCCGAATAGCAGTGCAGCGATCGCAGGATCGTCATCCACGCCGCCTCCCGCATCGATCGTGACGGTGACTGATGGGAAGGATGGGCCCAAGAAGATGGTCAAGAGTGAGGCGACTGAGCAGGACAGCGAGGCATTTGAGAATCGGCCAGCGCTACTGGTCGCCTCAGGCGCCAGTCTGGCAGAGACGGCTATTGAAGAGCGACGTCGTGGAGAGAGAGACGAATATGCGTTGAGTACCGCCACGGGAGAAGATTGGGGAGCGGCAAGGGGCGCTTCAGGCAGCACTCATCGCATCGCTCAGCCAGTCTTTGAGGCTCAAGACGAAGAGGCAGAGGTGGATCGCATCATCTCCTCTTTGGCGGAAGGTCGCTCAGCCAGCCTCGTGGCCGGTGGCTCTGTATGGGAAGACCAGGACGCGCAAGCAGCTTCATCATCATTTCGTCCCTACCCGTCGTCATCAGCACAGCGCCTCGACGTCATGCTCCCCAAGCTGCCTGCATCGCACCTTGCTGCGCCACGCCGACCGAGCAACGGACCCTCTTCACCCAGCAAGAGGAGGAAAGCTCAACACCCAGCGTCAGCAATAGCAGGAGTAGATGGAGAGCGTCAGCAGCCGAAGCGACGCAGAGCGACGGACGTCATGCGCGGCAACATCGCGACGCTCAAGCGCATGAAGCGACTGAAGGACAAATTCGACATACTCGACTACTGTCTCGACAACGAGCAGCCTTTACCTGGCAGCTTGCTGATCGACTCGGACGATGAGGATGACCGAGCCTTAGGACGCAAAGACAACAAGCGGGCACGGCTGAATGGCTTCACCCACCACCCAGAAGCGGGGCCCTCCAATCCCCACCCACGGATATCCCTTTCTCACGCCCGGTCTAGTCTCAAGGAGCGCATAGCTCTCATCGTCGGAAACGCAGGCTTCGAGGCAGCTCAGACGCGTACAATGGACGTCCTTGCGGGAGTCGCCGAGTCTTTCCTGCTCAGTCTAGGCCGGACCATCCGCCTCTACGTCGATCGATACGGGACCCCCTCGCCCTCCTCCTCCATGTCCCCCGAACAGATCCTCCTGCACGTCCTGCACACTACCTCCCGATCGAGCCCCACCGACCTGGACAAGTACATCACAGAGGACACAATGCGCTACTCTTCCCGTCTGGCGGAGCTCAAGCGCAAGCTCGAGGCGTCATGGAAGGAGCGGGTGGCGCTGGGAGAGGAGAAGCTGATGACGGAGGAGGATGCAAGATTCTTCGGTGAAGAGAGCGAAGACTTGGTCGCGGGCAATCTGCCGAGTGCATTCGAGGACGACTTCTTTGGCTTCAAAGCGATGGGCCTGGACGCAGAGCTTGGGATGACGAACATGTCCGTCCCGCTGAGGCTACTGCAGCGACGGGGACCTGCTGGGCGACGTGGGCTTGCTGGGGATGCGGCTGCTGATAGGGGGTCCGGCGAAGCCGAACAAACGAAGGACGTCTATCCCCCGCCTCCAGCCTTTGTACCGCTCAGCGAGGCAGCCATTCCCGCGCAGATTGGGCTGTTGCGCCCCTTCTATACCGATTTGCTGCACAGGCGCGGGCATCGCAAGGGGGCGCGGCAGGGCAACCAAGATGGGGACGAGGCGGACGGCGAAGATGATGAAGAGGAGGATGAGGATGATGGCATGCTGGTGTTGAGCGATGAGGAGCAGGAGAGGACGACGAGGTACAAGGTGCCTCCTACGGGTAAGATGCCAAGGAGGGACTTCTGGCGACCGGGTGGGACGACTGCCCCGGCGAAGAAGGCCGCACCCCCCGCGCCCGTCGCTACTGCTGCGGCGTCGAACAAAGGAGGGGCAAAGGGTGGCTCAGCTACTGCAGAAAAGGCGGGCACTGCGTCTGGCGGTGGAGGAAGAGGAGGAAGAGGAGGGGGAGGCAGGGGTCGCGGCCGTAAGAGGGGAGGCAAGGCGGATTGACCAGGCTGTTGCGATGGCCCATCACGCGCGATCTCTTTTGTCCGCCCCGCAGCCAAGAAGAGGAGCAATTTATCTTGGACCTGTTGACGTTTCTCATTAGTATGCAAAAGATGGGACTGTGTATCTGTCGTTCGTATCGATGCACACGTCGCCCCTCGCAATCGCCCGATCTGACCGGCGGCCCGGAGAATCTGGTTCGTCGACTCAAGTCGAGGTTGAGCACGAGCCACCACGCCGGCCGGCATCTCGAATTCCCCGCTCAAGAAACGTGATACCAGGCGGACGTACTCAACCCTCCCAACCATTCGTCACCACATCGTTGCGTTCTAGCCCCTCTCAGCCAGCTCAGCCAGCTCTGACAATGTCTGCCCCATTCTGTGTCCACTGTGCTAGGTGAGCAAGCGGATGCTGCAGCTACGGCATGACGACCCGCTAACCGCGGCCGCCTCACGATCTCTGTCACCTCGCTCACAGCGGTTTCGCCCTCGAAGGCACCCCAAAGGGCACCATGGAAAAGCTTGGTCCGTACGATACCTACATCGCCTCTCCCTCCTCCGTACAAGGAGAACCAGGCCGCGCAATCTTCTTTGCATGCGACGCCTTTGGCCTCTCCCTGATCAACAACAAGATCATCCCAGACATCCTCGCCGAGCGTCTTGGTGTACCCGTGTACGTGCCCGACTACTTTGAGGGCAAGGGCGTCGAACCCACTAGGCTGCAGATGCCCTCAACCGCCAAAGAGATGCGCAGCCAATCGCTGATGCAGAAGGTCACCTCTGGGCTGGGCATGCTGAGCATCGCCCCTTGGTTTATCTCGAATCGCCCTGGTACCAAGATTGCCCCTTTGGAGAAATGGTTCACCGCCGTGGAAGAGGCCAAGGGGGTGAAGGAGTGGGCGAGTACGTCTTACTGCTTTGGCGGCAAGCCCGTATTGCACTTTGCCTCCCAGTCCAAGTTCAAAGCCAATGTGCTTTGCCACCCCTCCTTCGTGGCCATCGATGACATCAAGAAGATGAAGGGCACTTCCCTCTTCATTTGCGCTGACGAGGATCCTGTATTTGGGGCATCACTGAGGGAGCAGAGCCAACAGGTGCTGAAGGAGCGACAGGACAAAGGGGAGATACAGGCCGAGTTCAAATTCTTCCACAATACGGTTCATGGGTTCTGTGCCAGACCAGACTTCAGCGTGCCCGAGGTGAAGAAGGCATTTGAGGATGCGACGCAGCTTACTGTGGAGTGGTTGAAGGAGCATTTTCTGCAGGCGAAGGCTGAGGGAAAGGGGACTGCAGGTGGGGAGCCCCCCGCTGCTACTGCTGCTCCGGTTTGAACGAGGCGTTCGTCCTCATGCTTTGTCTCTTTCGAATACCCAATCTCCAAATTATGAGGCTCGGGACAGCTTATAATGTCATTCCTTTCCTCTTGGCACATCGTGATACTGACTAGCGCGCGAGACGCCGTGAGCTTTGTTTGGTGTTGGTTGGTCTGGACCTGACGGGCGGACTGAGCGTGTTTCCGTCTTGCCTTGCATCCCATCACCACCGTCTTCCCAACAAAGAGCAGTCGAGTCAGATAGGCTCACATCATCAGCACGGCAGGGCGTACGCTCTTGCCATGAAGGTCACTATCGAAGACTGGTCGGCGGTGGCCACCTGGGGTGAGTACGACGACGATGAGGCGATGGCCACCCGAAGAAGGCAACTGACCCGTCTTACTCTACCTGTTCTCCCCCCTCGCGCCAGTTTGGGACTTAGCCGACCCCAATGACCTCTGCGGTATCTGTCAAAATCAGTTCGACGGAGTCTGTGGTAGCTGCAAGACTCCTCGAGGTGGAGACGAGTGTCCTTTGCGTAAGTACCGGTCTCCCGACGGCCTCATGGCTAGGCTTGGCCAGCTAAGACGAGGAGTGAGGACAGACAAAGGCTGACTTCAAAGTGCCACGCTCCTCGATACTTTGCGGCCGTACACAGTCTTTGGTGAATGCTCGCACGTCTTCCACATGCACTGCATTCTCAAGTGGCTCGAAGGCGACGCCAAGGATCTTTGCCCGATGTGCAAGAGAAAGTGGTGTGAGTGCGACGAGGAAGGCGGACATTACAGTAGATGTGGAATCGACTGACATGCGGCTCTCTTGCTCAACTGCAGCCGCCGCTACGGCTTCAGCGTACCAGGCCGATTTGGCTGCAAAGGCAGAGGCAGAGGGTGCGGGTCTGGTTCAAGCTCAAGGAGGTCAGCAACAAGGACAGCAGCAGCAGCAGCAGCAATAGCGGTGTCAGACAGTCTGGGCGACTGAGCAGACGGACGAGTCTCGTACATAGCAGCGCCTCTCTCTGGCGTCAAGCCCTTCTCATTCTGACTGATTGAATGTGTATACCATTCGTCTCGTTGATGATCATCTTCAGCTATAGGGGACGTGGCGCTTCGAGGCGGTCATCCCGGTATCTCGAGGACGAGGACTGCGGCGAGGAGTCATGCTTCCTTAAGCGCTCTCGATCTCAGAGACCCACTTCTTGGCGTCGGCGTCATCTGAGCGGGGTGGCAGCGAAAGTGTGGGTCAGCGTGAGGTGCTTTGCGTGATGTCTGAGAAAGCGTCCTTACCGGCGTGCTTCTTGAGGAGCTGGTGGGCGTGGATACGGGAGGCAGCAGGGAGCAAAGGAGAGGCAGAGAATGGAGTGAGCAACCAATACTGAATCATAGCATGAAAGCAGGCCATGTGCTCCTTTGCGCAGCTCTACTCACCGCAAGCAAGGCCTCGACGTACTCCTTCTTGGCGGCCTCGGCGTCCTTTCCCTTCTGCTTGTTCCAGGCATCCCACTTGGCCTTGCCGACAAAGTCGAGCATGCCGGGGCGAGAGGTGTTGACGTCGCCGACGGTGGCCTGCTTGTAGAGCGAGTAGAAGGTAAGCTGGTCGTCCTGAGAGGGCTTGACCTGTGCGATAGCGAGGGGTTGAGGGGGAAAGCAGAGGTAGGGTTTAATGAGAGGCGACGGGAATGTGGTGTGTGTCGTGAGCTCGCTCGCTACTCACGGGCCCGTCCTTGGGCATGTTCTGGACGATAGAGACGGCCTTGTCGAACTGAGCAGACATCTTTGCTGACTTGTGCTGTGTGTGTTGGTGTGAGTTGAGTAAGTAGTGGTTGTGGGGAAAGGAAAGGAAAGGAGAAAGGAGCTCGTCGACGTGGGGCTGAGTGGAGACGCCAACTCCCTCTGCCCGGTCCGTCGGGCCTGCGACGTGCGAGGGCTGAAACCGGCCGGGGGATCGAGACGAAGCAAAGGCATGAGCGAAGAAAGAGGGCTCGTGCGAGGGAAAGGAGGCACCGATTCCCCAACTTCAGAGCGACTGCTTGCTCATACGAGAGAGGCAGCCTGGCAAGGTTCCGGATCGTCATGGCCGCAAGGCAAAGGATAGCAAGACAGCTCGATGGCATCGCTCGTCGACATGGCCACACGCAAGCAGCATCGACATCGCAACGCCATGACCCACTCGATGCGTGGAATTGCCTCACGCATCGCAACTCGTCATCGGGGACCTCGAATAGCAACGCAGTCGCATCATCTAGCAAGCAACCCCTCGCAGACTGGCCAGTAACAATCAAAGACAACTTCTGCACCTCGGACGTGCCCACGACGTGTGCAAGTAAGATGCTCGCAGACTATCGACCCACTTTCGATGCCGCCGTCGTAGCGCGATTGAAGGCAGCAGGAGCCTGTATCGTGGGAAAGACGAATCTTGACGAGTTCGCAATGGGCTCAAGCAATGTGCATTCTTACTTTGGCCCTGTGAAGAATCCAGCCAAGCAGAACAGCAACGACGAAGCAAGAGCGGCTGGAGGTAGCTCAGGAGGCGCAGCTGCTAGCGTGCGAGCCGGGCTTTGTAGAGTGTCAGTATAGCTATGCCAACTTAAGCGAGAAGCTCTCCCTGACCATCCTTTCTTGCTTGCCGTTATACAGCGCCATTGGCTCAGATACTGGCGGATCGATCCGTCTTCCAGCTTCACATTGCGGCGTCTGGGGCTTCAAGCCCTCTTACGGTCTCATCAGCCGCTGGGGCCTCGTCTCCTACGCCGACAGCCTCGACACCGTAGGGATTGCGGCCTCGTCATGGCAAGACGCACGTCGAACATTCCAGCTCCTCTCGGGCCACGACCGCAGAGATCCTACATCTATGCATCCCCGCACTCGCCAGAAGGCCGCCCGAGAATCTCAGAAGCAGGTCGACCGAATACAGCAAAGCGCTCGCTCACGGCCCGACGCCCTTCACGGGCTCCGAGTCGGCATCCCTCATGAATGCTTCCCTGCTGAGCTGCATTCGCAGGTCCTCCCACCATTCGAGCGACTGGTCGACTTTCTCACCTCCAAGGGCGCAACGGTCATCCCCTGCAGCCTGCCCAACATCTCGCTCGCCCTCAGTGCCTACTACGTGATCGCTACTGCGGAAGCTAGCAGTAACCTTGCGCGATACGACGGCGTACGGTATGGATTTCAAGCGGGCGCCAAGGATGACGGCAGAGAACCTGCTAAGACAGCTGCGGAGGTCTATGCTCGCACACGATCACAAGGCTTCGGCCGCGAGGTGCAGAAGCGTCTTCTCCTCGGCGCTCACGCTCTATCAGCGGACGCGTTCGACAATACTTTCCTGCGATCACAAGAGATCCGCAAAGTCGTACAGCGGGACTTCGACGCAGTCTTCCGTGCGCCAAATGTGCTGCGACGCAGTCAGGCGGACGAGCGAGAAGAAGGTGTTGACGTGCTCGTACACCCCTGCTCAGTCAGCTCGGCGCCTCGTCTGGATGCGACAAAGGCTTCGTCTTCGCCCATGAGCGAGTATGTGCAAGACCTACTGACCGTGCCCAGCTCTCTGGCGGGCTTGCCGTCAGTGAGCATGCCTACGGGCGTGGCGGAGGACGATGGCTGGCCGGTGGGTACGATGTTGACGGCGCAGTGGGGTATGGAGAATGTGCTCGACATCGTCGCGAGCGTGGTGGATCAAGAGTACGAGCCGAAGGATGGGCTGAGATGAGCAAATAGGCGGCGGCGTAGAGCCACTCAATGTACGGTCCATTGCGTGAGAGGGTGGGATCTGAGAAGTACAAGAGCAATGCGACCAGCATATGATGTCTTCACATCACATTCCCTGATCACCTTTCTTGACCGCATCCCAGAAAGTCTGGACAAAATCATCTCCCCAGTCACGCTCGTAGCCATCTGGGTTCTTGAACCCCAAGTCATACCAGTCATTATCCTCAATCTGCGCCTCCGGGTGCGTCCCGATCAAGCCGACCCACCCCTTACCCTGCGGATAGACGACAGCGCTCGGCCTTCCCGAGTAGCTGTACCTGCCCAGCACCACAGTGCCCTTGGGTGCGTGCGCCATGTCCATCACGATAGCCCCTCCGTCTTGGAAGTATTGCCACGACCTGGGCTTGAGGGTACCGCGCTTCGGCCCAGAGTGGAAGTACCAGTCCACTTCAACCACTGTATCCTTCGCGCTGCGCTCCTGCGCCCCCGGCAAGAGACGCTCCGACGTAACGTAGGAACCCTCTGGCATTAGATCGAAGTATGTCTCATTGGTCTTTGGCCCCCTGGCGAAGAAGGCACCCAAGCACACTCCCATGAAGTTGCCTCCTTCCTTGACGTACTGCTGGAGTGCAGGTGTAAAGTACTTTGCGCCCCTCGCCCAATCCGTGTCCGTGTCATCCCCTCCCCCTGGCTGAACAAACAGGTCTACCTGCTTGAGATTGGCAGCTGTGACGTCGCCCGCTGATTCGTTGGGACCGAGGTACCTGATGGAGAAGTTGAGCGGGTGGGTCGACAGCAGAGCCCCGACCGATTCGGCGCAGTACTCGCATGCGATAGGGCCGCGGTAGATTGCTGCGGTTGGGCGGCTCGAGTTAGGGTCCTGACGAGCATGATGGTGTGAGATGCGGGAAGTGAGCGAGCCCATTGCTTCGGTTTCTGTTCGTGAGAGGGACGTGGGCTGGGCTGATGCTGTGGTAGCAAAGCTGGCCAGGAGCAGCGATACCAGGAGCAACGCCGTGAGGAGAAGAGGGCTGGTCGTTGCCACTCGGCGCGTCATAATGGTCAAGAAGATGAGCAAGTTTTGACAAGTAGAGCAGGCCGTCAGCGATTGCGTACTTCTCTAAGTAGCATTCCCTGGTCCAGCTCTAGATTGCTTCAAGAGCACCAATGCTGCTCGTCTGGATCGCTCTTTGGTGCTGTCCAGTCTCTGGAAGCCGCCTTGCTCTGCAGAAAGCTCGGACCTATCGATTTCGACTTTGGTCAAAGTGACAGCAACCGCCGCCGACATGCCGGCCGTCTGGGCAGGAGGGCAAGCCACTGCTGCTACTTTTTTGGTAGCACAGGAGAGGACAGGGAGCGAGGCCGGGGAAAGAGGCTTGGTGGCGTTTCTGGGTGACGGCAAGGGGCTGCATTTATTCGCCGAGCCGCCGGAACGCATGAACGTGGGCTTCTATTACTGCATCGCCTCCCTCGTTGCCCCAGTCTACGCCGGAGTGAGGTTGTACTCTCGCACAATGTATTGAACATGATTGCGAGCTGTTTGAAAAGCACAGCAAGAATAACAATTGCAGTGAACTGATTCTGCCGTGCGCGACTGCACCTGAGCCTACTCCAGCCCCAGATTGATCCTCGCCTCGTCCAATTTCGGCCTGACCCACTCACTCCCACTCAGCCGAATCGCCGTATCGACCGCAACCTTTGCAATGCGCATCGTCTCTCCCCCATTTTCAGCCTCTAGCTGCGCGGCAAGACGAAGCCCCTCCAGCTCGGCGTCTACCCCGCGGGCGGTGGGGTCCAGGGTGAGGCAGGAGGCGAGGACATACCGGAGAAGGTGGGGGGCGCAGTGGGCGAATGAGGTGAGAAGACGACGTGGGGAGATTGAGGAAGTGCGACCTGACTTGCTGGGCTGAGAATGGCCATTGGAGTGAGAGAAGCCTTGCTCGCTCTGCTGCGGTGTCATGGCGGCGGCGGCGGCATCGACCGTTGGGTCTTCCAGGAGGTCCCCGAGGTCGATGTCCTCCGCTGTGACTCGCCCGGCACCAGTAGCGCTTTCATCCCAGTCGAGGCTATCGTCACCTCCTTGATCTCGCGTCTTACCTGCAGAGCCATCGTGATTCGCCTTCTTGGCCGCCACGCCCTTCGTAACCAACCCGTCCCTGTAACGAAGGAACTCCTCCTGTCCGCCCTCGAGCAACATCTCTCGGATAGCCCCGTCCTCCACGCCATCCCGGAGCGCGAACGCTCGGACCAAGTTCGCCCCAAGCGCCCAAAGATCAGCACTCGGCCCCGCTCTCCTCCCGTTGGGCCCCGGCTTCGCTTCAGGCGGCACCCAGTCGAAACTCATGAGACTGACGCACCCGTCCCCACCAGGGATACGGAAAGGGTTTGCGTTCTCGTAGTCTATCACCACGAGTGAACCCTGCGAGTCGAACATCAAATTCTCCAGCTTGATGTCGCCGTGCATCCAGCCCGAAGAGTGGAAGCGGTGAATGTGTCGCAGAGTCTGGCAGAAGACGAGCGCGGCGACCGGGTAGAGCTCCTCCTCTTCGCAGCCAGCAATGACGAAGAAGGCTTCCTCCGGGTAGTCCTCCTCGAGGCGAACGTACTTTCCGTCGCTGGTCACCAGGAGGCGGGCAACAGAATTGCGGCCCGGGTTGAGGGTCTCAGCTTTTTGCACCTCATTCAGAATATCGTCAAGGTAGGTTTGGCGGAGGATCTTGGCTAGTGACCGCGCATAGGCGGCTGCACTACCGCTTGTGCTGCCGCTGGGAGCTGTCGTCTCGGTGGCCGAGCGGACCTTGGCTTCTACGGACTTGATCTCCATAGCAGCATAGAAGCGACCGGCGCCGTCCATTGCCCAGCGACGCAGCTTTGCAGCTGAGGAGACACGATTGTCGGGGGTAGTGATGAGGTATGTCGTTGCGGGGGGAGGTGGAGCAGTGGAGAGGTCCCTGTGAGACGACTTGACGTCACTATCGGTGCTGCCATTGGAGTGACTGCCCTCGCCATTGGTGGTGCCGCCTTGTTGGGAGTCCTCTTCGCGATGCGTTCGTCTCGACGCGCGGCTTTTGCGTGCATCAGGCTCTCCTTCTTGCCCGTTCGTCGCATGCTCTTCATCGTCGAACCCATGATCCTCGCCTACATGCTCCGTGCTGAACAGGCGCACGCTCAGTCCATCGGTCACCGCACCTTCTCTGAACGGCCCGCTGCGATCGTATAGAGTGCCCTCGACGCTGATAGGCTTGCGCCTACGAGCCAGCCTAAGTGCAGCTGGGCGAGGGCTGATCGACCCGCTGACAGGCGAGCTTGAGTCGCTGTGGAGAACGCTCGACGTGCTTGCATCGTCTCGCTCGGACTCAGAGGCAGACGACTGCTCGATAGATGCTGCAGCTGCGGCGGCTGCCTTTTTGAGCAGGTCGGATGAGCTGACCTCGCGATGCATCCGCTTCGAAGATCGCTTGGCTCCTTTGCCAATCGAAGAAACAGCCTTCTTCAGAGCAGCGTCTTGAGAAGGGGTGGCCGATTCTGCGCCCGCTGGTGGTACGTCCATCTTGGAGGGCCTGCCACTGGGTGGCTTGATCTGACTCAGAGGAGCAATAGCGATTCGGTCGAGGCCTTGTGACAGCTGCTGCTTGCTCATTGGTGAGGGAGGGCCCGACTCTGATGCTGAGTCCCTCCTGGGAGTATGCAGTCCCATTACAGTCGAATGGCGCAGGAAGGCTGCGTCCGGTCCATTGGACGAGAAGCGACGACGCCGCTGAGAAGATGAATCGTGAAGCGATGAAGACGGAGAGCTTGCCGCATCGTCTACGCTCCCTCGACGCAGGTCGACTTGAGACGAAGACAAAGGCTGGAGGTTGTTGCCCAAGATTCCGGGCCTCCTCATGACGCCACTTCCACTCCTTGATCGACCAGATCGACTGCTCCTTCTTGAGCTCTTACCGCTCGCCGCTCCCATAGACGATTCGCTTTCCCCATCTGTGGTGAAAGCGTCCGAGTACATCTCGTCGTCGTCGTCCTCTGCGCTGCTACCAGCTGAAGAGGGGCCAGCACCGGAAGTGGAGTAATGGATATCTGACGAGCTACCGGGCCTCTTGCTCCAGGCAAGCTTCAGTCCTCCTCCCATACTCTCGCGTTCATACACCTGCCATCGCTCGTAGTCCTTTCCGAGGAAGAGAGTGGCTGCTCGAGTACCCTTGGCTTGCTTAGGGATGGTCCATTGATTCATGGGGCGATTCTTGGTGTGAGCGGAGTTGAGGACATGCTGATCGGGCAGAGTGCTGAGGCGATGGAAGAGGGGACGAGGCGATGTAGCTGAAGAGGGCGAGTCGGTATCGTTATCGTTGCTGCTGCTGCCCTCTTGATATTGATGCTGGTGAGCTGTCATGGCTCTAGCGTCTGATTGGACGCCTCCTCTTGGCAGTGATGATGGCGACGTGCTCTTGGCAGACCTCGACAAGGAGGAAGGCAGATCGACGGTGCCTGCTCGTGGAGTATCATTGGCCTTGGACCGTGAAGCGGAGGGCGATGTCGCCTCCTCGCCGGACGGCGTCATGCTGCGATGATACGAGACCCCTGCCTGCCACACTAAGATGAGATTAAGCGCCACCTGCTACTGCTCAGAGCGCAGATTCAATATTGATGATGGCGTTGATGGAGGCGGTGAAATGATAGGATGTGACAGCAAATGGAGAGACGAGATCCGAGCGAATCGAGCGATCCTCGGCGATGTAGGAAAGTCAAGCGGAGGAGGCGGCGGCAAGACGACGGAGACAGAGTGAGAGCGGAGTGCAGCAACCAACGACTGCAATGGCGCACGGGCGGACAGAGACGAGGGCGAGAACAATCGAGAGCGCCAGAGCCTGAGGAGGTGGTCAGGGTCCAGCAGATCAAGCATGCCACTCCTTCTCGTGCCCCTCGGAGTGCCTGCCTGCCTGCCTGGATGCCTACTCAACCAACAAGGGGCCCTATCTACTCTAGATGTCCGTCTTGCTGCGTGGTTGCTTGCTTGCACCGCCTGGTCAATGCGAGCCTCGTCAACTCTTAGGCCGCATGACCCTTGGCACTCTTCGCGATGACGTCGCTGCAGCGCCGCCCCTTGTCCGTTCCTTCGCGCTCCCACAACCCCGTGGAGCACCGCAAAATGACCGCCGCGGCTTCAAGGTTCAAGAAGCTGTCCCTCAATCGCTCGCTCTTCTTGCAATGGCGTCTTGCCCATGTAGACCCGATCAACAGTGCCTGGTATGACCATGAGGCGCTTGTAGCCTTGACTGGCGTAGAAGGGTTCAGCGCCTTGCGTTGTGAACTCGATTTGGAGCAGGAAGAAGAGGATCATCAGGACCCTGCATCATCGTGCACGTAACGATTCGCTGCTAGTCTATCTGCGCTCACTGTATTCAGATAGGCTCCTCGAGCTTGACATCTTCTGATGCCGAGGAGCTCCGCTTCACGCAGGAGGCGGGCGCCGCTACCAAGCCGGTGGGACGGGGGCATGGGTCAATGTCACGAAGAGCAACGAGGTCAATGGCATCACCTCACGATTGCACTCACAGACCCTTTTTACGCTCCAACTTCTTGACCCACAAAAGCTCGATGTAGACCTGTCCGCAGAGAGCTGTCGACCGAAGCAGAGGACGAAAGTCGTGAACATGCGCCAAGGACTCGTGCCCCTCACCGCGGCCTACCTACTATGACCCGAACAAATGCCAAGTAGGGGTCGTTCTTCACAATTCACTTCCTCGAAGTGCTGTGGCGGCTTGACATCGTCGCCCCAGTACCCCAAGAAAAAGTCATGGCGATCATACACGAAGGAAGAAGCTCCTCGTGAGATAGCGCCATCATTGTCCTTATCGTCGCCGTTGTCCTGAGGTGCAAATACGCGATCTAGATTGGGCTCATTGAATCTCGGCCAGCGTGGACGAGAAACTTCATAGATGCTGCCCGAGCTCTCTACTGTACTGTTGCCCATTGTGGCTAGCGCTGATGCTGCACAGTGATGTGGGAGCGGGAGGAAGGGAAGATGGAAGGAGAAGCTGGCCGTGCGGCAGGTTAGCCTCTTGTGTGCATGTACAAGGACAGGTGGCAATGACTCAAGGATCACTCATCGCCAAACAGCTCTGGAATGAAATCGGATCAATTGAAGTGTGTGGTAGGTCACATGCTGAAATGCTGATGATGAACAGGTCTACGGAAAGCCCGTCGCGGGTAACTGCTGCTGAGGTCGTGTATGCGTCGTCTCCATCCCTCATCTCGCTCCTTTTACTCCTCCCAATCGTCCGGATCATCCCCCCGTGCTCCCTCGTCATCCACCATATCTTCATACGTCTCCAGCTGCTGCAATGCCACCGACCTCGAAGCCATCGAATCGAATGCGAGGGGCATCTCATCGAAGCTGAGTGGCCTGCCCATCGGATCTTTGCGCGTAGGAGGTCGGTCCGCTCCAGCCCCGGTGGTGGATTGGCGCTTCTTGCCGCCTGAAGCCGAGTACTTGTTGCAGCGCTCCTCCGAGAGACCGTACAGAGACTTGAGATGGTTGCGCAAGAGGAGAGCTGTGCCCATTACAATACTCATGCGGGCGACGCAGGAAGGGCCGCTTGGGCGGACGTCTTTGCTGGTCGACTTGGACTTGGAGTTGCCTCGCTGCTTGCGGGGCCTGGCCTCCGAGTTGGTGTCGTCTATGTCCATCGACGCGCTCTTGTTGCGTTTGCGACTGCGTGCCTTGCCTCGTTGCTTACGAGGACTCTCCTCCTCGGACTCGTCCTCTTCCATCTCACTGTCCACCTGTTCCTCCTCCTCATCACTGCCTGCCCCACTCATCCCAGTCTCACTCTCGCTCAAGAACGTCTCGGCGAAGAACTTGACCTGCGCGCCAGTCACCGCCAAGATTTTCTTCGTCTCTGCGGCGATGACCAGCACCTCCTCGGTGGTCTTATAGTCCAACGTAGCCAAACCATCAGCGACGTATCTGGCTAATAGCACCTTGGCATCCTCGCACTCCCCCTTGCTCGTATCCACATCCAACAACTTGCACATCGCCTTGATAAAGTCCAACCTCGTCTGCCTCTTGTCCCTGAGCAGCGAATACCACGACTGAAGCAGCGCGACAGGATATCCCGTGGCGGCATCGATGCGATATCCCCTAAGCTCCTGGAGATTGTCCTTGAACAGCTGAACTTGAAAGTCGAAGGAGGTGCGGATGAGCTCCGAATACCGCGACGCGAGGAGGGAGGCGTGTTTGGAAGCAAGGTGCTCGTGAAGCTGAACGGCGCGTGAGGCGAGAAGACGGTCTTCATGAGTCTCGAGCGCGATGAGGGTTGGAACGCATTGCAAGGGGTGGGTGAGGCCCTGGTTGACGACGAATTTGAGGATATCGAAGGCCGGGCGCTGCACAGATGGGCTACGCACGGCACGCGCTGACTCGAGAATTGGCTCAAGGTAGCGCTGCACGAGTACCGAGCTGACGCCAGAGTCGGCATATGTCTCCGTCGTGCCTACGAGCTCCTTAATGTTGATCCCTTTGGAGGCCTCAGAGTTTCGACCCTTCGATCGACGCCCCGTGGCGGCCGCACTAGCCGCAACGGCAGCCTCAGCAGCTGCTCGCTCAGGTGCTCGCTTCTCGCTATCAACCGTCAGGAAATCGAGGATAATACGCAAAAGCATCTCCGTCTCACTGGGCATCTTGGCACCGAAGATGGCATCCATCACCTGCATGCCGTCGTCCTGGATCATGAGCAGTGGCGAGCCTCTGAAGAGGAAGCCGACGTCTCGCAGAGCGTGTGGTGCGTACACGGGACTGCTGTCTCGGATGCTGAGCAGCATCTGGTATACGACCTCGCTGATCGCCTTCGAATTGTCACCCACAGCCGCGTCAATCTCCTCAGCCAGAGCTGGCTTCTCCTTGCGTAGCGAGTCAAAGTCTGCTTTCTCACACAGCAGAGCCGTCTCGCTCATGATCATGCGCGCTTTCCAATCCAAGGGGGCGTTGGACTGCTGAAGGAGCTTGTTGGCCACGGAGCGCAAAGCACGAAGGAGTGCGCCGAAAGTCTTGATGAGCAGAGCATAGTTCTCCGTGTGTGAGCGTACGATGGTCGTGTAGCAGGCGATGAGCTCTTGAAGGGCGGCCATCTGACGAGGAGGGTTGTTGAGCCAGGGACGAATGGTTGACTCGAGCTGGTTGGCGAAAGCGAGAGCCGTCTTTGGCATGAGTGGAAGGCTGACGCGGAAGATTTTGAGGAGGAGCTCGAATACGAGCCCTTCCTCGGCCGTGTTTGGATTGCTCTTAAGGTGAGGTAGGAGCGCTTTTGCCTTGCTGATGGAGAGAACGGCCGGGTTGGTTGAGACAACGAGGTAGACGGTGCGGATGCGGATGAGAGTCAGGGTAGAGTCGACGCCGGTGGCTCCGTCCGTCCCTTCGGCGTCTTCATCGAGCGCGGCGATGATTGAATCGCTGATGAGACGCAGACGATCGACGATCTGCTTCATCTCGGCGTCCGAGCGATCCTTGCCAATGCGGCGGAAAACCTCCTCCAAGGGCGATGGCCTCTCTCGAATAGCCCCGGTGACGCTAACAATGATGGAGACGACATCGTCGACTGAGGCATCTCGGTCGCTCATCTCTGCATCCTTGGACGCCGAGCGCCGCTTGGCGTTGGTGCCATCCTGGTCGCCGACCTTGTGACGACGAGCGGGGCTCATCGCCTCGTTCTCTTGTTGTGCTGATGTCTCCTCGCCAACACGGAGCCAAATGTCGCTCAAGGTCTGCACGGCAATGTCCTGAATCCCAACATCCTCGTCACTGACACAGCGCACCATTCTGACACATGCATCTACCCGCATTCCCTCGGATTCGAGCGTCCGGTAAATGTTGGCCAGCAGCTTGAGCGTACGCTTCCTCACCGCCAAGCCAGCATCGTAGATACGCTCGCGCAGCCTCTCATAGATGTCCTCGATGTCGTCCGGCTGGCCGAGCAGGTACTTGGACAAGATGCTCACGGCCGCCTCTCGAACGCCGGTGCTCTCGTCTGAAAGGCGCGTCTCAACGGCTTCGCGTACGTACATCTCGCTGAGCAGGCTCGAGTCGACCGCATAGATGGCACTGAGCCCGCGCAGTGCTTTGGTGCGATTGCCAACAACTGGGCTGTCCAGTGAGCTGACGAGCAGCTCGCGCATGAAGTCAAAGGTGACAGCAAAGGACGTCGTGTGGACGAGCTGCTCTGAGATGGCCGCGACCGTATCGTAGCTGTCCGCAGACCTTGCGTCGAAGACATGCGCAGCGTTGCTCTCCTTGAGCTTGGCTGCGTGCTTGGAGACGAGGAGCAGCGCCTGGTGCAATTCGGAGAGGAAGAGCTCAATGATAGGAACTTCCGCTCGAGCATCCTCGTCCTGAGCTTCGCGAGCGATGTCTAATGTTGCAGAGGTGCGGACGAGCGAGGCGGAGAGCTCGCTGCCCCACTGCGAGACGAGGAAGTGACTCGCGCTCAGGCTGGCTTGGTCGTCAATCTCGGCGGCGAGGAGGTGATTGAGCACAGAGAGGTAGGCATCGTTCAGATCTCCGAGACCTCCAGAGTCGCGCTCTCGCTCGAGTAGCGACAGGGAGTGCGGCGTGGCGCGAGCACCGTGAGCCTGGCTCTGGAGTGTTGGGCGGAGCGTGTCGACCTTGAGCTGGCTGCCGCGCAGGTGAGCAGCGATCGTACCTGTGTGCTCGAGCGCCAGTCCACGAGCATCGGGGGAAGTCTTGCTGTCCTCGAGCGCGTTACTGAAACTACGGCAGAAACTCGAAAGAAGCAAGATCGAGGCAGGCCACTCGGGAAGGAAGACCGTCGTAAGCAGGTCGCTCACGAGGTTCTCGATGACCGAAGCGTAGCTGAAGTCGGTTGAGCTCTTGACAACCTTAGCTTGAGAAACTTTGCCCATGAGGAACGTTGCGATCGCCCTGGAAGCCTGCATTGGACCCTCGAGCGCCTTGCGCGAGAATGCCAGATCGTAGTCGCTGCGAGCCGCCGACGAACCAGAAGGAGAGCTTCTTGTCTCCTCCTCTTCCGCCTCGTGGGCAGCCTCTTCTTCGCGCTGCCTTGCTGCCATTGCCACCTCGAGGGCAGCATCGGCCCCTACTGCACTGCCATCTTTTGAAGGCGACACACGGTCGCCGTCGGCCGTGGTCTGCACAAGCTGAAGAAGCAGGGCAGTGATGGAATTGATGGACTTGCCATTCCGCAGGCTGTGGTGACGACGATTCTTCTTCATGTCCGGCAATCTGGTGAGCGAAGTGAGGAGCTCTTCTATGATCCATTGTCGCTGATCCGGATGGCGTGCAAAGACATTGCGCAACAAATTGAGAGCAGGAAGACGCAGCGATTTCATGGCTACACCGCCCGTCATGCCTGGCGCCAGCGTCTCCATCGCCTTACGGCCTCGAGCGTTGGCCTTGGCTGCCTCAGACGTCCCGGTGAGCATATCGGGCTCGATTGCGAAGAAGGGTCCCATGCCTGCGTAGATTGCACCGAGAATGATAGACTCGGAGAGGGAGATCGAGGGCTTCTGGACCAGCTTTTGGGCATGTGCCATGGCTGAGCAGCTCTGACGAAAGATACTGGCCAGGTACTCGCCACAGCCACGAAAGATGCCACTTGGGTCGGATGACTGCTCCGCTGTGGACGACTGTGGGTTCTTCTTGGACGGGCGACCTCGCTTTGCCTTGGTGCTTGGTGCCACGGCCTCGACGAGAGCCTCAAGGAGAGGATTCGAAGAAATCGATCCAATGTTGGCGCAAGCCTCTACGAAGGGGTAGACTGCTTGTTCCAGGGCAGAGCGCAAGAGGTCGAAGCATGGCCGGACGAGGTCTTCTGAAATGAGGTTGCGGTCAATGTGGTCAACAGTGAGGAGCGAAAGAGTGCACTCGACGCCCATCAAGCTCGTCGCCACTCGTGAGAGCTGCTCGCCCATCTGCTCGTGCTCTTGTTGCGTATTAGTGGGCGCGCTCGAGGCGTTGATGGACGCTTTGTGCTTGCCCTTACTCTTTGGTCGCCCGGGTTTGCGCTTGGAGGGCAGATCATTGACCTCATCTTCTCGCTCGGCGTCGCTGTGTACCTCGTCTTCTTCAGCTCCATCCTCTTGCTCCCCTTCATCTTCGTCCATTTGCTCATCTTCTTCGTCCTGACTACGGACACGACGGGCTCGTGAAGGCGTCGTTGCACTGTTACTGCTCTGAGATCGACGTCGGCGAAGGTCGGGCTTCTTCGGGCTTGGAGTATGGGCTTCGATGCCGAGGGAAGAGGGAAAAGGGTTGACGCCTTCGCCGACCTTGAGAGTCTGGCTCAGGATGCGTGTCAATTTTTGTAGCTCGGATGTTTCGATGTCCACGATGCTCGAGGGCTCTGCACGCGGAGCTTGACCCTCTTCTTCGCCTTGAGCAGCGATGCTTTGAGGCGCTGCAGCCGCCTTGCGTGCAATTGAACCGTTCGATGCGCAGATGCGGATGAGGCGACTGAGATGCTGGAGCTTTGAGGGCTTAATGACTGCGATGCCGTCGACGAGCACAAAAAAGTCTTCGGCCGGTGATTGCAGCTCTTCACCCTCTCCGTCCCGGTCAGGCAGGGAAGCCTCCGCCTCAAAGAGATCTTCAATGAAATCGAGCAGACGGCGAATGGGCGGGGCCCTGCTGGCATTTTTGATGATGCTCGTGCTCAATCTTGGCTTCGGAGCTGCGGCCACTCCGGCTGCATTGGGCGTTTGCAGCGCCTCGGGCTGTTGGCTCTTTCTGCGCTCCATGAGGAAGCTGAAACCGTCGTCATCATCGCTGCGATCGTCCCTGACCTCGTCTGCCTCTCGCTCCCACTCCTCAAGCGAGTCCGACTCGTACCCCGCAGGCAAAGCCAGGCGCAAGCTTGAGGTGAAGGTCGTGGCGCAATGCTGAACGCGATCCTTTTGCTGCTTCTTTGGGCTCACTTCCTTCTTCGGCTTCGTCTTTGTCTTCTTGCCTGACTTGCTCGAACCTCGCTCATGCTCCTCGTCGACGACAAGTGCAGTGGGCGATGACGTGGACAGAACAGCCTCTGCCTCCGTAGCGCTTCCGACTGGGCTGTCGTCTGCTATGGCCAAGTTTAGCTTGCGACCGCCGCCGATGGGACTCTTTGCGGATGAAGACGCATAGAAGTTTGTCGCCTTGATCGGCGATGGTCCATCAGTACTCACTCTGCCATGCTTTCGCTGCTCTCCTTTGCTGCGCTTCTTGCGCAGCATCTTAGACGCGCGAAGATCTTGCGAGGCGGACGACGATGATGCTTCCATCTCCTGCTCGTGCTCCGACTCGCTCATAGCCTCTGCTCTGCGTTTAATCTGCGTAGTTCGGAGCGAGTCACCCATGGCGATCTCCAGGCCCGACTGAGAGCGTGACTGCGAGGAAGCGGCTTGCGAGCCAGCTCTGCCCAAAGTTGGGCTCATCTCCCTGCGGTGGCGCTTAGCAGCCTTGGCTGGTGAGATGAGGTTCAGAGGGTCGGGTGACTCTGGCCCGCTACGAGCGCTTGCCGGGCTTTGAAAGGTGGCTGCTTGGCGTGCCTTGGGAGTGATGTTGCCGCCAGAATACGATGGCTTCATGGACGAAGGTGGTGGCTGAATTGGAGTTGTTCCAACGCCGCTCTGCGTGCGCGATCGTGAGGGTCCAGCTACTGTCCCCTCCGGCTGGCTTGCGCTCGTCAAGGAGGTGCGCGGCCGCTTCTGCGGGCTGGGAGTGGCTGGACCGCTGAGAGCGGGCGAAGGAGCCCGAGGTGGGAGCCGCTGGCTGCTGCTGGAGGACGGCGTGCGCACAGCACCGTCGATTGAAGGGCGACCATTGGCATGCAGCCGAAGAGGCTGAGAGCCGCTCTGCGATGGCACACGATGGCGTTGTTGCTGCGAGTCGATACGATGGTGATTGTTCAAGTTTGGGCTTGATGGTACATGAGTACGCAATGGGTCGCTGTGGGTCGAGCTGGCCGGGAGAGGTTGTCTTTTGGAGGGCTGACTCGGCGGCGTGGTCGTGAAGTTCAACGGACCCGTCTGGGACACTGAGCGTTGTTGGGCGTGCTTTTGAGAGTGCGATCGCTGCTGCCCCTGACTGTACGATAGCTTTCGGCTGGCACCCTGCGACGGTATGAGAGACGGCGGTCTGCGAGAGGACGCATTCAATCAGTGGTGTTCTAGGCTGACGATGGTTTTCTCGCATTTCGTGCTCACCTATTGGCATTTTGGCTCAGCGATCTGGCTGGCTGGCTGCCGGAGGCATCAAACCTGGCGACCATCTCGGAGACCTTGGAACCATGACTTTGATTTGCTCGCTGGATGGCTCCAATCTCAGAAGACGACATGGACTTGCGCTTCAGCGCGTCACCGGATGGCATCCTCGGCCCAGCGTATCGCGGCTTGGCGTGGAAGTCGATTTGAGGCCCCGAGGCTGACCTCGCGAAAGGGCTATTCAGGTATGGGGGTATGCCGGGAGACTGATGTAGAGCTATATCTCCTTGTGTCAGAAAAGGAGGCAGCCGTCTGTTGGACTGCTGCGTTGACTGTGATGATTCGGCGTGGCCGTCCATGTCCTTCCTTGTATGCTCGTCTAGCCTCGTCGATGAGGGCGCGAAGAGGATGCGCTAGCCGTGATGCTGCAGAGGTAATCTCGACGAACGATCCGTTGTGGGATCTTTGAGCGTGCAGCTCGCCTCTGTGTCTGACTGCTATCAGTGGCCCTGATCACCAGTCTGAACAGATGTGGAAAGAGATGAGGAGCAAGGCCACAAAGCAACGATCACATCGACTCGGACAGGACGGACAGCGTCGCGCCTCTTCTGGCCCGCCCATTAGAGAGCCGCGTCGCGGGTCAATGCTCCTTCCGCCCTTGATCTGCCACGTGGTTGACGTGTGTGCATCTCGGCCTGCTGCCGTCAGCCGTTGGCCCGAGCATCTCCGTTGCCCAATCACCATATCCAAGAAGGAGTAGTCTAGAGTACATTGCGGCTCCACGACAGCCTCACTCTCATGTGATGGCCTCGTTCCTGGGTTCGACAGCGTATAGAGGGGCTTCACTGCTCCAGGGCTCCTCGCCTTTCCGATCCACCGCCTACACCTGCTCCAGCGCCTCTCAGCATCGATACCCATCAAATTCCCAGCAACGCTTAGCCTCAAGTTCTGCATCGTCTTCATCAGCATCTCCTCTTTCCTTTCCATCACACCTCTCAAACCCATCGCCATACGACATCTTCCATCTGCCACGCTCCTCACAGCCCCATGAGGTTAAGTCGCGCTACTACGACCTAGTCAAAACGCTCCACCCTGACCGACGGCTGGCGAGGCAGCGAAGTGGCAGGCAGTCACGAGATCAACATAGCAGTGTCCATGACCGCAAGGGCAAGCTGAAGGCCTCGACGTTTTCGGCGGCGCTGAGTGAGGAGGAACGCGCCAAGGAAGAGTTTCGCCTGGTAGTGAAAGCGTACCAGCTTCTCTCCGATCGAGACAAGCGGGCGAGGTACGACCGCCTAGGTGTTGGATGGGACGGCTCCTCCTCCTCTGCTTCCTCGTCAAGCAATCCTTGGGGGGCGTCTGACGCAGAATGGATGGAGCTTCGCCGTCGAGCGAATGCAGCAGGCTGGCCAACGGGCAATCCTAGCGGCGGAGCCTTTCACGGCTGGAATAGTCAGCAAGGCCACGATACGTACGGTTGGCAGCGCTATGCCCAAGCCAGTTCAGACTTCTATGCCCGCTCGTCCGGGCCGAGACCATCACCACACGGCTCCTCCTTTTCCTTCGACCCGAACTTCACTCCTCCTCGCGCCCAACCACGGTACGCCTCTAACAAGCGTTTCATCAGCATCGTTGCGCTAGTGACCTGGACGTTGGCGCTTTTTCAGTTCCACAGACTGAGCAATCAATCTGCTGCGGCGGTCACGATGGCGGACAAGCGGCATTTGGACGCGGTGAGGAATTTGGATGAGGCGAGGGTGCAGGCCAAGAGCGCAGAGGGAAGGCAGAGGCTGGAGGCTTTACGGAGACGGGCGAGGGAGGAGAGGGTGGTGAAAGAGATTGGGGATGGGAGCGCCATGCAGAGTACTCCGAGGCCGCCAATGCTACCAGCCCCGTCGTCAGGCGCTGCCGAAGAAAATCCGTGGGGCGTAGGTCATGGCGGGCCTAGTGGCAGGGCGCAGCATGATGACAAAAGAAGGGCGGCTGAGGCGAGAACTGGTGCTGGTGCTAGTGTCTAGATGAGCCACAAGAACAATCGCATATGCGGCATCCATCCCACAGAAGATGGCTTTGTTGGTTTCGTGTGATCGTGCTCTTGGTCATTTTCGGGCCTTCACATGCGCCGGCGTTCAATTGAGCCGGTGGAACCGGAAGTCGCGCTCGCTCGCTTGGGCCACTCGCTTTTGCTTTCCTAACACTTCATCCTCAACGACGACGACGATGTCCTTCTCGCTCAAGGGTAAGAAGGACGACAGCGAGCGGTGGATAAGCCATTCTTGCTGACACTTTGGGGAGCAACTCGATGACTGTCCAGGCAGAACGGCCTTTATGTGAGCTTACGAGAAGCTCTTGTTGCGAAACGCCATTTGCTGACACGACTCCTCTCCCGTTCTCAACTTCGCAGCACGGGCGCGAGTAGAGGTATTGGCCTCGAAATTGCGAAGGCATTAGCCAAAAGGGGCGCCAATGTCGCCGTAGCCGCGAAAAGGTGAGCAAGACTGGGCCGCAATTGAGTCGTAACGGTGCCTTGAGCTCATTCCCTCCTTCGCCCGAAACGCACAGCGCCGAGCCTCATCCCAAGGTCGGTTGAAGCAAGGACCTTTCCTGGCTCCAACATTCGCTGACGTGCTCGCCCTTCACACTCGCCTTGTCCGCAGCTCCCCGGCACGATCCACACAGCGGTCGAGGAGGTCAATCAGATTGGTGAAGAGACGGGTTCAGGCGCCAAGGGGCTGGCGATACAGCTCGATGTCCGAGATGCAAAGGCTGTTGAGGACGCCATCGAGCAGACGGTGGGCAAGTTCGGGCATCTGGATTATGCGGTGAACAATGTGCGTGTGCAAGCCCATGACCGCCGCTTTGGCCAACGTCGTCTGACCCCTTCGCGCCGCACGCAGGCCTCAGCCATTAACATGAAATCTACAGTCGAGGCCTCTCCCAAGGCTCTGGACTTGATGCTGTCCATCAATGCCCGCGGCACATGGCTCGTCTCGCGCTACGCCCTCCCCCACCTCCTCAATTCTAACGGCGCGAACCGCAATCCTCACATCCTCACCCTGGGTCCGCCCCTTACTCACGATACATTCACCACCAACTCCAGTACCGGCTGCTGGCCCGAACAGTTCGCCGCAACGAAATCAGCCTACACCCTCGCCAAGGGTGGTATGGCTCTCGTATCTCTCGGCCTCTCTGCCGAGCTCCAAGGAAAAGTTGGGGTCAACTCGCTCTGGCCTTACACCCTCATTGGCACAAGCGCCATGAAGGTAGTAAGCCCAAACGCGGACGTAGAGGAGAAGAGGTGGCGCTCTCCGGAGATTGTGGGCGAGGCTGCAGCGAGGATGATGGAGGAGGACGGGAGGACATTCAATGGCCAGTGGATCGTTGACGAGCTTTGGTTGAGACGGAAGCATGGGTTTACTGATGAGCAGATCAGGCAGTATTCGTTGGGTGGGCCGGATGTCAAGATGGAGGACCTTGCGCTGGATCTCTGGATCAGCAAAAGTTTGCAGGAGGATGTGGCCAAGGCCAGAAGGGGCGACTAGCACGCGAGACGCGGCGGTGGGTACGGCGTAGGGCAGACAACGTAGGGCTCGTGCTGCTCAGCCGGTCATTCCCTTTCGCTCTTCTTCACGCAGTGCTTGCTCGAGATGTATCATTCAGATTCGTTCGAAACTCTATATTGTAGCTCTGTGTGACAAGATGAGAAAGAGTCGGAGCGCGGACAGGGGGAGGGAATACACATCGCCGTCGTTATAGTCGTAAGAGCTGCTTGCTTCTGCTTTCGTCGAGCCTTGGAGGACACCACTCCTCCGAAGGGTACCACGAGTGCAATCGCGAGCGAGCCGGTTGTTGACGAGGCGAGTGAGAGAGAGGGAGAGGGGATGAAGGGATCGGAAACCGTAGCACGTGTGTGAGGGGAGTAGCGATGGCGATGGTAGAGCGAGCGTGCTGATGCTGAGTAGACGCGAAGGGTTACCAGCCCTTTACGAGACCATCTCTTCCTCAGCTGCTTCTCCTGACCCATCGTGGTTGCTGCTCTCCTGCAATCTATGCCAAGCGGTGCGCGATGGCAACAGCATTGACGTCCGCGTGCGAGATAGAGACGAGGAACTTGGCTCCCTTAGGCGCAGCAGCGGCTGCCTCACCCGCAAGCTGGACACGGGGTCCCTCGGGCGAGGCGAGGATCTCAATGTCCTTCATGGGGGCGGCGCTTCCCTTGCTGGAGACGCCGAGGCTCTTGAAGACGGCCTCCTTAGCGGCGAAGCGGCCAGTGAACGAGGCGCGAGCGTCAGGCTGCGAGCGGCAGTAATCAACTTCGGCCGCAGTGAAGTTGCGAGCGATGAAGGTCTCGTTGTCGGCAGGGAAGGAGGCAACGTCCTCAATGTCGATGCCAATCCCTGCGGCCGAGCCGAGCGAGGCTTGCAGCGTGGCCTCCTGAGCAGCACTGGCGCTCGACTTTGCGGGCTTGGCCTGAATGGCGACCTTCGCGGGCGGGGCGGCGAAGGGTGCAACGAATTTCCAGGTGTTGCCCACGCGCGTGGCACGAGCATTCGTGTTGAGGAGCACGGCATCCTCGTCCTCGACGGAGAAAGGGGGCTCGGGCTTGACACGGACGAGGTCGTTGTTGGTGAAGGCGGAGTGCATCCTCGAGTAAGTAAGGGCCTGGCGACCGCGACGGGCCGTCCTGTACTTGGCAAAGGATTCCTCCGAAAGGCGCGCGAGGAGGTGCGAAGGGTGGAGCGTGAGGATAATGCCTCCGACTTGACCGAAACCGAAGGACGTAAGGAGGGTAGCGTTGAGGTCCTCAGGTGTGCGCTGGATCGAGGCAGAGGGGTATAGGAGGTTCGTGTACTGCTTGAGCTCGGGTGAGATGTCGTCGGCGTTGCGATTGCCTGCGACCGTAGAGGTATGGAGCATCTGCAGGCAGCCATTGAAGGCCCAGGCGGCGGCACCACCCTTGCTGTGGCCGAGGACGGACTTTTGGGCCGAGATGGGGAGCGCATTGTAGGGGGTGCGGCCCATCTGCTCGAGCATCGTGTGGTAGCAGTGCGATTCGTTCTTGTCATTGGCCTTGGTGCTGGTACCGTGAATGGAAGCAGCGCCAATGTCGTCGGCCGTGAGACCCCACTGAGCCAGAGTAGCCTGCAGCTTGGACGCGGACGTCATGACACCGCGACCAGGAGCAGGGATGGAGCGACCGGCCTTGTCGGTGTGTGTGCTGGCGTGGGCAACGACGCCCTGGATGGGGGCGCCGAGCTTGATGGCCATAGCTGCGGACATGAGAACCTGGACACCACCTCCCTGCGACTCCATGAAGCCGGCACGAGTGGTAGTGGTGGGACGAGACATCTCCGAGGGCTCACGACCAGCCTTGATCTCCTCTTGGGCGTTGGAGGTGGCCTGCATGAGCGAGAACTCCATCGAGCCTTCCTCGCTGAAGTCGTCGACACCACCAGCGAGCATGACTTGTGCCTTGCCGGTGCGGATGGCGTCCGAGGCAACGGTGATGGACTGCAGACCCGTAGCGCAAGCACCGACGGTGGGCGTGATGGGGCCAGAGGCCGAGAGCAGGAGCAAATTGATCCAAGCAGCGGGCACATTGATGAAGGACTCCTGCAGGACGTCCTTGGCCGGGTCCTTCTCAGCGCGACGCTCAGCAAAGATGGCCTGGAGGGACTGCATGCCACCCATGCCCGAACCGATGGCATTGCCGACCATGGATGGGTGCATGTGCTCATAGAGTTCGTAGGGGTCGCTGATACCGGACATGATGAGGGCCTCGGAGGCGCAGACAATCATCCAAAGACCGATGCGGTCGATGTTCTTGGCAAGCTCCTCGGGCACACCGTATCGAGTGGCTACCCAGCCCGTTGGCATCTGGCCGGCGCAGGTACGGCTAAAGACGATCGACTTGGGCACGAGGACGCGAGCGCCCTTCTTGATCTGGACGACCCAGCTGCCAGCCTCGTTCTGCCACATGTCGACGCCCTTTTCGCCATGCTCGTTGAGGAACTTGAGAGCCTCCTCCTCAGTCGCCTCAAAGGCGGGCATGTCCTCAGTGAGCTCGATCTCTTGGGTGTAGCCCTTCTTGTGAGGGTCGTAGCCCTTGAAGAGCGAAGGGTTGATGAGGCGAACACCGGTGTGGGCGAGAATCTCTTGCTCGTACTTTTGCTTCATCTCGCGGTCCTCGACGGGCTCACCAGTGGCGGCGTCGACCCAGCCAACGTACTGGTTGCCGGTCTTGAGCGGGCCGTTGTGGTGCTTGATCATGCCCATGATCCAGGCGAGCTCGATAGTGGCCTCGATAGTGAGGGTACCGTACGCCTCGAACTGCCAGCGAGAGCGAGTCGAGCCGAAGGGCGACACCTCGGCGAAACCCGTGACGACGATGGTCTCCTCAAGCTCAGCCTCAGTGAGCTCAGACTGGAGCTTAGCAATCTTCCTGTGCTGCTCGAGCGTCCACTTGTCAAAGGGATGCTCGAAGCGGAAGTGCGAGCGGGGCTCGACCTTGACCGTCTGGTGAAGAGCCTCGGCTGCGGCGCCATTGACGACCTTGAAGTCAGCGGACGAGTCGAGGGCGATGGCACGACGCTTAGCGGCCTCGTCTTGGATGCTCTTGCGGATCTTGCCAGTAGCCTCAGAGAGGTTGGGGATGCTACCGAAGCCGCCCGTGAGATCGGCGTGGATGGGCTCGACGGTAGCTTGAGCGAACATGGCGGGGCTGAGGAGACCAAGGATGGAGAAGGCCATCTCGCTGCACGAGTAGGTACGCATGCCGAGCCTCTCAACCTCTTGAGCGACGATGTTGTTGGCATCCATGAGGGTGGTTCGAGTCCATCCAATGATGGTGCCGACAATGGAGAGATAGTCGGACCAGCCCTCGCTTGCCCAACGGTTGGCGAGCGTTGTGAGACCGACCTTGCTCTCGGAGTAGGTGCCGTCGAAGCCCATCTGACCCGAGTTGGGGGAGAGGGGGACAAGACAGAGCGTAGGGCGGGTGGTGATGCCCCTCTTAGCCTTGATGGCCTTGATTGCTCCAAGGAGGCGGAGGACATTCATCATGAGAGCGCGGTGGGCAAGCTCCGACTTGTCGCCGAGCTCAGAGATGTCCATTCCCTTCTCTGGGATGGCGGCGAAGGGAATGCAGACGTCGAGGTCGAGATGAAGTGTCGAGTAGATGTAGTCGACGAGAGCCTCAACGTCGGACTTGGACGCGGCGTTGAAGGGCACGACGGTGAGTGTGGATCCACGTGCGCCGACCTTTTGGTAGATGCTCTGATAGAAGTCGACCGTCTTGCGAGAGTAGCTCGACGTGGTGACGACACAGCGAGCGCCACCGGCAAGTAGACCCTTGAGAACCTCGACTGCAATGGAGCCACGGCCAGCACCGGTGATGAGCACGTTGCGCCCCTCGAAGGTCATGCCCTCGCTGGCGAAGTCCTCAAGCACCGAGAAGTAGACGCTGGTGAGCTTCTGAGACGTTTGCCAGACACCGCCGACCTGACGCTTGATCGAGAGCAGGGGCTGTCGAGCATCCGAGGCTGGTGCAGCGTCGAAGGAGGTAGGTCGTTGTGCGTTGGAGCTCGTACGGCGGTTGCGGCGGGCACCAGTCAGGCGGCCAGCACTTGGAGGCTGAAGCTGCTGGCGAGGTTGGCCAAGGGCGCGAGCCACTTCGTTGTACAGACCCTTGACAGTGCTCTTGTTGAGCTTGCTGACGGCGGGCTCGTTGCGGACAAGGGAGTACAGGCGCTTGGCGTTCTCAGCGGCAAGGGCCAAGTCGATTTGATGGCCGCTGGGGCGAGTGCCCTGAGCTTGCTCCTTGACGAAGCCCTCCATTGCCTTGCGCACGCCCTCACGCTTGACTTCACGGAAGACGATGTTGCCCTTTGCGTCGATCTCCGTCTTCGGTGCAGTGCAGGCAAAGACCTCCTTGAAGCGGGGAGGCGAATTCATGACTTCCTTGCAGTTTTCGATGAGTTGCTGTCCAAACTCCTTGGCAAGCTCGTGCGTGGGGCCCTTGGAGGCGTCGACGCGATCAATGGTGTACTGCATCAGCTCGAGAAGAGCAGGACCGTCGACGCGGCCAAAGAGTGACAAGCAGCGAGCGGAAATTTCGCGGTCGACGGACTTGAGACGTCCGTAGATGATGTCGTAGTACATGAGCATGGCATCTTGACGAGACCAGTTCCAAGACGACGAGAAGTTGCGAGCCTTGGCAGCGGAGAACTTTGGCAGGATACCATCGAGATAGGCGTCACCGTGCTCCGTCTTGATGACGTCGAGGCGGTCAGTGAGGGCCTGGAGCTCAGCAGCGACGGCATCGGCACGTCGTCCATCGGTGCGACGGTCCTTGCCCAGGAAGCGCTCGAGCGTCTCGATCTGGCGCATGGCATGGATGTTGTGACGGCCCTCGATCTTCTCGAGCTCCTCAGAGCTGATTGTCGCGCCACCACCGCCGCCTCCGCCACCAGAGCCGCCGCCGCCCTGGCTGAGGCTGATGCCGGCCTGCGAAGCGTACGAGGCAACGGCTGCGTCTAGGAAGGCCTTGGCCTCAGCCTCGGACCCAAGACGCTTGGCGGGCTCAGTCGTGATGCAGACAAGTAGCACGCCGTCGGTGCGGCCAGCGCCGAGACCCCAGCCCTTTTGCAGGTGGCTCTTGACGGAGGTGAGGTTGAAGCCTCCGGGCATCTTGGAGTTGATGAGCTTGGTCACCAGGCCAGAGGTGTGCTTGCCAAGAGTGCCAGAGTACCCAGTGTTGAGCGCTGCTCCGAGCTCCTCGAGGGGCAGCTCTTCGCCACGGTCGGGAAGACCGGCGGGGAACTCGAGCTGAAGGTCACCGACGAGCTCGTTGGAGAGAGTGGACTTGCCGCCAGTCATGTCCTTGATGGCCTTGGAAAGCGGAATCTCCGCGATGGGCTTCTTGAGCTTCTGAGCAAGGATGGCTCGCACCGTGTCGGTAGCCTTGAGGGGCTCGTCCGGCACTTCAGCAGCAGCACCACCACCTGAGCTGGGAGCAGGAGCGGCGGGAGCCGGGGCAGCAGCTGCGGGGGCCGGGGCTGCGGCTGCTGGGGCAGGAGTGGAAGCAGGTGCGGGAACAGCCTCTTCGACGATCTCCTCGTCGGCAAAAGCGTAGTAGATGGCTTCCTTGTCCTTGGCTGAGCTGAGGAAGACACGACGCTTGCCACGGGCTTGATCGGCAGCGGCGTACTTGAGCTTGTGCGTGCGCTCTGCCATGCCCTTGAGGGTGGGCGAAGGGCCAAACTCGACGAGGCGGTCGATGTTGTAGGGCTCGGAGAAGAAGACGTCTTGAGTCTCGATCCACCTGACGGGGGAGGCGAATTGGTAGGCCAAAAGCTCAATGACGAGGGTCGTTGTGAGGCGCTGAAGGTTCTCTGGCTTGCCCCATCCTTCCTTCTCCCAGTCGCGGAGGACACGAGAGAGGCGTGCGCTGTTGGACGTGTTGTAGACGAGCTCAACCCACTCTCGGTCGGTGCGGAATGGCTGGGCGACAAGGTTGGGCACGTAGCGGCCAATGAGGGTGCTAGGCTTGATGTTGCGCCAATTGAGCCTGAGAAGGCGGACAAGGGAGATGGAGAGGTCAGCGGCGAAGGGAGCAGGCTGGTATAGGCGGTGGCACGCACTTCTTGGACAGGTAGTTGCGGAAGGGACCGACACCGCCCATGAGGTAGCGTGAGTGGAAGGGCACGTCGATGCCCGGCAGAGGGATGGTGCAGAATCCACGAGCAAGCTCGATGCGGCCGCCCTGGTTGGTCTGGTCTTCGAGAGCAGCGGCGTAATGGCCCTTGACAATTTCGCTGAGATGCTCGCGTAGCTGAGCCTCGTCCATGGTCTGGGCCAGAGCCTTGACGTCGACCTTCTTGACCTTGAGCCAGTTCAGAGTCTGCGTCAGAGTGTGAAGCGAGATGAGCTCGCCGGCGAGGACAAGTTGGGTGGTAGCGACGTTCCAGTTGACCTGCGCGTGTGTAGCAGTGAGAAGGTGGGAATGGTCAGTGAATGCGTGCGTCACATGATGGACGGAGGAGATGCTCAGCTACTCACGATTTGGAGAAGACGACCACTCTCTGCCTCGATGGCATTGACAATCTCCTGAAGGTGGGCATCACTGAGACCTACTCGTGCGGGCGAGCAAGCCATCATACCGTAGTTGGATCGACCGAGCTCGTCGCGCTGAGTGTGGAGGCGACAGATAGGCAGTCAGCATGAGACATCGCTTTGTGTGGCGGCCCGCTCGCTTGCTCACCTTGACAGCCCTACCCATGACTAGACCACGGTAGAAGACGGTGTCGACGAGGTCGCAGACGCTGAGGCCTGTGAGCGAGGAAGGGGAGAAGGGGGTGGAGCGTAAGTAAGGGAGCTCAGCCGTAATGCGTGCGGCTCAGCGTAAGAGTGTGCTACTCACACTTGGCGACAGAGGCGAGGGCCGAGTATTCTCCGAGCGAGTGGCCACCGAAGCTGGTGGGGGTGCAAAGTGTGGGCGGCTCAACGTCAGCGTATCAGTCACGAACGATTTGAGAGGCACCGCACGCTCACCTTGCTGAAGGGTCGACCATGCCCTTGCGTTGAAGATCCTGGAAGGCGGCGAGCTCCATGAGGACCAAGGCGGCTTGAGTGAAGGACGTCTGGTTGAGGACACCATTCTAGTAGAGCAACAAGCATGCGTAGCGAGCGGATGGGCAGAGGCAATGGTGTGTCAGTGCGGATGCTCCTCGCCCACATCGCCACCACCGCCGCCAGGCAGCAGCAGCGAGTGGACGAGCGTAGAGCGATGAGAGAGGTCAGTCATCGTCGTAGAGAATGTGAGTGGGTCAGTAGCAGCGGCGTTGGTAAGGAGGTTAGCTTAGGGAGGGAGGTGTTGGTCAGCATAGCAGGTGGAGAGAGGAACAAGAGATCAGTGTGGGGTTGGAAAGGTGAGGTGGGATTGCGGCTGAGGTGCTGTTGCGACTGATGAGAGGAGAGGGCGAGGCCAGCTGATGGTAATGGGAGCGTGATGAGGGCTAGCTCTACTAGCTAAGGTGGGATGGCGTCGAGCAGGGCGGGTTAGAGATGGAGATGGCGGACGATGGTCAAGAAGCAAAGCGCCACACGCCGGGTTGGTTGGCTGGTTGATTGGTTGGTTGCTGCTTGCATCCCTTCTCGCCGGCCACACAAGCTTCATCCCACGACAAAAGGTGGGACGCGGCTTGACCTCGATGGCGGGCCGAAAGCGTCTAGTCTGTCGATTCCTCTCCGTGTACTCCACTCGCCTGTGTAACCCCAACATCAAAAGGCGTCCAAAATTCGCCTGCGCCTCAGTCCGTCCCTCGGTCGGCGAGACGACGCGGCAGGGCAGACGGCCCGCCTGCCTGCTGAGTTGGGTCGATGGGTCCGTCCTGGGGGTGGGGCGTTCGACAAACTCCCAGCCCGCCGTCCAACACGGCGGAGCAAGCCACGACGGAGACGGCTCGGGCGGACCAACGAATCTTTGGGCGGCGTCGAGGGAGCCCTGGCTCAGCTCAATAATTACCTTGCCTCCGTTACCACCACTACCTACAACCACCACCCGGCTCGCCCGTCTCGTTGTGCTTCTCCCAAACCTTTCGTTGACGACGTCAGCCCTCACCAAGCTGCTTCACCAACAAAGACCACCGGCACGACCACACCACACCTCCTCCACCCTCACCAACACCACCCTCACACACGCCTTGATCACGACAATCACTGCCACTTGAGAGCCTCACCACCTCCCAAGCCGCAAACACCGTATCAAACCACTCGTCACCTCAGCACGCACACTAGCAGCCTCACCACCTGCCTGTTGTCGTCATCCCCATCACCACCACACCGCCGCCTCGACACCTTAACATAGAGTTCTCCGCCCCCGATATGTCAGCCTCACACACCACGTCGTCCGGCTACGTCGACATTGGAACGCCTGGCAGCAACGCCTCTGGCACGTCGTCTGACCTTCTCGTGTCCGAGTCGGTCCGCCCCATTATCATCTCTAGCTCCTCTCAGGCCGGTGCCACGTTTGTGCGCATCCCCGTCCCCTTTGAGCCCACGGGCGCTTGGGTGGCCGCCGAGGTTATCCGTGACGAGTTTGCTCGTCACCTCGCCAAGAACAAGCACGAGGATGCTTCCATCAATGTAGAGCAAGAGCAGCAGGCCGCTGAAGACGCCGCTGAGGGAGCCGAAGTCGACACGGCAAAGGCAGCCGCTGCCTCTCAGGGAGCTCGCATCGTGCTTCTCTCTAAGTTCTTGGGCTTCCTCGCTCACAAGCTTCGCGCCTCCGACTCGATGCCTGCCCACGAGATCGAAGTCCTCTTCAGGGCTTGGTGCCAATTCCAAGTCGACTTTCTAGGTGGCGCCAACGACGTGCATGGCCTCGTCAATTCACCCGCCGTCGACGTTGAGCAGCGTGCCACCGTCCTTCGTAGCTACTTTGAGACCTTCAGCATCCTCTCAAAGGCTGGCCGCCTCGACGACAAGGCTCTCAAGGTCCCTCAGCTCTTCAACCTCATCGAGCAGAACAAGGCTCAGGCCTTTGCCATCTTCGGTGGCCAAGGCAACAATGAGGTGAGCGCGCGAACCTGTCCACAAAGACTAAGCCTCCGAATACTGAGACGCTCCTCCCCCCTTCGCGGCCGCACAGGTTTACTTCAATGAGCTCCAAGTCCTCTTCGACACCTATCGTCCCCTTGTCGAGGATCTCCTGCACAAGAGCAGCGTTTCCCTCTCTGCCCTCGCCGACGAGGCAGTCACCATTGGCGGCTTCTCCAACTTCTATGCCCATGGCCTCGATGTGCTGTCTTGGCTTCAGCACCCCGAAACTCGCCCCCCTGTCGAGTACCTCGCCAGCGTGCCCTTGAGCTTGCCGCTCATCGGTCTCACCCAGCTCACCCAGTACCTCGTCTCTTGCCGTGCCTCTGGGCTCCAGCCCGGTGAGATGCGGGAGCGCCTCTCTGGCGGCTCTACGGGTCACTCTCAAGGCATCATCTCGGCTGTCGTTGTAGCCGCATCCACCTCGGTCGACAGCTTCTACACCAACGTGCTCAAGGCTCTCGGCCTCCTTTTCCACATCGGCAAGCGTGGTCAAGAGGCCTTCCCCATTCGCTCCCTTGAGCCGGCTCTCGTTGCCGATGCCGTCGACGGTGGAGAAGGTGAGCCCACGCCCATGCTCAGCGTCACTGGCTTGACCCAGGAGGCACTCGAGGCCAACATCAAGAAGACCAATGCCCACCTCGCTACCGACGAGCAGGTTGGCATCTCTCTGTTCAACTCTCGACGCAACTTTGTAGTCACGGGACCTCCTCGCTCCCTCTTCGGTCTCGTCTGCCAGATGCGAGTGGCTCGCGCCGAGTCTGGCCAGGATCAGTCTAAGGTCGCCTTCAGCAAGCGCAAGGCCGCCTTCAACATGCGCTTCCTACCCGTCGGCGTCCCTTACCACTCGAGCTACCTCACCGGCGCCACCGCCAAGGTAGTCAGCGATGACTACAAGGGCACCGAGCTCTGGCAAGCCAAGGAGCTCAGCATCCCCGTGCACAACACCTTTGACGGCTCCGACCTCCGTAGCCTCAAGAGCAGCCTCGTAGAGTCGATCAGCGACCAGATCTTCACTCAGCCCATCTTCTGGGGACAGGCCACCAATGTCGCCAAGAACATTACCCACATCGTCGACTTTGGCACGGGCGGCCTCTCTGGCATCGGCGGCCTCACTGCTCGCAACCTCGAAGGGCGTGGCGTCCGCGTCATCGTGCCCAGCGGTACCCACGCCAACAGCGCTGAGCTGTACAGCCTGCGCACCGTGAAGTTCGAGCCTCGCTGGGAGGAGTCATTCATGCCCAAGCTCGTCAAGAACGCTGAGGGCAAGATCATCTTGGACACACCTTACTCGCGCCTCACGTCGCGCAAGCCGCTCTTGATTGCTGGCATGACGCCCTCGACGGTCCAGCCTGGACTGCTCGTCGCTGCCGCCAAGGCTGGTGCCAATGCAGAGATCGCCGGTGGTGGCCACTACTCGCCCAAGTCGATGTTGAAGAGCATCCAGACGATCCAGGCTCAAGTCCCCCCTGGTTCGGGTCTCTCTTGGAACGCCCTCTTCATCAACCCTCGCCACTTCCCCTGGCAGCTCTCTGAGTGGTGCTCGCTGCGCAAGCAGGGCTATCCTCTTGACGCCTGGACCACGGCCGCCGGTATCCCCTCCACCGAGAAGTCGAAAGAGATTGTTGCTCAGCTCGTCGACGCCGGCATCGAGCACATGACGCTCAAGCCTGGATCCATGGAGGGTCTGCGCCAGACATGCGCCATCGCTGCTGCCAACCCCGACTTCCACTTCGTCCTCAACTGGACTGGAGGTCGCGCCGGTGGTCACCACAGCTACGAGGACGTCTACCAGCCCATCATTCAAACGTACTCCCTCATTCGCAAGTACCCCAACATCTCCCTCCTCGCTGGCTCTGGTCTCGGTGATGCCGAGTCTATCTGGCCGTGGATGTCGGGTGAGTGGTCCCTCAAGTTTGGCCTTCCTCCCATGCCCTTCGATGGCGCTCTCCTCGCCTCGCGCGTAATGGTGGCCAAGGAGGCGCACACGAGCCCCGCCATTAAGCAGCTCATTGTCGATGCCCCTGGTGTTGACGACGCCGGCTGGGAAGGCACGTACGAGAAGGAGACTGGCGGCATCCTCACTGTCGTCTCAGAGCTTGGTGAGCCGATCCACAAGATTGCCACTCGCGGTATCAAGCTCTGGCATGAGCTCGACAAGAAGGTCTTCTCGCTGAACAAGGACAAGCGCGCCGCTTGGTTGGCCGATGTCAAGAACGCAAAGTGGATCAAGGAGCGTCTCAACGCCGACTTCCAGAAGCCTTGGTTCCCTGCCAAGGTCAACGGCGAAATGCTAGATGAGCTTGCCGACATGACGTACGAGGAGGTCACCCGCCGCCTCTTCAAGCTCACCTACGTCCACCACCAGAAGCGATTCATCGACGCCAGCTACGTGCGCCTCCTCGGCGACTGGATCCGCCGCGTTGAGGAACGCTTCGCCGGCATTGATGACAAGGCCTCTCAGCAGAAGTCGTCGGTCCTGCAGAGCTTCTCAACCCTCGAGGAGGATCCCAACTCTGTCCTCGACTCCTTCTTCTCTGAGTACCCTAACGCTCGCGACTACTGGCTCTCCGCCGAGGACGTCGGCTTCTTCCTCCAAATCTGCCAGCGTCGTGGACAGAAGCCTGTCCCCTTCATTCCCACGCTCGACGCCAACCTGCAGACGTGGTTCAAGAAGGATTCGTTGTGGTTCGCCGAGGACCTCGACGCCGTCTTCGACCAGGACCCTCAGCGTGTTTGCATTCTCCAAGGTCCCGTTGCTGTCAAGTACTCCAAGAAGGTCGACGAGCCCCTCGCAGACATCCTCAACGAGATTGAGCAAGGCGTCATTCAGCGACTGCTCCAGAAGAACTACGGCGGCGACATCAGCAAAGTGCCCAGCGTCGATTACCTTGGACCCTCGCCTCGTGCCGTCGATGTCAGTCTTCTCTCGCGTCACGGCATCACCGTCTCTACCGAGCAAGCTCGCAGCGGCCTCGTTCGTACCTACAAGTTGGGCAACACGCTTCCCAAGGCTCAGGACTGGCTCGAGCACCTCGCTGGGCCCAACTTCACCTGGCTCCGTGCGCTTCTCTGCAGCGTCAGCGTGGTTCAGGGCACTAACTTTGCAGACAACCCTCTCGCCCGCATCTGCGCTCCGCGTGCTGGCCAGACGGTCTCGGTCGCCTACGATGCTCAGAGCCAGCCTCTCGGCCTCACCATCAAGGGTGCTGCCCGCTCGTTCGGCGCGCACGACCCCACCTTTACGACGGTCGACGTTCGTAAGGCTTCGTCTGGCCCTCGCATCTCAGTCACGCTTTACGAGGAACGCCTCGGTGAGGCTGTACCCCTGCCTTTGCTCTTCGACTACGTCCCATCATCGCCCAAGCAGATCCACGAGGTCATGGACGACCGAGCCGACCGTATCAAGCGCTTCTACTGGACGCTTTGGTTCAACGAGCAGATGCCCGCTGTCGACGTCCTGGCCTCCACTAAGGAGCATACGGGTCCCGCGAAGCAGCTCGACGAGAACGCCGTCCGTCGCTTCGTACAGAGCTACGGTCAGACTTTCCAGCCTGGAGGACAAGCGCCCATGGACATTGCCATCGTCCTTGGATGGGAGGGCATCATGAAGGCTCTCATCGCCGCCACTGGCTCGGCCGACCTGCTCCGCCTGGTCCACCTCTCCAACTCGTTCAAAGTCGTCGAGGGTGCACGACCTCTGCGCGTAGGCGACACCGTCTCTTCGGCCGCCTCGGTCGAATCAATCAAGATCTCAGACACCGGCAAGACGGTCGCCGTCAAGGGTACTGTCGTTCGCGAGGGTCGTCCCGTCATTGAGGTCGTCTCTGCCTTCTTCTTCCGTGGTCGCTTCTCCGACTACGCCACGTGCTTCGAGACCAACACGGAGGAGTACGCTGTCCAGATCAAGACGCAGGCCGAGGCCTCTGTCCTCCTCGCCAAGGAGTGGTTTGAGTGGATCGCCCCCACGCCGCTCGAGGCCGGCACCACTCTCGAGTTCCGCATCGCCAACGATGTGCGCTTCAAGAACTCCAAGTCCTTCTCCTCCGTCAAGGTCAAGGGCGCAGCCTACATCCGCGACTACCGTGACGAGCTGGTCAAGGTGGGCAACGTCGACTACGAGAGTGACACGGTCACCTACGGCAACGCTGTCACTGCCTGGATGCAGCGTGTCTCTGGCAAGGCTTCAGGCCCCATTCCCCTGGAGAACGGCGGCTACACCATCGCTGCTGCCCCCGGGCAACGTGAGACGACCTGGGTTGCTCCTCCCTCCAACGAGCCCTACACCCTTGCCTCGGGCGACTCGAACCCCATCCACGTCTCGCCTGTCTTTGCCGACTTTGCCGGTCTACCCACCACAATCTGCCACGGCATGCGCCAGTCAGCAGTCGTCAACGCCGTGGTCGCCTCAGTTGCCGCTGAGGGCCACCGTGAGCGCTGCCTGAGCTGGGAGGCGGCCTTCCAGGGGATGGTCTCCCCGGGCGACACGCTCACCATCTCTCTGCGCCACACGGCAATGCGTGGAGGACACAAGATCATCAAGGCTGAAGCCAAGAACCAGCATGGCGATAAGGTCCTTGAGGGGACGGCTACGGTTCAACAGCCCCCTACATTCTACTGCTTCACGGGTCAAGGTTCCCAGGAGCCCAACATGGGGATGGACCTGTACAACTCGTCGGAGTATGCCAAGGCCCTCTGGGACGAGGCTGACCTCCATCTGCAGAAGCAACTCGGTCTGTCTATCCTCGAGATTGTGCGCGAGAACCCGAAGAGCAAGACTGTCTACTTTGGGGGTGTCAAGGGCCACCAGATCCGTCAGCGCTACCAGGAGTTCTTCTACGAGAGCGTCGACGAGCAGGGCATGAGTGTCACGCTCCCGCTCTTCCCGGAGATCACGCCTACGAGCCAGAGCTTCACGTTCTTCCATCCCGTGAGTGCAGATAGTGCAGAGCAGAGCAGTCAGAGTAGGGCGAGCGTAGAGACGAGAGAGAGTCATCTTTGTCGTCGTCATAGAGGTAAGCGAGTGAGCCGTGGCAGTAGCAGCAGCGTTCCGCGCAGGTATCTTTGCAGATCATCAAGACCAAGGATTCATCAAGAGCAACAGCAACCTATCCAGGTAAGTCGATTGCACAGGTGCCAGGATACAGCAAGGAGAGCGACAGCAGGAATTCCTTCGCACGAGATACCCATCTCACGACGTCGAGGCAACACCAAACTTGAAGTCGGTGAGTGCATGGCTGCCTCCAGACCATCTCGGCGTCGTGTTATATTCAATACCACCTATCATTGTGTGTGTTCTGCGCATTGTCTATTCGTACATCTTGTCGTCCTCGTCATCGTCGTCGTGTCCATCGCCGCTGTCTCGCCCGTTGGTAGCGTCTGCTCCCTGCATCTATTCGTCTACCCATCCATCTCCGAAGCCTCTTCGTCAAAATCGCGTACCCCGTTCCCATCCCCGGCCCCTCCTATCATCGTCCCGCTGGCGCATCTCTTCTCTCCCTCAGCTGTCTTGTCGCCTTTGTCCTCCATCCCAGCAACCTCTTCACCTCCATCTCAGGCCTGCCAGCCAGGTACGCCACATTCGCAGAGGCAAGGAGGAGGTCAGCTTGCCAATGTGTGAGCTGGTCCTCCTCCCTTGTCTCGTCTACAGCATCGACAGCGCCACGAGCCACTCTTTGAAGTCGCTTCTTGTCCTGCTTGATAGCCATCTGTCGCGCCCTGACCTCGCCACGAGCCACATCCAGCTGTGTCGTCGCTTGATTGAGTCGATCCTTCGGGCTGGCCGTGGACGACGCAGATGTAGAAGGAGCCATGAGCGCGAGGACGACGCAGCATGATGCGAGGAGGAGGCGGACCTCTATTATCGCCAGGGTAGGGGACGACGGCGACGAGGAGGAGGAGGAGACGTCTGCTGCTACAGGTGCAGCCCCGTCTTGTGGCTTGGCGAGGGAGAGAGAGAGAGCCTGGCTGAGGTCGAGCAGAGCATCGGTTGGAACGGACTTGAGCGAGGTGGACAACGTGCTAGGGTCGCGCGTGGGTACGTCTTCCTCTCTGTGAACTTCCCCTTCTTCGACGCCTCCGTTGAGAGGCGGCGTGGTCTGGATGAGGAGCTCGCGCAATGCCTGAATCTGCCCGGGACTAAGAGAAGGCACCGCAGTCCCGTCAAGAAGGGTGGAGAGGTTCCGGGCGATTAGTGGAACAGGCGGAAGGGAGTACCTTGACGAGGCGACATGATGCTGTGACGATGATTCTGCTGCTGATGATGACGCTGGCGAGGGGCCTGACATGCAGCTTGTTGATGGCAGGATGGAAAAGGGATGCAAGACGAAGTCGAGAACGAAGAAAGAAAGTGAGGCGGGAAGCGGTGTGGAGTCGAGAAGGCGGACTGGCGCCCGAGGGGAGCTACTCCAGCTTGTGGTCGAGCATGATGAAGGTCATTGTAATTGTACAACAGGAGACGCCCTGATCCTCAGCATTAGAGGGAAGCACCGCGACGTACTGCTAGCTTTGCTCTCGACCTGTGGCAGTCAAGAGCATAAGTGCCGAGCTTGCGGTTCATCAAATCCTAAACACACCCTTCGGTCCCACCCGCATCACCGGTGGCCTACCTCTCGATCCACCCCCCACTCCGGGTCCCGTAGCTCCTCCTGCTCCCCTTGCTCCTGCCTCTGTACCACTCTCCGTCCTCGGTCTCTGCGTACTTGCCCCTGCGGCAGCCATCCCACCGGTCTCAATCGCCTTCCTCATCTTCTCCCTCCCCTCACTCTTCCACGCCGCTCTTATCCTCGGGACGGCCTCGACTACCTGTTCCTCGTCTACCCCATCCATGATCGAGGAAAGGATCTTCTGCACTATGGTGCTGTGATTCCCGTCATGCTTGTCGTCACGGATGCGGTGAATCTTCCAGCCGGGCGTGGGGACCACCTCGCCATTGTCTGCTGGCAGGGGAGGGCCTGCCTCCAGATCCCACACGCACTCAACGACGCGATCATCCCATTGCACGCCGGAGCGCTTCATCTCTTCCCACGCTTCATCACCGACCCAAAGCCAATCAAAGGGCTCGTACTGCGAGCTGCCGGCACTCCCACCCATGTGCTCCTCGAGCAGGAAAAACGGCTTAGCCCGTAGATTGGGCACCTGCCCGCCAGGTACGTTGTCATCCGGCGGAAATCTCAGACGCAGGACAAAGTCGACGCTGTTCTCTCTTGGTGGCTTCCACTTGATGATCTTCTCGTCCGTGCCGAAGGTGTAGCCCGAGTTCATACACGTGAAGATGAGACCGTCATTGCCGTGCTCCAGATTAGGCATGCGTTGCAGTACCTCGGGCACTCCGTAGGCCAGATCCATATGCTTGATTCTGATCTCAAAGGGCATGGCTGCTGCGGACTTGGGATTCTGCTGAAGATACTGGTGTAGGGGCGGGTAGACCATGCTGTGCAATCGGCCATAGCGTTTCGTCAAGGGGCGTTGAGCCATATTCTGTCCGTCTACAACGAGCGCATCAAAGAGCAGCAACCGCATCTTTCTCCTTCCAGTAGAGCGGTCTGTATCCCACACCAACTCCCCGTCAAGCAGGGTATCCTTCCGTGCGGGCCAGCCGTCCTTGTATGCTATCCCTTCTTGGTGCGCAAGCGCATAGGCGGCCTCCTTTTGCTGCGGTGTGCCCTTGGGGTAGAAGCGCTGGTCTGACGTGGGGAAGAAGACGTGTTGCTGAAAGTAGTAGTTGTTCTTTCTGTCCACAAGGAAGACGTCTTGTCGCCCCGTGGCTCCGTGGAGGACGATGAGGACCAGGACGCGTTGGCCGTCTGACTTTTCGCAGACCCAAAAGTCTTGCGACTCTATGAGGTCGAGGGATGCTTTGGTGAAGGAGACGGGTTGAGCTCCTGGGAACTTGTTGGAGGTTAGGTGGGTGAGGTTGGCTACATGGCCTCGCAGGAAGGAGAGGATATCCCGGTCTTGGACGAGATCGCCAGGGATGTCAGGGACGGACGACGTCGACGTCGACGAGGACGAAGGTAATGGGGGCGGCGGGAGTGTCGAGGGGCCTGCCATGGCATTGTACGAGCCGCCATAGGCCATGGCGAGGGTGGGGAAGGGGGGTCAACAATGAGGCGGGCGCGGAGTGTGGTACGATGCAGTGGTGCGAATGCAGAGAGAAGAGGGATGGAGAGAGATGGCAACCAGTCGAGCCGGCGGGCGGAGAGAGAGCAACGACGACGGTCCGCGTCGTGCCAGACGCGCCAATTCAACGACCGAGTTGCGAGTCCAACTCTGCGACTCGGACGACCAACTTCGCAGCTTCACTCGTCATCATCGATTCAAGCATCGACAGCAGCATCTCGGCTAAGCCTCTTGGCCCTCATTCGCCAGCATGGCCCTCCCTCTTCCCCTGCAACCCGGCCTCTTGCCCACCGAAATAGAATACCTGGCCACTACCACCACTCACGTCCAAATCGTTCCCCTCACCTCAATAGATCGGGCCCGCTTCCTCTCCGGCGTCTATGGTCCCTTTCGTCCACCACAACGAACCACAGTACCTCTCTGGCTGGCACTCAATCTGAGGGCAAAGGGTAAATGCTACCTGGTGCCGCCGGAATGGATGGAGCTGGAGAACGTCAAGGCACTGCTTCAGAGAGAGACGACAAGCATGGCATTCGCTGAGGTACCCTGGCACTACGTTGAGATTGCGAGGGCGATATTAGAGGCGTGAGTGGGCGTCGGACTGTGCATAGAAGCTACATGTATATGGCATGAGTATGGCTGACACTCTGACACGCCCGCTCCCAGTGCTCCGGACGACATACCCAACGCGGACGAGGTTCGCTCGCTTCTTAAGGATCTGCGAGAGGCAAGGCAGAGTAAGATTGCTCTTGGTCTCGAGATGATCAATCCTTATCACCTTGAGGTGCGCTTTCATTCCTGTACCGCCTCTCCGTCTCCGGTCTCAACGCGACGCTGACCATTCCCCACCTCTACCCCGCTCTCAGATGACCAACATAGCCTACGCAGAGCTATGCGAACTTCGTCCTTTCTTCAGCACAGCTTTCCAGCACCTCAAGGCTATGCGGCCACCAGGGGTTGCAGCCGCCGCTGCTCAACAGGCGACCGAGTCGCAGCCGTGGACAGATTCCTTCGATTACAGCGCCCCGGCGAGACGGCGAGGTACAGAAGACGCGAGAAGTCAATCAGGCTTCGATATAGGGTCAAGTGACTACGGTGGTGGGGGCTCATCACGGGCAAGGAGGGGTAATGGTGGAGCAGGAGCAGGTTCATCCTTCCAGGGACAGAGCATGGACGACTCGATGGGGATGTCGTTGGACGAGTCGATGCGTAGCGAGAGCTACGCTGATCCAGGCGGAGGAGGCGGCGTCGATGACGAGGACCTCAGCGTGGCAGCCTGGGCAGCCAGATGACAGCAAAAGCGCCTATATCAATCATCAGCATCAGCAATTGCAGCGTATACTCAGTCGTCCGTGGGCGGCGAGATTGAAGGGAATGCTTGCCGTTCGCTCAATGGAGCGGAGTGGTCATTTCGAGGTTGCTAAAGTACAAGGTAAATTCAGTGTAAGCAGGGTTGCCAGATTGCCTCCCGCTGGATGGGGACACAGCCAGTGCTGACGAGTAGGCGGACTGTATACGCTTTGTGGGAGCGGTCACCTCACGAGGAGGTAGACATTGTTGCCGATAGTGACGTTGCTGAGATGCCTGTAGTTGCCCGTCAGCGCCATGAGAAGACCACCGAATGACCCATAGACGGTCACCGTGTCCGAAGAAGCTCCCTCGTCGTATTTGTAAATCTGCGTGAATGAAGGCAGATGTCGCGAATCAGCAATTATTCCCACAACAGCCTGCATACCTCCCCCACGACGCTCGTCTGCTCACCTTGCCGTACATGACATAGTCCCAGTCCTCAGCTAATCCACCAGCACCATCTCTCCATACTTCCTTGCCATTGGCTGCAGTAGTCTGCGTCGCCCCTTCCTCACCTCCCGAGGGATGGAGAGTAGAGACGAGCTGCAGAGAGAAGGATTGAGAGGGTGAGATGGGATAGATGTCGGTTGCTACGTCGAGGGAGAGGTCCATCTCCAGTGTCGTTGAAGAAGCTACGATGCGTGAGACTGAAATCGAAAAGCAGGACGGTGTTGATCATGTGAGTCTGGCGTGACCTTCGAAGGATGTTTCCCCAAGAGGGGAGGAGCGAGCGCCTTTCATCTCGGCTCCTCTCGCCTCGCGACTACCCACCTCGATCAAACTTCTTTCCATCGGGATCAATAGCCTTGACCTGAAATTGCGCATCAAAGAGGACCGCCTGCGACATCTTGACTGTTTGGCTTGTACCTCTGTAGGATGGCGATGGCGGATGTAGGAACGAGAACCTAGGAATCTTGGTAGCTCGAGAGTCGCGATTCGCGATTCCGTCGATGCCAGTCGAGCCGCGGCGACGTGGACGACGAGCTCGAGCAGGCGTGGACGCGGACTGGCGGAGCTGGCGTACCGGCGGTGGCTTGAGCTCATCGACGACGGACGTCGAGGCGGCTTCGAGGGTCCGCATCCAATCAAGGGTTCAAGAGCCATCTTGGCATCCACACCACCTCTGCCAAAGTCAGCTCAGCATCATGATACCCGGCCCTTCATCATCGTCATCAGCACTACCGCCCCCATCACCACTTGTAGCATCCTCGTCCCCTTCCTCTTCGCAGCAACCATGGTACGCCTCGATTCGCTCTCACCTCTCCCACACATCACCAGCGACCCATTGGACCCCTGCTTCCGAGCGTAGCCTTCTCGAGCCCTACTCCTACCTCTGCTCACGACCAGGCAAATCGATTCGCTCAAAATTAATCGATGCTTTTAACATCTGGTTACGCGTACCCGAGCATCGCCTGCAAAAGGTCCGCAAGGTGGTAGAGATGCTACACAATGCCAGCCTGCTGATGGATGATGTCGAGGATAACAGCGATTTGAGGAGAGGCGCTCCAGTGGCACATAAAGTCTATGGTACGCCACAGGTCCTCAACACTTCCAACTACGTGTACTTCCTCGTCTTCAGGGAGATTGAGGCCATGGGTCACGAGAGAGCGGAGCATGAGGGGCAAGGGTCGTTGAGCTCAGCGTCGCAGAAGGCCACACAGTCGGAGCGTCTCCTCGTAGAAGAGATGATCAACCTTCACCGGGGGCAAGGTCTCGACCTTCTTTGGCGTGATACCTTGCAATGCCCTACGGAGGAGGAGTACGTGGAGATGGTGCGAAACAAGACTGGAGGGCTGCTGCGGATTGCTGGCGGGCTCATGACCATTTGGAGAGGGGAGAGCGAAGACGGCGCTGCGGGTCAAAGATCGACCTCGACGACGTCCACACCCAACCTGGCTCCCCTCCTCGACTTGATCGGCCTCCTCTTCCAGATCAGGGACGACTACATGAACCTCGACTCAGATACATATGCGCACAACAAAGGTTTTGCAGAGGACTTGACCGAGGGCAAGTTCAGCTTCCCAATGATTCACGGAATCAGGTGGAGCGAGAGCAATACCAATGGCGGGAGTGGTAATCAGGGTGTGGATGGATCATCATCCTCGTCTTCTCCGGCATCCACCTCGCCAGCAAGGGCCGCATTTCCCACAGCGGTCGCATCCTCCTCCTCCTCGATGCCTGCCGCCCGCCCAGTCCAACCCCCCATCGTCGCGCCAGCCCCTTCCTTCCACCTACGCAACCGACAACTCCTGTCCATCCTTTCATCGCGTCCAACGGACGAGCACCTCAAGCGATACGCCATCTCCTATTTGCGAGACGTCTCTCGCTCCTTTGCCTACTGCAGGGCAGTGATGCGGCATATTGACGCGGCGATTTGGAAGGAATTGGAGGAGGTTGAGAGAGCGTTTGGCATGCAGAGCGAAGGGAATGAGCAGCTCAGGAAGATATTGCTCGCGTTGCGGGAGGGATGGTGGGTGGAAGGTGAGGAGGACGCAGGCGACGAGGAGGTTAGAGGGCGGGGAAGTAGCAAATCATGATTTATGATGAAGAAGGCAGTATATAGGATGATGCGCATGCTATCTGAATGCCGCGTCAGTGATACCAGGATTGCGCAATGGCAGCTCATTGCCTCATCCTCTATTGACTCCTCTACGCCTTCAACACTCCTCCCTCCCACATGACACGGTAAAGCTCCCCACTCCTTAGCGCCGCGAGGATCTTGCTCACATTCAGACCAATCGTCGCCCTCTGCTTGAAGGCATCCGAGCTCGTCGGCTTGACAGGCTCTTCATCTCCCGCTTGCCTCCCCGTTTGTCCCAACCCGAACTCTGTCAAGTTGTCCAGCCCGTGCATCCCCACTCCCAACGTTTTGCGGACGTATTCGTAGACGGGTCGCGTCTTCCCCAGTAGAGGGCTGGCGTGGCACGCGCCTGCTGGTGCAGAAAGGAAGGCGAGCGTCTCGCTGCGATACAAGGCGAGGGAGGTTTGAACCGACTCGGCGCGCCAGGACATGATGTTGCGAAGGGGGTCGGCCCCGCCGCCTGACGGCAGGAGGCTGAAGTATGTGACGATTTCGAAGCCTGGCAGTGAAAGGGTTGCCAGGGGAGAAGAAAAAGATGAGTAGCCGCTCTAGAAAGAGAATTCGCACGTGCCCGCACTTACCGGCCACCATGTAGCACTCCAAGAACCTTGCCTCCAAATCGCGCGCGCTCGTCTCATCCAACCTCTTTTTCAGCCTCGCGAACACTTTGGCCGCCAGCTTCTTCTGATCCTCGGCGCCAATCCATTCGGAAAAGTATTTGCTAATAGAAGCCGTGATGCCCTCTTCCAGTCGAGCAGCAATGCTGCGCTGCAAGGCGCGGAGATCAAGCGCTTGGCAGAGAATGTACAACGAGTAGGCGAGGAGTTGCTGGAGCGTATCGATGGAACGGACCGTATAGCGGGCTGAGATGAGAGCGAGAGAGTTGACTGCTTGGTTGCCCATTTCAGCGCTCTGGATGTGAGTTGAGACTGGGCCTGCGAGGTATTCTAGCTCGGAGGTGAGGGCAGCCATGGCGATGTCGACACCTGCGAAGAGCGGCATCATCAGTATCTCAGCACAGCCTAAGCGCAGCTGCATCCACTCACCTTTGCAATGGAAATTAAGCGACGGGTCTGTCGAAGCCAGATTGGCCGGCAGACCACGGGACATCGAAGGATTGATCAGCTCGGTGCCTTGCGCAAAGGTGAGCTTGCCAAAATGGGCAAGAGAGAGACGCGTCTTCTCCATGGCATTGGTAACAGACATGGCCTGGAAGTTTCCGCCATGATGGATCACACTCTCAGCTACCGATACGAGCGGGTTGTCCGTAGTGGAGTTGAGCTCAATAGTCAGTGCGCGCCAGCTCGCCTCCAGATCCTCTAGCTGCGGACCCAGGAATTGAGGGGCGGTACGAAGCGGATATCGATCCTGACGGAGCGAGCCCTCGTCCTCCGATGCGAGCAGCGTCGCTCGCTCTTCATCTAGGTGGCTGGCAAGCTTGCTCCCGGAGACGAGGTGGCGGAGCGTTGCAGCGCTCTCTATCTGCCCGGGATGAGGGCGGCACGCCTCGTGGATGAATGGCGCGAAGGAGGCGTCTGTAGCAGTCTCTGCTTCGACGGCCATGGCGGTTGTGATGTGCACCAGGAAGGCCAAATTGACGGCGTCGTACATCACAAGGGAGGCCAGGGCCGCGTTGGGCGCGGTACCATTCAGGATGCCCAGGGCTTCTTTCGGGCCGTAGCTGACCGGCTCAATCTTTGAAGCGGCCAGCGCTTGGCTACTTGGAATCTTGACGCGGTGGCCGTCAGGACTGGGGGAGAAGCGAAGAGTCAGCGCATCGCTCACGAGCCAATTGCAGCGCAGTGGCGTCGCTCACCTCGTGACGATGGCCTCGATGCCGTCCTGGCCCGCAAGACAGCCAGCGATGTACGACAGCGTAGACAGGTCACCACTGGCCGAGATACTGCCACGAACGGGTACAACGGGAGTAATGTTGCACTTGAGGAGGGTGGCCATTTTCTCGAGGACCTGTGTACGCACGCCGGAGTGACCTCGACTGAGCGAGTTGAGTCGGACGACGAGAGCGCCACGAACCCACGACTCAGGCATGCAGAGAGGCTCCTCAGAGAGGAGCAGCGAAGGCGAAGGCCCTGCGCCGGGGACCTCGAGTTGCCCACATTGCTGATGCTGGAGGAGAGCAAGCTGGAGAGCTTGCGTGTTGTTGGTTCGCGAGTCGGCAGAGCCACCGAAGCCGGTGTTGATCCCGTAAAGAGCCTCACCCGCAGCCAGCTTCTCGGTTACGCAAGCGACGGAGGCGTCGAGCTTGTCACGCAGCTTGGTGTTCTCGTCCAAGCCAAGGTGAGGTGCCGCTTGGTATCTGTGGCAGACAGGTGCAAGAGCTCAGCATAGATCAGAGACATTTGGCTATCATACCACTACTCCGAGACCACACTCACCTAGCGATGGCGACGAGTTGGCTGATGGTCAGACTTTCCCCGTCGATGCTAATCTTGACATCCTGACCCTTGGCTTGCAGGCCCGCGAGCTCTTGGAAGGCCTTGGCCGCGGTATCGAGGAGACGGAGGCTCATGTCGGCGGACGTGTATGCTGGAGAATGCTCGGAGGAGATTGGTGAGGACGGAGAGGATAGTAGCCAGGACGCGAACAGCGGTCCATGTTGATATAGACAAGCTTTCCGATGAGGGGGGGACCTGAGCAATCAGCCCTCGCACAGACCAGATACCTGACTTTTGGTCGTCGACTGCCGAGCCTCCGTCGGCGCGAAAGGGTTCATCTCAATCCATGACCTGCGCCTAAGGCCGCCTGACCCTGCGATTGGCGACTGCAAGCCACTCGGCGAAAGGTCCGAAAGCACGGACAGGGGACCTATCGCTCAATGAAGGGGTTGGAGATCAAGACTCATTGCGACATCAGGATATGTCGGCTCACCATGCGGATTAATTGACTCACAGTGTACACGTTTGTGAGAGCTTGGTGGCCGTCATATCCAGCTAGCGCGCCTCGTCGAAGCTGAGCTGAAGCGGTGAAACAGTCACAAGCAGTCGCGTGCTCGCAGCAATGACCAGGGCGAGGACTCAAGCGTGGCGTCACGGCTTCAGGCTATTCGGACTGTGAGTTCTCAACGTGGTCAAGCCCGCTATCGCACGGCGATGTTCACGGTGGCCGTGGTAGACTTCACGAAGTGATTGGCGATTGGAGGCTGCGTAGCGTGGCGCTGTGGGCGCGTGGGGTTCGAGTGTGGGCCTCCACCTCATGCTGCTCTGCTGGACCTGAGATCTCGCCGATGGGCGGGGCGAGGCCACTGCAGGAGGGCTCGCACTGACCAGTGAGCAACTCTCGCAGCAAACGACGCGGCAGGCAAATCCAACATCTTCCTCTTTCGGCCTCTTCCATACCGCAACGCCTCATCCTGACCTACATCACCGTGCGAAGATGTCAGGCGCAGCAGTTGACTATTCAAAGGCTACTGACGGAACGAGACTCGTATCACTCGACCCATACCTCGAGCCATTCGCTCCTGCACTGAGAGATAGACATGCCGTCTATCGCAAGTGGCTAGACACCATCAATGCGACCGAGGGCGGCCTTGTCAAGTTTTCAGAGGGATACCGCAGATTTGTGAGTAACTGCGAGCCTTGAGAGGGCCAATCAAGCTCGCCCACTAATTCAGGCGATCCTCTCTACACCTTCCGCGCTGCCAGGGCTTCCAAGTGGACGACTCCCAAAATGTCACGTATCGCGAATGGGCTCCAGGCGCTCAGTCGGCCAGCCTCATTGGCGATTTCAACAACTGGAATCGCGACTCGCACAAGATGTCCAGAGACGATTTCGGTGTCTGGTCGATCAATATCCCTGCCCAAGGCGGGCAATGCGCCATCCCGCACAAGAGCAAAGTCAAGATCTCAATGATTACACACAGCGGCGAGCGAATCGAGCGTCTTCCAGCCTGGATCAAGTACGCCGTGCAAGACCTGTCCGTCTCCCCTGTTTACGATGCCGTCTTCTGGAATCCTTCGCAGCAAGAGCGCTACGTACCGAAGCATCCGAAACCGCCTAAGCCGGACAATGCCAAGATTTACGAGGCGCATGTCGGAATCGCCAGCCCTGAGCCCAAGGTCGCCTCGTATAAGGAGTTCACGCAGCGTGTCCTGCCCAAGATCCACGAATTGGGCTACAATGTGATCCAGCTGATGGCGATCCAGGAGCATGCCTACTATGCTTCGTTTGGCTATCAGGTCACCAACTTCTTCGCTCCGTCCTCACGCTATGGTACCCCCGAGGAGCTCAAAGAGCTCATCGACGTCGCGCACTCATATGGTATCACCGTGCTGCTAGACATTGTCCACTCCCATGCCTGCAAGAATGTACTGGACGGCCTCAACATGTTTGACGGGACCGACCATCTGTACTTCCACGAGGGCGCGAAGGGGAGGCACGAGCTGTGGGACTCTCGCCTCTTTAATTACGGCCATCACGAGGTGCTTCGCTTCCTGTTGAGCAATTGCCGCTACTGGCTCGACGAGTACGGCTTCGACGGCTTCCGCTTCGATGGCGTGACCAGCATCCTCTACACACATCACGGCATTGGGACGGGCTTCTCGGGTGGATACCATGAGTACTTTGGGCCTTCAGTGGATACCGAAGGCGTGGTCTACCTGATGCTGGCGAACGAGATGATCCATCAGCTCAACAGGGACGCAATCACGATCGCAGAGGACGTTTCGGGCATGCCGGCACTCTGCCGCCCGGTCGAAGAGGGCGGCGTAGGCTTCGACTACCGTTTAAGCATGGCCGTCCCCGACATGTGGATCAAGCTTCTCAAAGAGACGCGCGACGAGGACTGGGATCTAGGCAACATTGCCTTTACTCTGACTAACCGCCGCCACATGGAGAAGAGCATCGCTTACGCCGAGTCGCACGACCAAGCTCTTGTAGGAGACAAGACCCTTGCCTTCTGGCTGATGGACAAGGAGATGTACACCAACATGTCTGACCTGACCGAGCGCACTCAGATCATCGACCGTGGCCTCGCCTTCCACAAGATGATTCGCCTCATTACGCACGCTCTGGGTGGAGAGGGCTACCTGAATTTCATCGGCAACGAATTTGGCCATCCAGAGTGGCTCGACTTCCCTCGCCAGGGAAACAACTCCTCCTTCCAGCACGCGCGCAGGCAGTTCAACCTCGTCGAGGGGCACGAGGGCTCCTTGTTGAGGTACAAGTACCTCTACCACTTTGACAAGGAAATGAACGCCGCGGACGCGCGCTTCAAGTGGCTCGCAGCACCGCAGGCCTACGTATCGCGCAAGGACAATGGGGACAGGCTGATTGCCTTTGATCGCGGCGGGGTAGTCTTCGTCTTCAACTGGAGCAACGACTCGTACGCGGACTACAAGATCGGGGTGCCCGAGGCGGGGACGTATCGTTTGGTGCTGGATTCGGACACCAAGGAGAACGGGGGGCACGCGAGGCTGGACCATGCGAAGACGGAGTGCTTTTCAACGCCGGGAGATTGGGATGGAAGGCCCCATTCCATTCAGGTATACGTGCCGTCGAGGACATGCATCGCACTGGCGAGGGTGTGACTCTGACCCGTCTGTGAATGATCCCTCTTTATGCGATGTAATCCATACGAACTTCGTGACGGACCGCGCGCCCTGCGATTGCGTGAAACAGCACGACTCTTAGCATTATCAAGACGTACAACACTCCAGAATCAGTGGCAGACTCGCGAGCCCCTCTCACCGCCCGCATGTGAGAGGTCCCGGTGGCCTGTGATAGCCTCGCTCAGTACCAAGATGATGTGCTTCGTGAAGATATTGATTCCCGTTATTACAACGCCACAAACAAGCCTTCTCGATGCCTAAAAGAATGCCTGGTGGCCGGTAATGGCTTGTCCAAGAATCAAGGCGTGTATATCGCTCGTACCCTCGTAAGTGTTGACTACGCCGAGATTCGCTACGTGGCGGTTCAGCCCGTACTCGTCTGCTGAGCAGTTTCCTCCCAGAATCTCCTGCAGAATCCTTGCGTGCTCCAACGCTTTACGTGTGCTGTTGCGCTTAAGCATAGAGACTTGCTGTGGGCACCACTCTCCCTTGTTGTCCTTTGCTCGGCCCAGCAGCATGCACCCTGCGAAGCCCAGCGCCGCCTCGGTGTGGGCGTCGACGATCTTCTTCTGGACAAGCTGGAAGGCGGCAAGGGGCTTCTTGAACTGCTTGCGATCCAGAGCGTACTGAGTAGACTCTGTAATGCACGATTCGAGGGCTCCCAGTGCTCCCCAAGCAATGCCATATCGTGCCGAGTTGAGGCACTCGAATGGTGAGCCCAATCCAGGGCGAGCGAGAGGGAGGAGTGACTCATCCCTCTTCACCACCACGTCTTCGAGGAAGATGGAACCGGTCACGGACGCTCGCAGCTGGATCTTGTTCTTGATTGGTGGGCAGGAGAGACCCTTGGTTCCCTTGTCGACGAGGAAGCCACGCACCTTGTCGTCCCACTTGCATCTTGCCCAGATGACGCACACGTCTGCGTACGGAGATGAGGAGATCCACGTCTTGCTCCCGTTGAGCACAAAAGTCCCATCCCCCTTGTCTTCCGCGACAGTCTCCATCCCTGCCGGGTCAGAGCCGTGGTTGGGTTCTGTCAATCCAAAGCAGCCTACGAGCTCTCCCTTGGCCATGCGGGGCAAGTATTTCTCCTTTTGCGCCTCGCTTCCGAACTGATTGATGGCGCCCATGGCGAGGGACGACTGTACGGACATCATTGATCTGAAGCCACTGTCCACACGCTCCAGCTCGCGGGTGATGAGACCGTACGCTACATTGCTTACGCCAGCGCACCCGTAGCCATTGATGGTAGGGCCGAGCAGACCAAGCTCGCCCAGCGAGGTGAGGATCGTGGGGTCCCAGGACTCTTTACGCCACATTTCAAGGACTTTGGGTTGTAGCGTCTCCTGGCAGAAGGAGCGGGCCGTCTCAGAGATGGCCTGCTCCTCGTCGGTGAGGGATTTCTGCCAGCCCAAGGGGTCTTCGACGTCGAACTTGCAGAAGGCTGCGGGCGAGCGACGCAGGCGTATGAGCTCACTGGGTCTAGCTTGCATCCCTCTCTTCCCCTCGCATACACTCACAACTCATGTTGTACTCTTGCTTGCTCAAGTCATTGGGCGTAATCGTCGTGCTCTGGTGAGAATGACGAGCGATGACTTGCGGTCCGAGTCGCGAGCCAGCCCTGCCAGTGGCGGTGGCGCTAGCAGTGGCGGCCCTCAACGTCGCCGAGGCGGACGTGGTATTGCGAAGGAGTGACATGGGTGGCGACGTGGTAAATTTGATGATAAGAAGGAGAGGGAGTGAAGGAAGAAAGGATGACAACGCAGCCGTTGCCGCCCATTTGCCGCCATCCGGTTCAATTGGTTGCCTCTTTGCTGCCCCGCAAATGCCGACTGGCCTCCTTCTCCGGCGCACCTCGAGCCGGTCCCACGTCGCAGGCTGCAGAAGAGTGCATAGAGCTCGGGCTCCGTACGCGGAGCACTGTCGTCATCATCATCGTCGTCGCCGTCGTCGTTCCAACATGGCTCAATTGATTGAATGAATGAATGATATACATATGGTGTCTACTCAGCTTTGGTCTTGTTCTACATTCGTATCCTCTTCATCCCCGCTCCAGGCCCACCGCTAGGCATTGGACCGCTCATCTTTCGCTTCTTACGCTCTTCCTCCTCCAGCATGATCTTCTCTGCCATAGTACGCGGCTCTGGCCTCTTGGTCGTTGATGACGACGATGGCGCTGAGCCGGCTGCCTTGAAAGCATTTGCCAGCGGCGGCTTTGGGTTGGACGACCCGCTACCGGCGGCCTTGAGAGGGTTGGCGCCCATGCGGAAGGGAGTCGGCGCTGATGTTGTGCCAAAGGAGAAGGCTGGCTTGGTGGCTGACGACGACGGTGAAGAAGCCGCCGCTGATGTTGAAGGCGGAGAGGTAGCCGGACCTGCCTCGCCGCTAGCGCCCTCCGCCTTGCTGCCATTGACGGTAGCCTTGCTCCCGCCGCCACCCAGCGAGATTCCCAACTTGACCTTCCCTTCGCCCTCCTCTCTCCTCAATCCAACGTCCTCTCCCCCTGCCTTCCCACTACTACCCTCGCCAGCGGCCTCCTCCCTCTTGGCCTTCTCAATCTGCTCTTTGAGATTCTTCCTCTGCCTCCCTTCATCATCCATCTTCTGCCTCTCCATCTTCTGCAGGGCTGCCTGCCTCTTCAACGCTGCGGGACTGTTGTCCACCCACGAAATGAAGAAGCCCTTCTCATTCTCGTCTACATGCACGATGCCCTCCTTTCCCAAGTGTTTGACAAACTCGGTAAGGGTCACCCATCGAGTGGCATTCATGTGGAGATGGTGGCGCTCTTGAATGTACTCTTGGTAAACTGCGTTTGCTTTGATACGGCGGGTGCCGAAACGTCGTGACAGGAGGGAGATGAAGCCGTCGAGGAACTCTTGGGAGAATTGGTCGATTACTCTGTACGAGGGGCGAGGTGGGCAATGGTCAGTATGCTGAATGCAGGAGAGGCCGCACGGCAGACTGAGAGAGCTCGACACTCACTTATTAGGATTCTGCCCGACGATGGCGAGCTGTCGCATGTGACTGCGGGTCAAGGAAGGAGAGAGGGTCAGCTTCTGCTTTGCCTCCTCATCGCCATTCGTTCGTGATGGTAGCACTCACGACTCGCTCTCGCAATGCATCTTGTACGCATGCTCGTCACGATTAGCCTTTTGGCAGACCTGGCAGTAGAAGCGCAGCTTGGTCAAGCCTCGCGCCTTCATGGCATTGCCAATGGCCTTGGCGGAGCCTGCCTCTGCTTTGGGCACTATGAGGAGCGAGCAACAGGGAGTTCAGCAGAGCTCTCATCAACCTTCTAACAGCGCTGAGTGCTGCAAACTCACTGTTGGCTTGAGATTCAGAGTCGTGGTTGAGGATAGATGGAGGAATGGAGAAACGGAAGTGGCGAGGGCCGGAGGCTGGACTGAGCTCTCGTCGTGTCTCGTCTCCGTTCCGCCGCTGGACAGTGGCTCGAGCGTTCGTTGGTTCCCCCTTGAGGCCAGCCTCGCGATGCGCTCTTGCACTCCTTCCACCTCCCTTTCGATACCACCGATCTTCGTCCTCGACATCATGGCCGCCCTCTTCCCACCGCAAAATCAACAAGGGTACGGCGGCGGCGGCGGGTACGCCAATGATCCGTACTCAAACAACCTTCAATTCTATTCCGGCGGCGGAGGCGCCTCGTCATCGTCCTCTTCGTCGTATGGCGGTCGCCCCTCCCTCGAAGGCACAATGAGCGGCCCAGGCAATCGATTCAACGGAGGCTCCAGCGGCTCATCCTCAACACCTGGCGCAAATCCAGGCTATATGCCCGGTCAATTCTCCTTCTGGTCAGCTTTCACCGCTCAATCCTACCCCGACGAGCCTAGCCTCATGGAAGAGCTCGAAGTCAATCTTCCGCATATCTGGTCCAAGAGCATGACCGTCCTCAACCCTTTGCATCGCTATAGCCCAAATCACCAGAGAGACGCTCACATGATGGATGACACGGACCTGGCTGGGCCACTCTTGTTCTGCTTCGTCTTTGGCATCTTGCTCTTCTTGGCCGGCAAGAGCCACTTTGGTTACATCTACGGCGTGGCACTGCTGGGCAGTCTGAGCATCTATTTCTTGCTCAACGCCATGAGCGACGATGGTATCGATGCATATCGGGTTATGAGCGTGCTGGGGTACTGTCTACTGCCCCTTTGTGGATTGGCGAGTCTTGGGGTGCTGGCTAAGGCCGTGGGAGGGTGAGTAGGCGAAAAGACTAGACGTGCGGGGTGGTACCATTGTGAAGAGGAGGCAGCGCTGACCATCTCTCTCTACGCCTTTTCGCTCGCAGCTCGTCATTTCTCCCGCTGGTCACGCCCTTCTTTATATTCTGGTCATCTTACTCGTCAAGCGGCATCTTCGCGTCTGTTCTACAACTGAACGAGCAGCGCCTCCTTGTCGGGTACCCGCTCATGCTGCTGTATACAGCCTTCGCAGTCATTGGCGTCTTTGGAGAGGATGCGGTCAAGGCAGTGGGAGCAGCAAAGTAGCCGTCAGAGAGAAGAGCTGCCGAGTCCCTCGTCGCTGCCTCGTCGCTCTAGAGAATAGGGGATAGTCAACGCAGCCGCTTCGTCAACCAATGCATGACATGATGATGAAATTCGTCGCCATCACCTAGTGTGTGTTTCCGCTTCGCTTCCGTCCGTCTACTGCGTCTGAGGCCCGTATCCCCTCAATCCCTCCGCGAAGCCCCAGCTGGTCGGAACGCTCTTGGGTTCATCAATCTTTACCCCCTTCGCATCAATCGTCGCAATCTGAAACCTGTTCAAACTCCTCGCGTCGCGGTAGAAGAGCACCTTCATGCATCCCTCCAGGATCTCCCTCGCCTCGGCCTCACTGAGCTCATGCTCTCTCCCTTCGACGGCTTTACGAAGGAGAGGTTGGGCGAGGTGCAACCCAAAGCCTGTGGCGATCGTGGAAGATTGGTAGGTGACGCCGAGGAGGTCCACGTAGCCCAAGAATGGAGTGGGAGTGGGGTTTGAGGGCGAGGCAGGAGTGACTCCTCCGAGGACAAAGGAGTTCCAGAGAGGGTCGATCTTGCTGCGTCTACCGTACATGGTGCGAGAGAGCCACGAATAGAGTTGTGGTGGTGAGAGCGAATGAGAGTCGGCCTCGTTTGTTTCGCGGAGCCTGCCAGCGTGAAAGGTAGGTGACAATAATGAGGTCGTCTTGTCAGCATCGTCTCTATTGCACTGCCTTGAACGAGGAAGAAGGAACGCCGCACTCACAAAACCTTGTCCGCCTCATGAAGCAAGAACTGCATATCACTCATATCCCCACTGGCGCCCAAGACGGCGTTCTCGCCCAATTGATGAAGCCTTCGCACATCCATGAATCGAGCGAGCGATCCGTAGGAGGCAAGCGTGTCCGATGCGAGCATTACGCCATCCTTGTACTTGAGGCCGAGGACCGATGTACCCGTTACGATGGGCTGTTGAGTGTGGGAGACGGGGTCGTGCGAGGATGAGGCCTGAGGGGCATATGACGACGATGCCGAGGCGAACGGTGTGGAAGACCACGTTTGGCCGGCGTGAAGTTGGTTGAGCATCGTTGGCCAAGAGATGCAATGATGGTGGTGAGGAGGAGAAGCTGGGAATGAGCCAAGCCGGACTGGAGCGACGAGATGGAGGCAGCCAGTCGAGCGCACAGACGTCCCCTCGAGAGCCACGCGTCCACCCGGCACCGACGCAGAGGCGAGGGAGCGGGCGCACGCTCAGCCACGCCTGCGCCTACGCCTACGCCTACCACAGCTCTTCATCACTTCACCGCCATGGCAGCATCGAAAGGCATACAAAGCGAATGATAGATTGGGATTGACATCTCTACAAGCGTATTGACAAAGGCGCTGCAGCCTCTTGAGTGCTCATCTCCTCTCGCGCACGAAGAAGGCCAGCCAAGTCAGCTGCAAGCAGAGGGTGAGGAGGGGGGCGAGGTTAGCTACAGCCATCCTTCCCTTTCCTCTTCGTACGATCTCGCATCGACTCACCGAAAGAGCATTGAACAGCAGGAAAGTCCCCGCCAGTAGAACGTTATCAAGCGCGAAGTTTTGCACCCTGAAACCAAAGCTGCTTAGCAACACACTGGCTGGCACCTCAATGTCGATTCCGTACTTGTGCTCCCTGAGCTGCAGACCATTCAACTGCGACACCAGCAGGCTCTCCAATGCCGAATGGAAGGGAGAGGCGTATAGCAGAGGGGTGAGCCACCAGCTGATCTTCTGCCTGTTGATGAGCAAGCCAGCAAAGAGAAGGGAGAGGAGCATGATGAGCGTGCCGAGCAGATTGGCCACTCCCGTGTCCTTGATGGAGACGGAGAGGAAGAAGACGATTGATGAGGTGGCCAGGGAGAAGAGGACCAGGGTCAGGATGAAGATCTGTGAGTGGGAGAGGCGCAGTAGCGTCAGCTCTCTGTCAAGGCAGTATTCGTCCCTCTCCCCGTGCTCATGCTTACCCAGAACTTGGCTACCTGCGGCACGAGCCCGACGGTAAAGTAGATGGTCGGCCCAAAGAGCAGGGGTGGGACCACCCTCAGTGGCAGATTGTCGAAGAGTAGCTTAGCCGCAAAGTAGGTCACCGGGCTGTAATACCCATTCGCTCTCTCCCTCACATAGAGCTGCCTCTCAGCCGCAAAGATGCCCAGACTCGTAAGCGTCGAGAATCCGAACAAGGCCAACGTGAAGAAGCACAGCCCCAATCGGTTCTGGAAGCCGGCTACGTCGTTAGTGACACCGTAGTAGAGGATCCCGACAAACAAGCCCAACAGGAGGGAGAGGGCGTAGTGCGCCAGCATGAGTTGCGGGTTGCGGTAGAGGTTCTTGAAGGAGCGACCGGAAAGAATACGGAGTTGTGTGAAGAGGGAGGCGGCCAGGTGCGAGCGCAGGACCTTGTCTGCTTCTTCTATATCGCTGCCGTTGGCGGGGATGAAGGAGCCTGTGGCTGTGGCGCCGGACTCTTCCTTGGCGATATCGCTGTTGGAGAAGGCTTCGATCAGAGCAGCGAGGCGAGGAGGTGTTTGCTGCTTAGATGCATGTCCGTTGCCGGAGGATGAGGCGAAAGCTCCGCGAATGCCAGCAGCCAGTCTCGAGCCCATTGTGCTGTTCGGCGTCGAATCACCGGGCGCAGCAGTCGAATTCGGCCTCGTCGTCAACTCGTGCAGCGAAGAGCGGTTTCTGAGCGTCGGTCCAGCCTCCTCATCCTGGTAGCCCTGCGTTGGGACCGGCATGGCCGCACTGCCCGGCGTAGGTGCAGTGCTCTGCTGCGCACTGCTGCTGGCACTGGACGTGAGGTCGATGAGGAACTCGAGGATGTTATGTCCCTCAGGGCAAGGGTGGCCAATGCCCGCAAAGTAGGCCGCGCATCGTGCCATGGGTCCTGAGTAGACCAGCTTGCCCGCCGAGAGGAGAACCAGCTTGTCGAGCAGGGACACAATCTTGCTTGACGGCTGGTGCAGCGACAGCACCACCGTACGATGATACTGCTGCGCTAGGTTGGTCAGGCACTCAACCACGTTGAGCGCATTCGCTGAGTCCAATCCCGAAGTCGGCTCGTCCAGGAACAGCACGCTAGGTGAAGTGACCAGCTCGCACGCAATCGACACCCTCCTCTTCTCGCCACCACTGATGCTCCTCGCTCCAGAATCGCCGATGCGTGAGTCCTTGATGTGGAGGATGCCCAACTCATTGAGCGTCTCAAGCGTACGATACTTCTTTGCTTCGATGGACATGACCCGGGGCAGGCGAAGCATGGCGCTGTAGAGGACCGTCTCATACACCGTGAGAGTGGGCATGAGGCAGTCCTCCTGGTCAACGAAGCCGGCAATGCGCTTAAAGGCGCCGTCTGAGACAGGACGGCCGTTGACCAGCGTTGTGCCGCCAATGATGCCGCGCTTCTCGCGCCGAGCGAGGAGGTCGAGGACTGCCGATGCGAGGGAAGGGAGAGAGACACGGTGAGTACGAGACGCTCGGTCCCCTCCAGTCTGCTCCCGTACTCACAGGTCGTCTTGCCTGCGCCAGAGGCTCCTACAAGAGCCATTACCTCACCAGGCCTCACGCTCCCGCTGATGCCCTCCAGCACCTTCTTCTCCCCGATTCTGTAGCTCAGGTCCTTGAAGCTGAGCGAAGCAGGCACATGTTCCGCCATCAATCTCGCTGCCTCATCCTCTGGTAACCGCACGCTGCCATACTCTTCGTGTTTGTCGTGCTGGCCCAGGAGCCACAGGGCTGTGGCGATTACGAAGACGAGAACGAGAGCACCCACGGCGGAGAAGGCCACCCAGAAGATGGCTCGCGGTGGTGGTAGAGGGGCATGATAGCCGGGGACTTGAGAGTAGTGAACACATTCACCTGCTTGGCAGGAGAGGAAGATGGCTGGGTCTCCAAAGACGTCGCTGATGAGGCCGTTCATTGCCTGCGCGCGTCAGGATTGAGAGAGATTGGTGAGCAAGCCGCGTCAGAAAAATCGCTCCAAGAGTCATCATCACCACTCACTGGTTCCTCAAAGTTGCACTTTCTGTCTCCGTTCTTGCCGCTCTTGCACGACATCGTCGCCGGCCCTTTGATATCCTCGCCCAGGAACTCGCCGATGTCGATGCTGCCCGACTCGCCGCAAAGCATTCGACCGGGGATGCATGAGCAGCTTGCCGTCTCGCACTTGTATCGGGTGTTGTTGCTCTCTGCTGTAAGCTCGACTTCCTCGCTACATTTAGTCAAGTCGCAATAGAAGGACTCTTTCTGGCCAATCCAGAACTGCGAGACAAAGGACGGGAGGTGAGCTATACAAAGCTACGCTCGGTCCGCCTACTCCTGACTTACGTACCTGGAAGTTGCAAGTCTGCGGCTCTTTCTCGCAGCTGAAGGTGACCTTGGGTGGTCTTCCCGGTAGTAAAGCTACGATCTGCTCATTCGTAACTTTGCACTCTTGGAAGCTCTGCCTCACAGTGGCGCCTCCGGCATAGCAAGTTCCGTTCTCACCCAGTCTCTCGCCACCCATCAGCACCTCGCCACAAGCGCTGTCCTCCTGACAGACATTACAATTCATCCCTCCCCATCCATCGTCACACTCGCAGACCCCATCTCCGTCCTCGCCCTCGCGGGGATAGCGCTGTTTGCCCTGCACGGGACTGCCGCAGAGAGGTGAGAGGCAGTCCTGCCCTCCGAAGCCAGTCGTGCAGTCGCATTGTCCATCGGACGGACGGCAGTGGCCCGCATTTGCGCAGTTGAAGGCAGGAAGTTGGCAATTGAAGCAAGGTGGGCACTCAGGTGGTCGAGGAGCTGCGAAGAGGGAGGATTGTGATGCCCACTCGAGGTTGGTGGTGCGAAGTGATGAGGATGAGGAGTTGCGGGAGGAGGCCGACGCAGCTGCGTCGCTGAAGATGGCCAGCCAGGCTGCGGTCATGATGAGCATCATCGACCATTTTGATGCCTTGGACGGCATCAAGTAGAATGCCATCGCAGCTGGTCTGTGGAGGGGAAGGTGGAATGGTTAGGTAGGAAAGGAGATTAAGTTGTAGCTCGACGTTGGGTGGCTTACCTCGGCTCAGCCTCAGTCCACGCTGCGAGGCAATCGTCCGTCTTGGCTGATCTGTGCGAGCCAGTTGGCTCAAGTCGCTCCGTTGGCCGCTGCGCCTGCGCCGCCGGCAATTTGAAAAGGGGACGAGAGCAACGCCCAAATCGCTGAATTGCTCTGCCCCTTGACTGCCTCGGCATCCTCTCCATCACTGCCATTGCGAGGAAACCTCCTACTTCTACGTCGCGCTAGCCATGACCCGCGCTTCTGCGGCAGGAGCGGCCTCGAACCACAATCATGGGCGGGCACCCTCCGGCTCACTCGGCCACGGCCACCTCGAGGCGCAGCAGCCTTCTCGTCTGTTTGAAGAGGTGCGGGTTGCCATCCTCGAGGCCAGAGAAGAGCAGACACAACGACAGGCGGAAGTCAATGGGGACGATGACGGAGAAGGAGGAGATGGTGAAGCCAGCCGGCTAATGGCCACCATTGAGACGACGCCCGTCTATCCTCTCCTCCAACTCATCCGCGGCGACGTTCGCCTAACTATCGACACAGGTCTGACGTGGGAGGAGCTCACAGGCCACGAGCTCAACTTCGCCGTTGTACGACCACTTGCCCGCAAGTACTCGAAGCTACACAGCCCTGCCATTCTGTACGCCTTTCTTGTCACCCGCATCTACTTCCTCAGGGAGGCAGACAGGGATTTGGCATACCAGAGCGTCAATCAGGCGCGCGCTAGCCTGTGCGAGATCTTAGCTATCAAGCTCCTCCGTACTTTCGCGAGCGATGGGCTCGACCTGGTCACCGCGCTCAGCGCTCCCTTCTGGCCGTTTGCTGGAGCAGACGAAGATGTCATGTCCAACGTCCATCGCCGCGGCTACGCAGAGAAGGACCCGCTCAATGAATCGACATCGACCCTCCAGCTGGCCATCTACTCTACCGCCAAGAAATTCATCGCTACTCCACTGGTGCAAAAGTGCGTTGACGGAATCTACAGCGGCAAAGTCGTTTTGGGCAACAGCAGCGCAGCAGGCCATGCAATCATCGACGACTCGTACAAGAAGAGGCCCGTCTGCTTCTACGACCCGGCTACTGCCCCCTTCCTCGACCATCGTCGTCTTCGTGTGCCCCGGGTACGCAGCTGGCTCGAAGCTGCAAACTTCGTCGCCATCCTTGCGGCGTACATCGTCTGTCTAGGCAGCGAAGGCACTCATGAGTGGACGGCGGCAGAAACCATCTTTATCATCTGGCTGATAGGATTGGCAATCGATGAGCTCGCCCAAGTCAAAGAGCACGGCTGGAGCGTATATGTCGGGTCTCTTTTCAATGTCCTTGACTCGGTATTCTGCGTCATTGGCTTCACCTGGTTCGGCATCCGCCTTGCCGGCCTCATCACAGGCAAGGCAGAGCACACCGAATTTGCATTCAACGTCCTCTCCCTCGGAGCCATCCTACTTTGCCCCCGTATGGCATCGCTACTGGTAAGCGACAATGTGCTCTTGCTCGCGCTTCGAGCCATGGTGGTGGAGTTCAGCTACTTTCTCGGCCTGGCCCTAGTGTTCTTCAGCGGCTTCCTCTGGACATTTTGGTCTCTCTCCGACTCGTCTAAGTGGACGCCAGCCACGATCGGCTGGCTGATGCTACGCTTCACCTTCGGAAACACGATCTCGCTCGAGCAGGCGCAGGAGTTTTCCCCGACGTTCGGACCGTGGCTTGTGGTAGCCTTTACTATCCTTGCACAGACGTTGCTCCTCACCATCTTGATCAGTCTGCTCTCTGCCACCTTCTCCCGCGTTGCTGCACATGCGCAAGAAGAGTCGCTTTTCCAACATAGCTACTCGACACTGCAAGGTGTCTCATCCGAGGCCCTCTTCTCCTACTTTCCGCCACTCAACATCCTCTGCCTCCTCATAGTCCTCCCGGCCACCTTCTTCTGCAGCCCACGCTGGGTGCACAAAGTCAATGTCTTCATCATCCGCCTCACCCACCTGCCCATACTCTTGACAATCAGGCTGGTGGAGCGACACGACTACTGGACTAGGGGCGTGGAGCTTGCTGCTGCGGAGACGAAGAAGGGTCTGAGGGGCCACTTGATTGAAAGATTGACGACTAAGAGACGGACGCAGTTCGACATCATCGAGGTGGCGTTCAGTGAGATTGTAGCCGAGGGGGAAGAGAGAGGCGACAGGGGAAGAGACGGCTCAACGGCAGCCAAGGACAGTAACCTGAGTAGCTACGACTCCCAGTATCAGCGGCGGCAAACCCAGGCGCAAGACCAGCAGCAGCAGACAAGCCAAGACTCGGGTCCAAAGGATACCCCCAGGGACCATCGCCAGCTGGAGCGGGTTGTGACGACCGACTCGGTGAAGAGCAATCGTAGCTATCCGGACAGTCCTGGAGCCACCATACGGCGTGCAAGAGATGCATTCGCCGCCGTCTCAGGGAAGGGCGGCAATGGCGGGAGGGTAGTCATTGTCAATGCCGGCAATGGAGGCAGTGGCGGCGGCGGCGGCGGCCAGCCATCCGGCGTCGACCTGATACGCCAAGACACCTTTGCCAGCCTCTTCTCACCATCGCGGCCGCAGCGCAAGGGCGGAATCAGGAGGGCCAGGACACAATCACCATCGATGCGTCCGCCGCAGGAGGAGGGCGAAGAAGATGGCGAGGGGGATGAAGACAAGCCTGCAAAGAGACGGGGCCTCTGGAGCAAGAGAAAGGCCGCTAAGCAGGCAGAGGCAGGTGCAGAGGCGGACACGAGTGCCTCATCGCAACGACGCAAGGAGCAGCTCAATCTCGACGACAGTGTGGAGCGAAAGGACTATGCCGAGAATGAAGAGCGGGAAGACGACGGTGATGAAGAAGCCTCAGACGACGATGACGGGAACGAGGCAGGCTCAGTCGGTAGCGAAGACGAGGACTCTGGGCCGAGCAACGCAGCCTGGGGCGACGTGATGTTGCGCTTCCTCGAGCGATTGGACGAGCAAGCCCAGACGACGGATCGGATCGAGGAGATGCTGAACAGGATTGTTGCATCGAAGGAGGGTGGAGAGCTTAGTGATGAGAAGCCCGGCGATCAAGCGGGAGAAGGTGGGAAGTGAAAGTGACCGGGACCGGGACCGTGACGGGGTGACCGGAGAGCAGGCGATTAGACGCCGTAGTGTACCCTTCGCCAAGTCCATGTCTTCAGACTCTGTAATTATGACCATCGTCATTCACCACACAAGTGCCGAAAGACGAGCGCGACAGAGACTGCTCTGAACGGAGAGGCGACTGGAGAGTCAAGGTCATGCCACTCCGATCGACTTGGTAGCGGCATGCTAGCCGCAGATGCCTGCAACCGCTACGACATGATGGGACTGCTCGTTCAGTGCCTTCCGGTGACCTTTGACGTCGCTCCCGATACTGCCTCAATGGAATCATCACGCGATTTGAGAGAAGGTGACTGGTCGGAAGTAAAGGACGCTCAGTGAGCGAAGGTAATGCCTGATGGACAAGAGAAGAGAGGAGCTCATCGTGGCCCTCTGCGCAATCGATGAGGTGTCACGCGGCCCGCTGCCCCGTTGATGTCGCATCCGCCGGTATCCTCTCTCTCTCGTATTCCTCTTCTCTCCGATGAATTGATACATTGTCTATGCCTACTACTACATAATGATCTAACGGAACCGATCGTCAGCCTTTCTCTTGCGAGGGCGGGCGACCGCGGCGCAAGGAGGAACATTGGTGTTCAAGCATCGCGTGATGCGACGGCCCTGGCACCGCTCCTCCCGAATGAGCTCGAACTTGGGGTAGTGCAGATGCATCGTGTCGATGACCGCAGCGACAACGTTCTCGTCAATTGCCAGCCACATCATCTCCATGTCCCCATCGAGCGACGATATGTCCTTGCCGGTCAGGTTCTTGGCAAGCTTCGTCATCCACTCTCGCGTCGAGCCACCCAAGACGCCGTCTCGACCGAACACTGTCATCGCAAAGGTGACGGCTGGGGACCGCGGTGAAGGAGTAGGAGAGAGCGTGAGAGAGTCAGCTGCAGCTCAAAGTCATCAGTGGCACTCTGAGCGACACTCACTCTCCTCGACAGTGTCCCCTTCCTCGCCACAGTACAGTCGATGCTGTACTTGTCGCTCGCCGAAGGGTAGCTGCAGCCCCTGATCGCTGATCGGCAGTCCTGAAATCAGCTGCGTGCAATTCCGACCTTTAACGCAGACCAACGGTCTGCCCAGCATATGCCCCTAGGTCTTGAGGCGAGTTTGTGTATTCGATGAAGGAGGCGTACACCCCCGGCCACTCGAACTGCCTGGTTAGGAGCTCGGGGTGCTCGCCAGCGAAGTCAAAGATCTCCTCTGCAGTTCCCAGGAAGAAGATCGCGATGGAGGGGCATTGCGCAACAAAGATAGTCGCGAGCTCATAGCGGGTGAAGCGCGAGAGCAGGGCGATCATCTCCTTGTGAAGCGGCTGGTTTGCGACTTCTCACTTGGCGGTCATTTCAGGGACGACGATTTCGACGTGGAGCTGTACCTCTGCAACCAGCAGCTGCCCCTCTGGCGAGCCAAGACGACGCTATACTGCCTGCATGTATTCTTGGGTGACGGGACCGCCCATCAGAGTCGGTCACCATTCGCGTCGTGCGGCTTGTAGGATCGCCGGCTGCCGCAGTTGGTGAAGCCGCGGCGCCATCAGCTCTACTGCCCTCCGGACGGCCTCGTGTTGCTCGTGAGCGCTTTGCCTATGCGACGAGAACGGCGTTTCTTCGTTTCTGTTGAACGACCCTGCCTGAGAATGATTGTGAGGGGGTCGATTGGCTGCGATAGGACGCAAAACGCTGTTGTGCGCAGTGCTGCCCATGAAGCTGCTCTCGGGAGCAGCAGCAGCCTGTTGGGAGTGAAATGAAGTCGATGGCCATCCGCCGATGACTTGCGTAGACCATGGGTTGGGCGGGTGGGTCGGTGCTGGGATAGGGAAAGGTAGAATCGGGACCGGGTACATATTGCCTGACAGCAAGAGAGCGAGAAGTCCGTTCTGCTGTAGCTGTTCTTGATCAAGGTGACGGAAGACTGGTATGATGAAGAGCAGGTGATCTCCAGCAGCCGGGGAGCCGGCCAGGGGCAAGAAGGCGACCGACCAGCCTTCATTGCTGATGGCGTGAATCAGATCTTAAGCCCTGTGATTGATTGGAGCTGGGCCCATGACCAGCCTTCCTCAGTCGGGAGGAGGAGGCATGCCTTGGTTGGTGCGGAGGTAACGGCGCACAGGCAGGAAAATGAGCTCGCCGCCCCGGGGTGGGGGAGGCTATTGAGCTTTGGCTCAGCTAGACTAGCCTACGATCAGAACCCTTCTGTGCCCGTATCTGGTTTCTTGAGCTCGAGTCTGTGTCTCCTCCAGCTTGCTCTCTTCTGAACTATCACTTTGATCGACGTGCTTCACATCACAGAGGCAGCCCGTCGAGAAGGACGTAGACCACCTCCCGAACCACCCGAGGGAGAAGGCTGAGGGAGGAGATTGCGATCGCCATGTCCATAGCAGCGACGGGGAAGATGCAAGGGAGTGGTGGAAAAGGGAGATAGCGAGCGGCTTCGATGGATGTGTCTTGCTCAGCCTTGCAGGCGGACAAAAGGGCAACCCGACTTCCATTGTGTGCCTGGATAACATTGGTGAACGGGTCGAAAGCCGGCCGTTCGAAGGCTGCAGGACGCAACGAAGCGTCAGCAATCGCGGCAGCCAAGCGCCATCGTGACAGCAAGGGCAGAATCATCATGAGCCGCCCTGAAATGTGATCATGTTTGAAGCTCTCTCGACTCTCAGCAATCACAGCTAGCCAATGCATTTCTCCCGCGTGCTCAGTGAGGCGTCAGCTCCCCTCGGACCCATGCAAAGCAGTCCACATACGGTGCGATGAGCGACTGGACCACGCATCGCGCGACTGCGTTGCTTGTCTTGCGCTCATGGACATGGTCATCTCAAAAGCCCGATCACAGATGTCAAAGTCGAGAGCAGTGCGCGTCGTCTACGGCTCGTCCCTCTCTGCAGAAACGGCGGTTTGCAACACCTTAGCATTGGTCCGGATACGGTCAATCAGTCGCTTTACGCCCTTTCCGCCAGTCGGAACGGAGGCTAGCAATGGATACTGCTCAGCGAAAGGGATGCTCCTTAGCCAAGTTTGTGCCCCGTAGCCAAAGGCTGGACGCTCGTACACGCTGTTCAAGATAAGAGGCCTTGTGGACTCGCCGACGTACGGCTGCATCAGTCTGCCGCTTCGTGCCTTGGCCTTGTAATCTCGATTGGATTGAGCTTCCCGCGTCCCCGCGTAAGAGAGAGAGAGGTACAACCGACCTCACGATCAGTACGATCCCCGGGTCTTTGTCTCTTCTCCTACCTCTCAACAAATCAATGCTCGGTTGATGTCTTGGCGACGCCCAAGGCGTTGAAAGATGACGATGGTCATCCGTGTCGTGTGAGGACGATTTCCAAGCCAGCCCGACCGAAAGAGGACAGCTGCAAACGCAACGTCGAGCCGGTCGAAAGATAAGGATGCCTCTTGTCTTGTGCCCGTCTCATGCATTCGCGCTTGAAATCGCACAGCGGCGATCGACGAGAGCGAGGGAGACGCAGAGCGCCCGGCGTCTGGCTGGGACGGGCTACGCTACGCGGGCGGTCTGGCTCCGCTTGCAGAGAGATACGGTGGTGCCTGGTCGCATCGACGACTGCAAGTTGTTGTGGCGGGTCGAGGTGGGATCGAGAGATAGAAGCCAGAAAGGCGGCCCTTCTTCTTCTTGACTCTTTACCACTACCATCCTTTCCCCTGACTCGACTCGTGACTCGTGTTGTGAGAGCAAGGCCGCTCACTGGTAGATTCATTCATCCTCGCCGCCCTCGCCGCTCTCGCCGTTCTCGCCGTCTCGTCCCCTCGTACTCTCGTCTTTCTTGGGATCTTCCTTGTCTGGCAGCATCTCCGAGGCCCTGCTCTTCCATACCTCCTCAATCTCGACCTCGCACACTCACGGACTGCAACCATGGTCAACATTACTGTGAGCACTTTGACGGCAGTCCTCACCTCTTGTGCGCAGCATCTTCTGACCTTGTCAGCCTCCCTCTACAATCGCAGTTCGGCGCAGTCGCTGCCCCCTCGGCAGCCGCTCCAGCGGCAGACAACCCGATTCAAACCGCAGGTCTCGACTTCATCGTGACCTATGGCTCCCCTGGCTCTGAAATGGTCCAGGGCTACTCTACGGGAGACATGGCTTGGATCTTGACCTGCACCGCCCTCGTCTGGCTCATGATTCCGGGACTCGGATACCTTTACTCGGGCCTTACTCGAAGGAAGAATGCGCTTCACATGCTCTTGCTCACAATGATGGCCTTGGCTGTTGTCAGCTTCCAGTGGTTCTTCTGGGGTTACTCCTTGACCTTCTCCTCGACGGGAGGTGCCTTCTTCGGCAATCTGCGTAACTTTGTGCGTGCGGGATGCCTAGAGTCGCTTCCATTCGAGTCAAGTGCGCTGATCATGTCTTCACTTCTCCCCCTCGCCGCCCCTCTTACAGGGTTTCATGGGCGTCCTCGAGGAGCCAGCAGGTGGATCGTCGAACCGCCTGCCGGAGATCATCTATGCCGGCTACGAAATGATGTTCGCCGCCCTTGTTCCCGCCATTGCGATCGGTGCCGCCTGTGAGCGAGCTCGCGTGTGGCCGTTCCTCATTTTCACCTTCGTCTGGGCCACGCTCGTCTACGACCCTATCGCACACTGGATCTGGGCCCCTCAGGGCTGGGCATTCAAGTGGGGCGTCCTCGACTACGCTGGCGGTGGACCCGTCGAGATCTGCTCCGGTATCACTGGTCTGGTCATCTCCTACTACTTGGGCAAGCGTCGCGGCTACGGTACGGAGCGCCTTCTCTTCAAGCCGCACAACGTCTCGCACATTGTCCTCGGAACCGCTTTCCTCTGGTTCGGCTGGCTGGGCTTCAACGGCGGATCGTGCTTCACTGCATCGCTGCGAGCGGGCATGTCCGTCATGACGACGAACACGGCTGCCTCTGTTGCCGGTATCACATGGATGCTCCTCGACTACCGCCTTGAGCGCAAGTGGTCCGTCGTAGGCTTCTGCACAGGTGCCATTGCCGGTCTGGTAGCAATCACCCCGGCTGCGGGCTTCATTGGCGTGCCAGCATCCGTTCTTGTAGGGTTCCTCTCTGCAGTCGTGTCCAACTTTGCGACGGGAGTCAAGGTATTCATGCGCTGCGACGACGCCATGGACGTATTCGCTGTGCACGCCCTTGCGGGTTACGTCGGACTCATCCTGACCGGCTTGTTCGCACAAGCCTCCGTAGCAAACAATGACGGCATCCTGGTCATCTCGGGCGGATGGTTGGACCACCACTACTACCAACTCGCCCAGCAGATTGCCTGGATCGTTGCCGCGACGGCTTGGACCGGAGGAGTCACCTTCGCAATCATGCTTGTTCTCGACCACATCCCCGGAATCGGTCCCTTCCGCGCCAGCGAGACGGCTGAGATCATCGGCGTGGATGAGGAGCAGCTGGGCGAGTTTGCATACGACTATGCGCTCTTCAACCGTGACTTGGAAGGCAACTGCTCGCCTGCTTACCTGGAGGGGCAGAACAAGTTGGACCTGTACGAGGGTCAGAAGGGCGGCAACGGCAGCTCTGATGGAGCTGCGGCGCCTGCAGCTGGTGAGGCACTGGGCCCTGCTTCTTCGGGCTCTTCAGGACAGCAGGCCGCTTCGCGCACCGTGGCCGAGGCTGAGGCCGCTAAGCCTACGACGGAGACGGTCGACGAGAAGGCGATGCAGCATGCAGCGCCGCAGGACGCCAGCGCTCGCCACTGAGCAGGCGCTCCCCTCGTGCCTACCCACTTGTTGTTCATACCCGACTCCAGCCCCATCTTCCCCTCTTCTTAGACACCTTATCCTCTCTTGCCACTGTCACGGCTATCGCAATCCCTTACCCCTCTCGACTGCTGGCCTGCGCGCGCTACCCCTTCTTCGCGGCCTTCTTGTTGCATCGCTGATTAATTCAAGCAGATTTTTGTCAAAGCCAGCGAGTGCGTCCTTTGTCTGCTCCTTCATGATACATTGCGAGACGTGGCAAAGCTGACAAGAAGGGTGAGCCTGGGCGGAGTGGAAGTCACGCTGAGCTGAAGTGAGGCGAGAGCGAGGCCGAGCGAGTCGTCGATCCGCGCGCTTGCGTGGCCCGAGCGACCTGAGACGGAGACGACGACGGCGACGGCGGCGGCGGCGGCGGCGACGAGCACGACGGTGCCCTTTCCTCCATCATCACCACACCACACAACACTCCTTGTCCGCAAAGATGTCATTGGCATCAACAATTTCCCGCTTCAGCGGTGCAAGCGGGAGCAGCTCACTCTCTTCCGCAGGCCCGTCAGATGCACACGACCTCTCGTCCGACTTCGATGCCCCTACCTTTGCCTTGCCCGCCAATGGAGCTGGCCCAGCCTCGTTCCTTTCCCAGTTCACAGACGTAGACTCGTCGAACCCCTCCGCCCGCATCAAGCTCCACCACGGCACCACTACCCTCGCTTTCCGCTACCAGGGTGGCATTCTCGTCTGTGTAGACTCACGAGCAACAGCGGGGTCCTACATCGCCTCGGGAACGGTCAAGAAGGTCATCGAGATCAACCCTTACCTTCTTGGAACTATGGCCGGTGGTGCAGCTGACTGCCAGTATTGGGAGACGTATTTGGGGATCCAGTGCAGACTGCATGAGCTCAGGAATAAGGAGAGGATCAGTGTGGCTGCGGCGAGCAAGTACCTGGCAAATCTAGTATATGGATACAAGGGGATGGGCCTTAGCATGGGTACTATGATCTGCGGGTGGGACAAGACGGTGAGCATGCGACAGAGCCATTGGATCCCCCTCCGCGGAGTCCTGACTGATCTCTTCTTTCTCCTCGCCATCGCATCAGGGCCCTGCCCTCTTCTACGTCGACTCGGATGGCTCTCGACTGAAGGGCGACGTCTTCTCCGTCGGCTCAGGCTCCACCTTTGCGTACGGTGTGCTTGACCAGGGTTACAAGTGGGATCTGACCGACGAAGAGGCTATGGAGCTGGGTAGGAGGGCAATCTACGCTGCGCAGCACCGCGATGCGTACTCTGGTAACGTGAGTCACGCGCGATCCCCCCCCCCCCCGCCACTGACATTGACATAGACACTGATCGTAACAACTCTCATTTCTCGCCCTACGCAGACTCTCAATCTCTACACAGTCAAGGAGCAAGGATGGGTCTACCACGGCAACCTGGACGCGGCCGACCTCCACTACGGGGGACCACCTGCTGGTCACCCGGCATCGCAGGGATCGAAGGCTGGAGAGGGATACGGATATGAGGTCCGTACGCAAGGTCTCAGTAGCAAGGACACGCAGAGGGAGGGAGAGCAGAGGCCCGCGGGAGAGACACCTCAGCCAGCTGCTGTGCCCGGAAGTGCGAGCCAGGGGCCGACGACTGCTGGAACAGGTTCAGGAGCGTGATTAGCAGAGACTGAAGGGATAGAAAGAGGATCGAGTGGCGAAGCGATCGAATGGCCATTTCAGAGTTCACACGACTGTACGCTGTGAAGCAGTGACTCCCAACATCGTCCTGTCTGACGCCCCCCGCCCCGCCTACTTCTTCTTGCCCGTCTCCTTCCTCAAAGGCGACCCCGCCCTAGCCTGTCTGCCACCACTCATCCAGTCCAAATCATCCACATCGAACATGCTAGCCCTCTTGCGTGGCTGGCTGCCCGGCTGCTGCTGAGTCTGCGGGGTAGCAGAGGGGCTAGAGGGAGTGGCACCCTTCCTGGAAGACGAAGGGGCAGAACGCTTCGACTGAAGAGCCTCTGCACCCCACTGCTTTTCCTCTGCAGCTGGCGCACGTCCAGGTGCCTGCGATCCCGCAGCGGCGAAGTTGCCCTTACCAGCCCCACCGAATCGACGCCTGAAGCGCTCCATCCTGCCCTGCTCCTCACCACTGTCTCCCTCGGAGCTAGCTGCTCCTAGGCCGCGCTCGAGCATCTTTGGGTTCCAGAGCGGGTGGTTCGTCGTGTCCTTGGTGAGGCGGGAGACGGAGCGCGGCGAGGTGGTAGTCATTGCGATGGAGGAGCCATCGGCTAGGTAGGTGATCGAGGGGAAGCGGGGCGTTGGGTGGGGAAGAGGGAGGGGCTGACGGGAGGAGGAGGCTGCACCCAACGCTGAACTTGATGAGAAAGCACGGCGTGTCGATGGGGTAGCTGAAGGAGCAGCATTGTTGCTTGTGCTCGCAGTAGTACCACCTCCGCAGCGCAGGATCCCCTTGAAGGCGGCGAGGTCGGCGAGTTGAGACTTGCGCCCTTGCTTGATCGTGTCGTTGTCTCCCAACTCGGTGTCCTTGGTGATGCGAAGCTCTGTATGGCGCGAAAGTACACACAGGAATGTCAGTTCGATCTTTTCAAAGAGGAATGTATGCCCTCGATATGTCGACCTGCAGCCACTCACGATACACCTCGTCCTCTCCCGGCTTCCTGACAGCTTGCGCCACATTCTCCCTCAATATCCTCGCGACATCGGTCCACTCCTTGACGAACTCGTCGCTCAGCTTGTTGCCTCCCGTGCCACCTCCTCCGCCAGCAGCAGCCGCTGGTGGCATCTTCTCGCGGACATAGTTGCGCCAGGCGGCCATCATGCGGGCATCGTCGCGGAAGGTGGCGCGAGAGGAGCGAAGAAGAAGACGATAGAGGGAGGGAAGAGTATGCGCCGCTGCGCTGGGGGCGCTGGAGGCCGATGATGCCATGTTGTTGATTCGAGGAGCAGTGGCTCAGCTATGTGATCGATCGATGAAGGATGATGGCGAAGATGTGAAGAAGCCAAATCGCTCCTCCTCCCGCTCTCTCCTTGGCCGACTTTTCCACACGAGCGCGGTCCGTCCTTCTCCGCCCGAGAGGCCATTACGGGGAGTGCTCACAGTGACAGCTTCGCTCTTTCAAAAGACATGACCGTGTGCTCGCCATTCCAGGATACGACCATGAGATTGATGACGGCAGAGAGAGAAAAGACCGAATTGCGCAAAGAAGGTGCTAAAGAAAAGGTGGCCGCCAGCGGCGACGTTCACAGCGACGGCGCAGAGCAATGACGAGGAGAGGAGCGAGCGAGCGAGGAAGCGATGATACAGAAGGCTGTGGGAGCGCGGAGGTGCCCATGAATCAATAAATGGTAAAGCAGAGGGGAAGCAAGGCCATATGTACGCTACTACTAGCAGGTGACGAGGGAGGGAAGAAAGACGGCTAGGGAAATGTGGGGCAGCTCCTACGGCTTGCGCGGGGGCGGGGGCCAATCGGGTACGAGTGACTGGTGTGGAGTCGCGAAGACCGACGAAGAGATCAGCCGATCTGTGAGGCTGTGCTGCGGCCGTGTCAGGCCCTAATGTGAGGATCACGAGAAGATCGAGACGTCCTTGCAGCTGTCCTCGCAGAGGTGACTCTTGGGGGCAAGGGAGTCGCTGTCCATGGGCAGGTGCTAATGGTGGTGTCCCAAGGTGGAGTGAATAGTCTGCCACTCTAATTATCGTCGAATGTCTCTTTGAATTTGCTTCCCGCCACCCCAATACTGTTCTGTCTGACCAGCGGCGGGCTCTTAGCCTGACTCGGCATCCGTGGAGGGTCGAGCCACGGCCGACTGGTCGTCGTCCCGGCAGAAGCGACAGCATCGCTACTGTGGCTGGCAGGCAAAGCGGGCACGGGTGGGACATTCTCCTCGCCTCCTGCGGCTGCCCGTGTGGTTTGAATGGTCGGCACGCTCGACGAAGAGGGTGCGCGTTGCATGCTTTTCTTCCATTCGGAGGCACGAGGCGTGTAGGCCCAGCTGGTTGCTACGGGTGAGGTGGGGGCGGTGGGCGAGGTTGGGCCCCCGTTCGATTCGGCTGACGACGACGTTGCACCGCGCCGCGAGAGTGAAGCGCTGCGCTTCCCCTTCGCAGTCGAAGACGACGCCGTACTTGCGTTCGACTTCTTGACCGGAGGAGTGGGCTGCTTGAGTCGGATGACTGATGAGATACGGCCGGCGATACCGCCTTGACCCTGGCTTGAGGCTGCGTCTCCACTCGCTCCAGCTAAAGGCGCCTCTTTCGCAGCAGCGGCGGCAGCGATTGGTGGAGCAGCCGCTGCTGCAGTGGTTGCGAAGCTGCCGTGCCCTGCCGAGCTTTCTGTAGGGCTTGCAAAAGGATTGGAACCTGTTGCGTGCGAAGATGAGGTCGGCGAGGTAGGACTGCGGAACGGATCGACATCTTCTCCTGACGCTGAAGAGGTAACGCCAGCGGTAGGAGCATCGAGAGGGACGGCAGTAATTGTTCCTCCCGTCTGCGCGGTACGCATCGACGCAGAGTCGTCTGCGCCTGCGCTGCCCGCTGTCGTGTAGTGCGAGGCCGTCGTAGCTGTCGTATAGCGGCTTCGCTGACTTCGTTGCGAGGAGGCGCGTTTGATGGAGGCTTTCCGAGTCGGTACGAGGACGCCAGCTGCCCCTGCCGCCGCGGCTGCGTGGGCGGATTTCGGTGATGCAGGTGTGCCCACGGGCGCAGCAGCTTCTTCCGTACGTGGGCGCTCGACGCTTGCTCGCGATACAGCTCTTGAGGGCTCTCTGCTGATGCCTCCCTCACTGAGCCCACTCTCGCCAATGATGCTGAGCGGATTGGAGTCTTCCCTCTTGCGGGCAGGGCGTATATGACCTTGGCTGCTCGGCGAGTCGCTCTGATCTGACTCGGCGCCAGAGAAGTCTTCGCTGTCTGATGTCGGGCCTCGAGCAGCGCCTGCTTCGGCTTCGACATCGCGCTCTGGCTGAGCAGCCGACAAGGTCGCAGCGGCGAGAGCGCCTGAACGGATTCTGTCCGAGTACTTCCTCCTCCTCTTCTTGCTCCCTGACCTGCTGATCGCTTGCTCTTCTTCGTCATCGGATGATGAGATCTTCCAAACTCGCTCTGCGACTTCCCGATCGCGATGCTTGGTGCTTCCGCTGCGCTTGAGAGATGTAGCCGCGCCTGCTGCAGTCACGCCGCCAGCCGCAGCGTCGTGCCCATCGTTGCTGGCCACACCTCGAGTGGTTGTGGCAGCTTCTGTGCTATCCTCACTGGATAGATGCTGGTGCCCTCCTGCTGCTCTTCCTCTTCCAGCCTCTTTCTTCTCCTTTGCAACAGCGCGGGCCACCTTCTGCGAGAAGCGTCGTTCCCTCGCCTCTTTTAGAGATTGACTACGACCGAGCTTCGATGCAATCGAGTTGCCTCTTGTGAGCCTCTTCTCTTCCCTATCCCTCTTTTCCTCTTCTTCCCTCACGACCAATGTGACATTGCGTAGCATAGAGCGCCTCTGCCTGCTCTTTCTCCTTCGTCGCACAACATACCACGTTGCCAGGATCAGGGCGACCATCAGCAAGACGATCGGGATAAGGAAGAGGAGCCATAGATGGTTGAAGCCATTGCCTTGGCTCGGCGTAGGATCGCTCGTGTTATTCGGGGAGCCTGCGGCGCCTGAGAAGATGGGCGGTGATGAAGACGACGGTGAGGAAGCTCCATCCATTGCCTGGCTTGGACGTGTTGGGAGATGTAGGTCGCTTGGTGGTTTGAAGCGTCAGAAGAAAGGGCCAGCCAGCCAGCCGCAGAGACGATTATGACGCCCACCTCTCTCTGTTGCTTGTGTCTGCTTGCGTGCCTGAAATTGATGAGAGAGGGAGAGAGAGGGCGAAATGCGCAAAGTGCGATGCCCTTCGGAAGAGCGGCGACTTTGCGAACAGCGGCGCCGAGGGGAGTTGAGGTAGGAGCGGATCGAGACGACGAGGCTACGTCTGTAGTGGCTCAAAGGTGAGCAGGTGTGCAACGCAAGAGAAGGTGAGGACGAGAAAGGGGGGATAGTACACGACAGAGACGAGGGAGTGAAGGAGCGCGAGCGAAACGTGAACGACGATGATGAGAGCTGCAACCACGAACGAAGCCGTCGGTCGGCTCTCGCTGCTCTCGAAACGCCCGCCTTGCCTGCCTGCGCTAGCCGCCTCTTTCTTGGCCCAGACACAGTGTAGTCGTCGAATCGCTCGACCCGCCCTCCCTCACGTCGCGCCTACCCGCACAACGCACTCGCGGGCAGCGGGGCGGCAGTCAGTGAGAGTCAGAGCGGGCTTTGCGATTGCAGGTCTGGACTCATTCATGCGCTCGACCTTTAATTGCCGTAGAGCTCTTGTGCGACTCAGAGGGACCTTACGCCCTTCCCTTCCCGTCCCCGTCTTCGTCTCACATCGCCGTCACATCGCCGTCATGTCGCCGTCGACGCGAACGCCTGGGCCTCCTCTACCCCCGTCATGATTCCATCATCGTCAAGTCTCGATCTGGTTTCGCAGCATCACTGAGGGCCTAGCGGCACCACAACGATGTCGCTCGACCCCCGCTAGCATAGTCGGGTAAATGCGCAGCTCCAGATCTTGCGCTAGAAAGAGGGACCCAAGCACACGATGGTGACGACAATGAGAGAAGCGAGTGAGGGTCTAATCACTCACTGCAAGGGGATCGAGCGCTGTTCCTGCCTCGCCAGACAATATCGATAGAAAGAATGTGGTACCGTCAATCAGAATGCGCAAGAGTCTTTGATTGCATATACGGTCAATTTCGCACGGCGTAGCATAGCGTGTGGAGTGTTGGTGGCTCCCGTCACCTCTACTTCTTCTTGAAGAGGAGCAGCTCTGCGTGCGCGCAGCGATTGTGAGGGTGTCAGTCTGGTTGCGCAGTGGCCATTGAGGCTCACGGCCGTCTCAACTGACCTGTCTGGTATGGGTACTCAAACACGCCCTTCTGCTCGTCGATCCACACCCTTCCTATCTCGTCGTCGCTCGACGACTGCGCAAAGATGGACTCGATGCCCTTCATGAGCTCGTCCTGCTTTTGTTGCGGCAATACGGAGATGTAGCTTTTGCTGAGAACGCGATTCTTGACGCCCTCGACTGTGGTCGGCAGCTTGCGCGAGAAGAATTCGGCGGGCACAACTTCGTATTGGTCGTTGAGGGCCGGCTCCTTGTACATTGAGGCCCAGTAGCGGTGGCGGACTGGTGGATGAGTGAAGACTTTGGCGTCAGATCATGCTTGCGCGGCTAATGGTACGCTATTACCTACATTGAGGCGTACCATCCTCAAAGCGCTCGTACTGCGTCCTAGCCTCCCTGACCCACTTCGCCCCCGTCTCATCACTCTGGTCTTCCATGTTCCAGATCAGCGCGAGGTAACCACCCTTCTTGAGCGCCTTTGCAATAGCGTTCAAGCTGCCCGGGATGTCCTGGCACCAGTGGAAAGCTTGCGCGATGAGTACCACGTCGTATAACCCTTGCTCTTCGCCACCAGACAAAGCCTCTGACACGTTCTCGAACGTGCCGTCGACGCAAGCTACATCGGCATCATTTGCTAGCAAGCCAGCCGGAAGCTTAGGGAGGAGGTCACGGCTAATGTGCTTGGTCCAGTCCTGCCTCATGCCCGCAGAAGGCTCGACGGCGAGGTAGCGTTGGAATGTTACCCTTTCCCCGCCGTCGCCCGCAATCGTCTTAGCAGCCCCTTCGAGGACGCTTTGCGTGGAAATACCAGTGCCGCTACCAATCTCGAGCAGGCTCACGGGTGATCCCTTCGATGAGCCTGCAGCGGCATTGAGGATCTTACGAATTGCGTCTTGAGGGTAGTCAGGACGGGCAGAGTGATACAATCCCGACGCGCCAGACGTGTCGAACCCCGAGCGAGGAGCATAGTTGTGCTGCTGCTGCGGCGGCTGAGCTGACATAGTGGTCAGAAATAGCTGTGAGGGCAGTCTGGATTTGTTGCTTGGCGTCGCGGCGTGTCTTGTCTGCGCTGCTGCTACTGCTGCTCCTCGTTTCACCGATACCGTGAAGGCCGAGGTTATCGACATGCACGCCGGGGGCCCGCGCTGAACTTGGGTTTATATGCTGGAATTGGGCTTTGTTTGTTCTTCTGCCGCTGCCCTTGATCGTCGAGTCAGTAGTGCGCAATGCTTAGGATGTTGGGTCGCTAACCAGACCCCACTCCGCCCAACCCCACCTTCGCTGGACTCGAGCGCGGTCTTGACGGCTTTGAACACGCAGGCAAGCACCAGCCATGCAGCTAGTGGGCGAGTGCTCTCTCCGCCCCCACCCCGTTTCCCCCCACGCGGTCAACCAGAGAAGTGGGAGAAGATTGCCGATCGATGTATCGCGAGAAAGGGGCAGATGGCACAGAGCAGCGTTGCTTGCTTGCTGAACATTGCTTCGTGAAATCGATGAGTTCTTCTGGGTGAGCATTGCTACCAATACGCGGGGTCATTACTGCGGGCCGAGGTCTCAAGCGCCCCGACCCGCCTGGGGCCGTCCTTGAGAGGAGTTCCTTCCACCGCTCTCTCTGCACCTCCCTGCATGCTGTCCTCCTTCACGCAGTCTCGTCGCTCGCTTGCCACCATGTCTGAGTGGCGAGCCGTCTGCGAATGTCTTGATGATCGAGTCGGTCGATCACAGTCAGAGTGGCCGGGGGAGCTGGCTTGAAGGGCAGCGATCCGCCTTGACAAAGGTCGAGGAGCATTTCTTCCCCCCGCCCGCTCGCCCGCTCGCGTGATCGCGCCTAACTAGCACTGAGCTTGAAATCGCGGGTTGGAGCTGAGCTTGACCTGGCGCTTTTCTTATCTCTCTTTCGTGTGAGCTCAATGGCGGCGGCGACGACGACGACATCTGACTTTCTCGGCCGTCAGGGGGTCACGAAGCGTGAGAAGGTCGTCGCTTCGTACGTTGCGACCTGAGCCCAAAATTGACATGCGTAGCGTCGTCTGCTTGGCTCCTACTTGACGCCTTTTTGACTAGCCTGGGAACGGAGGATGGCGCCGACGGCCTCGCCGTCTGAGCACGCACGTCCACGCAGGGCTCGCCTGTCGCTTCATTTTTGGCCCTGGATTGCCGGTCTGTCTTCGCAAGTCGGAATCTGCGCTCCCGTCTCCCGTCGCCCGCCGTCGCCACGCCAGGCAGGCCAAGGCGCGTTTGCGCGATAACGAAATTCCTGGGCGTGGGCGAATGAGCGTGGCTTCCCTCGCCGTTGCACTCTTTGCCTCTACGCCGTCTCCATCGAAATCGGTCAACGCACGATCGCGAGTCGTTCCTTGCCAATTGGTCCGCTCACCAAGGCCCATCGCCCTCAGCCGCCGCCGCCGAGTCTCTGCTGCTGTACTGCCGCCCGTCGCCCTCCCCTTCAGGCACCCGTTCATATCAGGCTTGCAACGTTGCGCGATCGCGCCTTTTCCCCCTCGCTGCCCACCGCTTGTTGCTCTCTCCCCCCCCCTTCTTCTCCTCCTTCTTCTCTCTCCGTCTCTTTCACCACCACCATCCTCATAATCAATACCCACTCCCGCCCGTCGTAGATCAAGATGGACAGGGAGATCCTGGCCCAAGGGCCTCGCAGCGGCCTGGCCGTCAAGATCGACAACCTCAATGACTCGATTGCCAGGTCGTTCATCGGCAAGTGGTTCCGGCTGGATGGCTGTGGTCACCCGCTTCAGCGCGAGGGAAGCAAGTTCACGACGGAGCTGAGGGCTGGCCTCGTCACCTTTGCGTCAATGGCCTATATCATTAGGTGAGGAGCGGCGCTACGGCGAGGTAGCGGTTCATGGGCCTTGACTCACCTTCATATTTGCATTGCCTCGCTCTCAGTGTCAACGCCTCCATTCTCTCTGACACGGGAGCTAACTGCGAATGCCCATCAGCAGATTGCACCAACGATGCCACCTACATGATTTGCAAGCAGGAGGTCCGCCGCGACTACGTGACGGCCACCTCTGCCATGTCGCTCATCTCAACCTTTGCTATGGGTGTTCTCGCCAACTTGCCCCTTGGTCTCGCCCCCGGTCTTGGAGTCAACGCCTACCTAGCATACAGCGTCGTCGGCTTCAATGGCCAAGGCGGTCTTACCACTTTCGGCCGTGCATTCGCCGCCGTCTTCCTCGAAGGTTGGCTCTTCTTCCTTCTCTCCGTCTTTGGTCTTCGTCAGATGATCGGTCGCCTGCTGCCTCGCTCTCTCGCCTTAGCTACCGGCTGTGGTATCGGAGCCTACCTCGCCCTCATCGGTATGGGTCCCAACGGCATTGGTGCCGTTGGCGGTAGCTACTCGGACTTGCTCGCCCTCGGCGGCTGCCCTGCTCAGTACAAGGACGAGAACGGCTTCTGCGAGTCGCACGTCCTTCAAGACCCTCGTGTCTGGGCAGGTATCTTTGGCGGTGGTATCTTCACCGCCCTGCTTCTTATGTACCGCGTACGAGGCGCCCTGCTGTGGCCTATCCTCCTCGTCTCGGTCGCCTCTTGGCCTCGCTCATCGGGCATCACCGAGTTCCCGCACACGCCAACGGGGGATGACTCATGGCAGTTCTTCAAACAGGTCGCTACCTGGCATTCCTTTGAACACCTCGGTCCCTCGAACATCGACTGGTCGGCTTACAACTCGGGTAAGGTCTGGCTCGCCCTAATCACTTTCCTCTACACCGACGCCCTCGACACGACGGGTACGCTCTTCGCCATGTCTCGTCAGGCTGGCCTCTTCGACGACCGATCTGCCGACTTCGAGGGATCTTCGGTCGCCTTCCTCGTCGACGCCGTCTGCATCGCCATTGGCTCTCTGATGAACCTCTCGCCTTGCACAGCCTTCATTGAGAGCGCCAGTGGTATCACCGAAGGAGGACGCACCGGTCTCACTGCCGTGACCATCTCCTTCTTCTTCTTCCTCTCCCTCTTCTTTGCTCCCATCTTTGCCTCGCTGCCCTCGTGGGCTACGGGAGCAACCCTCATCGTCGTCGGCTCCTTCATGATGAGGAACGCCCAGTACATCTCGTGGTCATACCCGGGCGACAGCATCCCAGCATTCCTCACCATCATCGCCATGCCCTACACCTTCTCCATCGCCTACGGTCTCATCGCAGGCATCATCGCCTGGATGGTTCTTCATCTCTTGCCCAAGCTTTTCCATGCCGTCTCCTTCGGCGTCATCCCCATGCCTCCAGGCTGGGATACGGACAAGGAGCCCTACGACGTCTTCCTGGGCGTTGAGGACCGCAGCATCCGCTCGCTTCCCAAGCTCATCCTCCCTCCCTGGATGCAGCGCTTGCTCCGCGGCAAGAAGCGCTTCTGGGAGATGGACGACGATGAGATGTGGTCGTACATTGAGGGCCGATCCCTCACTGCTCGTCGTGCTCAGGCTATCGAAGAGCAGAGGGAGATTCAGAAGCAGTCCACTCGCACTCAGCGCAAGGGATCTGACTTGGAGACGCAGGACGAAGAGGGCGCTTCGCACTCGCATGGCAGCGGTGATGAGGATCTTAAGCTCGGCGGTGAAGCAGAGGCCTCTTCCGCCTTCAGGACGACGACGAGGCTGTCCAAGCGCGACGCACCTGCTCACGATATCATTGAGCTCGGTGACCGCCGCGAACAGTAGGCGTTGGCGCCACCTACACCTGCCCGCTCGTTTTTCTTTCTTTCGCTTTCATCTCTACCCTCTTTGATCTTGCCTACGCTTCATTGACTTCTCGTTGTTACCTCTCGCTCGTCCATTCTGTACATGCGCTGGCACCCACTGCCACTGATCGCTCATATTCCCGGCTCTACATTCGTTCTACGGTCGCAATTCATGACGATACATCTAGCTAGACGTTGCTGAGCAGCAGGCCTGATCAGCGAAGCCAGCGAGTCGCGCGAAGAAGAGTGTTGGATGAGCTCGGTGGGACGTCGTGCTGCTGCTGCCGCCGCCGCCTCACCGTTGGCGCGGGCGGACAGGGACGGCGTGCGGCAGTGGTGAGTCGCGAGTCGCGAGTCGCTGGCTGCGCTCAGGCCTTCCCCTTTAGTCCATCATTCCAACTCAAAGGGCGTAGACTGCCGCATCTTCCTCACTTCTAACTCCCCCTTCTCCCCTCCACCCTCGTTCTTCGTCGTCGTCGTCGTCACACGCGATGAGCCGCTTCGTGCGACCATCCAAGTATCGGCACGTCTACGGCTCCCCAGCCAAGCCAGAAGCATCGTACTTGGGCGTCAAGGCGTCGCAGAATGCGTGGGACACCAATCTCCTCGCCGCAAACAAGCAGTACCTCTCTCTCAACTGGCAGGCAGGAGGTGGAGGAGCCTTCGCCATTATCCCTACCAGTAGAGTAGGGAAGCTGCCCGATGTCTATCCACTCTGCAGGGGCCATACGGCTACGGTCCTCGATACGGCCTTCTCACCTTTTGATGATTCCGTCGTCGTATCAGGGGCTGATGACGGGAACTTGGGGATCTGGAAGGTTGAAGACTCCATCTTTGATGTGCTGGATATGAGTGCCAAGGAGCTGGAGAGCCATGGTGGAGTCAAGGACATGCAGCCCAGGGCTAAGATCGATGCCAGTGGAAGGTGAGTCCCGCACTACGGACAGGTAAAGGCACCCTGCAACATCCACTGATCGCCGCCTTTCCCTCGCTCGCAGGAAAGTCGGCCAGGTCATGTTCCACCCGACTGCATCCAATGTCGTAGCCGCCGCTGGAGGTGACCACGTCATCAAGCTCTTCGACATTGAGTCCCAGAAGGAGCACTCCGCCCTCAGCGGCTTCACCGATTCGATTCAGTCCATCGACTTCGACTGGACAGGCTCGACCCTTGCCGCCAGCTGCCGTGACCGCAAACTGCGCATCTTTGATCCTCGAGCAGGCGGCCAAGCCGTGCAGGTGGCAGACAGCCATCCCGGTATCAAGGGCTCTCGTGTCATTTGGTGCGGGTCGACCAATCGACTCGCCACTACGGGCTTCAGCAAGACCTCAGACCGTCAGCTGTGGGTCTGGGACTCGGGCAATATCAAGACGCCCATCAAGCAGACGCTCATCGACACTTCATCAGGCGTAATGATGCCCTTCTGGTCGGACAACTCCATCATCTTCCTCGCTGGAAAGGGAGACGGCAACGTCCGCTACTACGAGCTGGACAGTGACGAGCTTCACTATCTCTCCGAGTACAAGTCCACTGACCCGCAACGAGGAATGGCTTTCTTGCCGCGTCGTGATTTGAACGCCGACGAGAACGAGATTGCCCGGGCCTACAAGTTGACCAACAACATGATTCAACCCATCAGCTTCATCTGCCCAAGGCGAGCAGACTCGTTCCAGGCAGACATCTTCCCACCCGCCCCTTCATCGAAGCCGGCGTTGACGAGTCAAGAGTTCTTCGCGGGCAAGACTGCACTGCCCAACTTGATCAGCTTGCAGGATGGATCTGGCGTCAGTTCCAAGGCTGCTCTACCTGCTGCATCAGCCACATCTTCGGCACCAGCGCCATCACCGGCAGTCGCGCCCGCGTCAACGACCTCATCAGCGCCCTCTGCAACACCGACTGCGACCAGGGCGACCCCGGCTAGCAGTGCGCCAGCTCCTGTTGCTGCTGCCGCTGCCAGTCCCGCGCCCACTCCTGCGCCGACGAAGGCCACTGACCCGCTTCCGGAGCCGACAAGAGCGGCTAAGGTCTCTCAGCCTACGTCCACAACCTCAGCACCCTCAGCCAGCGCCGACTCGTCGAAGAGCACTCTTGCCGCTCTGCGCGAGAATGGTGCAGAGTCTGCACCCAAAACGACAGCGCCTGCCAGCGTCACCTCCGGTATTGGTGACCTGGCCAGCGAGCTGCAACGCCTTCTTGCCGACTCGGCCGCTCGCGATGCCCGCCTTCGGGAGCTCGAGATCGAGAACGAGAAGCTCAAGACGGAGCATCATCGCCTACGTGAAGATCAGAATGGCGGCAACGGCACTGCTGCTCCCAGCGGCGGCGACAAGAACTTCTCAGCGGACCGCTTCTTTGAGACGCAGTCGGCTCCTAGCAATTTGAGCGACTTCGGGGACAAGGCGCGGCAATTTGTGGATCGCCATGCCAAGGAGGGGAGGAAGGTCGTGCTTGTGACGGTGAATAGCAAGGATGGGAGAGTTGTGGATGAGATGAGCTTCGCGCCTTAGCCAACCAGCCAGCTGAGCTCAGCGCAGCCTGGGGGAGCTGGCTTGCCAGACATCGTCCCGCATGTCAGGTCGGGGAAGCTTGGTTGAGGGCGAGGGCAGTGGAGAAGCAGAGAGGATCATGGCAGACAAGAGAAGGGCTGGTCGTCGTCGGTCATCGGTCTTGGATTTCGCCTTGGTCGGTAACGACCAGCTCTTTTCTCTTGTCTGTCAAGTTCTGTCTGCTACCTTGCTCTGTCTTTCACTCCAGCGCCCCCTGCCCTCGCGGGGCTTTGTTGCTGCAAGCTACCCTCATTTCCTTGGCTCGACTGGCTCTCTTAGGTCGCTGCTTCGTGATTACTGTCTTCTCTCAGAAGAACACGTTCTGACTATCCTTCTCGCCCGCCCGTCGCTACGCAGAGCGGTGGCACGACCGTACCCCTTGAGCAGAATGTGTGAGTATCCAGCTTCAACCTGCCTCAGCATCAGCGTCGAGCTGACTTGTTCACCTCACGCCCTTCTTTCACTGCACAGCGTCCGTTTCCTCGACAACTTCTCAGCAGGCACGCGCGGAGCTACCTCTGCCGAGTACTTCCTCGCTAAAGGCTACGCCGTCATCTTTATGCATCGTCAACACTCTCTCTCCCCCTTTACAAGGCACTATTCGCACACGACGAATCCTTTCCTCGACTTGCTGGAGCACACCTCGCAAGGATCCACTGGCAGCGGTATCGGCGTACGTGCTGAAGCAGCCGGCCACCTCGAGCCAGTGCTCCGTGACTACCTCCACCACTCCCGCTCAGAAGCCCAAGGCGGTGCGGGCACCTTGCTCAGTCTCCCCTTCGTCACAGTCAATGACTACCTTTTCCTGCTCCGCGAGATGAGCAAAGTTATGCAGCCTCTCGGTCGTAGAGGCATGTACTACCTCGCTGCTGCGGTCTCGGACTTCTTCGTCCCCAACCAACGCACGCCGCAGCACAAGATCCAGTCGGGTAAGGGATCCTTGGTGATAGAGATGGACCAGGTTCCCAAAGTGCTCAAGCCAATGGTTCAGCAGTGGGCACCTGAAGGATTTGTGGTGTCTTTCAAGCTCGAGACGGATATGGATCTACTCCTTCCGAAGGCGTCAGCCGCCCTGCGGAGGTATGGGCATCAAATCGTCATTGCCAACGACCTCAACACTCGCAAGGAAAAGGTGTGCTTCGTCACGAACGGCGGAGTCAGTCAGGCGGCAGACGGTACCGCTGGTGGTGGTGAGGGCGACGGAATCGAGGGCAAGTGGCTAGAGCTCGACCGTAAGAGGGATGGACCTGATGCGGAGATTGAGGAGAAGATCGTAGATGAGCTGGCTGTGCTTCATGAGAGGTGGATCGAGCAGGGGGCTAGTGGGAAGCGGTAGAGAGAATGGCGAGCAGTAGATTCGGTCAGGTAGCATCTCATCAGAGCTTTGCAGTCAATTGCATCTAGCATGTCGAAGATACAACTGTCATGACTGCAGATATGACGCTCAGACCTTTGTCAGGCACAGTGTCTTCGGGAGTGATCGCGGCGCCATATTGGTCGACATCGGAGCGGCGACTTGAGTAGGCTCTCTACAGAGCCGTTCGCGGCCTTTACTGACTACGATGGCTCGCGTGAGGCTTTCAATTCAATTTATTCCGACTCGCCTTCCCTTGTCAATGCTTGGCTCTCGTTCGTACGAGCGATGAATAGCTGACTCGGGGGCTGTGGCTAACAGCTGCGCGGAATGCTCTGGCGATGCGATCGAAGCACTTGCGCGTCGAAGTCGAAGCCGCTACGGGGCGCACGGTGACAGGTGTGGACGCTAGGCACAGCGTCAGGGCAGTCTGTGTTGTTGACGTCGAAGTTTTGCTGTGTTGGACGCCGAGTTTTGCGCGAGCCTCAGAGGGCACAAGAGGAGCATGCTTGACACTCGAGTCGAGGCGCGGGCAGGATGCGAGCCAGCAGCCAGGCGGCCAGTGAGCCCGGCGCGGCGCGGCGGCACAGGCTCCCTCTCGTTGGCTGCACCCCTCGGTCGATGCTCCCTGCGACCCCCCCTGGGCCCCTCATTCGCAGCCACGGCTTTGGCCGAGGGAGCCTGCTTCGCTGCTCCTAGCCAGGCCTGAAGCTCAACACGTCACTTTCCTCCTCACTACCACCATCATCGTCATCATCACCGTCATCGGCGTCGCAGCCCCCTGTCATCGCCTTGACCCCTAGAGCAGGTCCTCTCCCCACTCTCATTCTCACTCCAAGTCCAGGCTCACGCCTACGCTCGTTCCCCTTCTCTCCATCAACACTCTGCAAACACACGTTCTCTTGATCCTCACATCCCACGATCTTTGCTTGCATTCGCGCATCCGACACCATCACTGGCGCGACCGTTTCTCCTCATCTTCATCCTCATCTAAACGCCTTCTCTTTTTACCATCCCCGCCGACATGACCGACGCCCTCAACGCAAAGCGACGCCTGGAGCGTCACCGTCAACAGCGTCGCATCAACATTGCAGCAGATATCCGCCAAAATGTCGAGCGCTCGCAGGATAATGTCAAGCGCCTCCTCTTTGGTGGAGGTAGCGACGATGACGATGGAGGAGACTCGTTCTCTTCCGGCAACGCCAAGGCGGCATCACCGAATGACGGTGACACCACGACGACCCGCCCCACCACGACGGCTGACACCTCAACTACCGAATCTACGTCAAGCACGAGCCGTACGAGGACGTCCTCTGACGTATTGACCAGTTCGTCGACGACTCAATCATCTTCCACGTCGAGCTCCTCGTCCTCTTCGTCCACTCAGGAGCCTACTACTACCTCCTCATCGTCGACGTCGACGACCGAAGAGCCCACCTCTACGCGTGTCCGCTCGACCCGCTCCGCAGAGACGACCTCAGCCCCGACATCCGTCGTAGCCGTGACCAACTCGAACTCGATTGCCACGTCCGTTCAGCTCATCACTTCCTCCGCAGCTCCCATCCAATCCGCATCTGCCACGCCTACCTCGGACTCAAATGGCGTTGGTGCCGGACCCATCATCGGAATCGTCGCGGCCGCCCTAGCCGGCGTGGTCATCGTTGCTGCAGCTATTGGCTTCCTCGTCAAGAAGTACAGCAAGAAGAACGACCCTTACGAGACGAACCCCTTCGATGCTGATCAGTTCCGCCGCGAGTCGGTCATGCTACCTGAAGGTTTCGAGAGCGATGATGGGCATGCACCGTCGATGACGGAGCACCGCAACTTTGGTCCCGCATCTGGCGGTGGTGCTGGAAGCCTCAACGGGTACGAGGATATGGGATACGCTGGCGCAGCGGCTGGTATGGGCGGGGCTTACGGCTCTTCCTACTCGCACAATGACGGTGGTGCCCCGCGCCCGCCGACGATGTTCGCGCGCCACAACGATGCCCACGGTCCCGGTGTCGGCGCTGTGTTCAACAAGGCGCCCGTCCCCGAGCTCCCTCCCATGGCCTTTGGTGGCGGTGACCCTTACTCGCTCGCAGGCGTTGCCGGTGGCATGCACAATGTCTCGAACCCCTACGCCCACCTGGACCGCCACGGCGATTCGTACCACCGATACCAGGACCCCAATGCCGCATCTGCTGGACTCGACCGTTCAGGTAGCGACGGTAGCCACTATTCTTCGCAGAATCAGTACCAGCAGCAGCAGGCACATCGTCAATACCCTACCCCTCAGTCCGAAGCGCACGAGACCTCCGGACGACCCACCAGCATGGAGCAGGGGCGCAGTGGTACGCCTGATCTGCCGAATGTTCAACAGACGTACAATCTCAACTCTGACGAAGATCAACACCACCAGCACCAGGACTACATGCACAGCGCCTCGAACGGCCGCCAATCTGCAGGCCTGAACTCGCTGCTCGACAATTACGGACAGGGCGCTTCCCCCGCTTCGCCCCGTGATCAGCATGCAGAGTACTTCCCGGCCTCCAGCGGTGCTAGCGACGCTGCGTCCGGGTCGGCGGCCCCGCCTGCTTCGCTGCAGGTGCGCAACCTGACTGGTGGGCACCTCATGCCTGCTGGTGGCGCCCAAGGCCAACGTCCCATCTCGACGGCCAGCTCGATGAAGGATGACGATGCTGCGTACGGCGGTGTCTACTAAGCAATCTTGCTCATCTCATATATACTCGCTGCTCTCCTCGGTCTCGCTCGCTCCTCTACGTAACGGTCCCTTTGCCTGCAACTCGGCAACAAATGGCTCCTCGATTCCTCAATGGCGAGGCGACGGTGTCAGCGACAAGGCAGCCGGTTCTGCCTGGCGTCTGGTCACCACTGCCGCAGCCCCTTCGCACCCCTCCCTTTCCCCCTCCGGACCGTTCACTTCTCGCTCCTCTCTTTGTCTTCACGCTGCCTCGCTCCCACACTCTTTTCGCTCCTCTATGTGCCGTAGATTCCTCGGTGTTGTTCTGTCGACAAGAATTAAATAGCTTCTCACAAACCCCGTCCCACCCTGTTGCAGCGACGGCTCGACGTGGCTCACTTGTTCTGCTGCCCCTTCTTCTTGACCCACCTCACCATCTGCGGCTGCTGATTGTCCTTTGCAGCTCCCTCCTTTGCCAACTCATGCGCCCTCCCTACAAAGCCGTCTCCTTGCTCTTCCTCCTGCGGTGCCAAACACCAAAAGCGCACACTTACATCAACTTCCTCCCACTTGGTCACCACAGCATCCAAGCACTCCCACAGATCGCGATCAGGGACGGTCTCGCCGACCTGTCCGAACAGCCCGCCATCTCTCTCGCCAGAGCTGGGGCTCGGACTCATCCTCATCGCCCTTGTCAACCTCCAAGCATTACGTCGCCACTCGTGCAAATCATTAGCAATTCCCCTCACGAGCCACTCATGCGCGCAAGGAATGGCGACGACGATCTTGTCGAACCCTTCCTCGTGCCAAGGGACGTACTCTAGCGCGGCAATGACGGAGCGCAACATTGCGCGGGTGGGCGTGGGGGAGTAAGGGAAGACGACGCGCTCCATTCGGCGGGAGAAGTTCCCTTCAGCACGAGAGCCGGCTTTGTCGCCTTCGCCTTCGTCCTCGAGCGGTGCATGGCCATGTGCAGGCTTCATCATCGGGTCTGGTGGGCAGAAGTACACGCCCAGCCCTCCTCTCACCTCACCGCTCTCATCGCCTCCAAAGCTGTCCAGATATTTCTTGGCCCTCTCCGCCTGATAGAGGTCGATATATTCCCCTCTTGCCTCCTTGGCCGCGCGTACGGCTGCTTGATACGTGGCAGCTTGGCGAGAGGACATCGTGAGGCCTGAGCAGACCACCAGAGCTTGACGAGGGTCGCTTCGACGGACAAGCCGGAGAGGGCGATATGGTCGAGGGTCGGGGATGAAGATGTCCCGAATCAGGAGAGGGCCAGCCGAGGTTGTGGTGGGGGCAGTGGTACCGCGCGTCTTTGTAGTCTTGATGGTCGCCCCGTCGCTGCCCTCTCTGGCAGCGTTCTCCTCTACTTCCCCCCTCGTGGGCACCATGCCCTCCCCGGCGAATTCTTCTGCCTTCGTTATCCCCTTGTCCCTCTCCTGCTCCGTCATACGGTCGAATTCTGTCCTCCCACTGTAGGAGGGCGCATTCCATGGGTCAACTGAGCGATACGTGTCTCCTGTGATGGAGGGCGGGGGCCGGAAGGAGGCAACGTTTATTGAGCCGTCGATCCGAGGGTGTTTGGGGAGCTCGCCCCGCTGGAGGGCGAGGGTGGTCGCAGTTGTTCGCGTCGAGCGGGTGGAGGCTGCATGGGAGGGGCTAAGGATCGAGGGCGCCGCCTCTGATGGATGAGTCGAGGAGGAAGAGTAGGAAGGATCGGCAGAGGTAGCTGAATCACCCTCTTGTGGGAGGCGAGGGGTCATATCGATCGTGTCCTTGTACCGTTGGGCATCGCTCCTTTCTGCTTCTACAGCGGAGGTTTGAAGCGCGCTCAGCGAGTCTGCTGCCTCTTTTGTGTCGTCATCATCATCCCCAATGGCAAACGGCGCATCTCCACTGCTTGTGGTCTGCCGCGCAGCCTCGCCTCTTCTCTTGGCAAGGGCAGCCTCTTCCTTTTTCGCCCTCTGCGCGATCTCCCACCCATAATCGTACTCATCATCCCTCGCACCTCTCCTAGGCAGGAAAAGCCTACGCTTCATGCCATGTACGCCCGTCTCGTCTGATGGCGCATAAGTCACACCTCCCGGAGCATCAAGGTCGACACGATAGCGTTGCGAGCCTGCCGTGGAAGAAGAGCCCGCCTTGCCACCTTTCGAGCTGGAAGAGGTGGGTGGCTTGGTCTGCGGTCGTGAAGCCCACAGTTGAAAGTAAGGATTGTTGGCTGTCGAGGACATGGCTGATGATGGTGAGGGAGCAACAGTGATTGCCTCTCCCAATTCCAGGCCGGTAGTCGAGTGCCGAGCAAGAGAAAGTGTTGATCTGTTCGACCACGTGGTTTGCCTTGACCGCTCGTGCACGGACGTTGCTCTCCGCCTCCGCCACTCCTTTGTCGTTGGGTTCATCCTCCTTTGCCATCAACGCCTCCGGTCCCAGCCCCCAAACTCCTCATCTCGCGGCCATGAGGCTCCATGTTACCCTCACAGTGGTTCTCGCTTGCCACCTGCTGTCATGTTTGCCCGTGGCAGGCAAGCAGCTCCCCTTCGCAGCACAAACATCGACGTCTCCCACCTCTCACTCCATAAAGGTCGCCATCATTGGGGGTGGCGCCTCTGGTTCCTCAGCCGCCTACTGGCTCAGCAAAGCGCAAGAGAAGCTTGATTTCCTTGGTCGCTCCTCAGAAGGTGTAGATATCCACGTTTACGAGCGCGACTCCGTTGGCGGCCGGGCTCGTGTCATCTACCCATACGATGATCCCCAGAGATATGAATCCGTCGAGCTCGGCGCCTCGATCTTCGCCGACGTGAATAGGAACATGGTACGCTTTGCAAAGGACTTCGATCTACCTACGGATGCCAAGCTGGATGAGGATGGCAGCATTACGGCCATTTGGGATGGGCAGCAGTTTGTGATTGAGGATTTGAGCGATGGGTGGTGGAGTTCTACAAAGCTCTTCTGGCGTTACGGGTACAGCCCCGTAACCACGCGATCTGTTGTCAACGTGAGCTTGCAAGGCCTGATGCATACTCTGGTTGACGGGATGTGCTGACTTCGTCATCCTTGCTGCACACACGCAGGACCTCAAAAAGGCCTTTATGCAGCTATACAGCCCTCGCTGGATGCACGAGCGTAAGGCTGCTAGTAATGAGACGCAAAGCGGGTTCCCCTGGTCAACCATTGGAGCCCTCTCCCGCTCCCTGAAGCTGGACGAAGCCGCTGCGTCAGATGCTCACTCGTGGTTCTACGGCAAGGGCGTCTCGCAGTTGTTCGTTGAGGAGATCATTGAGGCGGCTACGAGGGTCAATTACGGGCAGTGAGTATGGAGTGCTCCGGCGAGCTAGAGACTTAAGCAGCAGCGCTCACCTGCGCATCGCGTTGCATTCGTTTGCGATTCCAGGAACACCGACTCCATTCATGGGCTCGGCGGCGGGGTCAGCCTAGCAGCAAGCGGGGCCGCAGGTATCAGAGGGGGCAATTATCGCCTTTTCCAGGAGCTGCTCGTGCGGAGCAATGCCCGGCTACACCTGGCCGAGCACGGCGAAGTCACTGGGGTCGTTCGCTTTGCTAACTTTGCAGAGGCGGTCGCGGCCGGCAAGTCGTCAGCGACTGGCGACGACGAGTTTCAACGGGAGGATGCGCCTAAGTGGTGGGTAGGCACGGCTGCGGGAACTGGCGGGCTTTATGATGCTGTCCTTGTTGCGACACCGTGGCATAATGCCGGAATTACGCTCATGAACACTGAGGCAGTCATTCCGGTGGACAAGTACGTGCATCTGCACGTCACCCTCTTGGCGACGAACGCGAGCCACCCGAAGGCGAAGTACTTTGGACGAACAGAGGGATCGGATGTGCCTACCAGTATTCTCACGACTTATGAGGCTGTAAGGAGAGCGGGGCAGAAGCGGGAACGAGATGGAGATGGAGGCGACGGTGAGGAAGACGAACCAGTTTCGCCGTCACGAAGCTGGCGCTCTCTTCTCAGCCGCAACGTTCGACAAGCAGCCGCAATGAAAAGCCCAACCCTCGACTTCAACTCTCTCAGCTATCTCGCCAAGCTCCCGCCACGCCGTCCCTCTTCCAGCCAGGAGCATCTCGTCAAGATCTTCAGTCCCTCGCGCCTCTCCGACGAACAGCTCGACGAACTTTTCGGTCTCGAACGCATAGGCTGGACATATAGACAGGAGTGGGACGCGTACCCTGAGCTGAGACCTAGGCGTAGTGACGGCGAGGATGGAGGGGATTTTGCGGCTGTCGAGCCGGACGAGGGGCTCTTCTATTTGAACGCGATGGAGCCGCTCGTGAGTACAATGGAGACGAGCACGGTCAGCAGTAGGAATGCTGTGGCTCTGCTGCTCAGCAAGTGGTATGGTCAGGAGTTTGTTGTGGGCAGCAGGTGCTCATGGCGTGAGGAGGCTGATGATGATGACGACGCCAAAGAAGGGTGGGATGGCTGGGGATGCCAGGCCGCGTGAGGCTGGATTCCCGTGCTTCCCAATGCTTGGTGTTTCTCTCCACGATGTACTTTTATTCTCATGCCTCCTCCGAGTGACCACGTATACGATACACTCCTTGACTTGTCCTGTGCAATCGGTGGCTCACGATCGCTCTCTGGATCGTGGAGTCCCAATTCCGCGTGGAGCTTGTCGTGTCCGCTCGTCGCCCTCTCCGTCAATTAGGGCAACCACGCGACTTGTCAATCTATCCATTCGATCCATCCACCCCCGGATCGCACGCTTCAGCAGCACAGACCCTCCCCTCTTGCATTAGATTGGGATAACGAGCTCGGCACAGGTCACTCGCATTTTACTGGTTCTTTGCGATGGTCTCGACACGGTGAGTAGGCACAGGAGCGACCGTGCGCGTCTCTGGAGTGGAGTGGATGGTGGGTGGATGGATTCCGGCGTCCGTGGCGGCGGGGAGAGGGCTCGAGGGGCTTTGCTTTGCTTGCTTGCTCATCCGGACGCGACGCCCGCATTATACTCGCATTCGTATCGTTCCGCGATCCCAGCCGACTGCGTGCTGCGTCGTTGCAGTCCGGGCTTCACTCAAATGAAGATGGCTTTACGCTCACTCAGGAGAGCGCATGGAGAGGGCAAATGGGAGGGTACAGAGAGAGCGCGGAAACGAGCGAGCCAGTCGAGCGATCGGAATACCAGTGGGGTGGAGATGGATGCGCCTGCTGCAGCATGAGCGAGAGGGCGCATTTGGGCGTTTTCTTCAAGAGCGACGGACGGATAGAGAGTCGTCCATTGTCCGTCGTCGTCTTCACACTGCAGGCACGCACAGCCCGGCCTCGTCGTCGTCGACCTCGAAAGTGGAAGATTATCAAAGCCCATCTCGCCTTCCCCTTTGCCCTCCTATCACCATACCCCTCGGCGCGACGCAAATAACAGCTCGCTCACCTCTCTGACCATTCCATACCTCCTCTCTCCTTCCTTCCAACTCTCACCAGCGCATCGTCGCGAACGCCTTCGCGCACACCGTCACGCAAGCGCTCTAGCAAGAGCCTCAAGGACGCCGGCTCCCCTTCGTCACCAAAGAACAACGGAGCTGCGTCTCCTAGTCCCTCCAAGTCAACGCCCAGATCCGCTTCCAAGACATCGGCCGCCGCCGCCGCTTCCAACTCGACCTCAGCCTCCCCAGCTACCCCAACTCCAGCCCCCAAGCAACGCAGGCAGACCCGAGCCATGTCCAAGGAGACGATGCTTACCAAGGGGACATTCCCCGCAGGCGACCCAAAGGTCCTCGCACCCAAATCGGAACATTACGAGTTCATGGGCCCGCCTGGCGCATTCTTCATTTCCACGACTGTGCCCTTCTTCTCGTACGCCCTCTACTACTTCTGCAACGAGCAAGTCGGTTGCGCTGTCCCGCCCAAGAACGTCAGTGCTATCATGTCGTTGATGGGACAAGGCATTAAGGACAGCTTCTTTGATGGGCAGGCTTGGATCATCTACTTTGGCTGGTACGCATTCTGCGTTCTTGCATGGGCATTGCTTCCCGCACCCGAGGTCGAGGGCACCGAGCTTCGCACAGGAGGCAAGCTCAAATACCAACTCAATGCTCTGCGCACCCTTGTTCTGGCCTTTGCCCTCGTCGCCGCGCTCATCTTGACGCAGGGACCGCAGGCCTTCACTTTCCTCTACGACCATTGGGTCGGCCTCGTCACCGTCTCCCTCGTCAACTCGGTCGTGCAAGCCATCTACGTACATGCTCGCTCCTTCGGCGCAGGACGCCTCCTGGCCAAGGGCGGCAACACGGGAAACCTGATGTACGACTGGTTCATTGGCCGTGAGCTCAACCCTCGCATTGGCAAGTTCGACATCAAATACTTCAATGAGCTTCGCCCCGGCCTCATCCTCTGGTGCCTCCTTGACATCAGCTGCGCCTGCCACCAGTATGTGCGTCTTCACGGAAAGGTTACCGACAGCATGCTTCTCGTCAACGCTTTCCACATCCTGTACGTTGTCGACTCACTCTGGAACGAGGCGGCCATACTCACCACGATGGACATCACGACGGACGGGTTTGGCTTCATGTTGTCGGTAGGCGATCTCACCTGGGTCCCCTTCGTCTACTCCCTCCAAGCCCGCTATCTCGCCTTCCACCCCGTCAAGCTGGGTCTCATCGCCTCTTTGGCAATCTTTGCCTTCAACGGGCTCGGGTACTACATCTTCCGCGTCTCCAACGGCGAGAAGAACGACTTCCGCAACGGCAACAACAGCAAGAAGCTCAAATACATGACCACGTCTAGCGGGCGACGTCTCATCACCTCTGGCTGGTGGGGCAGGTCGCGCCACCCCAACTACATGGGCGACCTCATCATGGGTCTGGCTTGGTCCCTCCCGTGTGGCTTCGAGACGCCGCTCGTCTACATGTACGTCGTGTACTTCTTGGTGCTCTTGGTCCACCGTCAGCTGCGCGACGACGAGGCTTGCCACGAGAAGTACGGCAAGGACTGGGAGCGCTACTGCAAGCTGGTGCCTTACCGCATCTTCCCTTACATCTACTGAGCGTGATGTCACTCGAGGAGGCGATGCTGTCCCAGTGTTAATCGACTCTTGCTATCTAAATAACGGTTCCTCAACCACCTACCCAGGCGAGCCCTTGCCTTGCCTACACGCCAAATTTCTCTCTTCTCTATTGTCGTGACGCGGGCCGTGTGATTCCCTCTCTGAAATCAAATAAGATCAACAGTCGCACCCAGTGAGCTTTGTGATGGCTCTCTCCTACTGAAATTCATGAGTCTGTCTCTACGGCGATGCAAGCGGTCGCGTAGGTCAAGGCGGACAGAGAAGCGGAGGCGATGCCGACGTGGAGGAGGGAGACTCAAGTGAAGCTCGCATCTCGCACAGGCCTTCCTTCTCTCCTTCACACCCACAGTCAACGACTTCGGCTTTCCTTGAGCTAAGGTGTTGCATACAAGGAGTCACAGACTACTGAAAGTCAAGGCCGTGTAGGGGCCCCGCAAGACTTTTTGCCCATCCTAAGGCCTCGCTGCGCAGCGCTCCACCCAAGATGGACGAGATGTGAGTCGGCCATGATCGATCGCGTTGTTCCATTCATGCAGCTCATGCTGACGTCCTCCCTTTCTCTGACACTCAAGCCGCAAAGTCCCCCCAATCACCCGCTTTCTCATCGGCTCCACCCTCGTCACATCCCTTCCATGCATCCTTTCCCTCCTGAACCCGTACCACCTCCTCCTCTGGTATCCCGCCATCCTCCGCAACTACGAGATCTGGCGTCCCCTCACCTGCTTCTTCCTAACTGGGCTAGGCCAGAATGGAGGGCTTCAGATGGTCTTCGACCTCTTCTTGCTCGGTAGGAACACATTGGACTTGGAGACTAGTGGCCAAGGGTTCGCTAGAAGGACCAGCCAGTTTGCGTGGGCGTTGCTGATGATGGGGTTTGTGATTCTGGGCACCAACTACCCGCTCGGGAGCACGGTGCTATTCAACCCTATGCTGAGCGCGCTTAACTATCTGTGGGCGAGACACAACCCGAATGCCAGGGTCAGTCTCTTCGGCCTGGTTACCCTTCCTGCCAACCTGCTACCCTACGCCTACCTGGGATTCGATGTGCTGCGTGGCGGCTTGCCGTTGGCAATGCAGAGCGCTACAGGTCTGTTGGCGGGGCATGCTTGGTGGGTGCTGGCAGAGGCGGCTCAAGGTGATCACCCTGGAGGGGCCGCTCGTAGGCTGGCTACCCCTCCTGGTTGGCTGCAAGCTTTGCTACCGGACAGCGTGGCACCAGAAGATGTGGCCGCGCAGGCTGCTAGAGACGCTCCAGGGGGTGCAGGAGGACGGGTAGCGAGCAGAGCATGGGGTGGAACGGCTTTCGCTCCGAGAGGTCGCAACTTTGGAGACGGGCAAGGCGTCGGGGCATGGGCTTCGGGAGGCGGTGCTGCTGGACAGACCATTGGTGGTAGTGGGGTAGGCGCAGCTACACGAGGAGGATCGTCATGGTTGCCCAGCTTCCTCGGCGGTGGAGGCGGAGGTGGATCGACAGCATCAACGTCGACTTCAGCTACTCCCGCACACAGGCGAGACGCCCTCCTCGAGGCCACAGAACGCCGTTTGCGTGCTCAGCGCGAGTCGTCCATCGCAGGCAGGAATGAGCGCGCAGCCCCTTCTGGCCCTGCCGTGGTGCAAGGCCAAGCTGGTGGGCCGAGCGGAGGAAGCACCTATTCATCTGGTGTGCCAGCGGCTTCAGCGTCTTCCGCCACTTTGAGAAGTCGCACGACTGGATCTGCAGGTGTGACAGGGCGCGTGCAGCACGGTCAAGGTCGAGGCGGCGATAGCGACGAAGAGGAAGAGCTTGACGCGAGCAGCTCGGGTGGGGCTGTCGCTGAGCAGCGCAGGGCTGAGCCTAGGGGTGGCGGTGGCGGTAGCAAGTCTGCCGGTGGCAGCAGTAGCGGCGCAGCAGACAATGGTGGTGGGCATCAGTGGGGAACGGGTCAGCGTCTGGGCGAGTGAGCCTGCGCCCAAGACAACATAATCAATCCAATCAGCATCTCCAACATTTCTTTGCCTCTGCCCCACACACCGTCATAAGGTACACGATCATCCATTTGTTGACAAGACAAGACCTTGTTGCATTTCTACATAGCTGCCGACCCACCCTCCGTGCAGCATACACTCTCTCTTCCATGCCAGGCATCCCTTCTACGCCTTTTCAGCTGCTCAAGCCTCGAAGTTGAGGCTGGCACCAACCTTGTGCGCGACCGCCGAGTTCTCCGCGCTCGCCAGCTTAGCGGTGTCGAGCGCGAGGCCAAGGCTGGCCTTGACGCCCGGGCGGAGAGCCTGGGTGTAGCCCAAGCAGAAGATACCGGCCGAGTTGATCTTGGCCTTGACAAAGGCAGCGTCGTCGAGGTAGGTCTTGGTGCCGACCTCGAGGTTGACACGGTTGTCCGCGGTGGCCGACTTGGAGTCGTAGGTGGCACGAGCACCAGCCTCAATGTCCGCGTTGACGCGGTGGTAGTAGGAGGCGGAGTAGGTCGAGAGGTTGCCAAGACCTTGGAGCGTGATGGCGTACTCCGGAGCCTGGTAGCCGGCCGCGAGGTTGTAGCGCGAGACCTTACCGCCCTGTGCGTGAAGCGAGGAGGAGAGGGCATTAGCTCGACTGAAGAGACTATCAGCAGCACACTCCGCGCTTGCGCACCTTGACATCGTAGGCAGCCTCAGCACCGGCGAGGAAGCCGTCCTTGCCAACGACGGCGTCGGCGGTGAAGGTGGGGCCCTTGAAGAGGTCGAGGTGCTGGCGGGTGTGGACACCAGGCTGCTTGTAAGTCGAGGCGAAGAGGGCGTTCCTGGCGCGAGAGCGACGACGAGACGGTCGAGTGATTAGCTACAAAATAAGAAGGAGAACTGTTGTTGTCACGCCTTGTTGCACTCACTTGGCCTGCTTGTCGGGGAGGAGCGACGAGATGAGCTCGAGCTTGAGGCCCTTGGCGATGTGGTTCTCGAGCTCGACGTGGTTGCGGAGCACGTTAGCCGTCGACCAAGCCTGGGTCAGAGCGAAGCCGTTCTTCCTGGCGGCGTACAAGGAGGGTGAAAAAAGTCAGTCTCATGAAGTCTGAAGCCTCTTCTAGTCTCGCAGCCTGCTCGCTGGACGCACCTGTCGGTGAACTTGGCCTCGAGGTCGCCGTTGATGTTGCCGGACTTGGTGTCGCGGATGCCCAGCACCTTGAAGGTGACGCCGTTGGGGGCCTGGGTCTTGACCTCGAGGGTGGTACCCTGGATGGGGCTGGTGGTGAGGAACAGTGCGAGGTGGGATTGATGACGATGGTCAGTATATGCGCGCGCGGATTAGAAAAGAAGTCGGTGTCGGTCGAGGATGGCACTCACTAGTCCTTGCCAAGGAGGTCGGACGAGGCCTTGGCGAAGTCCTTCCACGAAGGGGGAACGGGGTTGGTCTTGGTGATGCTCATGGTTGTGCAGTGAAGAGGAAAGGAAGGTAGGTGGAGATGTTGTTGGGTGAAGGAAGGAAGGCAGACCCGAGGCCGCGCCGGCTTGCGTTGGCGCTCTCGCCCCACCAGCGCGAGAGAGTGTGGGTGCACCGGGCAACCACCGGGCAACTTCGGCCACAGAGCAGCACAGGGTCGAAGATCTCGCACGTGGCGCACGCAACCTCGATCATCGCGGGAGATGGAGGTCAAGCTGCCTTCAAACAGAATTGGCATGGCATCGCCGCGACTTCAGAGTCAAGGCAGATGGGAGGAGATGAATGCTCGTTCAATCAGACCGCCGTGAAGACATCTGATCACCATCTTCCTCGCTAGCACGCCGAACAGTCTGCTTGAAAAGAATCGTATTTGGGTCGAGTGCAGGAGATAGGAGGTAGCCGCCTCATCCTCCCTCGTCTCGATCTCCTCCTCCTCCTCCTCCTCCTCGTCCATCTCTCGCTGAATCGCCAGATTCTACCTTCTATCACTCTGCCTCAGAGTTTGCAGCTCGTACATCGGGCATCATCCTGCACACGTGCTGCCTGCTTTTTCCACCCCTCTAATCCCTTCTCGCACGTCTCAATCGCACACACTTAGTCCAGCGCAGCAGCACCAGTGACAATGTCGATAAGCTGCGTGGTAATGACCTGCTGACGAGAACGGTTGTACTGAATGTTGAGGTTGGTGATCATGTCTCCAGCGTTCGACGAGGCATTGTCCATTGCGTTCCTTCGCGCGTTGATCTCAGCTGCGTGACCCTCGACGAGCGTAGCATAGATGGCATTGGCGAGGGCAAACTCGGCCAAGTCCTTGGTCGTGTCCTCCTCCTGCTCGTAGGTGCTGAAGCCGGGGGCGTCACGAAGAGACTGCTCCGAGAGGACCTCCATGATGGCAGACTCGAAGCTCATGGCGGAGACGTACGAGTTGTAGATGATGTTGACCTTGTCGAAGTTGATGCCCGACGAGACGATCTTGTCTGCGATGGCAGAGGCATCGGCAAAGGTGGGGATATCCTTGCCAATCTGGTTGAACGAGACGGCAATGTTCTTGGGGAGCGTACGGGACAGCTGAGCCTTGGGCTTCTCACCAAGGGCAAAGATGGCGGGACCCTCCGTCGAGTCGGCAGAGCCTGCTGCTGAGCCAATGGCCTGGAGCTCCTTCTTTGCGCGCTTGACGACGGACGAGTGAATACCACCGCAGAGCCCCTTGTCCGAAGAGATGACAACAAAGAGGGCCTTTCCACCCTCGGCGCTCTTGGCCTCCGAGTTCTCAAAGACTTCCTGGTTGGCTTTGCCGTAAGCGCGAGCAGAGGCCATGGCACGCTGAGCCTTGTTGAGCTTCGTCGAGGCGATCATCTTCATCGACTTTGTGATCTTCTCGATGTTGCGGACCGACTTGAGGCGGGTCTCAAGCTCACGAAGCGTAGCTCCCTGAGAAGGAGTCGAAGAGAAGGCACGAGCAGCAACGATGGTGTTGCCGATGGCCGGGCGCACAGCGGCGTTGACGGCGGGGCGAGCGGCACGAGGAAGCATGGCCATCGCGAAGAAAGGGGGATGTGGAGAGTGGTGGTAGTGAGGAGGAAGGGGGCGAGGGGAAAGAGGCGAGGACGAAGATGTCACTCAGCAGTCGGCCAGTGGCCAGTCGGGGCGCCCCGCCCGTGCCGCGTGCTCGCTGCTGGCGGGCCCGCCCGGCTTTCGTCGAGCCACCTCGACACCCTCATTTGGCGGCCACTCCGCCGCGCAAAATCGCTCTCTGAGCAGACGAGCCGAAGACGCCAAGGGCGAGCCCTGTTACACGCTCTCGTCACCATGGCAGCTCTCAAAGGAGACACGACGACGCTCGCATTTCACGGAGTCCAGCAGCCGATTCAAGAGCGTGTGCGTGACGAGAGAGAAGAGCGCGATCATGACCAAGTGTACGGCGGCATGACAGAGAACGGAGGAGCAGATTCGCGAGTCGTGGGATCCGTCACCGTATCGTCCCATCTTAGCGTGTGTAGTCTGACGGTCATCGAGCGACTGACTCTATCGCATGATCCTCACAAACCCTTTGCGGCATCGTCGACCTCACTGCCAACCCTTCGCTTGCTTCGCCTCGCCAGGCTTGATTTCTCCACTGGTCGGGTGGATGGGCACCTTTCCTGGCTTCATGCCGACAAGGACACCAGGTCCCCCGAATCTCTTTTCCTCGCTCACCTTGCGCCGAACTTGCGTGTCGCCCTGCCCGGCAGTCCCACCTGTGATGACCCCGGTGCCTCCGAAGCGCTTCTTCTTCATCAGAAGCTTGTCTTTAGAGGAGACGTGAGACTTCTTGATGTGGTCATGCTCGCTACGGATGACGTCCTCTGCGTCTCGTCCGCGGCGGTGGTGGGGGCTCCCGTTGCTGATGGGCACGCCGGAGAAGACCTTCTTTGGGACAATGGGCTTCTTCGCATCGCCCCCCTTGAGGGAGCCAGGGATGACGGGGGAGAACATGGAACCGAACTTGGACTTGACTTGGCCAGAATGGTCGTAAGCGTCGCCCTGGTTGACGCCGGCGAGGGTGTGAGTCGTAACCATGGGGAAGCTGCTGCAAAGGGACACCGGCTGAAGTAGGTCAGCGTGATGCGATTGAGGAGGCTGTTGCAACCAAACTCACCCTCGTGCATCATTGTCAGGCCAAGTGGGTGGAGCAACGTCGTGCATGCCGCGACTCTCATTTGGGACGTTGATGGGCATGGCGGTAATCTAACGGTCGAGGAAGACGGGAAACGTCAGCTCTTCGTTGAGGAGAGGGGAGCTGGCGACGGCACCCTCACCGTGACTGCGCAAAGCAGGCCTAGTAGGCAGGAACTCGTAAAGAAGCTAAGCTTCATCATAATTTGGCGGTGGGGAAGAAGGCGTTCGGTGTGGGTGTGATGGTGGAGCAAGATGACAATAGGTTCAAGGGGAGGGGGGGGGGAGTAGACTTTATGACCCTTCTTCGACTCGCTGACTCTGCTGCTTGTTACCTGCGATCATCAACGGCGAGCGGCCATCGAACGGCCAATGTCTCCGGCTGCCCTCATGACCCACGGCTGGTCACTTCCCGGTCGCCGCTGCCCCGTCGGCTCACTACAGTGCATGGATAGCGATAGCGGGCTCAGCAGAGCAGTGCTGTATGGTAGTCATGAGAGCAAGCGCCATCGCCGTGCGGCCTTGATGAGAGGGCAGCGTCTACATGCTGCGTGCTAGATTGGTTTTGCGTGGACATCCGGCCGAGGGTTGAGCCCTTCTCCCACGCAAGGGCAGGGTGGGCTGGTCAAGATCGAGAGGTCTTCGCGGTCAGTGGCGGTATTCCCTCATGATGCGCCTTCGATTGAGCTCGAGAAATCAGATGGACGTTGCCCTGCGACCATCAATCTCGCTCGTAGCTTGAGGTGTGCCTCGTAGCCGAACGGGGTGCTCCACGTGGAAGGCCCGGCCGCATCGGCCACGCCAAGTGCTCTGGGAGCTGTGGCTCGCGGAGCAGTCCAACACTGAGCTGCCTGAGGAAGGAACGACTTCTCTTTGCTCTCCTTCTTCTCACCCAGCATATCTACACGCAGCCAGCTCCTCCTCAGCGGCTCGTATTACCGATTCACAGGAACTCGACCCATCTCCTCCTCTTTCTCGCGCCGCCTGAACAGCGTCGTCTTGCGGGCCTTGTTGCCTTGGCTCTCCATCTTCGTCCTCGCCGGTCTTCGTCGCCTCACGGTCCACCGTAATTGACAATGGTCTCTGCTGCAGAGCTTCAGCGTATGCATGAGCAGGCCAACAGCGCCCCCAACGCTGTCTCGGCTGCTGGCAATCAGGCTGCCCCTATGGCCGACCCTTTCCCTTCTCTGACCGAAGATCCCTTCCCGGCCATGAGCAACGGTCAGGGGCCTCACAGCTCCGCCGCCGCCGCAGCCAATGGCACAGCTACTTCGGCCAGGAAGTCTGCTCAAGGTAATCAGATAGCTCAGCCTGATTTGTGAGTGCGCGGCTGATGGTGAAGGAGAGCGCCGTTGTGCAGCAAAGCTGATGTATGCTGCTCACAACGCCCGCAGCAACTCGCAGTCTGCCTTTCCCTCTCTGGGAGCATCTGCTCCAGCTCCCAAGGGTCAGTGGGGTCAGAAGCTCAATACTTCCAAGCCTGCCTCTGCCGCTTGGTCTGGCTCGACGCCCGTCATCCAGCGTCCCGTCTTCCAGGAATCGCTGTCTATTCCCTTCAAGGAGGACACCAACGCCAAGGTCAGCGCTGCCATGACTGCTCTCCAAAAGAAGTACAAGAACAGCATCAAAGTCGAAGCCAGTACCACTCGCTCTACCAGCACTACAAACTTCGTCATCAAGGGCACTGACCAGGCTGCCGTTAAAGCCGCCCGCAAGGAGCTCACCGTCTCGCTCGCTCGCCGCGTCACCCTCGAAGTCATGGTCCCTCAGTCCCTCCGCGCCTTTGTCATTGGTGCAAAGGGAAAGAACTTCAAGAACATCACCGAGCAGACTGGCTGCCGCGTCAACATGCCTCGTCAAGAGGGAGAAGCCGCAGTCGAGCTCGCAGGTCCCCGCGATGAAGTCGACTTTGACAATGACGAGCAGATTGCCGTCTCCATCGAGGGTGATGAGGTCAATGCTCAACAGGCTGCCCAAATGATCCAGGCAATCGTCGCTGAGCGCACTTCGCGCACCACGCAGAGGATCACCACTGTCGAGCACATCTTCTATCCCTTCATCGCCGGCGCAAAGGGCGCCAATGTCGCCCGCATCGAGGCTGAGGTCGGGTCTGGAGACGTCAGCGTTCGTGTCCCTCCTCGCGCAGCCTTCTTGCACCCCAAGGATGCTGAGGACGAGGAGGCTCACCCTCGCCGCGAGCGAGATCTTTCCATCATCGTCTCCGGCGACCGAGCTCAGGTCCAGGCCGTTGTGCAGGCCATCGAGGCTCAGGTGGAGGACATGAAGCGCGAGTTCCGCTGCCTCAGCATCTCGGTCCCCAAACGTCAACATCGCTTCCTCGTCGGCGATGCTGCCAATGACATCCTCGCATCGTCTGGCTGTAGCGTTGAGCTGGCCCCTCAAGACGATCCATCAGACCAGGTCACCATCCGCGGCCCGCAAGCTAGGCTCCCCATGGCCCTCACCGCCGTCATGGAGAAGGCCAATGCCGTCAAGGTCGACGTCGTCGATATTGTCGCTGCTCATCGATCGGCGTCCGACGCCCTGCAGCACGCTAAGAATCTCCTGCGATGGCTTCAAGTCAGCGGTAAGCTGCCCAAGAAGCAAGGCGTGCAGGTCTTCACTCCTCGTCCCGCACTCGTCGAGAGCTCGGGCAATGTCCAGATTGAGATCGTAGGCGCAGAGCAGGCCGACGTCGCCGAGGTCCGCTCATCTCTCGACCGGCTTGTTAAGGGAACGCCGCCTCACTACGTTGACACCCTTGACGTTGATCCCCTGCTGCACGCTCTCCTCATCGGCAAGAAAGGCGCCAACCTGAAAGAGTACGAGCGCAAAGGTGTCGATGCTCTCTTCCCGCCACCGTCAACGGCTGACGGCGAGGGTCGCTCGGACATCATTCTCATCTACTCGCCCACCATGGAGACGTCCGACAAGAAGGCTCGCGATGCCGAAGCTAAGCGCGTCCTCGCGGAAGTCAAGGCAGACCTTCTCAAAGCCTCGCAACAGGCTGCTGACCTCAAGACGGAGACGCTCAACGTCCCTTCAAAGTACCACCGTACTATCCTTGGCCCGGGTGGCAGCACTCTCAACGCGGTCCTCGGCGAGGAGCGCATCGTCGCCGTGCGAGTGGGCAACAGCAAGGGACAAACCGGCGCAGACGACACCATTACGATTCGCGGTCCCTCAACAGAAGTCGATCGCGTAGCTGCGGCTCTGCGAAAGATTGCCAAAGACGCCGAAGAGGACGCAATCGTCAATGGTCATGAGGCCACCTTCTCCGTAGACCCCGCCCACGTCAAGCACCTGGTTGGCAAGTCGGGCGCTGCGATCACCAAGCTGCGCGAGGAGCTCGGCGTGCGAGTGGACTTCGACGACGCTGCAGCCACGAATGGGGCAGCCGCCAACAAGAAGTCTGCCGCCAAGGTGCAATGCAAGATCGTCGGTCGCAAGGAAAATGTCGAGGAGGCGCACAAGCGACTCCTTGCCCAAGCCGAGAAGCTGGCAGACGAGCGCGAGGAGACGCTCAAGGTGCCGCAAAACCTGCACTCTGCCATCATTGGCAAGGGTGGCGTATGGGTCACGAGGCTGCAGGACAATCACGGCGTACGCATCGAATTTCCGCGACAGGGTGGCGCTGCGAAGGAAGAGAGCGTAGCCTCTTCGCGCGCTCAGAAGGCCGACGAGGTCATTATTCGTGGTGGCAAGAAGGGCGTCGCAGCAGCGAAGGCTGAGATTCTTGAATTGCTGGAGTACGAGAAGGAGAACAACAACGTCGCTGAGTTGTCTGTCAGCACGGCGTCCCTGCCCCGCATCTTGGGCAAGAGTGGAGCGACAGTCAATCAGATCCGAGATGACACGGGCGCCCAGATCGATGTTGATCAGAACGGCAGTGGAGAGAAGGAGAAGACGACGACCATCCGCCTTCGTGGTACCAACAAGGCCATCGCAGCTGCCAAGGCTGCCATTACAGCTATTGACGCCGAGGTCAAGGGTGAGGAGACCTTTGCGATCCACATCCCCTCGAAGTACCACGGCCAACTCATCGGCCCCGGCGGACAGGGAATTCGTGACCTCATCGCTCGTGCTACCGGCTCTCAGGACACCGCTTCTGGACGCTCGGCTACACAGCTTGTCCAATTCCCCAGGCGAGGAGAGCAGAATGCAGACGTGGTCACCGTTCGCGGCCCCTCGGGTATCGCACGCAAGATCAAGGCCGAGCTCGAGTCCTCCGCCAAAGTCTTCACCGAGCGAGTCTGCCACGGCTTCGTCGCCCCACCAGAGCAGCAGCGCCTGCTCATTGGACGTGGTGGCTCTCGACGGGCAGAGCTCGAGTCCCAATTTGGTGTTCGACTGGTCTTCCCCGGTCGAGCAGAGCATGGCCAGGAAGAGGTCGAGAACAGTGCCGAGATTGGCGAAGCACCGCAAGAGCATATTGTCAAGGTACTGGGCAAGGTCGAGGACGTTGAAGCTCTCAAGAAGGAGCTGGCGAGCAACGCGGCCGCTACGCGCATCGTCAAGATCCCGAGGTCGATGCACAAGCAGTTGGCCACGGCAGATCTGTTCCGCAAGCTGAGGAGCTCCTACGGCGTGAATGTGGACGCGCCGCGCGTGAGGGACAGCGGGAAGTCACAGGGAGGCAAGGTTGTCATGTCCACAGGTGGCAACGCGGCTGCGGAGGCACGCATTGACGACGAGGAGACTCAGGCTACGTCGGCTGACGACCTGCCCTTCGAGCTGCTCGAGCTTGGCGGCGAGTCCGAAAGTACCGACGAAGCCTCCGTGGACTGGACGCTTACCTTCAAAGGCAACTCGTCTGAAGCCTCTGACTCCCTGCAGGCAGCGCACGACCATCTCCTTTCAGCCATCTCGGGCAGCTCGACCATCTCGCACGAAGGTCGTCTCATCGTGCCCGCAGGCTCTATCCCTCGAATCATCGGCAAAGGGGGGAGTGGGCTGCGAGCCATCCAGGATGAGCACGCGTGCAGCGTTGAAATCCCGAGAGAGGGGAAGCCGAGGGGGCTGTGCATCATCAAGGGGAGCAAAGAGGCTGTGATGGAGGCGAAGGACAGAATCGCCGAGATTGCCACGCAGCCTGGTCGCTACTAAAGAAAGCGCGACCAGTCCGTGCACGCAGTCGGCGGTCGGTCGAAGGGCATTGCTCGGTGTTGATGCTCACCGCTCTCTACTGTCATCATCGTCTCTCAGAAAGGGCTGCAGTCTGCCTATTGCGCTATGCCCCCTTAAGTTGTGCAATAAAGAATCAGTAGGTCTCGTACATGCGCATCCTTTGCCATTCCACCTCCGTGCGTTCCACTCATTGGCCATGCGGGATATCAAGGACACGAAACGTCGATAAGTCAGGCCATCCCTTTGCCTTGTTGTAGCTGAGGATCTCTTCGGTTGAGTTGGTGCCCGTTACTAGGTCCCACTCCTTTTGGCAGCCTGTGTGCGCGGGCACGAGGAGGAGGAGGCGGACGAAGGTCAGTCTCTCGATTTGAGGAGCATGATCATGTCGATGATGCAGAGCTCACCGTATCCGGCTAAGTCATACACAAAGGTCTGATGCGGGTCGCACGCGCAGCGTGGCTGCGAGGCAGGGTGTTGGGGGCAGTAGTGGAAGGGAGTATGATAGTATCCCTGCGCGTGTGAGAGGACGAGGCGAGACGTGGTACGGTCAGCTCGTCCTGCCTCTTGCAATCCGTTTCGTCACCCATCTGGCGGTGCTCACTATGTTGGTAAACTGATGGACCTCCTCCTTGCTGAGGAACCACGAAACCGCAATGGTATGCACGGGCGCATCCCCCGTGCGGTCGTAGTAGAAGATGCCTAGTTCTTCCAAATGATCGAAAAAGGCTTGGTAGGCTTCCGACCTGAAGAAGTCAAGATTCGCAATCTCAAAGTTGTTCCAAAAATGGCACAAATTGTAGCCTATCTTGTCCTCCTTGGAGATGAAGGGCAAAATGTCGAGATTCGGGGAATGGTACTGCGGATTCTTCATGAGCCACATGCGCGCTTTTGGCCAGAGGGTCTTGATTGTTGCTTGGTACTCCTTGAGCGAGAGGACCCAGCCGTACTTCTTGTTGTGCTTCTTCATCCATCTGAAAGGATCGAAGAAGTCTCCCGTCCCATCCGTCTTATCGTCCCACGACGTAGGTGCTGCTCCCTGCGATGGGACGAGGTTGCAGGTGTAGCGCGTCTGCGGCTCGACTCGCCAATAGAAGTCAAGGTCCTTGACCAAGGGATGACGGTAGAAGAAGCCAGACTGGAAACGACACATGTGCCTATAGCTCTCGGACATAGCGTAGGGGACCTTGCTCTTTGCGATAATCTCCCATCGTCGTTTGGCCTTTTCCCAGTCAATCCAGTCGGGCGCCCGCCAGTGCTCGGGGGGCACTTGGCCGAATCTGATGTCTGGGTCAGAGGCGTGAGGGCCGCCGAAGCGCTGCCGTGCGGAGGCGAGGTAGGCTGTAAGCTTGGCCTTGAAGTAAGGGGTGAATTCTTGGTCATTCAAGAGGACGTAGGGGTAGGAGGTGAGCGGGTGGCTGTTGAACGTCGACTCTAGGTTGGAGAGCGTGGGCAGCAGCTCGCCGAGGTCTTCATTGCGGCAGAGGATGAGGAGAGCAGCGTTGGGTTTCGGAGGAATGAAAGATGGAGCAGATGTTGAAGAGACGCCCCAGATGCGTGACGCAGCACCGCTAAGTGATTTCGAGGTGGAGGAGGCGGGGCGTTGAGGTATCAGATTGAAGAGGACGATGCAGAGCAGAAAAGCGAGAAGGTAGACCGCAGGACGTAGCGGCAGGCGAGGAGCCATGACTACTGTCCTTGCTGATCACCGCCAAAGAGGTGATGCAGAAGAGAAAGAAAGAATTGAGGTTAACAGGAAGGATTGAGAAGAGGTAGCCACCGCAGGTGCGTCATTTAATGGCCGCCAAGAGGGCGTAGCCCTTCGGCAAGGCTGCGTCGGCAGATTGAGTTGAGCTCAACTCAAAGAGGCGACTGTTGGACTCGGATGCAGCAAGGTCGGGCCGACTTCGGGCACGGATAAGAGGTTGTGCTCAGCAGGGATCTAGTCATGGTCATGTATGGCTGAGAGAATAGAAGTACAGGTAGTCGATTCGGAAGCACAGAAAGATGGATCACTTGATGTAGCGCTGTTCGGGGAAAGGAGGTGTATAGAGTTCAGCCGTCACCGTCCCCAAACAAGGGCCCACTGTTGGAGCTTTCTCACTCACCCGCATGAACTCCTTGTGGAAATCGCTCCTCGTCATATCATTGATGAAATCGCTCTTGTCTTGCTTGGCGCCTGCCGCCTGATTTTTGAAGATGACATCGTCGTCCCACCTCCTCTTGACGCCAAAGGATGGCTGTCCTGTGGCTTCGGTGGATACGCTCATTGCAGAGGGGGAACGGCCGCGCGCCGAGCTGCCAGCTCCTCGCTCGTCACGATTGCCGTTGAGGAGTGGGTTGCCCAACGCAATCTCCTCCTCACGCTTCTCGCGCTCACGCTCCTCCTCTTCTGCCTTCTTTGCAGCAGCGGCCGCCTTCTCTGCCTTGATCTTCTCGAGCTCGCGCATCAGTTGGGCAGTCTCGTCTTCGTCATCGTCATCGTCTTCGTCTTCGTCTTCGTCGTCTTCGTCTTCCTCTTCGCCTCCGCTGCGAGAAGGAGATGGTGAAGGCAAAGGTCAGCTCAGAGTCCCGGGTGTGCTATCTCACGTAGCTGAGTACTCACTCTAGGCCTTGCTCCTTGAGGATCGCGCGAGCTCTTGCTTCGATCTCCTCATCATCTTCGTCGTCGTCGCCATCCTCATTGTCTTCATCGTCCTCTCCCTCGTCATCCTCAGCGTCGCCGTCACCAGCAGCCGCGCCAGCTATCCTCTCGGGCAACCTCGGCTTCTTGAATGCGCTCTCCTCGTCGACGTCGTCCTCATGCCCCTCCTCAGGCTCCGTCTCTGGCTCCGGCTCCAGCCCTTCGGCCTTCCTCTTCTTATTCCTCGCATCCCTCTCTGCCCTAGCCAGTCTAGCCTTCAATGCCTCCCTTGTCTCCTCGCCAAAGTCTGTGCTGGAGATGGCTGCTTGCCCTTCCCCATCTTGGCGGTACTTGAGTTTGGTGTGCGCGGGCACATCGCGGGTAGAGACTACTTTGGACGCATGCTTGGTGTCATTTTTGCCCCTCGCTGGGTCCCATGTGGGGCGATGTGCTGTCGACATGGTTGCTGAGTGGCGATGCGAATGATGCGGTGGGAAGTCGACAAGTTGAGATGTGGATGGAGGGCCAAGCGCCGCCGACGGGACGGAGACGACGAAGCGGGCGGGCAGACCAAGTCTCATCCATCTCGAGCCGCGTCTCAGACGATTTGGCGCCCCTCGATGCATTCGTGGAGGGTCAAATCACAAGAGCAAATGGCAATCTTGACTTCGCGCCCTTTGCACCCTTCTCCCGTGCCTCCTCTTCCTCACATCTATCCTACTTTCAAGGCAGGGTCTCCTCCGTGCCCTTTGCATGGGTAGCAATGATGCACAACCCTCGACCCTCAACTCTTGACAAGGCGCACGCTGCTTCGTGGGATGACTGTATGCCGTCGTCGTCGTCAAGCGCTCCACCTCTTCATCATCTAGCGCGGCGACGAAGGCGTGCACCTCAAAGCTCCCTCAGTATGTCGTCACTCTCACGGCGGACGACACTCAGCACGATGGTCCCTTGGCTCCTCGCTGCCATCTTCCTGGCACTCGCCACGCTACCAGCCGCCGCAATCTCCGATCCAGGCATCTTTGAGCCAGAAGAACAATTACCTCCAGCGAAACCCGCTGTGCCTTCCACAAACCGAGGCAGCGCGCCATTAGCAGCTCAGCTAGCCACTCCCAGCTCACACGAGCTCCTCTCTGCAGTCTATCAAGGTCACCCAGTCTCCCTTCCCCATGGCTGCTATCGGACGAGCGATCTCATCGGCAAGAGCTCAGTCAATCCGTGGTCGGCGGATGTCATGTACTCTTTGCTGGGCTCGGCCAAAGCGAGAAAGAGTAGACTGCGGAGTGAGCTTGTCCTTTGCCCTGTCCCAAAGGCAGGGTCAGAGGGAGGGTTCAAGCTCTTTTCAGTCGCAGGCTACGTCGAGGTTGCGCCCCCTGCCGCAGATGGCGAAACAGCAGCTGTAGATCAGGAAGCCGTGCGACATTCACCAGCGCTCAGCATCGGCGACGGGGAGGCAAAGGCTCAGATTCAGCTGGCAGACGATGAAGCATCCTGGCCGCCCGTCGGACAAGAGGCCGAGGGATACTGGAGGCAGCGTGATGGCAGGCTCGAATGGGAAGCCCCTCCTCCAGAACCAATGCCACTCGTAGCACCGGAAGAATCCAACAAATTGCGCGGTTCAGGCTCATCGGCGTCTAATCAGTCTCAGGCGAGCGACGGCCAAGGCGCACCTGTGGACCCTGCGCAAGCTTACGATGCCTGGACAGCTTCCATCGGAGGCGAATCCGCAGACGACTGGCTCAGCTTTGAGGAATGGCGCCAGCGTCATCAAGCAGAGAAGGCGAGGGCTGAAGCTGAGAAGAGAGCGGAGAACAAGCAGAAGAAGAAGCAGGCAAAACAAGCTGCGGCGCAGCAGTCGCAGCCTGCAAGCGACTCGACGGTGCCCAAGGAGACGGTCGATACCTCGTCATCGGCAGGCACCTCGCATGTGAACAATGCGGCTAGCGGTCTAGCCCAGTCCACTTCGAGCGCGGCGTCGTCATCAGCTCCTTCCTCGGCAGCACAGTCGGCCAGTCCAGGCGAGAACTCGCAGATCACGACGTCAGCGGAGCAACATTCACCCCTCAGCAGCTTTCGCCCAACGCATGCGTCGAGCTTCGATGAGGCGCTGTCCCCCAGTCAATCGCAATCTTCTGCGCCAACTCAGACGTCGACCAGCGCCAGCGATGCCTCATCGGGGCAGGAGGTCCCTCCCATAGCAGTCGGCGCAGACCCTGCCCCCGGCTCAGTCCCAGCGCAAAAAGATCCATCAACCTCCCTCAAGACCCTCCGTCATCGCTGGAATTTTGCCTCAATGGACTGCGCTGCGGTGATACATCGGACGAACCCTGCGGCAAAGTTCGCGTCTGCCATCCTCAATGAGAAGAAAGATCGCTACATGCTCTCCCCCTGCCCTGGCGCAAAGCCCAACAAAGACGGCAGCGGTGGAGTATTCGTCGTCGTAGAGCTCTGCGACGAGATCAGTATCGATACCGTTGTCCTTGCGAACCACGAGTTCTTCTCTCGCATGTTCAAGCGCTTCAAAGTGAGCGTTGCTCCCGCTTTGAAGAGTGGGGGGCAAAAGGGGGACGAAGAGTGGAGAGAGCTGGGCGTCTTCCGAGCCCGTAACGCCCGTGGACCACAGGTCTTCAATATCACCAGCCCCTCGACTGGCTTCTTCCGATATGTGCGAATCGACTTTATGGAGTACTACGGGAACGAATACTACTGCCCGCTGAGCCTGCTGCGGGTCTACGGGTTGACACAGCTGGATCATTTCAGACGCGAAGAGGAGAAGGATCGCAAGGCGCTCGAGGCGAGTGAGCGGTTGACGATTGGTGACGGGGAGGAGCTGGAGGAGGATGACGAGGAGCTGAGCGTTGAAGAGGGACGTGAGCCGACGTTTGAGCTGCCAGAGGAGATGAGGGCCGCTGCAGATGATGGGGCTTGGGATGCGGTATGGCCTCAGAAGGCCCCGTTCGTACCGGGGAGGGGCGGCGATGGACACTCGTTCAGCTTCGAATCGGTGCCAGCATCGCCTCATCTACCAGAGCGATCTCAGCACCAGGCTTCTTCGACTCTCTCTCAGCAGCATGAGGCAGGCTCTTCGTCCTCACGCTCACCATCCGGCTCGCCGACATTTCACACGCAATCGCCTACGAGTGAGGCAGACAGAACTCCTTCCCCTGCCGCTGCCACCACCCACGTACCGACCTCTCAGGCAGCGTATTCCGAAGGCTCTTCGGCCACGTCAACTGCTGCTTCGCCGTCATCGACTCTCAGGCCCGTGCATCGTGGGGCCGAGGAGACTCGCACCTGTCCTATTGGGCTATCGAGGTTGTCCGACCTCGAGCGCGAAGCGATGATCCCAGCCGTCTGCTTCAAGCCGCGATCAGGGCACGCGCAACCTGCATCAAGCAGCGCCAAACCTGCAAGCAGCGCATCGTCTTCGAATAGCTCCGCCACCAACAGCCAGCAGCCGCAACAATCAGGCGGCGGGCGCAACGGCGATCAGCAAGCTCGCGGTACTGCAGGCAATGGCAACGGCGGCAACTCTGGAAGCGGCAGCGAGTCGATCTACCGCACAATCACGAAACGTCTCAATGCCCTTGAGGCGAACGCCACACTCTCCCTCCAGTACATAGAGCACAGCGGGCAGATGCTCCGCGAGGTCTTCCGTACCATGGAGAAGCGGCAGGAGCATCGTCTCGGCGATATGCTTCGTGCGCTCAACTCTTCCAACTGGCGTCAGATAGAAGCCTTGAAGCGCAGGCAGCAGGTGGATCTACAGCGAGCCATATTTGAGTTCGATGTGCACAAGCAGCAGATTGAGGCCGAACGACGGGAGTTGTTGACTCAGGTCACAGAGCTTGCCTCTGAGATCAGGTTCGAGAGGAGGTTGGGCGTGGTCCAGCTACTGCTCGTGCTTGGCCTGTTCGGGTTCATGGCTACAACGCGCGGTCCTGCGTCAGGGCCGGGGTCGCTACATGCCCAGATGGGACGCTTGGCCACCAGTGCTTCACAGCCTCGATCTTTGCGGTCATTAATGAGCGGGAGGGGCTCCACACCGAGCGGTGGGTCAAGAGGCGGGCAGGAGGATAACAGTAGGGCGGGCACGCCTACGCTCTTGAGTGGAGCACAGAGCCCGCAGCCTCTGCCCGGCGCTCTGCCGTCAAAGCACGAATCGGAGAGCAGCCAGGAGACTCCGACAGAGGAGCAAGTCCCGGCTTCATTGCAGCGACAGTCGCGCGACACGACGGCTGAGCCTGAGGTCAAGTTGCCGGTGTCCTCCACAGCAGCAACAGCCGCCGCCGCCGCACCCATTCCTACGGGCGATTTTGCAGAGATGTCCCCCGCCGAGCTGCGCTCCTATCTCGGATTCAATTCTCCTCGGGGGCCGCGATCGCAGACGCCGGCGTGCGATGCAGGCGAAGGCGAGGATGACGAGAACCTCAGCGCCTCGCTGCATGATGAGACGGGCGATGAAGGTCTGGAGACGGCGTTTGAGGACCATGACAGCGAAGACGGAGGCATAGGGGAGGGCTTCACCCTAGATGCCGCTTCGACGGATATGGGTCCCACACACACTATCGACGCCCTCGAAGCCCAGAAGCTCCGCAGCGCAGCACATCGTATCAATGTGCCGGGGCGCCCGCTCTCGGCTTCATCTTCGCCGCCGCCGGTACTGAGAGAGCGCGAGCCGATCACGCCAGGGAAGGTATCATCGCGTCTTCTTGCCGGCGCTCCTAGTCGTGCAGATGTCCTCCTCTCCCCACCTCATGCCAGGGCGGGCGCCCTTCTTCAGCGACCGCGCTCAGCGACTGCCATGGAGGTGCGCTTCCCCCGCAGAAGGGCATTGAGTCAGAGCCCGGACTCAGATGCCAGCAGCGGTGATGAAGATGACGAGGGGCATGAAGGTGATAGGAGCACCGAATCTGGCGCTGGAGGGTGGCAGAAAGTCGTCAATAAGCGACAGCCGTCTTTTGCAAGCTCAGCGAGCGGGTCCGCATCAATGGGAGGCGCGTCGATGAGCTCATCTTCCTCTCCAACCACACCGCAGCGACCGCGACCTCGCTCCTTTCTGGGCAACAACTCGGTCAACGGTGGCATCAGCAGCAGCAGCCATGCTTCGAGTCGGAGCAATCCCTCACCACGAGCAAGCCTGTCCTCGACCCGCAGCAACTCCAATAGCGGCGGCATCGTCTCTTCCAACGGTCCCGCGGGCATCAGAGATGATTACGCCTCGCGTCGTTGGTCGCAGCAAGCGCGATCGCCTCCCTCTTCGTCGATCAATCTCCTAGCTATGGATGCCAAGCGGGTGAGAACGAGCTCTTCCCCTGGCTTGCCGCCTCATCACCCTCACGGGCATGCGCGTACGGTCTCATCGAGTTTAAGCGTAGATGGTAGCGGAGCCACGACGCCCCAGCCTGGAATGGGGGCTAGGAGCAGGACCACTAGCACACTGAGCGGTAGTGGTGGGATGTGATGTTGAGATGCGATGCTTTGGTCTTTCCTGTATACGAGCATGATTGTAATTCTAGACAAGCTTTGCGAAAGTGAGGATGGTACCGGCGGTGACGAAGGAGCAATAGGCAGCGGCGGAAACGACCACGCGCCGGGAAGCTGTATTGTTGGGATTATATTGCGTTTGTTTCAGCCTCCGCCTCATATCATCGCTTCATCCCGGCTAGCTCAGTTGGTAGAGCGTCAGACTCTTATTTACGAGAGTCTTCCTGCGAAACAGGAACGATTTAAATCTGAATGTCGAGGGTTCGAGCCCCTCGTTGGGAGCGCTTTTTTTGCGATCTCTGGTTCTCTCACCGATTTCTTCGCCTTTGCCATCCCCTCGGTCGCATGAGAGGGAGTTGTCACCTGGAGCAATGTTTCAAAGCGGCGACTGGCTTTGGCGTCATTGGGATGTGAGGGAGTGAGAAGGGCGTCTGCTCGCGAATTTCATTTCAAGGTTGGCCAACGCGACCTGGCGGGCTAGACCCTGGTATGCACACTTTAGCCTGGACTGACGTCAAGGTGGAGCACAGGCCGCCCCGCTTGGCGCCTCGAAGTGGCTCAGCGCGTCCTCCTCTTGCCTTTCTCATCCATCCACCCATCCACCCCATCCCTCGCTGTGCATCCCTTGTTCCCATCCATCCTCCTTCCTCCCCCTGTAGGTAGCCCGCAATGCCTTCTTCACACCACGAAGACCAAGCACATGAAGTGCCCAGCTTCTCTGCCAAGGCCTTTGGTCGGCTGCAGGTGCTCCACCCGATTTCGCTCCTCATCCTCATCGCCTCGCTTTCCATCTCGACGATCGTGCTCAAGCCTTCACTGGACACGGTCGCACGGCTGCACCCGACCTTCTTTGCGCCTAACAATGCGTGGCTGCTGGGCTATTGGGCGCTGCTCCTCCTGCTACAGGTGGGCACTGCATTGAGCGTGGCTCTGGCCTCTGGCGATCATACAAAGGTGAGCAGGCTCGACGCAGCACTCAGCTTAAGTCCAGTGTGGATCCATCTGACGCGTCCCTCCTCCCACCCATAACGCAGGCCCTTCTTACGAATGGCATGGGCCCGTACCTTCCCCTCGCCAACCTCTGCGTAGCAATCTGGGCTCCCCTCTTCGTCGTCAATACCCGCCCAGCATTCATCGCGGGAGAGGCCTTTCTCGGGGCTGCCCTTCTAGTCCTCCTGGCAAGCACCCTCGTCACCGGCGTACTTCGCTCGTACAGCCCCACCTGGCGTAGGCCCGTCGAGTGGCTCCTCGTCCATCTGCCTATCCGCCTCTTCCTCGCCGTCCTCTTGCAAATCGACGTCTGGCAACAGGGATTTATCCTCTTCGGTCTGGCAGAGAGCCCGCACGACTTGAAGCAGACCATCTGGCCTACATTCATCATCGTCGTCTCAACAGGTGTGGCCGCGTCGCTGTGGACCTTTGCGACGACGGACCTCGCAACGGGAGGAGCATCCATCTTCCTTCAGCTGGCCCTCTTGTTCAACCGCAGACTGGCAGAGCATCGCCCCACTGAGGTCTTTGCTGCTCACGTCCTCAGCATTGCATTGATCGGGACGGGTCTCATTGCGAGCGTGGCCTGGGGTCATATCAATGGACAGCGTGCTGAGGAGCGTGAGGGCCGCATTGCGCTGCCGATTCAGCCACACGAGGATGCCGCTGTGGCTGCTGCCGAGGCGGAGGCTGCTGCTGCTGAGCAGAGGGCTGCGGAGAGGAGGGAAGAGGCGCAGAGGCTGCGAGAGGAGGGTAGCGAGGATGAGCCTACACCGAGCCAGTTGGAGCGCGGCGAAGGCAGCGGGAAGAGCAAGGATGGGCCGGCCGTAACGCGTAAGCTGGGGCATGACTGAGAGGAGCCCGAGCGAAGAGGATGATGTGTACTTGGGAGGCAGAGCAGTGCAGCAGCGGACAAACGCTTCGTATCGTAACAATGACACTTGGGATTTGAACAACCTTGCACTTTGAAAAAGTCGTCATGGTATCGTCGCAACCTACAACTCGCCCTTCTCCGCCTGCTCAGCCTGCTCGACCGCCAACCTCGCCGCGGCCTTGAAATCGTCCTCGATGGTGATCTTGAGGCCTGACTCGCGAAGCTGTGCGACAAAGCCGGAAGAGTAGCGCAAAGTCAGTGTCATGCAGGGGGCAACATCACCATAGTGAGGATCTGACGCACCTTTCTCTTCGCCTCGTCAGCACCAGTACCCATCACCCGTACCACGATGGGCTGCTTCATGTCGTTCGCCCGAATGGCGTCTATTATGCCGTCGGCAACGACGCTGTAGGAGAGCAGGGGAGGTTGTGTTGTGAGCCAATGCAAGCACGCCGTCTCCCTCACACTTCTACGCACTCGGTCTGCGTGATGCCTCCGAAAGCTGCAACGAGCAAGAGAGCGGTGTTAGAGTGCGGTCGCTCCATGGCATGGAGCATTGAGCTCACTGTTGACGAAGATGGCTTTGACATCAGGATCACGATTGAGCGTCTCGATAGCTAGTTCGGAGTTCTTGCGGTTCGCGCCACCGCCTCCGTCCAAGAAGTTGGCAGGCTGTTGCGTCATCGCCATCCTCGTCATGTTCAGCGGCTTTCCCGTCCTCTGCTTCATTGAGCGCACTCACCTTGCCCCCTGCGAGCGCCAGCCCATCCATTGTCGCCATGGCATTGCCCGCTCCATACCCAAAGGAGCCGATGTTCCCGCCGTTGTGCAATTTGATATAGAAGAGACCGCCATCGGATGCCTGTGCGGACTGGTATGCGTCAGGTCGTCGGGGCGTCAGCTAGCGAGCGAAGTGTCGCAGAAGGGTGCTCGTAAAGTCACATTGGGTTCCCTCTCCTCCTCTTGAGCCTTGTGCAACTCTTGGAGGTCTTCAGGCATGCGATGCACTGCGTAGTCGTCGAACTCGAGGTAGGGAGATGAGCTGCGGAGCGATCGAGACATCAGCCATTGGCCAGGCTCTCTTTCCAGGGATGAGCATCTCACACATCGATAACGCCCTCTGCTTCTTCGTGCACAACGCATGTAAACCAGATTCCCTCCCCTCTCTTGAAGACCTGCCACAACTTGACCAACATCTCCGCGACTGCTTTCTTGCTCTTCTCGCTCTTGAGGGCGTCATCGATTTCCTCCCTTTCCAGCAGACAGAGTACAGAGCTCGGCTGCAGCATGTCACCTTTGTGCCCTTGTATGGCTTGTTTCGCGCCGAACCCAGGGGCTTGGGATAGGGCTAACAAGCCTAGATCGCCTTCGCCGAATCGCTGGTTTGATGGAGTGTTGGAGAGGCGTGAGGTGGAAACAGCAACGAGTGTGGGGCCGAAAAAGGTTGTCGAATCAGGACCGACACGCTGCGCTCGTCTGTCGGCGTGGAGGAGGATGGCAAGACCGTCACGGGGACTTGATGATGTTGATGCTGATGAGCTCGAGACAGGTACGCCCAACTGGTCAGAAAGGTACTTGGCCGCCCTTTGTGCCTTGATGGAGAAGCAGCGATGAGAGACCTGTAATCGTGATAATTGTCTTGCGGCCGGGCTCCTAAGGAGAGACATGCTAGCGGTACTACGCGGAATGTTGGCTAGGGATTAATGGTCAAGAAGAGCGAGTGCGGGGAAAACGCACGGATCAACGACACGGCAATGCCGGCGATTGAATCGGAGGTGGAGTCCTGTCACGATTCAAGTCGTGGGAAGGCAATCGATCAACGCTTCCAACTCACCACATCCTAGCGAGACGCAAAGCGTTCCGCCGCGTGCATGGCCTAAGGGACTGACGATGGCATCCAAGGGAGCCTTGAAAACAGCTGCCGACGGCGCTCGTCTCTTCAAGACTTCCTACGCACGTACGATTGGCAATCTCAAGGTCGATGCGTCTACACCATGTATTGTGCAGGGATTTACGGGAAAGAGCGTGAGTGCGGGCGGACCCTGCTTTTCATTTGGCGAGGCAAGCAAGAGTTTGGCCACGCTGACCTCGCGAGCAAACGGCAGAGCACCTTCCACTCCAAGCTCTCCCTGGACATGGGCACCAACATCGTCGGCGGGGTCAGCCCAGGCAAGGGGGGAAGAACACATCTGGAACGGCCCGTCTTTGATAGCGTGAAAGAGGTGCGCCAGAGCGTCACTCTAGATCATTGATTGGTAGGGCATCAGCACTTACCAGTCCCTTTTGCTCACAGGCCGTCAAGCATGTGAAGCCACATGCTACCGCAGTCTTCGTCCCTCCACTCCTCGCGGCAGACGCAATAATCGACGCCATAGAGAACGAGGTGCCCCTCATCGTAAGCGTGGCGGAAGGAATACCGGTGCATGATCAGATCAAGGTCATGTCCGCTCTACATTCACAGGACAAATCGCGTCTGGTTGGAGCGAACAGCCCAGGACTAGTCAACCCGGCCGGATGTAGGCTCGGGATTTCGCCCAGTATAGTCGCAGCGCCAGGACCGATAGGTGAGCGCTCGAACCACCTGTCCATGTCTTCACTCCTGCTCCCTTCGATGATTAACTCAATCCCTGCCATCCTGTGCCCAGGCATCGCCGCCCGATCCGGCACCCTCTCCTACGAGGCCGCAGCCTCGTGCAAATCGACCGGCCAGTCCTACATCTTTGGTCTCGGCGGGGACTTCTACCCGGGCACACGCACAGCCGAAGCCCTCGAATTCTTCATGAATGACGAGAGCACAAAGGGGATCATACTGGTAGGCGAAGTGGGAGGGGTCATGGAGGAAGAAGCCATCGACCTCCTCCACAGCAACGGCTACCTCAACGCCGAGACGGGCGAGCCGATAAAGCCTATCGTGGGCTTCATCTCTGGCCGCAATGTGCCTCCGGGTCAGACATTCGGCCACTCCGGTGCCGTGTGGCGTGATGGGATCAACTCGGCGGAGCAGAAGCGCGAGGCGTGGAAGGAGGTGGGGATCAAGGTGGTAGACACCATTGCGGATACGGGGCCGGCGATTGTGGGAGAGATGAAGAGACGGGGCTTGATCGAGGGGGACAATGGGGACAAGGGAGGGAGCGGCTTCGGCTTGGCAGACGTGCTTACATTGGGGCTGGCGGAAAGTTTGATGTCTTCGTGAATCTGCATCGTGAGAAAGCATACATGATGGAAACGCGTGTTTAGTAGGGGAAGGGGTAGTCGCAGAAGAAGGGAATGAGCGAGATTGCGAAGTGGATCCTTTTCCAATCTTAAAGCTTCGACGACGTGTTCGCCGGCTCCTTGGCGTAGAGCTCCTCGAGGTCCTTTGCAAGAATCTTCTTCGCCTCTGGCCTCTTCATCTTGAACGTCGGAGTGATCAAACCATTCTCCACCGTGAAGGGCTCGACGCGCAGCTTGACATTCTTGATGTACTCGAAGCCAGCAAGCTTGCGCTGCCTTGCGATGCGCGTGTACTCGTCGAGCACGGCCTTGACCACCTTCTCGTCGCTGCACACCTCCTCGAGGCCCTTGAGGTCGGACGAGGTGAGCTGCTTGCCCGTCACGCTAGAAGCAAGGGGAGCAAAGGTCTCTGGGTCGACCACGGCAACGGCAACGAGATGAGCCTGCAGCGAATCGCCATAGAGCCAGGTCTGAGCCGTGAACTTGTTGGAGCTGAGAGTCTGCTCAACGTTCTCGATGGCGACGTACTCTCCCTGCGCGAGCTTGACCAGGTTCTTGACTCGGTCGATGATACGGAATCGGCTCAGGTCGTCAAAGGCAGCAACATCGCCCGAGTGGAGCCAGCCGTCCTCGTCGATTGTCTCCTTGGTCTTTTCAGGGTCCTTGTAGTAGCCGGGGAAGGTAGTCTGACCACGACTGAGAAGCTCACCTCGGGGCCAGGGCTTGTCCGTTGAACGGTACCCAAGCTCAGGCACATCCTTGAGTCGGACCTCACAGCCAGGCTGAGGAGCACCGCATGATCCAAGGCTCTTGTCACCTGGCATCATGATGAGACAGCAGCCCGTGTTCTCCGTCTGACCGTACCCTTCACGGAAGTCGCAAGCGAAGCAGACGCGCAGCAAACGGATCACCTCGGGGCGAATGGGAGCAGAGCCGCTGACCATCGACTTGACTTTGCCGCCGAGAATGGCCTGCACCTTCTTGAAGACGACGCGGTCCCACAGCGCGTGCGTGACCGAGGCATCCTCATCGTGGTTGGCAATCTTGGCATTGACGGCTGTGCGGAGCAGCTTGCCCTTGAGGCCTGGCCCGTCCACCTGGAATTGGATCTGCGCAGCGATGCGGTTGAAGACGCGAGGAACGCCCGGGAAGAGGGTGGGCTGGAGGACCTGGGCGTCCTCAACGAGCTTGGCGACATCGCCTCCGAAGTAGCCCTGCGCGAGAATGAGAGGGGGAAAACGGTCAGATTGAAGCTTGCAGCTGGCTGAAGTGGCTTACTCACGATCCTGGCGCCGCGACGGAACATGCAAGCCTCGAGGAAGCGGCCAAAGATGTGTGCCAAGGGGAGGTAACTGATCATCGTCTCGTCGTCATCCGCTGCAAAGCCGGTGAGGGGTGTGCAGCCAGAAGCGAGTGCCAGCTGATGGTGGGCGACGAGGGCGGCCTTGGGCCTGCCAGTGGTGCCCGAAGTGTAGCAGTAGCCACTGATTTCGCTGTTGTCCTTGGGAGGCTCGTGAGCTGTCGGGTTGGATCGGCCTAGCTGAAGGACATCCGAGAAGCTGAGGACCTCGATTCCCTTTTGTGCAGCCCATTGACGCGCAAGCTGCTGCCTGCTGAGCTCACCCTGCGGCAAGTTCTCGGTTCGCAATAGGTCGAGGAGTACAATGGCACGGAGGTGGGGGAGCTTGTCGGACGAGCCAAGCAGAGTCGAGATATGTGAAGTGGTAGTGAAGCAAACCTTTGCCTCGGAGTGGTTGAGGACGTACAGGGCCGAATCGTCATCGTAAGTGTCGTACAGACCTACAGTCTGGCGATTATGGGCTGCGTTTGCAAAGTCGATGATCTGCCACTCTGGTCGGTTCTGGCACCAGATGCCTACGGTCCACTTGGTCTTTGGCAGGCCTTGGCCCAGCTTGCCAGATGCGGCGAGGTGGGCAAGACCGGAGGCGACGGCTGTCCTCTGCTCTTCAACCTCATCGTAGGTGAGCCAGACGTACTTTGTCAGGAAGGTACCAGTGGCAAAGTCAAAGGGGCGCCATCCGAGACAATGTTTGTTGTGTGCCTTTTCGCGTCCGATGTTGAAGACATCGTAGTAGGTCTCGCGGGTGGAGAGCTCAGGGACGGCTGCGTTGCGGTAAATGGGAGTGAATCCCTCCTTTTCCGATCCGGGAACGGCGACTGATTGCTGCTTGAGGTTGAATCTGTGACGACGGTGCGATGAGGGATGATCAGCTACTGATGTTATCGCTCGAGCTTGGAGCTGCGCCTCGCCCGCCGAGACTGAGTATATGCGCCTTTGTGGTGATGCTCACGACTCGGGGGCAGCTGGAATCCAGTCTTCTCTAGGGGCAGGGCTTGCGCTCATCGTGTGGGCAGTTGTGACTCGAGTGTCGTTCTGTTGGATGAGGAGTGCGGAGGTGTTGGTGAGGAATCAAAGTGCCCACACCGACGTTCGTTGCCATTCAAATGGCGGCTGCCTCGTCCCACCGGCTCGTCCAGCCACTCTCGGCTTGATCCATCGCCAAGCCGAAGCCGGACTATCAATCGCGGAGACGTACGCCACGTGGTAGTTGTGGTCGTCGACGCCCGCGCGCTCTTGCAGGGCAGGGCAGGGCAGAGCGGAGGGCGGCGAGCGGCGAGCGGGCCAGGGCAGCTCACAAGGCGATTAGGCGGCACTTCTTCCTCAGCATCGATCGTCAATCGCAGCTAAAAGGTCCATCTCAGCTCCCCCAAGACCCATTTCTCTCCAACCCCTTTTCCCCACCTCGCATCATGTCTGCGTCCATCGAGGAGATCACCGACGATGTTCAGGACGTGAGTACGCGGACGAGATGCTGAGCGAGCGCTTCTTGTCCGACTGGGCTGACCCTTCTTGTTGCCTTGGTTGCTCCACCCACACCAACAGATCCAGGTCAACAATGGATCCGACTCTGAGGCACCCGCCGCAGAGGGAGCAGACGTCGCCATCCCGGCCTCGGTCCAGAACCGCTCCGAGAGGAAGAGCAGGAAGTCGCTCCAGAACATCGGCCTCAAGCGTGTCAGCGGCATCACCCGCGTTACCATGAAGCGTCCCCGTGGTGTGAGTATTGGCAGCGAGATGGCGAGATGGGAGATTGTTTGGCACTTGCAATGGGCGCAATGGTCGCCCTCACCGCCCTTTGGTCCAAGGGCTTGCAGGCAATGCCACTTTAGCTACGTCCAGCGGACTCACGTCTGAACCTATCGCACTCTCCGCATTCGCAGCACCTCTACGTCGTGCAGAACCCTGAGGTCTACAAGTCGTCTCACTCGGACTGCTACATCGTCTTCGGCGAGGCCAAGCCCGAGGACAACTCGCAGGCTGCTCAGGCTCAGGCTGCCCAGAGCCAGATGGCCCAACAGGAGGCTCAGGAGCGCATGCTCAGCGAGCAATTTGCCCAGTCCGTCGGCAGCGGTGCTGAGAACCAGACTGGCGCTGGCAAGAAGAAGGAGGAAGAGGAGGAAGACGATAGCGAGCCGATTGATGAGGAGGGCGTCGACGCCAAGGACATTGAGCTCGTTATGCAGCAGGTGAGTCGGTGAAGGGCCAAGGTCCATACTGCTTCGAAGAAGCTTGTGCTCATACCCCCTTGCACCCTCGCCATCAGGTCTCGTGCTCGCGACGCAAGGCCGTCAAGGCTCTCAAGGAGAGCAACGGTGACCGTGAGTCACCTCGGTCTAGCGTCGCCTCTTTCAACCAAAGCTGACCCGTTTATTCACCCCGCCTCTTCGCAGTCATCAACGCCATCATGAGCGCTTCGTAAACTGGCAGAGCAGCAACCATATTGAGTGGACGACTTCGACAATCGGGTGTTTTCTACTTTCCTCGCACCACCACCTCGCACCTCCAATTCTTTCGTGCGCCCTTTGTCGTCGTTGGCGCTTTCCCATTATGCCCCTGTCTTGGCTCATTAAATCATGTCACCATCTCAGCGGCGGTGCCTTGCAAATCATACAGCGAAGCGAGATGTTTGTGCTTGCGATGGATGAGCTGGTGATTGTTGCTTGTGACTACTGTGCTCGTCTTCGTAGTCGTCACGCTTCGTTGGACACGCTCCCACGGTATCCTCTGTAGGCCGCCCTCTTTGCTGGCTGGCCGCCCGCCGGAAGAGAATGAGCAGCGAGTCAGGTCGTGCGGGAGGCGAGAAAGCAGGCGGCGCGCCGCGAGGGAAACGAGGGGGCGGGCAGGCAGCAAGCAATTCTACTCGACCCCTCGCACCTCCATCTTGCCCTTCCAACCCTTTGCTCCCATTGCTGTGCTTCACCCGTTTCGTCTCGTTACGCCCTCACGCCTCATCATTGACCCATCGATCGATCACTCATCGATCCGTCGCATCATCAAGGCTCGAGAACAGGCGTCTCGGAGTCTGCCAGGCCCCGCAAAAATCATCTGTCCCGTCATCGTTACGCTTCCTACGACTCTACGACTTCCATAGCAGCGCAGCGCAGCGACGACCAGACGACCGGACGATAGCAACGACATAGCCAGCTCGACATTGAAGACTGCTAGGATAGGACACGCACGCGCTATCTGCCACAGACCAGCCTCATCACATCAACGAAGACCAAGTTCTTGACAAGCATCACTCTACCTCTCATCACTTTCGCGTTGGCCTTGGCGCTCTTTCCAGCTGCAGTCTTCCGCGACACGCCCTCCGACCCACCACTCAGCATCTCTCCGCCATCATGTCCGGTGACGAGCGTCAGGCAGCTCTAGAGCAGCGCTTCAATGCCATGTCCTTTGGCGCTGGGGGAGCAGGAGCAGACGCCGCCGCGGACTCCACTACTTCCTACTATCAGCCTCAATCTGCTTCAGCACGATTCGAGCGCTTTTTCAACACTGGCCCACCTTCTAGCGAGCAGACGCCCACCGGATATGGCCATCTACCCCTTCCTCCTAGCAGTGCTATGGGGTACCATCCGCCGCCGCCGCAGCAGCAACAGCATCAGTACCAACAGCAGCAGCTTCAGGCTCAACAGCAGCAATACTACGGCAATGCGACTGGTGCTCCATCGAGCAGCATTCCTGCAGGCTACAATGCATTTGGTGGATCTGGCATCATACCCAGTAACATGGGCTCGTTTGGAAGCGGCCGCCCCAGGCAGGCTGCTAGGAACGGCGCATATCAGTGGGACTCGTCGCTGAGCCCGCATGTCGGAGGCAATGTGAGTTGCCGCTGATTCAGTCCATCCCTCTGCAACTACTGCTGACCCTCTTGCGTACCCAAAGGCCTCCCTCTCTTCCCCGCTCTCCCCGCATGCCACCCTTGTCACTCCACCCCCAGGCTCTACGCAGACTGGGCCACAGGGATACTATGGCGCTCCTCTAGACAGCGGCGCCTATGCCGGACAGGGCCAGCCAAGCTTCGCAGACGAAGACGTGATTCCGACGGCAATTGTAGTCAAGAATATTCCCTTCAGCGTCAAAAAGGAGCAGCTTCTGCAGATCATCGAAGAACTCCGCATCCCTATGCCGTATGCCTTCAACTACCACTTTGACCAGGGCATTTTCCGCGGTCTCGCATTCGCCAACTTCAGATCTTCAGAGGAGGCGGACGCTGTCGTTGCTGCTCTCAACGGCTTCGACGTAGCAGGCCGCAAGCTGCGAGTGGAGTACAAGAAGGTGCTCCAAGTAGGTGAAAAGGAGAGGATCGAGAAGGAGAAGGCATTGAAGCGGATGAGAAGCATGCAGATGGAAAAGGACAGGGTCAGGAGAGAAACGGACCCTAGCGCTGTGCCTCCTCTTCCATCGCCATCGACAGCCTTACCCCAAGGCTCAGCCCTCGGCGTCGACACGTACGGCGCGGGCAGTACCAGTGGCGGCGACCCATATGGCAATGGCTTGCAGCAACAGCCGGATCGCCTCTCTCCACCCATCTCCCGCAGCCCCGTCCCTGCTGACAGGGCTTCGCCAACAAGCGCCAGCGATGCCCCTCCTTCCTCTTCAGGAAAGCGCGAAGAGCTCGACCTCAACGATCCGCAAGCCTTGGAGATTTACTCGCGTGTCCTCCTATTCAAGGACGATCGTATGCGCGATGAGTTGGCCTTCTCCCGCATTTTGTCCCCGCAAGAGCGTCGCACTGTGCATCTAGTGGCGCAGAAGCTGAACCTGTACCACTACTCTGTGGGCGAGGCGGAAGAAAGACACGTAATCGTGACGAAGAATGAAGTCAGAAGCCCCTCGGCGGGGAGTAGGCCACTCAGGTCGCAGGCGTCGACCATTGGGCGATCACAGAGAGCTGGAGACCAAGCAGCTGCCGCAGCAGCGGCGGCGGCAGGCGGCGGGATTGGTGGTAGCGGAGCAGGGACCTTCGCCTCTATCAACAGGCGAAGCTCAGGTATGCTTCGAGGCAAGAAGTCTGCACCGGACATCAAGCGCAATCGTGGGGAGATGCAGTACGACATCTCCACGATGCCATCGGGCGGGTACGGGTCGGCTGCTCACTTCTCGACGGCCAATGGGCTGACCCAGTCGTTGGGGAGGAAGAGCAATGGCAATTTGAGGGAAGGGTACGGATCCACGTCGGCAATGAGTTCCTCCGCGAAGGGGCGCACGGCTGGTGGAGGAGGAGGAATTGGCGGTGCGGCAGGATTGCAGAGTCTCTTTGCGTCGCCATTTGAGGTGCCGCCCGTCCCTTCGTTGGGCACGTCGTACGGGCCCGAGTCTACTGGATATTCTACTTCAGTCGGCGGCAATGGTGGTAGCACCATCAGCGGCGGAGCTAATGGCGCCCTTCGCCAACCACGTGGGCCTCCTACTCCGGGCCAGTCGACCGAGAGCCGCAACTTTGCGCCGCGTATCAATCGAATGGCGGCAAATGCAGCAGCGGCCGCGGGATCATCGTCACAGGGATCGACGGAAGGAAGCAGCGATAAAGTGGGATCTTCAGACGTGCGGCCACAGTATGGGGCCGATATGGAGGGGAGATTGGCTAGCATAGACGTGCAGTCGAGGGAGCCGTTGGAGTAGCATGGCGTGGCGCGTGGGCAAAGAAATATTGACGACAAAGACGACTTTGATGCACGCCACGCCCTTGGCTACGAAGCCACTCCCTTTTCTCTCTCTTGTTCTCCCTATTAGCTTCCATGTAGCTCGGCCTGGCTCTATGTTGACGCTGCTCTAGTCTCTTGCAAATTGACGTCTCGTCTCTAGTGTTGCTCCCTTTTGCCGTGATGGCTGCTTATCCCCTCCTTATCCCATCGTTCTCGCGGAAGTCTCTTTAAGCCACGTGCTGAGCGCCCGGGTGACTAAGACAAGGCTCAGGTCGGCCTTGAATTTGCCGTCGCCCATCGGAGACGACGGAGGGGGATTCGCCAGTCGCCGCTGCGAGGTCAAGCTGCACGACTGCAAGAGCTGCAAGTGCGAAGTCGAAGTCGGGGCGGCGTTAAGAAAAGGCACCAAGCATTGCGTGCTCACTTCTCGAGATTGTGAGAGCGAGCATTGTGTGCGGGGGCCATCGTGTGTTGCTGTGTAATCGGCGGTCGGTCGAATCGTGCAAAGCCGAGCGATGAGATGTGGTCCTGACTTCTTCTCGTCGAGACGAATTCTTTCCTTGATCCTCCTCTGTCTTCACCACATCTCAGCGTCCCGCCACTACCTTGACCATCACCACCACCCCACCTCCCTCTCACGCTACGATGGCTGCCGCCGCTGCTGCCGCCGTAGCAAAGGTGGCGCTGCACTCGTCGAGGTCAATTGTCAATGTGACCCCGGCAGCTTCGTCGCCCGCTTCCCCCTTCTCAGCATCCCTCACAGCGAAGTCAGCAGACGCTTCAGTTCACGATGTCGCCTTCCACAACGAGCCCGCTGCCGAGTTGATCAACCTCTCCAAGGCAGCTGCATCCGGTGTCGTCTCACTCCTGGCCTCGGCGGATACGTCGCTCCTCACCCGCTTCGTGCCACACCTCCCTGCTTTGGTCAACACGGCCTCGGTCATTCACATTGCCACATCAGGTGATCATGCTGACGTACTCGCTCTGCGATCTTCGGGTCTCATCATCCTACACTCTTCAACCGCCACTGAGGCCCACGACCATGCGTTGCTGGCTGTACGCATCGCTGCCACAACCAAAAGGGCGGTTCTGCATTACTTCGAGACAGTCGATGGCGACAATGACGCCGTCCAGGACGAGGTGACAGAGGCTGATCTCAAGTCTTTTGTGGCGAGTTCATCATCGTCGGCCACTTCCCCGTCAACGGCGCCCAATGGAGTCAACGGCGTCAACGGCGTCAACGGAAGCAATGGCTATGCTGCATCCAACGGCAATGGAGTGGCAAACGGTAATGGCGCCTCCCACGTCAAGGCGCCCGCTTCGACCGGTGACTTGGATGCCGACCTTTCTGCCGCCTATGATGCCGTCTCCGACCTCGTAGGCCGCGAGGTCAAGCCCTTTGCCCTCTACGGTAGCTCGCAAGCATCGGACGTGGCAGTCGTCCTTGGACCGGGTGCAGAGGCTCTTTCCAAGGCAGACTCAAGCCTCGCCGTTATTGACGTGCGTCTCGTGCGACCTTCTCTCGCCACTTCCCTCCTCTCCGTCATCCCCACGTCGGCCAAGCGCCTCATCACTTTGGAGCGAAGTGCCCGCCGCACGACGCGCATCGGGCCCCTTTTCGTCGACGTCGCCACTGCCTTGCAGTCAGACGATTCTCGTAGCATTCCCGCCACCTTTGTCAGCGGATCACTTGGTCACATCACCAGCAGCAACGCCAGCGACGCAGCAAAGACCGTTTCGAATGCGCTCTCATCGCAGAAGGCTGGTCACGGTGTGCTGATTGGTGACACGGTCAAGAAGACCGCCGCGCCCGCTCCCGCGACCACTGCTCCTGTCACACCGCCCAAACACGAGGAGGCCTATTCGATCATGCTTGACCAGGTCTTCAAAGAGCGTCTGGCGGTCATCAACTCCCCGCACGACGAGACGGACCCCCACCCGGCTGCTCGCTCGCCAGAGTATGCCTTCGGTCAAGTCATGGGACAGCTCGAGCAGCGCGACGCCCTCGAGCGAGCAGTCAAGTCTGCTGTGCGCACCGGTGGTGTCTCGCCCGAGCTTCACGACATTTTGTCGCAGTGGCTCGTGAGCAAGGACGACTCCACCAAGAGCGCCGCCCTCTCTGCCAAATTCTCGACTCTCCTCTCCAGCGCCTCGTCTTCCCCTGACATCGACAGCATCAAGTCGCTCGTCTCGCACGCCGACAACAAGTCACGCTGGATCGTTGGCTCTGACGCATGGGCCTACGACGCTGGCATGGGCGGTGTGCACCACGTCCTCGCCTCGGGTCGCAACGTCAATATGCTCATCTTTGACACCTTGCCATACAGCAAGCGTGACAGCATCGACGCCTCAAAGCGCAAGAAAGACATTGGTCTCTACGCAATGAGCTACGGTGGCGCCTACGTTGCCAGCACAGCCGTCTACGCTGACTACACGCAGGTGCTTCACGCACTCCTCGAGGCAGACAAGTTCGATGGCCCGTCCGTCGTGCTTGCATACGTCCCCTACCGTACAGTCGATGCAGCTGCCATTGAGGTACTTAAGGAAACGAAGCTGGCTGTTGATTCGGGCTACTGGCCCCTCTACCGCTGGGACCCAAGCGCCGAGAGCAAGGGCAAGGAGGTCTTCCGTCTCGACAGCACTCGCGTTCGCGAGCAGCTTCGCGAGTTTCTGGACCGTCAGAACCATCTCAGCTTCCTCGCCAATGCTCGACCTGAGCTTAGCTACGACTTGGCCTCAAGCCAGGGAACGGCGTTGCGCGAGAGGCAGAAGAGCAAGGCAAAGGAGGCGTACGAGAAGATGCTTGACAACCTGGATGGTCCGCCGCTTTTGATTCTCTTCGCCTCTGACGGCGGCAACGCTGAAAAGCAGGCAAAGAAGCTCTCTGCCCGTGCCAAGGCTCGAGGAATTGCTGCCCGTCTCCTTGCGATGGACGATTTCCCAGTGGCCGAGGAGCTCAAGGATGAGGAGAATGTCATCTTCCTCACTTCGACCGCTGGTCAGGGTGAGGCGCCGCAGAACGGTCGTCTCACCTGGAAAGCGCTGCAGGCCATGGAGTCAGGCTCGCTTTCCGGTGTCAAGTACTCCGTCTTCGGTATGGGCGACTCACACTACTGGCCTCGTCCCGAGGACGCTCACTACTACAACAAGCCGGGCAAGGACTTTGATCTCCGTCTCGAGAAGCTTGGCGCTGAGCGTGTGGCTGATCTCGGTCTGGGCGACGACCAGGACCCTGATGGACCGCAGACGGGCTACAAGGTTTGGGAGCCTCTCGTCTGGAAGGCCATGGGCGTCGACGCAATCGAGGTCAAGGAGGCTGAGCCCGAGCCAATCAACAACGAGCACATGAAGATTGCCTCCAACTACCTGCGTGGAACGATCGTCGAGGGTCTCGCCGACAAGTCGACGGGTGCCATCGCTGAGACGGACCAGCAGCTGACTAAGTTCCACGGCACTTACATGCAGTACGATCGCGACACCCTCGACGAGCGCAAGGCTGCCGGTCTGGAGCCCGCCTACTCATTCATGATCCGCTGCCGTATCCCCGGTGGTGTCTGCACGCCCAAGCAGTGGATGCAGCTCGACGATGTGGCTGAGCAGTACGGCAACAAGACAATGAAGATCACGACCCGCCAGACGATCCAGTACCACTGCGTGGTCAAGGGCAATCTCAAGTCTGCGATGCAGGGCATCAACAAGGCTTGCCTCGATACCATTGCCGCTTGCGGCGACGTCAACCGCAATGTCATGTGCTCGCCCAACCCGGCCATCTCCCAGCTCCACGATGACGTCTACGAATTCAGCAAGAGTATCTCAGAGTACCTCCTGCCGCGCATGAATGCCTACCACGAGATCTGGCTCGACAAGGGCACTGATTCCAAAAACCAACTTCTCGCTGGCGGAGCCTTGAAGGACTACGAGCCCCTCTACGGCCCTTACTACCTTCCCCGCAAGTTCAAGATTGCAATCGCTGTCCCGCCACGCAACGATACCGACTGCTTCGCGCACGACATCGGTCTCATCGCCATCGCTGGCAAGGACAAGAAGCTCAAGGGCTTCAACCTCTCCGTCGGAGGCGGCATGGGAGTCACGCACTCAATGAAGGTCACATACCCCCGTGCGGGCTCTGTCATTGGCTTCGTCACCTGCGAGCAAACTCTCGAGGCGTGCAAGCAGGTCATGCTTATTCAGCGCGACACGGGCAACCGTGCTAACCGCAAGCAGGCTCGTCTGAAGTACACCATCGACAATTACTGGAAGGGGCCGGAGAACTTCCGCAAGGAGCTGGAGCGTCGCCTTGGCTACCAGCTGGCCGAGCCCGAGTCGTACAAGTTCACGACGAACACGGACGAGTACGGCTGGAAGAAGGATCACCGTGGCAACTGGCACTGCACCCTGTGGCTCGAAAATGGCCGCGTGAAGGACGTGCCTGGCGAGGAGTTCCGTAAGGGCCTTTACGAGCTTTGCAGGCGAATGGATGCGGAGGAATGGGGCTCCAAGCTGCGCATGACGCCCAATCAGCACATTATCGTGGCCGATGTGCCAGCCGACCGCAAGCAGGCGCTGGAGGAGCACCTTCGCGCTTGGAACATGGACCAGTACGAGCGACTCACCGGCGTCTTCAAGTCCGCTTCTGCTTGCGTGGCCTTCCCTACCTGCGGTCTTGCCATGGCAGAGTCGGAGCGTATGCTTGGCGGCTTCGCAGGGCGTGTCGAGAAGCTGTTTGCGCGCTGGAATTTGCAGGAGACCGAGGTCACTACTAGGGTCAGTGGGTGCGCAAATGGGTGCTCGCGATCCTGGCTGGGTGAGATCGGGCTTGTCGGCAAGGCGCCCGGCACGTACCTCCTCTTGCTTGGTGGCGCACACGATGGATCAAGGCCCTCCAAGCCGTATGCTGAGTCGGTCACTGAGGACGAGATCATCAAGCTCCTCGAGCCTGTGGTGGAGAGCTACGCCAAGCACAAGGAGGAGGGAGAGCCCTTTGGCGACTACGTCACCAGGGTGGGCATCATCAGAGCTACGACCGAGGGGAAGAGGTTCTATGAGGATTCGCTCAGTAACGGTGTGCCCGAGTGGCGCAACGCGCTTCCCGTGGGCGTTGACACTTTGCCCAAGGGGAAGATCTCGTTGCCTGCGGTAGCAACCAGCGCTTAGATGGGCAGACGAGCGCGCAAGGCGGAAGGGTGTAGTTCATAGATCATGATCCGCTTGATTCCTAATATCATGTCTCATTCTCGTTGACCTCAGCGTTGCGTCGTGCGAATGCAAGAGGTACTCATTGTTCTCTTTGTATGCTAGGCGATCGACGGAGCGATGAGGATGGACCAAAGCGGCATTGGGCTCCAGTGGCGAGCGAGGAACGGCGACGACACGGTGACGTACACAAGAGCAGATGCATTACGATGAGCACACAAAGAGCCTGAGCTGACAGGATGATGCGAAAAGAAGTCTCGACCAAGCTACGCACTATCGCTGCGACTGCTCCGCCCTAGCCCTAGGTCTAGGCGGCAGCCCCGGCAAGCTCTTGATCTTCCTCACACGAATGAACAGCGTACAAGCCAGCGCTGCGAGTAGCACCCCCTCCCCTGCGTAGAAGATGGCCCAAGGCGCAGTATGGGCCCAAGTCTTGAAGACCCAGGTGAAGAAGAGCGGGCCCAACACGGTACTACCAATGGCGCTCACGATACTCCAAGCCCCAAAGAGCCGGCCCGCTTCGTCCGGTCGCTGTAGGAGGGCCAAGGCGAGAGAGGCCATAGATGCGGAAGAGGCGGCTCCAAGGGAGACAAAGAGGGAGCCAAAGATGAAGCCGGTGGGTGTGCGCCAGAAGCAGAGCGTTGCGTATGCTACAGAGTCGATGAGAAAGGAGGCGCGCGTGAGCTTCAGGTCGAAGTGGCTGTCGTGCAGGAGACGGAGATGCTTCGCTCGAAGTGTCCAAAGCTCTTCGACTGTGGCGTGCTGGGAGGAGTCAAAGTCCACATCGTCGTTGTCGTCGTCGTCAACTTCATCCTCAGTCTCGCCTTCAGTGAGAGCGCTGGGGGAAGTAGTACGAGAAGTAGAGTCGACGACGGGCGAAGTGGCGCCATAGCTCTTCCTCGTGCTTTGACTCCTGGCAGCAGTTCGTCCTTCGTCATCCAGTAATAGGCCTGTTCGCTCATCCGCCGAGTCTTGCGGCAAGGCCACTCTCTTTGGCGGCCTGTGCAGCACCTTTATGATCACTGGCAGCACCAGCGTAAGCGATACCACCCTTGCCACGCTGATCCCCGTCAGGAAGAGCCCGAGGGTAGTAGCGTCCCATCCAAAGACTTCCTGCGCATAGATGGTCTTGACAGTCATGAGACCCATGCAGGACATGGCGAGGAAGTAGGATATGGAGAGCCAAGTGAGGTTCCAGTCTCGCTTGCGTTTTCGCGAGATGTGGGAGACGGAGATGTGAGATGAGCTGGCGGCGGGCGCTGGTGTTGCTGCTGTAGTCGCAGTGGCGTCCCGGCGCAGGTTGGACAGCGAGGGCATCGGCGTGGCAGGGCGGGACTGAAGTCGCTCTACCTCATCGACTTGACGGGGAAGGAGCATAGCTAGCGGCTGCAGAGGAGTGAGGAGGCGACGTCGCACTTGCATCTTAACGCTGTCCCCTCCTTCGGTTGGGGCGTTGCGACGGTTGAATTCGGCCATGGCTGATCGCTTACGCTCCGGGCTCACGCTCTCAGGGATGACGAATAGGATGAGAAGAATGTAGAGTGTATGCGTCGAAGTGGCGAAGACGAAGGTGGACATCAAGCTGTCCGTTACTTTGGCCATCCAACCTCCCAGAGCGGGGCCGACTGTCAGACCGAGGTAGAAACAGCCTGACAGCTGAGCAAAGACCTTTGCGCGAGTGCCGGCTGGTGTGACGTCGGAGATGAAGCCCTGATGACCGGCAATGATGGTGGCGATGCCGCCTAGTAGGCCCTCGATGACGGAGGAGATGATCATGAAGTGGGTGCCAAATGGCAGGCTGGCCACTGGAAGCAGACCGACGGCTAGATAGGAGAGATCTGCAGTCAAGAGTCCTGTCACGGCCGCAGCGAGGACTTTAGTCCTGCCCCTACGGTCAGAGAGGCCACCCCACCATCCCGTGGTGATAGCGCTGAGAATACCCATGGTGATGGTGATTTTCATCTGCAGATCGGCAGATGCTGCCGCTACATCCGGATTTTTGAGGCACGCCGATGAAACGGGCGGACGCTCATGAGGAAAACGAAGGATCCCAGCTCCGTCCGTGGGCATTGGTAGATTGTGAGAGGCGTCCCTTGCCAACTCTTCGCAGACTATTTGATTGAAGAGCTGCACTTTGGCCGACATGATTGTCCCACCTCCGACGGCTAAAAGAGTGGTAAGAGGGATGAGCCAGAGGGGACTGGGCCGACGATACCAAGGTCGATCTTGGAGCCAGGCCAAGTGATCGTGCATTGGGTCCACGGGAGGTGTGGCACCACTTGAACCCTGCGCTGGCTGTGATTCTACATCTGCCGCACTGTCATTCGCCGTCTTTGGTGGAGCTCGCTGCTCGTCATCAAGCCGGTAGAGGATGTCCCCCATGACCGGGTCGCCCGAGTCGATTGCCAAGGGGCCGGCTTCTACGCGCCCCGGTGGCGGCGGGTGAACCAACGGCGTGCCGCTGCTGTTGGACCGGCCGCTCGAGGACGAGGCGCTGCGGCGCATGGCTGGTGGACGTAGGTGAGATGGTACTGCCGAGGATGGTGACGAAGACGATGCAGCAGCTGTTGAGGTGGAGGCTGTCATGCTGCGTAGATGCCGTGATAAGGGAGGGTGAGGTAGGAGTAATAGATGCGAGGAGTACAACGGGGTAGCTGTTCCTGAAGCCAGGCAGAGGTGGTTGACTGAATCGATGTCGTGAGTTGAGTGCGTCAACCAATGAATCAAGCGTTGCCCTCGTCCTTCGGCCCTTGATAGCTGCTGGCCATTTGAGGTCGCAAAGTGAACGGCGGTATGTAAGATGTTAAGATTGGCCAATGCCCCTCTGTTGGTGTGTTCCCGCCCGCCCGGCGGGCTGAAAGACCCTAACTTCAAGCACGGGGGCAGGCTAGAATACAGTAGTCCGCGCTAAATTCCCCCAGCTTGGCTAATGGCCTCACGGCTTTACGGCGATAAGGCGAGGAGGCAATCCTCGTACGACTCAGCACATCGCGCCTCGAGGCCATCAGCTCAGCACGGGCAACGACAGCGTATGAATGGCCCGTCCTGAATCTCAAGCAAACAGACGCGGGCACAGAAATCAACCATCATCGACCTCCGATCAAGCGGGGTCGGACGCACTCGCCGCGATCACAGCCACGCTCGCAGGTGTGGGTCTCATGGAGAGGCCGAAGCCTACGTCGTTATTGAGATCGAAGAAGAAAGGATGAGATGATGAGATGGTTGATGAAGACAAAAGAGGCGGTCGCACTGCACAGCAGAGCGAAGGCATTGAGACGAGTCAAGGATCAGAAAGCAGAAGAGGCGAGACGACGATGATGACCAGATCATCGAGGAGGGCAGGGTTCGCAAGCACAGAGGTGACGACCATTTCGATGGCAAGAGGATATGAGACGACGAGCAGCAGACTAGGCGCATGCGTCGCTTCATATCTCCTACCGCCCCGTAGTAGTCGGACCCCCTATGCCCGTTCTTGCAAGTATCTTGACGTGGATCCACCAGGGACGGCGCGCTGTTGAGTTTGCAAGAATGATTAGACAGGATGGAGGACGTGACTGGTGCGGTGACGATCTACGATGACTTGACGGCGAGAAGCGAAGCAGGCGGTGCGTTCACACGGCCGTTTATTGCTCCTCGGGGGTCGCGGATCGTCGCGACGCAGCAGCGGCACGGCGGACGTGACGAAGGGCGTGGTTGGAGCGCTTCGACGATGACGAAGAGATGGCCTGCTTGTACGTCGAGCCGAGGGAGCTGAGCGTCTTGCCGTTGTGGCTGGGGGTGAGAGCACCGTTGTCACCGTTGTCGGCGTCCGAGATGAAGTAAGCCTTGACCATGTCATCGTTCTCGAAGAGCTGGACAGCCTGCTTGGCGAGCGCGTCGGTCTCACCCACGTTGCCGTAGTTGTGAGCGCCGTTCTGGTAGTTGGCGTAGGCGAACTCGGTGATCCAAAGGCAGTTGTAGGAGGCGTACTTGGTCTTGTAGTGGTCGAGGACACCCTTGACGCCCTCGATGGAGTTCTGGAAGATGTGCACACCAATGCAGTCGGGCTTGACCGAGACGGCGTCGAGGAAAGGCTGCATCATCGTCTCGTCCTTCTGGAGGGCCATCGAGGGCGAGATGAGCTTGGTACCAGCGTTCTTGTGCTTGGCCATGAGCGAGTCCCAGAGGTTGGCTGCAGACTCGACGCTCATCTTGCCGGAAGAACCAGTGCCGTGGAAGTCCATCTCGTTGAAGCCAATGATGTACTTGTACTTTCCGACCTCGAGCTTCTTGAAGTCAGCGAGGCGCTTCGAGTTGGGCTGCGAAGAAAGACCGGTGTTGGCGTCGTCGTTGCCGGCACCCCAAAGCATGGGAACGTACATGGCCGAAGAGCCAGAGTGGTCGTTGCCGCCAGATGCTCCCCAGTCGATCCAAGCGCCGATGTTGTCGCCCATCATGGAGACGGACTGGCCACCAGCGACACCGGCCTTCTTGCCGTTCGGGGTCATGCCGGAGACGGACACCTTGCTGCCGGAGCTGGAGCTGGTGCTGGAGGATGAGGAAGCAGAAGACGAGGAGCTACCGGTGGCCTCCTTGTTGTCGCTGTCGTTGGTCGACTTGGAGCTCGACTTGTGCGACTTGTGGTGGGACTTGTGGTGGGACTTGCCGCTCGACTTGTGCTTGGTCGCGAGCTGGCTGCCAGTGTTGGCCTTGCACTTCTTGGCTTCGATGACCTGCACCGCGACGGCCAAGATGGCAATAAGGAGGAGAGTGTGGGTGAACTTCATGGTTGCTTGGTTGTGAGGGAAAGTGGGGTTGCTTGGTTGCTGCGAGAGAGTGCCGGATTCGAGGTCCGTGAAGTGGGTGATGTGCTGTTGGTCAAGTGGTGCTTCGAGCAGACGTTGTCGTTGTTCTTGTTTGTTGTTGGCTACCAGATGAGCTCAGACAGTTGTGTGGATGGGAAGACGATGGAGGGCTGTTGGTAAGAGGAAGGGGTCAGTGGGGAAGGGAGGGAGGTTGGGCGATTGGAGTGGGTTGGAGGGAGAGGTGATGAAGAGAGAAAAGAGGAGATGAGGTCGCGCTGCGAGGGCGAGGATGAAATGCCTGCCAGCCAGACAGAGCCTGTCGCGCCCGCCTGATCGATCCAGTCGTCAGGGGAGCGTTGGGCGCGAAAGGCGGCGTCAACCCCCTTGCTTGTTTTCGCAGGGGCCGCTACGGCACTGGGCGACTGTGATTGCGTGCCGTCGACCTGGCGGCCAAATCTGACGAGCCGCGCGCCTGCCGCCCAAGTGCCTTCCTGTTGTACTCGCCTCGCCGTCGCCGCGTCGCCGTACTCCCGCTCGCTAGAGTAGGTCCAATCCTTCGAAGATCGAGCAGACTCGCAGCTCATGTGCCCCTCAATGCCGGCTCACTCACTGTCCGGCCTGAAATGAGGTGCGCCGCCAAGAAGGGCGGGCGAGCTTCATCGCAGCGCATCGCAGCCTTACGCTCACGCCCCTCGCACTCACGCAGACGCACAAAGCAGGGTAGTGCTGAGCTTGCCGCCGACTGCCTAGTGACCCTCCCCTGACCGAACAAGGGGATCGTCCCCCCTGGCTGGCGGCGTCATCCCTACCGTTCCTACCTTCTTGAGCGGCAGAGATTCCCTTTGTGCGCGCGCAGAAAATGACGGCGTTGCGGTTACTACCCTAGCGTGCTCAACAGTCGTTTCTTTGCCATCGGCGCCGCCCTTCACGAGCGGGTGACCCGCTCCTGTTTGTTCGCAGCTGACTGTCGTGCACACCCTCGTATCGCGGTTCAATAAACGGCGGTGTTCTAGTCAGTCGTAGTCTCGCTCACTCGTGCCGGCCATGCTCTCGCTTCAGCACCGGGCTGTGACTACAGCTTGCCGTTGCAGAGATGATGCCGAAATAGACCGTAGATAGAGCCCGGCGGAAACGGCAATCGAGGCGGCGGCAGCAAGGTAGCGCATCGTACAAGCTTGCCCGGCAAAGAGCACCTCGATCTGACTCGCATACCAGCGCGTGTCATCGCGTGCCAGACCGCGGCATCTTTCGTGGCCGTCGAGGCTTGAGCCAGAGCGATGGTATACCGTCGGGCTCGTAGCGGTAGTCGCTCGTTCTCGTGCCGCGCTGACACCGTGCGCTCGCAAGGACATCGTTGAGCCTTTGAAATGCTACGAAAGACGTCCGAGAGCGTGTGCTTGCGCTTGTCTCAATCGCATCGCATTGCTGGTTGATCCAGGCGAGGACCGTGACGTGCCGCAAGCCAGCTCGGAATGCGTTGCCTGAGCTACGACAGACTCGCATGCCGTGAGGCGAAACTGGCGACGATCAGCCAACAGGGTGCAATGGGAAGCGGGATCGCTGCCCAGACGCCGGGAAAGCTGCTCAGACGCCGCTGACGCTGCTGAATATCTCGATGGATGGTCGCTGTAGTTCGGAATCGCGACACGAGCAGTGGATTGCCTTCATGACGTCCAAGTCGAGCAAGCCGCTGATATAGACAGACCGTCCCGCCAAGAACACTGTCGAATGCCTGACACTCGGCGAAGGGAGACGAGAGGGGACTCCCATTGTTGTCATCGTCCGTCCTACATGCCTTGCGGCGACTTGTGTTGCCGGCCAGCTGACTCGTCACTCACGACTTGCAACGCAACCGGAACGAGAGACTAGCTAGATTTGAGCCCTAGCAGCTGATGGCTGCGATACCCTCTCGTCGATCATCTGACGCTAAGTTCCGACTCTTTGGTTCGACGAGAGCAGAGTGCGACCACAGTGAGTAGATCTGCTTTGCAGAAGGTGTAGTTGGCGGCCTGAGGCGAATTGCATTGGCCCAAGCGCCCCTCTTGGCGAGCAGCAATGCCTTCGATCCAGCTCTTGGCTGCAACCCTCAACTGCGATGGTCGTCTGCCCGTCAGGCTTCCTGTTATCGATTCGACGTCCATCTCTGCGCCACGGTGATGCCATCCAGCATCGAGGATGCCGGTCCAGCGTCCGTCAGGCGAGCACGGGCCACACCCACTGGCGGCGGATGTGAGGCGGAGCTGAGGTTGCGTGGCTCGGGCCTGTGCGCCGCCCTCCTTGACGTTGTAGCCATCCGCTCCATTTGCCCCGCTACTCATCGACCAATCTCGGTCGAGGCATCGACATCATGCAAACGCTCAAGGATCTCGAAGATTGGATCGAGACGTCGATTCCGAGCAACCTCGTGAGTACTGGTGTCGTGTGCCGTCGATGGATCCCAAGCTGCGCCACTCACTCGTCTTGCTGCGCCTTATGGTAACGTCATCTGTAGCGCGATCTCCCCTCCAACATCACGCATACCGTCTATTCCTACTCAGAAGCAGTCTACACTCAGCTCACAAAGTATGGAAATCCACTACCATCACTACAAGACATAGAGGACCACTTACCTGGAGCCCTCACCTCGCCCTGCAAAGCCATCCACAACGCCGTCTCTCCCTCACCTCCTCCGCCGCCGCCTCCAAGTGGCGTGTGGGAGCAATCGACTGCTTGGATCAGTGTCAATCGTCGAGGTGTACAGGCGGCCGGAGGTGTCGCAGTCATCGGTATTGGTACCGCCTGGGCTTATCGAAGCGGACGCATCTGGCTACCGCTGCTTGGCAGGAGGAGTCGGAAGCCGGCCAAGGCGCTGCGTACGCCTCTGATCAAGAATGGAGCTCGCAAGGAGGCAATCGGTAAGCATAATGAAAACCTCTTCTCTACTTGCCACGAGCTCACGCATCAACCCTTTCCCGCCCGTAGTCGTCTTGGGCGGAGACAATCCCCTGGGTCGTGCCCTTGCCCTTCACATGTCCTCGCTAGGCTTCGTCGTGATCGCGTCCGTCGGCTCCCACTCAGCTGTAGCCGCTTTCAACTCAATTGTACCACCCTCCTCTCGCGGCTACATCAAGGCCCTACAATTCGAGACGTCCGACGTCGCCGGTTCACTGCCCAAATTCGTCCGAGCAGTCGACGAGGTCCTCAGGCTGCGGTTCCCTCTGCTGTCGGCGGGCGACCCCTACGCCGCGCCAGGAGACGAGGTCAATCTCGTCGGCATTCTCAACGCCATCAGCTATACGCCTCCAGCACTTGACGCACCCACTCTCGCAGGCAGCTCATCGCAACCCTCGTTCCAGACGAATCACGCAGAACTCGCAGACTCTCTCGAGAAGCTCGTCGCTTCACCCCTGTGCGCCATCTCCTCGCTTCTACCCCTACTCAAGAGCCCCACAGAGAGGAACAGCAGCAAGAGCAGCAGGGAAGCAGCCGCCACGCATCCCTCCACAACAATCCTCTCCTTCCTCAGCTCACCGGTCGCCCACACCTCCCTCCCTGGCGCAGGTGTCGAAAGCGTCGTCTCGCAAGCGGTCGTAGCAGGTATGGAAGTCATCCGGCGCGAAGCAGATGAGAAAGCGCTCAGACTTTCTACGCCGTCGGTCCCCTTCATCATCCGACGCTCGGTACGCATCTCGACGGTGGAGATCGACGAGGGCAGGCCATGGGGCTCGGCCGCCTTGCCCGAGAGTGAATCGACCACTTCTTCTGCTGCTGGCCGGCCAGGCATGCCTCGCAAGCTCTCCAACGCGAGTAGCTGGCAGGCTCGCGATGCGGCTACACAAATGGTCCTGGCCAAGGTGTCCTCCCTTCTTCTGACGACCGACGCGTCTGCCCGGTTGCGTTCAAGCTACCGCATCTACTTGCCCAACGCTGAACGTCACTACGCTGGGCAGATCTTCCTCTGGCTCAACAGGGCGACGCAGAGATTGATGAGCGTCTTGCCCACGGGCTGCATTGATGTGCTGTTGGCAATGAGGAGGCATGTCTCGTTAAGGAGGGCGGGGTTGATCAGTCAGGGGCCGCGAAATGCGAATGACAACACGACGGATACCGCGCAGCAAAAGGTCAAACAATCACAATTGAGCCAGCCCTCTTCCCGCAGCCACCTCTCCTCCCAATCACCAGGAGCGGCCTCTCCCTCGCATTCGCGCTCCTCCATCCGCTCCTCAAGCGCAACCCTTTCTGCCTCTCAACAGCGCTCTGGTCAAGGGGCCTCGCATCTGCGTCATCCGACATCTTTGAGCTCGGAGGGCGAGGAGGAAGGGACCACCTCCGGCCCTCCCTCACTGCCGGACTCCAACTCAGGAGAGTCGGGATCGTACCACGTAGATGACGACGGGATGGTCTCCTCTGGGGTGTTGAGCAGCCGGTCGAGCCAGTACGAGGGCCAGCACGGGCACACCCAGAGAGGCGCGCAAGCCGCCGGGTCGGAGCAGAATTCCTTCTCTTCCTCAGCGACTGCCACCGGACCCTGGATGGGCCCGGCATCGAGTCGCAACTCTCCCGCTGTGCCATCCTCCCAGAGCCCGGTGCTCGAGGCGTCGGCAGGAGGGGCGCAAGCAGGGGTCGAGACGATGCCCAACGATCGCACGGCTCAACTGGGCGAGAGCTGGGTGCGATTGGGCGACAGTGCTGTACAGGAGGAGCAGCGCCCGAATCAGGAGCGCAAAGAGTAGGTAGGCGACCCCTACACTGCTTCTCTCTCCGATTCGTCAGCGTCGCGCAGTGGTCGACTCTTGGCTCCTCATACCTCACCCCAGCTTGATCGCGCGACCTTGCCTCCCTTCTGTTGTCATTACCACATGTCCTTGCCCCCTGCGCTTCAATCTGATGTATCCTTCTATCGTCCTCCAGCGATCGTGCAAGCTTGTCTCTGACGTCAAGAGATTGAATGACTGGCATTGCTCCACACTGAACCTCTTCATCCCACTCACTGCGGTCCCGCCAACATGCCTGGCACCCTCCCCCCTCCTCCTCCCTGCTCCCTCTCCCTCTGCGCCTGTTGCTCTCTCGCCCTCTGCGCCCTCCTATCACGCTCCTGCTCTCTCTCGCGCTCCTCCAATTCCTTCTTCCTCCTCGCAGTCTCCAAAGCCACATGGCCCGTAATGGCCTCATCCACCCATGCTCCAGTAAACGTCTCTGCCCTCCTCATCTCCTCATTGCTCACACCCGCTCCCCACCCTGCGCCCGGTACGCTCGATTTGGAGCCAAGGATCGAGTCGAGGTCTCTGGACTGAGAAGCGAGCCAGGAGGAGAGATGCTGCTGTGGATCTTGCGAGAAGGAGTAGAGGAAGTCACGCGCTGAGCCGTGGTTGGCCAACGACTGGACTGCCTGAGCTATGCGCTCATCCAAGTCTGCCACTTCCCTCGCGTGGTCGCCTTGGGCGTCGAAGCTGCTCAGTACCCTCTCCTGCTTGACGCGAGACATCCAGTCCTCCAAGTCTAGCTCGATATCGTAGGCCGTGCTGTGCTTATTGGCGTCCACATCCGTACGGATCCAGTACTCAATCACGATTGGGTTTGGAGGGTGGAGGAGACGATTGACCACTTCGGGCAGGTGATGGAAAGCGATGGCTTCGGTCTTGAAGAGGTGCTGCAGGGGAGGATCGAGCCGCACCATGCGGCGGTCACGCTCGTCGAGGAGCTTGCGATCCTTTATGTAGGCCCAGAGGGCTGAGATGATACCCGCGCGTGTCTCTTCCTTGATGTCCAGCAGGCTAGCTAGAGCAGGGTCGAGGGCGTATCGCTCCGGCGTGTGGGAGAGATAGAGGGCGATCTTGCATTTCACAGGCTCCGAGCCCTTGCGTTTCACCTCGAACCCATCCAGCCCTGGGTCAGAGGCAGTGATGAGGGGAATCTCATGCCCGTCACGCGTCGCTGCTTGAGGAGCGACATTGGGCGTCGGTCGATGCCACTCCACGAGGTTCTCCTCTGCTGGGTAAGCAGCAGGATCCCTCGACAGCTCGATGACGCAGGACTTGACGAGGTTGGAGAATTTTTGAGCCCCAATTCGATCAGAGGTCGCCTGAGCCATCTTTGCATGGACGGCGCGCGAGCGGAACGAGGGATCGAGGAGGCGACCTTCGATGCGCAGTGTCCACGAGGGAACATCTGCATCTGCGGAGGAGGAAGAAGGGTTGGATGGACCAGCCTCGTTACTTGATGCGCCCGTGGCATCTGGCTTAGCTTGCGGTGTAGCAGACCTCTCCTGATTGTCGCCGCGGTTCTGCGCTCGGAGAGCTGCTTGCTCCTCTTTTTGGAAGGGTTGATTGGCGCAGGTATTGCTGAGGAAGATGCGCAGCGTGCGCTTAATCTGTAAATGCGATGTGGACAGAGCAGGGAGTCAGCATGTATGCGGGATGGTCGACAGCTACCTCGATCTGGCTTGACTCACTCGTTGCGGCCTGTTCGCCAGCCCCTCTGCTAGCTCGGCCCTCTTTCTAGCCAATGTCCAATCCAAAGCCCTCTCGTCCTTCTGCAGCTGACCATACAGAGCACTCTCAGGGATATGCTTCTGGATGCTGGGTGGGATGGCCCTGCTGGTAGGCTTGCCCTTCTTCATCCCTCTGATCGAGTCTGCGAGCATGCTGTCGGTGGTATGTCGTTTCCTCTGAGCCTGAGCAGCAGCTTGAGCGGCTGCCTGGCTCGCGGGCATCGCCTGTGTCTGCTGATGATACGCGGCTGCTGCTGCTGCTGCCTGCTGATGGTGATCGCCAGGATAAGCGCCGCCCTGAGCAGGGCCAGCAGCCCCTCTCTGAGCATACTGAGCCTGTTGCTGTTGTTGCTGAGCAGGGTTATACATGGCGACGACGACGGCAAGGATGCCTCGATACGATGTGACGATGACTTCGTGTCAACGGGAGTGGCAGTGGCTGTGACAGTGGATGCGATGCGAAGCACCGAGGCGGCGGGGACGCGCTTCATCTCGACGCCGCCCTCGTGGCTGTCCGTGTCTCGCGCGGTTCCGTGACGCATTTCCCCAGCCACCCTCAGCAACATCGTGACCTTGCCCAGCCCAACACGGTTTCGAGAGGCTGAAGCCTGAACATTTCAACAGGCTGAGCAGCAAAGAGAGGACAGTGGGTCACATCGTCAAGCATCCGAGGCTTTGCGGGCAATGCCACGAGAGCTGACGGTGTCAGGGTGGCTCATGAGGAGCAGCCATTGTCCTGCCCTCCTCTTGAAATGACAAGCTCACGATGCTGAAAAAGATGTGATCTGTTCATGATTGCACTTGACATTCGAGCAGATTGAAGAGCAGAGCAAGCGAAACCAGCTAGGGATGACGGATCACCCAGCCTTGGTAGCACGGCACACAGCAAGGGGAGGTGGTGGCGCGAGCTACTACTAATCAGGGCCAACGGGGAGAGCCAGCTCGACTAGATTCATTCGTATTAGGACCAGGGACGAGGTGAGATTGCATTCTCGTACGTGACCGAGCTGCAGCCTCGTTGTCAATCTCGCCCCTTTTTTCCTCGGTGTTTGACGTCGCCTAGACACTAATGCTGCTTGCTGCCTTTTTCTCCATTTGCTGGAAAAGCGGAGGCTGCTGCTGCCGGCGTTCGTGGCGGCGGGACTTAGGCGGCTCTTCTGGTCGAATCGGGCGAAACGAGGTTGCGGTTGACACTCATCGAGCCTTTTTCGCTGCTGAGAGCGAGGCAGCCTCGCCCACTGCCAGTCGTCTCCCGGTCTGCAATGCCGGCCACTTGTCAAGTCTCCACGCCGCCGCTTCCCCCTCCTAATCGCTTTGGCTCATTGCTCTTTGTTGGCCAGACCCTGAATCCGAGCCCCGTCCTTCTTGCTTGCTCGCTCGCTCCCTTCCCATTGAATACCATTGTCCCTCCCTACCATGATGTCAATGACGACCAAAGACCAGTAGCAGGCACTGGACGAGTCTAGGTGAGCCGCGCGCTTGACCCACGACGACGCCTGAGCGTGTGTGGCTCTCGTGGCTCTCGAGTCGCGAGGGAGGCCTTGCCTGGCTGCTGCTGCTGCTGCTGCTGCCGCCGCCTCCGCCTCCCTCGTCTCCCTTCCGTCTCCCCTCAACGTCGTCCTCCTCCCCTCGATTGGACACCACCACCCACATACCTCTTTCCAGCCCTCGTCGATTCTCGTCGGTGAAGGCGAGGTCACAGAGACGCTGTCCATCACAACGTACCTCGTCTGTGCTACCACTCACCGGCACGTCACGCCGGGCTGAGACGCGACGAGAGGCGCGACTTCGACGACGGCCACACCCACCATCCGATCTTCCCCCTCGTCCCACTTGACATCAGCAGTCAAGCAGTCAAGCAGCACGCCCCACGTAGTGATACCATTCTTTCGACTGCTCATCAGCCCGCTGTAAAGACGCCTTGCTGTTCCTTTCTGACGGGTCCACTCTCCATCATCCTCCATTCCGCGTCCGGCGAGCCTGCCTGCATATGACCGTACGCCGAGCATCATCTCACCGCAGCCTAAAGTGCATTCCCCAATACTCGTAACGCCCTGACAACTGTATCGCTGTTCAGGCAGAGGCGAGCTCCGACCAACTGAATCGCCGTGAGGAGGGAAGGGGGAGTCCCAACACGACGCATATAGCCAACCGCGTCGTCTGGTCGCCATGTTCAACGGCCAGAACTTCATGGCGGGCAACGGCCAGCAACAACAGCCGTTTCAACAGCAGCAGCCAAATCTTAGCACACCGACCAACAATGGCAACTTTGGCAACATCAACGCAGCGGCCAACCCTCAGATCCAAGCTCTGCTGCAGCAGCAGCAGTTTCAGAAGATGCGATGGCAGCAAATGCAGATGCAGGGTCCTCAGCAAGGCTCGATGCCGAATCATCAGCAGCAGAGCATGCCGCAGCAACAACAGCAGTTCATGAATCCCGCTGCCTTCCTTAATCAGCCCGGCGCCGGCGTGAATGGCGTGTACCCGGGGATGATGAACACACAAGCAGGCCCGTCATCCGTGCCTGGGCAGCAAGGCGCTTTCGGCGCAGCTGGTACCTTCATCCCGAATCAGCAGCAGCAACAGCAGCAGCAGCAGCAGCAGCAGCCATTCGGTCAAGGGGCAGCGCAGCAATCGCCAGCCAATTTCATGGCCGGCCTCGGCGGCGTCAATCCCCAGCAGCTGCAGGCCATGCTCAGCAACGCTTCAGCTGGCGGGTCAGGTGACGGCTCCATCAACCCAGCAGCGATGTTTGGAGGTCCGCCTAGCGGTGCAGGCGCTGGTCCCTCGTCCTCAGGTATGATCGATCCGGCCATGCTGATGCAGCAAATGGCAGGAACAGGAGGAGGAATGGGAGGACCAGCAGGGCCGAATCAATTTGGAGGCATAGGTGCAGGCATGGGTATGATGCCAGGTATGGGTGGGACGGGAGCTATGGGAGGCTCTCAATCGTCCGCGAATGGGCAGAGCCAAGCGCCACCTCGTCCGCAGACTGCATCTTCATCTCATGGCGATGGGTCGAGTGGCGCCACGATGGGCACGCCAGAGCCCGCTGCCAAAGCCTCAAAACCAAAAGCGTCAAAGAAGTCAAGAGGATCCGTCATGTCAGACGTCCACTCAACACCGAGCATGCCCAACGCCCAGATACCAGCTCAGTCCCCGCATGCTGCTGCCGACCACAGTCGTCAAGGAAGCACAGCGAGTGGTCGAATGCCTGGAACTCCTGCGCAAGGACCTTTTCCAGGTCAAGGGTTGCAGCAGCAACAGCATCAGCAGTCGATGGGCATGCCGCCGATGCCGCCGCCACCGCAGACGCCTGTAGCAGGGCCATCAAGCTGGCGTCCCTCCCTTAGCGTGGCGCAGCAGCAGGAGGTCATGATGAAGGCGTGGGACTACGCCAAGAGCCACAGCATGAACCCTGCCGAGGTTTTGGGCAGGATGAACCTTCTTTTCGTCAAGGCGGAGCAGCTGCCAGGGGGAGGGTCAGGAGCGACGATGCCCAATGGGTCTGCCGTCATCACATTCGAGGAAGCTCGATTCTTGGGCATCCTCGGCGGCCCACAAGGCCCTCAATCCGCACCAATGATGCCTACACCGCAGCAGCAACAGGCTCAGCAGCCGCCACAGCCGCCGGTGCCGCAAGCTCAGCCCCCACCCCAGCAGCATCTCCAACAGCAGCAGCAACGGCAGTCGATGGCCAATGGTCCAGGCATGCCCATGGCAGGCTCCTCTGGCTCAAATTACCCCACACAGTCACCAGCTGTCCGCGCATTTGGTGGTCCTACGGTGCAAAGCCCGGCAGCAATGTCTCCACAGCAACCGCATCCCCCGCCACAGCGAGCACGCCAGCCTAGCAGCGCCAGGCCAGAGTCAAGGTCAGGTCTTCCTTCCGGCATGGGGCCCACGCCTGCCACGGCGATGGGCCCGCCACAGCAGGTCTACAGCGGAGCCCGGCCGTCGATGACGCCGGATCAGGCAATTGCAGGAGGTGCAGCAGTCAACGGAATGGGCGTGCCGCCGCCGGGCAACGATGCGATGAGAAGACCATCGATGCACGGCCCTCCGTCTGGACTACCGCCGCAAGCCATGGCCGGGGGAGCTCTTGGAGCGACGGGCGCAATACCACCCGCCGCCGCTGTAGCCGCCGCTCCTTCTATACCAGCAGGCCCGCCACCACCAGATCCAAACCTGCCTCCTGTACACGGCGGCGTTCTTCCGCCCAAGACGAGAGGAGGCCATCCCGTCACTCCCTACAACACCCGGTCCACGCCCCTGCCCAACTTCAAGCGCCCCTCGCTGACCACCGAGGATCTGCGCGGCGACTTCTGGGAGCCCATGTCAGAGAAGGACGAGCAGAAGCTTCTGGCTATCATGGCGAAGGACTCGGCCTACGAGCAGCTCGCGCAGCGTCAAATGGATTCGATGCACCAGGCTCTGCGGTCCCGTCTCGAGGAGCTGCACCCGCTCAAGCGAAGACGGAGCGATGGCAGCCTGTTCCAACCTGAGGTCCTGCACTGGTGGGAACGTGCTGACGATGAGGATCAGCTTCCCATCGGACCAGAAGGCCAATTCCGCATCGTCTTCCCCGAGGATCGACGCTTGGAGTTGGAGGAGAAGCGTGGCGGCCGCAAGGCTGCGACGAGCGCATTGCTGGAGCGACTCAAGCCCAGGCAGCTCGCAGCAGTAGGCGATAAGAGCGAAGACCTCGTTGCCATACGATTGGAGCTCGACTTTGAAGGGTGGAAGTTGCGCGATACTTTCACATGGAACGCGTCAGACGACGTCACCTCGTACGATGACTTTGCGCGTGGACTCTGCGAAGACTACGGCTTGCCGGACAACAGCTTCATTCCTCTCATCCGCGAGGCGATGGCCACGCAGATTGCTGAACACGTCCAAACGCAGGCCCTGCGCCCAGAGACGACTAGCAAGGATACCAAGGGCCGGCTGAGTGAGGAGGACGCAGAGTGGTGGCAACGCTGGCGCGAGACGGTCCTTGATTTGCAGGAGGCAGCGTGGGTCAAAGGGGCGAAGCTTCGACCGATGCGCAAGGACCGGCCGTCAAAGGCAAATGGCGTGCTCGAGGCTGTATCGCGCAAAACAGGCTCAACTCGAGCAACGCTGCGCATTCCGATCAAGCTTGACATCACTGTTGGCGCCATGAACCTCGTCGACCAATTCGAGTGGGACATTCTTGACGAAGATGCCTCAGCCGAGACATTTGCGCACACCTTCGCCGCGGATCTGGGCCTAACGGGCGAATTTGAGACGGCCATTGCCCACTCCATCCGCGAGCAAGTCGACGTCCACCTGCGCTCGCTCGCTCTGGCAGGCCACTCATTCGACAGCTTGTACGTCTCCGATGATGAGCTGCGCGGCGCCTTCCTCCCTGAGGTATCGACGGTCTCTCGCTCTGGCCAGGACATTGAGGACCACACGCCAAGGCTGCTGCAGCTCAGCGAGTTCGAGGTCGAGAAGCTCGAGAGGGAGAGAGAGCGCGACAACAAGCGCAAGAGGAGGCAGACGAGGGGACGCCGTGGTGTTAATATGCCGGACCGAGAGCCTCTCAAGACTCAGAGGACGCCTGTTATATGTGGCCTGCAGGCTGCACAGATCGAGGCAGCAGGTGGTGCCGCTGCCGTTGCCGCCGCTGCCGCTGCGGCCGCGGGAGGAATCGGCGCAGAGGGTGGACTCGGCATGAGGACATCGTCAAGGCGAGCGGCCGCTGTAGCGGCGAGCGCACATCTGCAGGCGGCTGCGATGAGCGACTTCGATTCGCCTACACCGGCGGCCGAGGTGCGGCCGTCCGAGCCAGTCGCTGCGGCGGCTACAGCTCCCATGCTTGCGGCCAAGAGGCAACGGCTGGAAAACCATGCTGTTCACTTCAGGTACCCTGGCGGGCTCGGACGATCCGACACGGGAGGACCGCGCTTCGCACCTGGCCGAGTCGACGAAGAGCCGCCACCCTCCGCCAAACCCGAACCCGGCGCTCCCAACGCAACCAATCACCTGCAAACAGCAGCATCGGGCGAGGTCAAGCGCTCTCTGTCTCCTCTCACCGACTTCGCTTCCAAGTCACCAGGTTCCAACTCACCCTCAGCCTCCATGCCCAAGGGCATTCGACCAGAGGACGTTGCTCACCTGCAGCCCGTAATGCACGACGGACAATGGTTTTGCTCGAACTGCGGCATGCCAGGCTGGCTCACAGTGCATCGTCGCAAAGGTCCGCTTGGGGAGAAGACCCTCTGTGGTATCTGCGGCAAGTTCTGGCACCGCTTCAGGCGGATGAAGCCCGTCCAGTACACGCGCGAAGAGGCATACCACCGCAATGCTCATGGGGCTGGTGCTGGTGGGAGCGGTGCAGGCGGTCTGTCAGTTGACGACGAGTCGATCAGCTCTTTGCCTACGACGGCGAGGGCGACGCCTGCGCGTGATAACGACTTTGACGACGTAGGCGGAGCAGGAGGACAGCGCAAGCTCCCATCGACACGGGGTCACTCTCCGGATTTGCCCTTCCAGCCCGTGGGCTCGCCCAGCGACGACTCCGACTCGGACCATTCGCAGTCCCCGCGGGTCAGCAGAAGGAGCTCTCCGACTAAGCGGCCTACGATCGTCCTCAAGAAGAGCGTCAGTCCTGCGAAGCCGGACTTGCCTCCCACCAATGCTGCTGCTGGTGCCTTAGCTCAGCCACCGACGCTGGCGCACCTTGCGCAAGCACAGCCGCCCTTGAACCGCACCGACTCCTTCGGAGCAGCCTCTGCCTCCTCGAGCAACTTCATGGCAGCAGGCTCAGCCAGCCCCCCCTCGACATCAGCGGCAGCGCATCCGACTCTGCCCTCCACCTCTGTAGCGACTACGGAGTCACCCCCCGACTGGCTCACAGAAGCGGCTAATGGCCTACGCGCAAAGTACAAGCATGATCGCTTCGAGCTGCGCTTCAAGGGACCGGGACTGTGGCGCATCAAATGCCTGGATTGCCCGGGCAAGCTGTACACACCGGGACCAGCCGAGTCGCTCACCAATTTCGAGGTGCACTTGAAGAATCGGGCGCATAGGGCGAGCGTTACGGCGAGGCTGGAGAAGTCGCGTGGAGGCGGTGGCGTAGGTGGTAGCGGTAGCGGTGCTGCAAGAGAGTCTTCAGCAGGGGCGGCGAATGCCTCTTTTGAAAGCGCAGCTTCGCCTGGTGGTGCTATCTGATGAGCGAGGGGTCTCAAAGTGGCGTCGCTGTTGAAGAGGAGGACTCAGCAGTGGTCCAGCTCTTTCTCTTCCTGTCAGTCCCTTTCCACTCTTCAGTGTCACAACATAGTAGTAGGCAGTCGTCTATTCGTCGTAGTAGTAAGACTATCAATTTCCTAGAAAGTGCAATCGAGCGAGCAGACCGAGCATCCCCTTCATCGACTTCCTGCCGCGCGCACAGGGCCAGCTGCGGGGCGTGACCCACTTGTGATCTCGTAGGATGACGAGTGCATTCGCGCATACAATCTCGATGCGGGTTAAGGCTCATTGGTCAAGCGATGATGCGGGGTGAGAGGTCAAAGGGCAAGCAAGCCTCGTCCGCGTTTCCTGGTCGACGCTCCTTCGTCAGGAGGTGGTGGTCACAGATCTCGCGGAGAATTTTTTTTTGCTGTGCCCCACACATGCTGGATCATCACTTTACGCAGACTCGCAGGAAGGAGCGACGGTGTAGGACGGCGGGCTGCTCTGCGCTGAGGGCTTGGCACTCTGCAGCGCCTTATTTGACGTGTGCCCTGCCGGTGTGTTATCTAGCTTCCCCCTCGTGCTCGCCGCTGGTCCTCAACGTGGCGCGTGTACGATGATCGCATTGTCCTCGTGCCGCAAGGCAGTGAGAACGTGAAGAAGGACGGCCCGGGGCGGGGTCCACCAGGCTGAGACGAAAGCCAACGGACGCTGTTCGTATTTTGGACGGTGCTACCCGTCTGGACAGCGCCGTCTTGCGGTCTGATACACCGTCGATGCCGGTGCTGGTCATCCTGTGCGCGTGGCTTGCTTGCTTGCAGTCACGATCTCGAGGCCAAGCAGCCACTTGCGATCGATGCGATCCTCGACGGCGATGAGCGAGAAAAGGAGTGAGGTGCGCTTCGGCAAAGCAAGGCAGCAGGGTCCCGCGCCCCGGCAGCCCACATGTAAGGTGAAGTAAAGTAGCCGTCAGGCGAGCGGGCTTAGGGAGCGGGCTGCCTTACCATAGAAGGGGCCGTCGCCTAACTCAGCCTGCCCGGGCCACGGCTAGCGATCGCCTTGCCAAGACGTGGTCGAAGAGTGGACTCACCTGAGGGCTGAGGACATTCTTCGGCAAGGGCAGAGCGAGCTTCCCGGCAGCGTATATGGGGTGCCACGTGTCGGATACGGGGCACCAGTTAGGCTAGGGGGCATCCAGTTCGGCTCCGAAGCATCCAAAAAGTGTTTAAATTTTCTAATCACCTTACGGTGAATACAAATAGTGATTAGAACTGCGTGAATACAAAAAATATCGGATCGGAAGTTAATCAGCCATTAACGCGTCGTCCAACGCGACTCAACGCCTTCTCCGCCTGTTCATCTCACCATGACATCGTCTTCAGCTTCGACGCTCGATTTTCCCTCTCTAAGCGTCTCAGACGCCCCGAGTAGACCTTCAGCGGCTGCTTTCCATGCCTCGCTACCCTCTACAGCTTTCCCTGACCTTGGGGAAGCCCAGCAGGCGCTGCAAGGGCACGCTCAAGCTGAGGGCTTTGCTGTCTCTCGCAAGCTCAATCGTCTCGACCGAAAGCGACCCAAGATCGTCCTCCAATGCACTCTAGGTGGCCAGCCCAAGAACTCGCACAACCTGAGAGACGAGGACCGTGTCCGGCGTCGTCGCTCTGGCCGCCAGGGCTGTCCTTATCAGGCAACAATTGAGCTCACCCAAATCGAGCCAGAAGAGTGGATGCTGTCCATCGACAACGGGCAGCATAATCACCCCCGTCGCTCCATCACCAACCCTCATCATCTCCACCGCTACCTCACAGAAGAAGATAGGGCTAGCATAGCCTCCGTTGCTTGGTCTACAGCCCGGGCGGCAGAGATGGCCGACATCTTGCAAGCTCGACGCACAGATGGTAGCGTTATCCTAGCTCGAGACATCAGCAACGCGCAGGCAAAGATAAGGCGGGATCTCTGGGGTCGCCACCCTATCGTAGAAGGTGCTCTGCTTTGGATGGAGCGCCATGATGACGACTGGACGCACCAAGTGCAAGCGGATGCGGCTGGCGAGCATCTAGACCGACTAGCTTTCATGAACAAGGAGATGATCGAGGCTACACGCCAGTGGGGAAGCGTCTTAATCATGGACTGCACCTACTGCATCAATCGCTACCATATGCCGCTGCTAGAAGTCGTCGGGCAAGCGTCCACAGGCCAGACCTTCATTGCAGGCTATGCCCTTATCGCCCAGGAGACGCAATCCTATTTCGAATGGGCTCTAAGCGCTCTGGCTGATCTAGGCGGCTGGTCAGCCCCAAAAGTCGTCCTTACCGACCGTTGCATCGCTCAGATCAACGCTATCAAGGCCGTTTGGCCGTCCACAGCCGTTTCCCTTTGCCGCTGGCATGTAGGAAGAGCTATCGATGCTCGTATTAAGCTAGAGTTTGTTGGGTGCGATTACGGGGCCTTCAAAGACGCTTGGGGGGAGGTATATGACGCTCCCACTTATGACGCAGCTCGTAGCGCTTGGAGACGGCTGGACGAGACATATGGAGGTGCTAGAGCTGGACCAGCCGCTCAGGTGCTAGCCTATCTACGGCAAACTTGGTGGCCTTGGCACCATCAGTTCTTACTATGTTATGTGGACCAACATCGTCACCTTGGGGCGCACACAACCAACAGGGCCGAGAGTACGCATGCTGCGCTTAAGCGGTCGCTTCTCTCTCGCCAATCGGACGTGCGTAGCCTACTAGCTCGCCTAGCCTTCCACTGCCGTAAGCTGCAGACGGCTTATCGTCTCAGTCTCGAGAACAATGCGTTATATGTTCCCACCCAACACTCTCAAACACCCATCTTCCAGGCAGTCGTACGAGTCGTCTCCGACCATGCTTTGGAGCTTTGCCGAAGGGAGTGGAAGACGACTACTCTACCAACCGTCAAGGTCGATAAGGCCTGTTGCTGCAACTTCTACCGTACCCTGGGCATCCCTTGCCGTCACAGGCTCAAGGCGCTCTCTCGAGAGACGGGCAGGCTGCTCCCCAGCGACTTCCACCCCCATTGGCAGCTGCTACCAAGCTGGATATCCATAGGCGGCGAGGACGACGACTTCTTGCCGCAGCGCCCGTCCCTACCGCTTCTTCCGGCCGTACCAGGCCCAAGGGCGCTCACGCCTCCTCCCCTGGGCCCAAGGACGGCTGCTTCAGCTCCTCCGCCGCTACCGCAGTCGCAGGAAGCTCCGTTACGGCCCGAGACGGCTTCTCCCCCTCCCCTTGCGCCTAGAGCGCCGCTACAAGGCCCACAAGGCTCAGTAGCGTCTATGCTACCTCCAAGATCACGCCCAGCTCGAGCTCAGGCGCCCAGACCAAGCGGTGGCCGCAGCTCAAGGGTCGCTAGTTCCTTCGAGAGGATGGAGAGCACGGCAGCCGCAACCAATCGTCTCGTAATCGGCCGAGCAAGGCCTACATGTGCTCTTTGCCGCAAGATGGGCCATAACAGGCGTAGCTGCCCCGATCGAGAGCTTCTCGAGCGCTTGGGACCATCTAGTCGCTCTCGCAACGCTCTCCAGCCTAGCTCGCAGTCGTCTACGGCTCCTCCTTATCTACAGACGCAAGATACCGACCTAGGCGAGCTGGAAATCCTTCCTCCGCCGCCTCCTTCCCTCTCCCAGCTGTCCCAACCACCGCTACATGACCTTGCTCTCTTGCAGCAACACCTTTTAACGCCTGCGCCCCCCCCCTCGCAAAGGGGACCTTTCGACCGATTCTTCTACGCCCCGACAAGCTTGCCGCAGTCGTCCCCAGCCACGTGGAGACCCCTATAGGATCGCTAAGCTTTGGTTTTGAATATTATGCATCTTTTACTAGAAGGCGACGATGGAGGCGTTTGCAACACCTAGATTTTGGCTCGATACGGTGTTTTGGTCGCTTTCCGCCCTTTCCGCCCCTTAAAAGTCGGAACGGAGGCTAGATTTGGATGCCCCGTAACCATTTGGATGCCCCGTATCGTAACTGGTTTCCCCTAGCTGCAGGCTGGACGCCCGTATACGCTGCCGAGCTTCCCACATCTTCAACTGAAGTCGTACGTTGGCGCTCCACGTCTCGCAGTCAATCTTCCCATGAGTAAGCGCGCGTCGAAAAGGCTATGAGGAGCGAGGTTGGGACTAAGGGACGCGGAGCTACTTTGTTCTCGCTACCGGCATGGATCGTCGGTGTGTCGTCTTTGGACCTTGTCCTGGTCGGCCAAGAGTCGACACCGCGGGTGGCGTTGCATCGGGGTCGTCGGACTATGTGTGTGCTGCTCTCTGCTTCTTTGCCGCTCGCTGTGCCGCTCTGGCCGCTGCATTACGTGGTACATTAGCGTGACCATGATGCCATCACCGCAGACTTGCGAGACCTTGTGTGAGAAAGGGCCATTGCTTTCCGCTACTCAGAGCTACAGTCACAAGGTGGCAGAGGGGCGGCCACTATAGGGTACCCCCATTTCAGCACCATGGATGATGCTGGCAGCGATGCGTGTTTGCTGAGCTGCGAGCGATGGTGTGCTTATGACGAGGAGCTCCTGCGCCGACAGGAGCGAGGGGCAGGGACCTGCCTGCCACTGCCACGCCCACTGTCACAGCCACTCTCCGCTCAGGCTCACTCAACTCACGCCCGCGCCGCCCACGATGACACCACCGCACCCGCGTGCGCTCCCTCTGCGTCTCCGTCCGTTGCCCCCCCTCTTTGTGAGCCACGGCGTGCAGCACCCGGCGCTGCAGCTAGAGAAGCCAGGAAGCTACTCCCGCCCAACCCGTCGACCCACCCACCCAGGGTCCTACCAACTTTCCTGAGTCACATCAGGCCCATGGCCCGCCCGGTTCCACGAAGACAGCGATAGCCCGTCGACAATGTCCACCTCCTCCTCTTCTTTTCACCTTGTCTTCGACACCACACTCCATTCGTCACCACCACCACCAAGCGCACCCCTCCGCCAAATCCTTTGCGCCCTTTGACTACTCGCACCTACCGTTCCGCCCTTCGCCATCCTCCGATAGACATATCGCACGCCAGACCACTCCCTTCTACACTCCAGCCAACCCCGCATCGACTGCTCTTACCACCCTGTATGCCTCACCGACACGCCAACACACTCGCATCCTCCTCATAGCATCGGCTTCCCCTCTCCGCGCTCCTGCTCGCCATGATCGAGGGCGTTGCCAGGCGCACCTACGGGCTAGCGACTCGCACAACGCAGCACCGCAACGACTCGCCCGCTGTCACACCAGCAGAAGAGTTTGAGTCGTGGCTTCCAGATGAAGTCTGCGTAGCTTGCGGTGCTCAAGCTCCTTCTCGTCAACTCTACTGCTCAGCAGAGTGCAAAGAGTCGGAAGAATCAAAGCAAACCCAGCCTCCTATGTCCTCTTCATCCACCACCACGTCGTCGTCCGCCATCGGTTCGCCCAGGGACACCAACCATGATCCCTTGTCTCCGCGCAGCCGCCCGAGCATGGCCAACCTCACATCACCTTCAACTTCAGCCAAGCTGGATGGACCCACCGACCTCCGCTACCACTACCCGCAGTCATCACCACTTCTTCTCGCCCAACGCAAGGCGTCATCGGCGGCTGCCTTTGACAAGGCGCTCCTCGCTCACCGACTACGCCAAGCGCAAGGCGGCAACTCGAGCAGTGACGACCAAGCCGATGCTGGCATGCGTCGTAGAGGCTCCTCTCGCAGCTCGAGCGCTTCGTCAATTGCATCGTCATCGGCCCTCTTGACGGATCCAAGCACTCCTTCGCCAGCATTGGGCTCTGCAGCCGTACGCAAGCACCGATCTGCAAAGGCTCGCTCGTCGGATCTCAGCACCGAAAGCAGCGAGGACGATGACGCGGATCTCAATGCAAGCGACTTCCAGCTGCCGCCATCGGTCACACCCGCTCTCAACACCGCCGCCGTGATGATGAACCGACCAAACCACGAAGAGCAGCAACAGCAGCAGCATCGCCAGCAGCCCGCTTCTCTGGCCTGGGAACGTGGATATGCTTCACCACCTCATCAAATGCAGCATCGCACCGCATCGGCTTCTCACCACCAGCAGCACGGACCGCCAATCTCTTCGCGCAACAAGGTGGCATCCATGTCGTTTGCTCGTCGTCCTAGCAGCACGAACCTCCCTGCACCTGTTCTCTATTCGCCCGCACTTTCGGCCAAAGCGTCAAGGGTCAGTCCCCTCCTGCAAAGCGACAAGGCTCGAGCCATCGCCTCTGGTACGGCCAAGCCAGATGTGGCGCGAACATCAACCGCACGAAGATCATTCAAGAAACACGCGAAGATGCTCTCAATCGCCGGAGCGAACCCTGCGGACGCTAATCTTTCTCGATTGTCAGGTGACGACGAGACAATGACCCTTTGCAGAGGTCAGAGCGCAAGGCTCGCATCTTGCCCTCAACAAGAGGTCCGAGCGTCGCAGCCGGCCCCCTCTTCTTCTTTGTCCCTCGGTGGCAGCACCAGCCTTGGCGGCGGCGCAGCTAGGCTTGTCCCTGGCTCAGGCACTATGACCTCTGGCGTCATGAACCGATCAAGCTCAGACCCAGTCCCTTCTCGCCGACCGTCCTCCGACGCTGTATCCCCCGCAACAATGCAGCACGAAGAAGGATCTCAAGACGGCTCATCGGCGGGTACAAAGACGCTGGCCGCCTCTCGCAACTCTCAATTGGCTTCTCTTCGATCACCAACACCATCCGAGCTCTGCGGTAGGCCAGGCTGCGCGGGAGCGTTCAGCAACCGTCCGCTAGAGTCCTCCTCAGCATCATCAGCATCACCCTCCGTGGCTCCCACGGCACACCGAAAGCCATCGCTTTCGTCTTCCTTCACCGACCGCTCACATCTTAAGATCATCGCTCCATCAGGCTCTCCTCGCAGTCTCAACAGCAGGCGTCACCGACATACGCACAGCGCACAGGCTGGTCTCAGCATTCACGATCACTTCAGCGCCATGAGGTCTACTCTCCTCATGACGCCCGCCAGAACCCCGCGAGAGCTGCCCATTGCCTCTCCTCGACCCGCCGCTGCCGTCGCTTCCATCGCTCCCTCTGGCATGGTCTCTCCCTCTGCTGGCGCAAGCCACGCCGGTGGTCGAGGCAGGTCCAAAGTGCGGGACAGCCGTTCAATCTCCCGTCGTAGCCGCAGCCCTCCTCGCGCAGCAGCACGCGGTCGATCACAGGCCCTCGCTGCGGAAGAACGGGAGCGCAAACAGCCACGCCCAACCTCGCCGCCCATCGAAGCCATCAAGCCTAGGTCGCAGCCCATTGCCATCGGTAGGAGACCGAGCGGTCAGGCCGCCACGCTGAACAAGGGCTCCGTATCCTCTTCTGCGGCGACTTCGAGCTCTGCTTCTGCCGCGCACGACGCCGATGTCAGCACCGAGGATGTGAGCCAGGGACGTGGGCGCGGCCGATCTCCGACTATCGAGCGACAGAAGCGTAACTCCGGCACGAAAGCGCCGCTAAACGACCTCTCGCATCTTCAGCCGGCCTTCAAGCGTTCGGCAAACGATGAGAGCGGCGACCCTGGCTTTGACGACATCGAGCTCGAGCTCGGAGCCTGAACGGCGCCAGCGGCGCAAGCCCTGATGTCTTGCACGGCGCCACCAAGTACGCTTTCACCTCTTATCCTCACCTTCGCCTCTCATCACAATCATCTCCACTTCGGTCCCCTTCCTTCATTCCAAGCGTCATCCCACTTCACTCCAGCATTGCCCCCCCTTTCTGCCTCTGCTCCGCTCTGTCCTCATGTCTCGCCCATTGCTCTTCTCATCTCACTCTCACATGAAAGACCCCACCAACCAAAAGGATTCATTTCTCTCAAAGACGCGGCCACATCATCACCACCACGACTCATCATCATCATCTCTCAAAAAGTACACACGCACACATTGCTTTAATCACAATCATATGAAAGAAGTCCGTGTGACCTTGGAGTGTTGTCGACTGATTGCTGGCCGAGGCTGACCGGATCAACAGGGAGCAGAGAGAGAGGAGGCGCGCACAAGCCATCCATCTCGTCCACGTCTGCGAGTGGAGACGGATCACGGGCGGAGCTTTGCTTTGATTGCCTTTCCTCCCCACTACAAAGCAATCCTTTCGCTCTCGAGGGACCGACGAGGTCCAGAGATGCAGCAGACTTTACCAACTGCAACTCTGCTCCTCTCACACACAGCACATCCCCGTTCCTCTTCCAGCATTCATGATGTTGCCCCATCCTCCTCCTCCTCCTCCTCTTCCTCCTGGTCGTCGTCATCATCCGTCTCCCACTGTCTTTCCCCGGACGGCCGCCGGCTGGTTCTCGCTCGCAGTAGCGCCTGCAGCATTGTCCTTCTCAATGGAAGATACGAGCCCTACCATCACCTCGACTTCTGGTCCGGCTTCCCTAGTGTGACTCCTGAGGAGCGAAAGGCTCACAGGAATGTGACTGCTTTGCGTGTTCGAGGGACGACGGCAGGGGAAGCAGCTGGTAGTGACGGTACAGAACAGGCTCTGATACTGGCTGCTCTGGGAACACGACTGGTCATCTGGTCCTCAGCGTCCATTGCGTCCAATTCGCCAAAGAGCTGGCGCATCCACTCAACGCTCAGCCTCTCAGACAGCATACATTCACTCGACTTGCATGCTGACCGGCTCCTCCTCGGGGTCGGGAATGAAGTGCAGATCTGGAGCATGGGTGACTCTGGAGGTCACTTCTGGCGAAAAGTCTGGAGCAAGAGAGGACCCGGCTCGATGGGACACGTCGAGTTCAATGCGACCGGCAGCAGCTTTGCAGCTGCGGCCTGTGGTGATCGACGGATTGCTGTTTGGCACCTGGGTAGAAGAAAAGGGTCTGAGCCGGTCAAGGGGTGTATGCTAGCGCATGCGATGGAGGTCAAGGGATTCAGGTGGAGAGGGATGCCTGCGGCGACGAGCCAATCCGACGCACTCGTGTCCCTCGCCGAGGATCGTGTTGCGCGGATCTGGGCGCCCGTCATCGATCAGCCATCCAAGTTGAGGCTGTCTGCTTCGATTGATCCATTCTCCCTTGGCGGGTTCAATGCTGCAAATTCCTCGTCGGTGTCATCACGGCCCCTGGAACAGCCCGTCTTCTACCTCGATGCGGCGGTGACCACCTCAGTCCTCACTTCAAATATCGCCCTGCTACAGCGAGACCTTCAGCTAGCAGAAACCGACACGACCACCTCACAATCCCACAGCCCCGACCTCGACAAGAAGTGCACCCGTCTGAAACGCCTTCAGCACCTCCTTGAAGACACACCAGACATGTTCCTACGGCTCAATTCGGACGGCTCTCTCGTCATACGCGCGGTGGCCCATGTGGACCGTCGACCACCCACACTCTTGCAGGCATTCACCGTGCTCAAAATCTTCCCCTCTCCTGCAGCTCTGCCCTCCCTGAAGTGCGAGCTGGTACAATGTGAGCTTCTCCCGATGGCAACGCAGCTTGGCCAGTCCCACGAGGCGCCGCTGGCTGTTCTTCACCTGCAGAGCGAGAAGGCTGGGGCGCTGAGCATCGATGTCAACCCGGCACTGTTGTTTGACGGGATGGAGCGCGGCTTGGCGACGAAGGAGGGTAGTCAGGTGCAGGGGCATGGTAGCGAGATTGTTGCGCTGCTGGGCACAGAAGAGAAGGAGACGGTAGTGACAGTGGATGAAGAGGGGCTCGCGGTTGAGTGGAGAGTCGGGCGACGGCCGTACGTTACTCTGGATGGGAAAAGGGAGGCGAGATGGACGCTGCAAGGAAGAAAACATCGCCTCGCCCCCGCGTCGACCATGGCGAAAGGCAAAGTGATCGCTGCCATGAGCGACAATGTGCTCTCATGGCAGTCGTCACGCCTTGTACTCTGCTCCGCGGCCGGTCCCAAGGAGCTGCAAGGCCTTCAGGCGGAGGAAGGCGTCATTCACGGTGGCCTCGACTCCTCCTTCGCATGGGTGATAACAGACAAGGGCCGCTCGCTCAGCTGGCGCCTCAATCCGGCAGACGCGTCCGAAATCGACACGCCCGTCATTTGCCAACTCGTCGACGAGAGCCTCAGCTGTGTCTTTGCGCCGTCGTCGACTTCTTCTTCAGCCACGCAAGTTAGCACCATCTCGTCGAAGGGCAGCCTGAGATTGTGGCAGCAGTCTGACCCGCCATCCTGGACGTGTAAGCGCGTCGTCGAGACTGGACTACAAGATGTGAATATTGGCGCCGTTTCGCAAAGAGGAATGGTCGCCCTGGCTGCAAGTACTCTGGAGTCGACCACAGGTCTAAGCTCAAGTCAAGCGCCAGCACATCAGCACCACCTTGAGATCTGGGACGCAGTTGCCTCAGAATTCTCCTCTTCACGCCAGCTCTCCCTGAATCGCGGTCCAGAGGCAATAGTGATGATGGAGTGGCTAGACAGCTCGGAAGCAGCCGGCGGCGCAGAAGTCCTCGCTGTCGCGACTTCAACAGGCCGGATCGACATCTTTGCCAAGTGTCGTCCCTCAATGCTCGGCGCATACGGTGACAGCGGCTCACAGTGGCGAATCTTTGCGACTTTCGATATCGCCTACCTCTCCAGCGAGCAAATTACCGGCATCAAGTGGGCCTCGCACGCTGGAGCACTCCTCATTGCGTGCGGTCAGTCGCTTCACCTCGTGGGGCCCCTCATCACCAGCGACACCGGCAATGGTGCGGTTTCCCACCTCCTGGAGAGCGTAGCACAAGAACAAAATGCCCTCCCCTCCTACCATCCCACCGTGCTGCTGCAATGCATGCTCTGGGGCAAGTTCGATGCGGCCAAGCGCGTTGTAAGTGATCTAGCGCGGGCGGTCCGACATATTGAGGCTGTTGAGGATCTTTCCTTGAGGGAGGATGTGCATGATCTGACCGTCGAGGAGATCCTCGAGTCGCACCTCGAGGATGCCGAAGGGAAGTATCAGAGGCACAACGGGTCCGCTCATCGATCTTTGTTTGATGATGAACAAGCTGGCTCGACTTCGCCCGCGAACGGCGCATTCCATCGCGAAGTCGTCTCTGATCTCAATGAGAAGCTGGCCAAGTTGGGACGCCTGCCGGACATGACCATCGCAGAGGTCGATCAGCTCATCTTGGCCAACAAATGCCTGCTAGAGGTGACGGAGCAGGGGAGGGCGCTGGACGATAATGGGCTGCGCTTCCTCGTGTCTTTGCGCATCTTCCTCAACAACACGGCAGGTGCCGCAGGGCTCTCAACGGTGAACAGCGCGACTTCATTCCTGTCACCGAAAACGGCCAATGGCTCCACAGCTTCCGCCGCAACGACTGATCCCTTCGATCTGCCCCGTCTCCGCCACCGGGATTTCGTCTACGCGCTCCACTCGACCTGTCAAGAGCCCCTCCTTGCTCACGTCTCCTCCGCCTACTCCTCGAAACTCCCCTGGCACGTAGCGCGCAGCACCGGTCTGTTCCTCTGGCTCACCTCCGCGCACGCCATATCCCCTCTCGCCGAACAAGTAGCAAGGGACACATTCATGTCCAGTCCCGATCGGGATCCCATTCCGTGCTCTCTCTTCTACTACGCACTCGGCAAGCATAAGCTCGTTTTGAACCTGTGGAGGCAGGCAGCCTGGCATCCGGAGCAGAAGAAGATGCTACGATTCCTCGCCAACGATTTCAGCGAGGAGAGGTGGAAGAGTGCTGCGCTCAAAAACGCCTATGCGCTTCTCAGCCAGAGGCGCTTCGTCTTTGCGGCTTCCTTCTTCTTGCTCGCAGACAGTCTGGGGGACGCGGTGAACGTCTGTGTACGTAATCTCGGCGACGTACATTTAGCTCTTGCGCTCTGTCGGGTGAAGGAGCAGGGTAGCTTCGATGGGCCGGTGATGAGCAGGCTGCTGAGGACAAGATTGCTGCCCTTGGTCTTTGAGAGAGGCTACAGGTGGCTGGGCCATTGGGTTTTCTGGACATTGAAGGCTAGAGATCTGGCGACTCGCGTGCTCGTCAGCCCGCTGAGCGAGCTGAGGGAGGATCCGCGAGTCGTCGCACTACTCAATACCGTCGATACGGGCAGCAGCCTCTCCAAATTCTCCTTCTCCGCATCGTCAACGCCGCCACGACAGGAGGACGTCTCCCTTGCCATCTTCTTTGCCGACATGAAACGCAAGACGGTCCTCACCGCCAAGGGATCGCGAGAGGTGTCGCCGGCAAAGGAATGGGGATTTGTGCTTCACATGAATCGGACACTCAGAGCCATGGGCTGCCACATTATTGGCCTCGCGTTGCTTGCTGGTTGGGATTTCGATGCGCCCATGCTCCCGCAGCCGCCAGTAGAGGCGACGAGCGGCGTTGGTGCAGATGAGCCAATCTCGCCCGCGAGGCCAACATCAGCCGCAGCCAGCGCTTCTGCCGTCCGCACCGACGCAAATGATCTCTTCGCCGCACTCTCCGAGCGGCCAGTGTCACCACCGCCTCCCCCAGCGGGCAGTCGTGGGCACAATCTGCTCGAATCGGCTGTGAACCTCACGGAAGAGCCAGAGGCAGCCGAGTCGCTTGCTTCCACGTCGCAGCCGGTCAAGGGCACCTCAGACTACTCGAGGAGACGGAGCTCCCGTGCGGACCAGGTCACTTCGCCTACCTCGCCCACATCCCCAACCAGGGAGAGAACTCGTCCCCCGCTCTCGCCGCAGCATCGTCGTCGTTCTAGCCTGCTGATGGTGCAGCGTAGGCGAAGAAGTATGGTCAACGATGCGGATATTGAAGGCAGCAGCGAGGCTGACAAGAGCACAATTGCGGTTCCCGAGGAGAGCAGTGACGGGCAGGTCCAGACTCAGAGCGTCAATGAAGCGGAGAACGGTCAGGAGGAGAAGAAGAAGAAGGGCCAAGGCCTCCTCATGAAAGCCTCCTCAAATGCCGCTTCGCAGGGCGCTCAGGACTTTGACTTCTCCAATTTTGGCTTCTGAGCGGCGAACGAAGACAATATGGATGCATGATAATGTCACCGGACCTAGAAGCGGATTGCATGGATGTGAGAGTGATGTTACATTAAAAGATGACTGAGTATGGAGAGATTGATGAGAGAGAGTCCGCGTCGAGGAGAAAAGGACAAGCAGAAGAGGAGAGCTACACCTCATGTCGAGCATCGCCTGATGAGACGATGATAACATCGAAGGACCCACATTATTACACCAGTGTCTTAAGACGTCGGCGTCTTCGCGCGCGACCCTGAAGCGCTACTCCTAGCCCCTTCACTGGTCTCACGCCGCATGACCGCTCCGGCCGACTTTCTTCCGCTCGTAGGCGTGGGCGATCTTGCGGCAGTTGCGGCTCGATGATCAGCCGGTGTCGATTGCTCCTCCTTGCGGAAAAAGAGAGGCAAAATATCTTCCCCGGCTACCATGCCGCTACTGGTGCTTTCTGATGCAGGCAGGGCGCTTGCTGCTCCTTCACGACGAGCAGTCTTGGTGGGAGACGAGTCGAAGAAGGCCGAAGTTGATGCTGCTAGCCCGTCTGCGCGCGAGACTGAAGGCGGAGAGCGCATAGCGCTGGTCGAGCTCGAAGAGGGGAATCTTCCTCTGCGCCATGATGAGGGAGGGCCGGGCGAGCCCGGCGTGGCCGCTACGGAAGGAGAAGCCCCTTGAGCAGGTGCCTTGAGCTGGAAAGCGTGCAGTTCCCCATCTCTTCCTGCTCGGCTCGTGCTTCCCCGCCGCTCATGCTGCACCGAGAAGGGAATCAATGGTGAGGTGGATGCTCCGTCCTTTTTGCGGAGCAAGGTCGGGGAGACGCGCTCCACGTCCACTGCGAGAGGTAAAGGCGGTACTGGAGGCGCAGTAGGGCTGCCTCCACCGCGTTCTGCTGCGACCTGTGCCTGCTTTGAAGTCGGACTGCCGCCTTGCAGCGATACAGTCCTCTGCCTGTGCTTGCCGGTAGGCGTGCGTGGCGACATTCCAAAGTACTCTTGTGGCGAACCGTCTAGGTTGAAAAGAATGGGGGAGGAGATCCCGCCCGACGCGGTAGTTGCCGTTGACGCCGTGCGTCTGCCTTTCATCGCGGAAGTGACAGAGGTGGCCGACGAGCTCGAGGGGACTCGGCTGTGCTCCTTTACGGAGGCAGACGAAATCCACGGCATGGCAGATCCACCAGCGCCATCTGCTGCAGCGAAGCGCGATAGAGACGACGAAGACGGCAGCGAAGATGGCGCGCCCTGTGTCATCCCCTCGCCGTCTGTGCCACTACCGATACCAGGCACGGATAATCCGTAGTGCTGAATAAGGTATCGCGTCAACTCCTGCCATCCACCGCCAATGCGCACCATGATCGTCCTGGAGCGCAAAATGCGGCAGAAGCAGAGCTTGGGGTCAGGGTGACCAACCCAGTAGCGCCCACTGTCGTCCTTCCATTCTTCGCGGCGCCCAGTCGTAGAGTCCGTCGATGAGGAGACGGACCTGGTGCCGACGATTCCAACCCCGTTGTTGCTGAGGCGTGGTCGTCCGCCGGGCACTTGCGATGCATGAACCATGCTGACGGGCATGGGCATGCGGTTCACTACCTTGGCCACCGCGATGTCGAGGCGACTCTTCGGGTTGGCTTTGTAGCGATTGGGGCGGGAGGATGACGACGAGGCTTCGGCGACTTTGCCCATGTTGGAAGGGGTCGATACCGCCGCCGCTGTGGTGGCCCTCGGCCTGCGCGCTGGCGTCCAAACCTTAGACGCTGAGGAAGGGACACGAATGGCGGAGGGCAAAGGAGGAGCCGATTGCTTCGCTGAGGTTGTTCGTGGGCGGCTCGTCGGAGTCGAGTCGACGGTGCGACTGGTGCCCAGTACTCGAGGCGGCGTTGAGGCTGGGGAACCGGCAATGGCGGGGAGCCGTTGGCGGGCGACTGATCGAGACAGAGGCGTGACTTGACCGGCAGAGGAGCGACGCCCTTCAATTGCCACAGGGGGGCGCTGCGGCGTCGACGGCGCGCGTAGCCGTGGAAGATTCGAGTCGATGGCCGAGGCCTGCGCTGTGAGGCTCGTCGTCCGTAGCCTGCTTGAGACGTGAGCGCGCTCTCCAAAGCGGCCCGCTGTGGACGACCTTGGCCGCGGGATCTTGGTTGGAGTAGCCAGCACCGACGAGGAGTCGTCTTCGTTGTCGCCGCCAATTTGAGGCAGTCGCAGAGTGCCCAGCAGCGGCGTATTGATTGTCGACAGGCTGCAATCTGAGGTGGTGCGAGACATTGCGCTGAGACTGCGGTCTGGATCCGGGTTGAGGACGTCGCGAGCCATCTCTGCCATGTCGACGTAGGACTTACGCAGCTGCTCTAATCGATCTCGCACTCGGACATCCTGCGCTACAGGCTTGGCTAACGAGTCTGCCGCTTCCATCAGTGGGTCAAGGGAACTAAGCTGTGTCTGCACCGTTTGGGAAGCGTCTTGAGCCGGCGTTAGAGCTCTCGTAGAGCGGCGAGAGGATGGGCGACTCCCAGACATAGGCGATGGTGCAAAGCGGTCAAGGCCTTGCCCCTCGGCGTCATCGAGCAGAGTGAGAAATTCTCCGAGCGCCGTCTCCATAGTGACGAAAGCCGTATTGAAATCTGCCAATTGCTTGTAACGTCGAAGTCTCGTGGCCCGAGTTTGTGCTTGATCCACGAGGGAGGCGATGCCGCGCTCGGTAGGGTGACCTACTCGGAGCTCACCAAGTTCCTTGAGGAGGCTGGCCGTCGCCTCGCCCACCCTCTCAGCGTCAGCTGCGCTCGGCAGATCGAGCAGCATCTCGCTTTGCTTCTTGCCGTGCTCAGGTATAACTTGCACCTCGACCTCTCCTGGCTGAAGGACGCGCTTGAGGTACTCACTGCGGCGCCGAAGATCGTCGGGCAGCGGAACAGTGGGCGTGAGAGGCGACGCAGGCAACGAGCGCGCACTGCCAAGACTGTCCAAACGGCGACGAGGCGTTGCTGTAGAACCAACGGGCGACGATTCGAAGCTGCTTGAGTTGCTGCTGGTGACCGAAGACTCGCCGCCCTCTGCTGCGATGGCATCGTCGAAGCCCTGTAGGAGTCTAGCAATGTCATCGCGCACCTTCTGCCGCGTAGCTTCAGCCTCTTCGCGCATCACGTCGTACTCATCGTCCTCCGGCAGCACATCGAGGTAGTCTGTCAACGCCCGCATCTTGCTGTCAAAGACGTCGCGACGGGCGATGAGGGCGTTCTCAGCGGCTGTACGACGGCTGGAAAGCTCAGAAAGGAAGGCTCTTTGAGGTAGCCGGCGGCTGTTGGCCGAGCCAAGCACCTTTTTAAAGGCTCGGTCTCGACTTCCGATGTGCGAGTAGCAAGACTCAGCCGCTTGACGCGCTTGCTCGAGGGCCTTGTACACCTTCTCTGGCGCGACAGCCGCCCTAGCGGCGAGGTCCTCAGCGTCAGCCTTAGCTTGTCTTTGCCTTGCTTCAGCGGCGGCCTTGAGGCGGGCGTCTTCCTCAGCAGCCTCGACACGAGCCTTTTCCTCATCAGCCCTGCGACGAGCCTCTTCGTCAGCTCTGCGCCTTTCCTCCTCCTCCCTCCTTTCTCGGTCCGCGTTCGCACGGGCCTGCTCATCCTCAATCTTGGCGCGCTCCTCCATCTCTCGCGCTCTAGCCTCAGCCTCCGCCTCAGCTTGAGCCTCGGCCTCTCTAGCTTCTGCGGCAGCTTTGGTAGCAGCAAGTGCTGCCGCTTCTGCTTTTGCTTTGACTTCCGCTAATGCAGCCTCTTGCTCAGCTCTGGCCCGGGCTTCTGCCTCAATGATCGCCTGGCGCTTCCGCTCCTCCTCCTCCTGCTGCTCTTTGCAAAGGCGATTGCGCTCGCGAGCGTCGTTCATCAGTCGCCAAATCTCGTCTTGAAGTTGATCGAGACGAAGGCACCACGCGTGACTGACATCACGCACTGCGCCATCTGGGGATGTGAGAGGTGGCGACGCAGGCGTGTGCAGAGCATTAGGGTTTCCGACGAGCTGAAGACCGGCCTGCTGGCCGGCTTTGAAGCGAACAATGTCCTCAGCTAGTGGTGAAAGGCGCTTTGCCAGAGTATCGAGGTCGGACTCGGCAAGCTCGCCTACGCTGGCGGCGATGCGTAGATCAGCGCCTTGCTTATCCAGCTCATTGAAGCGTTGTTGCTGCTTCAATACTGACTTGCGCTGATCGAAGAGAGCTTGTGCCCATCGCAAAAGTGACCTGACATCCTCGAGGTTCTTGATCTCGTCTGCATGGCGTGATGTGAGGGTAGCATCATTCTGTGCGGTAGATGCAATGAGACGATTTTTCTTTACTAGGTCAAGGCAAGCCGTGTACTTCGAGACGTAAGCCTCGACGCCAGCGAGCTCCGAGCCATGACGCGGTGAGCGATGAGCGTCTGCGTTATCTTCTTGCAACTTGGAAATTTCGAAAGTGTGATGGGAGATGTCGTCGAGGAGACCCTCTCTGAGCCGTTGGAGCGCTGGCTGAGCCACATCGTGGGCGTCGGAAAGCTCATGCAGATGGCGTAAAGCATCGCGCAGAGCAGAGGCATCTGCCAGAGCCAACCGAGCATTCTCAGACGCCGTCCGCCAAGCGGATGCTACTTCAGCCGCCTCCTTCTCGCAGACGGCAGGATACATGTCCAGGGACCTGCAGGTAAGGTGAAGCTCGGAGATACTAGCGCACCACGCGTCCGTCTCGGCAATGGTGTCTCCTAATCTTGACTGGAGCTGCGGAATAGTATCTGCCTTCGCCAAGGCTTCCTGAGCGGGGCGGCTTGGTCGTAGCAGCTCTCGTAGCAGCTCGCTCCAATGCTTTTCGTGCTCCTCCGCTGTCCATCCCGCGCGAGCAATCGCAGCGATGTGATGACATTCGTCGCTCGACTTCTGCACCTTCTTTTGCAGCTTTGCTGCCCTCTCGAGCGCTTCGTATGCAGCAAGGAAAGCCTTACTTGCTTCGATGGCTCGTCGAACGTTTGTAGCGGTCTCAACCAGCTGGGTACGAAGAGCAGATTGGATCTTGCCATCGATATCGGCCTGATCTGACCAATGCTCGTGACGAGGGGAGGGCAACGAATGCTTGACGGGACAGAAATGTAAACCCGATGCCGCCTTTTCTGGACTGACCAGGAACTTGATGATGTCCTCGCGATCGCCCAGCTCCAGTAGCTCATGACGAAGCGTATCGCTCTGCTCCTTGATGCTGGCGGCCTCGCTGACAGAGGGCTTCTTGGTCCTAAGATTTTCGATGAGAGCAAGCAGATCTCGGCCAGCTTTGCATAGCGCTGTCGTCTGCCGCAGAAGCTCCTCTGCAGCACGCCACTGAGAGAGCAGCTCCTTGACGAACTGGAGTCGAGAGGTAAGAGAGACGGCGAGGTCTTCGATTCTATCTTGCTCGTCCAGAAAGGCCTCTGGAGCTTGGCACTGCTCAATGACCTCGTCGAGCGCCTCTGAGGATCGCGGTACGATGACGTCGACGAAGTTGGCAATGCGGGAGGCGATCCGCTCGGCGCGCTCTGCAACGTCTGAGAATGTTGCGGCAGGTGATCTCTGAGTAGGCATGCTCCACCGTGCTTGTTGTGAGACGAAGTCATCCACGTCGTCGGCGAGCGGGCGATAGAGAGTGCAGCAATCTCGCCTCGCTGTCTCCCACGCTAGACGGGCGTCAAGGAGGGAAAGACGACGTTCCCTTGAGCTGAGAGCGACCCGCAAGCCTTCGAGGGCGACGAGCGTCTGCAATGCGACCTCGACAATGTCCGTGTCCTCGCGCGACATATTGCGCTGTGAGCACGCTGCGGAGAAGAGGAAAGGGTGAGCTGAATATCAGGCGTGGTCCTAGGACAGCATCGCGGGCTCACCCTTTGCTAGCTTGCGCAGCCTCTCCATGTCTGCTGCATCGAATCTGAGTGTCGTCTCCTCGATACCGTCTCTCTCCTCTATCCAGTTTGCAGCCTCCTCTCTGCGAGCATCCAGTGGTGCCCACTGCTGTTCAATGTCGCCCATCGTCATGGCCTCCCATGATGGTTTGAAGTCGGCAAAGGCATCGATGGTGGATCTAGACTCTAGCAGCTGAAGATGCTCGTCTATGCGTGCCTTCCCCTCGGAGAATCGGCCGAGCTCGAAGGCTTCTTCGCGTGTCAAGGTGTCGTGACTGACCTCGTCGTCGTTGGTAGTGTCATGAGAGGCACCGCAAGATGGGGAAGGAGTAGGATCCTCGAGACTGGCCGAAGCAGCAGAGTCCTGCTCTGAGGACGCCATGCCAGAAGCAGAGGCGGCGACGACTGCAGTCATCTCTTCGTCTTCGCACTTGGTCGAGATACTCTGCTCATGAGGCGTGCGCGCCGTACGCCCTCATAAGAGGAGTCGGATGGGTATCAAAAGGAGCAATGGTGAGGAAGAAAGGAGCTCATCATGTGGCCAGACCGCTGCTGTCCCCTCGCCCTTTGCGCTTTGACCTCCGTGTCCGCTCTGTCCGTCTCGCTCGTCTCGCTCGCTCCACGCGCCGCGCCTGCTAGCCCGTTGCCCCCGCCTACCTCTGCCTACGAGACTGAGCAACCAACACTTCGGCAAGCGGCGAGGCGGCGACACATCATCATCGCGATCGTCCAAACCTGAAGGATCAAGATCAAGCTGTCTGACAGCTCTCAGCTTTTGCAGATCAGCCTTCATCACCTCGATGCCAAGGCTTCGATGGTCAATCACAGCAGCGCTTGTTGAAGACGTCGCGAGCTTCGAGCGGCTCCACAAGGGTCCAGCCGCTGACTGGTGCGGAAGTGAAGAATGAGGTACGAAGCCGTCGAGGAACGAGCGGTAGCAGCATGCTGGTAGATGCGCCACAACATCTTGCTTCATGGGAACCACTTGAACCTCATTGCCTCATTTCAGCTTGAAAGCATCAAAAGCCTCGGACATCACGCCGTCGCCTCGGCATGCTCGGCCGTCGATCTTTGCAAGTTCGAGGCAGCGCTCGCGGTGGATGGCACGCGACTGCGCAGGCGGGGATTGAGCGCGAGCGAAACCGATGAGGCGGAGCTTGCTCGCCTACAACTCACTCACCCTTTCGCACTCGCTCTCAGTCAGAAGCGCAGACTCAGTCACAGTCGATGTCCGCGGACTTGCAGGAGCAGCGAAGACCTCAATCGATCTCGACGACCTGCTTCTTCCTTCCCTTCGCCCCACTGCCAGCCTCTGCCATCAGACCACAGGGCATCGAGCACGCTTCTTTTCGCTCGATCGATCGACGTGGGCCTCACACATCCCTCTGAACAACGCCATCCCTAGTGGAAGCCCATCCCCTGCCCCACTTCTCAATTCTACCATTCTGACCATCTCCTGCTCAGAGCATCGTCGTCGCCTCATCGAGGCATCAACGTTTCCACACTACCACCCTCCATTCCTTCTCCTCCCTACCCATCTTTACTGCCAGTACCAAGACCAGTTCCTGCTCATTACTCGCGCAAACAAAGCCTGTTCAGGCTCCTCATCCTTCTCTATACTCCCTCTGCTCGCCTTCGCCTGCTGGAAGAACCCCTCAAGCAGCAAGGCACAGTACGTGCCATGGCTTTCAACCAGCCTTCAGTGCCATACAACGCTGTGCCCATGCCCCTCGCAATGCCGCTCGTCAACGGGAACTCTACGAGCTGCATCCGGGTTAGCAATCTGCCCAAAGAGGGTGAGTGTGCGTGGGAGCGATCGGCCGAGGTGTCAGCATTCACGCAATCTTTTCTTGCCCCTGCCTTCACCTCTCGCCGTAGCTGCTGAGCCTTGGCTCCGTCTGGTCTTTTCGACCTTCGGTGAGCATACCCTTGAGCCAGCACGGTGGCGTACGAAGCAACCTCTCCTCACTCACACCTTCGACTTGCCTCCACGCCAGGCACCATCGAGGAACTCGAGATCTACTCAGACATCCACCCTGGTAGCGCTATCATCCGCTTTGCTACCCCTGAGCAAGCGTCGAGGGCCCTTCAACTCGACGGCTCCTTCTCTCACGGATCAGCTCTGTGAGTATCTACGTGTCGTGATACAGTACTTCACCTAGCTTCTGACTCACTCACCTTTGTTCATCTCTCGTTCATCGCGCTCAGACACGTTTACCTCGAGCCTCAGCCACAGGCCTCTCTCGCATCTCCTACCATGATGAAAGCACCTCATTTCCCTCGAGGACCAGGTGGCACCCTTCAGCACATTCAACCTTTCATGCCCATGCCTCATAACGGCGCCTACCACTCTCGTCAGCCTACAAGCTCCGGACATACCCGCGAAGTCAGCCCTTCATCTACAACATCGTCGCCAGACTCAGCCTACGGCGGCCCTGCCTTCCACAAAGGGAGCGACCCTCGCCACTCGACACCTCCCAGGCAGCTGACCAACAGTCAAGTCGTCCACAAGAACCTCTACGTCCTCAACTTGCCTCTCGATGCCACGACGGACCAACTCGCCTCACTCTTCAGCAGCCACGGCACTGTCGTCCACTGCGTCATCCTCGCCATGCTCGATGCTCAAGCACGCCGACGAGGCTTTATCGACATGTCGAGCCCGGTCGAGGCAAAGGAAGCAATCGAGTGCCTCAACGGCTATGTCTGGAACGGTTATCCAATTGAAGTCTCCTACGCCATCGTTCAGCGCTCTGGAGGCCCTCTCACTGGACCTAATGTCGTCCGACGCACCGTGCCTCGCTCTCGCTGGAATTGTGGACCTCGCCGCCAGCCCATTCAGGATGATTCCTTTGGCGACAGCCCTCTTTTCTCCGGCGCGCCCGTCAATGGCGGTCATGTGCAGTCTTACGATCCTTCTTACCAGAGTCTCGCCGGCGACACCTTTGCGACTTCTCAGCCCCGTCAGCGCGAGATGCAATCCAACATCTGCGTCGACCCCTACACCATCTTCCTTACCGGCCTCGACCCAGCTGCAATTCTCGATGACGAAGACCTGTGCCACTTTGTCCAAGTCTTTGGCACCGTTGTTTCCTGCTCTCTTTCACGTGACGAGAACGGAATCTCGCTCGGCTACGGTGTCGCCACCTTCGCCACGCCGGCAGAAGCTACCTACGCTCGAGAGGTCCTCGACGGCCAGACGCAGAGCGGAAATCGCCTTGGTTGCAAGAAGTGAGACACGCCTCGCTGCGGCACAACATCGAGATCTCTATCCACTGACGATCGCCTTGCCTCTTTTCCTGCGCGGACACAGCCTTCACTTCACCCGCGACCCCTGGGCTGGCGCTCTCCCGGGACCTCTTTCATTCGATCGTCCCTCCTCGACGTTCACGTCTCACCACTCCCATACCGGCGGCTTTGATGCCAACTCCTCCTTTGGCACCAATGGCTCAGGCTCGTGGCCCTCGGAGGTTGACTACTTTACTCCTCGCAGCCAGGCAGGCACCCTACCTCCTCCCGTTGGCCCCACGCGCCGAGCCCCCACCAGCCGAGACCACTCAGCCAACGGTACCTTGTCCACTGCGGCCTCGTCAACTTTTTCTGCGACTCTCCCTGACGGCCTACCCCTGCTCAGCTTGGCTGGCAGCTTGCCCGCTGCTAATCCACTCAAGAAGGAGGACAGGAGCACACCGGGTAGCGTCAAAGCCATCAATACGCCAGGCAGCCTGTGCTTGTCCCTCGGCGGCAGTGGTAGTGGCAGTGGCACGCCCCTCGCAAGCTCTTCTTCACTCGCCACCACGCGCAGGGTCGCGTCGAGCCCCATCACGCCGGTCTCGGCTTCGGCGTCCTCCTCCTTCATGAGGAGCAACTCGGCCTCGAAGAATGTCTGGGGAGAGCCTGCTCCAGCAGTGCGGGGCCCCCGCAAGGTTGAGCCCGAGGTGCCTGGTATCGCCCTTGGCCCCATTGGATCCAGCCCTCCAAAGCGAACCAGCTCAGACCTCAATGATGGGTTGGCGCTTGATTTGGAGAAGCTTTTCCTCGAGGTCAACACGCCCGTCAACACGCCTGTTGCGGGCGCTTGACGCGCTCAGTAAGCTCGCTATGAGGAGCTTCACCCTCCCTTGAAGCTCTAGGATTGGCCTTTCGCCCTCTACTTTACATCATCAAGCGACGAACTCGCGAGCCTTTTGACAACAGCCTTCTTCTGCTCCCTCTTCACACATCCTCGAATGCGACACCTGCTCCTCTGCTGCCATCATCAAGTGCTGGAGGCCAAACTTCTCATCACTCCACTGATTTTTTCAAGGCGACGACCGTGCAAGCACACCAGCTTCATCACCATGACCAGCAAGAGGCCATCGAGACCACACGCCTCTTCCTCCGCCACTCGACTCGCCACCAGATACTCCTTCCCGACCCAGAAGATGCCGCAGACACCCTCGAGCCAAGCTTACAATCCCAGTCAGTGTAGAAAGCAATCGGAAAACAGACGAGGAAGAGCTTCACCACGGCAGCCGGATGAGCGAGACGTATCCAGTATCCAGCACCTCGTTCCCGCTCGCTGTCGTCCCTGACCTCTCTCCTCTTTCTCTCTTCATCCGGTGCGCTCCTTCCCTTCCATCTTGATCGAACTCGACCCGGCCTGGCGATCCAACGTCAATGCTCGGGGCGCTCTCTCTTCAGACCGCGACCAAACCCTGTAGTCTACCCAACGATCATCAGCGAACGAACAAAGATAGAGATCCATTCACACCAAACGCGAGGCTGACTTCGAACGGGCGAGCGCATGTCGTCTTCGAGTGTGCCATCGGCTCGCCAGCCGATGTCACGGCCGAGCGTACGGCTCCGTTTACGAGGAGAAGTAAGCATGAGGTATGATTGACAATGATGTATGAAATCTGACGTGACAAGTCGAGGTACGTTCCCTTCCCGCTTCCCCCTTCACTCTTCCTCACCCTACCATCCCTCTCTGTCTCAAAACAATCTCCTAACCAACAGCCCGATCAGCAAGAGTACGACGGTCAAGATAGCGCGGTCAAGCTGCGCTACTCGAGCTTCTGAACGAGTCGGACGTCGTTGAGCCCCCGGCCCAGCCTCTTCTGGTCGGCCGGCAACGGGTGGTGGGACGATGTTGATCTGAGGTGGGGGTTGAGGCTGGGTACGCGCAGGAGCGGTTGATGCGGTAGTCGTCGTCCGTGACGCAGATGATTGAGGCTGTTCAGAGGGCATCCTTGCTGTCCGTCTCGCCAAGCCTGGAAGACTCGGAGAAGTGCCCGCTGCGATGGCGCTTGAATCTGCTGCTGGAGGTGCTTCCCCTCCTCTTGCGGCTGAGGAGCCTCTAGCTACGACCGTTGACCCCGTCCTGTCACTGTCGTCATCATCGCCATCATCGTCATCGATGTACGTCATGGCTGGGGAGGCGTAGGAGGAGGTGGTGGCGTCTGGTGGCGATGAAGGCAGACCGCTGTGGCCGTGCGGGGATGCAGAGGACGAAGCATCGCCCGCCTGCTGCGTGGGTATCGTATCCGCTGGCGCCGGAACCGCTGGTGTCCTTGAAGCAGGATCTATCGTCGCAGGGACGTTCTCGACTGCCTCAGGGGGGAGAGCGACGGTACTGCTACTATTCGGCGCTTCTGCGACAACCGCAGTAGCCTGAGCTGCGATTGCCGCATCTGCAAGCTCGTTCAATGCATCATGTCCCCGTTGCGCTTGGTCTGCCTGAGTCATAGCGATCCCTGCGGGCGTCTGCGGCGGCGCTGAGCTGGGGGCAGACGATGAAGCCTCCGCAGCATCTTCTTGACTCGCCTTCCCACCCGACGGATCGACGACCAGTCCGTCGGGCAGTCTTTCTCTCTCCTCCAGATCATCCTCCTGAACATCAGGCAAGACCTCCTCGTTTCTCCTCCCCTCTGCGCAGACCGCACAGATCCATCTTCTACTCTGCTCCGCCAAGCTCTCCCGCTCCTCTTTCGGGAAATCAAGAGAGCCCACACCTTGAGCCGCTTCTGCTCTTGCCGCCATGAAAGCTTGTACGCCGAGGAGGGCAGTCCGAATCCCCCAGGCTGGCTGCCACATTTCTTCGTGGAAGCCGGTGAATGTTAGGCAGATCTGCATGTGGGCGAGGGCGAAATAATGTCAAGTGAGTGATACGGTCAAGGCACCTCGGTGTGAAGCTTTTGGTGGCTGACCTTCTTGTTGCACTCCCATCGTCCATTAGGCGTCAACAACTGCGCGTAGCGAACCACCAATCAGATCAGCTCTGCACTCTCGAGACTCGTTCTTCTTCTGTCCCTGTGCTCATCCTCGCTCACCATGATATTCGGTGGCCTAAATGGATACTCGACCGGCAATAAAATACGCCCATGGTACAAGCCCCGAGCAAACTCGGTCCCACTAGGACCACGCAAGGTGAAGTGCCATTCGAAGATATCGGTCTCGAGGGGCCGAGCAATATACTCCTGCGAGGGATCGGACTGCAGCTCTCGAGCTTCAGAGAGGATACGTTTGACGGCGGATGATTTCTTGTTACTAAGAGGCGGATGGCAGGGAACAGAAGCGGTTTGGTAGGCTGAGTGAGAATCGAGGGGGGACGAGGACGTGATGTCTGCATGTATGCACTCACTGCGAAGTCGTAGTGGCCATGGCTGACAGGGAAGCCGAAGCAGGACGAAGAGCAATGCTCAACACTGGCCTACCGCTGTATTCAGATGAGATTGAGGATGTGGATGTTGCGAGTGGAGCTAAACAAAAGGCGACGATCGCGATCTCGTCTGCTGCAGGCGGACGACATTTGTCACTCGACGGAAACGCGGACATCGACTGCCAGCCCAAGCGCACGGCCCTTCGGTGCAGTCGACGACGAGGGCGACGAGGGTCACCAACCTCCACGTCGACATCACCAGACGCACGCAAGCAAGCACGCACGTATCAAGGCCTCTGATTCACTCTAACTCCTGTATATTGCTCATTGCTCACGCAGCCTTGGCCCTTGTACCCTCTCTTACCCACGTCGCTCGGCCACGCGTACCAGATCCGCCACGACGCCCATTGCCGTAACCTCTGCACCCGCACCTGCGCCTTGGACGAGCAAAGGCCTTTGGCTGTAGCGCTTCGTGTGGAAAGCCAAGATGTTGTCGGAACCACTGAGCGAAGTGGCAAAGGGATGGTCCTTGGGGTACTTCTCAAGGCTCGCCTTGACCTCCCCGGCCCTAGCGTCAATGACACCAACGTAGCGCAGCACGCATCCCTCCTCCCTGGCTGCGGCGTTGAGCTTGTCGAAGTCGCCGTCGAACTCGGGCAGCTTCTGTACATACTCGTCGCCCGAGGTGACTGACTCGAGGGGAGCAGGCGTAAGAGAATGAGTGGGGACAGATTCGAAGCCCTTGGGCAACTTGTCCGTGAGGCTAGGGATGAGACGCGAGAGAATGGTGAGCTTGCGGCTGACATCCGAGCCAGAGAGATCGTCTGCCGGGTGAGGCTCAGTGTAGCCTTGGTCCTTTGCTACCTTGACTACCTCTGAGAACTTCTTGCTGCCACCGGCGGGCGTTGACCACTCGTTGAAGATGTATGAGAGGGTGCCGCTGAGCACGCCCTCGATCTTGTGGATCTCATCGCCTGTTTGGACCAGGTCCTTGAGCGTGGTCAGGATGGGCAGCCCAGCACCGACGGTGGATTCGCCGTACATGAGAGGTCCCTTGTCTGAGCCTGTAGAAGCGGAAAGGATGGCCTTGTAGAGATCGAGAGAGCCAGAGAGCCCCCTGTCGTGAGAAAGAGAGAGAGAAGAGGTGAGACTGATAAGTCTGATTGGACTCATTACGCCGTTTGTTCTGCGCCTGCTCACTTCTTGTTGGGCGTCACGACCGAGAGACCAGCCTTGAGGAATTCTGGATAGAAGCTTGCGACGCTATCATTCGACGTGTTATCCACGACGACGGTGTGCCTCTTGCTCTCTTGGGCAATCTGCTGCAGCTTCTTTGCCAAGTCAGCGAGGGGCAGAGCTGACTGTGACGAGTTGGCCAGGAGAGTCTTCCAGTCGGCGGGAGGGGCGAGGGAGAGCGGGCTGGTGGGGGTGGAGAGGAGCGTCTTCTTTGAGTTCTGAAGAGCGACAATGTGGATTTGGGAGGCCAGGTTGGGGATCGTCGTCAACTGAGAGATGACAGACGATCCGACGAGGCCGACGCCTGGCAAGGGGAGAGAGGACAAGAAGTCAGTCTTCTGAATATCCGGACCACAGTCCTCTCTGTCGACACGCGCCTACTCACCGACAATGGCGACGTTGATACCAGTAGGGGCGGACATGTTAGGGTTGGTGTTGATTGGTAGGCGACAGAGGGAAGCTCGAGTTGCTCTCTCGACGTCGACTCGAGATCTTCTCGCCCTCATCGACGCTCCACCCGACATGCGGCCGGCCAGTCCGTGCGCCACGTGGTTTGCTGTTGGCCGCATGGCCAGGCGTTCCAAAAAGCTTGCAGCTGCAGGCTACCATTGCTATCATCACCAACGCCGAAGCAACGATGCCGTGAGCACAGAGAGACCAAGCAGTGGCGCATCGCACTGGCCTTGACATTGGCTGACTTACTCTTCCCTCTGTCCTCAGCCTGTACGAACTCCTCTGCGTATCGGCCATCACGCCATCGACGGCTCCCTTTCGCGAACTCGTCCGCTCAACAACGAGGCTCGTAGTCGACCATGGAGGCGCAGTCAGGGCAATGAGATATTGGGGACGCAGGCAACTCCCACAGAGGACAAGAAGACATCAGCAATGGCATTACGAGGGAGAGTGAGTGCGGCCAACGAGAGGCAGGACGAATCTTTCCCGGAGATCGAAGCTGACAGACTGATTCCCCTCTTTGCGCCGCTCGCCCAGCTACTTCCTCATGCACTTCGACACATCCCCACCCGTCCTCTCGCAACTCTCCTCGCGACTTCGTGCGGACCCGCGAGTGGTCAAGTGGACGACGCTGAAGCTCGGTGAGAAGCTTGAGGAGATCACACCTCCGGGCACGTCGGCTGGCTACACGGATGCCCAGGGGATGGCCATGTACGGCGAGACGAGGCCAACCCCACCGGCTAATACCGTCATGGGAGGTGGCAAGACGGTTGAGTGAGTGGCTTCATCGGGGAGTCTATGGACCGCCGGAGGCGCTGCTTTCGCCGTACGAGGAAGGTCTCTCCTGGAGGATTTGAGTCTTCAGAGCAACAGATAAGCTTGTCCGTGTAGGGCGGCTTTGTACATCAGCAATCACATCACATCCATCTCCCATCGAAGCCGCTTTGCCAATCACAGAGGGACGGCACGCAGCTAGGCGGAACATCAAGGTCAGGGACGACCATGAGAATGAAGAAGCGCCGCGCATCACAGGTCGGGCCGTTGGTAATGAGGGCCGTCAGATGAAGCGGTTGAATGTGATGACTCACGAAACGAGCATCTTTGACGTCCTTCCTTTCCCTGTCAATAGCTGAATCAGGCGCATATCACGCTCACACATGAGGCCGGCCGAGTGGATCAGGCGACGACGCCAGCCAGATGAAGCGGACTACCTCACAGACAGTCCCTCTGCCCCTCGTACCCAGGGCCACTGGCAATCGCCAGCTAGAAGTCGCACTCAAGTTCCTTTCTCGACAGCAGATGCATCCTCGCCCCTCTCCTTCGCGCATCGCAGCCCGCCAAAGTCATCTGCGACAGCAGCTTCTGTCTCCTCCTTGACAGCTCGCGGCTTCTTCTCGTCCCGCACTGCCACTGCATCGAGCACTCCCCTAGACCTGGCGGCCCGACATCGATCCCTTGCGATTGACAAGCAGCTGCGCCTTGAAGCGGCGGAGATCAAGCGCGAAAGAGGCAAAGAACGCACTATCCTGCTACTCGGCCAAGCAGAAGCGGGCAAGACCACCGTCTTCAAGCAGATGCGATTGCTTTACAAGCGGCAGGCATTTGATGGCGAGAGGGAGGCGTGGAGAGCTATCGTGCTGCTGAATGTGATGCATGCGGTGAGACTGTTGATGCGAGCATTTGAGCATCACTTGGTGCAGGCGCTGGAGAAGGCCGCTGCGGTGACTCATGAGGATGCGCCGAGGAGCCGTCATCGACAAACGGCAAGGCGGTCAAAGGCAGCTTGCGGCGTCAACAACATGCCTTGGAGCAGCAGTGGCAGCGCCAGCGGTGCGCAGTCGCTTGGCTCCACTCAGATGGCACTTTCACCAGTCAAGGCCAGTGTCGCGGTGAGGAGCGAGCTAGCCTACCTTGACCGGCTTCGCGCTTCGATCGCCAAATTCTTGGAACTAGAGGCGCCCCTGCGCAAGACCTTGGGCGCATTCGAGGGAGACAAACACGCTTCCGAAGGTCCGGCCCGCCCTCATCACTCACGCAGCAGTGTTGAACACACGGCTCGTCCCTGGCTCAATCGTCCAGTCTCCGCCGATGGCCAACTCCTTCTCCGCTCTGGATGGCAGGAGCGTCTCCGTATTGCCAAGCAGGCGTCATTCTCTGTCCTCAGTAGCAACGCCCACAGCAATGAATCAGACGAAACGCAAAGGCTCCGTCACATCCCTTACTCGTCACCGCGGTACCTGGGGCCAAATGGCTCACCCCTGCCGACGCCGCTCGAGCTGCGGCGTATGAAAAGCGCCAGCAGCGGTCGAAGCATCGGCCTCGACACAAAGTCGCCGGCTGAGTACGGCTACGCCGGCGTAGACGGGGGTACCACAACAAGTTGTGAAGACTACGAGGCCCTAGCAGCGAAGGCCCTTACGACCATAGTAAATGATGTGATCACCCTCTGGCGCCGACCCTTCACGCAGCGGATTCGGGCGAGCGGAGGCAGATTTCATTGTGATGTCAGCGATCTCGGGCAGGGAGCGAGAGGACAGTCAAGCACTGCTGCCAGTGGAGCACACCCCAAGGTTGTGGACGGCAGCGAAAGCATCACTTCCTCCAGCTCTGTCTACTTCCTCGACTCACTCGCTCGCATCGCATCCCCCACCTACAGACCCAGCGATAGCGACATTCTTCAGTCTCGCCTGCGTACATTCGGCGTTCACGACGAGGCGATCACCCTGCCTGGGCGCGGAGCTCGATACCGCGTTATTGATGTTGGTGGGGCGAAGAATCAGAGGCCTGCTTGGTCACATCTGTTTTCTGGACCCAGCGGAGTGGGTGAGGAGAGGCAGTTCCATCAATCGCGTGGCCACGGCGTTCGACCAAGGGCCAACGGCAGCTCGAGCGGCACTCGAGGAACAAGCAGGCGACCTCACTCTATCCTCCACCACCATGCCTCCTCTCACCCCCTGGACGTCCGCCCAGATCTCATCCTCTTCCTCGCCCCACTCTCCACCTATGACGAGGTCCTCTCTGAAGATCCGCGCACAAATCGCCTCGACGACTCACTCGAGCTCCTAGAGCAGATCCTTGAGTCGATCAGCCTGAAGGATACGGTCGTGGTCGTGCTGCTAAACAAGGCTGATGTGCTGAAGAAGAAGGTGGAAGCTGCGGCTAGGGGTGGGGAACAGGGTGGATGTAGGAGCGTGGCGGATGTTTGGCCAAGAGAGTGGGAGCGCTTCATCAAGGCAAGGAAGCGCAAAGCTCCTCCTTCGAGGGACGGCAACTCTGAAGGAGGCGACACTGCAGCCGCTGGCACCCTTCTACCCACGACCGCCTTTCACCTCTCACTTCACTTCCTTGAGTCACGCTTCCGCAGCCTTGTACGATCGAAGCATCATCTCAGCCCGCAAAGGGACGTCCATGTACGTACGACTGTGGCGACGAGCGAGGCGAGGATGAGAGAGGTGTTGCAGTTCGTGGAGGAGGGGGTACTAAGGCAGGAATTGAGGGGGCTAGGTCTGACGTGAGGCGGAAGCGACTGGGTGCGTCGGCTTAGACACGATTGGAAGACGATAGTGGATTTGTGGCATTAGTATGCAGAGGAAAGATGTCAGATTTGTCCGTCGCTCCGTACTTCCACAGACGGTCCTTCGTATTTGCTTTGCTCCCCATTCCATCGCCTCAGAAATCACCCAGATCGAAGTCTCCGTCAGCAGCGCTACTCTTGGCTCCACTCGTCCCGACGGCCGTAGGCGCTGTTGAAGCAGGAGTTCCTGTGCCACTCCCATTGGTAGACCCTCCCTCTGCGACCTTCTCCGCGGCCTCCCTCTGCCTCTGCGCCGCAGCAGCCGCCATAGCTGCCTTTCTCCTCTGCTCAGCCTGCTTGCGCTCCGCCTCCAAAATGCGCTGTCGATCAGCCTTGCGATTTCGCTCGTTAAGGTCGGCGAGGAGCTCATTCTCTGACTTGGCGGCCGCTTCGGCCGCGGTGAGGTTGGACGAACCCGCAGCTGGCCTGCCATTGCCATTGATCGTAGAAGGTGACGATGCTCTGCCAGCTGCGCCCGGATTGCGCCCAGCCACCTGCTCATCGTAGGCCCTCCTAGCCTCCTTCTTTGCCTTCAACACCAAGTCATAATCCGCCTCCGTCCAGACGTAATCCATGAAGTCCCCCCACTCCTCTGCCTGATCCAGCACCTGCCGCTTGGACGGCCTATTTGGAGCCGCCTTTGCCGCTTGCTCGTACCTTTCGAACTCTTCGGGCGTAATGGGCGAATTGGACAGAATTGCGAGGTCGCGCTCGTGCTTTTCCTTGGCAAATTGCAGCACCACAAGCACATTGGTGTACTTCCCCTCGTCGACCTTGTACCAGCGTGAGCCATTCTTCCAATCCACGACCTCGTAGGCACGATAGCGCTGGACTGTCTTGCCTGTACGCTCGTCGCGCTGTGGGCCCATATTTACGCGGACGAATTGGCCGATGAGCTTGTCCTCCCAGTTTTTGAGGTACATGATACGAGTGATGCTGTCTCGTCCTATACGAGCGCGGTTGATGTCGTCGAGATCGGGTGGTATGAAGGGTCCGTCGTCTGCTGTACGGCGGCTTCGCTGAGCTGTACGACCCTTGAGACGACCAGTGCGGAGCCCGCGTTCTTCGTCCGAATCCACATAGCCGGAGGACTCTTCGCTCTCCTCATCTGAGTCTGTGGAAGCCTTGCGGCCTCGACGCCCACCAGCATCGTCATCGTCGTCGTCATCGTCGTCCCCTCGAGCAGCGGCTCTTGCGCGCGACTTGGCAGCCTTCTTCTTACGATTCTCGCTCAACTCCTGCAATTTGCGGTTGCGCGTCTCGCTCGTCCCGACGCTCTTGCGTACGCGGGCACCTTTCCTGCCTGATGTGGTAGCCTCATTGTCACTGTCCTCGTCTTCATCCTCGTCATCGTCTTCATCATCCTCTTCGCTGTCGCCCTCATCCATGTCGCTATCCGCTGCAGGCTTCTTGCGACGGAGCGTCTTCTTCTTTGTCGCGGCTTTCTTCTTGGTACGACTTGCCTGTCCTTGCTGCGCTGCTACCATACCTGCCAATTGAGCTTTACGTGCCCGAGCGGCTTGCTCATCTCTGCGGCCTGCGATGAGCTCTTCACGTTCGATGTAGGGGAGCGACTCGACGCTGAGGTCGAGTAAGGTTGTCAGAGAGGTGCCTCTGGCCTGCCAACCGGAAGCTAACTTACTATGCTTTGTCGGCCTCATCCTTGTACAACCCTTCAAGCGGGTAAGCAGGTGCATCGGCCTCATCGTCATCGTCATCGTCGCTATTGTGGACCTTGCGCTTCTTGGAAGACGACTTGGAAGCGCTGGCCGACTTTGACCTGCGCTTACTCGCCGTCTTTGCCTCATCTTCATCGGATGATGCGCCTCCACCGGCGAGGGCAAGTAGCTCATCATCGAGATTGGATGCCATTGCTGGCGAGCGAGTGGCTTCGATTTGTGTCGAGAGTGATGAAAGCGGAAGATGAGGGATGCACCTCGTCTCGTCCTCCCTCGACTTGCCGCCTCTTGCCGCCCGTCCCTCACCGCCTCTGCCGAGTTCAGAGTCGTCTTGATTTGCTTGGCCCCGGCGTCGGCGTCAAGGCCGACTAATGTGACACTTCAGCGTTTACATCTACCTCATCATACGACTACTGTCGGCGATGGATCATCAGAAACCATAGCAAGCGCACGCTCCTTACTCTTCGATCCCTCCGCTCCTTGCTTCCCCTTTTCGAAACCACCATCTTGCTTAGATAGTCTCGCGTCTGGCCAATGCCTCGGTGGCTTCGCTGGCCTCGCAACATGGCACCAACTCCATCTACCCAGCATACATCCACCGCATCGGCGTCGACGTCATCATGGCAGATGATGCCAGCAGCGCCAGCATCCACGTCAATCACAGGACACCACGTAAGAGCCCGCATGGCAGAGAAAGCCAACCAATCTCGTGATTACTGGACCACAGTGAAGCAGCGAGCCTCCGACCTCAAGCAGCAGGCTGGTCCTCAAGCTCGGACTCTGAAGCACAGCTTTTCCACTTCGCTCCTCAACAGCAATAACATCGCCACCTCTAGTTCCTCAGCATCTTCCTCCTCTTCCTCAGCCGCAGCTACCCGCTCCTCTTCCCCTCCTTCCCGAGATCGCGTCTTCCCTGTCCTGCTCCCCGGCTACACATTCGCCCGCCCACCCAACTACGACCCAGCAGCAGAGGACGAACTCCATCTCGTGCTGCGAGGCTTCGTCGGCCGGAAATCAGCTACCCCTGGACGGGGACAGCGAATGTTCGCCCTAATGGCACGACAGCTTGCCCGCCTACCCAAACCACTCGCCGCTTCCTCGACTTCGTTGCTTCTGCACCCGCGACCCTCGTCAACGGATGATGCCAACTTTTGGCCAGGTGTACCCACGGGTAGTGTAGCTGATGCGGGCCATGTGGCAGCCGATAAGGAAAAGCTGCCCCTCAGCGAGAGGATTGTCGAGGAGGTGGCTGACCGACTGGACGAGAGAACCATCGGCAAACTGGTAGAGAAGATGGGGGCTCTGCCCATTGATGGAGAAGGCGGGGTGCATGATGAACCGGAGGGGATGGACGAGAGCGATTCGAGAAGCGGATCGGGGGCTACGACGCCTGCTATGCCTCCTCATACTCAGGGACGCCCGCTGCCGCAGCTACGTGTCCAGTCCAAAGATCTGGAAGCTGATTTGCGCGAGTCCGTAGGAGGAGACAATTATCCAGCTTCCCCTGAGACGATGCGCTCCCAGTCTTCGTCAGCCACCGATGCGTCTACGCTTGCGTCTACCGCAACGTCTTCATCCTCGCAGCCGGGCAGCTTTCGCGAGCCGCCAACTCGTTCCTCAACAGCAGAGTCAGGCAAGGTCCCTCAACCTGAGCCCACACGTACACTCCGTCCTATGCTGGAGTCCTCCAAGTCGTCAACCGCAGTGCCCCCCTCCCGTCTCTCACGCTTGCGCGGTCTTACCCCACTCTCCTCAAGCTCTCTCGCCTCTACACGATCAGCCCCGATGAGCAACAGCGGCGTCGATGCTTCATCAGCAGCAGCCGACTCACAGCTGGTGGGTGGCTCAGACTTTTGGGCAAAGAGGACACTTGACGAGATCCACGCCCTCACTGCCAACTTGAGCGAGCGACTTGCAGACTTTTGGATCTATCGCGTTGCGGCATCGGAGGTGAGAGTGGAGGTTGAGGGATGGTTCAGCGCCGATCAAGAGGGGGAGAAGGAGGGCGACTGGCGTATGCTTCTCGCTCAGGAGCTGAAAAGCGATGCGCACGGCATGTTTCGACTCAAGGTCAACATTGGTCCCGTGGGCGTCTTTGGGGACGAGCTGCGTAGATTGAGATGCAGGGCCGTTTTGGCAGGCAACACGCAAGATGCTCCAGCTACAGATTGGGTCCCCCTCGATCTACCGGCGTGGCGGGGCCCTCCTCTCCCACATGATGAAGCTCCGGCGCGACCTGCGACTCCCTCAATTCGTCTCATTTCAGACGTAGATGACACGGTCCGTCAAACCCTCGTCACCTCGGGCCTCAAATCCGTCTTTCGTCAAGTATTCGTCCTGCCCCACGACGAGGTCGCCGTTCCCGGGATGGCGGAGTGGTATCGCTGGCTCAAGGGGCCGGGCGCACCTGATGGGGCGGCTGGCGAGAGCGAGGCGACCATGGACACCAAGGAAGAGGTACAAACGACGTCTTCGCCGCTCATTGATGGCCTTCACTTCGTGAGCAACGCACCCCTCGAGCTCTGGCGTCCTGTAACAGACTTTCTACGCGCAGCTGGTATGCCGGACGGGGCTCATGTGCATCTCAAGTCGTACAACTCGGACGTCGAGGCTTCGACTTCCAACACCGCCGGCGCTTCCAATGGCAACACGTCAGATTCAGCCTCTGCAACACCCGCAGCAACAGCGCCCAAGACTTCTCTCCTATCCACTTGGTTGCAGCCCGCCTCGTCGAGGAAGCGCGCTGCAATTGTGAATATTCTGGATGACTTCCCGAAAAGCTTGTTTCTCCTCGTTGGAGACACTGGAGAGTTGGACCTGGAGCTGTACGCTGAGCTGGCGAAGGAGCGACCTGGGCAGGTGAAGGGATTGTATCTGAGGGACGTCAGCTCACCCTACACTGCGACTGCCGCCGCATCGACGGGACGAGGCAGGGGAGGAGTGGAGGGAGAGGAGGAAGGTGATGTGTTAGAGCCAAAGAGCAGGAGTAGCGCTGCCTTGAAGCCCGCGGTGGATTGGGTCAAAGCCAAACGCCCTGCGAACCAGAGAGCCATGACAATGGACGGAGTCATGCTCTCCGGCGTGACTCCCTCATCTGCCGCCGCCAATGATGCAAGCTACACCAGTTCCGGCGGCAACAGTGCCCCTTCCTCCCCCCGCCTCTTGGCTCGGATGCGCGGGCCGAGTCGAAGGGACACGCTCGACTTGGAGAGCATTGCTCCTCTTGGTCCATCTGCTACCAGCGTATCGCCGAGTGGCTCTGCGTCTCCAACGAAAACTGGTAGTGCCGTTGCAGGGAACATCTCGCCTGCTCTGCAGACCAGACTGATCAAGGCGAAAGCCATGATTCCTCCGGGATGCGAGTTGAAGCTCTTTCGCTCGGGCGACGATGTGAGGGTGGAGAGTGGGAGGTTGATTAGGAGGTTGAGGGCAGAGGCGACTGCAAAGGCGACGTGATGATGTAGATGTGTCAGCGAGGTAGTGAGGATGCTAGTCACGATACGACGAGGAAGTTTTTGTAGCATAGCTATCAAGCAAAATCGAACGAAAAGGACATGGTGATTAGAGAGACGAGTGAAAGTGGATGATACGAGATTTGCTCGCTGCCTTACTGATGGTTGATATGTACGGAGCAATGCCGAAAGAGGATCAAATGTGGGTGGCGGTCTAACGAGCGGCGGCCATGTGAGAGAAGTAGAGGCTCGAGTGATCTACTTCGCACCTCCATCTCAGTCCATGCCAACCAAGCTGGCAATGCTGACCCTGCGACTAGAGTCGGGCCTTTTTCTCTCCTCCTCCTCCTCCTCCTCCTCCTCCTCCTCCTCCTCCTCGTCCCTTGCTCCCTGCCCGGATTTTCTCTCCTCAACGGCGGGCGACTCGTCGACCTCACTTTCTCCCTCCGCATCGCGACTACTACTCGTTCCATTCCCAGCGCTATCGCTGGCCCTACTGCTGCCTGTGGCCTGCTGAATGATCTGCCTGGCAATAGAGGCACCAAAGCGAGGCGGGGCGCCCAAAGCAGTCAAAGCGTCACCGCCACTCCCGCTGGTGAGAGGGCGCTTCTTGATCAGGGCGGCGACACCGCTTGAGGAGCTGCTTGACGCCATCGTCGTGGGGCGACGCTCCTCTGCCGCTTCCTTGTCCGCCTCACCTGAGCCCAAAGAGACGCGACGCTGTTGCAAATTGTGAGAGCGAGTTGCCGACTGCCTCTCCTCCTCATCACCTTCGGCGAATCTAGCAGTTCGACGAGGCGTACCACCCTCAGCGGAGGGGATGCGGCTAAGGTGGCTATTAAGGGGCCGCTCCCTGAAGAAAGTGGCTGCAGCAGTGTGACTGCTGCTGGCTCCATCACGGCTGAGAGGGGGAGGCTGGAACCGGAAAGGGCTTGACGATGAGTGGTGGCCAAGAGCGATGCTACTAGGAGGCGGGGAGCAGCCTGCAATGGGTGTGTGAGAGTACTCGATGGAGGCGCGCCTGCCAAAGGGATCGAAGCTCCCGTGAGCAGAACCGACATTGTGACCCAATCGCCCTGACGAGGAGAGGGGACGAAGACGGTCAGATGAGGGTGGGCGCTGTTGCTGCTGCAATGAGGACATCGACGAAGCCGCGAATGGCGCCAAGCTGAAGCTTCCGCGGCTGTTGATTAGCCCAGCTCGAGAAGGCGGTGCTCCCTCGGGAGGAGGCATCGCTGCACTACCGCTTGAGCCACCAGCGTCGTGACGCCCTTGGCTGCTGACGGGCCTGCTTCCGAGGTTCATTTCCGGCAAGTCGAGCATCGAAGAGCGACGCTGGAAGCGGAAGGCCTTGCCGAGGTCGCCGGAGCCCGTAGGCGGGCGTGAGGACCAGCCTGTCGCTCCGCCGCCCCCCGTTCCTGCACCTGCACTGCTACCAGGACGAAGAGGAGGGAGCTGCGTTGGCGACAGAGGAGGTAGAAGAGCGCCAAAGGAGCCTTGCGACGTTCCTGGTCGACTGCCAGACAAGGGTGGCAGAACGGGTCGGTCAGTAGCCGTGAGCGGCCTGCTCTGCGAACCGGTGGTAGTGAGGCCCGGACTCATGGGGTGAGCCTTGGCTAGCGTTGAGGTGCGGACTTGATTGGCAGAGAGGGTGCTCTGGAAGCCGGTATACGTCTCGTTGAAGAGACCAAAGGGGCCGGAAGGCGGAGCTGGCGGCGGGAGGGCAGATGCCGTCGTCGGGGATACCTCGGCCGCGTTGTGCCGTTGAGAGAGGGGCTGAGAGTCAGGCCTGACAGCTGCTGCGGAAGCCTCACCGCCGCCATGGTGTTGCATCTGTGCCCACCTTGCGTGAGCCTCTGCATCTGATTGGCCCGGTTGCTGCTGCTGCACTTGCCCTTCTTCGCCGCCGTGAGAGCTGGCGAAGCGGGAGTATGGATGGTAGTGCTGAGCGGCTGCGTCCGTCTGAGGGTCAAAGGGATATGAGGCGCGCTGCATTGGCCCGACACCGTAGCCGTGCAAGCTGGCTTGCGGCTGGTCTGAAGCAGCCCCATAGTGATGCGGAGGCAAGGAGCCGTCGGCATTGCGATACGGCATGGCCTGCTGAGGTTGTTGCATCTGACCGTGGTTGTAGGCAGGAAAGGCAGACGGATCGTAGCTTGTGGTCGAGTCGGCCAACTGTGCGGAAGGCAAGGCACGGTGCGTCGAAGCCATGCGCTGCTCGTCAGGAACATCGCCTGAAGAGGCGCCATTGACACCCTCGCCGCCCGCGCCAGAACCCGGCGTAGAGTTGCTAGCGCCATTAGCGATCGCCGCTTCTCCATTCAGCCTGTATGGCGCGCTTGCCGTGCTAAAGCTTCCCGGCTTGCCGACCTTCGAAGTTCTTTTGGCGGCTGGAGGCATGGTAGAAGTCGAAGGCGAGCCGGATGACCCTGCTGCTGCTGCCGCCGCCGCTGCGGCGTGACCTTGTTGATTGGCAACAACGAGTGCCTGTGCGTGCTGAGCTTGAGCAGCCGATGCGGCCAGATGGGCGTGCAGATTGGTCAACTCCTGCATCATGGCCTCGTTGCGGTCGGCCTCCTCAGAGTGGACGGTCTGGGCATGTTGTCGCAAGTTGTCAAGACGAGAGAAGGCCTTGCCGCAGTGGCATTGAAAAGGCCTCTCGCCAGTGTGTTTGCGGATGTGCCTAGCCAAGTGTTCGCTACGTGTGAATGTCATGTTGCAGTCACCGAAGCCGCGGCATTGAAAGATGGTCGTTGTCTGGCCATCCTTCTCAACGACTTTGGCCGTGCCTGCTGAGCTGCTATTGCGCTTCTCTGGCCCTGAGGGGCGCTTCGCTGACGAGGTCTTGTCGGACTGTGAGGGGGATCGCGATCGCTTCTTGCTCGCCTTTGCCAGTACTGTAGGCTCTTGCTGAGTTGGCGATGACTGTCTGACAGAAGCGTGAGGGTGATGTGGGAGCGCAGTGTGGTGTGCATGCGGCTGGTGGTGCTGGTGATCGTGCGAGTAGGCGGATGCGCCTGCAGGGTAGCTCCATGACTCGGTGGGGACCGAATGCCTTGGTCCGCTGTGGACATGGTAAGCCGATGGTATGTAGTGCATAGAGTGACCAACCATGGGATGCATGGGTGGGCGAGCAAAGGGAGAGATTGCATAGCCGTGACCAGATAGAGCAGCAGGCTGTTGATGATGATGAGCAGCACCAGGAGGGGGGCCTTGAGGGCCATAAGCCCATGGCTGCTGAGCAGAAGCAGCGTGGTGTGGATTGGCAAGCATCGTGTGCTGCTCAAACTGGACAGCTGTCGGATGTTGAGGATAGGCGACGTGAGTATAGCTGGCAGGATAGATGAAATGATGTGCAGGTTGAGGAGCAGAGGGGAAAGCAGGGGGAATCGGTGCGCTAGATGTTGGGAAGAGTGATGAAGCTGATGGAGATGAAGAGGATACGTCTGGCTCGCTCTTTGGCTGATCGACCATCGACTTCCACGACACGTTTGACCTCGTGGTGCCAAGCAGTGGGATTTGCAGCCTACCAGAGCAGAGCGGGGAGAGCTAGCGGGATGGTCAATGAGAGGATTGGAAGTGGTGCGGCCCGCGAGCTTCACCAACGGAGACTGCGAGACAAGCCGGGTTGGCAGTGGTTGGTTGCGACGAAGAAGGACGAAGGGTCGAGCGCTAGCAGAGTCAGAGCCTGCGATTGCTGAGCTCGTGATCCGCTGCCCTGACGAGATCGAGGTCGAGGTCCAGGCGGCAATCGATTGAGCGGCGGAAGAAATAAAGTGCCTCCAGGGCTGCGCCGTCCGAGAGGGAGATGATTAAGGGCGGGGCTGTGTTCGAGGGTTAGCGGACGCGAGTGGTGGTGGCGGTGATCGTGATAGTAGTGAAGAAGGAAGAGGAAATCATGCGCGGGTCGATGATGCTGATGACGAGACTGGGTATGGTGGTAGTGTGGTGAGGTGGACAGCAGGGCAGAGGCGGCACCATTGACCGGATGGCAATCACGGAGTAGGTGAGCGAGCTGCGACTCAATGCTTCGGAAGGGGAGCGAGGCCAAAGATGAGCTCCGCCTGTTTCAGCCCCGCCCGCCTTTTGCCGTCTGTGCCGTCAGACCTGCAGCGCCCTGGCTCACACCTGCGAGGGCTCCCCTCACACCACTCCGCTGCGATGCTGTGTCGCCATACCACACCACTTTCATGCGGCAAAGCAGCTCGAGACTCGCCTCACTTCACCTCACCTCGCCTCCGGCATCGCGTTACTAGACGGGGAACGTAGCGGAGCATCATTGCAGCAAGACAGCACCCAGCCCCGACTTCCTCCTCGCATCTTCGCCCTGGCGCCCTGGTACCTACCTGCGCTCACCGGTCGAACCTTACTGAGCTGCCACGAGCGAATTTTGGAAACAAGGAGCCCAGCTCAGCCGGCGACTTCGAAGGATTCCATCCCCCTTGACAACCGAGGAACGACGGGAATCGAGCAAGCATGTGAGGGGGTGACGATCCGATCACTATTCGAGACGGGCGCGATGGTCATTGACCACGATGAAAGCCAGCGCTCAGACGTATTGCCTGTTCATGACTTCTCGCTGCAACGTGGAAACCTTCCCAAAGGGACGAACGAAGCTACAGAGCTTGGGTAGAGCTTCTGGTGATACTACCCAATTTACGCAAAGTGTACAGCTATCAACATAATCAATCGATGCTCAGGCAGATAGGCAGCGATCTTGTGTAGGTCCTGGAGCTGTTTTCGCGCTTGGGTGATCTCCATGCCCCGCCCCCGGCTGGCTGTCTGTCCTTCCTGGGTCCTCATTGCCCTGAGACCCAATCTCTCCTCTCTCGCCCTCTTCTTCCAGGCGACCCTGCACTTCGGTACAGGCACAGCAGCGCCCTTGTCTACCTCGGTGACCTTGATGACGAGGTCGAAACGTGAGCTCGTGCTTGCCGCACCCATGTTTCACTACGGCAACTCCAGTGGTGATGTTCCCCTCTCCCTCTTCCCTTTCTATCCGAGGGGCAGTCAGGATGAGACCGGCACACTTCGGTCGTCGATCGATGCGATGCGATAAGAGAGGGCGCCGCAAGATGGGCAAGGGCTTGTTATGCATTTGCGAAGGCGAACAGCCAGGGGAACGAGGGGAACAGGCGCGTGGGTGGTTGGCCGGCAGGATGCTGCTTCGCGACTTGCATTGCTGACTGCAGGAAGAGGCGCAGAGGTGGGGCTTGGCAGCAAAGCTGGCCATCGTCTTGTTCGTCTTTGTTCGGTGACTTTGGCAGGGATCGGCCTGCTTGGACCCAGATGCTTGATGATCGTCCCGGGAACCTTGACGATGCAGGAGCAGGCGTCGGCACCCTGCTGGCGTGAAGCTCTCAACCTTTTCGCTCTTGTTCATCCGCGCGGCCAAGCAAAGCAATCTACGGCGCCCGACACACCTACTTGTCTCCCCTAAGGGAGCGCCATGCTCTCTCTGTCGTAGCCCGATCGCGCCAGGCTGGATGGTGCATTGTCTCGGTGGAGAGACATCGTTAGGCAGCAGTCGGCGCCACTCATCTCGACCAAACGCGCACGCACGCTGATCATCGTAATGTGGCAATGAAGATTGCTGCAGATGAGAAAGTGAAATGAAAGAGGCGCAGCAGCATGATGAGTAGCTATGAGACAATGATAAAACAAGGCGAGGGCATCGTGCATATATCGTATTTGGTGAGGCGCGGCAATGAGAAGGGGTGAAGTGGGGGAAAGGTGAACACTAGGCTGGATGATGCATGCTGGAGTAGAGTTGTCGCCTCAGCGCTCCATAGTCGGCGTCGCGGTGCCCGACAGTGGCGTCGTTCGGCCATCGAGTGCGTAAAGACCTCCAGTCCCAGCAGCTGCAGCCGCAGTGGAGCCAATGAGGTCGCTTCCCCCTCCAATGGCCAGGCCTTCTGGAATCGGCGCTGTGCCAGGCGTGATGTCTGAGGACCAGCAGTACTTTTGGATCAACTCTGACAGATCGGCCGCAGAGCGAGGTCGGTCCGTGGAAGAACGATTGCTGTTCGACGGCGACCAGTGCCTCCTTGGTGTCAAGCGCGGCGTCAAAGACGGGTCAAGCTGCTCCATTGCAGCAGCCAAGTTCGATTCCTCGGGCGTCACGAGGCCGGGCGTGCTGACCCCTGTAGCATCGCTGTCTGCCGAAGAGATGGACATGGAAGGCGACAACGTCGAGGATGGCGGCGACGAGGGCTCATTGTCGTAGTTGGCCAAAATGAGGCCATCTTGCTTGTCAATCGATCCCTTGCGGACCGATGAGCGGGGTACGGTGATAATCTTGGGCGGCGCAGGCGAGCGAGTCACTGGGCTGCCATTGTTCTCTGCGCCGTTCGAATTGTCGTCGTCTTCGTCGGAGTCCATGGGCGAGGCGAGTTGCGAAGAGATGGGCGAGTTACCGCCTCGACGCTGCGGAGGGTACGAAAAGAATTTGCTGCTGCCAGGGCGGCGCGTCGGTGATGCACCAGGCGAAGGGGTGCCTGGCACGAGCGGGCTCATCCGACCATCGTGGCCGAGTAGGGGGACGTTGAGCTTGTCTGGCGAGGACGTCGCTGAAGTCTGTCTCGAGGTGATCGGCTGGTGATGCGCCATGACATCGCCCACGGCGGGACTAAACATCCCTGATCGCACGGGACCAAAGCTGTTGAGCGTGGGGGTGGGCAAAGCGCTGGACTCGCCAGAGGCCGGTGAGCTTCCAGAGACTTTGACATTTGGTTGCGCAGAGGAGCCCGACAGTGAATGCGGCGTGCCTGATGGAGGCTTGGCGGTGAAGTAGTCGAGGACGGCGTTGCGAGATCGTGCCTGTGCAGTGCTCGAGTTGCGCAAGCTCTCACCCCAGTCATACCGGGCGCTCCAAAGGGGAGACCCTGAGCGCTGGCCAGGAGAGACTGGGGGTGACGAGCGGCGAGCGACGTCCGCGACGGCCGCTGATGGCCTCTTGGTGAGCACAGGCGCCGTCTCGACTTCTTCGTCCGACTTGAGGCGGTCAAGCTCCCTTCGCAGGTCCTCGACAAAGCCTGCGCCGCTTTTGTTGTTGTGCACCCCACTTCGGCGAGCGAGGGCAATGGCTCTGGCTTGCGGCGAGGTCTGTAGAGTGTGACTGTTGACGCTTGACGAGCGAGTCGCGCGAGCGCCACCGACATTTGGGGTAGGAAGTGGTGTGGGAGGCAGCTGTCGCTTGCGGAAGTCGAGTTGATAATTCAGACCGTCATTGTTGTCCCAGAACTCCGCATTACCACCCGTTCGGTAGCGCAGACACAAGAACATCGTCTTGGTCTCATGGCCTCCAGCACCACGAGGCCAGTTGAGGAGCTCGTTGAGTTTGATTGAAAAAGTGAAGCGGTCCGACTCGCCGTCTTTGACTGATTCAGCGTAGTCTGCAGATACTTCGTTGACAGTGACCCAGTCGTCGAGGGTGAAACGAACGGCGACCCACTTCTCGAAGGCGATGTTCCGAACGCGGACAGTACCCTTGACGGAGCGAAGGTCATCGGCGAGGTAGATGCGCTCCAGGAAAATCTCCTTGTCGACGGAGAGGCGCGCAGAGGAGGGGAAGTTGGGCAAGCGCAATATGAGCTGCTCGTCCGTTTCTGCAACGCCTGCTACTGCAGACGACGCCGCAGGTGACGACGTAGTCGAGTTGCCAGACGTCGGTGATCGTCGCGCATAGTTGACAAAGGGAAATACCTCGCGTTCTTCCTCGGTCTCGGTCTCGGTCTGCTCTGGCGAACCCTGTCGCGATATGGCTGTAGGACGTTGCTTGAATTTGAAGACCTTAATGTGCTCGAGCTTGGTATCAAATTGGACAGCCTTGGGGACAGAAGGGGTGTTGGGCGTACTCTTTGCCCGAGCCGGTCTAGCCGTGGCGGGCTCCTGGTCTGATCTGCCCCCTACGACAAAGTGTGAGGAGCTCTTGAGCGAAGGCTTAATAAGCCGGCCGCTCTTCGTGCGAATCTCATTGAGCTCGGAGGTGGACTGGGGAGCAGTGGAGTCGCCGGCCGAAGGCGACGGAAGATTGGACATGTCTAATTGAAGGGCGCGTGGTGGTTCCAAAGCGGCGGTCATATTGCGTCGAGGGTCCTGAGATGGGGGCGAGCGACTGCCACTATTCTGTGCGGATTCCTCCATACGCTGCATGCTGCCGTCGAGGGGAGCCGTCTGCGGTTCGGAGGATAGGCGGCCTGGCAAGCTCGCGTATGCTGGCGTCAATCGCATCAGGCGCGGTCGACGCTTCGACTGGGCGTCCATGAGGCGACGTAGTCGTGCCGCGTCGTCGCCGTCCAGAAGCGCCGAAGTAGACTCTTCTACTGACTTGCTCGGTGAGACGTCGACGGATGATGGCGGCGGGGTCGGGAGATTGGCTGCGGCTATCTCTGCGGCTGAGGCTGCGGTACTCTTGGCTTTTGATGGCGCAGGCGGAGTGCCCGCTGGCGAAGAGGCCACAGGGAAAGGATGGAAATTCATTTTGCTGGCGCTGTGTCGGCGTGGTGGCGTCAATGTGAAGCTGGCCGTACTCGCCGTCGATGACGGCGACGACGACGCAAAAGCCATTGACTGCTGGGTGACGCTTCTGACGTGATGTCGAGGGCGCTGAGGCATGGTCGTCGTCGTGAACGAGGACGACGAGCTCGGAGCTGATGAGGACATTGCTGCAGATGCGGTCTGAGGAGACGGCGGCGCGACCGCTGATGCTGGGGGTGACTTGGCCAACACGCCCGTCATCGTCGCGCAGGCAGGCAACAGGACGACTGTGTGCTGCTTGCGGATGCTTGCCTTTGGATGAAAGCTGTGATAGGCCTTGCGTGCTGAGGCTCGGTGGATAGTGTATCGATCGTCTAGCTGAGCGAGAGGTGGTAAAGAAGGAAACTGGACTTGGAGCATTCGATGCGCGCGGGGGAGGAGGATCCTGTGGGTGCGGATGGGTTGTGGAGAGGTCAGGCGGGGCTGCGGTGATGCGACGATGCGGCGATGTCGCGATGTCGAGGCGTCGAAGCAAAGGAGCAAATGGAGCGACGAGTCCGATGACATGACAATGAGGCGCGATGGCCCCATGACCGCGGGCCAGGGTTTGGAATGGCCCGATATTGAGGCACAATGGTGCGAGATCATGCCGAAGAGGCCCTTTACTCGCTCGCTCACGCACTCTTGGCCGCAGGTTTTGCAATGTACTCACCGATGAAGTGCGGTTTGGCCGATGTGCGACCTCCACTGGTACTGACACGCTCGTTCGGGACGTTGATGCTGCTGATGCTGCGTCGCGCTAGGTGGTGCGCCAAACTATTCTACCCTGCTGACCCGCCGACAGCCAGGGAAGATGTGAGGATCCGTGATGATGAAGAGGAGAGGACGAAGGGAGAGAAGGTGTCGTCGAACGGCGACCCAGCGGACACAAGGGCCAAGACGCGGGCAACGCAGGCCAACGATGGTTGGGTTGGCGCAAGTTTCAGGTCCAAATGAGCCAGCCCAGCCAGATGGGGGGGAGGAGATCGTCGAAGTTTGGCATTGAGTCGCAGGGCGGGGCGGGGCGGGGCGAGAGAGTGCCGCGAAGTGAGGGGGCCCGGCAGATTGCAGCCGCGCAGGACCAGCAGCAGCCAGCAGGCAGCAGCGGCCAATCGTTGCAAGGGGCGGCGAGGCAGCGCCGGCGAGCGAACGACAAGCATTGCATCCATGGCGGCGGCCATCAATCGACGATGCAAGGCGGGAGGTTTGGCAGTGTGGCGGGGCCCACACGAGCGGTGAGCAGCGTCGAGGCGGTCGAAGTTTCGTATCGATGCAGGCAAGTAGGAGCAGTCGGCCGACATCGATGCGCGATGGCAGCGAGATGAGGTCGAGGTGTTGTAGGAGCAGGTGGATAAAATAAAATAGCAAAGCATAGTCAGCATCGAAACGCCGTCGCGGTGCGCTGAAAGGGGAATTGCTCACGGTGTACGGCGTATTTCGAGGGGGCGCCTGGCGTAGTTGAGGAGGATGAGGGCTTTTTGTCTTCGTCGATGAGGAAGACGCTAGACGTTGCCGTTGGGTATGCGTGGTCCTTGGCGGGGCTGCAAGAAGGTGGGGCGAAAAAAGGTCGAGGTGATGAAGTTGAATGGCGAAGAGAAGACAAGGTGGTTGGGAGGGAAGGTAGATGTGGTAGCAGCGACGGCTCTGCTCCTCCTTCAGGATCGGTGACGGTACGGAGGAGCGGATCAAACGGCACGGCTTGGGTCTCTGTCGCGAGGAGACTTTCGTCTTTCGTTGGGGAGGAATGGCAGGACGTGGCAGAGATGACACACAGACGGACAGGCGAGGCAGACGACAAGCTTCCCCAGATTCAATGGATGACACCAGACGAGATCCTGTCAAGCACTCTGGAGAGGCGTGAGCCGAGGACTCCGCAGACCCAATTCCTCGATCTCGAGGCGATGGACTGGCAGCGGCGGCAACGAGGCACTTGACGATCTCCCGCCTCAGGGTTCGTGGGAGCAGGCACCGTGCCCCTTTTCCTGCGGGACCACGAGCGGGACGAGCAAATGGGAGTGTGTCGCAAGCCTTCGAGTGCGTAGACAGGGGCTCAACAAGGCGGGAGTTGAATACCTTCCCAAGGCTCTTCGTTCTCTCCGTCGCCGCGTGAGCGTCCGTCGCTGGACCCTTGTCGCTCTCATGCAGGTCAGCTCATCGAGCTCGCAGCGCAGTGCCTCGATATCTGCGCATTGAAGGCGGCATGCAAGCAGCGAGCATGCGAGCATAACGAAGCGACTCACTGCGTGCTGCAGACGTGCTGAGCACCATCACACCACCTCGTCAGGAATCAAAGGAATGGGCAGCGACTCATTGGCAATGGTCTCGAGAGCCAGCTGAGCTCAGCGGCGACATTTCCTGACATGGTCATGGGACCATTGGAGTGCGTGGACCCGCAACAAGAGTGCTCATAGACAGAGCCTGTCGGATCGCAACGCTATCACAGACAGCGATGCGATCACGTTTCAGCGGGCCCTTGCCATCGTCTTGGCAGTTGCGCAATCGCGATACAGGACGACGGCAGCTTGATTTCGGTGGCTTGAGACGACTCTCGACCCCGACAAGACGACGCCACGCTTCGACGCCGCGATTCAGGGAGGGCCGCCGGCGGCCGCACAAGTCAGCTGCAGCTCCGTAGTTGCCTTTGACCAGCAACGGCTCCACTTAGGTGGTATCATGGCTGAACCTGGTAAGCCTGGATGGAGGAGGGCAATAAAGCTACTCGCACTATCCCGCTAGGGTCTCCGCCGAGGCAGCGAGCCCGGCGCAATGTAGAGTAGAGACGGTCACAGATGATGAGAAGGTGTGATGCATCGGTGCGGAGGCATCGGCGATGAGAATCGAGCATTGGGTATTATGGCAAGGGGCAAGACTGAATGAGAGAGGGTGACGCGAGGCTATTTTACAGAAGAGGGCGACAAAACATTAAGGGTCTATCGAGAGACATCTGGCATCTTAAAAGGGCAGGCCATCCCTCCGAGTCCGCTCCCACGAGCGGACGATGTCATTGCTACCCAGCGCTGCAGAATAGGCGCTTGACTCATCTGCGCATGGCGCCAAGGGTTGCCAGAGGTGTTGCGGAAGGTGGTGCCAGAGAATGCGGCGCCGGCTCGACCCGTCCAAAATGCAGTGCTCGACGCGATCATGGTGAAAGCTCGGCTTGTCGCTTTCGTTACTTGACGACCATGGGCGGGTCGAGATGCAAGCATCGTAGCCATGCCCTTTCTTGTCATCATCAAGCGCAAGCCTCGCCCTCTCGGCCGCTGCGAGGTTCTCCATGGTATTACGATTGCCGTCAAGAAATTGCTGATAGACTTCGCCGTCGTCCTCGCAGTCGGTCTCCTCATCTTCGTCGTTGTCAAGGACAAGCGCCGGTAGCTCTTCGCTGCTGGAAAGGGAGTTGTCGCTGTGGCAGTGATCGTGTGAGTACGGATCAGCATAGACTTCATGCTCCGGCACGTCGAGCTCGACGCAGGGATCTTGGTCTGGTAGCACATCTGAAGTCTGCGATTGCACGCCGGCGTCTGCCGAGCCGCCACCTTCAAGCTCCTCCAGCAGATCGTCGAACCACTCTGACTCGGTACATGGCCCTGACGAGCAGACTTGCTCCTCCTCAAATTGATAATCGTCGCACGTAATAGTTGTAGGCGGCTGCGCTTCTTGCGGCTGCTCCGTGATGAGCATGGCGTTGCGTATCAACACTGACCGTCTCAGCCCATCACTTGCATGGACGTCAAAACTGCGCGACATGGTGTGAGTGTTGAGAGTGAAAGATGCTGAGCCTGCGCTGACGGTATCTTGATCCCGGAGATCTAAGACGCCTCGTGCGAAATGAGGCGCGGCGGTCATCTTGTAGCGGCGCCGACGCCGGCAGGTGCGGCTGGAGATGAGAGGTGGGGAAGATTGAGGCGGGAGATTATGAGAGGTAGCAGCTCGTCTTTTGATAGCGATGGTCAGGGTAAGAGGGTGCGAATGGAGGGTCGAGCGCGCTTTGACCCGCTCATCATGACCCTCGAGGATGTGTCGTTGACTCGGACTCGACTCGCGCCATTTTTGAGAGCAGCTCGCGTCAGCTCGCGCCTCACCCAGATGCAGCCGTGCAGGCAGATGGAGGGCGGACAGGACCACGCGATCGGACGCGTGCCTGAGCTCTTCACACCTGAATGTAACGAGTCTTCGAGCTGGTCATGATTGTCAATGAATACGATTCCGATGTACGAGGGGGCACGGACAGCACAGAAGACAGACTCGATACACTGATCCGATAGAACAGGAGAATCTGCGCATCCTTGAACCTCGATACGAGAGAAGAACGTCTGGCAATCCAGTCGCCGTGAAACCGAGAGCGAGGAGCAGCAGCCAGGTCTGATGCGCTCGATCAAAGCGACGCCACCTCTGGAGGCAAGTCTCTACGCGCTACTGCCCGAAGCAGACTCCGTCGTGGTCGCAACAGTCTTGGGGACCTTCCTCTTGCCATCCTCTGCCTCGTCGCCAGGCTTGGTGCGCCATTCAGGCTTGGGGTCTTCCACTCCAGTAGCGGTGGTGTCCTCGGCCTTCTCTGCATCCTTGACTTGCTCGCGACTCTCGTAGCCCGCAGGCACCCAGCTCGTGGACTTCCAGGCTGGTACACCCGAGTTGTACATCTCGTCGATCTGCTCAAGGGTGAGGTTCTGCGTCTCGTAGACAAAGAAGAGGGCCACGAGGAAATTGAGCGCGTTAGCCCCGGCGAAGACGAAACCGTAACGGAATTGAATGGTGTTGCTGATAGGCGGGGAGAAGAAGCCAATAGCGAAGTTCCAAACCTGATCAAAAACGTCCTGTCAGCGATTTGCTCCTTCATCAATCTCGATCTCGAGCTACTCACCCAGTTGGACAATGTAGCAAGGGAAGCTTGCTTTGCCCTGGTGCGCATAGCGAATGACTCGCCGACGAAGAGCCAGATGCCAGGCGCCCACGTTGTCGCATAGCCCATGATGAAGAAGACCGCGGCGACGATTTGAGTGACCGCGATGCCGTACGTGTCTGGATCGCCTCCCGTGCCGACACCCGCGAAGACACAAAGCCAGACGACCATCCAGGCTGCGCCGTAGATGAGTGGTCGACGACGTCCGAAACGTTCCAGAATGTAGAGGCCGCCGAACGTGCAGATAAAGTTGACTGCGCCGAGAATCAGTTGACTGACGAAGGAGTCAGATATGCCCGCCCCGGTGAAGATTTGAGTACCTGGCGACAAGAAGCGTTGCCTGTTAGCACGACGTAAGAGCAGAGCGATGGCTGTTTCGTACACGCACCATAGTAGAAGAAGTAGTTCGCGCCTGTGAGCTGTTGTCCAGCTTGTAGCATGATGCCCAGGAGGGTGCGATACAGCGTGCGACGCTGCGGCTTGAAGCAGTCGAGCCACGTGGACTCCGGAAGGTGCTTTTCCGCTTCGATGCCGGCGAGAATGTCCGAGTACTCCTGTTCGACCCAAGCATTGCCGTCTCCAGGGTCTGCTCCTCGGACCTTCGCGAGAGAACGATAGGCCTCGTCGAAGCGTCCGCGCTTGGCGAGCCATCGAGGGCTCTCTGGGCAGAATTGGATGCCGATTCCGAGGATGAGCGAGAAGGGGATACCGAGCGCAATGAGGAGTCGCCACGTGGCAGAGCTAGGAGCCAGTGTGCGGGTCCCAATTCCGAAGCAGTAACTGATCAGAATACCAAACGTGATGCTGAAGAGACCAAGAGGGAGAGAGTGTGAGCTCTAAGGCTGACGTCCGAGAGGACACGAGACAACTCACAAGAGTTGATAGGTGGCGACGAGAGCACCACGGACCTGACGCGGTACCGTCTCACTTTGATAAAGCGGCACAGCGGCACTCAGAGCGCCGACACCCAGACCAGTGACGAGACGACCGATGGCGACCTGATACCACTCCGTGAAGCTGGTTACTTGGATCAAGACGCCGATAACGAAGATGCCGACTTCGACCGACATAGCCCATCTTCGACCCAGCCTGTCTGCCAGAGGTGCACCAAGGACTACTCCAATCGCCGTTCCAATGGAGAGAAAGCCAACCACCAATCCTTCCAGCCAAACATTCCACGTCTAAATTGCGCGCAAACGACAGCTTGGGTTAGCATGACACAATGGCACCTAATCTTTCGACTGAGTGGAACTCCACTAACCGGAATACCTGAGGCGTCAGGCGCACCTGTTGCGAAACGAATTTTGAAGTCGTCAAAGGCGACAACATTACTGATTTGTCCAGTGTCATAACCCTTTCGCCCGATGGTGAGGGGGTCTCACGATTCAGCGAGTGCTTCGGAGTCACAAAGAAGCTGCTCTACTCGACTCACGAAAAGGAAGCCACCCATTGACGCTAAAACCGCAATGAGAACGGAGGTGTAGCCGATTGGGCTACCTCGTACGTGGAACACCATGATGGCCAGGAGTTGGGGAGGACGAGATGATGTTTTCGAGTGGCGATCGGAACAATGATGAAGTCAAGTGGTCAACCACTTTTCGCGCCCCTTTTTGTATCGCAATGCAAATGCTCAAGACCGTCGCGCACTGGACCTCGGTGCCCCGCTACCCACAGTCACCGTCACTGGGCCCCCGTCCAAATCTCTTCCTCGTCTGCATTGGCATCCTTCTGCCGTGGGGTCGCCTGCCTTGAACCCACCGTTTCCAGGAACGCTCGGTGGTTCTCATCCGTCGTCGTTGTGCCCTTTCGCTGCACCATCTCGCTCTTCATCGCCCACGGGGTATTTTGTTCCGCAAGTAGAGCACATCAGAAAACAGAGACACGCACGCAGAGGCCGGGTGTGTGGATCGGCGCGCTGCTGGGCTCGCATTAGAAGGATGCCGGCCCAAGTCGCCGCTTCCGCTGCGCGTCGCTGCTCTCGTGCGTCATTGGCCCATCTGCCTGTTGCGCGCAAGCGGCTGGCCGTCGAGCGTCGTCATGGTAGCAAGGCGCGACCCTAAGACGCAGGCAGCACCTGGTCAGCAACGCCGTGCTCGTCGCTCGAGTGAGACAACCGCAACGAGTGCGGTGTCCAAGCCGGCAACTGGACGAAAGCAGAGCTCAGCGCCGTCGTCATCGTCGCCGCCGTCATCGTCGTGTGACGCCAAGACCAGATCCTTGGAGCCGTTTCATCACCCGCCGGCAAGCAGCTTCGTCATGAGACGGCAAAGCAGCCACTAGAGAGACGCGTACATACCCCCACCAACGTCCGTCGGCGTCCTCCTCTGGTTCATCATCTTAGCCTGGCGGTGTGAGGGTAAGCCGGCGGGGCAAACAAGCAGCAGCGGAGAGATTGAGCATCTGAGCTTATTGCTCTCGGCATGCCCGTGCCGGTACCTCGCATCATCGAAGCAGGAGATCTTCTACCAGTGCGCACGATGTCCTCAGTCCTCAGTCGTCACGGCTGATATCGAAAAGTGCGGCCCCGTGGGGTGCGGGGCTAAGCGTCGACGATTGCACAGCCAGCCCGTAGAGGACGATGAAGAGTTGCGGCTGCCTTTTCATTCGCCAGACTCCAGGTTGAGCCTGTATGGTCGTCGGCGCCGTCCACTTTCGAGATGAGATGGCTGCCGTCGAGAAGGTGGCAAGTGTTAATGATTGTCCAGTGCTTGCGCATGCGCAGGTGGTATCAGTTTGTCAGCAAGCCTGTCGCGCTGGCACTTCGCTGACATTTCCACCTCAACGGCGAGTCTCCGTGGGTGCAAGGATGCATGAATTGAACACAAGCCTCTGGCCGGCTGCTGATGCGAGTAAGAAAAACAGAGTACGAGGACGAACGACGGCGGCGACTGAGAGCGCGTGAGCGAGGAGCGGGAGAGGGGAAAGATACAGAAAGACGAGAGTGGAACGGGAGGGAGTGGGTAGATGAGAGGGATTCGGAAATAAGTCCATGTTCGGGGCTTTGAGTCGTCAACGCGCTGCCCTACCAGGGGAAACGCGCTGCTGTTGCTGATCTTGAGGCTGCATCTGCATCTGCATCTGCTGGTGCGGTGGGGTCATGAGGCGTTGCTGAGACTGGCGCGCTGCGGCTTGTCCTTGTTGCGAAGGAGAGGGGCGCGCTGCGAGAGGACCGTTGGCTGACGGTGGGCGTTGCATGGCGGCGTGTTGAGATGGACCTCGCTGCCACTGCTGAGGTGGGCTCATTTGCTGGTGCTGGTGTTGCTGCTGCTGGGGCTCGGGTCGAACACTCTCTCGTGGCATGACGGGCCTCAACCAGATCAAGCCAGGGCGCGACCTGTCCCTGAGCACAGCGAAGGGCGTCTGTGCCTCGACGCGCTTGCCCGTGCGCGAGTCGCGTACCGCAGGATTCTTGAGCACGGCGCCGGCGGCAGCGCCCGCTCCATTCGCCGCTGCTGCGCCACCGAGCACAGTTGCGAGCAGTTGAGCTCGGGCTTGCGGGGTGGCCAAAGGGCCTGCACATCTAGCTACGAGGTCCTTGGCATGCTCCGACGTACCTTCCGTCTCAAAGACGATGCGTCCCTCCCATCCCTCGTCGGCGCAAACGACTCCTTCGTCGCTGATGATCTGGCCGGCCTTGACGTGCGCCACAGAACGATACAGCCACTTGGCGATACGGTATCGTGCACCCGCAGCGGACGTGGTCTCGACCTGGTCTTGCACGAGTCGGAGCGAAGACATGATCTGCTCTCTCCAGGGCAGAATATCCAGGTAAACCACAGGATTAGAGTTCGACGCTCGCACCACATTATGGTAGTAGCCCGGCGAGTAGAGGAACATGTTCAACCAGCTAGGCAGATGCCCAGCCCGATCGAAGTTGTAGGACAAGTCGCGCAGATACTGCCCGTCGAAGATCATGCGCCCGACGTTGCTGCCGTCATCACCCATGGCGACGTTGTGCACGATGTCTCCCCGCTTAAGAAAAGACCAGCAGCCTGCGAGGAAGAGCTCGCGCTCGCAGCGGGCCACTTCGGCGTCAGTCTGCCAAATGGAGTTGCTGGTGGGCACCCAGACCCGGTGCAGAGCTGCACGGCCTGGCTTCCAAGGTGAGGCCAGCTGGGACTGAGGCGCATTTGGTGCAGAGAGATTCGGCGAGAGGTGAGGGGAGAAAGGGAGGCGAGAGTTGTGGCGTGGCGAAGAGGTGGTGCTGGGACTGGCAGGGCTGGAGCTGCGTGGGCTGAGAGCGGCTGCGACTGCTGCGGCGGGCACGCGGTAGCCCGGTTGGTTGCGCAGGCGGCTGAGCACACGGGAGTAAGAGCGAGTGGAAGCGCGAGCTAGCCGTGGCATCCGCGCATCCATCTCGTGGGGGTGGCGAAGCCAATCGACGCTCACTTGCGCGTACTCCGGGCTGATCTCGGCGGCCAGTACGAAAGCCTCGACGTCGGCGAAAGAGAGCGGCAGGGGATCCTTCTCTTGCGCAGCCGACTTCCACGACTTGTATCCAATCGGCGAGAGGAAGCGGCGCAGAACGATCTCGCGTCCCTCCAAGTGGTCGAGGGCAAAGCGAACCTCCTTGTTCGTCTGGCGCAGCGCTTTCACATCTGCGCAATCGAGGTGTGCAACGATGCGGTCGAGCACATCAGGCGTGGTACGTGTGAAGACTTGCTCGAAGAGGTCGAACTGCAAGACCTCGTGCGTATACTCCTCCCACACTTCCTCGTACTCGGAGTGGGCCTCGCTCTCGTTGTCAGCGTCGTCGCCTGTGTCGTCGCCGCCGAATGCTGCATCAATCTCGTCGGCGATGCTCTTTGAATCGCGGGAGGTCGAACTGGCCATCTGGCTTTCGCAGACACTTTCGCGCTTAGTGGGCTGAATCTTGCGCTTCGTGAGGCGCACATCGTCGACGTGGATAACGCGATAGTGCGAGCTAATCTTGCGCGGATCTCCAAATCCGTGGCTCCTCCAGCCCTGTCCTGCAACGGGCCGTGTCGGGTCGCTCGTATCGGCCACCGCAGCTTGATGAGCAATCTCAGCCAATTGCGCAGGAGTTGACTCAAAAGAGGGTAGACCAGTACCCCAAGGAGTCCTGATTGCCGGTGCGAGGCTGAGTGTGTGGCGAGGAGTAGCCGAGGTGGTATTGCGCGCGCCCACTGTCAAGGCGGAGGTGAAGCGAAGAGCTGGCATGCGTTCGCGGGGCATCGGCGTGGAGATGTGCTCGGGCGAGTCTTCGAAACGGACGCCGTGCGACTGCGGAGGTGGACCGGCGTGGGAAGGAGGACCTTGCCCTTGACTGGCCGAGCGCTGAACGCCCATGTCGAAAGCGCCTTGCACTGTGGGACCCTCCGTCATCGCCCTCCTCGGCGGTCGCACAGGCGCGGGGCCAATGGCTTGGGTCTGGTCATCATTGGCGTCTCCGCTACTGGGTAGACTGACGCCAGAGTCGGAAGACGTCTGCTGCTGCTGCCCTTGCTGCTGCTGAGCTTTGATCCCAATCTGCTCGCGATACCATTCGGCGCGAGCGTCGGCAGCCTTTTGTGCCCGCTCAACGTGCGATCGGTCTTCTTCGGCAATGGCAGCATGTCCATCTGCGAACGCTTGCACGTACCGCTGCTTGGCCTCCTCCACAGCTCGCTTCTCATCCTCAATAGCCTGAAGACGAGCCTTCTCTGCGTCTTCGATTGCCTTCAAGCGCGCCTTCTCAGCATCCTCCTTGGCCTTCATACGGGCTCGCTCGGCTTGCTCCGCCTTGCGCTTGGCAGTGATCTCACGCTGGATACGAGCCTCCTCCTCTGCGATCTTGCGTCTCCTGTCCTCTTCATGCTTGCGCAGAATCTCGGCCTTACGCTTGCGCTCCTCCTCTCGCAACCTCTCCGCCTCTGCCTCTCGGGAGCGACGTTCACGCTCTGCCCGGGCAGCTGCGGCTTGCTTCCTCTTGACTTCATCCTCCGCCTCGCGCTTGCGCCTAGCCTCCTCCTGCGCTTGTAGAGCCTTGATAGCGTATCTCTCCTTGCGATCCGATTGGTTCTGCTGCTCGCGTGCCTCTTCCCACTCGCGAGCTCGGCGCTCTTCTTCACTCTCCATCTTGAGAGCGCGGCCGATTTTTCCCATCAGGCCAGCGCCTGGGGCGGGAGGGGAGCGCGGGCTGTGATGGGCCGGCTGTGGAGAGCGATGCGTAGTTTGAGGGGAGCGAGGCGTCTGTTGAGGAGAGCGTGGAGAGGTCGGGCGCTGTGATCGTGTCCGATTTTGGTCTCTGTCTGCGGTGAGGTAGCTCTCGGCGGACGAAGGAGGTCCGCGACGGTACGATTGGGCAGAAGAGCCTGGCAGGTCGTCTGAGCTGAGGGTGGCCGAGCGGCGAGCATTCAACGGTCCTGTCCTGCTGACGGGCATCGGTTCGGCGTTGCGAGGCGGTTGGAGTTGCGGAGTGGATGCCATGCGCGGCATCTGCTTTGACAGCGGTCGAGCGGAGGGAGGATGAGGCTGGCGAGTGGAAGACGACGAGGCGCCACTCGACGAGACCGATGAGGCGGGGCCCCTGTAGGCAGAGGGAGGGTTGGAAGGGCGCATTGACTGCGGGTCGAGGGCAAAGTCAGCACGCCCCTCTACTCAGCCAACGAATTCATCTTGCACGCGTACACTCACTGTATGTGCTGCTGATCTGCTTGCGCTGCTACCACCCTTCGTGGTGATGTAGTCTCTCTGCACTCCAGCAGGTAAGTCTTCATCATCAGTAGTAACCAATGGCGAGGGCGAAGACCGCCCATTCAGGCCCGCAGCCCCCATCATTTTGTCGATGTCGAAGCCGGAGAGGCGCAAATCGGGCAGCGGAGCTGGGTTGCGCTTGCGTTGTTGGAGGAGTTCATCGTTCGATGGCGGCGGTGACGATCCCTGGGCTTTGCCATTGAGGCCCTCGGCAGCCGATGGCTTGCGACGAAGCAGGCCCATCATAGCGTGGGCGGAATGTTAGGGGACCAGTCAACAGCCCTTTATTGATTGCGCTGGACCTGAGCGCGCGCGCGCGTATGGATGGGCGTTTGATGAGAGAATGGATGTGGTAGACGCGACCAGGTGGCTCTTATTTGGCGATCCCACAGCGACGACGAGGGCGAAGAGAAAGAGAGAGGAAGAGAGACAGTACAAAGGACCGTGGTGACCTGTGTAGGCGAATGGGCGAGGATATAGATGGGAGGGAAGGAAGCAAAGCCCCGCCTCATCGTCCTCTGGCCTTTGCCTCCGCCGACCTCGGATGCAATGTGTTTCCTCCCTCTCGCGCTCCCCTGCTCCGCGACCGAGACGAGGCGCAGGGCACAGACAGGGACTGACTCCAACTTGGGCGGCGGCGGCGGCACACGGCGGACTGGCGCCCACTCCTCGCCCGCTTGCCCGCCCGCCCGCACGCACACGCCGCTTTGATGCTCGTCAGGAATGCGCCCAGCTTTAGACTTGGCACAAGACACCGCGGCGACGTACAGGACCCTAGCTTCAAGACCATTCGATCCAAAGCCACATGTTGCTTGCGTGTGCACACTACCACGACTGTGGCCACTCGCGCTCGCCCAGACATGTGAGGTGCTGACGATTCCGAGTCGCACCCAAACGAGTACACAAGTACCGAAGGCTACTAGAGATCCAGTGCTATGATGCTGCGACGCTCCGACGACGACGGCGACGACGACTCTGGAGCCCTGCGTCGAAGCCCGCGTCTGCACCGGCTGCGCAACGAATCGAATTGAGCCGGGACATCCTTCATCTCTTGAGCCTGTGGACTTGGTACTGTGCCTGCTCGCGCTCCTTTGGGAAGACTAGGGTCCACTCACTCACATGCGTGCGGCCAGATTCAAGTGCATGGCAAGAGTAGACGCAGACAGTCGCTGATTCCATGTCAATCGGGCCAAGACGGCGGCTAGACGAAGACGAGGGCCAGACCAGCACTCCATCGGGTCCAGTCGCCGCGTCTCCGCTGTTTGTTTCTGCACAGAAGGATGGGCGCGTCGGCGGCCAGGGCAGGAAGACAGCGACTTCGTTGGTGCTTGCTGACCTTGATTCGATACGGCCACCAGCCGCCTCTTTGTAGGCGAACCAGTCAGAAGAGGCGCCCCAGCCTTCCAATCGAGACTGAGTGTGGACCATTAATGAGTAAGTCTGCTCTCCCTCGACGCCGCCTGTCCTCGAGAGTTGGACAGCGGGCGGGGCTGACTGCGAAGCTTGACTGGCGAGGCGGAGAAGGAACTCTTTTGGCCAGCTCGCCGAGGTTCACGCCTGCGACGACTTTCGTGAGAAGAGCGAGCGAGACGTCCGAGCGCGGCGTGACAGCATACTACCCTGGAACGGTACGACGATGAGGGTTCACTTGCGCGCGAATGAATAGGCTCGGATGAGCTGCCAGTGCGACTGCCGATTGTTGACTTGGCTTAGCGTTCGCGACGAAGGGACGGCTGACGTCTGTGAGAACGAAACGAGGTGAGAGCGCTGTGCTACGACTTGCGGGGTCGCGATCTCACTCTGCATCGTTGTTTCGATGGCTCAAGATGTGACATTGTGTGGAGCTGAGAGCGACGAGATGACAAAAAAGAGAAACCGGCGCGAGACAAGGGACGCGTCGTCGAGTTCGAGATCAAAAGGGAAGAGACAGGTTGCCGCCTGGCTGTAGGGGTGGTCGTAGATCGTGATTCGTGGCAGCAGTCGTCGCGCTCAACACGACGAGTGCGCGGCGCATGTGTGCGTATGTATGAACAGATGTTTGGGAAGATGGTCGGAAGCGAGTGTTGAGTCGTTGGTTCGTCTGCGCGTGCTTGCGTGTGTGCTGTCGCCAGGTTCGAGGAGAAGGTAGTCGGGACGCAATTTCGTCAGGTTCATTCGAGTGACTGAAGGGGTGGGGCCGAGCCGGTGAGAGATGGTCGAGAATAATGCTGGAGTGAAGCCGATCAGATGTTGAGGAGCCTATGAAACAGGATGGTGTTGAAAAGGAGTGAGACAGAGCGGTCGCTCATCTATATGAATGCTGAAGTAATTTTGGTCTGTTTGTTGTCGTAGGGTCCCAGAGTCGCGACTCGACACCGGCTCAGAAGTAGCGCTCGTTCAAAGCTGCAATCTCACGGCAGAGGAAACCCCATGTCAACCTGAGACTTTCAGCCGGGATGCCACTCGGTGAGCCGGAGCCAAATGGCCTCTTGTGGACGTCCGAGACCTGGAAACCGTACGGTGAACCGGCACCGAGGCCGATGTCCACGTCGAGATCGGAGCCTTGCTCGCCTTCGGCCTTGATGTTGCTAGCGGTGGAGGCGGTGCGCGCATGCTGAAAGCCACAAGAAGAGCCCACTTTGGCCGCTTGCGAGGCAATAGCGGCGGCATTGGTAGGGTTGACGACGTCGTCGAGGCGTGTTTCGAGGGAGAGAGCGGACAAGGCAGGCTTGCGTTTGAGGTCGGCCTCATCGAGTTGCACGCCAGCCTGACGCATGGCATCTTCTGCTGCCCTCTTGAGCTTTTGAGAGGCGACGTACGTCTCCCAGCCGCGAAGCTCCCAGAAAAAGAGGAGGTGCGGCTGGATCAGGATGGACAGGCGACGAGAGCGCACGAGTAGGTAGCTCTCCACCAGCGTCAGGTCGAGGTGCGCCATCACGTAAGCCAGGACGATGGTCGTGCTGCGGGAGACCCCTACGCGGCAGTGAACGAGCACTCGCTCACCCTTGCGTCGAGCAGCTTCAATGTACTCGACTGCTCGACGCATCGTGGATCGCAGAGGGTCAATGCCGTCGTCGCTTACGTTCTTGAGGTCAAGGACGGAAATGCGCCCGGCCTGCTCCTCGTTCCAGAGGGAGTTGCGGACTTCCGGCTCAGGCACGGCAGGCAACTTGGGAGCGGGTCCGCCACCCGTGGTGCTGGCTACGGTGGTGGACGAAGAGGTAGGTGGGTGCAAGGCTGACTCGCCTACGGAGACAACGTGCGAAATGCCCAGTGCGTGAAGCATGGCCGGGTTGAGGGCGTGATTGAGGTTTCCGAGGTAGAGGAAAGGCAGAATTCGTGAGGGGAAGGAACCTTCGAAGCGCGGGTCGTGGAACCAGGAGTGGTCGGTCTGCTTCTGGCGGACGCTTCGCGGTGTCGGTGTCAAGGCACGTGAGGGTGGCGCAATCTCGGAGCGAGGGCTTGTGGAGCCTCCAGTGTTGCTGGTGGTAGGCGAGAGGTTCGTGCCGAGAGCTGCGCTCGACGGCGTCTTCTTGAGGGTGGAAGATCCGCCAGAGGCTGCAGAGACGAGACCGTGCAGTCCTCGAGCCCACATGCTGCCTTGCTCGTGAGGTTGCTCAGACGAGGTCATCGAGCCACGTCGACCCGAAGGACTCGCTCCTGCCTTGCGCCTTGCCTCCTTCTCGTCCGAGTTGAGCCAAGGGAAGGAGTGCTTGGCCTTTGCAGTGCGACTCTGTGCCGCCTCCTGTGCCGCCTCGAACTGCTCGGCTTCACGACGTCGCATTGCCATGGCGTGGATCTCGAGCTTCTTGAGCAGCGGCACATCCTTGGCAAACACAAAGAAGGATCGCTTGGCCGTGTTCTGCAGATGAAGGTAGGCGTCGGGCAGCGACAGACCGCGAGCGTACATGAGGTATGTGAGCGCAAGGATCGACGTCTCAGTATAGCCGTCGCCGCAGTGAATGAGGACGCGACGAGGATGACGCTTAGCGGTCGGTGTCGAGGGCAGGACAGAGCGTGCTTGTTTGGGTGACGAGGGTGACTGAGATCCAGAGTGGCGGCCATGGTGGTTGCCGACACTGCGAAGTGCTCCCGCGAGTAAGCCACCACTGCTAGGCTGCGGTTGAGAGGCGGCTTGAGTCGCGGCCGGCACGCTCTGATTCTTTAGCCAGACGCACACATTGACGACGGCGTCTGCAACTCGGGAAAGCTGACGGTCGACCTCGGTACCGGGCAGGCGATCTTGCTCGCGGTCAGGCAGGAGGCCGCTGAGCGAAGAGCACTCAAGCTGAACGATGTTGTTGACAGCCGGCGTGGGAGCCTTCGCGACCCCTTCGCTTGGTCCTTCGCTCGTCTTGCGTCTAAGACCACCGCTCTGCAGACGACTGGGCAGAGCTGGCGTCCAGCCGTTTGGGCCAAGGGACAGAGACGATGCGCGAGAATCGTCGCTGCCGTCTACGACACGGCCCCTTGCTTCACTCCTTCCCCTGGAGCCATCTGTCCCTTCATCTTGCTCAAAGTCACGCAAGGCCTGCTTGCTGTTGAGCTCAAAGACAGCCGTCGCTTCTACTGCGTCGAGGAAGTGAGCAGCATGGCTCAGCCTGCGTGCATCAGGCACGTCTGCAGAGTCATGGCACTCAATGCAGATGCTGAAGCCATGAGGGTTTAGTTGACGATTCTCTGCATCGCTCAAGTCGTCGGCGTCTCCGTCTTCATCGTCGAATGCAGGCATGTCCCCCGTGCAGCCCAGCCAGACATTGTCATCGATGGGCGAGGCGGCCGTAAGGCGTTGCATCTCTTCGCGCTCTCGCTCCACAAAGTCGACACGATGCTGAGGTGTCCCATGGGCGTTGACTGCGACGAGGTGGGGTGCAATGCGCTGGAAGGCTGCAAAGGGCTCAGTGACGATGAAGACGTTGTAACGAAGTCCACCGAGCCCACGGTCCACCCTCTCCTGCCAGCTCGCCTCGTGAGCTTCCTGGAACCACTTGGCTAGGCAAAGAACACCCTCGTGGAAGCCGGCGGGGCAGTAGATGACAATGTCCGAGACGGTTGCGTACTTGGCGCTCTGAATCTTGAAGTTGCGCAAATTGACTCCGTCTGGCTGCTCGGGCCGGTAGAAGGAGGAAGTCTGCACCATTGTCTCGTCTTGCGTGGGTGAGGAGCAGGGCACTGCGTGGTACGACTTCTTCGAGCGGCGATTGACCATGACGGGTGGGCGAAGGAGCTCGGCCGGGTAGAAGGACGAGTTGAGAATCGAGTGCTCCGGCTGAGGATCCCAGCTCTCGGTAGGTGAGGCGGCTTGGTGAGGTTGCTTTTGTTGCGCTTCTTCTGCACCACAGCTCGTCGTGACCGACGTCTGCGATGTGTTGTATCCAGAATCGTTGGCAGCGGAGAAGAGAGATGCGCTCGAGCGGTCCGAGGATGCCACTGACGAGTTGATGGAGGTGACTGAGCTCGAAGGGGCCATCTCATGGCGTCCGCCCTCGCTCGAGGCCCTGCTAGCATCCTCGCTGCCTGCGGACGACGATGCGATGGAGTGTGCTCTCGATCTCGAGTGATTGCTGCTGGACGCGGCAAACGACGCCCGATGCTGACGTCTCTGCTGCGTTGGGGTGGGCATGTCTGCGCGGACGATGGCAAGACCGCGGTAGTTAGGTGCTGGCTGGCCGCTGATAGGCGCCTTGAAGAAGACGTTTTGAGCTAGGTTGGTACCATCGACACCATGGAGAAAGGGGAAGACGACGGATTGTGGGACATCGAGTGAGGCGTAGTGAGAATGCAGCTCGGCCTGAGGGGGTGAAACAGGGAGAAGACTTAGCTCACGCATACATCGACACCATCACTTAGCTCGTGCTCACCAACTGCTGGACCGTCATTGCTCTGATCGGCGGAGCATCATCGACGGGGAAGATGTGCGGGTAGCTGTCCTCGTCAAGAAAGGTGCATAAGACTGGCCTATCATCGACGACAGGATACTGCTCCAGATCTTCATGCGTTATTCCCCAAGGCTGCTCATTCTCACGCGCCGGCGCAGAGGGTCGAGGAGTGGAAGGATGGCGGAAATCGAGGGGTCCACCTGGTGAGTCCTCGTCGAGGCTCGCCTGGAGCTCTGACAGGCCAGGAAGATCGTCTTCTGCCTCTCCTCGCTGAGGGATCTCGACCGAGACAATCGTCGAGGATTGGTGTCCTCCGCGGCTGGCGAGCGGGTGAAGGGACACGCTGGCAGCAGGTGCGGCTACGGACACTGCAGCGGCTGCAGTAGACGATGACTGCGACGATGCTGGAGGGAGTGATGGTGCAGCCATCTTCGTAGCAGCACGGGGGAAAAGGATTGAGGGGAGGCTGGAAAGAAGGCGCGGTGGAAGAAGGAGCGGCGTCGGCGGCTTGGCCTACCAGAGCTACCTGCGTGCTAGCGGGTCGGGCGGTTTGCTCTTGTTGCTCCTAGGATCCTCGAGGGCAGGCGGCGACGGTGGGCGGCTACTCGTACGTGGTCGACTTCATTCAATGGGTGGCGGATCGAGATGAGGCGGAGGCGGAGGCGGGCGGTATGAACCGTTGTGCGTGATTGGGCGTCGAGGCAAGCGGGCAAGCGGCGAAAGGGGGGAGAGGCTACAGAGAGGCGCAGGGGGAGGGACCAGGGGATCGTCGGTGATGATGAGGGAGCAGGCTGTTGAGCTTGCGTGCGTGGTATGCTGGGAAGGATGAGGGAAAGAGAGGTAGGAAGGATAGGGAGGGAGGGGATTCAAAGAGCTACTTGGACATCATTGGCGTCGATCACATCACATTGAGCGGACGACGGGACGAGGGACCCCCCATTCGCGGTCGAGAAGCCCTCGGCGGCGTTGGTCTGCTCAGTGCTCTCAAGTCAAGGTCAAGGCATGCATGCACCGCGGCGCGCCAAATCGGTCGTGGCCTCCCGCTCCCAGCTCAGCCTCCCTCCCTCGGCCCTCACCTCCCCGCCCCTCTCTCACATCGGCAGCCAGACGGCGGAGGCTTGCAGCGGCAGTGTTGGACAACGGCTCGAGCTCGACACGAGGGGCTCAAGATCGCGGCCAATTTCAAGCAGAGGGCTCATTGTCGTCCCCTCTCGTCCCTGCCCGCCCTCCCTTGCTTGTCGAAGCTCCGCCTTGTTCACAGCTCGCGGCGGCTCGCGCAGACGACACGTCGTAGGTCGACAAGGATTCGACGTCGAGGGTCGAGACTGGCTGCGAGGGACAAAGGCGTGCAGCTCACGAAGAGGGGGCCCCTGCTCAACGACGACGATCGTCAAAGCAAGAGGCGCCGAGGCGGGATGCCAACCGTCAAAGCAGGCGGGACATCAATGTCGATAACGCCATCTCTCTTGGACGCCGTAGTGAGGATGTGGCCGCACATAGCACAAAGGATGCATGTAGCACGAAAAATGATTAGTGGCATCAACCGATAGAGGCAAGGGTAAGGGCCAATAAGTGCCGGAGGCGATTGGGTTAGGCCAAACTCAGAAGGCAAAAATGTACCATGAGCGAGCCAGTGGGCGAGCGAGAAAGACAGACAGGCTCAGGCAGAGGGGCAGTAACGCGGGCGGGCATATCGACGAGGGTATCATTAGATTTTTTTTTGGTGCTGTGCAAATGCAACGGGATTCTGCCCGCCGAGGCCTCGTATCGTCATCATCACCCTCCACTGGCAGCGTTATAGCCCTGTTCAAAGGAAGCGAGCAAGACGGGGGAAAGAGCGGACAGGGTCAGCGTGGCGCACGCCAAAGACGTCAACTCGCGCCGCCATGCCTTGCGTTGCATTGCGGTTGGGCCTTGGCTTACTACACGCACATCTCGCTCCTCTAGGAATTCGAGGTAGGCCAGACCGACCTGTATGCGCAGCGAGGCAAGGAGAATTTGAAGGTCAGATGAAACGATGAGGGCCACATCTAGTCGCCGTCGCCGTCGCCGTCGCCTGCACGCACCGCCATCCAAAAGGCTCGATCGATCCGCAGTGCCTTGACTGCTTCCTCTTGAAAGACAAATCTGCCCCTCGTGCGACCATCGAAGACCGATGACCATCCTGACCCTTCGTCCTCGTATCTCATTACCTCAACTGACGTCACAGGCTTCGCACCGTTGCTAGCGCTGTTAGATCCGTTGACTCCGCTTGCGGCCACAGCGGCCGCGACCTCGATCCATCGCACTGAGAAGCTCTTCGTCGTGTCAAAAGCCAATTGAGGACGTAGAGGCTCCGGCATTAAGCTCCATGCCCAACGTGCCCAACCCAGCCGTTGAGAGCCTTCCGAGATGCGACCTGGGGCGAGCGAGGAGGCGACGCTGCTCGTTGACGGAGGAGGCAGACGAGCAGCTCCGTCGAGGAGAAGGAAATAGCACTGGGCTGGCTTTGCAGAAGCGGTCGTGGAGGCGGGGGAGGGTGCCTGCGGGATGGTACATGCCTGCTGATTCGCGTCTTCTTCGCCCGCTTCTTCCTCTCGTACGCCCTCAAACGTTGGTATTGACTGTTTCCTGCGCATGTCCGGGCTGGCTGCTGGTGTCTTGTTCGAGGACCGCCGGCGAGCGTGAGAGTTGCCGCCAGCAGCACCAGGGTCGAGGGAAAGCTGCGGAGTCGATGAGACCGATGAAGTGCGAGCTGCGTGGCCTGGCGACCATTGGCTGCTTGACTGCCTAGAGCTACCAGAGACACTGCGTCGAGCGATGTTTGCGCTACTGCCACTCAGATCGACTGCTGTGAAGTCTTCAGCTGCTGCTTGATCTTGATCGTCCCGGTGACCGACGCCCATGTCCGCCTCCTCTGCTTTGCGTACATCGTCGATCCACGCCTTGCAATTAGGTAGTGCCGCCTCATTCACTCTTGTAGTGAGCGAAAAGGTCAAAGGCGTACTGGTTGGATCTTGCACGCCCATCGTGGTCGTGACAAAGTCAGGTCGAGCAGGACGAAGCGGGATGGATCCTCCAGGCGGGAGGAGCGGGGAGCGTATATGCTGGTACCATCCTCTAGTCGGGCGATGGATCGTCCAAGAAGCTTTGCCAGTCGCAGCATCTACGAGGCGGTCGACGATCTCATCGCGAGGTGTGAGGGTGCGTTGACGAAAGTAGAGGGGGCGAGGAGGATTCAGAGGCGTTGTACGACTGTGGCCCCCGCCTTCGTCGAGGGTGATCTGGAGGCGAAGGTCCCTGACTGCGTCCGTCTCTGTGCTGATGAGGTAGCTGCGCAATTGACCAGGAGGTGGCTTTGACCTTTGCGGGGGATATGATGTTGATGATGATGAGGCGTGGTCTGTCGCGGTCATGGTCTGCGTCGTGGAAACAATGCAAGCATACGGGGGAGGTCGAAGTGTTGGTTGGACTCCTGGCGCCCATCCGTCCGTCTGTCCTTCCGTCCGTCCGTCGTCGAGGGCGGAAGACAGACTGCAGACGCTGGACTTTGCAATCCCTCGAGCACGTCTCTGCTAATCTATTCATCCGACGTCTCGGTCCCCCAAGTCTCTCTCCCACTTTGGCTGCGGTCCCTCATGGTCCATTGATGATACATGCTGCTCTCGTACGGCGTCAAGGGTCGATACGATGCCATCAATACATTGGACCTCCTACCATATGGCGGCGATGCCAGGCCACCGTCGCATCTTCGTCGATGACTTATGATGACACGGCCAAAGCTTCCCAAGGTGAGTTGCTGCTGCGCAACCACGGATTATCATCATGATCGTCGTCATCATCAGCTCATCTTCGCCTGCTTGTAGCCCCTCGCAATCCACTTGGTGTCCAGCTTCTTTGCCCTTCATTCTCTCGACAGGTATTCCCTCCAGGAGCTGCGCGGACGCCGCCACTCCATCCACATGCGATTTCCCTCTCCCAGGCGCATTTGCACAATCATGGCCTCTCCCCTTCGCAAGCATCCATCCTCCCCTCTACAGACTTTCGCCTGCCGCCTCTTCAGGGCAAGGACCTCGGCGAGCACTTCTGGACCATTGGTCGAGACGCAGCTCAGCCCTGGCTTGGCTTGTCCGAAGAGCTAGCCTCAGCCAAACTCTTGCCGCCGCCCTCTTCGCAAGACGCAGAACATCAACTTGATGATGCAAGGCCCTCACCTTTGCAATGGATCGGCATGGACTCGCAGCTTCGCACCATGATGGAGCCGCGACACCCGCATTGGCTCAGAGTCTCTGGCTGGGTTAAGTACCCAGTGCTACGATCCAGCGATGGCAACGCGACGACACTGGGCGAAGGTCAGCCAGTCGACTATCCCGACGTCAATGATGCCGCCCTCGTCTTCGATGTCGAGACCATGGTTGCAGAAAGCCCCTTTCCAGTCATGGCCACAGCTGCCGGACCCAACGCCTGGTACGCATGGCTGAGCCCCTGGCTGATGGGCGAGTCAGATCGCAAAGATCACCTAATTCCCTTCGGCGACCCTGCTACGGGCACCTCACGCCTTCTCGTTGGCCACAATGTAGGCTACGACCGCGCTCGTATTCGCGAAGAGTACAGCCTCTCCCTCAGCAAGACCCGCTTCATGGATACCCAATCATTGCACATCGCCGTACGCGGCATCTCCTCGCCGCAGCGACCCGCTTGGATACAATATCGAAGAAACCGAGCAAAGAAACAGGCAGAGAAGCTGCTCTTGGATCAGGAGCTGCGTGATGAACAGAGGCAAGAGGTACTCAAGCTGCTAGGCGGGGAGAGACTCGAAGACGCTGAGATCGCGGAGCTTGTCTCGATGGGCCTCGATCTCGACGCCTTGACTGATCGCATCGCGCCGTCCCCCACGCCGAGCATTGATGAGGACGGCATGAGCGATGATGGCGACTCAGACCCTCGACATGGCTTGCAATGGCAAGACATCAGCTCGACGAATTCTCTTGCAGAAGTTGCCGCCCTTCACTGTGGCATCCACCTGCCAAAAGATCTGCGCAATCACTTCGTTGATGGCACGTCCCGTCAAGGCATCCTCGACGAGCTCGACACGCTCCTCTCCTATTGTGCTCGTGATGTCTCCGCCACGCACGCCGTCTTCGCCAAGGTCCTCCCAGCTTTCAGAGAGACTTGCCCTCATCCAGCCACCTTTGCTGGCGTGCTTGGCCTCGGCAGCCCCATCCTGCCCGTCGATGACGAATGGCTCGAGTACCAGCAACGATGCGACGTCAAATACGAGGATGCCCTCAAGGGAGTGCGTCAAGCTTTGATCTCGCTCGCCGAAGAGCTACGAGAGGAGCACAAGAGGCGTGCCGAAGCCGAGCCCGAGTGGTGGAAGGTGGACCCTTGGCTCTCCCAACTCGATTGGTCACCGAAAAAGCCCAAGAAGCCTAAGCCGGGCTGTGACGGAGAAGAGGTCGAGACTGTGCCGAAGTGGTACCGCGAGTACGTCCTCGGCGCACGCGCACCCTCGACGGCTCAGAAGATCACGCCATTCGTTCTCATGCTTTCGCTCCATGGCGAGCGTATCTCGCAGAGCGAAGAAGGGAAGTGGATGGCTGGCACGGAGCAGCTGAGCGCTATGCCGACCAGCAAAGGCTTTCTCTCGTCTGCTACCGGCAAGGAGGTGGTTTCGGACTTGGGCGAGGAGGGTCAAGCGGTTCTCGACGCCGTGCGCTCAAAGTCCAGCAAGGAGGACATCGCAGACAAGCTGCGACACGCAGCAGAGCTCGTCTACGCTCGCTCGCAAGAGGATGCGACCCTCGCACAACGCATGGATGGCCTAGACTGGTCCCCCGTCAGCCCGCCAGAAGAGATCGATCCTGATTCCTCTTCGGAGACGTGGCCCCGTTGGTACTGGGATCTGTACAAGTCAGCGACCGGCCAGCTGGAACTTACGATTCGCACCCGGATTGCCCCGCTCCTGCTCAAGGTATCTTGGCGGCAATGCCCTCTCTTCCATAGCAGAGAGCATGGCTGGATTTACATGCATCGCCCGCACGAGCAAGAAGCCTTCAGCACACGGCAGAAGCCGCTCATCTTCACCCACGAAGCGGATGAAGCGCTCAAGGCGGCGTCAGAGAACTTCAACTCGCCCAGTCTCTTCTACAAGGTCCCACACACGGCCGGCGAGGACTCGAATGTGGGCAGTCCCTTCAGCAAGAGCTTCATGGCCTTTTTCGAAGACGGAACCCTGCGCAGTGAGCACCCTGAAGAGCTAGGCAAACGCGCCGCACGCGATGCCCTCGATCTCAATGCACAGTGCAGCTACTGGATTGGCGTGCGAGATCGTGTGGCAAATCAGATGGTTGTGTGGGATGGCGAAGGCGGGTCGAAGATGGAATTCGGTCTAGGTGCCAGCGGTATGCGGCGTGGCGAGAAGGAGAAGACGCGGCGCAAAGGTCTCATCCTACCACAGGTAGTCACGATGGGCACGATCACCCGCCGAGCAATCGAGAAGACGTGGCTCACTGCCTCGAATGCGAAGAAGAACCGCGTGGGCTCCGAGCTCAAGTCGATGGTCAAGGCACCCCCAGGATGGGTCATCGTCGGCGCAGATGTGGACTCTGAAGAACTCTGGATCTGCTCAGTGATGGGTGATGCCCAATTTGGCGTGCACGGCGCCACTGCCATTGGCTGGATGACGTTGGAAGGCACCAAGTCAGCTGGTACGGACCTTCACAGCAAGACAGCAAGCATCCTCGGCACGAGCCGGAATCAAGCCAAGGTCTTCAACTACTCGCGCATCTACGGTGCGGGAATCAGACATGCAACGCAGCTGCTGCTCAAAGCCAACCCGGCGATGCCTGGTGAAGAGGCTACCCGACTGGCAAAGGAGCTGTACGCCTCGACAAAAGGAACAAACACGCATTCGCCCGAGTACTTCGGTCGTAAATTCTGGTTCGGCGGCACAGAGTCATTTGTGTTCAACAAGCTGGAAGATGTTGCGCTGAGCGAGCATCCTCGGACGCCTGCGCTCGACTGCGGGATCACTGCGGCCTTATCTCGCAAGTTCTTGCCCAAGTCGCAGGGTCATCGCGGGCGCAACGGCCAAACCAATGTCAATGGCAACGGTAATGGCAATGGCTCCGACCTAGGCGGTGGCGGCGGTGACTTCATGCCGTCCCGCATCAACTGGGTTGTTCAATCAAGCGGGGTAGACTACCTGCATCTCCTCATAACAAGCATGGACCACCTGTGTCGCATCTACGACATCTCCGCCCGCTTCATGCTCAGCGTGCACGACGAGGTGCGCTACCTCGCCCGTGAAGAGGACGCGCATCGCGCCGCATTGGCGCTCCAGATTGCAAATTTGTGGACGAGAGCCATGTTTGCTTTCAAGCTGGAGATGGAGGGGTTGCCCGAGGGGGTGGCGTGGTTCGCGCAGGTGGACTTGGATAAGGTGCTGAGAAAGGAGGTGGACGATCCGTGCGTGACACCCAGTCAGACGGAGCCGGTACCGACGGGCGAGGCACTCGATATTCATCAGATCCTGGCAAAGACGAATGGGGGATCCCTCCATCGTGATGGGAGGGCGATGGAGGAGGTGGCATCCAACAACGAGACGACGTCGAAGCCGCACCGAAGGGCGGTTCACCCTCCTTATCAGCCTTCGGATCAGAAGCACCGCAGTCTTGGCGACCGAGGTATCTTGTACTTGCAGGCGCAGGCGTCAGACGACATCCATGAGATTCGGGCTCTGGAGAGACGGGCCAAGGCACTTTCGCCTCCCGAACCTGCTTCGAGAACAAAGCGATGGGCCTCCGGGTCTGCGGGCAAGAGCGCACGCACGCCTCGCTCAGCCACTGGCCTACCGACGTCGCCTTCTGCGGCTGAGCGCCGTCGAGCTAGTGGCTCATCAGCCGCCTTCTCAACCCACAGCCCATCCAGCGCAGCTGCGCCGTACAGCATACCAGCCGCTAGCATCGACGACCTTATCGCCTCGATGCCACGCACCGTGCGCTCTCCATCGCCCTTCTACGCCACTCGAGAGGGGAAGTTCGAGGTGCTTTGGACCCTCTACCGTGGTCTCCTTCAGCAACTGCCTCTTAGGTTCGCGTCGACCGGGAATGCCGATATGGTCAGGCAGTGGCTTCGCATCCGCTTCAAGCGCGGCAAGTACGTCAAGCGATCCGTATTTGCAGCAAGAGCACTTGTGACAGAAGCTAGGGAGCTCCTTGCTCTGTGCCGCGAGGATGCCAATGATTCGCAAGAAGAGACGCCAAGTCGCGAGCAGTTTTCCCGCCTTCTTGTCCGCATCCGCAAGGAGCATTGCCAGCATTCAGCCCGCCTCAAGTCCCGCAGTCAGATGCGCAAGGTGCGCCCACCACCAGCAGCCTGTGCCCCTCGCGGACCTCGACCTCTCCCCTCCGGCTCACTCATCCCCCCGTCATACTACAACGTTCCCCTCCTGCGCTTCAAGCCGCGCCAGCCCATTCGCATCACCATGACGATCAAAGCCCGCCGGCTGAGACGCATTGCCCGGCAGGAGAGGTTGCGCGAGCTGAACGAGGAGGTGGGTATGTTGTTGGAGGAGGACAGGATCATGGCCCAATTACGGGCGAGCGGCCAGGGCGAGACACGGACCGATCCCCCGAAGATCTGGTTGGACGTCGTGAAGCAGCGACAACAGGTTATAAGCGAGGCGTGGAGGCGGGAAGAGGCCCGGTCGCGGATGGTCTTCAGCCCAGAGATGCTGATGATTGCGAAGGAGGCAAGGAGAGCTAGAGTTGAAAGAAACACGAGAAAGAAGAGAGAGCAGCGCGAGGGTGGAGAGGGGGAGGGAAAGGGTCACAAGCAGAAAGAGGGGGAATGAACAACGACTGGAGGCGGATATTCTATTGTCGTAGCAGCTACGCAGACGTTCCGAAATCATACTAACAGCATTGTCATTGCGCTTGTCTACGCGATATTCAGGCCCTTCTGCGCCAGCATCGCCTGCATTGCCTGACCCGCCTTCGGGTCCATACCCGCCAGCAAACCCTGCAATCTGCCCGGCTGCCTTTGACTCGCCTTGACGACCTGCTCAACAAGCCACTCCCCCACATCCTTCCCGGAGTCTGCTCCCATCACCTCCCTGACAGCAACGACGTCCCTCGCCTCCGTGCCTCTCGGTGCACTTGCTGCCAGCTTGGAGAAGCCAGCCTGGAAAGTGTTCTGCTCCTCCCATTCTTCCGCGTACACCTCGTCAGCCTCGGCTTGTTGGGCTTCAATGCTCTTAGCTGCGATGGACGAGTCACGGGAGAGGGTGACGAGGGCGCCCAGTAGCGGTGCCCAGACAGGGGCGAGGGCTTCGGAAGTAAGCATAGAGGGCGACTCGGTGAGGAGGCGACCGAGTCCGACGACCACGAGGGGCTTGCGTCGAGCGGTCGTCTTAGGCACCTCTGCCGCGATGATACCTTGCACGAGCTGAGTGAATAGGCCGGGCTGGACAGAGTCGAATGCTTGGAAGGTGGCTTCGGGGTAGGTATTGCCTTTGCGCCTGATGAGGGCGAGGGAGGCCACAAAGCCAACAAAACCGCGCACGAACTTGTCCGTGCGGGAGTTTTGCAGACGGGTGAGCATGAGGGTCATGACTGCTGACTTGAAGGGCTGCAATGCCGATTCGTCGACGGTCTCGAAGACGGTTTGCATCAGCTCAAAGCCGAATTCATCGTTGATCCTGCTCGCAATGAGCTGCTGGTAGATGCCCAATACGGGCGAGATCTGGTTGTTGGCCACCATGGCCGCTGACGCCTTGGTGAGGTAGGCCTGCATCAGGCGCACGAGAGCGGGCACATTGCCTCTTGACTGCCAGAGCGTCGGAGTGAGCAGTGACGGCAGCAAGCTCTGGTACGACGCTGGAAGCTGCCCATCCTGCGATTGGCGGGCTTCCAGCAGCTGTGAGAGGAGCTGGAAGACGAAAGGGACAAATTCGGCTACCTCCTGCTGAAGGATGGCTGTAAAGGGGGGAAAGAGCAGCTCCTCGAATCGCGCAATGCTTGCCGGGTCGGCCGCGAGTGCGTATCGCACAAGCGCAGCCACCGACTCGAAAGCGAATTGGGAGAAGCGTGGATTTGAAGGATTCTTGGCGATGATGCTGATGATCTTGGCGAGGTGGTCAAGGAGCACCGAGTGGACCTTGCTTGCTACCTGCTCACGTCCTGTGGTCAAGACGCGCATGACTCCTTTCATGTAAAATTCGTTCTCTGCGACCTTCTCTGGCGTCTCGCCAGCCTCGATCTTCCCGAAGAGGGCGAGGAGCGTGGGCTCAGCGAAGGTTTGGACATCTTCCGGTGTGAACAGCATAGAGTTGTTCGGGCCGCGGATGACGAGGATGCTTTCGACAGCGATGGAGGCGTAGGTCGCGATACCAACATTGTCGCTCTGCAGGTGGTGGACGAGGAGAGGGAGGACGCTGAGGAGCTGCTCTTTTGTGAGCTGATTCCTGAAAGTGTGTAGGTAACGGATAGCATCAACCTTGAGGATAGGATTGACGCTGCCCTCTGATGCTTGCAGATCGGCAAAAATGTGATTGGAGAAGAAGTCGACCACGTCAACGAGGCTGTTCGTAGATGCCTGCGAGACGCCGTGTCGGCCAGTGGAGCCCTTGGCCGCAACGCCCGTCATGAGCCAGATGGCTGCGTCCTTTTTGCGCCACTCGGTCGGGGGGTTGGCGGTGTACTGTTCAAGATACGTCTGAATGTATCTTGAGATGATGCCGGTGATCTCTTGCGTGAAGTGCTCGAGGAGAGAGCGCAGGAACGCTAGTGATGAGAGGCGTGGAGTGTCCGTCTCTGTGCTTCCCTCAACCTCGCGCTTGACCCATGCAAGCGGCTCGTCCTCGAACATTTCCCTGCAAGAGCGAGGAAGGAGCTTGGTCAGTAGATGGCTTCGAGGCATCTGCTATTCTCGCCTTCGTACTCACTCTTCGCTCTCCTTCATGCCAACATTGGGCAGGATGACGCGCTGCACCAGGGACTCCATCACACCAGCTCCTCCCTCTGCTGATGAGAAGAGGTGCCGAAGTGATGGCTGTCGTACAATGACGCTCAAAAAGCTGAGCGCTTTTGACAGCAAGCCATCGTACTTTCCACCCGTCTTGCCCTCTAGCTTGCCCAGCATCTCCCACACCGCCTGGACGAAGCCCGCCACCTGCGGCTCCCACGCGTCGAGATAGCGCTGTGCATACAGCTCGGCGGCCTCGCAGACTGCTGCGCGAACTTTGGTAAGCTCGTCTGGCTTGTCGTCATCGTCATTGGGTGGGAGGCGCGACGATTCTGGTGTATATGACAGCCAGTGGAGGAGAAGCTCGGAGATGGGAGCGATGTTGTCTTCAAAGAGAGGCGGCAAGTCCTGGCATGAGAGGTCGTAGAAGAGGAGTATGTAGGTATGCAGGATGCTGAGCAGAGGCGCAAATTGTGAAGCAGGTGTCGATGGGTCGAGCAGAGCTTGATGAGTGGCCTGCATATACGATGTTTTAAAAGTTAGCCTGCCCATCGTCATTAGAGTTGTCAGCTCTCCGAATTGCTCACCTGTATGCCAGTCCACCAAAGGGGCGCGAACTTGCCCAGGACAAAATTGATTTCCTCGTAGAGCTTGTCGCTCCTGAACTGGCCTCTCCAGCTCTTTGTCACCTCATGCAGCGTTGAGAAGCAAGCCTGGACGACGCCGAGGTCTGCGTTCGGCGAAGCTACATTGCTGATGATATCGTCCAAGAGGCCAGTCCAGAGGCGTGGAAAGTCATGTGATGCTACAAGGGAAAGCGATGTGTTGAGCTGTAGTCGCAGCGGGAGCGGCGCAGGGCTGTTGAGGTGAGAGAGCGACAGTAGGAGGGGAAGAAGATTCTCTCGCAGCGCAGCCTTGGCTCCTTCGTCTACAACTGGCAGCCCTGCGTCGTGCGCATCATCGGCATCCCATCTTGAGCGAATGATGTTCTTGAGATGGATCGCTGCTGCCAATCGAATGGGAATGGGTGATTCTGCAGCCGCAATGATCTGGAGCAACGTCGAAATGTGAGAAGGGTTCGACGTTGATAGGCTCGTAAGCTGCTGCTCAGCTCCAGCTCGATTCGTCGGATTGGTGTCAAGCGTCTTCTCCAGTAGAGACGAGAGCTGACCGATGTCTGTCATGGCGAGGAGAAGGGCGTGCAAAAAGCAGCAGCAGCAGCAGCAGCGAGAAAGAGTTGGCTAGGAAGAAGAGGAAAGCGAAATGTTGGTCAACGCCCTCCGTCGCCTCCACGCCCGAGTGTTGTTCTCTCGATGAGGCAGTCTCGGCCGAGGTGAGGAAGCTGACGTCCAATCTCGCCCTTCCGCCACGGTCCCAACGATCAAGAGGGCCTCATCAAAGGGCCAGGGGCTTGCGTTCCCGATGACAACGGCGTATGATGGGTAGCAAGAACATGCAGTGGCGCTTACGGCTCGGCATTGCTTTGCATCACCACGACGAAGCGTACCCCGAGGCGAGGTGGCCTGCCCTCGAGGCAAGGATAAGTGGACAATCACATCCGCAGGGTCGACCGAATAACATATGGGGACCCCTGCAATCTTGATTGGGTGTGGCGTGGTGTGGTGTGACCCTGCCTACCCACCATCTGTTGAGACTATCGCTCTCAGCATCACCTACCCCTTCGACTACTCCCTTTGCCCTCGCTGGTGCTTGTCTGCTCTCTCCTGCATCCGGCCCCCCTTAGACTAAGACGGTCTGTCTGTCCAGCGCCGCCAGTCCGCCCTCTGGTCTCAGTGTGACTGGCTGCCTCCGCCGAGACGAGGGATCGACGACGGCCTGGCATCAAACGCATTTTGCCTCTTCGCATCCACTCGTCCATCTCCCCTCCTGGCTGCGAGCCCAACGAAAAGCTAGACGGCAAGTAGAGTTGCAATCAACGACACGACAACGAAGCCGACGACGACGAGGATCACGGCGCTTTCTACCCTCGCCCTCTGGTCATCGCTCGCATCGACAACGGCCGCTCCTCCAAAGAGAGATCACTTCATTGCCGCTTCGTCGGCTGCCGCCTCGTCTTCCTCTCCCTCGTGCTGGGTGCTGCTGCCATATCTGCACTGCATTGCTTCCACACCAACTCCACACCACACCACCACCCTCTTGACCAACTTGTCCGTGTCTTGACGTCACTCTACAATGTCAGGGCAACCGCATCAACCGCTGCATTCGCCTCGCGAGGCCGACGACGGATACCAGCAGCCACTGGGCGCATCCACTTCTCAGCTGCCAAAGAGCGACTCTAGAGATCAGCTGCTGGAACTCTACTCGCCCATCGCCAACTTCACCGACGACGCAGCAGCAATGCCGTCCGACCAGGTCAGCGGTGTGACCGGTTCCACAGGCTACGCTACCAATGGAAATGTACCCCTCAATGGCGGCGCATCGTCGGGACCATCCTCATCTACTTCCGGCCACGATCTCGTCCCTCAGCGCAGCGCACCTCGACCGCCTGGATCATCGAACATCAATACCAGTACTTCGGCCTTCGTTCGTCCCTCCGAGTCATTCGCCGTAAAGCCAGCCGCTCAACGTTCCTCGTACATCGCTGGTTCGTATCGCAACTATGCTAATCCTTCATCGTCCGGCTTACCTGCCAAGTCAACTGGCCAGAACTCCTTACCATTTACTCCCGAGGCCGGCTATACCACGGTGACACCATCTCATCCTGCCCCTCCCGAACCACAGCGTTCGATGACGGCCGATGCCGATCGCCATCATGCAGCTCCTGGCGTACGACTGGGCGCGCCTCCAATGACCGGCCCATCAATGTCGACCTCGAATATTCCTCTCGCAGGCTCATTGCAGACAATGTCTCTTGGTAACTCGGCACACGGCGGTGACAGCTCTTCACCAAGCTCACCGAAAATTGGCTCCAATCACCACAGCCCGTCAATGGGAGCGCAGGCGCACTTTGCTAGTGGGGGCGGCGGCGGCGGCGGTGGTAGCGGGTCAGGGGGAGGCGGCCCTTCATCGTCTGCATCATCTGCTCGTTCCAGAGATTTTGGCGCAGGAGGGGGCCGCAACACTTTCAAGAGCGTCTTTGGCGGCTTCGTCAACAGCATGAGCGACGTCTTCTCTCAGCCACAGAAGAAGATTGAGATCTCGACGCCGTACGACCCCGTTCATCTCACCCACGTCGGCTTCAACTCGGACACGGGCGAGTTCACTGGCCTGCCTCGCGAGTGGCAGCAGCTCCTGCAGGACTCGGGCATCTCCAAGCAAGATCAGGAAGCAAATCCACAGGCGGTCATGGACATTGTTGCCTTCTACCAAGATGCTACTCAGCACGTCGGCGATGAGGATGCCGTCTGGAAGAAGTTTGGTGACGCAAAGCAGGGAAAGGTCAACCCTGCCAATGTTGAGAGCGCTCCTGGCGTAGCAGGCACACTACCTGCGCGGGGACAGTACGAGAAGCCAAGAGCAGCGCCAGTTCCGCCAGCGGGATCAAGAAGACCCTCTGAGGCAGCAATGACAGCTGGTCCATCTCGCCCAGCCCCAGCTCCCCCCTCCAAGGGTCCATCACCTGCCGAGAAGCTCGTGCGAAGGCTCTCGCAGCAGAAGACCTCACCTCAGACGGCAGCGACAGCAGCGGCAACCAAGGGCACTATGCAGCCACCACCGCGGCAAGCTCCTGCTCCACCTACTGCCGCGTCGTCGTCATCCCAGCTTTCAGGCTCAACCAAGGTCTCCAAGAGCAGCGGCGGAGCGGCAAGTAGCTCCAGTGGGCCAGGTGCCGCGCCTCGCAGGCGAGAAACCAAGAAGAGCACAATGAAGGACTCGGAGGTGATAGCTCGCCTTCAAGCCATCTGTACCGATGCCGACCCCACAAAGCTGTACCGCTCCCTTGTCAAGATCGGGCAAGGGGCCTCTGGCGGCGTTTACACGGCCTATCAAGTCGGCACAAATGTGAGCGTGGCGATCAAGCAGATGAACCTCGAGCAGCAGCCCAAGAAGGACCTCATTATCAACGAAATTCTCGTCATGAAAGAGTCGCGACATCGCAACATTGTCAACTTCATCGACTCGTTCCTCTTCAAGGGGGACCTCTGGGTCGTCATGGAGTACATGGAGGGCGGGTCCCTCACCGACGTCGTTACTTGCAACATCATGACTGAAGGCCAGATTGCAGCCGTTAGCCGTGAGGTGTTGGAGGGGCTCAAGCATTTGCACGAGCATGCCGTCATCCATCGCGACATCAAGTCGGACAATATTCTCCTGAGCATGGAGGGAGATATCAAGTTGACGGACTTTGGTTTCTGTGCGCAGATTGGTGAGGCGCATGCGAAGAGGACCACGATGGTAGGGACGCCGTACTGGATGGCTCCGGAAGTCGTCACGCGCAAGGAGTATGGACCGAAGGTGAGGCGTGCTACCACGGGAGACGAGAGGCGAGATTGACTGCGAGACCACTGACATTCACTCCCCCCTCGTCCTTGCGCACCCACAGGTGGACATCTGGTCTCTCGGCATTATGTGCATTGAAATGGTGGAAGGCGAACCTCCCTACCTCAACGAGAACCCGCTCCGTGCCCTCTACCTCATTGCAACACACGGTACGCCGAAGATCAACAATCCCGAGAATCTCACCCCAGGCTTCCTCGACTTCCTCCACTCGAGCTTGGAAGTCGATGCCGAGAAGAGGCCTGATGCAGCGGGTATGCTCAGGCATCCCTTCTTGGCGAAATGTGCGGATCTGAGGACATTGGCTCCGCTCATCAAGGCGGCAAGAGATCAGAACAAGAAGTAGACGCGATTGCTGCGGAGATCCATCGTCACAGCGGCATCATTCGACATCTTTGGTCGCCTCTCATCCTCCGCTACTTGCTGCTTCTTGCTAGCGCCGTGTGCACCTGCGCGGTGCTCTAACGCCTCATCTTCCACCTTCTTTTTTCCTGTCTCATCTGTCAAGTCATCTCTCGAACACTTAAGTGCTACTACCTTGTCTCATCTCACCCGCGTCATCTACGCATCGTTGTTCTCCGCGTACCGGCCACTCCGTTGGGCCTACTCTGTCCCTCTCTCTCCCCTTGCTTTTACTCTTTCGCGACAAATCATTTGATGCCCTTCCAGCTCGCACTACTTTCGCTGTTTCTCGAGCGGCTGCCATGTACGGCGTCCACGTCTTTCAGTATTGAATCGACAAGTGAACCTGACTGAACTGAGACAAAGCGGTGATGAGACGGAGAGTTGCACAAGGAAAGACGTGGCCACGTGGCCCGGAACAGGGCGTCTCTGAGCGCTCGACCGAGAATTTTGGTCTACGAAGGAAAGGGAGCGGAAGTGCAGCTTTGCTCCTTCTTTGCACCTATCCTCACGCCACTCCCTCAGCATCACCATCATGGACCTATTCGGCGGCAGTCCTGAGCCAGAAGCCTCAGGAAGTGGTACTCTGAACATCAATGAAGGCTACGCCTCTCGTTTCCAGCATAACCATGAGCGAGCCGAACTGCATCGCCTTCAAGAGAAGTACGGGGCTGCCGCCGCCGATATCCTTGCTGGCAATCGAGTCGCGAGGGACGATGATGATGATGAAGACGAAGACGACTCGAGCGATAATGAGACGGAAGACGAAGAAGGTGAGCAAGTCACAGCAGAGGTGGACGCTGCCATCTTGCGTACACTGGCCAAGATCCGCAGCGGAGATGCTTCCATCTACGATTCAGAGAAGCGCGTCTTCGATGAGGAGAAGGCCCTCGCCGCTGCTTCGGCGTTGCTCCCCAAAGCTACGCGTGAGAAGGTGGGAAAGAAGGTGACGCTGGCCGACTACCAGAGGGAAAGGATGAGGGACCTGATGAAGACGGCAGAGGACCCCGCAGCCGCTTTGGCGGAAGCGACGACCTCAAGAACGAGGCAGGACGAGATGGATGACGAGGATCAAGAGGGCCAACAACCTCTGTCCCACGTACAGGAGCAGGAGGCCCTGCGGAAGCAGGTCACGCAGGCTTTCCATACGATTGGAGATGACGAGGAGAGCGAGGCGGCAGATGGTTTTTTCACCCGTCGGGACGAGGATAATGAGGAAGATCCAGAGGCCTACAGAAAATACCTGCTCGCCAATCTGGGATCCAAGAAGGCGCAACAGGCTGTTCGAGAGGCGTTGCGATACGAGGCCGCGGGATCTTCACCAGCAGCGGGCCCATCTTCTAGCGCCGCCGAGCAAGAGACAGAGCCGAGCACAGCAGCCGCAGATACAAGCATCAAGAAGGAGAAGAAGCAACGCAAATCAGCCAAGAGTGAGGCGCAGTCCAACGAGGACTTTCTCATGAATTACATACTCAACCGCGGATGGATGGACAAGCCGCACGCAGCGCCAAAGCTCACGCGTCGTCCAGCGCGACCGCAAGAGAGCGAGGATGAAAATGGTCAACCGTCCACCGCTGCCAAAGCCACAGTCAACGGAGATGCACCACGTGACTGGGATGCCGAAGCGGCTCAGCTTCTGTCCGACGACGATGAAGAAGATGACTTCGACAATCGAGCCGAAGCCTTCGAGCAAGCCTTCAATTTCCGCTACGAGGCTCTAGAAGCCGGCGCTGCCCCCGCTCAAGTCACCTCATACGCCCGCGGCAAGGACGCTCAGCAGAATTCTGTTCGTCGAGTGGAGGACAAGCGCAAGAAGGAACGCGAGGAGCGCAAAGCTCGTAAAGAGGCTGAGAAGCTTGCGAAGCGCCAGGAGCTGGATAGGATGAGAGATCTGCAGCGCAAAGGTCTGAGGGAGAAGTTGAAGCAATTGAGAGAGGCGGCTGGGAGTCACAGGATTGATTTCGACCCCGACAAGTTGGAAGGCGACTTTGATCCTGAAGCGCATGACCGAATGATGGCGGTATTCGGGGATGCCTACTATGACGAGGAGGGAGATGACGGGGTGGACATGGGCGAGGGAGGCAAGCCAACTTGGGCGGACGATATTGATATCGACGACATCCTAGCGGATGAAGAGAAGGAGGAAGCAGAAGCTACAGCAAGTGGGAAGAAGACTAAAGGCAAGAAGAGTAAGAAGGGCGACCTCGACATGGATGCCGACTTCCTCGATGGTGCCGATGGCGAGGTGGACGATGAGGCTGCTGATGACGGGAAGCTTTCAAAGAAGGAGCGCAAGAAGCTCAAGAAAAAGGCCAAGCGAGCAGAGAAGACTGGCGCTACTACTACCGTCGACCCTATCGCCTCCTCCTCGACAGGCCCCGTCGAACCGCTTCCTCAGACTGACGCAGAGCGCAAAGCTGCGGCTGCCCGCCTCGTTGAACAGTACCGCGACCTAGACTACGAAGACGTGATCGGCGGCGACCTTCCTACGCGCTTCCACTACACCACCGTCCCTAAGACGAATTACGGCATGTCCGCCGTGGAAATCCTGCTTGCCGACGACAAGGACCTCAACGATGTCGTTGGCTTGAAGCAGATGCAGCCTTACAGAAGGGGTGCGGAGAGGATGGAGGGCAAGAGGTCGAAGGAGCTCAATCGCCGGCTCAAGGAGTTCAGGAGGAAGCTTGACAGAGGCGAGGAGGATGCTGGGGCTGCAGCACTCGAGGGTAGGGTGAGGGATAGCGGGTACAAGAAGAGGAAGGCGGATGGTGCAGACGGTGGGGAAAGACCGCCAGCAAAGAAGAGGATGGGCAAGAAGGAAAGGGCAAAGGCTGCCAAGGCAGCTGCTGAAGGTCAGTCTTCGGCAGAAGGCAGCCCACTGCCTGTCTCTACTCCTGCTGTGAACGGCAGCATTGCGTCAGCCGACGCTGTGGAGCAGAAAGCTGTCAAATTGGAGCAGCCGAATCGCAACGGCGAGGAGAATGAGGAAAGCAAGGAAGACAAGCGACGTCGCAAGGAAGAGAAGAAGGCGCGCAAGCAGGCCAAAGCCGAGGCAGAGGGAGCTGAGGCTCCTCAGGCCAAGAAGCAAAAGGTTGCTTGATGTAGCTTCCGCATTCCAGTCAAATGATATCATTCAGCTTCTCTCGCAATGACTGGGTGACGTCTCTCCTCTCAAGCATCCTCCACAGGTACTTTGTCATCCTCCTCGCCCTGCCTCCTCCCCACCTTGACAACAGTTTCCTCCTGACCAGTCACCCCCGCCGGCTGATCTCCATTCTCCATCGCCTCCTGCGTCAAGCCGAACCTCCTCTTGACCATCTCTATCTCGTGGGCATCCCCGGTGTTTTTGGTCAACTCGTCGCTGATCTTAACGGCCGCACGATCTTTGACAGTGGAGAGCTTGATGACGATGTTGAGGGGCTTGGACACTGGAAGGTCTGAGGAGGGCGGCGGACCATCCGGGTCTTGCAAGTCGTCTGGTGATGGGGTTGATTGGCGGAAGTCGTTGGTCAAGAAGGTGCCGATGCCTGGTGCGAAAGATGGAGAGTATCGTCATTAGCCAATCAACGCCTCTTTGTACTCTCATCCTCATTCATGCCTGCTCACCGAATCCAGCCCCGATGCCGATCTCCCTAGAATACTCCTGCAAATCAACGCATCGATCCACATCCAATCCGTCCGAGTAGATTACCACTTTGCTCCTTGGGTCGACCCCCAAGCCATTGTAGACATCCCTTGCCCTCCAGGCAAAGGCTTTACTGTCTCCACTATCCTGCCTCAGTCCTCTCCATCTCTTTGCAATCTCCTTCCCCTCGTTTGTGCTCAAAAGATCACCAAAGAAGACGCTGGTGGAGAATGTGTCGGTGAGGGCGATGGTGAGGTCGTGCGCGGGGGAGTTGGGAACGAAAGAGGGAGAGGAATAGACTTGATCCCAGTATTGCAGGGAGTTCAAGTTTGCGTGGTCGTACCCTTCTAGCGCGGCAATGGCCATCGTCCATTCATGAGCGACAGTGCCCATTGGTGTGAGGTCGTAGAGTTGGGCGAAGTGAACATTGCTGGTACCCAAGAGCTTGCCTAGTGCGCCGGCAGTGCTGGGCTGAGAGGGAGCAGAGAAGCCTTCATTGGCGATTGAGGAAGATGACGAGGCGGCATGTGCAGCAGCGCTCTCCTCCTGCGCCTGCCCGGCCATTAGTCCCTCGATGCAGTACTTGTGCGAGTCGTACGACCTCCTTCTGCGTGAGCCAAATTCAGAGAATCTGATGCCTGCCTTGACGAGTCGCCTTGCCTTTTCCTTTGCTAGCGTTCTCTGCCCCTCCATCTTCCAATCGGTATCGACGATGCGGAAGTACATCTCGGAAACGATGCTCATGAGGGGCACCTCGTAGAGGATGACCTCCGACCATTTCCCCTGTACGGAGAGTTCTATGTCGCCCCTGCCCTCGTCGTCGCTGTCGGGAACGAAGCGCAACTCGACCTGCTCCTTTGGCCTGAATCTGAATTGCGCCAAGTGGGATAGATACTCCTCTCGAAAGTAGGGGCACCTGGTTGCGAGCCAGTTGCGTTCCTCGTCGCTGAGGGCCAGCTGCGACAGCCCGTCAATGCAGCGTTGAATCTGCTCGACACATCGGCGCGTAAATTTCATGTTCTTTGAACGGTTTGTGAAGCGATAGGAGACTGGTGGGTCTTCGAGGGTCGAAAGAAGGATGGCTTGTTGCATCGTGCTGATCAGGAAGGGGGGGAAGAGAGTTGAGTAAATGCAGAGTTGAGCGGGCTGAAGGCGATAAACACGCACAACTTGTAGAGATCCGAGTCCAGTATGCTGCGCACAGGCCTAATGTTGTGCCCACCCGAGGCCATTTTTGAGCTTGCCATGCTTGCTTGCCTCGTTGATGTTGGGCAGGATCCAAGGCTGAGTTGCGAAGTAGTCAAGGCGGCTTGATTGGAATGACTCCACTCGAGGCGCGCTTCCGTGTCCGCTGCTCGACTCGAGATTTTGGATGTGAGAGAGAGCGAAAAGGACAAGGCGCATCTCGTTCCCCTCGACGCCAATCCATCGTATCCGTCAGCCATCGTCTCAGCATATCACCGTCAATGCCCCCTCGAGGAAGACATCGTCGCCCGCCACCGGGGCCTAAGCCTGCTGGAGGAGCAGGAGGCAATGATATCACGGGAAAGCGGGCGAGTCAGGCCAAGAATCAGAGATACGCTAGGCCGCTACCCGTCGATGTCGTCACACCCATTCACGGCAAGCAAAAGGCAAAGCAGCCTACCAGTTGGGCTCAGTGGTTTGCTGCATGGCTGCCAGGTCTCACCTCCGACGCTGCCACAAGTAGTGCCCACGTCAAAGACGAGCAAGATGACCTCCTCGTCGGCTACCTCGACCCGACGACACTTTCAGTCTGGGTGCAGGTGACACCACCACACCTCCTGAAAGCAGGCCCTGCGTCCCTCGAATCTCAAGCACGCATCGCTTCTCAAACTCGTGCGGCACGCATACTTTGGGATGCTGGCTTCTTCGGGAAAGGCTCGCTGAGTCGCTCTGAGCCCACTTGGCGGGCTCGTAAGATCAATGAGGAGCGGGTCAAGCTGCAAAGGGAGAGGGGCATGAAGGCATATACGCCCGAGGAGTTGATCGCAGCCAGGAGAAAAGAGAGACTGCATGCCAAAATTGAGAGGGCTAGGCTGGCCGTCAAGGCTGGGCAGCAGTTGCCGGACGGCATCGTTGCTTTGGGTGGTACGCTGTCTGTGGAAGAGGAAAAGATCCTCGCGGCGAAAGCAGAGAAGGAGATGCAAGAAGAGGGGGACGACGGCAAAGAAGTCGAGGAAGAGTACGGCAAGCACATCCCTGGATTGATCTATCTGGGCCCGAAGAAGGATGATGAGGTGCAGAGGGATCTGACGCCGCAAGAGAAGAAGCGCCTTGAAGAGGAGGAGGCAAATATTGAGGTTGAAGATATGGAGTACCTACACCTCAGCCCCTATGAGGTCTTCTTCCTTGCTGGAATGCTGGGCGTACTTGATGTACGAACTCAACAGGTGAGAAGGCGCGCGACAGAGATCGATTCATCACGGCGAGTGCTGACATTGCCTCCTTCTCTCCTCGCCAGGACGACTCGATCTCCCTCTCCTCCCTCTACCTGCAGCTACTTGCCTCTCACCTGCCTCTACCCATCCGTACCCTCAACCCTTCCTCAACCCTCGCCCGGCCGGACAATCCTTACCTCCTCTCCTACATCGTCTACCACCACTACCGTTCGCTCGGCTGGTCGGTCAAATCCGGCATCAAATTCTGCGCTGACTTCCTCCTCTACAAGCGTGGGCCCGTCTTCGGCCACGCAGAGTTCGCAGTCGTCGTCGTCCCTGTGTACGAGGATAAAGAGGACGAAGCGTCCAGTCCCTTCCCTAGACACCCGGCCGGAGGGGATCGAGATTGGGTGTGGTTCTCGACTATGAATCGCGTCCAGACCCAAGTGCTCAAGACGCTCGTCTTGGCGCATGTTACGATTCCATCCGTCAAGAGACTCGAGAAGGAAGGGATGGGAGAGGCTCTGTGCACGCCCGAAGGGTTGGTTCAGGGGTTGAAGGACGGGAAGCTGCACAGCGTCACGGAAGTTTCATTGAGACGGTGGGTTCCGGCGAGGATGAGGGGGTGACGGGAGATGGGCGAGGGCGCCATGACTGGAGACACCGAATGTTGGGAAGCTTCATCATTGTATCATGATAGAACATTGCATCAGAACGCCCTCTGCCTCGTTGTAATCGGGCACCTCTTCGTCTAGCGTGGGCGTTCTGCTGGGACGGGCCTTGATTTCGCCTCGCCTTGGCTGTGCTGAACCCGCCTCAACTGAGGCCAGGCCAAGGCTGTGCTCGCGACGTCCGTGCGGGCGCGGAAGAGCTGCAGCAGCATCTCAGCCTCTCAGATGCAAATCGTGACGCCGCGGACCCTGCTCGTGGAGAAAGACTACATAACTCCACTTCTGGTTCATCATTCCCCTCCCCCTCCATCTCAATCCTATCCTCGGCTGCAATGTTCAAGAAGCTCACGCAGGGCCACTCTAGCTACCCCAGCTATGGCTCCGATAAGGCTCACCGCTACTCGACCAGCGGCCATGGCCGCATGACTTTCAAGAAGAAGCTCCTCATCGCCGGACTCGTAGGCACGACCTGCTTGGCGCTGTACAAGTTGTCAAAGTCGAGGGAGAAGGAAAAGGAAAAGCTGAGGATCGAGCAGGCTGCTCAGCACCATACTACTAGCCCAATGCCGCCAACTCAAGCGCAGCAGCAGCAGCCTGGTCAACAAGGCCACAACTATGCTGCATGGGCAGCTGGGGGAGCCGGCGCCGCGGCCGTTGCGGCTGCTGGAGCATACGCGTACCAACATCATCATCAGCAAGCGCCAGCACCCCTCGTGCCCGAGGAGAGCGGAGACATCCTCTGGTCGGACCTGCGCGACTGGCGTCTAATCGCGCGCCTCCTCGCAGCAACAGTCGCCGACCAAAATCTGTATCCCTTCTACGACTGGGCCGCCTGCGAGCGCATCGCCCGTCAACTGGCCTCCTCTGGGACTCTGGTCTCACTCGGAGAATCATGGGAGATGCCCCCCTTTCTCGCCCAAGACCTCGTCAAGCTAGCCTTGTTTGATGTCATGTTCCTCCTGGACGACTCGGCCAGCATGAACTCTGAGAAAGGGCTACGCATCGAGGCCTTGCGCCAGATCATGAAGCGATCGGCGGATGCGGCGGGTAGGCTGGATCCAGATGGTATGGAATGCGCTTGGATGAATGCCCCAGGAGGGCATCGCATTCACTCTGCTAGTGAGGCTGAGAGCTTGGTCAAAGCTTGCCAATTCTCGGGGCCCGCTACGCCCCTGGGTGAGGCTTTGGAGCAGAAGTTGATTCGACCTTTGCTCCTTAACCCGCTTTCGAGCGGTCAAGGTCTCAAGAAGCCAGTTCTCGCCATCATAATTACCGACGGCCGACCCACTGGTCCTACGGAGAGTGGGGAGCGTATCGTCAAGGTAATTCAGGACGCCAAATCGCGCCTCAAAAAGACGCAATACGGCGAGGACGCCCTCTCAATCACCATTGCCGCAGTAGGCAACGACTCTGAGGCACAAGACTGGCTCGATTCTATCGACAACCATCCAGCCATAGGCGACCTTGTAGACGTCGTCTCCGACATCCGCGTTGAAGCCAAGCAGGTCAAGGCGCAGACTGGCGTAGACCTCACACCAGATCTGCATTGCCTCAAGCTGTTGCTTGGCGCCGTTGACTCTGGTTACGACGCCAGCGACGAGCCACCTGGAGCGGCAAAGAAGAGCATGAGGAGAGAAAACGAAAGGGAGGCAAAGGCCAAGCATTTCGCAAAGGACAAGGAGAGATTGATTGCTCAGAGGGATGCGGCAATGGCGCAAGCTGGGGTAGCACCGGGGAGGGAGCCGGCAGCGGGTAGTGTTCCCGCTTCCCAGATGAGCGGTGCAGGATATCCTCCAGCTACAGGAGCTCCCTACCCTCCTCAGCAGCAGCACCAGCAGGGTGGCTATCCTCCTGCAACAGGTGGCTACCCAGGCGGCGGCTATCCTCCGGCAAACAACTCGCCCTACCCTCCACAAGGCGGCGTCGGTGCTCCTTACCCACCTCAAGCGTCAGCCTATGGTGCCCCACCTGAGCAGTCATACTATGGCGGCGCAGCGCCTCCTCCGTACAGCGACCACTCGCGGGGCTTCGGTGGTGGTGCACAGTCAAGCTACCCACAACAGCAGCCGCACCAGGGCGGAGCACCAGGAGTAGGCGGCTTCGCCATGCCGCAACCCAATGCTTCGCCGTACCCTGGGGGACCAGGACAGCAGCCACCTTCCTCCTCGTACCCAGGTCAGGGGCAGCAGCCCTACCCGCCACCAGGGGGACCAATGGGCTTCCCCTCGGCTTTTGGATCATGATGACGACGGTGACAACATCCATTGCATGCTTTCTCCCGAACGGCACTGTACTGCCTCTGACAATCACAACTGTACCGTGTTTGCGTTCGGCGCTACCGGCCTCTCCATCCAGGCAGACAGATCGCCCCCCGCGATGAGACCTGTCACCTTCGACAGCTCGCGTAGCTGCTCATCACCAGGATTTGCCGCAAGCTTAGCGAGATGTTGCTTTGCCAGGTCGTGAAGAGGGGTAGCCAAGGCTTGACGGGTGATAAGTTGAGGTGGAGGCCGGAAGTTGCGACATACTGAGAGTGGTGCAGAGGGTGGTAGGAAAGGTCAGTGCCAGATTCGCTGCAGGAGATGTTTGCGTCCTCATGCTCGATCAGACTCACCTATGAAATGCTCATGACTCGCTGCCCTACTACTCCTCGGCTTAGCCACGTCCACCAGCTCGAAGAGGGTCCTCATCTGACTGACGAGAAGCGCAGAAGTGTCCCCCTTTTTCGCTACTCCCACATCCATCGCCGCCGCGGTGCTACTTCCCTGCGAGGCCTTGACGGTGCCCGTTCTACTGAGCGTCGCTCCACCCTCGCAGAAGATCTTTGCAATGAATGTCCCTCCTGGCTCAAGAAGCCTCATTGTGATTTGCAATGCCGACAAGAGCAGCTGAGCTTGAAGCATCTCATCCAACGTGTGAATGCCCGTCACGTCGGGCGCCCCATCGCATACAATGAGCTGCGCCTTTGCCTCGCTCTTCTCGCTCCCAGCAAGAGCATGTGCAACGGCCTCGGCAGTGAGCTTTGTGGTGATGTCCCCTAGGATTTGGTGAACACCAGGGATTGGAGCCATGGGTTGGAGGTCGACAGAGACGATTCGAGAGGCAGGGGGAAGACGTTGCACGAGGACTTGCGACCATGAGCCGGGAGCAGCGCAGAGGTCAACAGCTCGGGTTGGCCGCTGTGGTGTTGCAACAGGTGAGGTGGAGCTCGATGGTAGCTTCGAGGCGTACTCGAGTGTGTCCTGCAACTCCTCAATCTCCTCGTCCAAGCTAGCGAGGTCGTCCTCGTCGACATCCTTGGCGCTGCCTCTCTTCTCTCGCAGCTGCCGCAGACTTTCAAGCTCTTCATTCAAGCTCTTTTCTAAGGTGTATGTTTCTTGCTGGCCAAAGAAGTTGAATTGCTCATCGAGATGGAGTAGTTTGTACGCTGATCGCGCACGATAGCCATCAATCTTCGATTGACGGTAGTAGACGTCTCTGTGCAAGAGAGGAAACTAGAGGATGTGAGTCGCTCTGATACCGAACAGAGAATCTCAACAACAACCTAATGCTTACCGATGATCCTTCGAAGAGCCGCCCATTGTATGATGAAGCGAATAGAGATGCAGGAATCACTGGCCGAACGAGACGCAGGCAGAAGCGACGGAAAGCGACGATACGGACCAGAAATATTGCACGACTGCTTAGTCATCCACGGACGCTTGGCAATTGGAGCATGCTACAACAGGAGCGTCCGGCGATCCTACACATTCTTGACGAATATCTTCTGTCTGTAGTACTTCAGCTCAGCGATGCTATCCCTGATATCATCGAGCGCACGATGGCTTGCTTTTCCTTTGCTCCAGACCGTATCACCCCCATACCACCGCTTCGCAATCTCCTTGATCGACGAGACGTCCACGATACGATAGTGTAGGTGCTCAATCAGCTCCGGCGCTTCCCGCTTCAAGAAGACAGCATCGGCATGCACAGTGTTCCCTGCCAAGCAGGCCACCCTCTTGTCTGGCACACGGTCGATGACGTAGGCCAGAATGGCCGCTCGCACATCGGCGTGGTCGCGTGAGATGGAAGGATTGAGGCAGGCAGCGGTCAGGCCGGAGTTGCCGTGCGTGGTCACGCACCATTCGCCCATGGCGTCGAGGACGGGCTTGGGCGTGCGAATCGAGTACGCCACCCCTTCATCGAGCGGATTGAGCTGGCCGTCCGTGACGATGACCGCGATCTCAATGATGCGGTCTGAGGGCTCCAGTCCGGTCATTCTGGCGGCGATCAGTAGACGAGTCAGCATTCCAGGGCGGCACGCTTCATCCCTATTCGCGCCTGCTCACTCGCAGTCGATCCAGACAAGGGGTCCATCGCGCACGTTGAGCTTGCGGCTCGCAGGTGGAGGAGGGATAGGGCTGTAGCCGCCCAGTGGTAGCGACATGATACCGAGCCACCAGTTTCGAAGTCTGAGCAAGATATCGCTGCTTGCGGACGACCGATGCCTTACGAGGGTCGAGCCTAGCCGTAAGCGACGAGGCGTTGCTCGCAGTGCTCCAAACAGGATGTGGTACAAAGTGGTGCGCTGCGAGCTTGACTTGGATCCTACAGCGACAGCTAAAGCTCAGGAAACGGGCTTGGTTGCTACTTGCTTCGAGTATCTATCTCTGTTGCTACTTGCTGCTTGTTGCTCGTCGCTCGTGTCGTTGTAGCGGTGACCTCGGCGTTGACGTGCGTGGCAAAGGCGGTAGTCAGCACGCTCGCGCTCTCGCCTACCCGTTCCTTTCCCCCTTGCACCGCGCCGAGGCTTCGACGAGGGTGCAACGCGACGCGGCTCGACTCAAAATCGGGCAGCGACCATGGCGGGCCATATTGGTAGTTGAGCGTACATGGTACCAATGCGGCAGCCCATCCTAGCATCCCCTTGCCCTCACTGCCACTCGCGCGTACTCTCGCTTCTCTCATTACTCGTTTCTCGTCCGCAAAGAGATCCCTGGCGCTCGAGCCTCTTTGCCTTTCATCCCTCTCTGACCCTCATCTCCTTTTGCTAGCTCGCTCGCTGTTGTCGTGGCGGCTAATCTGCGCGAGATTTTGTCCCAGCCACCAACTCCTCGGCCTTGCTGCTGCGCTGCGCCCCGTCCGCTTGTCGCTCTGACAGGTGCGCTCGCCCGCTCGCGCACCCACGGACACACTCAGACAGAGATGCCTTGGCGCTCTCAATTGCCTCGCACCGCACCCACGCACCCACCACACGTCGCCGCCGCCTCGTGGACCGACTCTGCCGCTGCCGTCGCTTTCCGCAACTCTTGTCCTCCCTAGTCCCTCGAAGCACTTTGCTTGCCATCCTTTTACTCAATCTACCACCCACCTGCGCCTGCGCCCAACAACTGCTTTTTGCTTTCTTCACCTGCTCCCATAGTACGGCCGATCGACGAAGCAGCGCGCAGGGTCGTGCCAGTCACTCAGCCAACACTACCACTTCATCATCATCGCCGTCGTGCTCTTGCGGCCGTTGGAGAGGCCTCACGCACGCATCCAGAGCAGGCTCTCTAGTCTCAATCCCTCAAAGAAGGCTCACAGGGCGCAGAGGTACTACAATATACGGCTCACCACCTGTCGCACCCTGCCTGGTGCACCATCTTGCTGTTGAGCTGGCCTCTACCGCTTCTACCGGCCTCATCATCTTTTGCGCTTCCCATAACTCATGTCCCATGCAGTCATGCCGCCTCCCGCAATAGCTAGAGCTGTGCCCGACTTCTCCCTCAACACCTCCTCCGGTCCTCGTTCACCCACTTCACCTTATCCGATGTCCGCTCTTGGCTCTGGCATCCCTTCAAGCGGCGGCGTGAGCGGCAGCTTTCAACAACAGCAGCAGCAGCAGCAGCAGCAGCAGGGCGAGCAGAGGTACGCTTCCTCGTCATCTAGCACGTTGCCATCTTCACCGCCTGCATCGTCGTCTATGTCCTATCAGCAGCAACAGCAGCCGCAGAGGCAGCCAAGCTACCAGTCATCAGCGTCACAACAGCAACCGCAACCAGGTCTTCTGGCCTCGCCATCGCCCACTCAGCAAGCCACGCGAATGCGAAGACAACGGCCAGATACAGAGGAAATCCGACGCGTGGGCAGGGTCCACTACCAGGAGCTCCTGAATTTCCTCCGTAGCCATCTCGCAAAGGACCAAACGGGCCCTCGGTCCAATGCTCGGGAGAAGCTCACGCGTCTCAGCAAGCAGCAATTCACTGAGCTCTCGACGGACGTCTACGACGAATTGATGCGCCGCCTTACCAATGCTCGTGAGCAGTCGACATCTTCAAATCCACACCTCGCCGTCCGTGATGAGTTCCATCCGAAGCGCAACCAGGCGAGACAAAAGCTGGCCACTCTGCCCAAGACGCGCTTCAAAGATCTCTCTTCCGATGTCTTCTTTGAGCTGGAGAGACGCTTTCCTGAGCTGAAAGAGGAGTTCAGGCCAGACGCCATTGCCAGGGAAAGGGAAGCGGCTGCCGCTCAAAAACAGCGCGAGGAGCAGGAAGCCGCGGGCAATCGAGGTGTAGCGACGAGCGACGTCATTGTGCCGAAGAAGTCGACGCTGGTAGACGAGGATGTGTCAGTCAACTTCCAAGGCGGCGAGCGCTCGAGCGAGCTTCCAACTCACGGCTCACCGCCAAATGGCGCCGAGGAGAGTACGGCAGATGACCATAATGACAACAGGAGCACGATGTACAGCCAGGCCAGCTCTGTGGGCACCGGCTTCTTCAACGGCTACGCAGCCAGTCGTGGTCCTGGAACTGAGAGCGTCTCGAGCCCTATGCTTGGCGGTGGAGGTGGCTCGTTCGATGGATCCGCACCGTTTGGCGTCGAGAAGCTGCGCTCCGACTACGAGTTCAAGATCGCGACTCTCAATCAGCGCATCACCGCTTTGGAGACGCACAACCTTGAGCTCAAGGAGCACGCATCGAAGAGCGACCAGCACGAGGAGGCTCTGAGGGGCGTGGAGGCCGAGAGGGATAGGCTCCGCTCCGAGCATGCCCAGCAGCTTCGAGATGTCCATGAGGAGTCTCAAAGGCTGAGAAGTCAGCACGATGAAAAGCATCGAGAGCTGCAGGATGCTCATGGCCGGCTTGAATCGACACAGGAGGAATTGCAGCGGGCAATGGCTTCCAACAGCGGCGCCGGGGCGGAGGAGGTCGAGAGAATGCAGGAAGAACTCGCCCAGCAGAGTCAGATTGTGCAGGAGCTGAGGGAAGAGGTCGAGTCGCTCGTCAACGAGGTCCAGCAGCTCTCGGGCCGCATCGAGGAGCTGGTGGCAGAGAAGGATCAGGACCTGGCGATGGTACGCGACCTCAATGCTCAAGTGCAGACTTTCAAGCGCAAGTACGAGCAGGCGAGGACCGAGCTCCGCCAGTACAAAGCAACCTCGCAACACCTTGTCGCTCAGCCCAAGGTGGAGGAAGAGTTCCTCAGGCCCACAGCGGGCGGCGCAATTGCCGACGTAAACGTGACGGCCTTCCAGACCTCCATCGACGAGTTGCTCGCTGCCGCGAGGTCGACGACCCCTTCAACTGTCCTCTCCTCAATGAAGGCTGTCGTGCTCGCCACCACGCTCGTCACCGACGACGTTGCAAAGTACGAGCAGATGCCCACTTCCGCTGCGAATGGCGACGTTGAGTCGATTGGCCAGCTCAAGCCCAAGATCTCTACCACGCTCAACAATCTCATGACAGCCTGCCGCAACCACGCTTCGGCCAAGGGCATGTCTCCCGTGAGCCTCCTCGACGCCGCGGCGAGCCACGTCTCGATGACAGTAGTGGAGATGGTCAAGCTCGCGAAAGTTCGCCCAGCCACCGCAGCAGAAAAGGAGCAATACGAGGCGCACTTCTCTGGCAACACCTTGCCGCCTGGAGGACTCAAACCGCTGCACATCAGCACGACTAACGGCCCGGCCTCCGCCCGCTCCGTACCCATGACTCCCACTGAGCCCCGCAGCGCGGATTCGGTCTTTAAATCCGGCGGCGGAGGAAACGGTCCTTCTTCTGCTGGAGGGCTACGCTCCTTCTCCGGCCCACTGAGCGACCGTCTCAATGGAGCAAACGACAACATGTCAGATCGTCTCTCCCCTCGCACTCTGAAGGGCAATGCGGGTCCTGGCGGAGTCGGCGCAGGCGGTCGCTACTCACCCGTAGGTTATCGCTCGACGAGCGGGGTGGTACCCGTGCGGGTGCCGAGCAATGGAAGTTGGCAGAACGGGCATCGTTCAAGGGCGGCAAGCATTGCTTCGAACTCCAGCAACAACGGCCCTGCCAGCGGTCCACCAATGACGCCCGGCGGAGGGAGCACGAGTGGGGACCAGATACCTGCGTTGCCTCGTACGGACCTGAGCAATATTCGCAGCCAATGGGGAGGCGGGGCCAGTAGCAGTAGCAGTCCGCCGCGCCGCCCGGTCAGCAACGCTAGTAGCGCGGTGAATGGAGCCAGCAGTGCACGCCAGCTCAGTGGGAACCATTCGCAACAATCGTCGACGTCCTTCTTCGCCGGCTCGGGAGCAGCTGGTGCCAACGGTCCACGCCTTTCGGGTGTCTCTCCCGCGCGCGGCCTCCCCAACTCAGGCATGTCCCCCGCAGCTCGCAACAGCCTCATTGGTGCCAATGGCGGGGAGGACACCGGCTCCCATGAAGAGAATTGGGCGGAGCTGCGCAACTACATCGAGGTCCAAACGGAAGCCATCGTTCATTCAATCCAGGCCCTCCTATCCGCTATCCGCGAAGGTGCTCAGGCGAACCAGCTCAACGAGAACTTGGTCCAGATCACCACAATCGCTTCGAGCATCGTCGCCATTTCGCGCGAGAACCTGGGAGAAACCGGTGGGCAGGGAGAAGGCGAGGAGATCCTTGCCGAGCTGCAGGAGAATTGCGATAGGCTAGCGGAGATGCAGACGAAGGAGGTCTTTGACAAGGGGACGAAGAGCGCGATGGCAAGTGCAAGCTATGGGGTGGCCAAGGGTCTGAAGGCGCTCAATGGGCACTTGAATGCCGTGGACGTCTCATCTGCTGCAGCTGCCGGAGGGGCAGGCAAGCAGATGCCATCTTCACCTCTTGCGCAGGCGGTCAAGAATGGGGGGCGTGAGGAGTATAGTGATGATGGGAGCGAGTATGATTTGAGCTGAGTGCGCTCGACTTGCTGAGAGGCTGGCGGACGTTCGGGAGGGGAAGAAGGGCGGCCTGCATCGTCCTGTGGGCATCACATTCAAGGCATCATCGTAGGGTCAATCTCGACGTCTCTGATTAGCTAGCTTACTATCGCTACTGCTCCGGTGCTCATGTACTCTATCGACTCTTGATCCTTCTCGTTCTCGTTTACCTGATCGAATCTATCGTTATACGCTTGCTCACTGCACTCGCGCTAGACTTGCCGACGAGCAGCGAGAGGTGGAAGGAGCGTCGTCACGCAGGACCAGACTACTTCTCGATGCCGGTGAGACATGTGTACACGCTGATATTTCAGGGAAGAATCGTCTACGTCGATGAATGAATAGTGCTACATATGAGAAACCGAGGCGATGTAGTGTTGAAAGGGGACCACGCCGGTCGCACCTTGCCTCAAAAGGCGGAAGCTGCCGCCCTGAGCGTCTGTGGCGAGGGCCGCGACTTCTGCTCCTCGCCGTTGGTGGCGGCTAGCTTGGCCGTCTTGGAGGGCTTGGAGTTGATGCCCATACCCGCTACGCCCTTGTTGAGTCCATCGAGCAGGAGGCAAGCCTTGCAAAGCCCATCAGCTGACGACGTCAGATAGCCGCATCGCGAGCACGTCGTCTGGACCTGCTTTGTTGCACCCTTGGCAGCTGTAGGGGCCGTAAGGGACTTTGACTTTGGCGTGTCTGCCGCAGCAGAGCCGTTTGTACTCTTCTTGTCCTTCTTTCCCTTTTTTTCCTCGTCCTCTCCCTGCCAACCAACACGCAGCGCCTCGCCCGAGTGGATGATATCTACAATCGCAGATGGACGAATCGCCTCCAGGTCCTTGAGGTACGCGCGAGCATACCCGCGGTAAGCGTTTGGCGAGTAGATGCACTCGGTTGAGAAGTAGGTGAGCGACTTGAAGTAGGCGTAAAGGACAATCTCCTTCTCATAGGCGTACTTGAAGGGCTTGGAGCGTTTGATGCCGAGGAAATCTACGGCTGCTGATGCTGGGTCTACTTCGTCCTCGTCTTCCTGGTCACCACCACCGCCACCGCATCCCTTTGACTCTCCTGCGCCGGCCGGAGTCTGTGTTACAATCTCTGTGCAGCGTGACAGCCTTGCTATGTCGCCCCTGAGCACATTCATGAGGACCGTCTCTGCGATATCGTCTGCATTATGGCCTGTAACGATGTGGTCGACGCCGAGCTGTGCTGCCCCCCTGTCTAATGCTTGCCGTCTGAAGACGCCGCAGAAGGTGCAGTTGCTCTTTTTGCCGATCGTAGACACAATGTCATCCATCGTCCATCCATAGAGATCCTTGTAGCTGAGCACCTTGAGTGGGAGGTTGTACTCGGAACTGTTCTGCTTGACCGTTTCCAACGAATCGTCTCGATATCCAGTAATGCCTTCATCGATGCTGAGCAGGAAGAGGTCCAAGCCGTAGTCGTATCTCTCGTTCAAGGTCTTCATGACGTAGGCAAGAACCGTAGAGTCTTTGCCGCCTGAAGCGCCAATGGCCACCTTGTCTCCGCGAGAGAAGAGGTTAGAGGCCAAGATGGTCTCATGGACCTCGGTCTCGAAGACGAGGAAGAAACATGATCGACAGACTAGTAGACCCGTCTTGGGTCGGCGGAGTACTGCCTTTGCTGCATTGCAGTGGGCGCAGGTACGAGGTGGCATCCTTTGGTACTTGCCCCTGATGAGTGGAAGCGAGCCAAGGGTGAGGATGAGAAATCAAAAGTGTTGAAATTCTTCTTCTCGTTGTCTGTCCTGCAGTCGTGTGTGTGGGCGGAGAAAGACGAGGTCCGAGCGAGACGAGGCGAGCGCATCCAAGGCGGAGGCTCCAAATCGATGCAATCGTCACATTGGACTTCCACGTCGTCACTTGGTCATCATCATCATCAAACCAACACTCTGCGGACAGCCGCGCCCTCCTCATCTCGTCATGAAACCAGCCACTGGCCAATTCTAGACAAGACAGCACCAAAAGCACGGGAGAGACAAAGTCACACCATGAGGTGGCCACTCGTGGCCATTGCATTCTCCCTCTTCCTCACCCTCTTCGTAGCAGCTGCTCAGCCTTCAGATTCCCAGTCTGCAGGACATCATGGCCCACAAACCACCTTTGGTCACAGCGACGACGACGTCGCGTCAAGCAATCTGACCGTCACCGAGGCGTACGACCGTGCTCTCGTCTTACTGCGAGGTATCATCGATCCAGTCGTCCTCGCCCACTCCACAACCTCTTCCTCCTCTTCACCCCCGGCTTCATCTTCTTCCGATAGATCCGAACAGCATGGCGTGAATTCCAAGTCGTCATCCCAGTCTGGTACCGAGACCAGCTCGCGAAATAGTCGCCACCTCTCGGCGACCCGCACCAAGCTGTCAGACCTTTCACCCTACTTCACCTTTCTGACCTCCTGGGGTCCGATAGGCACAATGATGCGTCTCTCGATACGGCTTCAGCACATATTTGCAGCCTACTGGCAACGATGTGCTGAGCTCTTACAGACGCTGGGCATCGTGCATCCAGACTCGGCGCACAGCAGGCAGGGCGGGGGACCATTCTATGCTAAAGGATCGAAGCATCGGGAGGGAAACGCACCAATATCTGGGAATGCGAGGCAATGGGCAGGAGAGCGAGCTGCTCAGCTCTGGCCAGAGTGGGAAATGCATGAAGGTCAGCACGTAGTGCATGGTCCCTTCCTCCTTGACTTATCGGCCTCCGATGGAAGCGGGTCAGGCGAAGAAAGCAACACCCTCGACCTCAGCCACGTCGTGCGTCGATGGATCTCCTCTACTTCCATGGGACGGCGACGTCGCGCTGCCCGACGCAGGCAACACGAGAGGGCCTGCGCTAACCTACAAGAAGCTCTCGCCCTTCTCAACTACTCGGCCTATCCTCCAGCCTCGACAGCGCAACGCGGCTCGCCTGACGCACTCTGGGTGCTGGCGCAGCATCATGTTCTGGGGACGCACGGGGCCGAACCTCGCCCTTGGATGGCCGTGCCCTACCTGAATGAGATGGTCGATGTGGTTAGCCCGGGGAACGCGAGTGCTAGGAATTTGCTTGGTTGGATCGAGGGGTCGAGGGAGATTTGGAACGCTTGGGGAGCACCGGAAGTCCCAGAGGCCTTCCCGGGACAGGCTCAGAGTCTGGTGAGCAGTTGCGAGCATTCAAGAAGGCAGGACAGCATGCTGACGCCTCCTACTCACACCTGCCTTCGCGCCTTGCAGTCCCTCCTCCACCACACCTTCGCAGCCCGTCAAGGCGACTACGGCTCGATGCTCTCCCTCGCGTACAGGCACCACGCAGGCATCGGCACACCGGTCGACTGCGACGAATCTCTCAAATGGTACTCGCGCGCAGCAAACTCCTCCTGGGCGCGATACAAGGACGGCCCGGTTGGTGGGCTCACCCCGCCTTACACGCACTTACGTCTCTCCGACTTAGCAGGAGGGGCATATGGGCCTGGGGCATCTGCGGCCAGCACGGGTTGGGAGGCGCATAGGCCCGCAGTACAGGCTGCACTCCATTCTCTGCCGGGCAGCGGGTTGCTTTCATCACAGAATAAGGCTGCAGGAGCAGGAGGGAGGGGTGACCCTTCCTCTTCGAGGCTGGGCGACTTGCTGGAGTTCTACAGCTATCATGCCTCTGGCGGATCAATCAGCTACATGATGCGACTCGCACGCATCTACTATCTGGGATCCATCTACGGAATCAGTGAGAGCGCGGGAAGAGTGGAGCGCGACTACGTGAGGGCGAGAGAGCTAGCGTTGCGAGTCGCGAGGCAGGTCTGGCCGGTCGATGTGGCGCACCTCAGGATGGTAGGAGGGAAAAGAGTGATGGGACGTGCGGCTACTGGTGGTGCCAATGCAGGAGCGCAGCGAGTCGAAGAGGACCTCGTACTACAGCCAGCCGAGCCAGCTACCACCATCTATGCAGGCGCTGCTGCTGCCCTGCTCGGCCGCATGTATCTGCGCGGCGAGGGAGTTGAGATCGATTACGCTCGCGCCTGGTACTGGTTCTGGCGCGGTATTGATGCAGGCGATCGAGACTGCTACTACGGCTATGGCCTGATGCGGAGCCAGGGACTCGCGCCTGATCAGCAAGCTGCCCTTGCTACCACAGGCAAGGCGCAGGGCAAGGGTCGAGTCGCCGACTGGAAAGGCGCAGTAGACGCGTGGGAGAAGGCAATCAAAGCTGGCGGCCCCAACGGTCATGCTGAAGCCTCCGCGGCATTGGGCAAGCTACACTTCGACACCAAAGACTTTCCCGGCGCTATGCGCCATTTCGCCCACGCGGTTGCGTGGGGTTCCCCATTCGAGGGTCACTTCATGCTCGCCACGGCGAATGCAGACCTATACCGCCGCGCTCTTGCTACGCTACGCGCTACTGGCGGCTCGCCATCCGGGGGAGCCGCAGCAGCAGAAGCCTTCCTCGGTACGGACGAAGGAAAGCGCTGCTCGGCCGCTGCTCTGCACTTCAAGACTGCCGCTGAGCGTGGTGACTGGGAGTCTCCTGTTTTCCATCGCGGCATGCGAGCTTGGGAGCTCGGGGATAGGAAGAGGGCTCTTCTGTGGTGGAGTATGGCAGCCGAGCGTGGGGACGAGGCCGCGGAGAACAATGTCGCATGGATTTTGGACAGAGACAAGAGGGCATGGAAAGTTCCGGGCCTGGTCGAGGGTCTGCGACGGGTGGGAGGGAGGAGAAGTAAAGGAGAGACGAGCCCGGAGCGCGTGGGGGAGGAACCTGCGACCGACAGACTAGGGTTGATTTACTGGACCAGGTCGGCTGCGCAGGGCAATGTGGACGCGCTGGTCAAGATGGGCGACTATTACTATCATGGCGTAGGCTTGGCGCCCTCGAGATCAGAGGCGGCCGTAGCAGCCAGAGCGTCAGCGGAAGCCGCGCAGGACTACAACGCCACGTCCACCTCGCGATCCTCTTCGAAAAGCAGCCCTCGCCCTTTCGCTTCGCCCTCTCCGTCCTACGAGAAAGCCATGGCCTGCTACGCAGCAGCCGCCGATCGACAAGTCTCCGCCCTCGCCTACTGGAATATGGGCCATCTCTACGAGGAAGGCCTAGGCGTACCCCGTCGAGACTTTCACCTCGCAAAGCGCTATTACGACATGGCGCTCGAGATCAACGCGGAGGCCTACCTGCCCGTCATGCTCTCTCTTGTTCGCCTGCACATTCGAGCCTTCTTTGCCACAGTCTGGAGTGGAGAAGAGAGCGCGGTGCAGCTTTTCAGCACAGGGGGGTACACAGGCTATGGGGTATTTGCGGGGGCTGGTGGTGGGGCTGAGGGGGCTGGTGGGGGTCAAGGGTATACCGAGGCCGAGGAGGACTTGCTCAGGGCGGCGAGGCAGGAACATCAGCGCAACCAAGCGCAGCGGGAGCATCAACAGCAGCAGCAGCGGGCGCGCACACCTGCTCGTGGGGCACATCGTGGGCCAGACGGGTTCGAGGAAGGGGCCGATCCGCACCTGCCAGAAGGATACAACCTGCGCGAGCCTCGTGGAGGTGATGAGGAGGGTGCTCCGGGCGATGATGGGAGCCAAGGCGTCAGTGATGATGAAGCGGACGCGATGATTGAGGGCGCGATGATCGTCATTGGCCTCTCGGCGCTCGCGATGCTCATGTATGCTAGGCAGGCGGCGCAGGCGCGGGCGGAGCAGGAGAGACGAGATCAGCAAGCAGGGCAGCAGGGTGGGCAGCCAGTAGCGCAGGGGCCGGGGCAAGGCCATCATCGCCCGCCACCACCGCCTCCTCCGAACCCTGTGCCGAGATATGCCGGTGGACTGCCGTGGCCGCCTGACGCTGCAGCTGGGCAGATGGGACTTTGATGTTGCGATTCTCGGTCTCACGACATATACACAATATCAAGAATTGATTAGTTGATTCTGTTGTGCTTGCGATCCGTCTCTACACTGAGCGCTTCTCCCTCTGCTCTGTTCATGCCCTGGTATTCGGTCCTTGCCCCGCTGCTCATCCCTGCAAAAGCGGCCCCGCCCTCTTCATAAAGTCGGCCAGCTCAGCCGACTTGATCTTGTACCCCTCACGCTCCGCATCGGGAAAGGAGCGCTCCCTCACTGCATCGACGTAGGCTTCAATGGCGGCCATGCGGATCGCTCCAATTCCAGTAGGCCCCGATGAAGCTGCGACTGGAGCGGACCCCTCAGCTGCAGGACCAGGGGAGGCAAAATTGTCCTCCTCACCACTGCTACTACGAGGCTGCACGCGCCCAGAGAGGACTTCGTCCACAAAATTGCGCACGAATTTGGGACCAGGAGGGGCTGGTTGTTGGAGGGCTGGTACTTCTCCTACTCCTGCCTTGGCCAAGCCAGCAACCACATGCCAAGGGCTGGTGATCTCTCCCAGTATATCATTCGTAACCAAAATCTGGCCATCAGCCTTCGGACCCGCCCCAATTCCAATCGTAGGGATACGAAGTGCCTTGCTTACCACTTCGCAAATCTTGTTCGGTATGCACTCCAGCACAATACTGAAAGCTCCGGCTTCTTGTAGGGCGAGTGCCTCGGACAGGATGGTGTAGGCTTCGTCTGCCGTTCGGCCTTGGAGACGATATCCTGCTGAGGAGGAGACGCGTTGTGGTTGAAGACCTAGGTGACCCATGACTGGAATACCAAACTTGGTCAAGCGTCGAACGAGGGGAAGAATCTCTGCCCCTCCCTCGATCTTCACTCCATCGACTCCTCCCTCCTTTAGCAGCCTTACTGCGCTCTTAACTCCTTCCTCTTCGGAAGTTTGGAAGGTGCCAAAGGGGACGTCTGCCAGGAGAAGCGGGGCTCCAGGAGTGTTGGGAGAGATTGACAGCAAAGGGGAGAAGAGGCCGCGGTAGACTGCTTGGCAGTGGTGAATTGTTGCTTCTAACGTGAGAGACTGGGTGGAGGAGTGACCCAGTGCGACGTTGGCCATGGAGTCGCCTACGAGGCAGATGTCGATGTCCGCGTGGCGGAGAGAGAGGGCAGAAGGATAGTCATAGGCTGTGAGGCAGGCGCTGCGAGGTAATAGAGGATGCGAGGTGAGGACAGTGTTAGTGAGATTGGCTAAAAGAGGCAGTGGTACGGCAGCACGAACATTGGTTGCCCTTGTCTCTTCATTTCCATAAGATGAGGTATTGACTTTGGTGGGCGACTTTTGGGCATCTCGAGCTGTTGCCTGGTCTTACTGTTACCAGCATCGGTGCGATCAATGGGCGCCGACTGTTGGAGACGTGTAGATCTCCGCTCCTGAGACCCGCCGACCATTCCACCTCCCTCGACAGACTCAGATGATGACGACATGGTAGCATGCATGCCATCCTCGGCATCAACACCGGCCGGCCAAGCGCTGCAATTGCGAGCGGAGGTGTGGAATTGCGATGTGGCCGGTACTCGACGTGCGGACGACGAGGTAGAGGGAGGTGGGGTAGACAATGCCGGTATTGCCGATGCCGACGTCGACGCGAAAGAGGAAAAGGGCGAGATGGGTTGCAAAGCCCTCCTGACTGCGCGCTCCAGGGTCCTCGAGGAAGTGCTGGCCATGATGATGGTGATGTAGCAGCAAAGAGAGTCAAAGGCGGACAGACGAATGTGAGCTCGGGAATAAGAAATTGAAGGCAAAGAGATGGAAAGGAAGTCAAGAAGGTCCAACCCCGCTCACTGCGCTTCCCAGTCCAAAATTCACAGCCGAGCCGGCAAGACCCACCGACTCGACTTCCACTCATGCGCCGGTCCACTCGACGCTTTGCTTTTGAATCGCCGCTGCCGGCGCCGTCGTCGTGCGACCAACCAAACGGGCGGGCGAGCGAGCGGGCCCTTCCCTTCAACGCCTTCTCAGGGTCCGGCTCTAAGCACTCAGCACTACCACCACTTCCACGACCGATTCTTGATACCACAGCTGCACATTAGCGCGACGAGCTACACTTTGTGACGGATGCCATTTGGCATTCTGATCATTACTGCCCATTGACTTCCGCTCAGAAGCGCTTTGCATCCCTCGCCTTCCTCCATCGCAAGAAGACGACTCCCAGCCCAGCAATGACAGCCACAACCAAGCCCCACTTGACCAGGAACCACAGCAGCGTGAATAGTCCATGGAAGAAGCCTGCCAAGAATCCTCCTGTTGAGGAGAAGAGGCCCTTGCCGCTTCTACTCTTCGATGACTTGTCGTATGGTGACTTGCTCCCATCCTTGGGGAAGTGTTTTCGCCTCTCTGCCTCCAACTCAGCGTAGCTTCGCTCCTTGTACACGATGCTACTGCTCGATACGCTGATGACATCGTGCGCATCGCTCACGTCTCCAGTCAAGGCAGAGAAGCCCAGGTAAGGGCGCTCTGGCAGCTTGACATCTTCGAGCTTGAAGCATGTCTCCCACTCGTCCCATTCGGAGTGTTGGACTTGCAGCTCGAGGTAGACGTTTCGTACGAAAGTGAGCTTGGCTTTGGAAGCAACTCTTGTGCGACGGATATCGATGCTGCACCCGGCCAGCTCTTGGTTCGCACCGTCCTTGTCGCCACGATAGCTCTCCACGCCATTGCCTAGCATCGCCATGATACGAGGGAAGGAGTAGGGCTTACAGAGGGGCAAAAAGGTCGGGGTCAGACGACATCCTGAGTGCGCAATGCAAGCCCTGCGTGCGAACTCACATGTCTCGCATTGGCGAAAGTGTCAAAGAAGATGCCCAGCCCAGTAAAGTAGTCTTTCGATCCAAAGACGGGACCACTCTGTGCCCTCTCGTCTGTGAGCCACATCGCTAGGCCATCTCCGTACGTGTTCGTTGCTTGGCCATCGACCTTGAACTCGAATTGCACTTCGTAGTTAGCCGCCTGGATCGGCAAGCGTGACCAGAGCCAACCAATCTGGTGAGCCTTGTCTTGCGTCAGGCGTACATGACGATTCGTGTCGATGATTGCTGCTCGAGGAGTCGGCAAGAAGGGGAAGTAGGAAGGTCAGTCGTGTGAGGACGAGGAAGGCTTCTTGGCATCGCAGACTCACTGTCGCCTCCGTAATCCCAGAAACGATTCTGCAGCGTCGACTCAACGTAAGGAGCATATATGCTATGTGTCCTCAGAGGTACAAAGGCATCGCTGCCCAAGTCGTACTGAGGACCCTTGTTCTGCGCCTCTGCGAAGGACTGGACGAGGAGGACAAGAGCGACCAGGAGCGCATAAGCCAGCGTTCGTATTGTACTGCTCCGCGAGAGCATTGTGGTTGGCGGCGCTGAGAGAGACTTTTGCTGGCCAGCCAGTCAAGAGGATACGTGAGGCAGGTGGGCTCGAGGATGATGAGAAAAGAAGTCCTGACGACCTTCCACTCTTGGTGTGCGTGTACGTGTGTGGTGCGGGGCGGCCGTGTTGCGTTGACAGAGTGAGGGTCTGTGCCCGCCTGGCAATCCAATTCAAGTCTCCGAGCCCTTGTCGTCTCATCTCGACTTTGGTCTGAGTCGCGCGCACGCCGAGGGCGGCCAGAGGGAGAGAGAGAGTCGAGTGCCAGAGGGCGGGCTGGGCGATGAAGCGTCCGACTCCACGGCCAGAAGGTCTCGTTTGGTGTTCTCGTCTTGTTTGCTCCACCACATCGTCATCATTTCTCATCGTTGCGAGTCCTAGCATCGTCATGGCTTCTACTTCACAATGGGCTTGTGCGTAGATATATAGGTAGCTGTTTTGCTAGAGCGATGCTGATTTGGCCCTTTGCACACCACTCTTCGCAGACCGCTCACAAAAGTCCATTGGCCTTATGACGGGTCCACCGTCCTTTGCTCCCGTATCCGGCTTTGATCGAGAAGAGGCAGACAGCTCCAACCCTACGCGTGTCTTCAAGTATAGCCCGGATGGTAGGTGGTGTGCCATGGCAATGGAGAAGCAGTGAGTAGTGAGCGTAGCAGAGCTAGACCGATGCAAGGGCAGCCATTCACGTTCCACTCTTGGTCCTCCTTCTCGCACAGCTTTCTCCTCCTCTCGACCGCAGACCCCACCTCATCCGTACGCGCGCATACCATTGAGGTCCCCCGTGTCGTAGATATTGCCTTTTCCCCTCGCGGCGGATACGTCTCGACCTGGCAGCGTCCCTTCAAGGACGCAGAAGGCAACAATGTGGCCAACCTCAAGCTCTGGAGAACGAGCGATGGTGCAGAGGTTGGCGCTTGGGAGCGCAAGTCGCAGGAGGGCTGCCATCCGCAGATCAACGAGGAGGAGACGCATCTCGTTCGCCAAGTATCCACGGAGCTGCAGATCTTTGAGCCAGACGCAATTAAGGACAAGGGCGTCGTTGGACGTCTGAGGCTCGAGGGCATGACGAGCTACGAGCTGGGAGCGGGAAGCAAGCCTGTTGTGGCCGTCTTTTGCGGGGAGAAGAAGGGAGCACCAGCATCAGTGCGAGTCTACCCCCTGGCTTCTCTCATCCCCAGCCCGCCAGAGCCGCCGGCGCCCATCTCGCAAAAGACCTTCTTCAAGGCAGACAAGATCCAGATGAAGTGGAACCGCGCTGGCACATCTCTCCTTTTCATGACTTCGACCGACGTGGACCGCACAAACAAGTCTTACTATGGCGAGACGAACCTCTACATGATGTCTGCTCGCGGCGACTTCGACTGTCGTGTCTCGCTGGACAAGGAGGGACCCATTCATGACTTCGAATGGTCGACCAACGGCCGCGAGTTCATCGTCATCTACGGTTATATGCCCGCCAAGGCTACCTTGTTCAGCTTCCGTGTCAACGTCATCGCAGAGCTCGGCACGGCTGCCCGCAACACAGTCGCATTCAACCCGCAGGGACGTCTCTTCTGCTTGGCAGGCTTCGGCAATCTGAGCGGGAGTGTCGACGTGTGGGACCGTCAGCAGCTGAGCAAAGGGAAGCTTTTCACTTTTGACGCGAGCAACTCCAGCGTGCTGGAGTGGAGTCCTTGCGGCGAGTATCTGCTCTGCGCTACATTGAGTCCGAGGCTAAGAGTAGAGAACGGAGTCAAGATCTGGCATTGCACGGGGAATCTCATCCACGTAGACATGATCGACGAGCTCTATCAGGCCGGCTGGAGGCCAGGTTTCAAGATGGCTACCGACGCTGGAGCAAGGGAACCTCCCGCTTTCCCCGATGCCCTGCCTTCTCCGCCTGCACCGAGCCCCACGGCCAAGGAATGGCTGGACAAGGTCGCAGCCAAGCCGCAGAGGCCAACAGGCGCGTATCGCCCGCCCGGAGCGAGGGGCGCCGCAGCGAGCGACGCCTACAAGCGCGATGAAGACGGGAAGATCATGATGAGCAGCAGTAGCAGCCCCGCACGAACCGTACCTGGCTCCAACGGGCACTCGGCCGCAGCGCGTGGTGCGGGAGGAAGAAGACAGGTGCCTGGGGCATCCTCTTCGTCTTCGAGGGGCAACAGCCAGCCGGGTACGCCTGCTCCGGGAACGCCTACGGGGCCCAAGGGTGGCAAGAAGGGGGCAGCGCAGGCGGCGAAGCGCAGTGGTACTTCGACCCCAACGCCAAACGACCAAGCCGCTCCAGCATCTGCAATTCAATCCGAGCAGCCGTCTGCACCCGTAGCATCAGGCGCAGCCGAAGTAGGTGGTAGCGCAGAGGCTGGTGCGCTCGACAAGAGGTTGCGCAATCTGACCAAGAAGCTCAAGGCGATCGAGGAGCTGAAGGCGAGGAGGAATGCCGGAGAGAAGCTGGAGCAGACGCAGGTGCTCAAGATTGCGAATGAGGCAGAGTTGAGGAAGGAGCTGGCTGATCTGAGCTAGAGCGGCGAGAAAGGCGGTGAAAATGGCAACGGCAGGATAGAGCTTTGAAGGCGAATGAGAATGGACTCGAGTGGTGAGAAAGGGAGACCCGCAGCATCTGTAGCCTCCAATCGCACATGGGTCGTACGCATCTCGCTCCAGAGTCAATGCCTCTTCATTCATCTGCTCATGTACATGGCGACTGATCGGGACCACCAGCTGTGAAAGCAGCGTTTTCTTTTCACTCGTGTTCAATGCCTGCTAGACGAATGATGATCATGATCTTTTGAATGAAATTGCTCGCTTGCGCACAAATGTCGGGCCCTGGGTTGTTACAAGCCGAGGAATGGTCACGTAGTGACTGACCCCCTATGCAATGAAATCAGGGCCCCCGACCATCCCTCCTCGCCACACGAAGACGAGACCCACCGACTACACCCCCTTGCAACTCCCAAGCAACCCATCCGACCCATAATGAAGCGCCCGCTTGACCCCCCACCGAAGCAACGTCGGATCAATCAGGTGTGACCCTGCGATCGACGACGCTACCCTGGCGAAGGACGAGCACCTCGAGCCTGAAAAAGAAGCCTTTGGTATAGGAGAGGAAGAGAATGAGCCAGCAAGTCAAGTCTAGCTCGCGTGGGAGGAGGAGACAAAAGGGGGTTTAATCGAACAAGTCGCCGCCAGGGTTAAGCCCCTCCTCAGTAGGAGATGGGCCTCTCGCTCAGACACTCGGCAAGCCCGTTAGAGCACCGAGCTTCACGAGCCCGTTCAGGCGGAGGATGATGGAGTAGGAGTTGCCCCCTGATCTCCATCTTTCGACTGTCGTGGTGAGAAAGGAAGAAGGAGACGCGGCTGCTCGTTGGCTCAAAAATCTCGCGGTGAGCGGACAGGCGGCCAAGAGAGCGCGCGGAGCCGGGCCTCGATGGAGAGAGTCCCTTGGGCTGCCGAGAGGCGACGCATCAGAGGTGCTCACTTACATCTTCTTGCCATAACCACCACGCCCCACATCAACATGTCCTGGCTGTCGCGAGCCTCGTCATCAACCTCTTCGCTGGCCAAGCAGCTCTTTACGCCCGCAGTGGCGTCCAGCTCGGCTTTGGCTGGCCCTTCGTCGGAATCGTCGACGGCGCTTCCCTCGTTCAGCTTCGGCGGCTCGATCCAGGTGCGCAATTCGACCAAGAGAGCCGGAGGCACCACAAAGAATGGCAGGAACAGTGCGGGAAAGAGGCTGGGCGTCAAGAGATATGGTGGTGAGTAGCTGAAGCATCAGCAGCTGGTCCGCGTCTCCTCTTCCGCTGACTCGATCCTCCGTCCTCGGGATCATCGTTGCTGCGCAGGTCAATACGTTCAAGCAGGCGAGATCCTCCTGCGACAACGCGGCACCTCCTGGCACCCAGGTCAGAACGTCGGCATAGGCCGTGACCACACTCTTTACGCCCTTCAAGCAGGTTACGTCCGCTTCTACCAACCCTCCCCCTTGCCCGCCGATTCAACCCTTTCCGCGTCGACGCCTTCCTCTCACCCGACGATGCCTCTCATTCCTGGCATAGGCCAACCAATCAGCCCCCTCTCCCGCAGCCGAGCAATGCCACAAGAGCTGGAACGTCGCGCACACCCTTCCTCCCCTCGTCGCAAGCAGGGCAGAAGGTATATGGGCATCGTCTTCGAGAAGGAAGGTGTCCTGCCCCGAGCGTGGGGAGAAGTCAATGAGAGGAGGCTGCCCGAGGCGGACAGGAAGGTGGACATGAATGCGTACGAGAGGGAGATGAGGGCTGCGGAAGAGGAGGTTGAGATGAGGACTATGGATCGGATGGAGGATGATATTGTGGTTGACTCACGCGATGCGCACGAGGCTGAGGAGGATGAGCATACATTCGTCGCGCCGGAGGCCGCGAGTGTCGGTGAAGCAGCGCCGCGAGCGTGAGCAGGCGATTGCTCTGCAGCTCAATGCCATCGATTCGTCAGCACTTCAGCCTGGATTATATTGTCCATGATCAATCTCGCACGCTGCCTATCTACAAAAATTCCCGGCGCACATTCAACGCGGCCTGAGCACGACAAAATCGTCCCTGAGCCCTCTCCTCGTATTCAGGAAGTCCTCGCTCTGCTGCTGCTTCAGCGGTTCCTTGAAAGCGACGATGCCAATGACGAGCCCCGCCGCAAAGAAGACGACGGAGATGAAGAGCCAAAATACGCCCCAGAGTTGTGGTGGGCCGCCCACGAGACGAGAGAAGGCTGATGCGTCTGACTCCTCGACTTTGCGGAATACCAGATCTTCGGCTACATCCCATACGCTAGTGGGAGTCGAGTGGGAAGAGAAGTCCGGAGAGTCAGCTCCACACGGTCTTCTCGGGCATTACCGTGCGCCACTTACGAGTAGAGACAGCTCATGACGCCTACGAAGAGGACAAAGAATTGGAGAGCGACACCGTGCGCTATGAACCAGAAGGCAACGAGGATGCCCGCTGTGATGAAGAGGACGAGCAGCGTGCTGTGCGGTGTGACAGGGATATGTCAGCCTTGGGCGGTTCTATCTGAACGAGAATCGATCACTCACAGCCAATCTCTCCTCGCCCAGAAAGCGGTCATTAGAAAGATGACGCCCAGCACAATGCTCATGACCTTGCTCGCCCTGATATCGAAGCTACAAGCAATCATCGCTGCGCCCAGGAAGCTTGAGCCCAAATACCCAGCAGGTAAAGTCAACCATGCCACCCCTCCTCTCATCCTTGTAGCTCCTCCCTCATTTGGCTCGAGCTTGATCGACTCAATTTTTGCACCCGTAATCAAGCCCACAAAGGCATGGGAGAATTCGTGCATGCCAACGGTGAGGAGCTTGAAGCCGTAGAGCGAGTATTTGAGGATAGGGAAATGCCAGAGGATTGCAATTACGACGGCATATACGCAGGCGACGATGATGATAGTTCGTTGGTCTGCTGTTGGATCTATACGACTTGCTCGACGGGTGAGGGTATGAAGGTAAGATGATGGGGAGGACGAGGGACCATCGAATTCTGCTGCGAGGACAGGGTCGTAGCCTGATTCTACGCTACGGCCCAGAAAGGGTAAGGGCCACAAGGAGGGCATGGTCGGTATGGTATCTGGTGAAGGAGCGAGCGTGCTGATGGTAGGTGAATGTGAGGCGAGACGTTGGATGTCGAATGTCGCTTGACTGAATTAAGGTGTGTTGGTTGGCTCCTCGACGGCCTCCTAGTCGGCAGGGGCAGTGCATTCGACGGCCAGTCCGCTCGTGTGCCTGTTTCGCTCGCGTGGCCACGGCAACGTCGACTGGCTCCACTCAAGTCCACGCGGCTCGAGAGCGTCGTCATCTCCGTCGTCTGTCCGCCTGGCATACATTCGCACCTTCGCACCATCATCACACTCTGCGTGTTGTACCCTCGTCCTCATGTCCTCCGCAGATCCATCATCATCCGCCGCTCCAGGCGCGGGTGCACCACCACCACCAGCAGATGGCGCTGCCGCACCTGCTCAGCCAGAACGCCCCGCTTCGCCTCAGATTCCAGACGATGTTCTCAACGCCCCCACAGACGAGATCCTCACCCGTACACGACTCCTCGACAACGATGTCAAGATCATGAAGTCTGAGAACATGCGGCTCAGCCACGAGCAGGCAACTATGAGGGAAAAGGTCAAAGAGAACGCAGAGAAGATCAGACAGAACAAGATTCTGCCCTTCCTCGTCGGCAACGTGGTAGAGATCCTCGACATTGACCCCGACGTCGACGAGGATGCGCCAGAGAGTGGGGCAGCGCTCAGTATTTCGCTGGCAAAACCGACTGATGCGGCTGGCAGCAGTGGTACAGTCGGGGGAAAGGCAGGGAAGAAGGAGCCACGCTGCGCAGTCATCAAGACATCTACACGCCAAACCATCTTCCTCCCCATCATCGGGCTCGTCGACCCTCACTCTTTGCGGCCCGCCGACCTTATCGGCGTCAACAAGGATTCATATCTGGTACTCGACAAGCTCCCCGCAGAGTACGACTCCCGCGTCAAGGCCATGGAGGTCGACGAGAGACCGACGGAGACCTACAGCGATATTGGTGGGCTGGACAAGCAGGTCGAGGAGCTTGTAGAGGCAATTGTGCTGCCTATGCAGCAGGAGGATCGATTCAAAAACTTGGGCATCAAGCCGCCTAAGGGAGCATTGATGTATGGTCCGCCGGGTACGGGAAAGACTTTGCTGGCTAGAGCATGCGCGGCTCAGACCAAGGCGTGTTACTTGAAGTTGGCAGGACCATCCCTTGTGCAGATGTTCATTGGTGATGGAGCAAAGCTTGTCAGGGATGCATTTGAGCTGGCGAAAGAGAAGGTAAGTCTGTGTAAGGCGAGACAGACAGAAGGTTGCACAGTAGCTGACAAACGCGTCTCTCTATCCCGCGCTGTGCAGGCTCCCGCTATCATCTTCATCGATGAGATTGACGCCATTGGTACTAAGCGTTTCGACTCGGACAAATCGGGAGATCGTGAAGTGCAAAGGACCATGTTGGAGCTCCTCAACCAGCTGGACGGCTTCTCGTCCGACTCGCGAATCAAGGTGAGCATGCCTTGGCCTCCTTGCACCCTTGCCGCCACTGTGACTGACTCCCCTTTCTCTCTCCTCGTCTCGGCAGGTCATCGCCGCGACCAACCGAATCGACATCCTCGACCCTGCCCTTCTCCGATCAGGTCGTCTCGACCGCAAGATCGAGTTCCCTCTGCCTGGGGAAAGCGCGCGTGCTCGAATTATGGAGATCCATTCGCGCAAGATGGCGGTAGGCAGCAACGTCAACTTTGACGAGCTCGCTGCCAGTACAGATGAGATGAATGGTGCGCAGCTGAAGGCAGTCTGTGTTGAGGCGGGAATGATTGCATTGAGGGAAGGAGCGACGGTCCTTGATCATGAGCATTACATGGGGGGCATTCTGGAGGTGCAGGCCAAGAAGGCTAACCCATTGTTCTATGTTGCGTAGAGGGAAGAGCAGAGGGAGAGGTGGCAATGCAATACACCATGATCAGAGCAGATCCAGCATGAGCGTGGCTTGGCCATGTGATGTCGTGACTGAGACTGGCTGCTCGTCTCCGCCCGCCCGCCGTCCGTGCGCCACACGTCGTGCCAGTCCGATGCGGACGGCTGCTGTGTTGCTCTCCATCCTTTGCACCTTCGCCATCCCATCAATTCCAAGCGCTCTTGCCCACAAAGGGGCATTGCGCTCCGCGATCGCCCTGACACCCTCTCCTCGACTACTCTTCTCATCTGTCTCATCATCATCTTGACTTCGCCACAATGGGTGCCTCAGGCTCCAAGCCACCCAAAGTCACCTCGCACGACCGGGCCGTATTGGACCTCAAGCTTCAGAGAGATCGCATTCGCCAGTACCAGAAGAAGGTGCGCAGAGCTCGCTCTCAACTGGAAAGATTGCTACCGCTGCTGCTCACTCACCCACTTATATACACGCGCAGCTCCTTCTCCTCGAGGACAAAGAACGGTCCGCAGCTCGCCAACTGCTAGCTCGAGGCGATAAAGCTCGTGCCCTCTCTGCCCTGCGTCGAGGCAAATACCAACGATCCATCCTAACCAAGACCGACTCTCAGCTGCGAACATTAGAGGACCTCGTCTCCAATATCGAATTCACCCAGATCCAAGCAAGCGTATACGCCGGTCTCTCCCGCGGAAACGAGGTGCTCAAAGAGCTGCACAAGGAGCTCAACCCTGAGGCCGTGGAGAGATTGATGGACGAGACTGCTGCTGGCGTGGCGTATCAGCGAGAAGTGGATGAGGCCCTTGCCAGTCGAATGACTGTAGAGGAGGAAGAGGAGGTGAAGGGAGAGATGGAGAGATTGGAAGCCGAGGTTAGGATGGAGAGGGGGGAGACGGTGCAGGAGGAGCCACAGCAAGTCAAGCTGCCAGATGCGCCCACTACGGAGCCCGTCGCGTCTGTACGGGAGGGAGAGACAAGAACAGAGGAGTCAAGGGAGCCGCAGAAGGCAGAAGAAAGGCAGGCTGTCCTTGCGTAATGACGGCGAGGGGCGTGGAAGGGCATCATGATACTAATGAGTCAACGCATGCAGTGACGACAGGACAAAGATCGTGTGCGCTGGATTGTCTTGGCGAGCACCGACAGGAGAAGACACGACGAGCTATTTGATAGGACGACGGCGATGTTGCTTTTTCTGCGCAGTTCTACCACCTCGGCGGGGGCGGCGGGGGCGGCGGCGGTTCGAGCTCTTGGCCCCAGCTCAACTGTCCATTGACAATCATCGCCCTCCCAGCAATCGATGCTCCCGGCTGCTGGTGCTGCATCTTCGCTCCGTGGCCGACTTCAGGCGATGCGCTCTTGCCCATGGCTGCCATCGGTGCAATTGGTGAGGACGGGGTGCCTTGGTATAAATTGTGCTGAGATGACGAGTCTGTCCCGGCGGAAAAGACGGGAGCTGGGGGCGGTGGGGGAGGGGCGAAGTGGTCATGGTAGCCGTTTGCGGGCGGCTGTGGTTCTTGCTGATGCGCTTGATGTTGCAACGGATAGGTAGCAGAGAAACCCATTGCAGACGAGGGGGGTTCAAGCTCTTGACGGGACATCGATGCCTGCCAAGGCAGCTGCCGGTAGTGGTCAGCTTGGTGAATCGCCGCAGGCGGGTACGTCTGCTGGAGACCAGGTGGCGGTGGAGTCGAGTGACGTGGAGGCCTCTCCGAAGCAGTGCCCTGTTTGTTCCTTCTCTTGCTCGGCGTGTCCAGACCTTCTTCGTCCATCACCGCAGCCTGAACAGCCATTTCCTCTCGCTGATCGTCGTCGGCCGTCTCCACGGGATCGGGCAAGCCAAGTAGCTGTGCCAATCCAGGGACATTCGAGTAGGGCAGCGAATTGCCAAGGCCACACAGGGGCTCCGCAGCGTTGCTTTCCGATGCGTCGAGATAGATGCTGGCGCTACGGTTCTCGTTGCCGCTCAAGCTCGTGTCGTGCACCATGATGCCCTTCTGCGGAGCACTGCCGTCTTCCTTGCTGCTCTCGCGAACCTGCAGCAGGCGCTCAATGTTGGCCTTCTTCGCCTCCATATCCCGCCGGAAGCTGTCCAACTCTTGCGTGCTGCCTGGCTTGACGCCGTGGAGGACGTCCATCTCGTCACCAGATGAATGGTAAGGATCGGCCCGTGCGAGCTTGCGCGTCGGCGTTGCTGGACCATTGCTGCCTGTTCTACTCGCGCCGTTGACGCTCGTTGCTGCGGGGCGTCGACGTTGCTGCTGCTTGTCCAGTGGAGTTGGGTCGCGTGACGAGGCATTGGTGTCGTACTCGTCCTCATCGTCCTCCTCGTCACTATCATCTGAGTACTCTGAACCGTCACCGTCGCTCGAGCTGTCATCATCGTAGCGTGGACGATCGTAGCGCGGTGCTCTTAAGTCCACCACGTCCATATCCTCGTCCTCCTCTTCTTCCTCCTCGCCCACGACCTCCCTGCGTCTCTTCTCCGCTTCCAAGAACGCCAGCAAATCCGGATCCATCGGTCTACTCGAATCCTCCTCATCTTCACTGTCCGCCCCAGCAAGGGGATTTTGCCCTTCATCGTCTTCCTCCTTCTTGGGCTGGAACTCCTTGTACTGGCTTCGAACGAAGTCCGGGTCCCATGCGCCAAGCTCGTCCTCTGCTTCGTCGTCGTCATCGTCGTCGCTGCCAATCTCTATGACCTCGGCGGGCTCTTTTTGGGCGGCTGAGGAAGAGGCATCTACGTCTTCTCCTTGGGCTCGACGGCATTCTCGCTCTACTTCATCTAGGTCCTCCTCTTTGATGTGGAAGGATCCAAAGGCACACTCGTCTTCCTTGAGGGCGCGCACCGTACCGTGGTCCTTGAGGATGCGCATTCGCTTGCCCAGCCAGAGCTCGTCTTGTGGCTCCAAGTGAGCCGACTGGAACTTGGCGTATATGCTGTCCCACTTGCGCTTAAGGCGGAGAGTGGACTGGTAGCGCAGATACGAGACCGAGGGGGTGCCGTCTTCGTTCATTTCTGAAGGGGCGGGTAGCTCTGAGCTGAACATCAGACGACGCTGCTTTTTCTTCTTCTTCTTTGCGGGAGGTTTTGATGTCGAGGAAGAGGTGCGAAGAGGGGGCGCATGTGAAGTGACATGCTGCGTAGTGGAGAGGTCGAGAGGTCAGCCTTGTGCGAGGCATAGAGTCCGCTCATCATGATGCTCACAGAGAGGACAAATTCTTCATCGACTGGCTCTTGCTTGACCACTGATGGGCCAGGAGACGCTCCATCATCATCGCTGTCGTCGTCGGCGAGGTCAATGTCAATGCGGAATGGAGGAGGGAAGAAGCGTTGGCGCTCCTGCGTTGACGCGGCTTCCTCTGATTGTCGTCCCTCAGCTGCTGCGCCATTGCCGGCATACATGGAGTGTGAAAGGTCCGACGGCCCTGCTGCTCCGTCCATGCTGGAATCAGAACAGACGTGAGAGCACCGCGGTGGAGGTGAGATCGAAAGGACGAGGAGTGAACGGAAGGCAAAGGTGACGACGAGGTCGCTTTGTCGACGCCTCCAGAAGTGCAACACGCTCGACGCGCCAGTCCGCTCTCTCTCCGTTCAGTCGTCGAGCCTCGGCATCAGGCCGCCAAGCAACACAACTCACACCACTCACGCCGTCAAAACGAGGTAATCACCACCTCCAGACGGCAAACTGTTTGTAGGGGTTTTGCATTTTGTTGTGGGTTTTCGCGATTATTATCGACTCTTCTCCGATACATGGGAGTCAAGAACATGTCGTGCGGTACGAGGGGCTATAGTGAGTTGAGGGAGAGCGAGAGAGGGATTCAGATCGGGAGCCGGGGTACGGGGCTCAGGCAAAGATACAGCTTGCGCAGATGAATCGCTGAGTACTACCCTCCTTCAACGGTCCATCAGATCTCCCTGGGTACGTCAATGTACCTTACAGCTTCTCCTGGTTGCTAACTTGGCTTCCCTCCGAAGGGGACTGCGACTGCATCGTGTCGTTGGACGGCACGCGCTGCGACCCAGGCGCGATGTAGTATCTGTGCCCAGCGACAGCGTAGGCTCCAAAGGCAAGGATCATGACACCGCCAAAGACGACGCTGGACCAGTTCATGCTCATGGCAGTGACGGGCGTCGTCGAAGGGATAGCAAGGACGATGCACTCGAACAAGGTCCAAACGATGCAGGTCCAGCGGATGAACTGGCCGAAGAGACCCTCGCCCAGGTAGAAGGGACCCTTCTGCTCGCGGAAGCGCACCTCGGGGTGGTCTGCGAAGATGGTGCGGCCAACAATGGGGACCCAGTAAGAGAGGTCCATGCCGAGGGCAGCGAGGGAGAAGATGGCGGCGATGGCCGTGTAGTTGATCCAGGCCAGTTGGATGAGAATGATGTTAGCCAGCACAACGAGCCAGACGGCGTTGATCGTGACCTTGGTGCGTTTCTCGACGATGGCGAACCAGCCAGGGATGGCGCGGTCACGAGCCAGGGCGAAGAAGGTACGAGCGTTGGCCTGCACAGCGGTGATGACGACGAAGAAGGCGACGGCGCAAGCGAAAGGCCAGACGACGAGGAAGGCGACCTTGCCGCCGCGGTTGAGAAGGATTTGCGCAACGGCCAGCTCTCCAGGCCACGTCGTGATGTCGGTCGAGGCAACGTCACCCATGGCGAAGACAAGGGCAATGTTGAGGAAGAAGCCCATCAAGCCGGTCACGAAGACGGCCTGAACAATGGCTACGGGCGCGGCAATGGCGGCACGCGAGACCTCCTCTGAGATGTGGGCGGTAGCATCGTAGTCGGTCATAACGAATTGGACCATCTGCAGTCCGATGAGGAAGGCCAGCGACTTGCTCCAACCACTAGCACCTGAGATGTTGACAAAGGCGTCGGCACCGCTAGTGTACTCGCCAGAGGGCGTCCTGGCGAGGACAAGAATGGCGATGACACATGTGGTGATGAGGTTGACAAAGACGTACGAGGCCGTCAGGCGAGCGAGCCAGCTCGTAGGGAACGAGTTGATGACGCCAGCGATGACCATGATGCCGATGTAGAGACCGACAATCTCTCCCGTCGAGGCGACGAAGCGACCGTCGGTGATGACATAGGCCCACGCCATGATCATCGACGACAGACCGTAGGCCGATCCTGAGATACCAGCAATCTGACCCAGGCCGTTTGCCCAACCGACGCCGTAGGCGGTGATCTTGGAGTAGCGTTTGGGAACGAGGTAGCCAGAGGCCGAGTAGAGACCACCACATGAGGGGAAGGCAGAGACGAGCTCGCCAATGGAGACACCCAGCGTCATGTTCATCACCGAGCCAATGAACCACGTCCAAATGACGGACGGCCCACCTCCGGACAGCAAGGGGGTATTGAACGTAGTGATGACCGACGAGACGAGACCCATAATGGCCATGGCGAAGGAGAAGGTCGACAGGCTCCTGAACTCTCGCTTGAACTCGCTCTTGTAGCCCATCTGGGCCAGACGAGCGTCATCATCCTGCTCGGAGCTATCATCTTCGCCGACTGGGTTATGACGGACGACGGGGTCTCCGCTGGGATATTGTGAGTGGTCCTTCTCTGAGTTCGAGGTGTTGGACCCTCGCCTGCCAAAAGCAGCGGCAATGGTAGAGCTCATCTCAGCGAAGAGGTGCTCAGGGACAAGACACGGTGATGGCTAGCGATGACTGCGGATGGGCGGAGGGGAGTGAATTGGCCGCACGTCAGATCTTCTGATCGTCTGATCGTCTCGTGTACCAGCTGTGCCTGATCGCCCGCAGAGGCGAGGCGTCCGGCAAACAGAGTTGGCACTCCTCCTCCTGGGTCGAGGCAAGACTCACACTTTCTTTGCAACTCTAGTCGTCTGAGCGAGTCGTATGAGAGCGCCGTTGTGGAATGGAAAGATGGGTGGTGGCAGTGGTGAGTTGACCGTCGGCGCTGTGGTGGATTGAAGAGGAGGAGGTCTGGCAGCGCTGGGCTGTCCGACAAATGCCTTGGAATATATGAGGCGAGGCCAGATTTCCAAAAGACCAGGGTGGGATGCGAAAGCATCCGGGCTGGCCGCACTAGCCGGGCTCAATTGAAGGCATCACACTTTCTCGGCGCACGCACAGAGAAGCAGTACTGTAGAGCCAAAATCTGCTGCCTGGGCTGCGCTCGCTCCTGCGGACTTGACGGCGGCGGCAATTGCGAAGGCGAGTGGCATCTCTCAGATGTCAGGCACATGAGCGGAGACGCGGACTGGAACCACGAGCGACGAGCGACGAAAAGGCCTTTGAAATTTTGACACCCACCCACGAAAAACGAGTGGCGTCGAAAGCGGGAAGGCCATGGCCAGTCGCCAGGGCGGAGAGGCAGCGGGGCCAGCAGCGTAAGGCTAGACCAGCGAGTCTACGGCGACAGATGCCCACCAAGAATAAGACGGCCGAAATGCCACTACAGACCAGGGGCCGTCGAGTGTTGCGACGACATTGAATGGTGTGCGGGGACGATGGCTCTCACGGGCAACGGCTTCAATGGCATTGCTCATCATGCTGCTTTGATGAGGGGGCCCGGGTACGGGCCTGCTGGCTACCGTACATGGGGCGACAATGGGCGGCGGGAGCGATCTATCCCCGACGCAATCATGGTCACCACAGCTTGCCCATCGCCCGTCGACCACGCCAAGGGTCTGAAGCGATCGTCATGACCTTGCTTGTGTGAGCACAGCCTTGCTGCAATGACGAAGCAACGATGCCTCTTCGCAGGAAGCAAGGTGAGGATATCAGGATGGGGTCGGTGGTGATTCCGTTCCGATTTCGACTTGGCCGGCTTGGGCCGCTCCCGGTCCGACGGTCGGTGCAAAGTTGAACAAAGAGGACGAAGCCTGGAGACGATGCTGAGAGGCTGTCACGACCAGATCATCGACCGCCACTCTCCTGACTCCTGATCTTCACACAGCTCATCATGTGGCCCTTCAGCTCGTCGTCATCATCATCGGCCTCAGCGTCACAGCCCTCGCCTCAGGCTGAGGCTCACACTAATTTCGTAGACCCTTCCTCTTCGACGACTCCTCAGCCTCAAGCCGCCGCCTCTTCAGCCTCATCAAATGCGCAGCAAGCTGAGCAATCCACAACCGACTACATCCAATCGCACAAGTTCGCACAACCCTCGTCCTCATCCTTCGACAGCACCTATACCCCTACTGCCTCCTCCCTCTTCTCCGGTGCTCAATTCGACGCTGCCCGCCTTCACCCGCTCGCCGGCCTGGGCAAGGACGAAGTCGAATATCTGGACATCGTAGACAACCAACCCAACCAGCTCGAAGGAGCACGCACGGCTCTCCCATCTCGCGGCTGGAGTGACGATCTCAGCTATGGCACCGGTACGACCTACCTCTCCGGCCTGGCAATTGGTGGCCTCCTCGGCGCCCGCGAAGGACTGGGCCGACCCTTGGGAGTCGACAACCCAACGATGCGCCTTCGCCTCAACGCCGTCCTCAATCAGATGACGCGCAGGGCCAGCTTCTTTGGCAACAGTGCGGGCGTCATCGCTTTGATCTACAATGTCACTGATGCCATTATCGACAATGTTAGGGGCAAGCACGATATGGCGGGCGCGATTGCCGCCGGTGGGATTTCGGGAGCGATGTTCAAGGCTACGGCGGGTGTGAGGCCGATGGCTGTCGCGTCGGGGATCATGATGGGAGCGGCTGCGAGCTGGACAGCTGCAAAGCAGGCGCTGCTCTAGTAAAGGAGAGACTTGGTAACAGTGTAAGGTGGAGTAATGGACGCTCTCCATGGCGTTGGAACCAAAAGGCGGGACATCATGCCCTGCCACCCTCACAACTCCTTTGTACGATAGATCGCGGCTGAGAGCCGACTGCACACAAACATGAGATTTCCACGAGGCCATCTTTGCGCGCATTCATTTGCAAGGATTGCCTCCCATCTAGTAACCTCCACCCCCTGCATCCCTTCCATGCCCGGCCATCTTCCTCCTCTGCTCCTCCTCCAGCTTCGGACAATCCTGCACGGAGTGCCCAAGACCACCGCAAATTGCACAAGCCCTGATTTGCCCACCAGCTGTAGCTCTCGGATCCTCAATGGCAGCGAGGAAGGGCGGGATACGCTGCTTAGCCTCCATCAGCAGATACTTGAGGTCGAGCAACGTCTGCTCAGGTACGGACATGTTGACGAACGTTGTGGCGATACCAGTCTTGCCGCTGCGACCTGTACGACCAATCTGATGGACGTATGACTCAATCTCTTTGGGCATCGTGAAGTTGATGACGTGCTGAATCTCGTTGAAGTCCAATCCTTTGCTCGCTACCCCTGATGCGACCATTACGTCCTTCTGCCCTGACTTGAAGCTGCGGATTGCGTACTCGCGCTCGTCCTGCGTCTTGCTTCCATGAATCGCGACTGCCTCCACTCCCTTCAGTAGCAGATACTCCTGGATATCGTCTACCTCGTTCTTGTTCTCCGAGAAGATGATGACCGGCGGGGCAGTCTTTTGGAGACATTCGAGGAGGTAGACCATCTTGGCCTCTTGCTTGACGTATTCTACCTCCTGGACGATGTCGAGAGAAGCAGCGCCTGCTCGACCTACATTGATCACGACGGGGGCGATGAGAGATTGCTCGGCAAAGTCTTGGATCTTTGCGGGCATGGTGGCTGAGAAGAGGAGGGTTTGGCGTTGTTGCTTAAAGAAGCCTGCGGGTAAGGGTGCCAGAAGAGGTCAGCTTGTCATAATTGCTGATAGCAGACTCACTCCTGCGATTCGCTCGCTCTGCACTCACTCATGATATTCCTCACATCCTCCTCGAAGCCCATGTCAACCATCCGATCCGCCTCATCCAAGCAGAGGTACTTGCAGCACTCGAGGGTGAACTTCTTCTTCTCGAGCATGTCCTGCAGTCTGCCCGGCGTAGCAACAACGATGTGGAACCCTTTGTTCATGGTGTGATGCTGCTCCGCCATGGAAATGCCACCAATGCACAGTAACACTCCGATCTCCGGGTATCCATCCTCTGCTAGTGCTTGTGCCATCAGCTTAAGATTCTCGTACGTTTGTCGCGCCAGCTCGCGAGAGGGACAGATGATCATACCCAGCGGCCCCTCGCCACGAGTATATGGCAACTTTTTCTGCTCTTCGACAGCGAACATGACGATGGGCAGTGAGAAGGCCAACGTCTTGCCGCTTCCCGTGAAAGCAATGCCGATCATGTCCCTGCCGCTGAAGGCTGTCGGTAGGCCTTGCATCTGGATGGGGGTGGGCTTCTTGATTCCCTTGGAGGCGAAATGCTTGATGAGGCAGTTGGGAACCTTCATATCGCGGAAATTTGTGATGAGGGGAGGGATGTCCAGACCATCTGCGAGGACATGGTGCTGCTCCCTCAATTTCACATTCTCCTCCTCTGTACGCTCGAGGACGAAGCGTGGCGCCTTCCAAGACGTTTTCAGAGGCTCGGTGCAGCTGATGCCCTTTGCGAGCTCCATGTCACTGGCCAACTTCCTTCGCGCGGCGTGAGCCTCGAGGATCTTGCGCTCCTCCTCTGCCTGTCGCTCAGCTTCCGTCTGAGTGGCGTAGGCTTTGGCCTCTCTCAACGCTCTTGCTTCGTCGAGGAGGCGAGTGTTCTTCTGCTTGACTCCCAAGTCCTCTTCTGCATCCTCGTCGTCAGATCCATCGTCGTTGCCGTGCTTGGCACCATCTCGTCTTGCTGCGCTGCCGCCATCGCCATTGCCATCCACCGTCGCACCATTCGACTTGGACGATGAGGCAGTATTGGCCCCACCCGCACCTGCCTTCGAGGTTCCACCACCTCTCGCCCGCACCTTCTGCAGCTCCTGTAACTTGCGCTGCTTCAGCGGCACGTAGCGCTTCGACTCGTAGTCATCCTCGTCCTCTTCGTCATCGTACGAGTACTTTGGTACGTCGTCGTCCTCGACTGGTCTGCGGCGCTTGAAAGCTAGCGCTTCGCCATCTTGCGCAGCGGGCAGAGATGATGGTGACGACGACGCTGAAGCTGGCAGTGTCGAAGGTCCAGCCAGAGCGGATGTATCTGGAGTCATGGCTGGCAAGATGGATGGGATGTATGGGATGCAAGGCGCAGCTCACATCCACACACGACTTGGAGCGCGAGAGACGCAAGGCGGACTGAGAGCAACTTGGAGCGGAACCAGCCAAGGCCACTTTTCCACTCGTTTGCACAGTCCAAAGAGGGTATCGTGGTCATATTGTCAAGTCGAGGGAACAGAAATAACTGAGAGATTCTCTAAATAGGTAAAAAGGAGTCCAAAAATTGCGCCCATTCATCGACTACTCTATTTTGCCGCTCTACCAGCCGCAACAGGCAATGCCGACGGGCGGGGCAACGCACTCGTCGTCGTCTTGGGCGTCGTCGGCGATCGAACTGCTGGTGATGAAACGATGCCTGAGCCGCCTTTCTTCAAGCTGGTGGCCACAGAAGGTCGCGCGATGCCCGTGCGAGGTGAAGTGGGGCTCTTTAGCGTCATGGAAACCCCCTTTGACGTCGGCGTGGAGGGCGCAATGGCCGGGGCCGTAATGGCCGATGATGCTGTTGAGCTCGATGAGCCCATGCTGTGCTGCGTCGAAGCAGGCGGTCGAAAGCCGCTTGTCCGAGGCGTAGCTGGAGTACCATTGATGCGTGAAGGTGGCGCAACCGCTCCAGCTGGGTCTGAAGGTCGTCTCACGGTCGTAGGCGACTTGAGCCCCTTGGCGGAACCTCGCGATGGAGTCGGCAAAGAAGAACGCGGAGCAGCTGCTGGCCTCGGTCGAGGCGAGGGGGCTGGCTGAGCAAAGCTACGCTGTGGCTGAGGCGATGGCACAGGCGGCGGTGCAATGAGAGCGATACCATGCTCCACACGCACGCCGTCCTCTGAGCCGTCCAGGATCTCCATTGCGTTGTCTTGGTGATGCTCATGATGCTGTTCGTTTTGAGCGCTAGCAAAGCTACTGCTGCGAGGTTTTGCCTCCTCGTCAATGAGCGACAATCTCGCAAATTCAGGTGGAGTTTTCGCCTCATCCACCTCTGTCTCCGTCAGAGAGCGATCGGTTGCCGTGCTGAGACGAGTCGAAGCTTCGATGGCTCCTGGCTGGGATGACGGTGCAGCTTGATCACTGAGGGCACTCATCTCCTCCTTCTCACCGATGTCCGCCAACTTCATCTCCTGCGACGCATGCTTGGTCATAGGCATCGAGTCGCGGTAGTTGTCCACCGTCGTTGCGACACTGGTCGCACTGTCGCGTCCACGGGGCAGGCTCGACCAGTCCGACGAGACGGCAGTGCTCGGCGTGTCGAATGGGGAGGACTTAACGTCCGGTGAGGAAACCTTCGCGAGAGGCGAGGACTTGGTGTCAGGACTGGGAATGACGTTGGCGGCGGCGGCGGCGGCGGCACCTGAGGCGACGGCTGCGCTTTCGTTCGACGCCCGCTTGATGGCTTGCAGCGACGGCCTCGCCTTGGAGGGAGCCGGAAAGTCGAGCTCTGAGAGCATCAGCGATTCCTCCTCGTCTTCGTCTGCCGCCTCTGCTTCGGAGCGGAAGCTCTCTTCCAGATCGGGGCTCTCTGCTCGTGCGACGAGGCGACGAGGGGTCGAGGGGATGGTCGTATTTTTGGACAGTGATGGATGTAGAGCCTTGGCTTTCCCGTTCACGAGGTCCGCAGAGCGAGGCGACGACGCCGAGGAGAGAGAGACAGCGAGACTGGCGATCTCTGTCGCTAAGTCGTCGAAGCTCTTCCCCTTGTTGGTGGCGAGGGAAGCCTTCGGAACCTTGAAGGCGACGCTGTCATTCGCAGCTCGCCCACTGTTGATGCTGGCCTTGACCCTGCCAGAGCCTGCGATCGTTCTTGGGGAGCTGGTGGCCTTGGCAAGACCAGTCGTGTTCGCTTTTGACTGCTGCAGCTTACGCTTCGACCCTCGCGACTGTACGATGGCATCAAAGGCGCCAGTCTGGTCCGCCAACTCCTGCGCAGGCGTGGTGATGTCAAGGTCCGACTCGCCCGAATCGTCATCGTCGTCCTCCTCCGCAATGCCATCGCTGTCATTCTCGCTCGAGTCGTCGCGAGCGTATCCTCCAGTACTGAAGCGCGCCTTGCCGCGCCTTCCAAGCGTAGAGTCAGACGCATTTCCGCCCTGATTAGCATCACCATCAAGGGAGAGCGTCGAGTTGCGGAAGGTACTGCTAGCATAGGGATTTGTGCCAATATTGCTACGCCTGGAGGTCAAGCGCGGGGTTCGCATCTTCATCGGCGGCCACGCACCGTCGTCGAGGTCCTCATCGTCGTGCAGGCCCGAGCGCAGACGGGACGTCCGTCGTCGAATGGGCGTGCTGAGCTGCGTAGGCGTGTGGGAACGAGCCCCATCGTCGTCGCCGTCATCGTCCGTCTCCCACGCCGAGCGTGAGATGTTGGACAGAGCCGAGTTCTGCTTCTTCAAGAGGTGGAAGTGACGTCGAGCTCGATGCGCGTCGGAGCCGACTCCTCCCGTCTCTGCAGCTTCGCCAGCAGCAATGCCGTTGTCACCGTCGCCGGCGCCTACTCCCGCCTCGCTCCTCCCTGCCAGCGCACGCTCTTCCGGTGGTGGGCTGGCAGGAGGCGTGGTTTGCTGTGAGAACTCGCGATATTGCTTGACAGAGCGGAGCGAGTCGCTGCCGACGGATGCTTCGGACATGTGGCCGAGATGACTGCCGATTGAGACGCTTCTGCCGAGTGCTGCTTGAGCATGACGATTGAAATCGAATGCGACGCCCACGGAGTCGTGTGTGGGCGAAAGCATGGAGAGGTGTGAGGTTGATCCCATCGAGTGCAGCGACTGCTGACTAGCACGACCGTGGCTGTGCCCCATGGACTGCAGTGACGCTGCGTAGTCTGGGCCGTGCTCGATGGCGTGGGCATGGATGTCCATAGGCAGCCATGATTTGGCCGAGAGAAGACTAGCTTGCCGCTGTTGGTACTCCTTCGCATCTGCCTGCTTGGCTCGCGTTTCTGCGGCCAGCTTCTTCATCGAGACGGGGCCCGACGAAAAACGACTGTCGATGGATGGAGACACGGTAGAGAAGCTCGTGCTCCGAGATATGGATGCTGGAGGGCTCGTGATGCCTGAGCGAGCAGCAATACTGGCCCATGTACCACGGCCGGTCAGGTCCATGGGGCTAAGACCCTGCGGGACGAAGGGAGGAAGGTCTGGAGAGAAGGAGTAGAAGGCGAAAGGGTCTTTCTCGGGGGGCTCGGGCGCCTGATCCGGTCGAGGAGCAAAGGGCTTGGTAGAGCTCTTGCGCACAGAAGGCAGCATGGCCCTCTGCTCGTCAAAACCCATCGATCTAGTTGGGCGAGATTTCTGCCTGCGCTTCTTTCGCGGCGTATCAGCGTCGTGTGTATTGCCCGAGCCGCCGTCCGAGATCGTGGCATCGCTGTCTACCTCGTCTATGCTGATGCTAGGCGTTCCTACTGCGGAGGAATGGATAGTGGAAAGGTGTGACGAGCGTGTTGTGGGCGTAGCCGGCGGCTCGTGCTGCTCTGATTGGTAGCCAGACGTGGATCCCTCGACGTCCGACTCGGCATTGCGCTGATAGAGGGCGACGAAGCTGGTGTTGGAATTTTCGCTCGCCCTGCTGAGTCTCTGCGCCAGAGCATCAATTGTCGTCCGTGGCTGTCCACCGTGACCCTGAATAGCATTTCGGTGCTCATTTTCGTACGTAGAGTCTTCCCACCCTGGCCCAGTCTCTGTCTCGGCATCGGAAACGTACGAGCGACGCTGGTGTGCCTGTCCCTCAATGTCGGACGGCGTCCCGTGTGACGATCGTGCCTTGCCCTTGGAGTGGTTCGTGTGATTGCCCTGCGGCCCTGCTTCCTCTTCCATGCTGGGAAGCGACTGACCGGCTTGTCCAAAAGCGTTCTCCTCTGCCTCCGTGTCGTCTTCTGCCTCGCTCCTTGCCTCTGACCATTCCGGGCTGGACCATGTCGATGAGCGCCGGCTGCTATCAACGCTAGCACGCATGACGGCTGATGAGCCCGACAGGGAGGTGAAGGGCCGATCACCTGAGGAGCCGCCCCTGGACGACGTCGACGGGCGAGGCAGATCAGGCAAAGGCTCGTTGGGCGGCGGTCGCACAGCATTACGGCTACCTTGGCTACCCCCTGATCTACTGGAGGCGTACGAAGACGTCGATCGACGTCCGGAAGGTAGCATCGGTAGTGGCTCACTCGGCGGAGGTCCTCGTGGTGAGATAGGACGCGTCGATGAGCTTCTCGTTGAAGCGCGTGATCCAGACCCTTTGCGAGCAGATAGAGTAGAGGTAGTGGCCGGACTCGAGGTCCCTGAACGGCGAGAACGCACGGATGAGGCAAGACTGTCGTAGCTCTCGCGACTGGTGGCAGGAGCTGCTGCGAGGGTATCAAGTGAAGCTCGGCCATCGTCCATGCCGCTCTGCATCCAGACTGTCTCTGAAGGTGGAGAGGACGAGGACGCTCCCGTAGACTTGGCCATGCTGGCTGCGCTGGGTGCGCGAGGTGAAAAGGAAGGGTTCATGAGAGAAGCCATGGTGCCGTGCCCAAGGATAGTGCTCTCTTCAGCACTTGCCGAGGACGAGTCGTGGCCGGAGCTGCTCTGCCCCCGCTCATCCATCTCCTCGAACTCATCTGCACACCACGTTAGGTAGCGAGGATCATTCTGCGATAGTGTATGCCCCTGCGTGATGCCATTACGCCCCTGTTGTGGCCTCAGGAAGCCGTTGCTGGAGGACGAAGAGTCTGAATGTTGGCTTGTCGAGGCAGCAGTCGTCTCTGCAACTGCATTCTGTTTAGCCTGTCTCATCTCCTTGATCTTCTCGCGGAGCTCTTCTCGAGAAGCAGCTGTGTGGTCATGACCTTGGCTGCTGTTGCTACCGCTACCGCTGCTGCCGCTAGTGCTAGCAGTAGCCGTCGGCAGGCGGTCCTGCATCCTTGAAGGGATAGAGGATGATACAGCCACGCTTGCACTGGTCATCGACGACGACGACGAAGGCGACGACGATGTGGCAGTCAAGCAGCCAAGCTCAAGCGCCTACCACTTGCGCTGGCTTGAGTAGAGCTGCTGCCCTTGACAGGGAAGAGAGCGAGGCGGAGTAGGGCCAAGGAGCGATGCAGGAGGTGTAGATCTGGGTCGGTTGTGAGATGCGATGCAAGGAGGGGCCTGAGGACATCCGACGCGTGCCCAGACGTGATGGAAATAGGAGTTTGATGTGAGGAGAGGGTCGAGTAAGAGAGGTAAGAAGATGTGAGGGGAGAAAGAGGATGGCCTGTGATCGTCAACGTCGTGTATTGGACACCGGGCGTCGAGGGGCCTTGGAGAGGGGCTAGTGGCTGCTTTAACAAGGAGAAGATGCCATAGCCCTGGACTCAAAAGCCGGGACGCTGTGCGTGCGGGATAAAGATCTCTATCGAGGAAAGAGTCGTGAAGATGGAAAAGAAGAGATGGTGGGCAGTGATGGTGATGATGATGGAGGGAGAGAGAGTGAAGTGAAACCAGTTCCACTCTGCCCGCCGCACTGAGAAAGTGGTACAGTCGTCCTGGTGTCGACTGAAGCACGCCGTGGTGGGTGAACCGCTCCCGCCTCTGCCATCTGCCCTCTCTCAGGCGAGGAGGCCGCCGTCGACTCGACGAGCGAGCGATCTGCTTCCGACGACGCCTCGACGGACACGGAGCAAAGGAGAAAGAGGGGGCTCGCGGCAGCACAGCAGAGGGCCAAGACCTGTGTGTCCAGTCGCTGAGACGCTCAGACGCAGACGCAGACGCAGACGCAGACGCAGCGGCATCGAGGCTTCGTTGGAGCCAATCGAGCAAGGGCAGAGGCAGTCAACGGCAGCGAAAGGCAGAAAAGGTCAACTCGGACGCTTCCATATGAGCTTGTGCTGCTGCGAGAGGCGAAGTCGGCGATGAACGAGACGTCAAGCAAGTCAAAAGCCAATGCGGATCGAAGCGGGCGGCAGATAGGCAAGCAGAGTGACAGCTGATTGAATGAGCAAGTGAGGACGAAGAATCAGAGGAGCGACTTATCGGCCTTTCGGCACCATCAATCGCCCATCATGCGAAGTCGTGATGACATTTGTCGACGTGACCATAGGATGAGGTGATGACTGAGTAGGCGTTTGTGGTGTGCGTGCAGCATCTGTGTGTTTGCGCCCAACTGGCCATGGCAAGCTGTGGCCAACCCCTCTCTCGCTTCACGCTTGCTCCGGAGCTACGCCAACAAACGCCCGATAGTGCGCCCAGCCAGCCGCCATGTGTCGGCAATGGAGCTGTGAACGGTGGGTGTTGGTAGGGGATGGCAGACTGGTAGCGTTCAGCGCAAGCAATCATGGGAAGCAGGTACGAATACAATTACAAAGATGGGGGGAAACAGGACCCTGATTCTCAGCTAGTCGTCGCAGCTGCTTGGGTCGGCGTCGCTATCGCACTCGCGGCAGTAGCCGGTGCAACCTTCGCTGACGACGGCTTCGTCGTCGAGGAACCTGTCGCTGCCTTAGCAGCCGCCTCCTTCTTCTTCCTCTTGGCCATGGCCAGCGCGACGGCACTCTTGGCCTTATCCACAGCTTCCCTACTCTCCACCAAATATTTTGAGTCCTCGAGCTTGCCGCGCTTACCCCCGGCGCCACCACTAACACCGCTCGACGAGGCCTCCTTGCCCCTCACTGCAACCAATCTGCTCGGCCCCTCTCCCACATCGTCCTCGTTCTCTCCCTGACCCAAATCACCGCCGGCATCATCCAGTCTCCCGGCCGCCTCTTCGAAATCCTTCTGATCCTTTGGCTTCCTTCCCAACATCTTTTCAAGCTTTGCGTACTTTTCCGCCTGCGCTTTAGAGAGGGCCGCCTCGCGAGCTGGTGCAGCAGCGAGATATGCGGCAAGTGACTGAGCCTCTTTCACTGTCTTGAGTCGCCTGCCATTGAGGTCGCGGCAAGAGTCGTTGTTCTCTTCGCCCTTGCGTGCGCTCATCTTGCCGCCTTGCGCTCGTAGCATGGAGCCGAAGCCACCTTTGCCGCCCAGGACCGAGAGACGGAGCTCGAGATCGAGGAATGCGCCATTCGGCGAGAGGGTCTGTAGCGTCGTGTCTGGTGAGATACGCTTGCCACTCCTAGCATAGAGGCGCAGCAGCGAGGCTGACTTCTGGGAGAGGTGAAGGCGATCCGCTACTCCAGTCAAAATCTCCTCTGCGGATGTCGACATCGGTAACCTGAGAGACAATGATTTCGGAAAAGGCGCCATGGTACGAAGTAGGACGGGCACGCTGAGAGGGTTGGGGACAACGAGTGGTCAGCAGTCGAGCTCGCCTTCAGGTGCGAGATCACTTCTCGCATTACCACTGGAGCTCACCTTGTCTCCGCACCATGAGGCATCGGATCAGTGCGGCCGACTCTGGCCCACGAGCCTTGTGCGTGTTGTTGAGCGACTGCAGCCATGGCGGAGGTGATGGATGAATGGAAAGATGCACATCGATGCTGCTCAACTTCCATCTCACTTTCCCCGCGGGTCTGGTCTCCGTTCCGGTCTCATAAGACGAGCTCTCCGCTCGGTCGCTATCCGCCTCTCCTTCCGCTATCCTCGCTTCTTGCTCTCCTCAACCAGTTACTATGCAAACAGAGAGCCAGGATCAGGATCAGGCCACAATGGAAACGGCGGAGAGCTCCGGAAGCTCGCAGAGGCGACAGCAAAGAGTCATTGTCCTTGTCGGCCTCGTTGGCTCAGGCAAGTCGAACTTTGCCAACTCTCTATGCTCCCGCGACTCGCCCTTCAACTTTGTACGAGCCTCACAAGACGTCCTCGGGTCGCGCCAGGCAGTCGAGTCTCTGGTCATGCGCAGCCTTTCGCAGGGCAAGAACGTCTGCGTCGACCGCACAAACGTAGACGCCTCTCAACGAGCTACATGGTTGCGGTTGGCTCACCAGTATCAGGAGCAGACGCCTGGCGTGGAGGTCATCGTGGAGGCGCTCGTGTTTGATACACCGCTGGAGGAGTGCAGACGCCGGCTGATGGCAAGGACAGAGCATGAGACAATTAGCTCGCCCGAGATAGGGCTGCGCATCCTCAACACATTCATGGGGCAATTTCATCGACCGACAGCCAGCGAGGGGTTCCACTGCGTTGCGTCGATCACTCCTGCTCGGCTCCCGGCGCTGCCCAGTGAGGCCGACATTCCAGCTATTCTGGACATCATCGCCGCGGCGCCGAGGATGTTGGAAGGAGGTACCAAGGGGACCAGCCTTGCACCGGTGCGAGGGCCGCCGCGGGGTAGTAGAGGCAGGGGAGGCCAGAGCTGGGGAGCGCTGCAGCGAGGGAGGGGTGCGAGTGGCAACGGATCCAGGGGTGGAGGAGCATGGCGAGGACAAGGAGGGCACTACGATTCGCTCCCCTCGCGCCCGCATGCACCTCAACCATATGTCAGACCTCTGCCAGCTAGCTCATCGGCGTACAGTGGCAGCTACTCGGGGGCAGCAGCAGCAACATCAAAACCGCATTCCTCGACGCCCACATTGCAAGATCACGGCTTCGAGATCGTAGAGAGCAGCCAGTCGCGACCACCTGCATGACGCTTAATTGCTACCAATCCATAGATACCAGGCTATCATTTTTTGTCATCTAATGCATTCTTGCGCTACCAAGCTCAAGGCATGATTGCACATCTCCACGTCCGCATTCCGCACCAGCCCCAACGCTCAAAACGCCCCCATGACCCCCTCGTCCGATGCCCACGGGTTCCTCGTCTTCATCCACTCCCTCGCCTCCCTCGCCGGGCGGGCAATACCCGGCCCGGCAACGCAAAACTCCTTCACGATGTGCGCCATCTTCTCCGCATGACCGAAGTCGTACGCCAGCTCATGCACGTTTTCCAGCAGCGAAGCAAGACACAGCGAGGCAAGTGTCGAGTCTGTTGCGGCTGGTAGGACGTGTGCTACGACGAGCGATCTTGCTGCTGCAGGGTCGTGACGCGTGAAACCGGAGAGTACGTCGGCCATGGAGGACTTGAAGCGTTCCTCGTCACAGCCGGGGCTAAACGCCGACTCGATGAGGGAGGCCACGTCCCCCTTGACTGCGTCCACTTGGGCATTGCCAAGCTCGGAGCGAAGCAGAACTTGAGCAAGGCCACTCGCCGACCCATCGGGGTAGTCGGTTGTCTCTTCCTCGCCGCGAATGCCGGAGCGTGCCCCCGTGATGAGAGCGTTGAGGTCGAGACGTGCTCCGGAGATGGTGGAGAGGGTCCCAAGGCAGACTGACGCTGAATTCCTCACCGCCAGTCCAGTTGGGTCGCCCACTGCTTTGAGGAAAGAGCGTGAAAGCTGGGGATAGAAGGGCTTGAGGTGCTGCGGGATGCGCTTCAGGCATGTGTCGAGCGTGTTAAGAATCGCCGCCTTCACCTGGGCAGCGTGTCGCTCTCCGCATGCTCGAATGAGCGGGCCGGCCAGCCCAGTGGTGACAAACGGCTTGATGGCCACGGGATCCGCCTTCATGACCAAGATGCCAAGACCAACAGCGGCCTGCTCCTTTTGCTCGCCCGTGCCGCTCAGCAGACCAGCAAGGAATACGCCCGAGCAAGCGCCGAAGCCCTCCTTCTTCGCCAGGCCGGGGACTTCGTCCGACAGGCCCGACAATGTGTGTCGCAACGGGATGACGAGCTCCTCTGGGTCCTCCATCGCCTCAACGCAGGCTGCAAGTGCGGGCAAACAGGCATCGACGACGTCTGGCTCGCGCGAGTCAAGAAGGGTGGCCAAGCGACGAAGCCAATCCTTGTTGTAACCCTCCAGCGCGCGCGCTCCTCCTCGCTCTGAAAGGTCGGATGCGAACTTGGAGTAGTAGCGACAGCCGTGAAGAACCTTGCGCTTTTCCTTGTCCGCCGCGTCTCCTACCCAGCTGAGGAGGAGCATCATGAGCTGGTGCAAGGCTTCGAAGTTGTTCACTGCCTTGAGAACCGCGTCCACAGCCTCCTGCAGAGCCTCGCGCGTGTCCTCGTCCTCCTCGGCGTCCATGGCTGTTGCGAGAGCGCCGAGAATCTGCGACAGCCGGCGGTTGATTGCGTTGCCGGCGACGGCGACAAGATTGCCCAGGGCGCGAGCATTGAAGGCCGAGATGGGTTGAACAAGAAGCGTGGGCAGCGACGCAGGGAAGACGGTGTCCGCACGAGTGCGCATGACTTCGCGTAGGGCAGCGAGCGATGTCTCTGCCATCGAGTCGTCTCCACCGCTGTCCTTGCGATTCTGAAGGGCGCCGAGCAATACAGGAATGACCTCTTCGATAGCGCGCTGGCCCACCGTCTCTTGCAGAGCATCGAAAGCTGAGGCTGCAGCTTCGCGAACAGCGGGAGAGCGGTCGGTGAGTCCTTGGCGTGTTGCGGCAATAAGCGCGTCTTCGTGATCCTCGAGCTGAGCTTCGGTCGCGTTCTCCAGCAGACTCTCGACGGCAAGCATGACACCAGCGCGCACGGCGGCTGATGCACCAGCATCTGACCCACGCTGTTGCAGCTGCGGCACGATCTCCTCCAGCACCGATCCACCCAGCTTGCGCGTGATCTCTCCGAGCGTGCGCGAAGCAATCTCGCGCTGATCCTCGCCATCGCGGCTGAGCGATCGAATGATCAGATCTATGATCATCGGCAAAAGCTCGCGAATCGTCTTTGCCGTGTTGACGATGATGGCCTTCCAGCTGCCTGAAGCCGCCTCGCGAACATTGAAGGCTGGATCCTGCCTGAGGCAGAAGATGGTCGCCATCGTACGCACGAAGCGCTCCTCGCCGAGCACGTTCTTGAGACGGGACTGCACCGAATTGGAAACGACGACGCTCTGCTCCGGGACCTCGCCGTCCTCTCCCTCTCCGCCCTCGTCCGCTTCTGCGGCCAAGGTGTTCTTGCCCGAGATGCCGCCGAGGCGGAAGAGGAGCTCGGAGCAGAGGGAGAGACTCGATTGCCTGATACGGGGAGTATCGTCGAACATGCTCTGCTCGAGTTCGGGAAGGAGTAAGTCGACCGCGTCCTTGGAAAAGCTGCCAATGATCATGCGACCAGCACGCATAGACATCTCGCGGACACTGTCGCTGACGTCGGCGAGACCATTGAGGATAGGCGTGATGATGCGACTGACGTAGGGACCGAAGCGGACCGCGCCGAAGGTGCCCGGCAGGTAGATGAGGAGGGCGATGCCACCTTCTCGGACGTGGGCCTGCGGGCTTGAGGTGTTGTCCAGGACCGACGGGAGAAGAGCTTCCAGCCTGTCCATGCCCAAGGCAGCGAGCACTTCCGAAAGACCTTGAGCCGCACCTTGTCGATCGACACCAGTGACGTCTGCGCCTCGCAGCTGGGCCATCAATGAGGGCACAAGGTCGGGGAATTGTACTTCTCCCAATCGCTCAACCATGACGCCTAGGGCACGAGCAGCCTCGGCACGAGTCTCGGGAACGGGCGAAACGAGTACCTCACGGATGAGGGGCATCAATCGAGGCAAGTGGCCACGCAGATCCTTGCCGTCTGTCAAGCTCGCCAAGTTGCCCATGATCTTGGCACCATCGCGCTGCACCTGCGCAGATCTGTCGCGCAGACCACGGTCGACGATGGGCACGACTAGTGCAAGCGACGGGGCGTCGAGGTAGTGGGCGAAGGTCTGGGTGAGTAGCTTGTGAAGTGCAGGCGCCGTCTTCGAAGTCGGGTCGACGAGAGCTTGAAGAAGTGCAGGGACCATGGACTTGATCTCCGGGTTCTTCATGACAAGACCGAACTGCTTGAGGGAGCGATTTCCTGCTGCTCTGACCTGTGGATGAGCGTCAGAGAGAACGCCAGAGAGGCGCGGAATGACAGTGGGAAGGGCAGCGGCGAGCTGTGCTGGGGCAGCTGATGAGTAGGCACCGAGCAGCTCGATTGCGCCCTTTTTCGTGCGCCACTGCTTCTCTTCAAGACCCTCAAGCAACGTCGGCAGCATCAGCTTGGCGCAGAAGGCGGAGACGTTGGCCATCATGACCTTGGCCGTCTCCTCCGTCGCGTCTCGAACCTCAGCCTTGCTGTCGCCGAACGATGCAATGAGCTGATGTAGGACACCGCCCTCGATAATGTACGGCTCGAAGAGACGTCGAAGGATAGCAGCCATGATACCGTAGCACTCGACAGCACTTTGCCTAGCATTGACGCTGCTCTTGTCCTCGATGGCCTGGGTGAGCTTGCTCATGACGCCGAACTCGGCCACAGCAGAGATACCGCGTCCCTTGATGATACCGGCAAGACCGTAGGCCGCTCCTCGTCGATGAGCGTACTTGGCGCCTTGGAGCAAGTCGGTGAAGAGACGCTCGACGAGGCGCGGTACATCACCCTTGATTGCAGGTACAAGAGCAGGCAAACAGTCTGCGACGGCAACTTGCACCATCTCGGAAGGGGTCTTGAGAGCATCGAGGAGGCGTTCCACGATGGATGAGATGCGCTTGTCTGTGGCAGACAAGTGGCGAGCAAGTCGACCAAGCAAGATGACGACTGCCTCCAACACACCGTCCAGCGCCTCGGACGGAGGGGGAGGCTTGGCGAGGAAGCTCTCAAATCGGGTGATGAGCTCGCTCAAGCGCTCCTTGCCGTGCAGATCAACGACGGAAGAGGCGGCGTCGAGCATGTTCTGCCTGACGTCGTCGTTGCGGTCCCCGAGAGCCTCGTCTTTGATCATGAACTCGAAGAATGGTTCGAGGTCCGTCGCTTGCAGCTGAGGAGCCAAGTCGCCAAAGGCGTGCGCAATTGCGGTACGGATGCGCCAAGGGTCCTCACGGTTACGAGTGCTCTCGATGATCATGCCAAATTGGTCGTACTCGGCCGTCAGGATTCGGTTGCGTTCCTCGTACAGCTTGTAGAGGCTGGTGAGTAGGGTAGGAAGAGCCTCAGGATGAAGCTCGACGGCACCAGCGAGGGCTTGACCTGCTGCTCGGCGGACGTAGGCTCGATCGTCTTCGAGGTATGGGATGAGCGTTGAGCCAAACTCTTCGGGCACGTCAAGACCGTTGTCTTCCCACGCCTTGAGCGCTAGTCGAGCGTTCTCGGTATCCAAAGGGTCGTGGCATGCCAGCCACAGCTCGCTGCTGTACTCAAGCTCGCTGAGGTCGAGCGATTGGATAGCTTGCAAAGCGCCGAGGCGAACGTATGTCTCTTGCGCCAGCGTATGGCTGAGCAGCTTGGAGATTTCGATCGGCAGAGCCGAGTCCTTGATGGCTTCGCCCATTGAGCGCAGCGCTCCAACGGCGTCTCTCGCCAGTCTTGAGTGCTTCTTGACGATGGCGACGAGGTCGTCGATCATCTCGCTGCGGGGGAAGCGCACGTCCTCGCACGATCCAGCGTGGAAGTCGATGATCTCAAGGGCGAGCTGGATCTGCTCGAGCACGTTGTCGGCAACAGAGGTTTCGCCTTCGCCTACCTCCTCTGAAACGCCACTAGCGGTGTCAATGCCTTCTTTAGCGACAATGAGGGAAAGCAGCGGAACCACAACGGCAATTGAAGCCAGGCTGAGAGGCTCTTGCTCAGACAGGAAGCGCAACCTGTAGAGGACCCGCAGGAGCTGGTCTCGAAGAGTTTCGCCCCGGAAGTCTTCGGCGACCAGGTCGTCTGAGATAGTGCGGAGCAGTACCACTTGAAGAAAGAGCTTCGCCTCGGCCAGGCGCGAGGAGGCGCACGAGCAGAGGGCAGAAAAAGCGGCGAGCAGCCCCGAGCGGTCCAGTTGTCGAGCTTGAGGGATCTGAAGCAATTCGCGAACGATACGAACGAGCGAAGGCAGGTACGAGTCGAGCTCCTCGCTCTTCGCGGCGACGAGAGCAACGATGATCTGCATGCCTCGACGTAGCGCTGACTGCAAGGCCGCGACCTGAGCCCTGATCTCGGCTTCGACCTTTAGTTGAGCGTCGACCTTGCTCTTCTGCTCTTTCGTCAGCGTCTTGCTCTCCGCAGCCTTCTTCTTGGCAAGCTCAGCTCTGAGCTCAGCTTCCCATTGCTCCGTTTTTGCGTCTTTGCGATTCTTGTCGATATTCGCTGGCTTTGTCTCTGCAAGAACGTCGACGAAGGTGACATCAGGCGCAGTAGCGAGGATGCCGAGTTCTTGCTCTGTCAGGGCCCTCAATGCTTTGCCGTCGACTGACGCTTCAATGTCGCCGACGAGCTCTGCAATGACAGACTCGGGGGCGTGCATTGCCAGCGTTGTCACAGAGGCCAGAGCAGCCGATTGAAGCACAGAGTCGGCGAGGCCTTCACGGCAGATTTGAAGCATGGGCATGAGGTGATCTTCGACGACCTGGCTCGCCTTGACTTGTGTTTGCATGCAGAGGCTAGCAAAGGTCGCGTGCTGCGAGTCGTTGAGCTCGGGCAGGTGGGAGCACAGGAGCAAGCTTGAGAGGACCTCTTGCTTGACATCAGACGTGGTCTCGCTGCGCAGAGATGACGCTGCAAGGAGCAGAGCCTTCAGCGACTGAGCATGAGGGTTCTTCTTTGCAGGCGCTTCGTCAGAGACGGCGTTTGCTGCGGTCGACTGACGTTGCTCGTGGACCCAGGCCAGGATGCCATTCTTGACGATGGTGGCAATAAGAACGGGGTGCGAGGCAGCGCAGCCTTTGACAACGTCCACCGCCTGGCGACGGACTTTGGTATGCTCGCTGGTCAGAGCAGCCTGGATGAGCGCGTGCGCGCTTGCCTTGCGCGCTCCTTCATCGCCTGCCATCTCCGTCGCTCTATGCAGCCAGACGCTATGAAGCGCTCGCAGCAGCCATGTCTGCTCATCCTCTGCCGTAAACTTGCGATGCACCTTGTCCCACAGTAGGAAAGATGGCTTCGGCGAGGCGGTGACGAGCAGGCCTTTGAGCACTTCGTTTTTCGCAGCGAAGTCGCTGATCTTTTGGACTTCCTTGAGGGGGCTCTCGACAAGCGCAACGGCAACGAAGCCTTCTAGAGGCCCTGATGGACTCGTCAAAGTGCTCGTCGTCGCATTCTTGAGATTAGCTTCGAAGGCTGGAAGCAGAGCCTCGCCGAAGGCAGCCAGAGCAGTGCTGTCCGCACCGGTCTTAAGTTCCCAGATGGACGAGCCGACGATGCTACACGCCACCTTCCGCAGGGGCACTTTTGCGTTCTGCAGCTCCTTTGCTACTGCTTTGCCTACGAGAGTGAGTGCTGCATGGTTAGCACCATTTGAGGGGGAGCTCAATAGCGCATACAATCGGCGCATTACGGCTAAAAGGGCGCCACGCAGAGACGCTTCCGTGGTCTCCTTCGGGAGAAGCGTTGCGATACTCTCTGCGATCGATGATGATGCGACTGGCCCAAGAGACTCGGGGAATGCGGCCAGCATCTCGTACAAGGCGGCTCTCTGATCGGGCGACGAAGTTTTGCCTGCCGTCTTCAGCAACGCTACAATCTCTTCCGCCGCCTCCTTGAGCGCCTTCTCGTCCTGCACGAAGCTGATAAGCGTGACGAAGAGGCTGATGGCCTTGGCTCGCGTGGCTGGCACCGATGACCTGCTTGCTGAGATGATGCCAGTGAGGAGAGGCTTGACATGTGGGCTCGTGTCGTGGGCATAGCATTGGAAGAAGGCATCCTCGATTGGCAGCGAGACTTCTGGCGAGCGTATCAAGAGCTTCTCCATCGTCGGCCGCAGGCTTTTAGCGACGTCATCGTCGGTGAGGTGACTGGCGAAGAAATCTTTCAGCGCGAATGATGCTTGTGGAGGGACGGCTGACTTGGAAGGAAGGACGTGGGTGGTGTAGAAGCCGAGAATTGCATCCTTCTTGCTCCGCAATAGGGTACGGCCGACGCCATCTTCTGCGCCCTTTGATGTCTCTGAGCCTACTCGGAGACGCAAGCAGACGTCGCATATGAGTCCGAGAAGGGCAGTAGAGCGGATCGCATTCGCCGGCGGTGAGCTCGTGATCGTCTCGATGAGTTGAGGAATGACAGCGTGGGACTGCGGAGCGATTTCGAGGAGGTCAGTTGGACATAAAGCATTGATCCATCACCACCCCTCATGCTCACCTCTCGCACCGAGCGCCTTGCCAAGACAAGGACGTTGCGAATGTTGCTGCGAGCCTTTGGACTTTGCTCGCCCACGACGGCATCGAAGGCTAAGGCCATCGTCTGGACAAGAGGAGGCCAGACTTTTGATGACGTCGCATCTTTGAGCGATGCAAATGCGCTGAAAGTTGCCAAGACGAAGGAGAGGAGGGAGATGCGAATGCTCAGGGCTGAAGCGAAGGTTCCCGCAGACGAGACCTTTGCCGCTTGATCCACCTGCTTCTTCAAGTGGGCGACAGCATATAGCAGCGCTGATGAGTCAGAGGCACCTTCTTTCGTCAATGCTGCTCGTAGAACTTGAATCACGATGATCCTCGACGAACGATCTGTGTATCGCGGGGCTGTCTCGAGTGCCAAAGCGACGACATCGACGAGATTGTCTGACGAGAGGGGCTCATCCTCGCTCTCGATGACGGAAGCGAGATGTTCCCACGCCTCTGTTCTTTGTCTTGTACTTGCGGAGAATGCAGCCCTTGTCGTCTCTTGGAGATATGTGTCCCACTGCTGAGTTGCAGGTGGCTGTGGTTTCAGCGAGGACTCGGACTGGCCCTGCTGCGTCGTCGTCGTCGGGGCCATGTCGTCTGCCTCGGAGTCGTAAGGGTCCTCTTGGTCGAGGTCCCTGCTGCTACTGAGCCAGCTCCCGACCTTGTCCTCCTTCTTGCGCGGTGGCATGAAAGATTGAGGGTGACCAAGAATAGGAAGGATGATAGTAGAGTGGAAGCTTTGGAATATGTTCAACGTCGTCCCTTCGAGTTGCCTGCCTGGCCGCCGCCTCTCTTCTGGTCGTCTCTCCGCCGCCTCCGCTTGCCGAGGCTCCAGTCGCAGACGATGGCAGGCGACGACGACATTTCGACGCCAGTCCGCGCCTGTTCGGCTGCTTCTTCCGATCAAGCAAGCAAGCGACCAATCAATCGACGCCATCGATCGAGGGGTTTGGCTCACCAGCGATGTTGACCTCTCAAGACGGCGAAGGTATTGCAGGCCCATCGTCGACCCGCCCTGAGTCGTCGCAAGCAGCGCTCCTTCGACATCAGCCTCCCTACTGGTTCACCTTCACCGCCAACGCCAAGCAGCGGTGGTATGGCCGGCGCATCCTCGACATCCTGACCGAGGAGTTCCGTGATCGCACCAAACACTACTACACTTGGGCTATACACAAGGGCTTGCTCAAGATCAATGGGAAAGACGTCTCGCCGACACAAATCGTTTGCAATGGCGACGTCATCACTCATACCGCTCACAAGCACGAGCCTCCCATCACCTCGGACCCTGTTCGCGTCATCTACAGAAACGATGCAGAGGGTCGCATCGTCATCGTGAAACCCGGCAGCATACCAGTTCATCCTGCTGGGAGATACCTGCGTCATACGCTGCTCGAGCTCATGAAGTCAGACCATGGCGTCGACAAGCTGTACACGGCCAATCGTATCGATCGACTCACCTCAGGAATCATGGTCGCCTCCACCAACGTCACGGCAGCCAAGGCGCTCAGCGGCGACTTTGACGCAGGCAGAGTGCGCAAGGCATACGTCTGCAGAGTCAAGGGCAAGTTTTCAGAGCAAGAGACTACATGTACCGCTCCTCTGATCTCCCTGGATAGACAGACGGGCGTCGTCATTAGCCATGGGGCAGGGCGAGAGGCAAAAACCATCTTCAATCGTCTGTCGTACGACACTGCAACAGATACATCCATCGTTTTCTGTCGACCCGTCACTGGGCGAACCCACCAGATTCGAGTACACGCTCAACTTCTTGGCCACCCTATACCCAATGACCCCATCTACAACCACCAGATATGGGCCCATTACCCACCCACCAGCCTAGCCAACATTAGCATACCCGATCTGGTCAGCCAAAGGCCTGAGGGCGTGTCAATGCACGATCAGGAGCCGGACTCAGAGAGAGCGATCGCGCAAACCTATCTGGACATAGTCAAGTACCTCGCCTCGACACCACAGTGCGCTACCATCATAGAGTCGCTCAAGAATGCCAAGGACGAAGGTGAGGACTTTTCCCGCTTAAAGGACGAAGTTCGATTTGCTGCTTGGAATAAGGAAGCAGGTTGGCTCGAAGGCGACACAGTCGAAGGGCTCGTCAATGCTGAGCCTGCCAGGGGCAGCGCCGCTGCTACGAGCGATGATGACAATGGGCAGCACTCCCTCGGCTACTGTTCAGAATGCTTCCTTCCCCTCCTTCCTGACCCGGAGCCAAACTCACTACTCATATACCTCCATGCCATTCGATACGAGACGGACGAGTGGTCATTTGAGGACGAGATGCCCTGGTGGGCCATGGATGATTGGGCGTCCCCCGGTGCGCTGCAGAGGGCGAAGGAGAGGAGAGCCGCAGGTCAGGCAGTGAGGCCACCCAGACTAGGTCTGGTCAATGAGGAAGAGAGGAAACCTTTGGCTCCTTCGGCGGCAAATGTGGAGAAGCCTGCCGCACCAGCTAAGCAGGAGAAGGCCGGCAAGAAGAAATCTGAACAGATAGGCATTTCTCTCTCGGCCCCACTCCCAAGGGCAGGCGATTGGCCTTGCCTTTTGGCACATCCATGGGCACCGGCCAACACGGTATCGCAAAAATCCTCAGCGCTCGCCGCCGGCCCTCAAATTCAGATCGTGCTTGAAGTCTTCCGCGGCCTCGAAGACTTTGCCCGCCTCGACCTCCTCAGCCGTCTCCGCGCCAGCCTCCCACCCTCATGTCCCGAACCCGCCATCCAAACAGCAATCCAAAGCTCCCACCTGATTCTTTCCCCCTCCCTCACCCGCTTTGCCCTGGAGACACCCCTACCATTCACGGCGGGAAAGCACATCCTGCTCTCTCAGCGGGCGCTGCCTGACGAGCTACTTGACCAGCTGATGGAGGATCGCGTCAAGCTAGGGACTTACAAACTCAGAAACAGAGCCATGCGCGCCAAGAAGCGGGGTCAAGGAGCGAAGCCTGCTTCGCAGGAGGCCATCGCAGTAGCCGAAGAGCAGCAACAGGAGCAAGCATGCAGCGCCCTTCCCGACGAGGTTGAGAAGATGGCGGACGGGTCATTGGCCTCCGAAGCCCGGCTGAAGGAGCTCATCAGCGAGATGTGGGCCACAAGCAGCGAAAACTTCAAATCCGCAGTGAATTTGTGGCGCGCGCAGCGAAGTAGAGCCCGACGATCGGATCGCTGGACCTGGCGTGTCTCGGTGGAACGCTCGGCGTACAAGTTGCCCAGCCTCGTCACCATCGATCTCGAAGGGCATCTAGCCGACCAGATCTGGTACACCGTCAATGACGATGTCGATCCGCCCGGGTCGGCGGACGACAAGCAAAAGTATGATGAGAGCAACGTGCCACACCCTGTGTCGCTCAAGAAGGCGGACTTGGTAGTTGAGCTCGTCTTTGCGCCGTTTCTTGGCGCAGCACCTACGGCTGCAGACGAGGCTCGCTTCGCGCCAGCACGAAAGGAGCAGAAGGAGCAGCAGGCCAATCAACAAGGCAGCAACGCACCAGCAAACGTCGAAACCCAAAAGTCGCAGCGACGCCGCCCCCCACGCGGGCAGCAGAACCTCGCTCAAGCATGGGAGAGCAATCCCTCTGGCTCGTTGATGCTGATGATCAAGCTGGAGCATTTCGAGGATGAAGACGAAGACACGGGCGAAGCAGAGTCAGTAGACATTGTCGCATCATCGCTCGCCATGGCCCACCGTCCGAGGGTCAGCAATGACCTCACGGAAGGAGGAACCGCCATGGCACGTTTTCGAGCCTACTCTCTCGCCTCGCTCCTTCCTCTGCCTACTGCCCACACCGGCGACAAGGGTCCACTGCGCATCTGGGAACCTTGTGTTGGCACAGGCACCGTGGCCATCGAGCTTGCCGAGCTTCTGCGTCAGCGTCAGCTTGAGGCCACCGTGTACGCTAGCGATGTAGGTGAGCTTGAGGTGAAGAGAGCGAGGGAAATCGGGGCGATGAGTGGTTGGCCTGATGAGGTGAAGAGAGGAGGGGTAAAGGTGGAGTATGGTTTGCTCGATTTGAGGGCTGTAGCGAAGGGAACACACGGCAAAGGACTGCAACCGGAAGAGGAAGTGCCAAATACTGCGCAGCCGCCGTCTTGGCCGGCCCCCTCCTCTCTGGACGGTATCATCACCGACCTCCCGTGGGGTCGTCGTGTTCTTGGACATGGCTCTCTCAACGGCCTGTATCTCCACTTCGTCCAATCAGCCTGCCTTTCCCTCAAGCCGCACTGCTATGTTGTCGTGCTCACCCTGGAGGGCAAGACGCTACAGCGTGCAGTAAGGGAGGCTGAAGGTCTGGCGAGGAAGAGGGGGGAGGGCTGGGCAATGCGATTTGAGGAGCTTGCCATTGCCAGAGGGGAGGCCGAAGCTGTTCTTGCCGTGGAAGAGCAGGGAAGGAGACAGGCGAGGGAGCTCGAAGAGATGCGTGTGGTCGAGATGGGTCTGAGGCCAGTCGTGTGTCTGCTGAGGAAAATTGCCGTTGAATGAGGAGGTTGAGAGAGGCAAGAGGTCACTGGGTAATCGAGATGTCATTTGCTTTCGATAATCAAGCATCATGCTCCAGGCCCCTGCAAAAGCTCCTTGAATTCGCCGCTGCCGTGAAGAAGGTCGGGGAAAGAGTGATCAGCAAAACTGTCTCAACCAAGATGCTACGCCTTGACGACTCACGTCTCGATCTGCTCCTTGAGGATGTCGAGGCCTAAAAGACGCAAGGCGATGAGTATCTGTGAGCGAAGCAGTCGACATGCGCAAAGATGGTGTTCCACTCACCTCCGATGAGTTCGCCACCGACAAAGATCTGCGGGAACGTCGGCCAGTCGTTGAGCTTTTTCATCCCCTGTCTGACAGCCTCGTCTTGCAAGATGTCAAAGGTGCCTGTGCGCGGCAACAAGGAGGGACGAAGGGTCAGCGCCTGGTAATAGTTGCTCGTGATTATCTTCGCTACTCACCGAACGCTACGCCCTCGCTCTTGAGCAGGGCCACGGTCTTCTGCGAGAAGCCACACTTTGGCTGGTCGGGATTGCCCTTCATGAAGAGGACGACCTGCGAGCGAGGGGCGAGGGGCCGCTAGGCGTTAGCGGATGAACAGAGGCAGCCTTGAAAGTCCCACCGCACTCACCTTGTTGCTGCTCATGATCTTCTTGCACCTCTCAAAAAGCTCCTCCTCCGTTTCATTCTGCGGCGGCTTGTGCAGGGAATGGTCGCCTACGGAGCCTTCGATTGCTCCCTGGTATGTCGAGGGGGCGGCGCGGGGCTGCGATGTCGTCGATGAAGACGGCTGATTGGCAGCACCACCGTTCGTAGAAGTCGATGATCCCGATGCAGCATGTGAAGCGAGGGCAGAAGCAAGGAGCGAAGCATTGGCCCCCGACACCCTCGAGAGGAGCGTGTGTCCCCTCAGCAGGACAAAGGTAGGGACCGAGTCCACATCGAATGACTCAGAGACGTCAGGCTGCGACTCTGCCTCGACGCTGAGAAACCACACCTTGGGGTACTTTGCTGCGAGCTCCTTGATCACCTGGTTCATCTGTTGGCAAGGCTCGGCCCAAGGAGCCCAGAAGTTGAGGACGCTGATACGGTCCAGGTCGGCATTCATCGTCGATGTGAACTCCTCGGGCGACTCGATGGAGACGAGATTGGGCAGGTCAGGCGATGTGGGTGCGGTTGCTGTTGTCATGGTGGGCGACGACGATCGATGATAGGTGGGAGCAGGAGAGAGTAGTGGCGGTGGTGGGAAGACGAGAAAGCGCGAAGCATCAAGCGGCAGTCCGCTGCTCTCCACTCGAAATTGGCAATCGCGGCCACGGCGAGCGCGAGGCAGGCGCATGAGTCGAACGAGCGAGACAAAAGGGTGAGACGTGGTAGGCATTGCACTGAGACGCCAATGGAAAGTCGCAAGCATGAGACGAGACCACAACACAGCTGATAGTGGGGGCTTCTTTGCGGTGATGACCACCACTAGCAACAAGGAAGAGTCATACGTTCGCAAAGTCAAGGAAAGTCGCTCATTCGCTCGCTGCAAGGCGGTCGTCCTACGCCCCTCGAGGCCGTGCTTCCGCGTCGCCTCTGCGTCGACGCCCCGACTGGGCGGACCTCGCCCGGGACATCTCAACCCGCGGCTGTTCAGTCAAGAATGTGAGGCAGCCTTGTCGACGTTGAGCACAGCCGGGCCGAGGACACGACATACTCTCCTCCTCGCCTCTCTTCTCATTCCTTTGACAACGCCGCTCATGCTCCCAGCACCCTTCTAGACGCATCCCTCTCTCCCTCTTTTCCCCCCATCCTCTCTGACTGCATGGCCACCCTCGACTCGTCTGCCGTCGCTGGCCCATCATCACGGCCGGCCACGCCCTCGACTTCTGCGGCCACGATTCACACAGCTGCGCAGCGAGGCGACGTCTACACCGTCTGCCAATTGATCGACTCTGGGCAGGCAACAGCCAACGACCGAGATGAAGACGATGTCACGCCTCTGCACTGGGCAGCCATCAATGCCCAGGTACCCGTCTGCAGAGCGTTGCTCGACAAGGGAGCAGTCGTCGACGCCAAGGGAGGAGAGCTGGTAGCTACTCCCTTGCAATGGGCAGCAAGGAATGGTCACCTGTTCGTCATGCATGCTTTGCTTCAAGCAGGGGCAGATCCAACAGTTTGCGACTCTCAGGGCTTCAATACGCTCCATCTCACGACACACAGCAGCGCCGTCATGCCCTTGCTCCTCGTCCTCAGCCACCCCTCCTTTAGCACCAGCCGGCAGCTCGATCACCCAGATACACAAGGCCATACGCCATTGATGTGGGCGGCATACCAGGGCGACGCCATCTCACTGTCTCTCTTGCTGTCGTACGGCTCCAATATTCACGCTCGCGACGAGTCAGGCTTGACCCCTTTACACTGGGCCGTAGTCAAGGGCAATCGCCTCTGCATACGCAAGCTCCTTGAAGCAGGCGCCGACTGCGCAGCCAAAGAGAACAATGGCAAGACAGCTCGAGACATGTCCGTAGAGCTCAAGAGTCATTCGAGCTACGCGAAAGCATGCTCAGATTCGGGGCTCGAAGAGGACGGCAGAAGAAGAAAGGCCCCTCTCAGCGAACGCAACACGCATATTGCCATCCTCCTCATCCCACTCCCCACCTTTTACCTCATCTTCACAATCTTCGGCCTCTTCCCTTGGTATACCGCCGTCCCCTTTGCGGCAGCCACCTTCTCCGGTATGCACCACGTCGTCACGCACGTGATCCTCGACCCAAAGCAGGGGGATAGCATCAAAAAGAGCAAGTATTTCCTGGCCATCGTCAGTCAGTCCATCATACTCGTCGGCTGGAGCTGGTTGCGTACCCTGGTTCATTCGACCCCGGGTCACATGCTGGCAAATGTCACCTTCTTCGTCTCCTGGGTCATCTGCCTCGGCTCCTTATACCTCGCCGCGAGCCTCAAGCCAGGCTACTGCGTTCTCCCCAAATCGGAGACCTACAGACGGCAGATGATCGCCCAGCTAGCAGATGAAGGCAGGCTCAATGGCATGAACTTCTGCATCGATTGCCTCGCCCGACGCCCGCTCAGGAGCAAGCATTGCCGCATCTGCAAGCGCTGCGTTGCGCGCTTTGACCACCACTGCCCATGGGTAGCCAACTGCGTAGGCGTGCGAAACCATCGACAATTCATCATCTTCCTTGCTAGCCTGGTGGTGGGAGTCCTCTCATTCGATTGGCTGGCATGGCAGTACTACAACCTCAACGCACCTGTGCTTATGCCGCCCGCGGTCGAGCCCTTACTGCCCACCCCATTATCGTCCGTCTCGGCGTACGACTCCTTCCTCCTAGCCAATGTCAGCTGGGCAAGCTTGCAGCTCTCCTGGGTCACGATCCTACTGGGCGCGCAGTTCTACCAGATCGCGAGACAAATGACAACGCTCGAGGTGAGCAATCTAGGACGGTACGGCTTCATGGGCGGGAAGGGAGGCAGCTCGATGGCGACTCAAGAGGGGTTCATGGCGCAGCGCCAGGCGGCGATAGATGCTGCGGCTGCAGCTGCGGGGGAGGCCGGGCCATTGGGCGTAGAGGGTGGGGAACAAGAGCAAGACGCTTCGAAGCCAGGCGCGGGTCACCCTGCCCCCGCCGGTGCCGCGGGTGGCAGCGGTGCCAGTGCGGGACATCGTCATGGTCATGGCTCTGCACTCGCGTCGGCCAAGCGGGTCGGCGACTGGCTGCTCAGTATCGTCGGTCTCGACCTGTACACGAAGGGCAAAGCAGGCGAAGGTCTTCGCAAGGCGGGTCAAGGTGGCAACCCCTTCGACCTTGGCCTCACGATCAATTGCCAAGACTTCTGGTCGCGCGGCCGCGAGCTAGACGTATCATACGAGTCCCTGTATGATGTGCCGGAGGAGGGCTTTAGGGCGCGTCATCGCTCGGCGAAGAGGGCACGGAAGAGGAGTAGCAGATACGCGGATAGTATTTCAAGCTTCAGAGGGTTGTTGGGACGAGATGAGGAGGAGGAGGATTACGGCGGGTATGGGGCAGAGGCCATGGATGTTGAAGAGGGGAGGATCGGAGAGAGAGAGAGGCTGTTCGATGCTGAGAGGGAGGCCGCTGCACTGGACGATGAGGCTGCGGGTGGCATCGTGAATAGGGACGCATCGGCAGGCAGGAGAAGCTTGAACCTCAAAGGGGCGTGGGAGTTGAGTGATAGCAGGGTCGGGGCTCCTTCAAGTACGAGCAACGGGCACGCACATCACGCGAGCAGGGAGAGCGCTATCGACGATGCTGGGCCATTGTCGAGACCGATGACGCCGGGCTCGGCCAAGGGCAAGGCGTCGCATCAGGACTAGGCCGTGGGCGAGGCAATGGACGATCTGATACAGTAATTGCATTGCGTTCCTCATCCCTACAGCGTCGTTGCATTAGCATCATTCTTTCGCGGCTCAATCCTGACACTAAGCCGGGCTCGCGTTCTCCTCGATGATGCAACTCGTGTTTCATCCTGCGTTTCGTTGCATGAGCGTTTCATTGCATGAGAGGTGGAGCAACAATCGGCTCGAGCGATCATCATCCGGCACCCTCCTACTGATCATGGCACAAGCTCAAGACGACCACGATGCAGCACTATCTGGAAGAAGGCAAGGCCCACTCTTCAAGGGCACCGACTACTCCTCCCAGGACTACTGGGAGCGGCGCTTCGCTGCCACGGCTGCCATGGTGAAGTCCGCAGAGCAGCGGACCAGCGAGGCTGATGGCGCTGAATTTGACTGGCTGGGATCAGGCGATGAGCTTATGGACAGTTTGATGGCGCAGATGGTTGCTGGGAGTATGAGAGATGGATTGACGTTGAACATCGGTAGCGGCAGCTCCCGAGCTGGGCGTGGGCTGCGAAGACGATTTGAGGAGAAGGGTTGGGACTCACGGCAAATAGTGGTGAGTGGACACACTTGACTGATCGCGCTGTCCGAACGAGAGACAATGCTGATAGCGTGCGATGATTCTTATCGTCGCAGAATCTCGACTACGCTCCAGCAGCCATTGCGCTGTCAAGAATGTCCGAGGAGAACTGCTTTGGTGACCTAAAGACTCAGCACGTCGTCGCAGACCTGCTCGATGGGTTCAGCCTCTCACAGGAGATCAGTACCAGTGTGACAAGGACAAATGCGCAGCAGGTGACCGCAATCTTTGACAAAAGCACAGCTGACGCTCTCTCGACGGGCCCAAACCTCCGCGCCCTCGGGACGAAGACAGGTATGTTGAGTTTCGTCGCTGAGAGGAACGGACCTCGACCTGCTGCGGCAGAGTCGTGGGCGCCCGTCGAGGTGCTGGCCTACAATCTTGGGCGGGTTGCAAGGCCTGGAGCTTTTTGGGCGGTACTCAGCTACTCTGCACAACGCTTTGACTTCCTTGAAGCAAGCGGCGGGCGAGGTGTGAAGGAAGCACAGAGGCTGTGGGAGGTGATGAAGAAGTGGGCCGTTGAGGCCCCGAGCGGTAGAAGCTTACAGGATACTCATGCGCCTGCCGTGTATCACTGGTGCTACATTCTGAGGAGAAGATGTAATGGTCACGACCACACTTGAGCTCTGTCTTGTCCATCAATCGATATCGCCAAACCAATGACCGTGACATGACGCCTTTCGCCCGTTTTCAAAATGAGGGCCCGTGCGACACTCGAAGTCGCCGAATGACCCTGGTTGTTTCTTCTCACTCACTCCACTCCATCTTTCCTCCCGCCCTGCTCACTCTCGCCACCATGGCAACGCAACCTTCCTCTTCTTCGCCACCCTCGTCGATGAAAGTCCTCACCCTGAACGTGTGGGGCCTGGCGCACATCTCCAAAGCGCGGCAATTCCGCATCGGCCACATCGCCGATCGCATCGCAGAGGGCGACTGGGATGTTGTAGCTCTTCAGGAGATTTGGGTCGAGAGTGACGATTGGCGTATGCTCAGAGCGAGATGTTCTGATCGATTGCAGTACTCCAAGTTCTTCCTGAGCGGCGCCTTTGGGTCAGGCCTAGCCATCCTGTCTAGATTCCCGATTAGAGCCACGCATACTCACCCTTACACGCTCAATGGGCTGCCGATTCATGTTGGCCACGGCGACTGGTTCGTGGGCAAGGCGGCGGGAAGTGCGACATTGGACTTGGGAGACGGCTTTCTCGTCGATGTCTTTGATACCCATGTGAGGCGGGTTGAATTCGACCAAGACGTAAGATATTGTCTGACACCTTCTGCTTCCTGCTCACGTCCACCTCGCTCAGACCGTCGCTGCTGGAGGAGAAAGCGGGCCAGAAAAGAGCCGCTCACATCGCATCGTACAAGCATGGGAGCTGGCCAAACTTGTACAGAACAGCGCCGAGCGAGGACGTCATGTCATTGCCCTTGGCGACTTCAATTCGACACCACCCTCCCTCTCTATGTCCATCCTCCGCCACGTCGGTCAGCTACAGGACGCCTATCTCGCAACGCATCCCTCTCTTCCTCCTCATTCGACCTCCTTGCCTGGCCACGACTCAGCAAGGGGTGCCTCACCTGATCCGCAGCGCTGCATCGACGAGCTAGGCGTGACGTGCGACTCGCCCCTCAACACTTGGACAGCGGGCAAGAAGCTCGACCCTCGCGCGTTGGCTGGAGCGGGCAAGAGACTCGACTACGTCTTCTATCGTGGACCTTGTCATCCCGACTTGCTGCAAAGCTCAACAGCCGGAGCGAGCATTCGACTCAAGCCAGTTGACTGCAGAGTCGTCTTCACCGAATTGATCCCTGGAAGCAACATGAGCTACACAGATCATTTCGGGCTCGAGGCCGTCTTTGAGATCTTGCCTAAGACAGAACCTTCAAGTTCGCCGGCCAAATTCTCAACAGCCCTCGCGTCAAAGAGTGTCGCACAGACGCTGACCACCGCCATGACCGTACTGAGCTCGTACTTGCAAGTCTCTCGCAACACGCAACGCTCACATATCTTGGGATTCTCAGCATGCGTCACTTTGGCCCTCGCACTAGCTGTGTTCACTCCCTTCGTCGGCTATCGGGGCTACAGCTTCTGGGCTGCCATTGCCGTTGTCCTGGCCACAGCGGCTGGATGGGGAGGAACGACGCTACTGTATTCTGCGGTGGTGTGGGGAGAGTGGGAGAAGCGTGAGTACGTCGATCACGAGGTTGCAGGACTCATCTCTGACGTCCTCTCCCTCGCTATAGGCGCCGTTCGTACCGTGATCGAGGCCATGGAGCTCGAAAGGAACAACCTCGCCCACATCACAGCTGCCGAGCCTCGTGGCAGCATGAACGGCTCATCCGATGAGCGCAGAGCGCTGCTCATCTGATCAGGGCGCGTAGTGGTCAGTGATGAGGACGGGACTTCGGCGGGCCCACATGCTTCGATTTCCCGGCTGGGTGTGCTACTAATGAGCCGCCACTGTCGGGGCGATTGCCCTGGCCTATGAAGACACTGCGTGACGCCACACAGCGGAAGACCGACGTCATTGGCGCCCTCACATTTGGCTCTCCATGATGTGATCTCGCTCGTCATCTCTTCTCCTCTTGACCATCTTCATCAAGCTCATGCTCAACCTCACCGAACTGCGCCGCCTCAAGGAACCCCTCGTCATCGTGGCCGGCGTGCCCCTCACGGATGTCCAAGTCTGGGAAGTGAAGGACCGCGTCACCATGCAGATGGAGGTCGTCGCCTTCCACAGTGTGGGCTGCACGCTATGCACTTTTTTCTACCTGGCCCTCTTTTGCTGGGCAACGCCCCGAGTCCGCCGCAGTCTCATCGCAATCTTGTTGGGCATCGCCGTCGTCGCCAATATCGTGACAGCGGCACTACTGAGTACCGCTAATTGGATTACGCTGGGCATCAATTCCAGCCCTCGGGAGCTCACTTTGAAGCCAAAGCTGTGGACTGCGATCTATGCTATCGCTGCTTGTGAGTGCAGACGCTCTGTGATGGTCGAGTGAAGCAGACCTCTCAGAATTCTGCTCCTTAGTAGGGGTCGCCATACTATGCAACGCAACCTTTATTCCTCGGCTATTCCTCTTCTATCCTCGAGCAAATCGCAAAGATTTTCGCCGCGGACTCCTGCTGACCATCTTCCCTGCTATCCTCCTGATACCCCGCGTCATCCAAAGCGGCATAGGAGCTTGGGCAATTGGTAGCTCGCCGAGAAAAACGGACATTCTCAACAAGGCGCAGGCTGCGGGCTTCTTCTGCACTTTTGCTTTTGAGTCTTACTCGACTGTCATTTTGTGCTACAAGCTTAGGAAGGTGGGATGGGCGCGTCGTAAGAAGAGCAGGAATCAGCCGCTCGACAAGATGGTGAACGTCGTGAGGTGGACCTTTTTCATACAAGTGGCAAGCTTCGTGAGTGCACTGGAGATGCCACCTGAGGATAGGGGCTTACGAGCACCGAACTGCCTCGCCGCAGGCTGTCCCAGCTGGCATCGAGCTAGCGCTCTTCACTTTGTCCGTCCGCAACGAATCCTGGCTTGCGCCACGCATCTGTGAGCATTCTTTGAGACACAAAGTCGTACAACGTCGAATGATGAATGCTGATCGCCTCGCGTCCTTCTCAGGGCTGCTCAATCTACACATGTACACTGTCGTCATCGGCACCAACTTCGCGTGCTTCTGGCCAGTCATTCAGGCAGACCGCATCAGGTCTGGTCGGGCTTGCGATTCTAACAAGTGAGTCGCCTGCACCTTGCGGAGCTAAGGAAAGCAAAGCTTTGTCTTCATCTCTGACTCGGCATTGATTCTCGGATCAGGTTCGTATTCAAGTTCGACGCAGACATTGACCACGACCTCAAAGATGGCGTCACGCGCATCGATTCGGCAGCCGCAAAGCCTTCCATCGAGCAATTGCACATCTTACGCAAACGCGAGTTACTGCACGGCTTGGGCAATTTCCAAGGCCGTGAGCTGATCAGTCCCGTTCGTGCTGGTATTGTCACTGCTCCGGGAAGACCTCTGCAGGCACCATCAGCTTCGGCGGGTAAAGCACCCTCCTTCAGCTCAGCATTGCCGTCACCCACAAGTGACTCCTCCGTCGAGCTCAGCAGACCTTTGCCGGTCGATGGCACTCCTCCTCGCTCCGCTCGTGCGCTGCACAGCGACCTCTTTGTCGATGTGCGTTGCATGAAGAGCGACTCCCGTCCGACCACGCAAGACAGTGCCAATGGGCGCCATGACTGGCCTCGTGCTGCTTCTAGCATTGCTCACGGCGATAAGCATACGACATTGTCGCACGACCGCCCCAACTGCAGCGGCAATCGACTTGACCAGATCATCGTCCCTTCTGCTGCTCATGCCCCCTGGCCCCCGGCATCGGCAAGCTCCCCAGCCCACGACAATCGAGGCAGCCGTCGCTTCCGTCAGCATATGTACAGACGCAGCCTGTTCTCTCGCACCAACTCTAGCTTATCGCCTCCATCTGTGCGAGATCCGATCCTCACGCCCACAAGGCTGTCGGAAGTGACCGAGGTTCCCCACGAGTCCGGCACTCTCCGATCCGTACGCGCCTCCGCCGAAACCATCAATGCAGCGCTGTCCAATGTCCAGGCAACGGAGCTTTGCGCTCAGTCACGCCGCAGATCTGATGAGATTTCGCGGCAGTGGTCTCGGTCCGACATCAGCGATGGGCAAATCAACAGCGCGAGCGCTCTCGCTGGGTACGAGCGTCACTTCTCTCCCAGTGGTCAAGGCTACACGCAAAGGTCGGAGGCCATGTCGTACGGACCGCTCACTCGGCAATTCAGCGGCCGTAGCTTTGCCTGCAGTGGTATCAGTGCCGGCAGCAGCGACCACTGTGGCATCGACCATGGGCCTAGCGGGATAGCCGATGTAGGGCGCTGCGAATCCTTCACTGGAAGAAGTGTGCCAGTCTCTCGAGCCAGGGCTCAACTCGATGGATGCGCATTTGATGTGCGAGCAGATCACCTTCGTCACCACCATAGCCACCAACACTCTGCCAGCTTCCTGACTCATGAGGCCGACCTCGTCAACGCAGAAGTTCGTCGTCCCTCACGATCCCTTCCGCATCTGAAGCGAAGCAGCCGACCTGACCCTCTTCTCACAGCTAACGTTGAGTGGCGCGACCCCTCCAGCGAGCACCTTCAAGAGGGAGTGGAGCATTACGAGTACTACCACCGACACAATCGTCGCGATGCAGGTCAGCACTCTTGCCAAAGGTCGAAGAGCGCTGATTTTGAGCGTGCGAGGAAGGGTAGCCTTGATGCTATTCGGATCGAGACCGAGGTGCGGGTTGACGTTTCGTAATTGAGGAGCAGCAGGACGTTCCAGTCTACGATTCGTACGTAACCTCTGCCACCTCCAATGACGATCGCCAGTTACTCGCTGCTACTCTGCGCAAGCCGCGTAGTGCGGGTATCATTATCGTTGCTGCTTCTTACAATCATTACCTCATGCATGCAATCCAGCTCCTACTCCGCGAATGTGCGAGACGCGAGATCACAACGTGAACAGAAGCGGCACCGACCCAGTCTACGGGCCCCCGCGCAGCTTCCTCTTCGCCCACTGAGCCAGCGCAACCTTGAGGTTGACCTGCTCTCTCGCCGGAATGACCCGCAAATTGATGGCATCACTCACGATAGTCACGACTGCCGTCGAGCTCGCCGCTACAGCCTTGAGCAGCCCCCGCACAATTGCGTTCTTCGGGGGCTGCGGCGGGGCCTGCCCTGCATCAGGCCCGTCCCACTTCAACAGCTCCTCTGTAGGCGAAAGCGAGTTGGCATCACTCGCGGCCCTCCACATCTGATCCAACAGCTCAGGGTGAGCGGCCCTCAACTCCGCAAATTGCGGCGACGTCTCCTTGTCATATAGCCCCGAAACGACGACGGAGTGGTGGATAGCCTCATTCGTCACGCCCGTGTACACGTTGTCCTTCCAATCCTGCTTCTGGCTCTCATCCGCCTCCGGTTTATCCCGGATCTGCCTCGTCTCCTGCCACTCAATGAACGATCGAGAGGGTTTGGGCGGTTCCTTGGCCCAGGCGTAGCGACGATCTTGTAGGGAGCGGAGGATGGCAACATCCACGTCAACGAGAGGCTCCTCGGGGGCGTGCGTGTCGAGTAGCTGGGCAACCATCCATGCCAAGGCGATATCACTCAGCCCGTGATACTCGTTGCTACCGCCCACACTCGAGTGGGCGCCATTGAACCAGACCTGCTTGAGGACTTGGCCCTTGCGACGCGCTTCCTCCTGAGAGGGCCAGGGCTTGTACCACAGAGTGGGCATGAAGTCGCGACGATCCTCTCCGAGTGCGAGGGCTTGAAAGGCGTACGATACATTGGAGCTCAGACCGGGGTCGAGGAATTGGTACAGCTTTGATTGAGGGAAGAAGCCTGGGATGCCCAGTGCTCCGACCGTGTCCCATACGCCGAGCACCTTGACTTGCGGAGGGACCGTGACTTCATCATCGAGCGGAGCCCCGTCTTCTGCAAGGAGGGTATTCTTGACAGAGGCAGTCCCAACCTCGTCGCTGGTTCCGTTCGGTCCCATCTTCGCAGGCGTAGATACGGCGTCTGCTCCCGTACTTGGCCATCGCCCGACTTTGTCATGCAGCACTTGTGCCGCCCTCCTGATCGACTCTGGATTGTCTGGCTCGCGCTTAGAGTAGGCCTCGAAGATCTCGTTGAAGAAGACCGACTCGTTGACAGCCCTACCGTCTACCATGGGCCTCGCGGCGCACTTCTGCAGGATTCCTGCCCACGCAATAAAGCCGCTAATGCACCTTGCCGTGTACGCGCCCCTCGAGAAGCCAAAGATGCAAATCTCGTCTCCAGCCTGGTAGTTGTTGCAGAGGAAGGAATAGGCCTCCTGCACCTTGTTGACCAGCGGGGCACCCGTTGCGCCAGTAAAGAGGCGGGCGAAGAGCGATGCCTGCTGTGAGCCGATGCCAGGTAAGTAATAGCAGATTTGGCGCCACTGCTTCCCCTGGGAATCTGGACGGGACAGGGGAGGGATGGCAAAGTTGAGGAGGGCCGGATTGGTCCACCAGTCTCCAGACATTGGCTTTGATGTGGAAGAGCCGTACCGCCATGTTGAGGACACGCGGAAAGAGTCGTCCCAAGTGCCGTCACAGAGGAGGATAAGGCGTTGCGGATGAGGACTCGAGGGAGGTGGTTGCCCGCTGGACGTGGGTACAGATCCATTGACGGCTGTATCGGCTGTGCTGGATGGCATGGCGATGTGAGAGATGGCCAGAGGTTTGAGATGAATGGATGACGACGAGACAGAGGTGGCAAGGAGCGTGGTCTACTGCATCGCTAATATCATGATCCGAAGCATCCTGCCAAGTCCCACGATTGAAGAAGCGCAGGTCATGCGGAGCAAGTCGACCCCCCTTTCCCTTTGTGTGCCGAGTCCGTCGTGCATGGAAGGCGTCCTGTCACGAGTGGACGTGCACAGCCTCGGAGAGGTCGAGGCGTGTACTGAACAGCATCATAGATGACACATGGTGGAGCTGACCGAGCTGACCGAAAGAGTAAAGGAGCACGATACGATAGGCAACGGCAGGCACTATGTGTTCACAAGTCAGCCTCGTTGCGGCTCTCCGTTGCGGTGCGGTGGACGATGCGCAACGAGCCACAACGGTCCGTCAAAGTTGGCAGGCGGGCAGCCCCTCGGGTCGAGCTCTAGACTTGTATCCCAGACAGGAACAATTGTCGTCAGATGTCTGCTGATCGTGGCCAATCGTTTTGCCATCGTCGTCGCGCGGCCGATTGGCGCGATGGCGACGTTGATGTCCAAGGCGACTCAACCGATGAGCCGGCGGTGAAATGGCTTTCACCGCCTACCCCGCGGAAAGGTCTCAGACCACGTGTCTTCAGCGTCGGTGGGGCGTGGTGGGCGTGGTGGGCGTGCCGAGTGTGTGTGTGTGGCCGGAAGAAGAGGTCAAGTCGAGGTCAGCAAGTGGCAGCAGACGAGGCCAACTAATTTGGCACATCTTCTCAAGACCTCTTTCTCCTCCCTCGCAGTCGCTCTCGGATTGATCCTCGCTCTTTTTGCTCCTCTGCTGCCATTGCTTCTTAGAAAGCTGAGGAGAAACCTCTTCGTCTACACTCTCTTGATACCCTCTCCCTCATCATCGACTCTCAGGCGCTCGCCATGACGACGATGAATGGATCCGAAGACTGGCGCATCACGTCCAAGATTGCCCAGGCCGAAAAGGAGGGCAGGACATGGTGGAGTTTCGAGTATTTCCCGCCTCGCACTCCTCAGGGTCTCGCCAACCTCTACGACCGATGCCAGCGCATGTCCGAGTTGGGCCCTGCCTTTGTCGACATCACCATGCACGCCGGTGGGCGAACACTGGACCTCACAAACGACCTCGTCAAGATCGTCCAGTCGTACATCGGCATCGAGACATGCATGCACTTGACCTGCACCAACATGCCCCGCGAGAAGATTGACCGCGCCCTTGAGCTTGCCAAGGAGGCAGGTTGCCGTAACATTTTGGCCTTGCGAGGTGACCCGCCTGCTGGTCAGCACGAGTGGGAGCCTCATGCCGCTGGATTCACTTACGCAAAGGAGCTCATTGCCTACATCAAGGAGCACTATGGCGACTATTTCAGTATCGCAGTTGCTGGCTTCCCAGAGGGTCATCCTGAGGCCAAGGAGGGAAGAGATGTCGAGCTCAAGCACCTCAAGGAGAAGCTCGACGCTGGGGCCGACTTCATCTTTACGCAGATGTTCTACAACTACGACATCTTTGCTGAGTGGATGAAGGACATTCGTGCCGCTGGTATCACATGTCCCGTCGTACCCGGAGTCATGCCCATTCAGACGTACAGCGGTTTCCAGCGAGCGACAGAGAGGTTCGGCACCTTGGTCCCGCAGTACTTCCACGATGCCCTCACCCCGATCAGAGACGATGACGAGATGGTCCGCAAAGTAGGCACGCAACTGGTGGGCGACCTTTGCAAGAAGATCATCGACCCAAACAACGGCCTGGGCATCTCTGGGCTGCACATCTATACCATGAACCTAGAACGAGGCTCTCGCATGCTCCTCGAGTACCTCGAACTCGGCCCCACGCCTCAACAGGTCAAGTCCTTGCCCTGGACTCCCTCTCTTACCCCAAAGAGGCGCGACGAAGGTATTCGACCCATCTTCTGGGCGAACCGCGCCCGCTCCTATGTCAGCCGTACAGAGACGTGGGACGAGTTCCCCAACGGACGATGGGGCGACGCTCGCTCACCTGCATACGGCGACGTGGACGCATACGGTGTGAAGCTGCGCTACTCGAATGAAGAGGCTCTCAAGATGTGGGGCGAGCCCACCACCCTCGACGAGGTAAAGGACCTCTTCCGTCGATTCTGCGCCGGAGAAGTCAAAGCTCTGCCATGGAGCGAGACGGGCGTGGCAAAGGAGACGACCAAGATCGACGAGCAGTTGGCACGTCTCAACTCTTTGGGGTACTTTACCATCAATTCACAACCAGCAGTAGATGGCGTACGCAGCGAAGACGAGATCCACGGGTGGGGCCCCAAGGGCGGCTACGTCTACCAGAAGGCCTACCTCGAGTTCTTCATTGCCCCCGACCACCTCGAGAGACTCATCGCGCAGATCGAGGCAGACCCGCAAATCACCTACCATGCCGTAAACGCCCGTGGGGATATGCGAACCAACACGACCAGTGAAGCTCCCAACGCTGTCACCTGGGGCTGCTTTCCGCACAAGGAAATCGTGCAGCCTACCATCGTCGAGTCTATCTCCTTCCTCGCGTGGAAGGATGAAGCATACGAGATTGGCCGCAACTGGGCGCGTGTGTACGATGCTCAGAGCCAGACGCGCAAGCTGCTCGAGAGTGTTTTCGGCGCCGTGGGGGAAGGAGGAGACACGAGCTCGTCAAACGACGAGGGAACCTGGTTCCTCGTCAATGTGGTGCACAACGACTTCAAGTCGCCCGACGCCATCTTCAAGCCTTTCCTCGCTGCAGCGGGAGAGGACGCAAATGTGCCCGCAGTGCAACGAGCCCAACAGGCGGCAACGTCTACGGCGTCTGCAGTCGCCAATGGGATCTCCGAGGCGACGAGCGCAGTCGTCGAGGGCGTCGATGGGCTCGTCGATGGTGGCAATGCCGCCGTCACCGAGAACGGCGCGCCAGCCATGGCTGGCAGATAGATGTGGAGCAGCCGCGATGTGTCGCCCTCAGTGCAAGCACCACCAGCATAGATTTTCTCCGCCTCTCACCACTCTAGACTTCCTTTCCTCCCCTCCCTTCTCCATCCACAACCCCTCTCCCCAGCTTCACCAGCTCGGAGATGACGTCGTGGTCACCAGATCCCCCCTCTCCTCCCCTCACCTCTCCACCTACCTCCCTTCACGTACACGCCCCCTGCTCTCCTCGACCTTATTTGTTGCATACCACACGTCATCGTTCCATTCCATTCAACATGTTCATAATCAATACATCACGATCACCACCACGATCTATACACGTCTGGGAGTGAAGTGGTGTCAAGCTTTGCTATTGCACATGAAGTAGCGAACCACAGCGACACTGCTGTCACCAGAGGGTGAAGAAGAGCACAGAAGCGAGGCTCGGCGATTGGGTATGGTACGACGAGCGCTCCCCCTCCTAGCGAGTATACGAGCCTCGCGCTTCAGCTGACGGTCCCTGCCTTCGCACGATAGCTCTCCAATGTCGTGGTGACCAGTGGGTCTTTCTCCCGTGATGCAACCACATCGGCGGGCACGTCGTCGACGTCATGAGCGGAAGCATGACCATTGGCTCTTCTGCTGCGAAGCTCCGTGCCCCCACTAGCTGCTGCCACGGCTGCTGTTGACGTTGTCGATCCCGCCGCCTCATCCCCACTTCTTGATGAGACCAGATCGCCCTTCGGCTTCTGCTCGTCTGCCCTCTCCCTCTCCCTCCTCTTCCTGTTGGCCTCCCGCATCTTGCCAAACTTCTCCGTCGATATCCTAGTCCCAAACAACACATCAAAGTGGACAAAGAAGGGCTGCGAGTAGTTGAAGCGCAGCCCTTGCATCTGATGATGCACATCGTGATACTCTGCGCAGTTGGGGAAGACTAGATGCAGGGGATCCAGCCACCAGGGGAAAGCGTAACCTCCGTGATCGCAGACGGTCTTGATGGTGGAGAAGGTGAAGAGGAGTACTCCCTGGCGGACGGTCATGAGGCTGACGAAGTGGGAGAGAGCTCCGCCTGCGCTATCAAGGAGAAGCCCTTCCAGCGGGTGATTGTACAGCGCCCCAAAGGCATAGGGGACATAGAGGCGGTGGTGATGAGAGTGGAAGTGGCGGTAGAGAAAGCGGGACTCGTGGAAGGCTCTGTGCAGAGCGTATTGCCAGGCGTCCATGACGAAGCTGCGGGAAGGGGTGAAACAATGATCAGATAGGTCAGTGAGCAATGAGACGATGGTGCAACCTGTCTGTACTCTTACTCACAAGGCCCACCAGAACTGAACAATTGGCAGCCCCCACCAATACAGCCACTGTACCGCTTCGACGCCGTATCGCTCCAACAGTCCCAAGCCGCTCTGGTATCCAACAGTGCCGTGCACCACCCGTGCGACCACTCGACCCAATTTCTCCATATTCTCGCCATGATCCTGAAAGACCTGCGCCCTCACCGTCTCCTCATCCTCGAGGACGAAGACGCCCAGAACAGTCTGCACGACTTGCTGCAGCAGAACCAACGCGACGACTCTCCTCGCTGAGACCTTGTTGCGTTTGCTGACCTCTTCCGGCTCGTGCAATCGGTATTGTTCAAAGAAGGGGATACGGGCTACGTCTAGGAAGGTGAACCACAGGGAGACTAGCCAGTAGACTGCTATTGGTGCCAGGAGGGCGAGATATTTGTCGGAGAGGAAGGGGAGGAGCGACTCGTGCGGGTGATAGTAGAATGGTTTCCATGCTTGAGAGGGTGAAGGTGTGAGGTTGACGAGAGAGAGACGCGATGAGTAGTAAGCATTGCTGAGCGTCGATGTTGCGTTGAGCATCGTGTATGCGGGCGGGCCGAGGATGAGGCAGACACTTGGTCAAGGGTGGCGAGCGAATGGCTCAGTGGTGATGAAAAGTTGAACGACTGGTTCAGCTGCTGTGTTCGAGCGGCGACGACAGCGCTGGTCAGGAGAGCGCAGAGAAGACCTCTGAGGCGGTGGCGGTGGGAGAGAGAGATCGAAGTCGAAGCGGTCAAGGTGTTATTTGCGAGGCGAGGCGAGGCGAGGCGAGGCTTACCGGACGACTTTGGCTTGACTTGACCTTGAGCGAGCTTTGGCCCAGTTCCGTCCAAGCTGCGAAGCGGCGTCTCGACTTTCAAGAGAGCCGGCATCCGCCTTCTCACAGCCACGTGGTGTCGAGCGGGGACTCGAATCTACGGTGACAACGCTGGATTCATTGCATAGAGGTGAAAAGGCCGCCGCTGCTACTGGTGGCAGGGCCGCATGAGAAAACGAGAGGAGGAGAATATGAAAAGAGATTGTGACGGGGGGCGTTGAGTAGATGCCAAGGAGAGTCGATGGATAGATGCGGCGAGACAGAGCGATAACATAATGAGCTAGAAAGGAGAGCGTAGCACGAGAGTCAAAGAGAGTTGGAGAGGTCGGCGGAGAGTCTCCATCGCACAAGGGCGGCGATGTGGCAATTGTTGCCCAGCTACAATAGAAGACAGGAGCGTGAATAGATGACCGAAATGAGTAACAAAAGCGGCGGAAAAGGTCGGAGGAATCTGGACGTCTTGCGAGCGCACATGCGACATTGCTGAATGAACTTTGTATGGAGGAGCGTACTGTCAAGCGCCCGCGCTCACTGCTGCCCTGTCATGTGCGGCGGCGGCGGCACCGAGTCGAAGCTGATTTCACTGAAGGGATTGACCTCAATACCCTCCCCGCCTGCAGGGCTAAGCAAATGAGGCGTGTCGGACGCCGAGAGACCTGCAGCACTGAAGACCGCCTCGTTGAGATTGGAGTGAGGGGAGGGGTTGGCAGCACCAAAGGGCGTGCCGGCTGCGGAAGTTTGCTCGTTGATGATGCCAGACACATTACCGCCGTGGCCGACCTGACCACCGTCGTCGCCGCTGCTGAGTATGGGTAGCTGAAGTGGCTGACCAGGCGGAGGCATGGGTACGGCCTGGGCGTAGGCCTGCGCCTGCTGCTGCTGCTGAAGCTCCATATGATGCTGCTGGATCCGCTGCTGCTGGTCGGCCTGAGCTTGCATATGGCCACCGTCTCCGCCGCCATCTTGGCCGACTGAGCCTACCTCGTACGGGCTGGTAGCTGTCTTCGAGTTGCGCCTCTCCGAGGGCAGCTTCAGCGAAAGGCTTGCAGTCTGATCGCGCTGCATCTTTTCAATCATGGCGCGTACCTGAGAACGCTGAATCTGGTCGTGGGGCTCGAGACTCTGCGATGCGAGCGGTGGGGCAGGCGTGCCTTGGGTCACGGCCTGTGCGCTGTGATTGGGCATGAACGAGGCAGGCAAGCCCATGTGGCCGGCAGCGTGCCCGGATCCCGGCATCGTTGTGCCGCCGTTATCCATGCCGACTGGCTGCGAGGTTGGCTCTAGCTGGTGCTGGTGCTGATGATAGACGGGCAGCATGGGCGAATCGCCATTGTAGTCGGTGAGGTACGGAGGAGGTTGAGGGGTGACGAGCGGAGGAGGATCGGGGTTTGTAAAGTTGTATCCAATGTGGTTGAAGAAGCCCGACTTCTCTGATTGCTGATGCTGTGGTTGTTGCTGCTGTTGTTGCTGGTGATGAGATGCGAGGAGATGCTGGTGATGAGTTGGCATGGGCGGCGGCATGGATGATTGTTGAGCGGCATGTCCCATCGTCAACCCCATGTTCCCCGAGGACGGTACAGGAGGCGGGCACATGCCAGAGGGGACCATTGCCGGTGCAAAGGCCGTCGAGCTCGAGGCCACATGCATCGGCATCGAGGCTTGAAGACGGTGTTGATGTTCCATGAGCGGTACACCAAGGCCGAGGCCACTTGCCACGCCACTGTGACTCTGATGATATTGCTGCTGCTGCTGCGATGCTGAAGCATGCGGCCTTTGCGGGGGCATCATCGCACCACGGTCGTCGCCGCCTGGACCGAGCGTGAGGTCGAAAGACATCTCAAGGTTTTGAATGGCCCCGTTGCCGCGCAGGCATTGTGCGCTCACTTTAACGAGACCTCCATCGCTGCTATCCAATGGCGTACCGCTGAGGGTCTTTTCTGCTCCGTCCTCATCGCTGTTGAAGGAGAGCCAGTCCGGCTTGCTCTTGATCGTGAAGGTAGGCTTGATCGAAGCAGCCGACATCTGTGGGTCCCACACGCGAAGGGTCCACGACCAAGGCACGCCCCGATGAGCCGTCCTGTCTGGCGGCCCAACGATCTTCCGCTCGAAGCGCTGGAACTCCCACTCCTCGTCAGACAGCTTGCGCCCTTCAACGATCCATACATGATTCCCTTTGCTCTTCGCCTTGCGTCCGTCCTCATTGAAGCGCGAAATGTACGGTTGGGTCCACAGGTACTGGCGGAGGCGCTTGTGCGAACACTGCTCCTCGCTGATGCCGCTCTTGTACACCTCTTCTTGCCAGCGATTCACGAAGGCCTGAATGCGGAACTTGAAGGGACGGAAGTCCTCGCTGTGGTTGAGGCGAGACATGCGCTTCGGCATCAGGGTCTGGTGGATCCCCTCACCGTTGGCGTCTGTGCAATCGTTCGTTGAGCAGACCCAGCGCAGATAGCGATAGAAGAGGGCGTCGAGCTTCTCTTGCAGATCGTGAGGCAGGGTCGGGATCGGACCACGCCCAGGCATGTCCGGGACATCGATGGTGCCCTTGAGCGTCATGACGTGCGCATGCTCGTCATTGCCACCGCCGCCATCCCTGGAGTCGATGTCTCCGCTGAGTGCCGATGGGGCAAATGCATGTTGGGCCTGCGTGAAGCCAAAGAAATTCTCATCAAAGTCCTGCGACGGGCTCCAAGCGTCTTGCGGTGATGCTGCACCACTGTCTGCGGGCCAGTGATGGCTGTTGTCGTCATCGTCAGCCCCTGCTCCGTGCTGACTGATGACGGGAGACGCAGCGAGACTCTCCAGACCGTTGAAAGCGCCATCGAGCACGGAGCGAGTGCGCGAGTGCGCGGGCAGTGCTCGTGGGCTGGTAGGCAGTGACTGTGCAGGGACGCCAACCAAGGCAGCGCTATTCAAGCTGGCAGAGCTGCCCGAGGCCGAATTGAAGCTGGATATGGACTGTTGAACGAGTGGCGACGTATTGTTGCCCATACTCGCCGCTGTCAAGCCGTCGTTGTTGCCACTGCCGCCGTTGGTCCCTGCGCCAGGGTCGTGCCACCCTTGCGATTGTAGTTGACCAGGACCCAGTGGCGAGGGACCAAGATTCTTGAGCTGAGGGACCAGAGGCGCCGAGTTCGTCTGCTGCAAGGGCGGAGGTGCGGAGCGTGGGGGCTCGTATCGGGGAGCTTGCAGATTGTCTGACATAGCTGGAGGAGCAGAAGGCGGTGGTGCTGGCGCATCGACGGGTACGCCTTGGTGTCCTCGCATAGTCTTCATCGGCATGTCGTCCATGGGATTCGTGACCCTTTTCCTGATTCCAGGACTTTCCGGTGGCAGGCTAATCATCGAAAAGGCGTTGGTCGCATTCGTCGTCTCGGAATTCGTGCGGTGGTGAGCCGATCCAGTACCACTGGCGGGCGCTTGTGCTGGTACGCCACTGAATGCACCTGTGCTGATTTGACCGTCCCCTTGTTGAGCGTCGCGATCAGTCTTGTGGTGACGGCCGCGGAGATCGCCGAGCATGTCAAGACTGCGGGAGAGCTCTTCGAGGCACATCGAAGTTGAGCCTTGATCGCCCTTGTGGAAGAGGTCTCTTGCGGTAGAAGCGAGATTGAAGACCTGATCGAGGAGAGCGCCAACCTGGTTGGCAGCGAGTGGCCGCGGCATCCCGCCCGGACCGCCACCTCCTACGGACGACTGGCCATTGGCCGGCCCAGCGGAATTGAGCGAAGCAGATTCTGCCCTCATATGGTGAGGTCCGCCTGGACTCGTGTCGATGCTGGTCAAGTGAGGCTTCTGTCTGGTTGCGCCTGAGATGCGTCGTCGCTGAGTCGGCGATACGCGGGGATTGTGCGCCGAAGGAGGCGGAGCGCTGCTCATCTCCGACATCTGAGAAAGGGTCAGGAGAGGCGACGTTGTCAAAGATGAAGAAGAGCCACCTGCTCCGAAGACGAAGGGCTGATCTGAAGATTGAGGCGGCATTGACATCGCTATACCACTTCCAGCTGCTGTGGTCGATATGCTAGGAGGCCCCTGCGTCGACTTTGGCACCGGTGGGAACCAGGAGTAATCTGCAGACGAAGGTGGTGCAGAGACTGGAGGCGCTGACATGGGACCGTCGTTGAAAGCGGGCAAGAGTCCCTTCGGAGGTGCGGCTGACGTCGAAGTTGATGCGAGGTGGGTAGCCGGGGCTGCAGAGAAGGTGGCGCTTCTGCGATTGTCGACTGGTGAATGCGGAGCGGTGGCTGGTGGTTGAGCCGGTCCACGATTTCCATCGAGGCTGTATGCATTGGTTACGAGCTGCTCGGACGATGTACCTGCGACATCTTGGCGATTGATAGCTTGGAGGTTACTGAAGTCGGGAGCATGGAACCCATCCGGATTCGTAGATCGCCGGCTCGAGCTGCTGCTACCGCCCTGGCCTGGTAGAGCGGCAAAGACTCGTCCATCTTGGACATCTCCGCCGCCGCCACTGCCGCCGAAGGATGGCTGGTGCGACATTCGTCGAGATTGAAGCAGCGATGAGGTGCTGCCTAGTGTTGGCGAAGACACTTGGCGCTGCTGATGGTTGCTACGATTTGCCAGAGAGACGGAGAGGGAATGAAGGATGTCCCCATGCGACTGAGTAGTCCTGTGTTGAGGGTGATGAGATGAGTTGATGTGGGGCTGTTGGCTTTGGATGCGTTCTCGCTGCTGTAGCGAAAGCTCTTGACTGCGCCCGCACTCGTTGCGCTGCTGTTGCTGCCGCTGCTGCTGATGGCGTAGACCAAGGGGCGCAGCAGCAAACGGCGTCGGCCAGACCGACGAAGTAATGATTGCGAGCTTTCTAGCTCCTCAAGCTAGTGGTGAGAATGGGCGGAACGTCGCGCAGGAAGGTGCAAGAAATGTTGTGCCTGAGGTAGGGTGGATGAAAGAAGGCGAGGTGTTGGAAGTGATGGAAAGAGAAGAGAAGTGCACGTCGTCTAGAAGAGGATGTTCTCTCGTCTCGCTGTCTTGAGACCTGCCGAGCAGCGGATTGAGACTGTGATGGTGTGTGGAACCAAGCAGCGTCGTTGTCGTTGTCGTCGTTCACCTACGACCTGTCAAAGGCGTGGGCGGCGGCTACGTTTGAGACACCGCTGCGCCCGGATCTTCTTTCGCTGCGCCCAAGTGAAAGAGGCGAAAGGGGCGACAGAGGCGAGAGAGATTTTTAGCTCGCAGGGTGGAGAGGCAGCGTTTAAAGAGAAGCTGAATGGAATGGGACGATGATGGTGGAAAGAGAGGTATGCGCAATGTCAAGAGAAGTAAGGCTGACAGCTTCTCAAAGAAAGGGTTCTGCAAGCAAGTGATTGTAGCAGCCAGGACGCAGCAAAGCGGTGATGGGTGCAGATACAGCGCCTCGAGCAGCGAGCGCTGCCTGTCGCTGGGCTCAAGTCGGACCGGAGAGAGAGCCTGAGAGTGAGCCTGAGCCTCTTCCTCGCCCTGCCCTGCCCTGCCCGGACCCCGCCTACCTTGGCCTCCGCCCTGGCCCTCGCCTTCACGCTGCTCTCACTCGTCTCACTAGCTCCGCTCGCACGAGACGAAGAAATAGCCTGCGCCGCCGTGGGCTCCGGAGAGGTCAAGTCGATGAGTCGTGGTCAGACCCGTCGCTGCCACCAGAGAAGCAGACACCGTGCTCTCCAAGCAGCGACGCTCGCACACGTTGCCATCAAGCATACGCGCTGATTAAGGCTGCCTAAGCTGCTGAATGTCATGATGGTGGTGGCGCCACCGGACAATTAGGCAGTGGTTGTGACCTTGCTGCACCGCCACGATCCTTTGCTCCGCCCTAGGGAGTCCGTGGCAGTTGCATCGAGCCAGTCTCTAAGCTGTGTACGTGGGAATCATCGATCTTTTACAGCAGCAATAACAACAACGGGGATGTCTATGACCGAAGAATATGTACAGCTGATCGGAAAAATGGTCAGAAGGAGCAGCAAGGCAAAAAGAATGCGGCAGAGTCCGTCGGAATAAGCAGAGTAGAGAGGCCATAGAAATAGTCGCGGGCTTCACAAGCCCATCTTCCTCCTCCTGTAGGCATTGCGTCCCCTCTTCCTCCAGCAGAACCACCCAAGAACAGCAAGCAATGCAACACCCAGTAGCACGCCAATGACAATGCCCGCAATGGCGCCTCCACTGAGCCCGCTGCTTGGCCTCTTTGGGATGATCCTAGGCGCCGTAAGCCCCACGAAGAACGGGTTGCTCGCCGACTGGCCCTGGCCGACGAAGTAAGAAGATATCGCCACCATGGGCGCAACAGTGTCCAGCGCAGGCTCGGACTGATCATAGTCGTCGCGCACGTCGTAGTACTTGTCATCCTCGTCCGGCCCGCCCACGACCGCGCCATACAGGACGTGAAGCTCCTGTGGAGGGGAGGTGTTGATACGCGCCAAGTCTGTCCCACCCGAGGCAAGAGCTGAGTGTGGATTAAAGGCCGAGTTGGGGTGAAGTCCGACTTGATACACCGTATTCATTGGGTTCTTCCCCAGAGCATAGTCGATCTGCTTTTGTGCCCATTGGCGGTAGGCGTCTGTCTTGGCCGAGGTAGAAGCCATGGGTGCGTACTTGAGGCAGAGGACCGCGGCGTTCAAGGCGGGGTTGAGGCTTGCAGAGGCTGAGTTGCCCTTGAACCAGAAGAGACCGCCAGGAGTCGTGTGCGTGTCCTTCATATTTCCCGCGACTAGGGCGTCTAGCCAGACCTCAGAGTCGTTTTGGAACTTGGTGAAGGAGAGGCGAGAGTCTGCCCCGGGCAAGAAGAGGGCTAGCTGTGCCATGGTTGTCGGTACCATGGGCCGTTTCGAGTCCCAGTTCAGGGCGCCGAATGTGGGCGGATACGCATTGGTCGAGTACGTGTCGATTGCAGTCGTCACCCACGAGATGTTCCCCGTCGCCATGGCTGTGTAGGCGGCGCCCAGAATCAGCTCGTCGTCGTAGTCTGTGCTGGGGTACGCCCAGGCGATGTCATCAACGGCTTTTTGATAGACTTGCATCGGCGTTGCTGCGAAGGCTAGCTCTAGGAGCTGCACAGCGCGATTGGAGAGGCTGTCTGCGTATGTGGTGTTGCGCAGCGAGCTTGGTAGGGTGCCGTTGACCGACTGAGAGAGGGGCAAGGCTTTACCCGAGTAGAGCAGAGCGCCCAGAGCAAGGGTAGTTGCCGTCGAGGCAAAGACGTCCGTACCCGGGTTCTCCCTCGTCACCGAGTAGACGGGTCGTGGCTGCGGGATGTTGAGGTCTCCACCCCAGTAGGCCGTCTGGTCGCCGACGAACATGTAGAGCGTGTCGGTCTGCGAGCTGGCCTCCATGAGCCAGTCGAGGCCGTTACGCAGAGTCTCGTCGAGGTAGTACGCCTGACTGGACGAGGAGTAGGCCTCGCCCCAGAGGAGAGCCGACTCGATGATGGACGATAGCGTGTAAGTCAGGGGGAAGAGGGCTTTGATGAAGTTGCCTGCATCGAAGAAGCCTGCGCTTAAGTTGACATTCGCGACCGCTCCATCGGTGAGGACAGACGTGTTCCTCCAGTCGACGCGAAAGTCGTCAGGAAGAACTCCGGCTCGCTGCTCGTCATAGTAATAAAGGTTGGAGCCAAGGACTTCAAGCCATTGGGAGTTGGGACCTGAGGAGGAGGAGGGTACGACAGTCCCTGAGGCAGAGGGGGCCGGCTGCCAGGCGCTCGACGGTGAGGATACCTGAGCAAGCGCGGATTGGGCGCCGAAGAGGAGACAGAGGGCTGCGAGAATGCGAGTTGGGTGACCCATTGCGGGATGAGATGAAAGGAGATGTGGCGCCCTGCGAGGGCGAGCCGGTGTGTCAATGAGAGGTGAGGACAAGGAGTGTGTTGATGAGGATGATGAGTGGAGGGTATCGCTGTATCGTCGTTGGTAAAGAAGGAAGAGAGGGAAAGCAGCCGTCGCTCGAGTCGTCGTCGAGCTCTCTGCCTCCTCTTCTTGCAAGGCTGGTAGCGAGAGGTGAGAGAGGTAAGCTGGGCGCCAAGCCACAACAGCTCAGGAACAACGACGACGACGTCGAGGACCCACGGGCAGCAATCGCCCGGCGGTTCATTAGACCTGGCCTCGACTCGAGACGACGTGCACCCTGCCGCGGAAAAGCGCCGCCTCAAAGAATGGACGCCGCCTGCGTCCGCTGCTGTTGCGTGTATGCCGCCTGCGCCTGCGTCCGCTCCTACCTGCCGTCCGTGCCGCCCGCATGACCAGCTTTTGTTTGCTGCCTGCACCACACCCTCACCAACGAGATTTCCATCAACGCTCATCAGCTTGATCACGGATGGCTCCGTCGAGGGCATACTCATCGCCGTCACGGGTAGAGATGCGGGCTCGTCGCTCCCTCGTCCCACTGGCAGCCGTTGTCGTGCTAGCCACTCGTCCTCAACTCAGCTTGGCCCATGAGCACCATCATGATGGCCCCGCAGATCCGTCAATCCCAATCGACTCAATCCTCAAGCTCCACATCCTCTTTCAAGCCGTTGTCTGGACTATTCTTTTCCCGACCACAATGGTCTTGGGCCTGATACGCCATCGTCTTCACGTTCCCCTGGCCACCGTTTCACTTGCTCTGACCACCGCAGGCTACTTCTTTGGGCATGGCCACGGCGGCCGCTCCTTCCCGCATACAGCGCATGGTACCGTCGCGAGCTTGCTTGTCTTCTACCTCTTTGCACAGATGGCCTTGGGAATGTACCTGAAGCTACACTTGAGCTGGAAGGCCGAGGGACGAATTCGCCCAGTTGTGCTGGGGTTGCACGGCCTTTTGGGAAAGACGTTCCCAATCTTGGGCTGGGTGCAGATGGTGCTCGGCATCGCCACGCTTCAATCGTGGTGCTTCGGGGGGCACTTGGGGCAATGCCTCGCCCACTACATAATGGGATCGAGCTTTGTCGCCTACTCGGTCATTCTGCTCATCATGCTCAAGGCTGGCGCAGGATGGCTTGCACGACGTGGTCGTTCTCAGGAGTGGTTTGATAGCTGGGTCATCTGCCTGTGGGGGCTGGTCAACTCCTTCACTGAGCATCACGGCGGGCCGTGGACGCACAAAGACCTGCAACACACGCTTCTTGGCGTGGTGTGGTTCTTTGGTGGAGCTGCAGGCATCTGGACCTCGAGGGGTGGCAAGCGTAGCATCTTCCCGGGCATCATCATTGGGATCACAGGCTGGGCGATGTCCGGCCATGCTCAAGCGCTCATGCTATCCACGATGGTGCACGGTCTTTTTGGCTACGCATTGATGGCGGCTGGCGTCGCACGAGTCATCGAAGTCTGCTTTGTGCTCAACGACCGCCCGACTGGAGAGAGCGATACGAGTCCAGACCCTACCTCATCCGATGTCCACGAGCGGCTCACAGCTACAACTCCAATCCGTCAACCAGAGGAGCTGACAGGCCGCTCAGACTGGTCGCCTGTCCGAGCCTTCCAGCTCCTCCCTCCCTGGCTCCTTACGGCCGCCGGTATCCTCTTCATGTCGGCAACGGACGAGGAGCTACGCTGGGCCGACGGCAATGGCATTGATCACATCACATGGGGCCTCATTGACTTTTCCATCGCGTTCTTCCTCTTTGTCTGGTTCAATATTCTCCTGGACCTCTACACGACTTCGGGCGGGAGATACGGCGCTCGTGTGTCGGCGAGAAGTACGACGGAATCTGGGCCGTGGTACAGCAGGCTAGGCCAGGGTGCGCGGGATGGTGACGACGGTCAGACGAGCAATTCCGCCTCTTCGATGCCGATGCGATCGCTGAATGGCAATCAAGAAAGAGATAGCGTAGAAGGAGGAGGCGGAATACGCAACGGCGGCGCGAATGGGCCGCGCGCTGATAAAGGCGGGTACGGCGATCATGGTAGCGAGGAGGAAAGCAGCATAGAGGCGGAAAGCCACGTCCTCTTCGACGAGGGTGACTTGGACGCAGAGGAGATTGACCCCTTTGACGACGAGAGACTGCAGTCCAGGCAGGCCAAGGTGCGGGGTTCATGACGGCAATGTCCTTATCTCTCGGTGTCCGTGGGCCGTGCTGTAACGTAGACGGGGACGGAGAACGAAAGGCTTTCGCCGAGCAGAAGCCGCCCATCAGTTCACTCAACCTTGATGACCTGCCTGCATGTGAGGAGGGGTCCAGAGCAGCGTGGGGCACCACCACCCCACAAGCCAGTCTACGAGTGGGAAGTACGCGTGCCCCGTGCGTATCGAGATCACACACCGGCGGCTAAACGAGCCAAACGGCGGACGACAGGAGGCCATCGCTCGTACTGAAGGGCTAAGAGTCGCGTGTGCGGGGAGCTCCGACATGGCCGTGATAAGGGATCCGTGAGCCCCTCCTTCTCTCCGTTCGCCCGGCCGCCGCCGCCGCCGCCGCGCACGAGCCCAGTCGAGATTCTCGCCTCAGCCGAGCAAAAAGTCGAGGGCAAACGAGAGTGAAAACGCGACCGAGACGGACAGTTCAATCGATAAGCAGCTCCAAGCCGCAAAGACAGAGACCGTTTGGGCGCAGGAAGAGGCATTGCGATAGCGTGTCAACTCTCAAGAGCCCCTTCTTGCTCGGGGAGAGGGGGAGAGCGACGCAAAGCAGGTGCGGGCAGAGAGATGTCTGTGCGTTTCAGCTGTGTGAGGGTCGCAGCTAGGTTGCAGCTGCTTGCGTCCTTCGTGACAAAGACATAAAGAGGTACGGCTATTTGATCATCAATGCCCCATCCCTGTTCCTCTCTTCTATCGCATCGTCCTCCTTGCTGCGACTCTTGTCTTGTCTTCGAACCGCCCACCCGCCGTCTCCGCTTCCCAATCATGTCTACCTCTTCTCCTATGGTCACCCTCGAGCAGGCTACCTGGGCCTGGATTATGGCCGGCCCAGCCAAGCATCGTCTGTCCATTGGCAAGCGCTTCGTCAAGGCCTTCATGGCTGGCCTCTTCCTCTCCACGGGCGGCATGCTTGTCCAAGTCCTCAGCGCCGACCCTTGGCTGACAGAGAATGCGGCTGGCCTCCTCAAAATCATCCAGGGCGCCGTCTTCCCGGTCGGTCTCGTGATGATTGTGCTTCTGCAGATGGACCTCGTTACGGGCCAGATGGCAATCATGACGATGGCGACGATCAAGCGCAAGGTGCCCTACTGGGCTTGGATTGCTGATTGGGCGCTGGTCTTCGTGGGCAATTTGGCCGGAGCTCTCCTCTACACGGGCATCGTCTACGGCTCTGGCATCTACACTCCCGCAATGAAGACTGGAGCAGCAGGCGTTGCCACGATGAAGGCTGGGTGAGCGCAGCACAAGCGGCCAGAGACGTCAACGACCAGAAAATTGATAAGCTCAACTCTTCCCTTGCACTTTCGCGTTCGCAGCTCCTCGATCTCCTTTGGCAAGAACATCGTCCGTGCCATTGGCTGTAACACCCTCGTCTGCCTGGCCGTCTTCCAAGCCAGCCTCGCAAAGGACGCAGTCAGCAAGGTCGTCTGTGCCTGGTTCCCCATCTTCGTCTTTGTAGCTGCAGGCTTCGAGCACGTCGTAGCTTCGATGTTCCTCATCCCAGAGGGCCTCGAGAATGGGGCAATGGTCACCGTTGGACGCTACATTGGTACGGCACTGGTGCCTGCCTTCTTGGGCAACGTCATTGGAGCTTGGCTACTCGTTCTGCCCCTCATGTACCTCTATGGTGGCGATGAGTTCGACCCTGCTAAGACGACAGAAGAGAAGGGAAGCCCGTCGCCGACAATCCATGAGCCCATGGGCCAGGTTCAGTCGGGCCACTACGTCAAGGACATCGAGAGGGCTGAGCCCTAGACGCGGGCGCACATGCGTCAGTCATCTCCTGCCCGCCCTCGTCCCAAGTCTCTTGTTACTTTCTAGACTAGTTTATCCTGTATTCTGCGCCACCCTTTGACCTTCAATGATACCGCATTGACCCTGAAATACCTTACACGCGCAGTTGCTCATTGCATGATGTCTCGCTCGCTCGACGGCCTCGGCGGCGCCCGGTAGAGTGCCGAGGGTCGACTGAATAAGAAGGCTGGGCCGGGCAGGGGCGTGCAGTGCAGCCTCCTTCTCCCCGGATCCTCGACGAGACGACGCGATCAAGTAGACGATGCTTCCCTTTCGACCGGCACCTATCGCTAGATTCTCTTCCTCGATTGCCAGAATGGTGAGCAGGCTTGGGTGGCAAGCAGCCATCTATGCAACATGGCATTGACTCTCCATCTCTTTCCGCGCAGACCAACGACGTCTTCATCTTGTCCGCTGTCAGGACTCCTGTCGGCTCCTTCAATGGCTCCCTCAAGAAGGTGACGGCTCCCCAGCTCGGTGTCACCGCCCTCAAGGCTGCCATGGAACGCGCCCAGGTCAAGCCCGAGCAGCTCGAGGATGCCTACTTCGGCAATGTCCTTCAAGGCAGCGTTGGTCAAGCGCCCGCTCGTCAGGTCGTCCTTGGCGCTGGCTGCCCAGACACTACCGAGGCGACGACGATCAACAAGGTCTGCGCCTCGGGCATGAAGGCCATCAGCCTTGCAGCTCAGAACATCGCCCTCGGCGACCGCAAGATTATGGCCGCGGGCGGGATGGAGAGCATGAGCAACGCTCCGTGAGTATGGAGTGATTCACTTGGATCGGACCAGCATATACGGCTGTTTCACCCTCGTTGCCTTCGTCTCTCTCTGTGCCTTCCTTCACATGCTGACTGTCATTCGATTTGCTCCTCCTCACTTGCTCCTCCGCACATGGCAGCTTCTACTTCCCCCGCAACGCCGCCTTCGGCCACGTCCAGGCAATGGACGCCATTATCAAGGATGGCCTTACAGATGCGTACGAGGGTGGTGCCCACATGGGCAAGTGCGCTGATCAGTGTGCTCAGAAGCATGGTCTCTCTCGCGAGGATCAAGATGCCTACGCCATCGAGTCGTACAAGCGTGCTGCCGAAGCGTGGAAGGCCGGCGCATTCGCAAACGAGATTGTCCCTGTCACCATCCCCGACAAGCGCGGAGATGTCGTCGTCTCCGAGGACGAGGAGTACAAGAACATCAAGCTTGACAAGGTACCCACTCTGCGTCCCGTATTTGACAAGAACGGTACCGTCACGGCTGCCAACGCGTCAACGCTCAACGATGGTGCTTCGGCCGTCATTCTCGGCTCCAAGGAGGCCGCCGCTTCCCTTGGCGTTAAGCCTCTCGCTCAGATTCTTGCATCGGCGGATGCAGCTTGCGCACCCGTAGACTTCCCCATTGCGCCCGCAAAGGCTATCCCGCTGGCATTGGAGAAGGCTGGGGTGAAGAAGGAGGATGTGGCTCTGTGGGAGATCAATGAGGCCTTTTCTGCTGTCGCGTTGGCAAACAACAAGATCCTGGGGCTGGACGCAAGCAAGGTCAACACTCTGGGCGGCGGTGTATCCCTGGGTCACCCCATCGGTTCATCAGGTGCGAGAATCGTCGTCACGCTCGTCCACGCGCTGAAGCCTGGACAGATCGGTGTGGCCGGCGTATGCAACGGCGGTGGTGGAGCATCCGCGATCGTTGTCAAGAGGGAGGCCTGACTTACTGCGGAGGAGAGAGAAGGAGGTAAGGCTGCGACGAAGCTGTGATGGCGGAAATGATGCGCTTGCGGAACAAATTATGCGTACGACCTCTCGAAGTTGCCGGGCAATGCATTCATTGGATCGAGCAGCAACCCATGCATGCCTGCACTTTTCTATCAGAAAAGGAAGCGAGCCGTCTTGACCACTGGACGACTGCTCGGTGCTGCGCCCTCGCCCATCGCAGCCGCTCCTCCTGTCGATCCAGCAGGCCGAGCGATGACCAGTCTTGCCGTCGTCGTCCCGACTGCGCCTCCACCTGCTCCTCCTGACGTCGCTGACTGGCTCTCTGTGCCACCCACACCACGAGTCGCGCTCACTCCCACCGGTGGAGGTGGCATCGACAGATCATGCACGGGCGTCTGCATTGCGCTGCTCGGGCCTGTCCCTCCTACCGTCGCTGTCGCCTCTGCCGGCTGCGACGTTGCGTCCCGCTGGCTTTGCCCCTGGGCGACCTGAATGCGCAACGTCTGAACCCTCCTCTTCTCCTCATCAATAACTCTTAGCCGCCGCAATCGGCTCTTCTCCTCTTCGCTCCCTTCTCCAGAAAGCAGCCCAGCTAACTGTTCCCTTCTCGCATCTTCGACCTGGCGCAGCCGGATCTTGACGTCTGTGAGGTCCTTGACCAGGGTGGCAGAGATGGACGTTGCGCTCGGCCCCGGTACGGAAGCTGCCAATGAGCTGTTGCCATTTGATGAAGAGGCTGGTGCATCCCCGCCGCCACTGTTGCTGCCGCTTCGACGATGCTGCGCAAAGCAGTCGACGATGCCCAGTGGGGGCGGATTGACTGCGTATGGCGGAAGGACGAGTGACTGCTGTTGCTGCTTCCTGGCCGCAGAGGAAGAAGTTGCTGCTGCCGTCATACTTCCACCAGAGCCAGTCGTCTGGTAATACTCCGAGGGAGAAGAGGGAGAGATAGATGGATTGAGCGGTGAAGCAGGGCTGGGCGTCGTAGTAGAGGGGGATGAGGTCGTGGCAGCGTGCTGCTCCATAGCTCTGAGGTGTTGCGCTTGTTGCTGAGCGAAGGTTGAGGCGGACGAGATGTACAAGTCCAGAAGGGAGTGAACCACCTCTTCTACTCCTTCTGCGTAGCTGCCGAGCTCGCGCTCCCAGAGGGCAGAGGAGGTGAGCCAACGCTGTGCGTGTGCCTGCAAACCTGAATCTTTCCCATTGTTGCCATGGCTGCCGTTGGGAGCCGCATCCGCCTCAGTCATCGTGACGTCTCCTTGCCCGTCGTTTGATTCCGGACGAGGGGCGAGGCCGAACATGCTCTTGACGATTGTAACACTTCGCTCATTAATTCTATCGCTGGGTGAGGGCCAAAGTAGAGCAGCGGCGAGCAACGAGGCGAGTGCGATGGTGACGGGCGTGTGTATCAGGGGGCACGGTGTCCGGTGGCTGCGGACAAAGGATGAAGGGAAGGTCAGCAAGGTCGCCGCAGTCTTCCACGCCACCGCGCTCACATATCTGACGCTATTCTCCATGCGCTCTCAATGACAGCCCTGTTTACCGCCCACGCCTTGCCGAGCTTGACAATCGTTCGTGAAACGCTCTCGACTGCCTGCCTGATCTTGAAGTCATAGCCTAATGAGTCGAGCATGGTCCTTTCCAAGTGGAGAATCTTGTTACGCTCCGACTCAATTAGCTGGGAATCTACATCCGTCTCTTGTAGGATGGCAAGGGCAGGGTTCTGCTGCGTCTGCTTCGCGCCGCCACCACTGCCACCAGCGTTGGACGCTGCAGCCGCGGCGGCAGCAGCCTTGACGAGCTCAGGGTATCGCAGCGGGTAAGATGCTAGGATGAGCTCCCTCGTCTTCTTTGGTGTATCATTGAGCTTGCAGGCCAGAAAGAGAGCCGCCTGCGCGACATGCTGCCCAGCATTGCCTGAGCTTGCGCCATGGTAGAGGCCAAACTTGTGCCAGAGGACAAATGCCGTGTCGATTGTACGCTGGGGTAAGCCGACCTTGGCTCCCACTGCGGCAATGAGGCCGCATGCTTGTGCTCGGCGTCCTTCAAATGCCATGATCGCCGATGGGTTTGACGCGAGGGAGAGCGTCGAAGTCATGAGGTCGTCGTAGGTTGCGGGCGTCAGGTAGCTCGTCGACGCCGTCGTCGTCGTCGTCAGGAAGACGGAGCCATCCGACGGCGGTGGCACTACGGCAGCCGCCATGGTCATCGGTCTCTATGGCAAGAGGATGATGGCAGCCTCCTCTGCGCTCCGTGTATGCTGCCGTCTCGAACCGCGGAACCGTGGAGTTGAGCTGTCACCAAGTCGATGATGTTCCTCTCTGCGCAGCGTGACGCGCGCCCCTGCAACTGCAATCTTGGTCGAGAGGTGGATCAGTGGACCGACGGATAGACATGGCCAGGCGGAGCTGCCAAGTCCACCCACGGCGAAGACGCACAACGTGGCTCGGTGGCCGCTCACAAATTTCGTCCCGAACTTGACGATGCAGAGGCGAACGGGCAGGGCGGCAGAGTGCCTCGCCGCTCTGCTTGTGGCTCAGCCTTGCTCGCTTTGTTTCTTTTCTCCTCCTCAACCATTTCTCTTTAATCCACCCGCAAAAAAACACACACACATAGACATCATGAGCTACGGATACGGCAACGGTGGTGGATACGGCGGACGTGACAGGTGAGTGCACCTCTTCTCGGCAACACATATTGATCTTGCCAGCGTGGATGCTAACCTCGCTCCTCTGACCTCCTCGTCTCGCGCAGCCGACCCTCATATGGCAACGGCGGCGGATACGGTGGTGGCGGTGGAGGCGGCTACGGTGGCTCGAACGGCTATTCTGGTGGCGGAGGTGGATACGGTGGCGGTGGATATGGTGGAGGAGGCGGATACGGCGGTGGTGCTGGTGGCTTTGGTGGCGGCGACCGCATGAGCAATCTCGGCGCCTCGCTGGGCAAAGTCGACTGGGACACTGCCTCCCTCACCCGCTTCGAGAAGAACTTCTACACCGAAGACCCCCGAGTCTCTGGCCGTACCGACCAAGAGGTCCAGGCCTTCCGTGCTCAGAAGCAGATGACCATCCAGGGCAACCAGGTCCCTCGCCCCGTCTTCAGCTTCGATGAAGCGGGCTACCCAGACTACATCATGTCAGAGATCAACCGCATGGGCTTCAAGGAGCCCTCTGCCATTCAGTCGCAGGCTTGGCCCATCGCTCTCAGCGGTAGGGACATCGTCGCCATCGCCGAGACTGGTTCCGGCAAGACGATTGGTTTCGCCCTTCCCGCCATGGTACACATCAACGCTCAGCCCCTCCTCGCCCCCGGTGATGGCCCCATCGCCCTCATTCTCGCCCCTACTCGTGAGCTCGCCGTCCAGATCCAGGCCGAGTGCACTCGCTTCGGCTCTTCGAGCAGGCTCAGGAACACGGCCATCTACGGTGGTGTGCCCAAGGGTCCTCAGATTCGCGACCTCCAACGCGGTGCCGAGATTGTCATTGCCACTCCTGGTCGCCTCATCGACATGCTCGAGAGCGGCAAGACGAACCTTCGCCGAGTCACCTACCTCGTCATGGACGAGGCCGACCGTATGCTGGACATGGGTTTCGAGCCCCAGATTCGCAAGGTCATTCAGCAGATTCGCCCTGACCGTCAGACGCTCATGTTCTCGGCCACCTGGCCTAAGGAGGTGCAGCGCCTTGCTCACGACTTCCTCAACAACTTCGTCCAAGTCAACATCGGCTCTACGGACCTGGCGGCGAACCACCGCATCAACCAGAAGATTGAGGTTTGCACCGACTTTGAAAAGCGTGCTCGCCTCATCAAGCACCTGGACCACATCTCGCAGGAGAATGCGAAGGTTCTCATCTTCACCAACACAAAGCGCATTGCGGACGACTTGACCAAGTACCTCCGACAGGACGGCTGGCCTGCTCTGGCCATTCACGGTGACAAGCAACAACAGGAGCGTGACTGGGTCCTTGCCGAGTTCAAGAGCGGCAGAAGCCCCATCATGGTTGCGACGGCTGTGGCCTCGCGTGGTCTCGGTATGTATCGATGTGGAGTTGTGCGGCGCGATCGTGGAGATAAAGGTGACCACTCTCACCCTCGAGGCGTGGAGCCGCGGTGGGGTGGGGATGATGGCTTGCGCCACTGACATCCTCATTCGGTAGATTGGTCGCGCTTGAGGGTTCGATGGGAGAAGAGAAGAGCACGGCGCTTTTGTTGTCGCCCTAACGGCGCCAGCTTGGGCACTTCGGGACGAACCAGGGCTGCGGTCAAAGGTATTGCTGCTATCGAAAGGCGGCGCCTTCCTCCCCGCAGCGGGCCGCTCTTGCAGCATAGTCTGGGACGGAGCTGTCTCGGTGATCCATTGGCCACGCCAGTGCTGTCAACGTCTACACAGATCACTGGCGGCGTTCCCGTCGGGCACTATGCTGGTAAACGCATCGACAGGTCATCCTGAGGTGGGTAGGGATTCACACAAGCCGGTGACTTGGGCAGAGCGTACCGGTATCGCTGCCTCAACGCAGCTGACCTGAGACGTGAAGCTCAAGTGCGAGGTTCTGGTGGCCCTCTCATCCCCTTCTGGTGGCCCTGGAAGTTGAGGCGCCTGTGCTACTAACATCTCTTCCCAAGTCGATGCTGGCGTTCCTCTTCTCCCTCTTAGCACGATGACGTAAGATCATCAGCCTAGCAACCATCTTCAGCGCGCGTTCTCGCTCAAAGAAGAGCAGGTCGTGCGCCAGATCGGGTCTTTGGTTGCAGGCGCTAGAGGAGGGGTTGAAGAAGGGTCAAGCCGGTGGGGAGGTGGATTCGCGGAGGGAAAGGAGGAGGAGGGTCAAAGCAACGTCACGGCGATTCGTTTCTCGTTACTCACAGTCCCGGTCTCCCATTCTTCTCTTTCCCCTCCCCCTTCCTCTTCTCATCCCGATCTCGGCTCCTCCCCACACCACCATGCTCCTGCCCCTCTTCGATGCTCCCGTCTCACTTTTGTCATCGACGATGGCCATTGTTGTCTCCGCCTGCGTTCGTCTTCCCAACGAACGTCGGGCGTTTGCTGCAATGCTATCGTCGTTTTCAAAATACCCAAACGGGCCCTGCATCGTCGCTGCTTGGCATGGCGTGTGTGCGCGACACCAACACGGATTACGATCAACTTCACGGACAATGACGATGCAACAACTTCTCTGCTTCCCCCGTGAACAGACGTCAAGGACATTGGTGAGTTGCCACTTCCTCCTTTCTTCTTTCGTCCCAATTCGTCATGCCTTGCTGACCCCCTCCTTCACTCTTCTTCTCACAGGCTACGTCCTCAACTACGACTTCCCCACCAACACCGAAGACTACGTCCATCAGATCGGTCGAACTGCTCGTGCCGGTCGCCAAGGAACGGCGATTACCTTCTTCACTACCGCTGACGCAGGCAAGGCTCGCGACCTGCTGAGCATTCTGCGTGAGGCCAAGCAAGATATTCCCCCTGAGTTGGAGGAGATGGCTCCTTACGGCGGACGTGGTGGTGGAGGTGGACGTGGCGGCAGGGGCGGCCGCGGTGGGCGTGGTGGGTACGGTGGTGGGTACGGCGGTGGCGCAAATGCCGCACCGCTCGGTGGAGGCAGCAGGGGTGGATATGGTGGTGGTGGAGGAGGGTACGGCGGTGGACGCTGGTAAAGTGTGGCGCGCAGCGCTGCCTTCTTCAAAAATTTCGTTACGTCTCAAGCCCCTGTACTGGCCTTTGTTGCTTCACATCACACATCCACACCTTCTTTTGAATAGCGACGATATAGATTGGCAGCCTCACTCGCATTGATCGATTGAGCGACGCGACGAGCGACGGGGACGCGATTTGGAGTTGATGAAAACCTCTGATGGGACATTAAACGTGATGCTGGATGCGATGCGACTTGCAGGAGCGGGTACAGTGATGTTGTTGTTGTTGATGATGCGCGACACGACGGTGCGATGTGATGGCCAGCCAATCACAACCTAGCCCGCTGTCCCTCCCTCTTCTCGGTACTCGGGGCCATCCTATCTCCGGCATCCCGATCAGCCAAGCTCCACCTGACCATAGGTACGGTCCTGTACCTCTTCATCTTATCCCCCTCTGGTACCTCCTGGCCACGGCGGAGTGCCACCTCCTTTGTTGCGTCGGTAACCTCATGCGTAGCAAAGCGGTAAGGCGTGAAGATGGGCTGTGATAGGTAGCGAAAGCCTGTGCGTAGCCAGAGGGAAGAGGCTAGCTCGTAGGCATCGCTGAATAGGGGAGGGTCACCCCAGGAGAGGTAGCGTTGAGCACAGAAGTCGGAAATGGCTCGGCGTGCATAGTTGGATTTGCCGCGAATGGCGGAATCGACTACCATTATAGGGGCATCTGAGCAAGGTGCAGCGGAGAAGGAGCGGTGAGCGTGAGGAGCTAGTGTGCAAAGCCGCGGACGCCGGGACTGACTGGCATGAAGGCGGTCTCCTACCACTGCTCTTCTGGTCTCGTAGATCATGTCCTTCCAGAGATAGTACTGCTCCTTGTCTCCACCTTGAGGAAAGGGCGGCATCTCGGGCATCTCAGCTGCCCACGTCACATGCTTCATTCCGGGCTCGACCCTTTCGTAATGGCAGAAGCCAACAGGCTCATCCTCTTGACCCTTCCTACACACGACCATGAATCGACGACTACCAGCATCTGTCCCCGCATGACCTGGTCCCATCTCGGTGTCGCATTGCAAATACCACTGCTCGAGCTCGCCTCGTCGAAAGGCAATGCTGTCCTCGGTGTGGCCGCGGGGGAATATGACGATGGCCGAGCGAGAGAAGGCATCGGACAGCATTGGAGCCAGGCGGTCCAGATCGGAATGCCTGGCTCCTCTGCACACGAAAGCGTCGGTCATGAACAAAGTGGTCAGGATGCTGGATGCTGGATGTTGAATGCTGCACAATGTGTACGAGAGAGGAAGAAGAAGAAGAACAAAGGGGTTTGCCCGCGTTCACCAATTTCATTCTCGGGCCGAAAAATCGACTTGATGCGCGTCTCCGCTCGCACGGACGCACGGCCGACGCACAGCGCTCTCCTCTCGTGGGCCAAGAACGGCAAGACGGAGCAGCGCAGCCAACAGCCAAGTTGCAACTCAACTCACCTCAACGCAACCCTACCTACCTAGCAGAGGAGGACAAGGCAGCCATCGCATAGCATGGGTGCGCCAGCGACATATTCTGCGCCTTGTGAGCATCGCTCTGCTGCTTCCAAGAGACTCATCATCAACTGACGCACCGCCATTATCATTCCACAGGGCCCATCTTTGCCTTGGCGTGGTCCTCAAATGGAGCATCGACGTCGTCATCGTCATCGTCTTCTGGTTCGCTGCGGAGAAGTCAGAGAGAACGAGACGATGCAAGCTCAGGCATGCCCTTTGGCTCTCGACTAGCCATTGGGAGCATCGTTGAGGAATACTCAAACACAATCCAGGTCCTTGGACACGTCGGCGAGCGCGATGCTGCGGGGTAAGGATGACGAAGCTGCATGGCCGTCTACTGTTGGCACACCTTGCTTACTTTCACATCTCGACCACTCGCAGTCAACCTCGTCTATCATGCCTCGCCTCAGCCAATCACCTCTATCCTGCAACAAAAGTAGCCTTCCAGCCGTCGTCCCTCTCTACGTCATCGTCCTCAGATCGGGATCGCGGCTACATGTCCCCTTCCTCCAAGTCAGCAAAACGAGCGTCATGGGGTGCCAATCAAGGCTCTCCATCGCCCCTGGTTCCCAATGAGGAGTCCCACGACGGTTACCCGAATCGAGAGCTCCTGGCGTCCACAGCTGATTGCTTGCGGATATGGGAGTGCGCGAGAAATGCGGATTCGTCGGTTGCGCCTTGGGAGTCAGAAGAGGATGAGGCCTCATATGGTGGGGCAGGATCAGGCTCGAACGGCTACGCGGGGAGTAGAGGAAGACATGCCAATGCGAATGGCAAGACAAGGTTCAGCTTGAGAGAGAAGAGCGTACTAGCACATGTGAGCCGGCGAGAGCGCGCGATGAGCATTAAAGCAAGGCCGTGCTGCTGACCTGACCCGAATCCATCGCTACCAGTCCAAGACCTCCATGTCCCCACCGGCACCCCTCACGTCCTTCTCTTGGAATCAGCCTTCCCCAAACCTAATCGTTACCTCCTCGATAGACACGACGTGCACAATCTGGGACCTACCAACAAGGACCGCCCTCACCCAGCTGATAGCGCACGACCGCGAAGTCTACGACGTCGACTGGTGCCCAGGATCCAGCGACGTCTTCGCTTCGGTGGGCGCAGACGGTTCAGTGCGCGTCTTTGATCTGCGGTCGTTGGAGCATTCGACTATCATTTACGAGACGGCAGGACCACCCCCGCCCGCTTCAACATCCAGACCAGGGACGGGCATGTCGACCAGTAGCTCGTCGCGCAATGGGTCCACGGCGGGAGGAGGAAATGCGGCTGGGCCCGCGGCTCCCTTGTTGCGCATCGCCTTCAATCCTTGGGATGCAAATTACCTAGCCACCTTCCACCTCGAGTCTGATTCGATCCAGATCCTGGACGTACGCGCCCCTGGGCTGCCCATCCTAGAGCTCAAGGGACACAAGGCCGGGATCAATGCTGTAGCGTGGGGACCACCTTCACTCGCTGGTACCAGCAACAGCCTCACTACGACACCTGGTGGTAGCTCCAACAGGGATAGCAGCGGGGCGTCAACGTCGAGCTCCTCCTCATCCATCTCAAAAGGCATGATCTGTACAGCATCAGATGATGCCCAAGTCCTCGTGTACGACTTAGCCTCAAGTACTTTACGATCCGCTTCTGCGCAAGGCAGACGGTCTCGCAACTCGACAGCGGCGGCGGCGGCGGCAGCAGCAGCAGCAGCCCAAGCCTCTCCAGGCACCCCTGGGCACCGTCATCAGCATTCGCTCTCTCATTCCCTCTCCTCCGCCTCGCTGGCTAGCTCCTCAGGCTGGGGTAGCGGCACACCCGTCGAGCACCCATTCTTGGCGTACGAGGCGCAGGAGATGGTCAATAATGTTGCGTGGTTCAGGCCGGGCGGCAACGCGCCGCCTGGCGGGACAGGACAGCATGGGAGGAGCGCCTCGATGGAGTGGAGTGAGCTGACTGCTAACGCTTCGCGAACGGGAGGGAATGGCAACGGGAATGGAGGAGGCGGACAAGGGGGAACGAGGCAGGATTGGATGGCTTGCGTTGCGGGAAGGGAATTGAGGGCTATGCGCGTTAGCTAGAGCAGGCAGGAGCAGGTGCGAGCTGTACAAGATCGACGCGGGCGACGACGACTCAGTCGCGCCGCCGTAATGGAAGAGCAACGTCTTTCTCAGTTTTTCCTCCGCAAGATCAGCTCAGTTGGGCCACGAGTGACTCGAAGACGGTCGAATTGGTAGCTGACTAATGCTCTATGAAGGGGGAAGCTCGGAGAAGATGGGCACAAGGAAACCATGATAGATAGAACGAAAAGATTGGAAAAAGGACTCGAGTCTCCACTGTGGATGCTTGCTTGCGTTTCGTCTACATGCGAGAGAGGGACCGCCCAAAGAGGGCATTGAGGATCCACGTTACGGCGACGCCAATCTTGGTGCGCCAGGTGATCGTCAGATAGAGACCGTATGTGCTGTGCCATACTGTGGCGAGCGTCCGTATCGCATTAGCCAGAAGGAGCGAAGGAGTGAAGGACGTGGTCAGTAAGGTCGTCTGCCCGGCCGCCAGGATCGCGCTTCTACTCACGCGCCGAGGCCGGCTTGCCCTGTAGCTTGCCGCCCTTTAGCTGGGCGATGCCAGTACTTGAGCTAAGCCGCGTCATTGAGCCCATATTCTTCCATCGGAAGGGCTCTAGCTGCCCGGTTGTAGACGAAGTCTTTGTCTTGCCATTGAGAAGGTTTGCGAGGTACTTTGCCTTTTGCGACGCGACCTGTGCCGTAGCCGGTAGGGAATAGTCGACAATTTGCGCACAATCTCCCAATGAGTAGACTCCTTCAACCGTCTTGCCTTCTACCGTGGCTTCTCCCTCACCGGCCGCCAAGACCTGCAGTAGCCCGTTGGTAAGCAGCGCCCCGCTCTTGTCCTTCTTTGCCTCGTCGATGCTGTTCACCAAGGGGCCCTGCGCGTTGCCCGTCGACCATACGAGCATCCCAAAGGGAACCTCTCCGTCCGGCTCGACGATGAATTTGCCTCTCTCCACCCTGATGGGCTTTCTGTTCAGCTTCAGATCAATCCCGTCGTGGAGGAACTGCTTCTTTGCGTACTCCTGCAGAGACTCGTCGAAGGAGTTGAGGATGCCCCCGGCGGCGTCAAAAATGGTAATCTTGGCAAGGGGTTGCAGCTTTGGGAAGATACGCTTGATATCTTTGCGGATCAGGTCGTACAGCGCTGCAGCGAATTCTGCGCCAGTGGGTCCACCACCGACGACGATGAAGTGTAAGAGATTGCGCCTCTGCTCATCGGTAAGATCGGGGTGCTCGGCCTGCTCAAAGCACTCGAGGATACGATAGCGAATCGCACGACTGTTCTGTACGTCCTTGAGGAACCAAGCGTTCTGCTTGACTCCCTCTGTGCCAAAGGTGCGATTGTAGGTCCCGCAGGCAATGACGAGCTTGTCGTAGGGTAGTGCGTAGGTACGGCCTTCCTCTTGGGACTTCCAGCTCTCATGTGCGTCATGGCTGTGGTGCTTCGTCTGGGAGGCTTCGTCACCTGCGTCGCTCCCCTCAATGGCGCGGCGATGAGGCGGCCGAACCATGGCGCTGCTGTGGCCACCGCGCGCATTGGGGATGTGCTGATTCTGCGCTGGTGAGGTGCCCTTCTGCTGCTCCTGGCTCGGGACGGTCGGATCGACGGCTCTAAACGGAGGTGGGTAGGCGGGCGTGAGATGGACTCTGTGCGGGCATTGGAGACAATTTGGTCAGCAAAACGACGCTGTACACGAATTCCTCGATGACCTGGGCTCTGTTCCTCACTTCTTCTGGGCAAAGTCAATGCCGTCGCAGTAGGCATGCCAGAAGTAGGTGTCGAACGTCTCGCGGACGGGCTGCGGTGAGCAGGGCGGGCGTTGTTCAGCAACCTTTCGCGTCAAAGCAGATCTAGGGACGCCCTCACCTCCATGACGTTGCGGAACTCAAGGGCTCCCGTAGCGGCCGAGGCAAGGAGCGGCGTCATGGCAAAGTAGGTGTTGGGCGATACGAGGTACGTGTCGTACTTTTCCTTGTCAATGGCTCGCAGCAGTGTGTAGCCCGCCCAACCTGATCCCAAGATGACCAACTTTTCCTTTGGCTTACCATCCTTGCTATAGTGGACGGGCAGCTTGTCGGTCACGTCGATGGTGGGCCCAGACTGGAGCTGCGAGGGCACGACGGTAGCGTAGGTGCGCGCTGGGGCCCGTTGAGCGTAGGTCGCCCAGAGCTGCTTCGACAAACTGGCAGCGGCCCCGCCTACTGGTGATCGCCTGGACGACAGCATCGCGGCGATACGGGGCGCTTATCGCAGTAAAGGAGGAGGTGACGCGCGCTATTGGCAGGCGTCACTAGCCGCCCTGAATTGTCTTGTTCCTGAGCGCTCGACTGAGTGCGATTCTCAGATGGACGAGAGGACTAAGAGAGAAGTGAATGGTGCTCAAAGTCTCAGACGCCCCAAAGGCGGGCCGTGTCGGGCCCTTCTGAGATAGAATGAGTCCGGGAGCGTGATGATGTCCCCTGGACCCTAGTTCCTTTCTGAAAGCGGAGTGGAGCTCGTGCTTCCGTGTGCGCATTGCTTGTCAAGGAGTGCTTGAAACGAAAGCCGGTCGGGCGACTGGGGCCGGAGCCCGGAGGCCGATGTCCGTACGAGGCGTGGCGTTCACAGCGCAGCTGGATCGCTAACTTTTTGGTTGCAGGGCACCATGGTACCCGCGACCACGCTACGCTCTTGGTGCAAATCGCGATCGTCGAGCTGGATACCAAGAAGTCTCATTACGGACACTAATGTCTGCATCATCAGAGCCATGCGCTAGCGCCAGCCCTCGCAGTCACTGAAGGTTGTTGGCAACGCAGATCACGCTATCTCGCCGCAGATCCGCTTGCTTTCAACTCAATCGTCGTCTAGATGTCAACCTTGTTGCCGCCAAAGGCGAGGTTCCCGAATCAACAAGATGGAGCACGAGCGGATCTCACTGAAGGCAAGCAAGTCTGTGTCTCAATCGGAGGCATTGTTCAGCGTAGAATGTTGTCGAGTCGGACGAGGGATCCCGCACGATGTCGTCTTCAGAAAGACAGACGGGACCGCGTGCCTGGCATGAGGATGCTTGCCCGCCCCAGCAACCTGTTCGCTTCCCGCGTCGCTTCCCCCTTTGCGTCAGTCGATAGCACGAGAGATGATTGCGCAAGCCTGGTGGGCGTCCACTCTATGCTGCGCACACCCCATGCGTGCAAGTGTAGGTGGGTGAGTGGACCCCTGCTCGATGAATGTGTGCGGCCAGGCTCAGTCAAGCAAGCAGCAGCCCGGATGGCAGCTTCTGCTCTGCTGCTCTCTCTCTGCGCCTCGATTCGCGATCGTTTTAGCAAGCCACCCTTGATGCTCTTCAAGGACTCCGGTGCCGCTGCGTCTCCTCGCAGCGGGCACAAGAGCACGAGGCTGCGACAGAAGACAGCTGAGTGAGCTGACAGAAGTGGGAAAGGGCGTGGGCATCGGACAGCAAGGAGTCCTGCGAGATGGACACGAAAGCAGCGTCATCGAATGAGAGTAGTTGGACGATGCTTTGATCGTACTTGGGGAATAGTCCTGAGATTGATGAATCCTGAGGAGAAAGTGGGTCTCCGACTGCGAGCAATCCGTTGCAATGTGGCTGCCTCTGCGTGCGGCGGCGATCATCGAAAGAAGAGCCGGCTGCCTAGCTGCATCGTTGGCGCTCTCGTCGTCTCTTGCTTGCTCCATGTTGCTTGCCTGCCCTGCCTGCGCCTGGGCTCACCCTCGCCCATCCGCCGGACCATTCATCCATCGCACGCCAAGGCAGGCGGGGCGGCAAGGCAAGGGCCCCGCCCGATTGAGTCAGCTTCAGGGCAGAGCCCGCTTGCCTCTTGCCCTTTGGACAGGCAAGTCAGTCGCTCAACACTCGCTTCAACCATCGAGACAGCGACGGCAGAGGCGGCAACGATCGACGACGACAACTTTGGCCCACGCTCCTTTCGTCTTCTTCACCCTACCTCTTGTTCCTACCTCTTATCCGCACTCGTCTCGGTGTCACCTCGCCCTCGCCTCCTTCGAGCGCCGCGTCGCCACCACGACGAAGGGCATCAGTTCTCGAATCTCGTCTTCATCACGCCCACACGCCCCGGACGCAGCTTTTCAACCTCAGCAAGGAGTCCGAACAGCTTTCGTCATTCATCTGCGCCTTTCAATCTAATCATTCACAGGGAGGCCCGAGAGCGCAGCTGAGACTGTATCACCAACAACGGATTCCATCTCTCCAACACGAGTACCTCATTTGAGCAGCGCGTCTCATCATTCGGCAGGACCCGTCAAGCTATCCACCCCATACAGCATACGACGGAGCCATCGCCACCTGTGTCGCCTTGGCCGGAGCCGCCTCACCATCTTCAGCCACCTGGCATCCCGATCCACACCACCTAGCTGCTCTTCATAGAACCGGTCGTACCCTCATCCACGCCACCATCCATTCGACTCGCGAGCCCCGTGATTCTAGAAGGCGGGGATCCTCGAGTCTGGGCAGAACTGAGAACGACAGGGACGAGAATACCCTCATCTAGCCCGCTGACCGTGCCAATCCCAGGATGTCGTCGACACCATCCGGGTCGAGCGACGACACAGCAGCGGCCAATCCAAAGTCGCCCCGAGGTGGCTCTGAATCTCTGGGCTCACAACCATTCATCTATCCAATTCGCAGCGCCGTATCAGTCAAGCCACGTACGCCTGGCTCAGCCGCGGTAGGCAGTGATGGGCCGCCAACTCCACGTTCTCCGCTGTCGCAGGAGGCCTCAATTTCTGACTTGAGGCGCTCCAGCACTCGCTCGTCGTACGGATTCCCTGCGCCGCACCCTAAAAAGATCTCGAATGGCCCACCAGTCCGTGATGAGTCCCAGTCTGGCCAGTCGAGCAAGCACAGCGAGACGACGTCCTCTGTCAAGACAGAGTCCGAGACAGATGATGTGGAGAAGGTCCCATTGAACGGGCCGGACACGACTGCGACAGAAGAGCTCAATGATCGGGAGAAGGAAGAGCTCGAAGAGAGGACGCAGATGAGATTCAAGCATGTCGAGACGGATGAGGGACACATGGTCGTTACTGGGCGAGATGGCGTGCTGCTTCGATGCGAGGATGAGGTGAGTCTGTGCGGCGGAGAGGAAGCGTGGCTGCTCAGTTGCTCAAAATCTCTACGTCTGCCCACAGCCGATTCACATCCCCGGTGCCGTGCAGTCCTTCGGATGCATGGTCGTCTTGAGAGAGGAAGGTGATGGATCGCTGGTCGTCCGACAGGCATCGGAGGTGAGCATACTCTCACGGCCGAGTCTGACGAAGATGATGCGCTGACCTGCTTCGTGACGCACGCGCGCAGAACACGGCGAGCATCATCGGTATGACGCCCAGTCACCTCTTCAAGCTCGATTCATTCCTCGATTGCCTCGAAGACGACCAGGCCGATTTGCTGTGGGACACCATTGAGTCTCTTGAAGAAAGCGAAGAGGCGCTGACCGAATCGGGCCCACAAGTCTTCCAGCTGTCTGGCTTCGGTCAGCCGAGTGATGGCGTGGGCAAGGCGAGAGCCAGGATGCACTGGCAGTGCTGGTGTGCGGCGCATCGCTCCCTCAAAGCGCCTGAGAACAGCAAACACCCGGGTCAAGTCACCATCCTCGAGTTCGAGCCAATGGTCGACCGTCAACATCCGCTCTCCTTTGTCTCGCCGGCGAGCTCTAGTCCGCAGACACCTGGAGGCTCCGATTCCGATCGGACAGAAACAGACAGCGTTGCCACAATTGCTACGACCGACCCAGACAGCGGCGAGACGGAGTTCAGCCAAGCTCAGACTATCATGAAGGGTGCCAAGGCGGAGCGCGGCGGTCTTGATGGCATGCCGTACGTACCCACAGTCGAGCAGATTCGCGAGTCCACCGTATCGACTTCGAAGCCCATCAAGGCGCTCTCGCGTTTGCGGCAGAAGGCCGGGGAGAGGACAGATAAGAGGCCGCGGCCGAGAAGAGCGCCAGAACAGGGAGGCGGTCCTGGCATGCCCCCGCCTCACGTTGCGAGCGGCGAGGATGCGGTGCTTGACATGTTTGGAATCTTGACCCAGATCAACGAGCAGTGAGTGCAGAGAGGATGAGGCCAAACAGTGTTTGAGACTGACGCCGTGCGCAACCTCGCTGCCGATAGGTTGACCGCGCAAACGGATCTGCAGAGCTTCCTGAAGGTCGTCGTGAGCATTGTTCGCGAACTGACCGACTTTAGCCGCGTCATGGTCTATCAATTCGACGACCAATGGAACGGGCAGGTTGTCTGCGAGCTCGTCAACATCAGAGACACGCACGACCTGTATCGCGGGCTCAACTTTCCTGCCACAGATATCCCCAAGCAAGCCCGCGACTTGTATCGTATCAACAAGGTCCGCCTTCTCTACGATCGAGACCTGCCCAGCGCTCGAATGGTCTGCCGAGATCAGAGTGATCTCAAGACACCTGTCGACATGACCCACTCGTTCCTGCGAGCCATGAGTCCCATTCACGTCAAATACCTCGCCAATATGGGCGTGCGAGCGTCGATGAGTTGCTCGATCATGGCCTTCAATCAGCTGTGGGGTCTCATCGCCCTTCACACGTACGGCGAGCACGGTCATCGAGTGGCATTTCCCATGCGCCAGCTCCTGCGCCTCATCAGCGATTCGGTATCGCGCAATATCGAGAGGCTTAGTTACACGCGACGACTGCAGTCAAGGAAGCTCATCAACACGCTTCCGACTTCGGGGGCGCCGTCTGGCTATATTCTCACCAAGGCAGAAGATCTCCTCGAGCTGTTCGACGCCGATTTCGGAGTCATTGCCATCGGGTCAGAATGCAAGATCCTTGGTAGCATGTCGGCCAGTCAGGAGGTACTTGCATTGACCGAGTACCTGCGACTGAAGGCGTTTGCGACGATCGTCAGCACGTCCAATACTGCTCGCGACTTCCCCGACATGTCGTTGCCAGAGGGACTCGATCTAGAATTCCTCTCGGGCGTCCTTTACATCCCACTGTCGGAGGCAGGCGCCGATTTCATCGTTTTCATCCGCCGGGCCCAGACGAGGACAGTCAGCTGGGCGGGTAAGCCTTTCAAGGAGGGCAAGGAGGGCAAGGCATCGCTCGAGCCGCGCAAGTCATTCAAGCTTTGGAACGAGACGGTTACTGGAACATGTCGAGCGTGGAAGGACGAAGAGCTTGAAACGGCATCAGTCCTTTGTCTGGTGTACGGCAAGTTCATCACGGTGTGGAGGAGTAAAGAGGCTGCGATGCAGGTCAACCAGCTCAATCGTCTTCTGCTGTCCAACGCCAGCCACGAGGTCAGAACGCCGCTGCATCACCTAGTCTCCTACCTTGAGTTGGCGCTCGATGGCCCGCTTGACCCTGAGACGCGCGAAAATCTCAATCGCGGGCGCATAGCCTCCAAGTCGCTCCTCTTCACCATCAACGATCTCCTCGACATCTCTCGTGCCGAGCAAGGCAAGCAACTCTTCCTCAAGGAGCCCTTTGATCTGGCAGAGTCGGTGCGAGAGGCCGTCGAGATGCACGAGTGGGAGGCGAAACGACGCAAGATCAACTTCAAGGTGTCAACGAAGCCCAAGACATGTCTGGTGCTCGGAGATCGCAATCGTCTGCGTCAGGTCTTGGTAAATACGACGACAAATTCGCTACACCACACGGGCGAGGGTGGCAAGATCATTGTCGAGATGAAGCGACGGCACAAGGAGGAGGCAACACTTGCTCTGCCGGAAGGCTGCGACGTCGAGGTCGAGCTGTCGATTACGGACACGGGATCAGGCATCCCTCGCGAGAAGCTCGAGGCCATCTTTCGCGAGTTCGAGCAAGTCGAGTCGGTCATCCCGCAAGATTCGCAAAATGATTCGGTATTGGACAGCAGGCGAAGCAGCGACGGCAGTACCACTGTGGGAGCAGACTCCGAGGAGGCCAAGCGAGCGCGTGATCTGCTCGACGATGAGCGCTTGTTGGGCCCAGAGGGGCCAAGCAAGGCGCGTCAAGGCTCCTCTCAAAGCGGGCTGGGAGTCGGTCTCGCTGTTGTTGCTCGCATCATCCGAAACCTCAATGGCCAGCTGCGCGTCGACTCAACTGTCGGCGTCGGGTCGCGCTTCACTTACGTCGTCCCGTTCCAATCGACGGATGGCGCTCAGGCGAAAAAGAGGGAGACCGTGGAGTCGGGAGAGCAGTCAAAACGCATGACTCGCTCTAACTCACAAGGCAGTCTGGGCACAGTAGCTACCAATAGTTCTGGGATGGGCAGCGAGCTCGATAGCCTGGTCGAGGCCATCGGCGCCCCACCAGTCCGCAAGGATCGCCGACGGTCCACCGAAGACAACATTGGCAAAAAGGCTGAGGCAGTCAGCGGCCCTCGTGGTGCATCTGCCATACAGAGCCGCCGCCCGTTTGAGATCGACGGTCAGCGAGAGGTCGCAGGATCTCGGGTGCCACTGCGTGCCAGCAAGATCGACCCTCACACGCTCGATGGAGGCAGCCAGGCCAGCGACGACTCGAAGCCCTCGGCAGGGTCGCGCGACCGCGAGCCCAGTGGCTCTTCTCTGCTATCGCGACCCAAGGCAAGAGACTCGGTCGCACCCCTCGCATCGCCCTCGGTCAACAGCGAAGGGAAAGACAGCTTCGTGTCAGTCCAGTCGCGATTCAGCGCTCGAGCCCTGCGGCGCAGCAACAACAGTACGCCCACGCCCAAGCTCAAGGCGGCACGAGAGCCTGTCTCTCCTTTGCGGGCGCTCGTGGTCGAAGACGACCCGATCAACCGCACAATTCTCAAGAAGCGCCTCAGCATGGACGGACACACGGTGTTGCTGGCCATGAATGGCGAGGAGGGCTTCCGAACGTTCGAGTCACGCTCTAACGAGATCGACTGTGTGCTCATGGATCTGCAGATGCCCATTTGCAACGGCCAGGACTCGTGCAAGCGTATCCGCGCCTTGGAAAGGGAACGCGGTGCGAAGGAGGGCGGTAATGCGGATCGTCCCGCTTCACACGTCCTGAACGGCCGCGTACCCATCTTTGCCGTGTCTGCTACGCTGACACCTGCAATGCGTGGCGAAATGGTCGAGATAGGTATGGACGGCTGGATTCTCAAGCCCGTGGACTTTTCTCGACTCAGCATCCTTCTCCGTGGCGTGACGGAGAAGGAAAAGCGCGATAGCGAGCAATGGACTGCGGGCAAGAATTGGGAGAAGGGAGGGTGGTTCGGTGCACCTCAAGCGGGCGCCTGATCACCTGGCTGAGACAACATTACCTCGAGAGGACCGGGGACCACGCCAGCATTTTTACACATCGGCCAGATATCAACGGAGGATTCCTTGTACTACCTTACCTATGCAGGCATTTACGCATCAGGAGAGACCCTACCGACTACTTCTCCCATCCTCATGACTACTTTCGCTTTCTGTCTCTACACCACGTCGCTCCCCACGCCCCTAGTTCCTAGTCACTCTCATGTCGGTCACTCCTCTTGTTTTTGTGTTCACTACTTTTACCTCGCATGTGCTATAATACACGGGCATTCAGCGTCGCAGTAACACTCCACCTCTCCCTCGTGTGGCGAGCAAGTCGGTCGAGCGTCGGACGATGCGGTGAAGCAGTGAGATGGTGCGAGAGACCGCCGGCTGTTGGACGCGGTAAGGAGATGCCGTCGCCAAGTCTTGGCGCCGATAACACTTCTTCCAGGCCTCTTCATTCGTGGTCGCTGTACCGCCGGACCATCTGCGTCGGCAGTCAAATCTCGCAGCGAGGTGAGCCTTGGTCGATCGTTCCGCGCCACGTGGTACAAAGCCCCGCAATGCCAAGCCACAGCCTTGAATTTGAATTCGCCGACGACTGTCGTAGTGCAGTTGGCAGCACAGGGCGCAGGTACGTCACCGCCCTTAGATTGTCTTGCTTCCGTACCCCGCCCAGGACACATTCTTGGCTCTACTGCATCGGCGTCCTCTGTTTCGTCGCAGTCTTCCTGCCTCGTGCTTCAATATCCTTGTGCCAAGAATGGATCAAGATGTATCTCAGCCAGCCACCGACGTACAGACTTCGTTTGACCCTACGCGGTGACTCAGACGACAACGTGCCTAGCGCTCCTCACGCCTCTGCTCACGGCGCCTTTCCCCAGCGCCAAGGACTGGGCTTGCCACCTACTTGCAGGAGCAATTGCGACTTCCGGAATCGATGATGGTGAGAAGTCGACGAGACGGCTCGCGTGCCTCTGCAAGATCGAGTGCCAGTCGCCGGCAATGATACCGCCTTGAGAAGGTCACGGATACATAAGGTGCGAGTGCCGGCGGCAGACGTTGATGATCCCCCAACTTCAGCGATTCAGCGCAATCCATCTTGAACAGTCGCTGCGCCATCCTTCAGACATCGACAGACAACCACGCATCTCACACGCCCACACATTGGATTCAATGCCCCTTCCTAGTCGCTCGGCGACGAACACCAAGACATCCGAGGCGACGCGAGTCGACCTTGAAAAGGGCGAGGGCTCACAGAGCGCATCGCCTATCGACGAGAAGAAGCAGCAGGCAGAGAAAGCTGCCGAAGAGATTGATGACAACCCTGAGACTGCTCCTCAAGAGTGCACGCGCCAAGAGGCGCTAGAGGGGAGCTACCTCTATCCCTTCGAAGCGGTGCTCACGGCGTTGGAGACTGACCCGGAGGCTGGCCTTCACTCCGGCGAGGTCAAGAAGAGGCAGGTGAGTGAGCCAGGCGGCGACAGCGAAAGGGTTGCAATGTACTGATCAAGAGTTCATGGTCTCTCAGACCGAGTATGGCACCAACGAGCTCGAAGGCGGAGAAGGCGTCTCCATCGTCCAGATTCTCATCCGTCAAGTGGCCAACGCCATGACATTCTGCCTTATCTTGGCCATGGCCGTCTCCTTTGGTATCCGCACATGGATTGAAGGAGGCGTGCTGGCAGCAATCATTATTATGAACATCACTATTGGAGCATGGCAGGAATACTCTGCAGAGCAGACAATGGACTCTCTACGCAACCTTGCATCCCCTACGGCCAGGGTCATTCGCGGCGGGTGAGTGCAGGCGAGGGCGACAAAGACACCATCTTTCGCTGACATTCAGCCCTCTCCATGCCAGTTCCTCGGTTACCGTCAGTGCCAATGAAGTCACGATTGGCGACCTCGTCGAGCTCACCACAGGTGACACCGTTCCCGCCGATCTGCGCCTCGTCGAAGCGATGAACTTTGAGGCAGACGAAGCGCTGCTCACCGGCGAGAGCCTGCCAGTCTCCAAGAACGCCAAGCAGGCCTTTGGCAAAGCCGACAGCACTGAGCCCGTTGAAGTAGGCGTCGGCGACCGCACCAACATGGCTTACTCGTCCTCCAATGTCACAAAGGGCCGTGCCGTGGGTGTCGTCGTTGCCATCGGTATGAAGACGGAAGTTGGCAAGGTCGCTGCGGCTCTGCGTGGCTCCGCCAAGGGCAACAAGATCCGTCAGGTCAAGCGCAACGCTCATGGCAAGGCCGGGCCTCACCGCTACGCCCAGGCTGGCGCTCTCACTGTTTACGACCAGGTACGCAACTTTTTGGGACTCAGCAGCGGCACCCCCCTCCAGATCAAGCTCTCCGCGCTCGCAGTCCTTCTACTCGGCCTTGCGATCCTTTTCACCATCATCGTCTTCCTCGCCAACTTGAATGCCGAGGTCAATCCCTGGAGCAGTACCGAAGTAGCGATCTACGCCGTTGCTACGGGTGTGTCCATCATTCCCGCCTCTCTCACAGCCGTCCTCATCATCTGCCTTAGCACCGGCTCTCGCGCAATGGTGCAGCGCAACGTCGTTGTCCGCAAGCTCGAGTCGCTCGAGGCCCTTGGCGCCATCACGGACATTTGCTCCGACAAGACGGGCACGCTTACTCAAGGGCGAATGATCCTGCGTCAGGCCTGGGTGCCAGCGAGCGGGACCTATGAGGTCGAGGAGACGAACGAAGCCTTCAACCCTACCCTTGGCGCTGTCAACAAGACGCAGGCTGAGCCCGCCAAGCGCGCCGCAGACAGCAAGGAGGAGATGGAAAAGGTGACCGACGACTCGCACGGTCTCAGCAAGGTCTCGGACGACGAGAACTTCATGTCCTTCCTCCGCGTTGCCTCGCTCTGCAACCTTGCTACGGTATTCAAGGACAAGGAGACGAGCGAATGGACGGCACACGGCGACCCGACGGAGTGCGCTATCCAGACCTTCGCCTGTCGCTTTGGCCACTCGCGTCAGTCCCTGACCAAGGCACAGAATGGCAAAGAGCCTAAGTGGACGCAGATCTGTGAGATGCCTTTCTCATCCGACCTCAAACGTATGGCCGTCACGTACCGCGAGGAATCTACTGGCACAACGTACGGGCTGATGAAGGGCGCCGTTGAGCGCATTTTGGACTGCTGCACCCACGTACGCACAGCCGAGGGCGTAGTGGACAAGTCGGACTCTCTCGTCGAGCAGATCCTCGCCAACATGGAGAGCATTGCCTCGCACGGTCTGCGTGTCCTCGCCCTCGCCTCTCGTGAGCTCACCAAAGACGAAGCCGCCAAAGGCGACGAGATCGACCGCGAAGACGTCGAGGCCAACATGACCTTACTCGGCCTCGTAGGTCTGTACGATCCGCCGCGCCAAGAGTCGGCCGGCGCCGTCAAGCTCTGCCACGAAGCAGGCATCACTGTGCACATGCTCACGGGCGACCACCTGGCCACGGCCAAGGCCATTGCCAAGCAGATCGGAATCGTGCCCAAGGACGAGGGCATGCTCAGCAAGGCTCAGAGCGACGCGCTTGTCATGACTGCCTCGCACTTTGACAAGCTCAGCGAACAGGAGATCGACGATCTCGCTGTCCTTCCTGCCGTCATTGCGCGCTGCTCCCCGCAGACGAAGGTGAGAATGATTGAGGCCATCCACCGAAGGGGCAGGCTCACCGCCATGACCGGCGATGGTGTCAACGACGCCCCCTCACTCAAGCTGGCCGATATTGGGATTGCAATGGGTCAAGCAGGAAGCGATGTCGCCAAGGACGCCAGCGATCTCACTCTCAGCGACGACAACTTTGCTAGTATCACCAACGCCATTCACGAAGGACGTAGGCTGGCGGACAACATCGGTGCATTCACCAAGCACCTTCTCGCACAAAACGTAGTGCAGGCAATTGTTCTCCTGGTTGGCCTGGCATTCAAAGACAGTCAGAGACTCTCAGTCTTCCCATTGAGCTCGATTGAAGTGCTCTTCGTCATCGTCGTAACTTCAAGCTTGCCGGCAATGGCTCTAGGCGTCCAGGGTGCCCGCGAGAACACAATGCGTCGCCCTCCGGCCGATCTCAAGCGTGGCATCTTCACGAACGAGTTCCTCGTTGATCTCTTCGTCTACGGAATCTGGGGCGCGGTGCTCTGCTTGGCAACCTTCCTCTTGAGTCAGTACGGCTTCGGCGACGGTAGTCTTGGCGACAACTGCAACGCTGCATACAACGCTAGCTGCGAGACGGTCTTCAGATCACGCGCAGCGACTTTTGCTGTCCTGATCAACGTGTCTCTCTTGCTAGCCTGGCAGCTTGTCGATGACGAGCGCTCCTTCTTCAACCACGCCGACGATGGAGGTCCGCTCCTTACTCGATGGTGGCGAGGGTCGTGGGGTCGCAACCGTGCACTCTTCTTGATCGTCGTCATTGGAATCGCGCTGGAGTTCCTCGTCCTCTACGTCCCCGGCCTCAACACAGTCGTCTTCTTGCACCTGGGTCTGACCTGGCAATGGCCCATCGTCATTGTCGCCACGATCCTCTTCTTCGCTGGGGCGGAAGCGTACAAGTGGGGCAAGAGGGTGGTAGGGCGAAGGAAGAACGACAAGCGCATGAAGCGAAAGAACACGGTGCAAAGAGCTTTGGAAGCTGATGACCAGGCATGAGGCAGAAGTCGGGAGCAGGGGCTGTTTCGCCGATGAGATGCGCTACAGCAGAACCAGCCTCACTGCAAGAGCAGAGTGAGCAATGAATACCACACAACAATCGACGCGCCTCTTCGTAGCGGATCAGCAATAGAATTCATGAAACAGACCAGTCACGATCATCGAAACCTTGCGAGTGCCCTCTTTGAAGATGAGACTTGGAGCGAAGCATTGCCCGCACTACCGTGACGGTGAGGCTGCCCTGCTGCGCTTGCCGCTCCTCGACCTCTGACTTGATGGTTCACGCAGTGACCGTGCTCGTTCATTGACATAGAAGGAACAGCCGGGCGCGTTGTACATTGCTTGCAAGCAAGCTCATGGAGAAAGCAGAAATCGAGGCAGCCAGTCTCATCTCGTAGCCACCTGTCTGGCCGCCTGCGCACTGTCAGCTTTCACTTTAGCGCCGCCTTGGACCCCATGATGAGTTGTCAGCGAGCCAGCTCAGCTTCTTGCCTTCTTTCCCTCTCTATTAGCCCTCATTGAGCCCATTCAAATTTTCATTCGCACCACCTCCGCTGGCCGAGCCTCCACGGAACGGGATTGTGGAGACCCCATGCTCGACTTCGACGGCGGCACTTCGACGTAGCCGCCGTCACGACGCCGCTTGGCAATTCGGTTCGCGCTATGGTGCGCAGTACCTGACGTCTGCGAGCCGCTTCCTCCGAGGAGAAGGCTCGAGATCTCGGACCTTTCAATCTAAGACGCGGCTGGCTGAGTCGTACCGTAAATCTTACGCCTTCCTCTAAGGATAGCAATGTATCATCGGAGGTCGCGACTACCGCCATCCCTTCTCCCGGCGGGACTTAGATCCGATGCTGCTCGGAGTCAAGGCTATTGACATACGACGTCGGAGAGGGAGTCCAAAGCCGCCCACGTTTAGTGTGGCTCGGCGAGGGCGAGGCGGTATCCCCGAGCCGCGGCATTCAACCGCCTTACCGCCTCAGTCCGACTTCCTTCGTCACCGTGCAGCGCAATGCGGTTCACAGCCACATTTCTCGTAGCGGCTGGTCCCCCCCGCGTTTGACGTCTCAAGCACGGGAGATTAAGGGCGAAGGAATCATTGGAAGTGGAGCGCAAAAGGCAGAGCTTGGCAGGCCAGTCGTGCCACAGATCAATTTGTCGCTCCCTCTGCATCGGGCGCAAACTGCCAGCCAGAACAAGGAGCTGCGAGCCTGCGTGCCTACGTTGTGTCAAGGTGATGGACGTCACTCGAAGTAGGGACTAGACGATTGGGTCCACTGGGAGATCGGCGGCGATAGGGCAAGGACAGAGAGATGGCAAAGAGAAGATGATCCTATAAAGAAGTTATTCTTCTCTCCTTAATCCACTTTCGTCCACATCATCCATATCCAATCAAGCAACTAGATTCCCTCTCCAAAGCATGCCGCATTCACCAGCGCACGTACCCGCAGCGCCTGGGTCAGGCAATCTCCTCGTCCACGGGGACCTTCCTGTGAGTGTGCTCGGACTCATCTTGTGTGTGGAGCCAACCTCTCACAACCTTCCCTCCCCGCCTACTGCAACCGCAGGAGCTGACCCGCCTCTACGGCTACTCGTCCAACACCGTCTGGACAGAACCTCAGTACAAGATCTGGCGTGAACGACCGGACGACCAGGTCGTGCAACCAAAGGAGGGCGATGAGCATGTGCCCGGCAAGGGCGCCGCGATTGGCTTCCTCGTGAGCCAAGGCTACGCAGTTGTCTGGGGCTCACCGCTATGCCCCGCAGCCGACTACAAATCCGTCGCTGAACGTTTTGTGGCGTGGACGCATAAGCACAAGCTCAAGCCGCTCTTCTGCTGCATCGACCTCGAGATGGAAAAGGTGCTCGCTGCAGACCCATTCAACTACGTCGTCGTCAGCTGTTCCAAGGAAGACTACCTTGACCCGACGGTAGCGCACGACCCGTCCCTTCTCGACAAGCGCGTACGCACCAAGATCAACAAGGCGGAGCGAGCTGGTCTGGTCATCTGGGAGGAGAGCGCACACCTGCCTGACCAAAAGTGGCAGGACCAGGCAGAAGAGGGTATGCAGGCATGGCAGGCAAACAGAAAGGGTCTGCAGATCCACGTCACCGACTTGCAGCCCTGGAGAGATGTAGAGCACCGCCGCTACTTCTACGGACGAGCCAAGCCAGAGGGGAAGCCAGATGGGGAGGAGAAGCTCGTTGGCATGGTCGTCCTGACACGAGCGCACGACGGATGGGTCGTCAAGTGGGCTCTCGAGTTCCCCTACGCCCCCAAGGGTACCAGCGAAGGCATGATCATGCACGTCATCGAGACGCTAAACAAAGAGGGCCACCACCAGCTCAGCTTCGGCGCCTCTGGTGGCGAGCTCAAGGCCATCTCTGGCATCAAGGGCTTGTCGTTCCAGACGCTCTCCAAGACGTACAATGGCATTGCCAACGCCTTCCGACTGCACAACAAGAGCGACTTCAGGGCCAAGTTCAACGCTGCGTCCAGCCCACTCTACATTGCGTATGCCAAGGACTCGCTCGGGATGAAGGGCATCGACGCCATCTTGACGGCGCTCAAGCAGGAGACGTACGAAGCGCGAGGAGAAGGAGAGGGTGGTGATCGTTTGCAGACGCCGGCGGCTGGGATGGACAAGCCATTTGAGTTCTCGGCGCAGAAGGCTGAGTAGACAAAAGCTTAGAAGACGCTATGGCAGGCGGACCTGTCTTTCTCCCTTCTCTGGATTCGTTTCTGTATTGTATTTCTAGTATACACGTCTCATTCACTGGTGTCCTCTTGCGTGCGCAATCATTAGCTTGACAGCGAGAGCCTTGCGATTGTGCATCCTGGCAGCCCCTGATGGACCTGGTGAGGAGGGAAGGTGGGGAGGCGGCGCCCTGTCGCGAGACGCGTCAATTCATCCCGCCAGGGCTCGGGGCGAGCGGGACTGGAGTCGATGCAGCTTTCTTCCTGCTCCACCACACGACGCCATGCCATCCTCGTCGTGACCACCGCCTTTACATGCTCTCTCGGCCCGCATACAATGACTCCTGAAGACGCAGACCACTCGAGGTCGCCAACAGCCTCCTCTTCTCAACTTCCCTCTGCTCATGATCACCAAGCGCCCCCCTCAAAGCGTTCGAAGCATAGCCCAGCAGCAGCCACTCGACCAAACGACGGCGCCTCGACCTCGACGTTGACCTCAACACCACCATGGGCGCCGACGCCAACGCCACAGCAGCTCTCGTCTGGACGCTACACTAAGCTGAAGCCGGGCGAGGAGCTTCTGCCGCAAGAAGAACAGGACAAGATTCTGCGGCGCAGGCTGAGAGACGCTGAGCGCAAGAGACGAGATCGAGAGAAGGCACAGATTGCCAAGAATGCCGCCGCTGCTGGTGCCATTACCGGCTCAGCCATTCAGAGCGATGTTGAGCAGCCTGCCTCAATCAAGGGTACTCCTTCGTCCTCGACTCCCTCTACCCCAGCAGCTTCCGGAGCTCTCCAAGCTTTTGCGGCAGCCGTAATCGCTGAAGGTCGTCCGACACCCTCGGCGCAATCTCACACCCCAGCAGAGACGCCACGCCCATCCTCATCTTCCTCATCATCTGACGAGCTTAAAGCTCAAGCAGCGGCAGAGAAGAAGGCTAAAGCTGCAGCAGATAAGAGGGCGGCAGCAGAGCGTAGAGCTGCTGCTGCTGCTGAGAAGCTCGCGGCAGAGAGGGCGGCTCTCTTGGCCGCTGAGCAGGAGATGCAAGAGGAAGAGGAGGAGGTCGACGACGAAAACGAGGATGATGCGGACCAGAAGCTGTACTGCATTTGCAGGACATTGTATGGTGAGGCTGCAGAGGCGGAGGGCTCGTGTAGCATAAGACTGACTGGCTTGCCACCTTCCCTCGACAGACGAGGAACGGCTCATGATTGCGTAGGTAAAGTTGCTCTTCTTGACACTGCGAACAAAGCTGACTTCTTCGCACTTCCTCTCTCGCCTCTCGATCATCAGCTGCGACCTCTGCGACGAATGGTAAGTCGCTCGGCGTATCGAATGATCCACAACTTCTCAAGCTGAATCTGCCAATCTCGACCCGCTTCAAGGTACCACGCAGCGTGCGTTCCGTCGATGGACGACGAGCTGGCAGCCCTTGTTGACGTCTTCGTCTGCCCTCGATGCGAACCTCGTGAGGACTGCCAGGACGACGAAGCCCATGGCGTGGCTCATCACTGATCGTAACTTCGCTTCTCCTTCCTCGCACACAGACACGACGGAGTGCACAACGATGAAGCCTCCTTGCCTACGACAAGGGTGCAAAATGGCTGCTCGACCTCCTCTTTCCCGCTACTGCTCGGATCGATGCGGCATCCTCGTCGCTGCGGCACGCATCGCCAAGACCAAGTACGCCAAGAGCTCAAGCGGGGGACCGAAGAGGCTGCTTACGAAGCAAGTACAGGCGGCTTCCAGAAAGGAAGGCATGGTCGTATGGGGAGAAGCGGACGCAGAGGGGCTGCAACAATGGTTCGCGAGTTTGAGCGTGCGCGGCGCAGATCACGGCCAAGAGGAGGTCGAGGACGAGGACGAGTCCAAGCCCATCCATCCGACCTCTGAGCCACTCTCAGTCGGTTCGAGCAGGGAAGAGGAACGCCTCGTCGACCTACGCCACCACCTGTCCAAGCTCACTGCCCAACGGCAAGAAGTCTCCACAACTCTCGACCTGGCAGAGAGCCGCGTCAAGCTCCTCCAGCTTGTCGACGATCGTCTTGGTGTGCTCCCGCCCGTTATGGTGGAAGAAACGGCAAGCTCGTCCTCATCAAAGAAGAGCAAATCCAAAGGAGGTAGCAAAAAGGATGATGCTGGTGCCGGACTCAAAACGCAACCCCGCTGTGGGTACGACGAGCGCCTCGCGTGGGATGATGAGCGCTTCAGCGCTTGGATGGCCAGCAGGGAGGGCAGAGAGATGCTTGCAGGCAGCAAAAAGCTCGATGGTCACTTGGTCGATGCAGACGGGCAAGCCGTCGTCCTTGAAGACGGAGGTGGGGCAGATATTTCGTCGGCGTCGGCGACGGTGGCAAAGGTGTGCGGTACGGCAAAGCGCAGATGCAAGAGACACGCCGACTGGAATGCGGTCAAGACGGACGATTTTGAGGTCGAGAAGGACAGTCAGGTGAGGAATACGATGGACGGCGACAGTGACGGCAGTGCTCGAAGCGCCGGAATCGTTGACCGAGCAATCCTCCCCACGCTTTCCTACCACAGACTTCGAAGCTGTCCACGCTCTCAGAGGAGATTTCTCGTACGAACGCACAGCTTCTTGACCTCGAAGGCGTCCTCAAAGCAAAGCGACCGGTTGATGAGACGAGGACCTCTGGCAGCATAGTCGACGGGCAGGGCGGGGACCTGCCGGTAAGATGAATGGAGCGCAAAGCACGTTGGCTCGGTCTCCTCTTGTTCTGGCTTTTGTGTAATACCACCTTATTGACAGCAACCCGCGCCAATGGCGATTGCGCGCGAGACATCATTTTGTCCTCAGCAAAGCCAGAGCGCACACGCTCTTCTCGCCTCACGACCAAGCAGAGGGTGGAGAAATAGCAAGCGCGATTGGATAAAAAGGCTTGCGACGAGGCTCAGGTGTGATGGTTGACTCTGCACTCTCTGTCACTCCTCCTGCTTTCCCCTACGCTGCTGGTCAGCCTTTGTCCAACCGCAAGAGCGCTGGCGCCCTTCCACTCCCGATCACGATCCATCCTCCCTTCGACTAGCCGGTCTAGCCATCTCCTCCGTGCAGCTGGTCTGCTCCATCTCATCTTCCTGTGACTGACAGCCTCGCCGCTATGACCCGCCCTTCCGCCGTACTACAGCGCATCGAGAACGCTGCCGAAGGCAAGCTTTCCCGACTCCAGCACAAAGCGTCGGTGCTCTTCGACGGTGGATCCTCGGGAAGGGCGTCCCGCCGCAGGGCCACCTCTCGTCGCCACGGCGGTCCGATCATCAGTGCGCCGCTCAATTCGCGCGATGTGCACTGGCCGGCCATGCCTAACTTCCAGGCATCGGCTGCTCACGTCATGGCGGCACATCAATTTCCCTCGCCCGCACCACTCGTTCTCCATGACCCTATCGGTGCGCCTCAAGAGACGATAGAGGTAGCTGAAGACGGTCTTCCAGCCCCGCCCCACGCTGTTTGCGAGTTCATCGACGTCTTTGCCGGGACACACGATCACGACCCTCTCGCTTCTGAGGAAAAGCATCTCGCCCTGCAACTCCTGCACAAGGCGTCCTCCAATCTCGGTGACGCCCTCTTCGCCTTGGACGAGGTAGCCCTCATCTACTCGTCCGAGGATTGCGATGAGAGACGTGGTCGAGAAGCGAGCAAAGGCTGGCAGGGCCCTAGCACGATCGAGGAGCTGAAGATGCTGAGGCAGGCCGTGGCGGAGGTGCATCGAGCATTCAGCATGGGGAGTTTCGAGGTCTCGGCGGAGGTGCATGAATGTATTGGGCTGGCTGCATCGCCTCCAAAAGAGTCGCCCTGGTCGGAGACAATAGACGACAGCTCCACAAGGATGAGCTGCAGTACTCAGGTGTCGCATACGAGCCAGTACAGCTCATCGCAGAGCACCTCGAGGACATCGATCAGTAGCCAGCTCTCGGCCGCGACTGGACTCATATCGAACGCTTCTTCGACCCGTTGCATCGACTCGGTCCAGAGTGAGCCTCGGGGATGGAAGGCACAGTGTCCGTTGGACGCTCGTGGAATGTCAAGTCAGGGCCTTCACAGCGACGATAACTCTCGCGGCAGCGTCGCTGCTTCTGACGGTGTGATCAAGATACACCGTTCTGCTGCGCATTTCGATGCGGTCACTCCCCTCGAGGTGAGCGGTTCACATCAGAAGCCGCGACCGCGACCTCAAGAAGTACGCCATGACCTCCCTACGAAGGAGGAGCCCCGACTCCCCCGTCGTCACCGCTACACGGCCAAGCCCACCCTCGCAGCGCGTCGCCTCTCTCGCAAACAGCCTCCTCATCTCCAGACACAGCGCAATCCAGTCTCTCCTCTGCGCATCGGACAGCGAGCGGCCTCTGTCCCCACTTCAGCCTACATCCTCAGCCCAATCCAGTCGGCCGGCTCAGAGCAAGTTGAGGTCCTACAATCCCCAATGAACGCCGCCGTCGAGCTTCTCCTCACGCCCAAGGCGAACGAAATCAATCAGGGAGTAGCACGCGCTCGTGCCAACATCGAGTGCGAGGGCTTGCCTAGTGTGCCTTTCGTGCTTGGTCCTTACGAGGGGTTGGTGAGAAAGGAGCAAGCGCGGCAGCACAATAGAAAGGAGCAAAGCACATCGAGTAGTCCGCCGTTAAGGAGGACTTCGAGTCGCAGGAAGCCGAGCACGATCATTGCGGGCCGACTATGCGACGTGCCCGTCAGCAGCAATGATGATGGAGATGGCTTCGCTGCGACGCTCTCGGCGCTACGAGCGATCAACAAGACTGAATCGGAAGGAATCGAGGATACTGTGGCGAGGCATCTGGCCCTGCCGCCCTCGCCGTGGCTCTCCTCCGGCCTCACGCAAAGCTCACCTGACCTCGCTCACAACGAGTTTGACGCGGCTCATTTCGCAAAGAATATCTCACCGGCCAGCCAAGCACAAATGAGCACGGGTACGAAGATCAAGCCACTCCATCTTTGTCGTCGAGCCGCGTTGCCGGGCATCGTAGTTGAGCACAGTGCGCAACGGCATGCGCCGGTCAATATGGAAGGGATGATCTGAGTAGCGCGATAATTCACTTGCCATTTCAGCGATTGATTTCTCCCAACGTTGATGAGCAGCGTCTTCCTCCTCCTTTTCTCGACTGTGCGTGATCGCGCTACTGACCTGACCTTGACGCGCGGGGATTGAATGAGGTTGTCGGGCTGGTCTCACCTTGATTGGCGTTGCCTGCATGGAAGCCCTGGAACTCGCAAAAAAGGCTGGCTACGCGGTCTCAGTATTCCAAGCAAGCAACACAACCTTGCGGCGCAGCGCCCAGCAGCAGCAGCAGCAGCAGCAGCTCATGGCGCTCAGCGCTTGGACCCTTTCGTTGATGGTCTGACGCCGAGGGGGGACTGTGCTCATTGGCGTTGACTAGGGACCTCCTCTTCGACCCTGATGTGCCTCTGAATGCCATCTCGGCCGCCCGTGCAGTCACGCTCGGCCCTCACGTCCTGCTCTCTTTCTCATGACTACGATAGCCACTAGTCGATCCAATTTCCGTCGTGTCTTTAGAAGAATCGCGTCGCGGGGCGTGAAGTGAAGGCCTGGTGCCTCATTGGCTGCTTCGTCGGCTAGGCGGCGCCGCTCACCCTAATCTGGCCACACTAACAAGCAAGGGGACGCCGGCCCAAATGAGGCCTGAGAGCCGTGAGGAAGTTAGGCGGCGTGTGCGATGCGAGTTTTGGAGTCAGGCGGCAGCGGAGAGAGGGCGCCATCGTTGGCGTCGTGGCGCGGCGGCAGGAGAGAGCCACACAACGGGCGACGACGACGAGGACAAAGAGGAGAGCGGGCGGACCGTCGACGAGCAGGCGGGCAGGCGGGCAGGCGTCTGAGCATCTGAGCATCTCTGACCATCTGTTCCTCTCAACCAACCAATCGACCCATCACGATCCACCCACCCACACACACGATCACAATCGAGCCCTTTCTTCATTCCTGACACAGGGTCTGGCTGTGACGTCGTTCGATCGTCTCCTCTCTTCGATACCTTGCGCCCGACGTCGACGCCTTCTAATCTCTTCATACCAGTCGCGGTCGCAGCGGCGTCACATTACCGACGATTAGCTTCAGTCGACATCGACGCCCTCCCCATCACCATCGACAACAACGCTGCATAGACGGCAAGAGCCTGGCTCGACGCACAGCGTAGTCTCACATTCGCTCGCTGCTGGCCAGGAAATGGCCGCAGTCCAGCACCAATACAACGGAGGAACTTCACCTGGGGCGAGCAGCAACCCCAGCAGCTCCAGCTTTATGGCGAGCGGTAGCGGTAGCGGAGGGGGTGGAATGAGCAGCAGTGCGACGTCAATGACAGCTGGCAGCGGTGGAGACAATGGGCGTAGAGCAGCAGCGGCAGCGGCTGCTGCGGGAAAGCGCAACACGAACAGATACAGTGTGACGGCACTCTACTCGATGGCGGCAGAGCAGGACATCGAGGTCGAGGACGATCTGGCCAGAGGTGAGTGCCGCGAGAGGCTATATGCTGCGAAGGCGAGCAGGTGGACGACGAGGCTGACCCCTCGGAATTTCTGTCCACCGCAGCCCAAAAGCGTCTACGAGAGCTCAAGGGAAGAATCTCAGCGCAGTCGAAGAAGAACTTCGTCCTCGAAAGAGACGTACGCTACCTCGACAGCCGCATCGCGCTCCTGATTGCCAACCGCATGGCCGCAGACGAGGTGAGAAAGAGGAGCATCGCCTGACTCACCAGCTCAGACTATCACTCACGCCTCGTGTACTTACCACCGCTCGCCCGCAGCAATCCGAGATGGCCAGCGCTTTTGAGGAAGCCGAGATTCCACCAGGAACTGTTCTCGATGACCGCAAGACGCAGCAGTATGGCAACCTCTTCTTCCTCTTGCAGTCTGAGCCACGTCACATTGCTGCGCTATGTCGACTGGTCAGCCTCTCTGAGATTGACACGCTGCTACAGACGGTCATGTTCACCCTCTACGGTAATCAGTACGAGTCGCGCGAAGAGCATCTTCTCCTGACGATGTTCCAGGTGAGTCTCTGGCGACCAAAGCAAAATGTCGACCCGACCAATTGCTGATCTTCTCACTATGCCCTCCGCGCCTGCAGTCCGTCTTGTCTGCCCAATTCGAGACGGCCACCGATTTTGGCTCCTTGCTGCGAGCCAACACACCCGTATCGAGGATGATGACGACGTACACCAGAAGAGGGCCTGGTCAGAGCTTCCTCAAGCACGTACTCGCCGAGCGTATCAACTCCCTCATCGAGCACAAGGACCTGAACCTCGAAGTCAATCCGCTCAAGGTTTACGAGCAGATGATTGGCCAGATTGAGGAGGACACTGGGTCTCTGCCCCCCAATCTGCCTCGAGGAGTTGCGCCAGAGGTAGCACAGGAGAATCCGGACGTCCAAGCCATCATCGCGCCTCGCCTCACGATGCTCATGGAGATTGCCAACAGCTTCCTCACCACCATCATCAACAGCCTCGAGGAGGCACCGTACGGCATCCGATGGATCTGCAAGCAGATTCGCTCTCTCACGAAGCGCAAATACCCTGACGCCACCGACTTTGCCATATGCTCCCTCATTGGTGGCTTCTTCTTCCTCCGCTTCATCAACCCAGCGATTGTCACGCCGCAGGCCTACATGCTCGTCGACGGAGCGCCGGCTAAGCACCCTCGCCGCACCCTGACGCTCATCGCCAAGATGCTGCAGAACCTGGCCAACAAGCCGAGCTACGCCAAGGAGCAGTATATGATGTCGCTCAACCCGTTTGTCGAGCAGAACAAGACGCGCATCAATGCCTTCCTTCACTCACTCTGCGACGTCGGAGACTTTTACGATACGCTGGAGATGGACCAGTACATGGCCTTGTCCAAGAAGGATTTGCAGATCTCGATTACGCTCAACGAGCTGTACAATACCCACTCCCTCGTCGCGCAGCACCTCGACGTCCTCGCGCCCAACGAGAAGCACCATCTGCGTATCCTCATCGGAGAGCTCGGCGGCTCTCCCAGCCAAGTAGCGCGCAAGGAGAATCGCACTGTGGACCTGCCCCTCTTCAGCCGATGGGAGACGCCAATCCAGGACTTGACCACGGCGTTCATGTCGGAGAACAACGTGACGCAGAATGACATCCTGTACATGGAGGCCAAGTCCATCTTCGTCCAGTTGGTGCGCTCTATCCCTCAGCTGGCAGACAAGAAGCCACTCAACCTCCCCGTCATTGCCGAACGTGCCGCCACGACGAAAGACGCGACGCTGGTGCGCAAGGGCATCAAGGTCAAGGAGATGCTTCGCGAACTGGAAGAGCTCAAGGTCGTCGACCGTCGCGACGGGTACAACCTTATGACCGACGAGGTTGCCTCTGAGCTGGCTCACCTGGGCAACATGCGCGAAAAGGTCATGCAAGAGATGAAGTCTCTCGAGAGCGTGTACCGCACCATCGTGGGCCACAACAATTACCTGCGTTCGCAGCTTGACACGTACAAGAACTACCTTCAGAACGTGCGCATGACCTCTGGTGCGAGCAAGGACAAGCAACTCGGCGGAGTAGGCGTAGTCGCCTTCGGCGGCAAGGAGAAGAAGCAGTCCAAGTCCCAAGTCCTTGGGCCTTATCGCTTCACGCACGCACAGATGGAAAAGGACGGCACAATTGTCGAGACGAATGTGCCTGAGAACCGTCAGGCCAACATCTACTTCAATATCACGTCCCCTTCGCCCGGTACGTTTATCATCGCCCTGCATTACAAGGGAAGGGACAAGGCTATCCTGGAGATGGACTTGAAGCTGGACGACCTGCTCGAGAAGCAGAAGGATGATGTGCAGCTGCTGGATTTGGAGTACGTGCAGCTGAACGTGAACAAGATTTTGGCGCTCCTGAATAAGACTTTTGCTAAGAGGAAGGCGTAAGTGGCTGGTGGGGAGGAGAGAAGGCGGGGGAGTCGGACTCGGAAATGAAGCTCAACCGCTTCTACGCCGCGCGAGAGAAAAGGAGAGGTGGCATGAGGATTTATCACTGTCTGGACGGATCCACTGCGGCGGTGGATCCACCAATTTCCTTCACCAACGTCACCACAACCCACCTTCATGGCGACGGACCCCGACTACCAAGGTACGTCCGCACTTTGCGTGAAATCACGCGCTGGCCACACGCTTTGGGCCTCTCATCATTCGGCGACGGCGAGCGTCCCATACGGGCATTACTCACCTTGGCGCATGGACCACGATATCTACATCCTGCCCATCACCTCGGTCATCACATCTTCTGCCTCCCTTGATCTCACTTTCTTCATCTTTGTCCTTTACCTTTTCTTGACCTGTTGTCTTGCTTGTCTCTTCGCTTTCATCTCGATCCCCTTTTCTTTCTTCTTGCTGCCAATGAAGATCATACCTCTCCCGCAGGGCGCGCTTGTCCCCGCCTCATCCAGGATGAAGCGGCTTCTGCTCCTCTGCCTCCACACTGCAGGCGCAATGCATCTGCCGGCGGTTTATTGGTGGCCCGCCGCATCAGAACCTGGCCAACTCGCCTCGACTGATTCCCGTCCTTCTCTCGCAGCTTAACATCACCACAACCCACCATGTCGACCCCCTCAACTCCCATCAAGCACTCTGGTGACAGCGGCAGCATGGACGCCCACCGACCCTCGCTCAGCACGTCGCATTCGACGATCTCTCGCGCACTATCTAGCGATCTCAATGGGCTCATCCTCTTCGACCTCACCAATCAGCCCGGTTCCACTCTCGCCTTCAGCCCGCACTGCATCAAGACAGTCGTGGACCTTGCCATCCTCAACATCGGCTACGAAAGGCAACGCTTGACCTTCCACCAAGTCCGCACCGACCTGGAAGCCAGAACCCAGCCGGGAGTAACCGTGCCAAGCGTCGAGATGAGCGATGGTACTCACCTCGTCGACTCGTGGGCCATTGCTGAGTTTCTAGCCAAGCATCACCCGGAGGGTCACAAGCTCTTCCCCACTATGACGAGTAAGAGGATGGCCCTGTTCCTCAGCGAGGTGGGAAGGACCTTTCTGACCCCAAATCTGGGGCCATTGGTCATGCCATCCGTGGCAGCAAAGTTGGACGACGAGTCGAGGAGGTACTTTGTCGAGGAAAAGTTGGGCAAGGAGCGCTTCAACAAGATGAGCGCAATCGGCGCTGAAGAGAGACAGGCGTACATTGACGGGGCAAAGAAGGTGCTGGGCACCGTTGAGGCGATGCTGGGTTGCAATGACTCCGGGACCTCGTCGACTTCGTCGTCTCCGTGGCTCGATTCCGGGGAGAGCCCAAGTCACGCCGACGCCATCCTCTATGGCTTCGTCGTCTTCTCGCGCATGGCGGGCAAAGAGACGTACGGCAAGCTCTGGAACGGCTTCCCTAGCATCAAGGCGTGGATCGAAGCTATGGATAAGTGGATCGGTGAAGGTATCACTAAAGACTACGTGCAGTGGTAGCAGCCTCATCAGTGGAGCACGTAAAAAAGACCATCACGATTAGACGGATACCCCAGTGCAAGGTAGTGAAGGTCGTGGTAAAAGGGTCGGTGATATGAGGAGGGCACGGGAGAGGAAATAGTCCGTCTCTATCCCAGCCGTTACGATGACTCCGCTACCGCCTCCAGCGCTTCATATCCGTGTCCCTCTCTGTCCAGCGAGCGTCCCACCTTCTTCTCTTGCCTGACCTGCTACATGCCCGCTCGCACCCGCGCCAGCCAAGCTGACCTCACTCGGTCTCGTCCCACTAGCAACCGCAGCCGACCTGATACTCTCCATAGACGAAAGGAGCGCGGCAGCCATCGCCGTAGTGGACGATGGTTCAGAGCTGAAAGTCCTGCGATGTTGCTTCTTTCTCTCAGCGGCAGAAGTGTGCGTGTGGCCGAAGTCGACCTTTGCACTCGGAAGCAGCGAGCTGAGCACATTGGCCGAGTTGGCTGGGCCTCCCGCGTTGAGATATGCGCTGAGCCTTGCGGGGGTCGAGGTGGCAGAGGCCATCGGGGAGGAGGAAGAGGCTGATACGGCTGACGCTGGCGGTGGAGGAAGAGAAATGGGCCTGCTGGGCGTGCCTGTGAGGCCGGCGCTTGCGGGACCGAGGCTGATCTTCTTTGCAGAGGCGGGGCGACTTTGCGTTGCGCCGCCTGGCGACGTTGTCGAGGCCACATTGCTGCTGCCAACGCCCTTGCCGCTGCCTTCGCCGCTATTGATAGACAGCATGGGTATGCGTCGGGCAGTCTCTTTTGCCTCACCCCTGTCCTCCTGATTCGGCTCCCTCGCTGCCGCGGGCTCGAGACGCCCAGGAAAAGCGCCATCGAGACGAGCACTTCGCAGAGGGAGCTCTCTGCCGCCGCTCGCGCTAGCGATTCCTCCGGCACTCCCCATTGCCTCGCTGCTCCCTTGTAGCTTGAGCGCAGGTGTCCTCATCCTCCTTCTCGCACCGAGTCCGCCTCCTGAGGTCACGACACCAGGCAATCCGTTCGGCACAGCTCTCGGTGAGACGGCTGCGACACTATCGCCGTCCTCCTGCTCTCTTCGCCGCCGCTCCGCCGCTTGACGCGCCGTCTCCTCTTGCAACTTCTGCCGCCTAGCCTCGTCTTCGAGCTGCTCCTTGCGCTCCTCCTCCATGCGCATCCTCGTCCACTCCTCCTCGCCCATGGCTTCGCTCGACCAGCCGACCGCTGCTGGGCGAGGCATTGCATCGGTGCCTGCGTGCAATGGAGTCTCGCCCACTGCCGCGTGGCTACTGGAAACCTCGCCCGCAGCACTGTTGCCTGTCTCGCCGCGTGGGCGGATCGTCGCCGCGGTTGTCGCACTGTGCTGAGAGGACCGCCTCTGAAGGGCATCTCTCAGCCTAATAGCCTCAGCGCTCAAATGCCTCTCCCATTCGACCAGTTGGTAGATGAGAGAGATATTAGGCGAGATGCTTGACGAGAGGTCCTTGACTAGATTATAACAGTCATGCATCCCCGTTAGCGTCTTTGTCGCCTCGTATGGGTAGTTGAGCGCGGCCGCCTGCATCACGAAAGCGATGACAAGCGTGGCGCTCCGGCTCACGCCGCACTGGCAGTGCACGAGAACGCCACCTGGCTTCAAAGGGCGAGCATCATCATCGAAGAGGGGGCGACCATAGTGGTCTATCGCCATCGCTTCAGAAATGACTGCACAGCCCTGCGCGAAGCCGCCCTTGGCCGCGGCCAGCTCGGTTTGGTCATGCGTCCACGGAAGCTTGATGTAGCGAATGGACTCTGAGCGCCCTGCTGACGGCGACGCCGGGATGCTGAGCTTAAGGGCGTCTTCGGGAAGCTCGACGGCCGAGTAAAGGGTGTCTGGGTCATCGACTTCAGTGAGTTCCTCGCTTTCCACGTCGGTTGCGTGGGTCTGGTCCGAAGGTGGTGCCTCGCTTGAGTAGAGCGAGGACCCTTTGCCGCCGCCTTCTTCGGACGCATCACTACTACCTGTGCTTCTGTCGCCTTGCTTCGGGCTGGCGCGTTGAAACTGTACTTGGAGGTTGGGCGTAGAAAGGGAGCTGCGTAACAGATGCGACGATGCGCTCTGAGGCAGAACGGACGGCGGGGACTCGCTGATAGGCGTCATGAAGGATTCCGTTGGCTCGCCGAGGGAGGTGCTGGTCGCCGCAGACAAGGGTGTGCGAGGCATGCCGCTGCTGCTGCTCGCGCACGGCGAGAAGAGCGATGCAGTGGGCGGCGTGTGGAAGACCTCATCCGTAGAGACGGTGCTGGCCCGCTGAATGCCAGAGCGCAATAATGGATCGGCAGATGCTGCCTGCGATAGGATCTCTGAGTGCCACACGCCATGTCGGCCCTTGCGAAGCGGTACAACGTTCGACTCGGTCTGGAAGGATAGCGTCGTCTCCTTGGCCACATTGAGAATCGTGGTGATGCCGCGAGAGGCGAGCATGTGATTGTCTCTGGCGTTGTGCTCGTCGCCTAGGTAGAGGCCGGGCAGCACTTCGATGGGACCCGCGGCATACACGCTACGAGCATGCTGTAATGTTGAGCCCTGGCCAGAGAGAATGTCTTGCGAGGGATCTCTCCACGCTTCTGGCGGCTGTAGCGAAGCATTGTCGTCCACGGCGGCAGCAAGAGGAGGCTGGGCCGCGCCAGCCCGGATCTTGGTGGGACCAAAGGGCATGCTTGGCCGCCGCCTGGGTCTGCCTGTCAGTGTGCTCCTGAGCTCTTGCTTTTCCTGCTCTGCAATGGCAGTCAAGCCAGTCGAGAGTATGGCTGAGGGCCTGAGGGGCGCTGCTGCTGGAGGTGCGGCTATGCAGGGGGAGTTGGGTACGCTGTGGCTGTTTGAGTCGACTGCGGCGGAGGATGATCCTGACGACGATCCAAGCGCATTCCCGCCAAGATTAAGGCGAGCCGGTCTCCGTTTGGACGACGAGACGCGCTGAGAGAGAGGGGGTGCTGGCCCAAGCAGACTGCTGCCGCCGCTCCCTTCGCCATGCTGCGCTGCAACCGGTACGAGACGAGGGGCCTGCGTATCGACGGCTGAGACTGGCGGCGCATCGGCGCTGCCCAGAGAGGACGACACTGGAGTAAGACCTCCGTACGCCTGCGATCCTGGTGGGATGTTGAGGGACAGGCCTCGTGTTGGCTTCTTGATGCGGGGGCTGCTGCTGCTCGAGCTATCTGACAAGCTGACTGCTGCTCCTGCCAATGATGGAGCAGATGTGGGGGTCTGAGCAGGGCGTGAGAATAGTCCAGCCGGGTACGACGACGCGTTACAGCCGCCTTCTTGAGCATTAAAGCCTGAGTTCGCAGGGCTAAAGAGAGCTGAAGGCGCACCGTCCTGGTAGCTTGCTGCGAACGGCGGCGGCGGCCGCCTTGTTCTTGGCTCTGCCACTGCATTATCAGGTCGTGGGAGGTCAATGCGCATAGCAGACGAGGCGGCACGACGGGGCGACGTGCCCAGCACGTCGCTCGGTCCCGCCCGTCCAACTTCCTCTGGTGGTGAAACCATCGCAGAGGGAGGATAAGATCGTTAAAGCGCGAGACGGATGATCTCTTGAGGGGCTACGTGGTAGTAGAGGAAAGAAGCAGAAGCGGCAGCGGTGCCGATGGAAGCAAAGCAAGTCTGACTTCAGAGCGGGCCAACCGCAATGGCTGAGTTTAGTCGATTTTGATGCTGCGAATCGACGAGGGGAGATCCTCTGCCTCTATCGTCTTTGTCCTTTTGTCCGTCACCTCGTCTTGACAGCCATGATGAGGAGGACCTTCTGACTCGCCCGAACGGGGAACTGGAAATTCTGCGACCGGGCTGGTGATGATGATGATAATGATGATGGTTTAGGAGGAGGATCAAGCTACACCAGGCCCGCCCCACTTGTTCATGGTCCGCGTTGCAAGCTGCTGCCTTTGCCGTCCAAGGGCGCCGCCGCCTCGTCTCGTCTCGCCTCTCAGGGCGCTGCCCGTCGTTGCCGCACGCCTCTCGTTTGCTCTTGCTCGCTCGCTCCCCTCAGCTCCCTCTCCCTCGCTCCTCTCCCCGTCTCATGCACGCGGGCGTCGAGGCTCTCCGGCGGCGTCTCGGCCCTGCCGCCCCTCAGTGGCCCAACCTTCACGCACCACTCACGCTCTTGACTTTCTTGCTCGCTCAAGCTTTTTGGTGGGCTTAATTTCTCGATCCTTTCTACGTCCGTCGAACCAGACAGACCCGCGCTAAGCCCTCACTCAAATCGATGTGACGTCGAGCATTGACATTGAGATGTCCGCGGGGTATCGCATTGCAAAACCACTACTCTCCTTGATAACAGACGGACAGAAGACATTGAATCAGTCCTACCTTGTGGACGTTCGACGACTCGACTCGCCGCTGCCACCGCCGCCATTGCTAGATCCGCTGGACGACGAGGGCGAGTACAGGGTGAGAGAATCAGTCGAAGCGGATGAGGGAGAGGCTGCCAAGCCATCCTTGAGCTCCAGCCATTCACTCCTCTCTCCACGAGACTCTACGTCGTGCCACGCCTCGCCTAGCCTGCTCGCAGAGCGCTGTCTTTTCTGCTGCTTCTTCGCCCAAGCCACCTCATCTTCGTCGTCATGAATTCCCTCGCTATGCTCGAAGACGACATTCTCGTGGAAGGTTGGCAGGCTCTCGTAGCGATGAGCGTGCGGAGAGGGCCAGCAGAAGAGGCGGTCTACACCGCGAGTCGTTGCCTCTTGCTCGTGCTTTGTCTCGAGGCTGCGTAACGCCTTTGTCGCAATCGTAAATGCTCCCAGAGATAGGGCAGAGCCCAGGAAGAGGTCGATAGCCCAATGGTGGTGGAGATATTGCGTGCTCCAAAGCATGGCAGAGTAGTAGACGAACATGACACCGTGACCCCATCTGCCGCCGTAACGGGCTACGTAGAGGGAGCAGCACATGGCCGTGGCAGCATGCAAGCTAGGTAGCGCACCAAAGACGACCGGGCTTTTCTTGAAGGCTGCCTGGTACAAGTGAGTGTGCAGCACCTTGTCGACCCTTACGAGGCCGGCGGAGGAGCCGGGGAAGGAGTAGTCGACGTTGAGCGTCTCCCAGTCGGGATGTTCGTCGTAGCTACGAGGTCGACAGAGATGGAAGGAGGGGTCTCAGGTTAGCGCCCGTCACAGGTCAAGGTGACTCTCAGCTCTAGCTCATCATTGGCTCTTACTCACAACCACGGCGCTGCGGTAGGCAGCAAAATGTGCGTGCATAGACCAGTGAAGTTCTGTACACCGAGCGTGATGCCGAATACGATGGCGGCGCCAGGCGGACCAAAGCCCCAGATCCACCATCCTGCGATGAAGGGCGATGCGAAGTGAAGGACGCCGTAGAAGACCCATGCGACGACATCTTGAAAGTCGCTCTGCGAGCGTGGGGCACAATGAAGTCGATTGTTAGCTTTGAGGACTCGATTTCAACTCCTCTGCCCATTACCGTGTACTTACCCATTCGATGTGCAGAGCGATGTAATTGAGGAATTTGAGCCAAAGCGGGAAGCAGAGGACGAGAATAGGATACAGTCGGACCAGTCCTTGTGAGTTCGCCTTGTTGCGCTGGCGAACGAAGTAGGCCACGGGGGAGAGAAGCAGGGTGAGGCCGACGACGCCGCCCGGGGAGAGCATCAGGGCCTCGAGGATGGGAAGCAGATGAGTGTGGATCTGCGAGGAGTGAAGGGGAAAAACGAGGTGGCGTGAGCAACGCACGACAGGGAACGCTGGTCCGGCTCCATACCAACATCCGGCCTCCATTCATCAGGGATGTTACGGGCAAGCTTGAAGGCCATGGTCCACCCTACAGGCGGTAAGATGCCGGCGAGCAAGCCTGCCAGCCATCTCAGCGGGGACTTGCCATTGAGGAGCGTACGAACGCAATGGGTGAGGAGACGTCTGCCATCGCGAGTGGCAGCGAGGAGAAGGACGATGAATGCTATTGGGCACCAGACATAGAGGAGTATGGGGTGAGCTACCATGACCGGTGACTCTCAGAGTCAACGGAGGCGGTAGAGCAGAGGAATAGTCGTGGGTGATGAACGCGACGATCCGAGGTGCAACAGGTTCAGAAGCGCTGAACACAGAAGAATGAGATGAGATCAGAAGACAATACTGGTGACGAAGGAGTGAGGAAGTGAGGAAACAAGGTGAGTGCAGAGGAGATCAGTGAGGTCACCCGCAAACAGTGCCATTGCATCCATGGGCAGAACGAGACCAACAGCCTGATGGCACCCGGTGGTGCCGGGCCGACGGCAGCAGCGACGGGAGAAATCGAGAGGGAGCAATTAGCGCCGCATCTCGGCCACTTAACTTCAGTGCCCACTCTTGTGACCTTGGCAAGACCCGCATCGCGCGTCCCTTGCCGCTCAGCGGCTGCAGACTTCCGTCTCGCACGCTGCTGCACCGCTCCTTCGCTCCCTCGCTCCTTCGAAGAGCTTGAATCGCACTGCCGCCGAGCTACGGTGTACTCCTCTTCATCGTCAGCGGCGGCAGTCTGGCCCCCAGCTCTCTCCCTCTGCTCACACACTGTTGCGTCTCCGCCCGGCGCCATCACTCATTGCATCGATCACCATTTCAATCAAGGCTGAGATTGGCGGCGGCAGAAAAGTCTTGGCGCAATCTGTCGTCGCCCTCAAATTGAAGTCATGCTACGCTCACATGACACTCCGATGCGCTCTCCGATTCCTCCGCTTTGCCCGCTCTGTACCTGGCTGACTTTGTGTGACCGAGATGCCATGACAAGGAGACCGCGGGCCGCTGCTCCCTGCTCGTGCTCAATCCTCGTCCTAACCCTACCTTGTCTTCAGCTCTCTCTTGAATTGTCGCGCCTCGCCTGACGCCTCTCGTACGTGAACTCCATCCGCCGCGAGATCGAGCTCGGTGTCAGACGAGAAGAAGGGTGCCGCCGCTTTACGAGGTTCGCGACGAGATCTCGACGAGGCAGCAAGACAGAGCAGAAGCGGGGGAATCGGACCCTACTCTGAATTCCAAGCTCAGCAGAGCGGCTTGGAGCAGCAGACACTGCATACGGCATCTTGAAGCCGGGAGAGCCAGCGGCAGCAGATGCGCGCGGCAGATGCAAGTGTCTCCGCCCTGGGAATCCGCACGGCCACCCACCCCTCCTGCTCCCTACGGCCCTCAGCCTCCTACTCTTGTTCTTCGCGTCGTCACATCGTGGCGCGAAACTGTTGGCCCGCTTCCTCGCCTTCGCTCTCAGCCACGAACTTCATTCCGCTTCGCCACACCGGTACGAGGGTGCTGTTCTGACCAGCCCGATGCTGCGTTGAGATCGAGAGCTGACTGAGATCGAACAGCTCGAGGTAGTACAGCGTCACCGTGACGTCTTGGTGATCGGCGTGATCTGAGATCGGAATCTGTGGACCAGGCGAAGGGCAGTTGAGGACGAAGCTCAAGAGCATGATCGGAGGGATGAAGAGACCGGCGGTTGGAGCGGCAAGCGTCTTGTTGAGGGTCATATCAAGCTATGCGCCTTCGAGCGTCAAGTCGGCTGGTCCAGCCAGTTCAGACGGTCGTAGCAATGATGCCTGACCTTCTGATTCGAGCAACACTACTGAGATGGCTGCAGAACAGCTCAATGAACGAGATGATGAAGTCAAACGCGCTGCTCCCGTTCCGACTTTCTCGCCAGCTCCACGTCGATGAGCGTGGCTCGAGCGCGAAGAAGCGTTCGTGGTGTTGGTCGAGTTGAAGTTAAGCCACGAAGACCTCCAACCACCTCACTCCCAACCTCGACCCAGACCATGAAATTCCTCTCAACATCGCTGATCGCTGCCTCGCTTGCCGTCACTATGAGTGTGGCTCGTGATCCGCCAGCAACGTTGCAAGTGGGCGTCAAGCACAAACCAGCCGACTGTGTCGTTAAGTCGCAGAGGGGCGACAAGCTGGCAATGTGCGTGTGCCTTCATCGGAAAGGATAAAAGGGCGAAGCTCACGTCTGCATCATCTCGCAGGCATTACACCGGAAAGCTATGGGAGGGCGAAAAGTTCGACTCGAGCCTCGACCGTGGAGACCCATTTGTGAGTCGGCGAGCAAGCGGACAGCGAGGGACGAGCCCGAATGTATGCTGATCAATTTCTTTCCCTCTCACAGGAGTTCACTCGTGAGCTTGAAAGAGCAGGCGAGACTGCGTTCAACCTGTTTAATGCCTCTGACCCTCACTCGCATTTCCTTGATCCTCTCAGTCGGCACCGGGCAGGTCATCAAGGGTGAGTGGTCTCTGGTAACGAGAAGGAGACTGGGCTGACGATCCCACTTGTACACGCTTCTCAGGCTGGGACAAGGGCCTGCTGGACATGTGTGAGGGAGAAAAGCGGAAGCTACAGATCCCTCCTGGAGACGGTGAGCATACGCCTCAAAATCCTTTTGTCGCTCCAGCTCACATTCCCCTCGCGCGCGCTAGGCTACGGCGACCGTGGTGCCGGAGGCAAGATCCCGGGCGGTGCGACTCTCGTCTTCGATGGTGAGCAGCCGCTTGCCGTAACTCATCTCCGGGATGACGTCTGATTCTCCAGCAGATCGCTTGACCATCGTCTTTACTCCGCGCCATCGCAGTCGAGCTCCTCGAGATCCAAGGCCCTCGTGCAGCAGCCGCAAAAGCAGCAGCCAACAGGCAGGAGCTCTGAGTCAGGGGTGTCTTCCGACGCTCATGCTGCCATCACGACTCAATGATATTCCTTTCCGCTACTTCGGCGCTCATTTGCGCCCCAACGCCGCAAAGCCTAGTGAGCGCGAAAGCAACAGGTGACGCTCGAGCCTCGCGGACCGAAGAGAGCCTCATCTCGCTCCGCAAAGACCCTAAACGCGGTCCGAACAGGAGCCGCAAACCCTCCCTATGCCTCCTATCTTACTGACCACGCGCCGAACGATCGACAGATACGGCTTGACATTACTGGTGGGCGCGGTACGGTACGAGGGATGATGCATACAAGCCGAAAGGGAACCGGAGGGAAGAGGGGCGCTTAAAGGTGCCAGGGGTCATGAGTGTTCTCGGCCTCTGCTCGTCGCCCTCGCTCGTTCGCACCCTTGCTCTTTCATATCGTTGCCTCACTCGACCCTCATTCGACCTCCTTCACATCGTTACCTCACTCGATCTTCTTCACAGTCATCCCCGCCATCGACATGATCGGCAGCGGTAAGTCGACAATGCACCTGCGCAAGCAAGTACGTCTGCCCTCTGACCCTTTCCTCGCGTTACCTCAGGCCTTCAAGCCCGAATCTGCGACGTCATCTCCGGCCGGGCGCTCCCCGAGTCGCCCTCACCGGGTGATAGCAGCAAAGCCCCCGCCGCTCTTCAACGCCTTTGCGATGACAGCGTTCCACTCCATCTGCTACGCCGAGGGTCCGTCCACCCGAACACGGCTACGGGACTGATCCTCTTCTTCCGCACCTTTACCCCCGGTGTGACGGGCGTCGCTCAACCAGCGTTACCGCAGGTGGCCGAAGAGCCCAGCAGTACCAGCATAGCCGACATGGCAAACAGCAAAGAGCTCTGGATTCGCTTTGCGCTCAATGGAAGGATGCGCTCGCTGACTGCTGATGCTGCGTCCACGGGTTTGCTTCCCGTCTGGACTATTGCTGAGGATGACGAAGCCGAGGTCGGCCACGATGACGAGAAATCACCCACGGTGCGACAGGCAACAAAAGTCCCTCACGATCTGGGCCGTATCAATCTTCCGGCGGCGGAGGACATCGAGTCCGTAACGATTGCGCTGTGGTATGTCATGGAGGGATTGGGATTCCCTGACCCACGCCAAATCCCGCCTACAGCGGCTTTGTGAGTAGCGGCGATCGAGCGACTGGGATGATCTCGGCGCTCCTTGGCTCCTCACTGTACCACTGATGCTCATCCAACACAATGGTCACCTTTCTTCTGCCGCTGCCCAGCCACTTTGACTTTGCCAAGGACGGTGTCGCTCCGACCCAAGTGTCACCTCAGCAGGACCTGGCCCTCAACGACAAGCAAGCAAAACCCAGCGCAAATTTTGTGACCGCAGCAAAGTCCCTCGCTCGCCGCTACACTGTCAGCAGTAGTGATGGCGGCGCCGCTGGGCATTTGCCACCTGACTCCCCCAGCGATCTTCATGGGCCGATCACGAAGACGAGCGCCTTCAAGGTCTGGCAAAGCAGGGAGGCCGCTGCTGAGAGTGCTGCTACGCAAGAAGGGAAGAAGGGACTTGCGTCCCGACTCAGGAGAATCATCAAGAGCAAGGAGAGCGACAAGGAGGAGGATATGCCGCAGGTTCCCAGGAAGGAAGCTACGCTACGCGGTCGCTTCAAGAAGCTCATTGGCAACAACAATAGCGGCGGTAGCGACGGCGAAGCTTTTCCCGATACAGCATCGCCGATTCCCGCGAAGCACGAAAGCCACGGCTTCACACCGGCCCCGCAGGACAGTCTGCCGCTTTCGCAGCATTTTGACACGCCACAGCTGCCCAATGCGATCCCCCTGGGCGAGGCGGAGAATGCGGTCACGCACGGCGAGGATGCACAGCGAACCACAACGCCGCGCCCGAATGCTGGTCGAATCCAGCTCTCTCCTCCTCCCGCGCACGCCACAGCCCACACACCCTCGTTGGGTCAAGCCATTGCCGGCGCTGATGTCGTCTCGTCCACGGCGACACCACAGCGCGAGAAGTCCATTCGTCGCAAGCCCTCGCCCCCTCGTCTGTCCTCGCCAAAGCAGGATGACGCCGAGTCCGCAATCGCACGAGCCTCTCATGACTCTCACGTCACCGCTCCAGAGGACGTCGCTCAACTCACGCCAACACTCGCTCAGCCTCGCCCCATCTCTGCAGACCCTGCTTTCCCGCCTGCTCGTCAAGGATCGCTCCCTCTGCAGCAGCAGCAACAGCAGCAGGCCAAGCAACAACGTCGCGCCTCCATCACCCTCGATTCCCGTGACGGTGCTCCCAATGCATTTCCCCACTCTGGCAGCAGTGTCCTCGACCCTCACCCCCCGCTCAATCGCGGAACGACAAGTCCAAGTAGCACAGACTCTGCCTCCGACTCGGCAAGAGTCCTCGCCTCCCTCAGCACGATCAAAACACTGCGCACTCGTCACGCCGATCTCGACGCAGAGCGTCGCGACCTCGAGTCTGCTATTCGGCTAGACTTGCTCGAGCAGCTCGATAGGGAACGCAGCGCTTGGATGGAGAAGGTCAAGGCGAAGGAGGACGAGGTTCGAGAGTTGAGGGCCTTCCTTGCAAAGAGGGACGGAGGCGAAGCAAGCGAGGGAGCGGACGGTCAGGATCAAGTCGACGATGAGAGGCATGTGCGAGAGAAGAAGAGCGCGGGTGCGGTGAGTGAGTATGCCGATGCACAGGATGGGCATGTCAAGTGGGCTTTGCCGGATGGTGGCGCTGAGATGGATGGCGCGGCGAGGCCCAACGCGTAGGTTTACGGCGGAATCAGGTGATGCTCCTCTTCTCAGCTTCCCATTGTCACCATAGAATCGTCGACGTGTCACCTCCTTTCTTCTTATTTCCTTCTCTCCCGAGTCTCAGTGCTCCTTGTTGACTCTCAGCAATGCCTCTTGCGCCACGCTATCTCTTTTTCTACTTCTCGTCTAATCAGAATCTCATCATCGATTGAAAAAATCGCGTCGCCCCGTCTCCCGGGCTGATTACTGCTTGCTTAGTCTATGCAGAGGAAGCATCGATGACAGGGTCGGCTGGTGGACCTTGCGTATCCTGTCTGTCATCGCCAACTTTGGCGTGGGCAACGGCTGTCTGCATTTTGGCGTCGTCGTCTTCCTGGCCTTTGCTGCTTGCTGCTGCATCCTGTGGGGGGCCTATTAATGCTGTCGGATCTGGCGTTGGTGAAGCGCCTGCTTTTGCTGTTGATGCTACTAGCGCTGCGTCTGCTACCGAGTGATGATTGCTGCCAAGTTGCCCATCGTCGACGTCCATATCACCTTCGACTGGCCCCGATGGTTGGCTTTGCTCCTCGTCGCCCTTCATCGGCGCTACTCGTGGCAGCTTCCTCCCCTCCTCCTGCTGGTTCTCCTCCCCTCCATCTGCCTCCCCTTCCAACCTTGACGCCATCTCTTGCGTCCTCTCCCTCAAACTTTGCAACTCGTCTTCCATCCTGCCCTTGCGCTCCTGCCAAAGCCTATCGGCCTCATCGATCTCTGCATCCACCCTGTCCTCCTGATCATCCAACATGTCCTCCTGCTGGGCTGTTAACTTGCGTGGTAGATAGTATATGGGCCAGCGTTTACGCTCGTAATCTGATCGGGACGTCGGAGGAGGGAGGCTCGAAGGGACAGAGGGGGCGACATCATGCATTGGATGGGGCGTAGAAGATGAGGAGGAGGAAGGACCGTCGACGTGGCGACCGAAGCGTGAAGCATGTCGCTGCCGTTCGCCTCCTCTTACTAGTCCTGGGGAAGATGTGACGAGAAAGCTGGCCAGGCGCCGCTTCTGTGCGCGTAGGCTGCGATGCGCTGCTTCTCCCTCTAGCAGTTCGTGGACGAGGGCGAGCTCTTTCTGACATTGGCGCTGCAAGCTCTGCTTGGCATCGATGTCCCTTCGTTCCTTGTCCAGCCTGGCCTGTGAGCGGGCGTCGATGGTTGCACGTCGTTTGGCATCTGTTCGATGAGCTTCTGCTTGACGCTTTGCCTGACCCAGAGTGGCATTGAGCATGCCGAGGAGACGCTTGCCGCGAGCGCCATCTTCTGCTGAGCGGCGTGGGCGCGGGTTCGGAGGTGGTGGCGGTGACCGTGATGACGACGCTTGCGGCTGATCGTCGATAGATGCCGATTGCGCCTCGACTGCCTGTGCCATGTCTCCGTCTCTTGTCGCCATTTGATGGATGCGAAGGATTGCATTGCAAGATTGCTGCCTCTTCGACGGAAAAGGCTTCGACTTTCTCTCGCCCAGTCGCGGGGCGGCATCGTCTCGTCTCGTGTTGGATTGCATTGGCGCACCGTCCGACTTGTCTGGTCCGCCCGCTTTCCTCTTCTCCTCATCGCCATTTGATTTCACCCAGGCGCACAGCTGCTATGGGTGCCCTTGACATCCTCGTCCTCGCCGTGACGCACCCGACCGAGGTCCGCTCCCTCGTCAGCTACAAGGTATGGCGCGACCCCTTGAACGACATCAAGTCGAATCCAGAAGAGAGCGGCTGGAATCGCCAGACGATGAAGGACTGCTGGGGATTCCTCGACTTGACTTCGCGATCATTCGCTGCCGTCATCAAGGAGCTCAAGGGAGAGCTCAGCAGGGTCATCTGCTTGTTCTACTTGGCTCTTCGCGCACTGGACACCATCGAGGATGACATGACCATCCCTCCTGCTCAGAAGGTGCCCCTCCTCGTCGACTTCTACAAGCGCCTCGATCAGCAAGGGTGGACATTCAATGGCAGTGGACCAGACGAGAAGGACCGTCAACTCCTCGTCGAATTCGACAAGGTCATTGCTGAATTCCAACTCCTCTCTCCAGGCTACAAGACGGTCATTGCCGATATCACCGCCAAGATGGGCGCAGGCATGGCATCCTACATCGAAGCCTCGTCGAAGTCTCCTCTGAGCGTCAACAGCTTTGAAGATTGGGACCTTTACTGTCACTTTGTCGCTGGTATCGTCGGTGAAGGTCTGTCCCGCCTCTTTGCCGAGTCAGGCATCGAGCGTCCCTGGCTGGGCGATCAGTTGCAGCTCAGCAACCACATGGGCCTCTTCCTTCAAAAGGTCAACATCATCCGCGACTATGCCGAAGATTCGGAGCAGGAGCGCTTCTTTTGGCCAAAGGAGTGCTGGGCCGCTCACGGATTCTCGAGCCAACCAGATGTGGCCAAGGGGATTGTGGAGACGGCGCCTGGGAGCAAGAAGTTCAGGCCCCAGGGCGAGGCGGGAAAGAGGGGAATGGCAGTCTTGTCCTCGATGTTGCTCAACACGATGCGTCACTCGACACGAGCTTTGGACTACCTGACCTTGTTGAGAGAGCAGAGTGTGTTCAACTTCTGTGCCATTCCGCAGGTTATGGCCATTGCCACCATCGAGCTCATGGTCAACAACCCCAACGTGCTGCGACGCAATGTAAAGATCAGGAAGAGTCAGGCCGTGCAGCTCATCCTCAAGGCGACGAACCCGAGGGATGTCGCCTACCTTTTCCACGAATACGTGCGTGCGGACGGCGGTGGTGGTGAACAAGCACGAAAGCTGACCTTTCCTTCTCGTACGCACAGGCCCGCAAAATCCACGCCAAGATCCCCATCGACGACTTCAATTACATTGCCTGGCAAGTGGAGCTGGGACGCATCGAATCGTGGTGCGAGCACTTCTATCCCTCCTGGATCACCCCAGGCGGCGGCGAGCCCCCCAAGGGAACCGTCTCTGCCTCGGGACCCGACATGCGCAAGGCAGCTCTTGAACGCTACGCTGCCACCCGCCATTCACTCGCAATCGACGAAGCCAAGAAGCGTGGCGTCGACCTCTTTGGCACTCGCGAAGGCCGCAAGCAGCTCGCTGCGGACGGCAAGGGCGGTCGATTGGACCCGCGAAGGGCCACTATGACGGAGGCACAGATCGCGGCGCAGGACAAGGCTGATCGGGATGAGATGCTCAAGTTTTTCATCATCATCATGATCGCCATCTCGGTCGTCATGGGGCTGGCAGGGTTGGTTGCTTGGTACATTGCATGGTATTGGACCAATCCAAGCGAGGTGGATCCGCTCACCATTTTTGTGGGCAAAGCTTGGGGTGGGGGCAAGGCGTTGGTGCAGGAGATGAGTAAGGATCCTGTGGGATGGGCCAAAGGCAAGGTGCAAGTGATCAGGGCCACGTATGAGCTCTAATCATACGGGCCAGCGGGGCAAAGAAAGTAGATAGCAGCGCCGCACGCATGCAATGACCATTGACTCGAGCCTAACACTTAGCGCCAGCCGACGTACCAGGAGCTACCTTTTCTACCTCGTCTCCCTTGCTCCCGCCATTTGCCCTCTGATACGCCTCGGCCAGCTGCCTGAACACAGCGACAAAGGTATCAGCATCCTGTGCACCCGGTATCTCAGCCTTGACGACCGTCTCTTTCCCCTCCTTGCTACCGCCAGCAAAGATCTCGAAATGCGGCACGCCTGTGATACCCTTTCTCCTCGCGTCCTGAATCCCCTCCTGCACCTCAGGACCATACTCGTCGCTCTCCGTAAGGAATTTCAGTGCCTCGTCCTCAGAGGGAAAGACACTCGCCTCTACGGCGATGCGAGCCAGGGCGGCCGGGTCTCCTGGGTCACCACGATGCTCAAAGAAGTGGGGAAAGAGCTTGTCCAATAGTGCAAGCTGCGTCTCCCACCCTGCTCCCTCACTATCGTTATGGCCCTTCGGTCCGGCAAAAGCGCGCTCCATCAGCCTATGACTGAGCAGCGTATTGCGAATGTTCCCCCCGTAGTCAAACTTGATCCCTTCACGCTCCCCGTTGGCCTTCATCATCGATTCCATAGCCGATGTGCGTGCAGCATCGCCCCCGAACTTGGCGATGTACCTCTCCCGCTTGGGCACCGCATGATCGGACGGCAGGGTCGGGTCGAGCTCGTATGGGAGGAAGCGAATCGAGGGGGGCTGAAAGAACGCAGTAGGTGAGGGGGAGGAGGAGGAGGACGAAGGGGAGGGAGAGATGTGGGGCGAGGTGGAGAGGGCTTTCTGGAGCTTGCGAAGACCGAGGTAACAGAAGGGACAGACTGATGGACGAGGGAGTGCGATGACAATGGTAAGCAGGATGTATGGGGGAGTCAAGGAAGCGAGTCGGGGATGAATGGCCACTCACTGGTGTCGCTGGTGACATTGATCCGCAGTGGGACCAGGCTTGGGGCTGCTGCTGAGGCGGCCATGATGCTCAAAGGTCGAGATATGGTTCGCAGCTTGAGGGTGTGGCTTAAAGATGAGAAGTCATAATGTCTACTGAGCTGCGCTTGCTCAGCCGGCTTCTTCTTACGCCCGTCTCGTGTCCGTCAACCGGTCCCACATCTCCATTTCAAGACGCCGCACCCTAACCCACCACGTGGGGTGCGTGTTTCGAATTGAATTGAGTTCCCGCCGGTGACGTCTTGCAGCTCCGTCTTAGCGGGCGATGTTCACGCGTATCGGAGGGAGCCTGCCGAGAGTCAATGAGAGTAGGGAGCGAGGTACGCAAGGCCGGTCGTGTGGGGAAGATCGCGAGTGATCGAACGAATGACGTCTCTACCAGGGTAAGAAAGCGTAAGGCCAAGAAACAAGACAAGGGGAGGGGGTTTCAATCGTCGTGCGGGCAGGAAGAGCCGCTCAGCCTCACTGAGAGTGACAACGAAGGGACGAGACGGCATGAAGATTTCTCTCCATTGCGAGGTGCGTGGTGGCCGGCGACTTGAGCTGAGTGAGGCGTCCGAGACGTAGCACGGCCGGCATCGACGACGGCGAGCTAGGGCGGCAAGGCTGCACCGATTATCGCATCGCATCGCCGATGCCGTCCATCGAGTCGAGCAGTGTGGAGACCGGCCCGCGGAATATGAAACTACTCAGCAGTGAGACAGGGTCTGTAACACATCCTCACCTTACATTAAAGTCGTACTATTGCGTCCCGCTCCCGTCTTCGCTGCTCCCTACGGAACATTTCTCCTTTCCTCTCACTCCTCTCTCGGTGATCCCTGTATCCGGTGGTCTCTCGCTCACGATGTCGCGCGCTCAGCAACACTACACCGTACCTATAGGCGGAGCTCCCTTCGTCCACCCACAGCTCTCCCAGCTGTCAACTTCTCCCCCTCACTATCACTCAACGGTAGCCGCGTCGACGTCGTCTTCGTTCAGTTCGAGCAGCCCCTCCTCTTCCTCATCACTTGCCTCCTCCCCGTCGTCAGCACAGGGCTCGGGCTCCTCTGGCTCTCCGACCTCATCATATTGGGCCGACAGCCAGCACCACGATGCATCGGTCCCTCCTACAGCGCACGAAGCTGCCGTACTGTACTCGCGTCAGCTTCATCGTCACACGGCCTTCATGTGGGAGTCGGAGCGTCTCAACATCGAGAAAGCACGGCTGGAGGGCCGCGACTCCCCGTCGAGCAAGTCGCCCAAAGCCGGCGGTAGCGGTGGTGCTCCTCTTCATCACAGGCAGGAGCCTGCTAATGCTGGCAGCAGCGGGTCCAAAACTTGGGATTTCTTGCTCGGGAGGAGCAGAAGTAGGAAGGAAACGGGCGGGGCAAGGAGCGGAGCTGGGCACAAGCGTAATGCGTCGCTGAGCTGAAGAAAGAGTTTGTTTGCCAGGAGTCGTTCGGCACTACTACCACCACTGCATGAGATGGCTGTGCGCCAACGCTAGCCTCTGGAAGGAACAGCAAAAAGTCTCACGGATTCAGCAGTCAGTCATCCACGTCTCTCACTTCCCGCTCGCTCGTCTCATCTCTTTCCAGTTGCGATGTATCGCTCTACTTCTCACCACTGCTGTATTTTAATCATCTCACATACACGCGTCATTCTTGTATCTACTCTACGACCTGTGCTCTTCTTGGAATCAATGTCATCAAGCCCACACGACATTGCCTTTGCCGCGATTGCTCAGCCAGGCTTTTCTCGCCATGCCATGCCCGCCGCACGCGTGGAGCAAGCAACACGGTTGAGGCACGGCGGGCGGGAAGGAGAGTCGAGCGGCAAGTGCGCCTCTGAATCGAGTCTCGGAATGAAAGTGAAGAATAACAACTGCATTCTCCTCACTCTCCTTCAAACATCTGACATGAAGCCATAGGCAGGGCAACGGACCCTCACACGACACTCACGACCTTTGCAAGCTGCTTGGATCGCTTCCTCGCGCTGCTCTGCTCCTCTTCTACTTCGTTCTGCTCCTGCAGCCACCTCGTTCATCTCTGCGGCGCAGTACACCACCAGCTTAACAAGACGATGGCCGGGCTTAGCCTCAGCCTCGGCGGCAAAAGCGGGGGCATCAGTCTTGGCGACGAACACTCAGCAGTCAAGAAGCGTCTCCTCTTCCTCCTCCTCGCCGTCCTTTGGTATTCCTGCTCCTTCCTCTCTTCGTCAACGAGCAAAGCTCTACTGTCAGGCAAAAAGGTCAAGTTAGCATCTGCTGCTACCTCATCGGATGGTACCATCACCAAGACGACATCGCACACTCCTCCCCTCTTTCCCTATCCGGTCTCTCTCACCGCCCTGCAATTCCTCTTCGTCTTCGCCTTCTCCTACCTACTCTCGAGCCCTACCATCGCTGCCAATCTGCACCGCGCCTTGGGACGTCCAGCGCCAAGGAATGCACAGAGTGGACTACCGGGTGGTCTCATGAGTACTTTGGTCATGGTGGATGCAGCGAAGCTGAGGGAGATGGTCGGATTGAGCTTCTTCAATGTGGCCGGCCATGCTATGACCGCTGCTGCCATTCAGATGGTGCCTGTCAGCACGGTGCATACAGTCAAGGTGAGTTCGAGGCAGCAAAGGAGATCGACTCCACTCTGCCTTTCGATACTGACCCTCACCTTCCTCTTACTGCGCGCCAGGCCCTTTCTCCCCTCTTCACTGTGCTCTCGTACGTTGTGATTCTCAAGCTCTCCTACCCGCTCAGGACGTACCTCTCCCTTGCCCCACTCACTATCGGCGTAATCTTCGCCTGCTCTGGCCTATCCTCCATCGAAGGCCCCAAAGCCTGGCTTGGAATCCTGCTGAGCGTTGGCAGCACCGTAGTATTCGTGGCGCAGAATCTCTGGTCAAAGAGACTGCTCGGGCATGCGCTGCACGGCGGTGGTGGCGAGGGAGGAGCGACGCCTAGCAGTGGAGTCAAGTTGGACAAGCTCAACATCCTCTTCTGGTCGAGCGGAGTCTCTGTCCTCCTAATGATCCCAATGCTCCTCTGGTCCGACCTACCCAGAATGTACGCCGCGGGTCGAGCCGTGGCTGACCACCCAGGGAGCGCCTTGGGCCACGCAGCGGCTCAGCAGGCAGGCAGCGCAGCAAGGGCCGCAGCACTTGATATCGCTGCTGCTACCCGAGCTGCCAGTAGCTCGGCATCCAGCGGCCACACAGCAGCGATCACCCGTCTACTTCTCGCAAACGGCGTGGTGCACTTTTCCCAAAATCTCTTGGCTTTCAGCGTTCTGGCCCTCACCTCTCCCGTGACCTACAGTGTTGCCTCTCTGTGCAAGAGGGTCTTCGTCATTTGCTTCGCCATTCTCTGGTTTGGACAGCGCGTGACGGGCACGCAGTGGGTCGGCATCGGTTTGACCTTCGTCGGCTTGTGGCTTTATAATGATGCTAAACAGCGTCCGAGCGCCGGGGACGCGGGAGCCAAGGGGGCTGCTCTCAAGAGTGGCGCATTCAACGGGCCTGCGAGTATGGCAGCAAAGGAGGAGGAAGCTGCGCTGGACTTTGGATTAGACAGAGGAAGTCGGAGACGGACGGGCATCTTGCCGACCAGCGGCGGCAGTGGGAGCAGTGGGCCGATATGGAAGGATATGAGCAATTCACTGTACGGCTCAAGCTCGACAGGATCGGCGGGAGCGGGGCCAGCAATGAACGGGATCCCGATGCGCGGCATGCCCACTCAGCAGCAGCCGCAGTACAATGGACTGCGGTCCCCCCCTGTCGCGAACGGTCACGCCAATGGCTCTGCGATGCCCAGTGGAGCTAATGGTGCAGGGCCGCCGCCAGTGGATAAGGGCGGGGCTAAGAGGGATTGACCGTAGACGCTTCCATAGACAAAGCTCGATAGACGCTCTTGGAATCACGTAATGCAAAGCAAATGCTGAAATGCTCGTCAATGGTAGGATGAAGATACGGTAGCTGTAGCGGAAGCGTCCTTATACGCCAATAATACCTGTCCCCCATCCTCCTCCCGCCACCAGAGGCGGAGGACCGGTGCCGCCATTGAGGCTACTAGAAGTAGCGCTGCTCGCCGCTGCCCTTGATGCAGACTTCGATGAGGCCTTTCCTGCTCCTGCTCCTCCGCTTGCGCCGTTCCCCTCTGCAAGAAGCGCAGCTCTAAGCATCATCCTCGCTCGAGCCTTACCACCGCTGCACCATGTGCCTCTTAGCCTACTTCGTCTCGCCGCAATAGGCGTAGGCAAGGGAGGGAGTGGCTGCTGCGCCTGACTCGATGTTGCAGTGCCATTCTTCTTCTTGCTGCCAGAGGCTGCGCTCAGAGCCGATTTGGAAGTAGCGTTCGACGCCAAAGTGGGAGGAGGGCATCGAGCGCGCATTGAACCAAGAAGGGAGGAAAGCTCCGCATCCACTTCGCTGTCTTCCATGCCGTGCAGCGCGTAGAGATCTGTCGTGGGACCCCCTTCCAAGAACTCTTCGAGGACGGCGGTGGGGCCGTTGTTGGAGGTCGAGGATGAGGTGGAGCCCCATGCGTGCAGGCCGCTTGACGAGGCTGATGAAGAGCCACTGCCTGCTGCCAGAAGAGCGCTGAGTGTGGCAGCATCGAGGCCTTGCCCACCATTGACCGCAGACATGGCTGCGGCCGTGATAGTGGCTGGTCTGCCCTCTGCATCCGCTGACGAGGACGCCCCCGCTCCAACTCCTCCATTCTGTGAAGCAGTCCACTCAGCCATGATGGCGGCAGTGGCGCTACCGGCGCTGGCCCCAGCCAATCCCGGGATCCCATTCGCACCAGCCCCAGCCCCGCTTCCCTTCTTCTTCTTCAATGGGCCACCCATCTCCTCCTCCTTCTTTCTCCGCTTCTCCATCTTAGCCGCCCTCCTCATCTCCATCGCTTTCATCTTCTCCTCTTCCTTCTTCTCGAGCTTGGCGAGGAAGGCTGGATTGTTTGCCTTTTGCCATTCGAGGAGCAACTCATCGTACGGACGAGAACGACCCGGTACGGCGCGTTTAGCGCCCATGGAGTGGGTCTTGCAGGTGAGAGAGCGCATACAGGGGGGTCCGCCTGGTTCGGTGAGAACACCGCATTGCTCGTTGACGTCGAGGGGCTGGCCTGACGGTGCGATGGACGAAGCAGTCGTGTCAGTTGACAAGGGTACGGCGTGTCTGGTCACCTCCTGAAATGCGTGCTTACCCTTCTTTCTACGACCCTTGCTCTCTGCAGCCTCTCGCTCCTTTCGCGCCTTCTTCTCCAGGCGCTGTCTCCTCCTTTCTTCCACCTCGAGGGCTTTTGCGGCCTTCTTTGTAAGCTTCTTGTGCGGAGAGATGGACGTGGATGTGTCGCGCCCTCCTCCTCCACCGTCGAGGTGGGAGGGCGTGTCCGAGACTGCCGGTGAGCGATGACAAAGAAGATCAAGAGCGAGGTTTTCAGCAGGCTATAATCGGGTGAAAAGTAGGCGAAGGTGGACAATACCACGCACCATCTGACATCCGTCTCTTCTTCCTCGTGGCCTCGGGCTCCAAGCAGCTAGGCGAAACTCTTCCTTGTTTGATGTCGTGGATCAGGTCGCAATTCTCTGTGCGAGCAATGCGTGCGGTTGAGGGTCGACCTCTCGAAGGTCAGTCATCCCACCAAGCACTTGTAGATCTTTCTCTGTGCTCGTACGTACCCTTGTGATACCCTTGATACCTAGCCAGCACCGGCTTAGTACATCTCTCGCATTTCACCACCTGAATGTAGTCGTCGAGCCGCTCAGGGCCCAAGTCAGTCACGTCCCGATCGTTGCGTCTCCATCTCTGCGATGGGTCTAGTCGAGGCTTGCTTCCGCTAGCAGTGGGAGAATTGGAGTCTGTTAAGAGTAGCGAGGATGCGTAGGAAGTCAGCGTCGGGACCGCATCGAGAGTCAAGGGAATCAATGCTCACCACTGAGGACAGCTTCTTCGATCTCCTCCCACGAGGCATGAGCTGCCATCCTTTGCTACTGCTGCTGCTGCCAGCTGATTCTTCTGAGCGGGTCTGAACGGGTATTGATGAAGAGGATGTTGAGAATGGTAGGTGTTGCAGCAACGCTTCCTTGGCATCTCGGCCACTTGGCTGCCTTCGAGTTAGCTTCCGCCAGTCCGCGGTCGCCGCACGCATCGCGGGGACAGCTTCGTGCATAGGCGGCAAGGCGGGGAGCGCGACAAGCCATTAATCGGACGGTTGTATTCACTCCAGGCGAGTCTGAATACAAAGCTGATTACAAGTTGCGGACGCGTCTCAACTTTCGTCGCGCTACACGCATTTTGAGCCAAGAGCAGTATGTTGCACGACTACGCCCTCGACTTGGGCTGATCAATATCTTCCAGCAGCTGCACGATCTCGTCTACCAGCTTCGGGTCCTCCTTCCCCTTCGGCCCAGCCGCATGCTCTGCAATCCCTCTCAAGGCGCTCTGCGGCACCTTGTACTCAGCCAGTGTCGACGTCAATCCAAGATCAGAGACGAGTCTGTCAACCTCATCTGCCACTCTGTTGCCCTGCTCCCGGAGCTTTTCCAAGTCTTGCGAGTCGATGGGGGCGAGCGAGCCAGAGGAGACGACAAAGGGCAGGGCTTCTGCGAGCGAGGCGAGTCGGTCGGGCGTGCTATGACGTGTTGTATAGCGGATACTGCCAGCGAGAGTGAGGCAGGAGGTGATTCCGTGAGGAATACTATATGAGCTTCCTAAGGCATGTCCAAGACCTGAATACAGCGATGACGGGAGTCAGTGGAATCGTCGTACGATGCCTCGTCTACTACCACAGCTCACCGTGACTCAGTCCAAGCGCTCCCTTCCTACTCTCCGGGAAGAGCGAGGTGACAGCTGCGATCTGTAGCCTCTGCCTAGTATCCACATCGTCCGGCTTCTCCTTGCACCTCCTCAGCATCACAAACAACTCCCTCAGTGCTGCGAGGTATTGGCCCCTCAGCAGCCACTGCACATCTCCGGGCCTATATAGGCACTCAATCGCGTGATCCACTGCCCGCATGCCGCTGCTCAAGAACAGCCACAGTGGCGTATGCATTGCCACCTCGCCATCCAGGATGATCGCCCTCGGTACGAGGGCAGGATGAGAGACTCCCGTCTTCTTCCCATCGCGGGTAAAGCCAGAATTCTGCGTCGTCTCTGCGCTACTCAGCTGTGCATGAGATGGGGCGAGGAGTGTCAATATAGGTTTCATCCTCTATATGCCCACGAAGAGAGCACTTACCGTGGTCGGGATCGCGATCGAGGGGATGAAGTTGCGCGGCTCGTTGTCATCCTCGCCGTGACGCTCCTGGTGCACAAGGTAGGAGACAGCCTTGGCTGCATCAATGGGACTTCCTCCTCCCACTGAGACGAGAGCGTCGATTCTTTCCCTTTTCACGAGCTCGACGGCCTCATGGATCGCTTCGACCGGTGCATGCTGTGAGATGGAGTCGAAGGTAGCCACATAGCGGTCACCCAGGGCGGAGCGTACCTGGTGGATCACGTCCGTCTTGGTGCTCAGAGACTTGCCCGTGATGATGAGAGCGCGTGATGGTCTTGGGCTGAGCAGAGCCAGGTCTTCCTCGAATACGGAGCGAAGAGAAGGGGCGAGACATCCCGGCCCATAACGGATCGAGCAGTGGAGCGTGTTCCGCCAGACGCCTGATGGGCTGGACGCGGTGTTGGTGGACATGCTGCGGGCAAGAGAGGGCGCTGCTCTGCGAATGAGGGGGGTCAACATGCAAGCTCTGTTATTGCAAGGAGAAGATGAGGAAGTCTTCGTCGACTACGGCCAGGATATCCCACCTCATCAGATGCCGCCATGCCGAGCGCCGTCAGGGCCAACCGACGCGAGGTGGAGGTGTGGTTTTGGCTTCCCGTCCCGTTTCAATGCAGCGACGGCCGTAATCCAATCCGCAATCCATCTTGACAAGCTACTTGATGCTTGCAGCCAGGTCGCAACTTCGCGTTCTAGCAATTTCACCTCTTCAGCGCCTCGCAAGTCCACCTATCCGCGCTCTCGCAACCACTACCATGTCAGGCACAAACGATCAGACGCACAAGGACGGCAACACGAAGTGGTGAGCACGGGCGCCTCACACGCAACCAAGTTTGCTTCATCTAACCCTGACCTCATCGTCTCTCTTCCACTCGTTCAGGGCCTCATCAGACGGAGAGTTCCGCCGCCAGACCTCTTCCTTTCGCAGCCTTGTCCAGCCCAACTCGCCTCACCCGCCGGCGCGTAACAGGTACAAGCTCTTCGTGGCCCTCGCCTGCCCCTGGGCCCATCGAGCCCTCATCGTCCGCAAGCTCAAAGGCATCGATAAAGTCTCCGACCTCCTGCCGGTGTACGTAGTTGACTCTCTCCTCGGTCCAGAGGGGTGGTCATGGAAGCCCTACGGCGAGACGCATGACGAGCTCAAGGGGTTGGGCGTGCCCGGAACAGGTCCTCCTCCTGGGCATGAGGATAAGGTCAGGATTAAGGACTTCTACCTCCAAGCGGACCCGCAGTATGGCGCCCGCTCGACTGTGCCTGTCTTGTGGGACGAGGAAAAGAAGACGATTGTTAGCAACGAGAGTAGCGAGTTGATTCGCAACCTCAATGAGGCTTTTGACGAGTTTGTGCCGGAAGAGTACAGGGGCAAGACGTACTATCCTCAAGAACTCAGAAAGGAGATTGACGAAGTCAATGAATGGGTGTATAGCGATGTCAACAACGGCGTCTACAAGACCGGATTCGCGACGACGCAACAAGCTTACGAGAACAATTTCGTTCCCCTCTTCAAGGCCCTCGACAAGCTAGAGGCCATGCTAGCCAAGAAGGGATGCAAAGATAGCAAGAAGCCAGTCTACCTAGTCGGTGATCAGATGACTGAAGCTGTGAATGCCTACAGAAGCAGGCGCCCTATTCTGTAGCCTCTGCTGACCTTCCTCCTCCACCCTCGCGCCAGGACATCCGCCTCTACACTACCATCGTCCGCTTCGATCCCGTATACCACACGCACTTCAAGTGCAACAAGCATCAGATCCGCGACGAAGCCGTCTACCCGAATCTGCACAAGTGGTTGCGCCACCTTTACTGGGGAGATGAGGCTTTCAAGTCGACTACCGACTTTGAGAGCATCAAGGCGCACTACTACCAGAGTCATCCGGGCAACAACCCGCACAGGATCGTGCCTAGTGGGCCGCTGCCTCACATCAGAGGTTTGGATGAGTAAGGTATTTGTGCGATGGGGCTCGTCTTGAAGCGGGTATCTATTGTGGGAATCGCCGTCGGTGACGTAAAATGAGACACAGAGATTCGAAACTGCTACGAAGCCGCAGAGCCTGCCGGTCTGGGAACAGGCACAGCTTCGTCGCGAGTGCTCCAGTGCATGAGAACTTGGAGGCTGCGGTAGGGCAAAGGAGAAGTAGGCAGGTCAGCTCTTCGGTCCCGACTCATCTGCCTGACTGCCTGCCTGCCGCCTTTGATGGCACTCACTTGACCAGCAGATACTTCATGGCGCGACTCCAATTTTCCTCGCTTGTGAATGCCCCCACCAGCCGCACGCTATAATCGCCGATACGATCGCCGTTGATAGCATGGACCATACGTGGCGGCTGCGCTTGACCATCTTCTCCGCCGTCGCCGTCCTCTTCGGTCCAGCGGTACAGCTGAGCCGTACAGTCCAGCACGCCGACCATGGCCGCATCGAAGCGCCTGAGGTGCAGGACGCGGGTGAGAGAGGCCCAAGAATTTGGATGGTGAAGCTCGTGCGGCTCGTGCGAGACCGATGACGTGGAGCTGGCAGCATCTGCGTGGGAAGAGCGCGCTTGATCCTCTCCAATCGAGACGACCTTGTCGAGATAGCTCGTCGACCCCTTTGGGTGTATGCGCCACCCCTTGAACTCTCGGGTCTTTCCAATGCGAACCCTCAATGTCTCAAGTAGCAGGGCCACTTGTCCCCACGCTGCGTTGACTTCGTTCCAATCCACCGCTGAGGACGAGCTTGACGAGCTCGCCGTAGCCGTGCGTCCAAATCGCAACCCATTGATCGTCGCCAATCCGGTCGCAGCAGCAGCGCCCCTCTTTCTCCCACTCGAGCTGCCTTGCTCATGCCCAATTGCAAACGCATCAAAGAAGACGTTCGTGGCCTCCAAGCGCGCCAGGGTAGCCTCACCAGTCTGGATGCCACGCAATAGAGTCGCCCGCGCCTCCTCACGATCACTCTCCTCCAGCAAGGTGAGAGAATGCTCGGCCCAGAAGTCTGCCTCTTCACGCTCGAGCTGTTTCTCCTCGATGTCCAGGCGGCGCATTTCCGCCTCGAGGGCCTCTCGCTCCCTTTCGCTCTTGCGTAGAGACGAGGTAGCTTTGCTGATCAGGTCTTCCAACTCCACTATCTCTGCTTCCATCTTGCGGACCTCCTCCTCTCCGCGAAACCCGGCCTCGCTCTCGAGGTGTTTGTTCCACTCCTTGAAAGCATCTCGCTCCTTTCTCGCTATGTCGAGGAGGGAGCGCATGACTTCGATGCAGAAGTCGGCACATTCCCTGCAGAGGGGGTGGTCGATGCCCATCGCGAGCGAGTGGGCCGACGGCGCGACAGAGCTGGAAGATGTGGGTACTTGAGGGACGTAAGAGGAGACGAGGTCGAACAGACGCGCATGGAGAGTCATCCCCGTTGAGAGGGAATTGGGAGCTCTGTGAGATAGAGAGGGGCTTGCATGCAGGGTGAGGTGACGGGCGACAGCTTCCGAGAGGTCTGTGTCGGTGCTGCTGCTCTTGCTCTGACCCTTGCTATCTGTAGCCGAGAGCTGATTGGACTCGTGCTCATCAATTTTGGGCACCAGACTGGAAATCACGTCGTAATGCGATCTTGCGAAACCCTCATTGGACGTTGCTGAAGAGGACAGGGCCTCATCCGTGAGCGAGTCGTCGAGGCGAATAGGCTGCATGCATCTTTGGCAGGTCAGAGATGCCGCAGAGGACAGTGACGACGTTGCTGGGGCCGTCATGCTCGCACTTGCATTGCGATCGAGGGGAGGGAGTGGTGTGGTAGGTACTGAGGAGGAGCTCAAAACGCTGCAGCGGCGGCGTGAGTTGGGATGTCGAGTGGGCGCACGGGCCGAGGACAGCTGCAAAGTCGGAACGGCAGCAATCGAAAGCATCGGCCGCCCTCGGGCTTCGCTGGAACGGGGCGATTGGCGGGCGGGCGGGCAGGCAGGCGGGCAGGCAGGCAGGAGACCTTCGCATCGACGGCCACGATCTCGATCAACCTCCATCATCACTACCACCACCACTCCCACCACTCCCACCACCCCTCTTCATTCCGATCATGGTCTTCTCCCTTGCCACACGTTCCGCCACAGCTGGTGCCCTCCGATCGGCAGCTCCCGTCGCTGCTCGCCGACCTGTGGCTGTTGCTCTCCCCACTGCCATGAACCTCGGACGACGTGGTTACGCTGAGGCTGTCAGCGACAAGCTCAAGTTGAGCTTCATCCTTCCTCACGCTGTGCGTACGTCGAGCGAGTAGAGTGGATGGAGATCGAGAGACATTGCGCTGGCATCTACTACAGATCCTATGCTCGGGTCTCCATCCCTCAGCTGCTGCGCTCCATCTCTCACATTCCCACCTCTGACACTCATCCCTCTGTTCATTCTCGTATCGCGCCAGGCCATCTTCGACTCGCAAGAGGTCACGCAGGTCAATATCTCGGCAGCCACAGGAGAGATGGGCATCCTCGCATCCCACGTCCCCTCCGTCGAGGAGCTCAAGCCGGGACTCTTTGAGGTCATTGAGAGCAGCGGCACCAAGAAGTGGTTTGGTGAGTAGCGCAAATGGAGTTAGCACTTCACTCCAGTTCTCGTCACTGCAAAGACGACCTGTCTATGGCAATCAAGCTTGCAGAGGTAGAAGAGCTGGATCTGACCGAATCGCACCCTCCCCCTCTCCGCCTCCCTTTCCCCCTTCCCTTAGTGTCCGGCGGCTTCGCGACCATGCACCCCAACAACCGTCTGACTGTCAACGCCATCGAGGCATACCCCATCGATGACTTCTCCCCCGACGCTGTCCGCTCCGCCCTCTCCGAGGCTCAGCGTACCGCCTCTGGCTCTGGATCGCCCGAGCAGAAGGCTGAGGCGGAGATCGAGGTCGAGGTGCTCACTGCTCTTCAGAGCGCTATGGGCAGGCAGTAAGCGTTGGTCGCAAGATGGGTAAAGAAGGAAGGCAGGACATGGAGAAGGAAACGTGGCAGGGATAGATGACGACACATCCGTGGGCCATATAGTCTGAATCGCGGCGAGCAATGCATCACAATGCCCGTCGTCGCTCGAGCAAGAGTATTTAATGCAACGCGGGGTGGAAGGCCAAGACGACAGTCTCATGAATCTGTCGCCAAACCATCATTACAGCTGCTCTGCATTCCTCCCATGTCTTGTTGTATCGTTGCTCGCGCTCGCCGAGATCAGACCGCGTCTTGACGCCCTCGTCGACGCCCATCTCTCGCTCATCGTGTGTTCCTGTTTCCGCTTCTCCTGAGCCGCCCGCTCGCCCTTTCCTTCCCCCCACTTGACATCTCATCACCATTTCCATCCGCGCACCGATCCCTTCAGCACTTCACCATCGCACACATAGGGTGATTGCAGTCTCCTGTCTCGCAACGAGAGATTAAAGCGCGCTCCATCGAGCCTCGCTCCTTTGCTCCTCATCATCACTCGCCGCATCTTGAACGCGATTGGGAGGATCGACGCGCGACCAACACCTACAACTCCGCGACTCCAGCACCAAGCTCCCTTTATTTCCTCATTCGGCCTCACCGCTCACAGCGATGTCATCACCGCGTCGCGCAGCCTCTCGCGCCCTCGCTCGGTCAGAGAGCATCGACGCCGCAGGTTTCGACAACGGCAACGACAGCCCCAATACCAGCGCCGGCCGGAGGCGCAGCCGCCCAGAGGTCAGCCGTAAAGTCATTCACCAGAGCTTCGCATATGGGGCGCCCAGTGATGGGACCATGACAGCAAAGCGGTCCACCAGCGGCGGAAAGAGGGGCGGCTCAGCAGCAGGGTCGCCAGACACGTCAGCAGAGAGCATGGCAAAGGAGGAGCAGGAGGCGGCTGCTTCGACTCAGCAACCTGCGGCACCCGCAGCCTCGCGATACGCAGCCTTGAAGGCCAGAAAGCAGTCAGGGGGAGCAGCAGCCAAAAAGGGTGCGGCTTCGGGATTGGTCAGCGCTTCATCGCCTGCCACTCGCAGGTCTGCTCGACTCAGCGTCGCCTCAGGCAGCCAGGACGCAGACAATGCTGCCAGGACGCGAGCGATGGCAGACTTTGAGGACGACGAAGGGGAGAGTGACGATGAAGAAGACGACGCACAGGGCAAAGCGAGGAAGTCATCCGTACCTCCGCCGCCGGTGGCTGGCGTTCGCTCTGCAGGCGGCTACCAGCTAAGCAGCTACTTCGTCCGCGCTCCAGTTGGCAGCATGTCACCCGGCCCCTCCGAGGACAGACGTAGCATGATGCCCTCGTCCCTACTGCGCGGCGCTCAGCGACCTAGTCACGACCCCTTGTCGCCACGCCGCGGCGACATGGACGGTAGTATGCGCTCCAGCGATGCAGGCGACTCGCGCTCTTTCGCCTCAGAGGAAGCCTTCGTCCGCAGGGACATCGATCGAGACATGACGCCTCCTGCTCGCGGAGGTGCACGCGGCTGGCTGGCCAATCTAAGCCCCTGGAACAAAGGCGCCAATAGCAGCGGCAGCTCACGCGCACGTCGCGACCCAGACTTTGTCCCCGACGCGGCCGAGGAGACAGAGGAGAACCATCTACAGCGCCGCAAGGCTCGCAAATCTAAGGACGATGCCGTGTACAAGCCGTCGGAGGACGGAGAAGAGGAGGACGATGATGATATTAGCGATGATGACGGGCGGAAAGGTAGGAGGCGGAAGAGTGGAGACGTGGATAAGAGCGCCAGAGGTGGGCGAGATGATAATCGCATTTGGATGGGAGCAAAGAAGCGTAAAGGTCGTAAAGGGAGGAGGAGCGATGGGACTGAGATGGGCGTGGATGATAGCCAAGAAGTCGTCTACGATGATGATGCACAAGAGGCCGCAGCGCGACCCTCTGTCCTGCACCGCGCTGCCGCGACGGGAACTCAAGCAGCCGATACCTGGAGTGGATCCTCAATGCTCAAGACCGTTGGGCTCGCAGTGGCCGGTCTAGCTGTCCTCGGAGCTATCAGCCCCAACTTATCCAACTCACCATCTACCCGGTCGAGCGCTCCCTCCTCCTCGGTTCCCCTCTTTGGCAGCTTCTTCAGTGGACGAGGTACCTTCACCGCCTCGAATATCCCCCCCTCCGACTTCGACGCCTTCGTCTCTCGTCTTCTCAGTCTTGAGACAACCGTCGGCTCCCTCAGCGCAACCTCCGATTCGCTTCTCAAGTCGCACAAGGAGATGGCGCGCCAAGTGTCCACTCTCGAGCTTAGCTCCAAGGAAGTCCGCTCACTCCTTCGCAGGATAGAAGAAGACAGTAGGCTTGCTCAGTCCAAGCTTGATGGCAAGACCAAGTCACTCGAGGACGTCGGCAAGCGATTGCGGGAGCAAGTCGACAAGCTCGAAGCGCACGTCGCCGCGACACCGTCCTCCTCCAGCGCTGACACTGATGCCCTTCGCCGCGAGAACGACAAGCATCGCCAACAAGTCGAAGTCCGTCTGGAGAAGCTACGCGCCGATCTGAAGGGCAACGAAGATCAAATGGCAAAGATGGCCGCCTCGGTCAAGTCGGCAGAGACTGTTGCGAATCAGGCAAAGCAGGCGCTCCAGCCGCTCCTGGAGGCCAACCTGCCCGCCCAGATGCCAGTCAAGATTGACAAGCGAACGGGCAAGCCGCAGATTGAGCCTTGGTTTTACGAGTCGCTCAAGAGTGTTGTGGCGAGCGCCGACGGCAGCTCAAGCGGTGGCGGCCAAGGTGACGACTCATTTTCGTGGGACTCGTTCAAACGCGCGCACGGGGCCGCTCTTCGCGCTCTGGTCCATGAGGAGTCGTCTGACCTCTTCGAGGAGCGCCGCAAGTCTCACGCCCTCGTCTCTCGCTCAGACTTCCTTGCTCTTCTTCAGGCGGAGATCGAGACCATGAAGGGGTCTCTGGAGGAGACATTCAATGAGAATGCGCAAAGCATGCAGAATGAGATACTGGGCAAGGTCAGGGCGCAACAGGCCATGTTCGAGGAATCGGGCAGCTGGTCCAAGGGTGGGAAGAAGATCGTCGCAGAGGAGTCCGCTGCCGCCAGCGTCCCGCTCTCTCTACCCGACCTTGGACAGCTACGCTCCAAGGACGGGGCTGATCCTCGCAACTCAATACTCGCCCTCATCGACGCGGCGCTCGACACGTACTCAATGTCTAAGACCAACAAGGCGGACTTCGCCCTCTACTCTGCCGGCGGACGTGTCATCCCTTCTCTCACGTCGCCCACCTTTGAGATGACGGCGCGCGGCCCCAACAGTGGCAAGCAAAAGGGCTGGCTGCCCTGGTCTTCTGCTAGCAAGCCCGTCACGCAATTTAGGTCACGCTCCCCGGTCGTCGCCTTGCACCACGATAATGCTCCAGGAATGTGCTGGCCCTTCGCTGGGTCCAATGGGCAATTGGGCATCCAACTAGCTCGACCGGCGGTGGTCACCGACTTCACCATTGAGCACCCGCCCGCTTCGCTCACATTTGGTGACTCCAGCACCGCCCCGAGGGATATCACCGTTTGGGGCCTGGTGCAACGCGAGGAGGACAGGGAGAAGCTGAGGCGCTGGAGGGAGTCTGAGTCTGCCCGTGGAGAAGACAGAGCAGGAGAGATGGACATGATGCCCGCTCCTCCCTCTCCCAACCACTTACACCTGGCCACCTTTACCTACGAGGCTGGAGGCAATGGGACGGCCTCTGCGCCCGGTCGTCGCCCCCGCTCAGTGCAGACATTCCCCGTCTCACCCGAGGCGGCCGCGTTGGGTATCCCGGTCTCGGTGGTGCAGGTGAGATTCTTGTCCAACCATGGTAACAGGGATTACACGTGCTCCTACCGGGTGCAAGTACATGGCGTTGCGTACCAGCAGCAACATGCGTAGGCGCAGATGCAATGGCAGAAGGAGAGGCAGTACCTGTAGCGTAGCGAGGGTCTCTATATCCAGAATTGTCTCGTCCCGGTTCGATTCTCTACGGTCCAGGGCACTCTGACTCGAAGAATACCATCTAAGTGACATGGCTTTATATGCTGGGTGATACAAATACAACAGGCCTCTCTCAAAGCCTGTGATGCCTCGTGTGTGCCTCTCCTCATCCCTTCTTGGCGTCCTCAAATGCAATCGCCTCCCTAATCTTGTCGATTCCCCCTGCCCTCTTAATCCTCGCCCTGATCTCGCCCTTTGTCTTCTGCAACTGGTTAAGACCCTTGTCCATGAAGATGGCGTCGACATCGTCTCCGTGCTTGCGCACGATGCTGAGCAGCCAGTGAGCCTCGAGTTCCGAAACGTGACGAGGGAGCGGGCCAGGGTCCGGGATGGATTCGAGGTGCTCGACTACCTTACTCTTCGGCTTCGGAGGAGCTGGTGCGGCGGTGCCTCCTTCTTCTTGCTCATCATCCTCCCATCCTCGCATGCTCTTGCCCCAGGGAGTGGCTTCATCAGCCTGGCCATCCTCTTCTCCTCCCTCGATGATATCAATGACGTTGCCCTCTTCGTCCCTGACAATCCTGCCCATCCCTTTTCCCAACTTCTTGCCCGAGCCGCTTGCGCCCACGCTCTCCTGCCCAGCGCCGCTTCCGCCAGGCTCTGTCCCACCTGAAGGGCGCAGCGAGGTGTCTGCGATCAAGCCGAGGTCGATGTAGTTCTGTCGGACCGTCTTCTTCTTGTCCCAGGCCTCGCGCAGCACCTCTGGCCCTTTGATTTCGGCAGCGCGATTGAGCTTCTTCTTGATTTCGCGCTTTGCTGCTTTCGAGGGCCCAGAAGAGGTGCCCGAGCGCGCTTTCCTGCGTTGGCGTGGGTTAGCCATTGTGAGGAGTTGTTTGTGGTGGGTGGTTAGGACGCAGTGTTGCAAGCGGCCCGCTGCTGCTCACTTTGGCCAAAATGTCAAATCTCCTCCCGGACTCGACGACCACGTGGCTTGGCCCGCCTGCATTGTCGTCCGCCTCCGCTTTGAGTGTCGTCGTCGTCGCTGTCCGCCTTGGATCAGCTCGCATCGACGCGGCGTGTGCCACTCAACCTTCTCATCAACTCACCACCACCTACAACTCACAGCTCGACATCAGTAACACACGGAAGGGGATCGACGGCGTCACACACTCGCATTTGCATTTTGGATACGGCAAATTTATTGCTCCCTTCTCTCCCTTTTTCCATCGATCGATTCGACTGGCTGTCTCGTAGACGCCACTACTTCGCAGCATGGGTAGGTAACAGGGCAAGGACTGGCGCGATGATCATCGCTGACCATGCCTGACCCCTTGCCCGTCATGCGACCCTTCTCACTCTCTCGCTCGCAGGTATCCCCAAGTTCTTTCGCTCCATGTCGGAGCGCTACCCTCTGATCAGTCAGCTCGTCGAGGAGAACAAGGTCCCAGAGATCGATCGTCTCTACCTCGACATGAACGGCATCATCCACAACTGCTCTCACCCAAACGATGAAGACGCTCACTTTCGAATGAGTGAGACCGACATCTTTCTCGCCATCTTCTCTTACATTGAGCATATCTTTCTCAAAATCAAGCCACGCGAGCTCTTTTTCCTCGCAGTCGATGGAGTAGCGCCGAGAGCCAAGATGAATCAACAACGTAGCAGAAGATTCAGGACTGCAAAGGAGGCGAGAGATACAAAGCTCAAGGCCCTGGCAAGGGGAGAGGAGCTGCCTGAGGAGGAGGCATTCGATTCCAATTGTATCACGCCAGGAACGCCATTCATGGCGAGACTGAGCGAGCAGCTCAAATGGTTCATCGCCAAGAAGGTTACCGAAGACGCTGCATGGCAGGGGCCCGAGATCATCCTCTCAGGACACGACATCCCAGGAGAGGGAGAGCACAAAGTCATGGAGTACATCCGCCTCGCAAAGGCTCAGCCTGGCTACAACCCAAACGTTCGTCACTGCCTCTACGGTCTCGACGCAGACTTGATCATGCTTGGTCTCCTCAGTCACGACCCGCACTTTGCCCTGCTGCGTGAAGAGGTTAGCTTTGGCCCAAAGAAGAAGAAGAGCGGCGGCCTCGAGTCCCAGAACTTCTTCTTGCTTCACCTCTCCTTGTTCCGAGAATACCTCGACCTCGAGTTTGCAGATCTACGATCGACGCTGCCGTTCCCTTACGACTTGGAAAGCATCATCGTGAGTACGAGCGTGCAATGAGACAACGCGGGTTCAGTCGCTGACCTTGACCTTATGGCCCCACCCCGCGCTAGGACGACTTCATCGTGCTCAACATCTTCGTCGGAAATGACTTCTTGCCTCATCTTCCTGGCCTTCACATCAACGAAGGAGCGTTGCCGTTACTCTTTGGCATCTACAAGCGCATTCTCCCCGCAGCAGGCGGCTACATCAACGAATCCGGCAAGCTTCGCACCGACCGCCTCGCCCTCGTCCTGACCGAGCTCACAAAGTTTGAGCGTGAGCAGTTCGAGGAAGAGTACGGCGACACGTTCATGAAGCGTCACCGCCAGCAGAAGAAGTCTCGCGCGTTAGACAAGGCCAATGCGAAGAGGAAACTGTCAATGACGACGGCTCAAAAGGCAATCTATGACAAGGTCAAGGCCTTTGTCCTCGACCTGCGCGTCAATCCGCACTCTGCATCGCGCGATCTCTTCCTCCCGGTCGACATGAGCGAAGACGACCGCAGCTTCCTCTCGGAGCTCTGTCGAACAATGGGACTCGGCCTGACCTTCGATGAATACGATCCCATTGAGGATCAGCCGGCTACAGCCATCTCGTCCAGCGTTGGCTTGTACGACGAGGACGAAGTTGCTGCAGCCGAAAGCGAGGCTGCCATCTCGCGCGTTCTCAAGAAGTACGATGGCGCCCGCATTGAAGCTGCGGACGGTGGTTCAGCAGGCGAGGAGGATGACGAGGAAGCAGAGTACGAACGCATGCTCGAACAGAAGATGGAATCGTGGAAGCGGGACTACTACAGGAACAAGCTCGAGATCGATTACTCAGACAAAGCAGCGATGAAGCAGCTCGCCTACCGCTACGTCGAGGGCTTGCAATGGGTCTTGCACTACTACTACAGCGGCGTCGCCTCGTGGGGTTGGTTCTACGACTACCACTACGCGCCCAAAATCTCCGACCTGCTCGCCGTCGAGGACATGACGTTCGACTTTGACCTGGGCAAGCCGTTCCGACCCTTCGACCAGCTCATGGGCGTCTTGCCCTCGCTCAGTTGCCAGCACATCCCCTCTGCCTTCCGCGATCTGATGACCGACCCGGCCTCGCCCATTATTGACTTCTACCCCGCCAATTTCGAGGCGGATCTCAATGGCAAGAAGCAAGATTGGGAGGCAGTCGTCAAAATCCCCTTCATCGACGAGAAGCGACTGCTCAAGGCTCTCGATAGTAGAGCAGGCTTGCTCACTGCTGAGGAGAAGGCCCGCAACGGCTTCGGCGTCAGCTGGAAGTGCAGTTTTGACGCAGAGAATGAGCACTTCTACCCGTCATCTCTTCCTGGCGTATTCCCGGATATCGTCCACTCACGAGCGAAGGTCGAGCCCTTCCACCTGCCCCAGCTCAATGGCCGCGAGCTCGTCAAAGGCCTGGCCGAGGGCGCCAAGGTGGGGCAGGGTGCGCTAGCCGGCTTTCCCTCGGTCAAGACCCTGCCCAACTATGCTCGACTGGGCTATCACGGCGTCAGCGTCTTCCAGGGCGAGTCCAAGGGCGAGAGCATTGTCATTACCATTGAGAACACGTACGAGGACGCCAGTATCGAGGATCTGGCTGGCATCTTCGTGGGGAAGCGCAGCTTCATCTCATGGCCCTTCCTGCAGGAAGGCCTCGTCATCGCCGTATCGGACAGCCTCTTCCGCTACGAGATGGGTATCATTGGCGGGCAGAAGAAGATCATCAAGAACCCACACTCAGCTGAAGCGCAACTCGCGTGGAAGCGCAAGGCGGGCAAGATCGAGCATCACTACAACAAACGATTTGCGATCGTGACGGGAGATGTGGACGTCTTGCTGCATGTGCGCCCATTGAAGGGCCTCAGAAGGCTGGTGGATGGGTCATTTGTCAAGGAGTACGAGGAGTCGGCTGACAAGGAAGTCGAGCAGGCCGTGCAAATGTGTGTGCCCAACGTCACGCACGAGGACAATCGTTTCATTGAGCAGCCGGCGCTGCCTCTGCATGAGGAGTTCCCTGAGCACACCAAGGTGAGCGCGCCAGACTGAGAGCCGCAAATGCGATGCAGATCACTAATCCCCACCGCCTCGCGCACAGACCTTCTTCCTCGGTGATCATGCCTACGGTGCACCCGCCGCCGTCGTCGGCTCAACCCAGCAGATTCTCGCAATAGAGATGGCTATCTTCCTCGATCAGGCCAAGGAGATTCGTCTGTTCCACCAACTCGTCGAGAGTCGAGCCCGCGAACGATACTACCCCTCCTTCCAAGTCTCCAAGATGTGTGGCCTCTCCGGCCTTGCAGTAAGCAAGATGACCTCCTCCATGCTCCTCGACCTCCCCGAGGGCGGGCGAATCAACGTCGGATTGAACCTCAAATTCGAGGCGAAAGGGCAGAAGGTACTGGGCTATAGCAGGAAGGGCGCTGGTGGTTGGGAGTTCTCGGACAAGGCTGTGGCTCTCATCAACGAGTACAAGCGACTCTTCCCGGAAGTGCCACAGGCTATCATGGCCAAGTCGAATGAGGACCTGCGCGCTGCTACCCAATTCTTCGGCGTTCAGGCAGCCCCACAGCGTACTCAGCAGCTCAAGCAGTGGATCAAGGAGAAGGAAGTGCGCGACCTCGAGGCTGTACCTCTCTTCGCTGAACAGCTGGGCAAAGACACGGTGTCGTCAATTGAGGCCCTCTCCTCGCGCATAGCGGCCGCTCGCACCCAGAACTCAGTGAAGCGCGCAGCTCTTCGAGGTCTTCCTCGTACAGCCCTGCTCAAGCCTTCTCACGCTCAATTCCGCCTGCAAGCACAACGCTTCGAGCTCGGCGACCGCGTCGTTGCAGTGAGCGACTCGGGTTCGGTGCCTATGAGCGCTCGCGGTGTGGTCGTTGGCCTGGGCACAACGAGCATCGACGTGGTTTTCGATGCGCCCTTCCTTTCCGGAAGCACGTTGGACGGACGCTGCAGCTCACACAAGGGGGCCACCGTCAGCTTCAGTCAGGTGCTCAATCTGAGTCAGCCTCAATTCGTGGTGCACGGCGGGAAGGAGGCAGAGGCCGCTGAGGGCCAGGTAGCAGACAATGCTCTCGAGCGCACCATCGGGCCTATTCAGCCCAATGGTATGCCCACGGGCGGGGCCAACGGTGCTGCGAGGAATGGAGGAGCGGCCAATGGCGGCGGTGGCTTGGGCGGCAACCCTGCTTCACGCAACTACCGTCCCCCCTCTCACTTCACTCCCGCCCCTGCGCCGCGAGGCGGAGCCCCGCCTACCATCATGAAGCGCGGCGGTGGTTCTGGTGGGCAGCAGCACGCCTCCGTTCGCGCAGAGACGCAATTCTCAAACGTGGCGTCTGGCAGTGCGAAGCCGAGCGTCGAGGAGGCGAAGAGGAGGAAGCAGCAGCAGGGTGGAGTCAATGCATTGCTTGCCGGGCTGAACATTGGAGGTGGACAGAATGGCCATCAGAACGGACATGGTGCTGGGCGCGGCGGGAGGGGAGGCGTGCCTACGGGGCCTGCTAGAGGCGGGCGTGGTGGTAGGGGTCGTGGCGCGTAGAGTGAACAGCGCTTGTTGCTTGCTCAATGTAATTTGCTTTGAAAGGTTGCCACCTCGTTCCTGCGGATGACCGGATCAGAGCCACACCTGTGCGCCTGCCACTAGATCGACTAGCGCATCGTCTGTGGGCCAGGAAGTCGTCTCTTCTTTCTTGCCCAGTATTCTTAGCGAGTGGCAGATTATCCAGTCCGCGTAGTATTGTCGCGGTAGCTTTGCCTCGAAGTCAGCAGGGCAAGAGGTGCGGTGAGGGGGAACGCACTCCAGCCTGGACGGCCGTGACGTGGATGGTAGCCGCACTCGAGCACCGATGAATGTCCGCGTCCGCCGCCGTCCCCGTCCTCAGCGGCTCTCTTGCTCTCTCTACTCAGAGCTCTCATACCGTCTTTGGTTTCCATCCACCTTCACATCTTCTCACCTGTTCTGCGCTGCTCAGTCCCACCATCGCGGCCCATCTCATCGTCGCTGCCTTGCATTCCCTCCCACGAGCCCACGCTGCTCAATCGATCCCTCCGTTCCACGGCTACCGCCGCTGCTGCTTCGCTCCCTGATGGCTGGGAGGGAAAGCGGCGAAGGCTGAACAGGATTGTGCTGCTGATGATGCTGGGCGATGGGGGCGCCGCGTGTGGGGCTCGAGGGGGAGGGAGGACCGGAGAGTGACGCCTCTTTCCTAATCTGCGGTGTCAACATAACGAGAGGTGGGGATGAACGACTGTCCGTCTTTGTCTTGCTGCTGATGGCGGGCGGGTGACCCTGAAAATTCTTCGATGTCATGTCCCGTCCCTGGACGACTCTGGTGTTCTTGCCCGCCTTGGGCTCGCGCGTCTCCTCCGAGCCTTTGCGCCTTTGCCCCTCAACCTCTGCATCCTCATGTCCGCTACTTCTCCCAGCCGACTTTTCCTGCTCGGTGCTCCGAATGAATCTCGCATCATACTCCCGCCTCACAAGCTTCGTCGTAGTCGTAAAGCTCACGTTCTTCGCCACCGGGGGCGGAGTAGCCTGCTCATTCGCCTTTGACCCCTTGACCCACCTGAGCGGCAACGTAAAGCGCGGCAGAGAGGAGCGACGTGGCGAGAGCGCTGGTGTACGGGTATTTTTGACGCTCTTCGGGGCGAGGACAGGGGGTTGAGGAGGCGTCGCCACTCGAATGGTCTCTAGGCCTTCCACTACGATCCAATAGGGTGTGCCTAAGCCGCACCGGTAGATGTCGACTATTCTGCCTGTCCACTCTTCCGCGTCATTGGACTCGAGGCTGGAAGTTGAGCTTGATGAGGACGAGGTGGCGTGCAGTGAATCGTCGTCTTTGCCGTGAGACGATGCAGTGCGAGAAGCCTTGCTCGATGAGGAGGCGCTGGAGGAGATCGAGGGACGCGAGGTCAGGTGGGCGATGTGACGGAGCGGCGAAGGCGTGCCTGCGGCCCCGTGACGCTCTGGTGAGGAAGTCGTTGAAGCGGCGAAGGCTGCTACAGCGCTCTCCTTCACATCGGTCGTCCATGGTGTCCGCAAACCGTCGTGACCAGCCAAGCCGCTGCTTCCCTTCTCTGCCCTGCTCTCCTCTGAAGCCTCGCGCTGGTAAGACAAGCTGCGACTGGGTTTGCTCGGAATCGTCGGACCGCATTCAAGCTTGGCGTTCGTGAAGCCGGTGCGTACGAGGCTGCGCTCACCCTCACTGATGCCGTCGTCGCAGCCTCTGCTGCTTGCTCCGCTCTGGTCTGGCTTGGTCGCGGTGTCCAAGAAGAGGGAGAGCGTTGAATCGATCGATGCTGTTGACTTGAGTGAGGTGGATGAGGAGCGAAGCATGCTTGGACGCGCCAGCATAGACAGTCTCCGGAAGTTCTTCTTTGCCGAGCTGATGGCAGATAGCTGTTGGATTGCACCTGTGGTTGCCGTTGTTCCGCTCCTCCTGTCAGATGATGAGCCGACCGAAAGTGTGACTGTTGTCTCATCAGTGAGGCGCTGCTGCTGCTGCGGTGGCGGAGAGGGTGCGAAATAGCCGCCTTGCCTCCGAGCAGGATCTCGAACTCGTGCAGTCGGCGGAGAGCTGCCTCGATGGTCGACAGTGGGTGAGTGTGAGCGCTGCGGGTGCAATGCGCTACCAAAAGTACTGCTCGAGAGGCGATAGGGGAAGGGATCTCTTGGGTGGCCACGGTCCGATAGGGAGTCCCTTCCACCAGCGCCACCGTATTGAGCACTGCTGGTGATGCGTTGCTCTTGTACATCGTCGCTCGACTTCTTTTGTCGAGACGATGAGGGCCGACCGAAAAAGAAGCTGCTGCGACCCTTGAGCTCATTGCGACCAGTCAAGGACATGATGCTCGTACTCGGTCTGACGCGAGGTTGGGTCGGCGACAAGGTGTCTGTCCTGGAGCTAATGCTTGCCTTCCGCGTCTCCTCGTCGTGCCTTTGCTGCTGCTTTGGTCTCTCTTGACCCTTCTTCTTCTCCCTTTGCGCCATCTGTTTCTCCTTCTTGATCCTTTCTCTCTCCTTCTTCTTCTCCCACCTTCTCCTCTCCCTTTCCTTCTCTTTGCGTACCTCATCCACCAACTTCTGCGCAGCCGACTTGTGCTTTTTGGTCGGAGGACAGACGACCATTTGGCCAATGGCGAATGGATTCTCATAGCGTGGCTGTCCGGGAGGACTGAATGGCCACGCCGTAGCGGAGGGTACAGTGGATGACCCCCTACTGGCCAGGTCAGGGGCAGGTTGCGACCAGACGGAGTCGTGCGCGAAAAGACCGACTTGGTCACTTGTTTGCGGTCCGGCTGAGAAGGCTGAAGATGATGTGAGTGCGCCGCTGGTGCTGGCTGCGCTGCGCTGACTTGGCTTGGATGTGCTCGAGCGTGCGGGCGCCATCGACGTCGACAACTTGGAGAGACGATGCTGACTTGAAGGCTGCGGCGCCGCGCTCGCCGAGTAGTTCTTCGGGGACACCATTCTGCTGCATCTGCGACTGGCGAGTGGAGACTAGGTAGAGGGTCAAGAAAGATTAAATCATTGCGATGGAGAGATTGCAATTGATGTGCGAGCAAAGGGCGTCCCGCAAATGAGCAGCCGCCTCTCCTCCTCTCATGGCAATCAATGTCTGCGGAGGTCAGTGGTTCCCGCCATGCCGCCGTTGGCCCGCGACACGTTGGTTGCTCTCAGGCACCGTCGACTTCGCGTCCCTCGCGCTCTCATTGCTCTATAATCGTAGATGGTCATTCGTCAAGATGCGAAATGCAGGGGTTGTACGTACATCGAACGCTGAGAATACAAGCTTCCATGATGGGCCCGCACCACTCTACGCATCAGCGGTAGTAGCAGCTGTACCAGCGTTGGCGTTGACCTGGTCTGCGCCCTCGCTACCCTTCTTGCCCTTGTCCTCGCGCAAGTCGCTGCTGCTCCTCTCGAGCTTGTTGGACCCGTCACCAAGCTCCTCATCAGAGCCAGCGCCCTTGGAGCTGATGCCTTGCTCGATACGAGTGGTGTAGCTGGGCCAGTGTCTGGTGGGCACCTTGGCGTCGAGCATTTCCGAGATCTCCTCGAGCGAACGGTGAATCGTCTCGGGAGTGTAGAAGAAAACGAAGGCCAGCGCGATGAGCTGACCACAGCCGTAGATCCAACCAATCTGAGGTCCAAGACCGGCCTCCTGCCCGTCGTAGAAGTAGGGCAGAGTGAAGGTGACGAGGAAAGCGATGATCCAGAAGAGGGCCGTACCGAGTGACATGATCTTCTGGCGATTGACACCTGGGCAAAGCTCGGCAGCGATGGTCCAGGCGAGACCTCCCCATGCCAAGTTGAAGAAGAAGACGAAGATGCAGATCATGGCGGCGATGGTGTTGTTTTGCGTCTCCGTGCGGTTGGCGACGGTGCCCAGGCCTCCGATGACGAAGAGGGAGATGAACTGGATGATTGATGTGTAGATGAGGAGCGGTCTCCTGCCGAAGCGGTTGATGAGGAGGAAGGAGCACATAACGCCAAAGACTTCGATGACATCGACGATGATGGTGACGAGGAAGGCGTCGTTGATACCGACGTCGGCGAAGAAGGTAGTCGTGTATGAGAAGATGAACTGCGCGAGCGAGAGGCCGAGAGAGGGACGTCAGCTTCTGGGTAGGCTGTCATCGTTGCGTTGACATCATGCTCACCTGAACACCACCAATCTGCTGGGATCCCAGAATACCCACGACACAAATGAGCTTGCGACGCTCAACGCCGTTCAAGAGTGACCTCCAGCCTGACTGTCCCTTCATGGCAACCTCCTCGTCCCTTGCCTGCACAAACGAGCGCATCTCGGTAGCAGCTACGAGCTCGGGGTCCTCCTGACTGGCATTGATTTTGCGCAGGGCAGCCATGGCCTCGTCATCACGGTTCTTCTGTACGAGCCAGCGGGGTGACTCGGGGATGATGAACATGCCGCCGACGATGACGGCGACAAGGCCGAGATTGACGAGGATCGGAATGCGGTACGACCAGGTCGACGTCATGGTGTGGGTACCCTGACCGACGCAGGCGCCTACGACTTGACCGATGGCGAGGACCAGTTGCCAGCTCGAGACTATAGTACCACGGATAGCAGTGGGCGAGACCTCCGAGACTAGACATAGGGCAGAGAGGACGGGAGAAGTATTAGTGCGACGTGTCGCTGAGGGCTCCCGGCCTACGCCGTCTTCGCGCACTCACGGTAGAGGGTTGTGCAGTTTGAGATGATGCCGACGCCCATGCCAAGCACAGCTCGTCCAGCACCAAGCGCAGCGACGTTTCCAGCTGGGGCGACCTGGATGATGACGCCCAAAGCGACAAAGAAGCAAGCTCCGAAGAAACCTCCCCTCCTTCCAGCGTAGTCACCGAGGAACGAGGCGCTGAGGGAACCAAAGAATTCACCAATCTGGACAGACGAGGCGAGAATGGACTTTTGCGAGGAGCTGACGTTGATCTTGCCGTCCGACTGAAGCGAGCCGTAGTCGAGCTTGAACTTGTCCATCTCTGCCACACGCACGTAGGAGGGAGATTGAGCGAGCGTGAGTAGGATGGACGTATGACGGAATGCACTTCGCAGCGGCGCCTACTTACCGAGAATGGAGGCAAAGTAGGTACCATCGTACTGCGAAGAGACGGATCGAGGATGTCAGCAAAGGATCAGGAGTGAGAGAGGCTATGAATGCGCGTAATCACCCCGTAGAGGAGAGCACCCCAAACGGCGATGGCCGCATAGAGGAGAGGGCGCACATAGGCCTTGCTGAATACGTTGGTAGGGCCAATGGGCGACCCAGAGGTAGTGACTGCTCCGCCCATGTCGTAGAGTGTTGAGGGATGCGGAGGATGAAGAGGAAGGATGAGAAGAAGCGACGCAGCGGGGCTGTCAGACCCTTTCTGGAGGATTTGGTCTCGCTCTTTATAAGACGAACGAGACGGCAGCAACTCTTGGGTCCGACACCTAGGCAATCCGCCGCCGCCGCTCGTACGACGTCAACCTCCCCTCATCCTTTCCCCGTCTCGAAGCTCGTCTCGTCCGTTCAGCCACCACATTGGCAAGTGCAGGCACAAGGGCCGCATCTTCAAGCCTCGAACAAGGCTGCGCTGCTAGCTGTGACGTGCCTGCCGGCCTGCGCAACAATCACCCCGTGGAGCCCATCCTTTGACCCCCTCGGGGCCCCCTCACTAGCCTGGCCACCTTCTCTCGCCTCCGCCTCCTCTGAACGATGCTTGACGTTACGTATGTAGGTTCGCCCGAACCATGCCTTGGTGCCTGGCATTATGCTTTTGCATTTTCTGTGGGGCTCTTCGCTCTCCCACATCCATTCATCAACGTCGTTGTCGTTCAGTCACCCGCCTCGCCGTCGCTTGGAAAGACTTTTTGGTTGAACAAGGCTAAAAGCTGCTCAATGCACGAGATCCGTCCGTTACGCTCTGGATGGTCGCCGCTCCACCGCATCCCGGCACCCCTTCACTGCATCACACGCCCTCGAGCGGCGCGAAGGCCGCGGCGAGATTTTGCTCTTTTTTTTCTCCTCTCTCGCTCCGTTCGGCGGGTGGCCAGGCAAAAGAGGACGAGAGTCGCGGCGACGAGGTCGAGGTCATCTGCAGACCAAAACGCGCTGCCGCCTGCATCTGCATTGAGCCACAGTGTGACGCAGATGACGACGGGCGGCGACTAGGCCTACGCTGCACCCAGAGGCCAGAGCGCTGCAAAGCATCGTGGATGTGGCGAGGAGAGCCCAAGAGAACGGCGCGCGAAGCTCGACGCGACTGTGGCCTCTAGCCTCGAGTCTCTACGAGCTGGTCCAGCCCAAGCGGCAACCAGCATCGCATCAAGCTCTCGCACGACACACGCGGGAGCGTAGAGCGGATCTGTCTTCGCTCAATCAGTGATCCCTGTCCGCCGAAAAGGGCAGCGCGATCACGACGGCGACCACGGCGACACGGCGACGACATGACGGGACAGCCTTGAGAGGAAATGAATGTCTATTTGCGATCCCGCTTTCGAGGGACGATGTGATGTAGGAAGTCATGGTGGCATCGCGACTGCTTTGTGAAAATACATGTGTTTGTGTGGGTAGGAGCTGGGTGCATGCTGCGGGCAGATATGTAGAGGGAGGTGAAAGTGAGATGAGGTCCGGTACGAAACCGAAAGGTCGAATGCTTTTTGATAGGTAGTACTGCGTCCGAAGCAGCAGCAGCGGGCCTGGTCTGCGAATTCGGAGGGCGGTCAATCTACTGCTCCTCTTCAACCACCTCTCGCGCAGCCTCCGCTGTTGCGCTCTTAGACTCCCTCCTCTTCGTCTTCTTGACTCTATGCTGATCGTCGTATTTCTGAAGCTAGTGTTGCTGCTCCTTCCGCCTCAAGCGTCTCGCTTGCTCCTCCCCAATACCAGCAAGATGTCCTTCCTCACGGCTCAAACCCGTGGACGAGTCAGAGTCGATGCGGATGGGCTTGGCCGGCCTCGTCGTAGCCGATGGAGTATCAGAGTCGAGCTTGACAGGCGGAGCGAGTACAGCCCCTCCGGCACCACCAAGCTGCGGTGAGGGACACTGTGACGGCCCAGCCGAGGACGAGGAAGCGGCTGCCGACGAATCATGGAGTGCCGCAGTGGAGAAAGACTGCAGTTGCTGGCCGAGCGCATAGGAGCGACTACTGGGAGCGGCCATCTCCCCGCTGACGCCGCGACTGGGGGTCAAGACGACGGAACGCGTCCCTGGCGTGCTGCGAGCGCTGCTCCATGCCGGGCGGCGCCATCGTGGCTGCTGCTGCTGTTGGCCTTGAGACGGCGCCTGCTGTTCCCCGTCGCTCAGCATAGCTGATTCGAGGCAGGATCGCAAAGTTGTCCACGCATCTGGCGAGTGCGCGCCTACGTATTGCTGCGGCGAGCCGGATGTCGTAGTGTTGCCACCGAGGACCTGTTCACAGCTGGCGAACGTGCTAGGCTCGCATCGTCGCGGATCCGACCCCGTCGCCTCTACTGCCGCAGACGAAAAAGAGCGCGATGCTGCTGGCTTGACAGGGATGGGCGAGAGGCGCGACCTGGAGCGAGAGGGGCTCAACGACGGGCTCAGAGGCGTACCACTGGCGGCGCCGCCACCGCTGACGGTGCGATGCGATGTCGTCATGGAAGGGCGACGCGAACCTCTGTCCAGCGATGCGCCCTCGATATCGCTAATAGCCGGCGTAGGCAGGCGACCTCTTGCAAAGGAGAGTGGAGAGCCGTGGTTCGACATAGGCCATGGATTTGGCGATCGCTGTCTGCTGTGCACGAGAGGCAGCTCATAACTGCTTGGCCCTACCTCGCGGTCCGTGATTCGCTCGCCCGTGCCATCTTCGTCTTCAAAGTCCGAGTGAGAGAAGGCGGCGGGATGCGACTGAGAGTCGACGCTTGGGCGTGGGGAGGGGGCGATGGCTACGGGAGAGGAGGAAAGAGGTGCCTCAGGCTTGTAGCTGCCGATGCCGTCCTCGTCCTCACTTGTGTCGTTCTGGCTGCTGTCGTCGTCCTCATCGTCGTCGTCGTCGCTGCCCTCGTCATCCTCCTCGTAGTCCAAGTCATCCGCGTCGGGGGTTGCAGACCGAGGTAGGGCTACCCGTCCACGCGGCGCAGGCGACCTCGGCCTGCCCTTACCGCTACCACGCTTCGTCTCCGGCCCTCCGAGCTTCTTTGGTGCTGGGCTTCCACTGCGGTGCCGTCTAGGCGGGCCTGCTCTCCCGCTCCTCTGACTGCTCGCCGCAGCCACGCTGTCGACGTATGGCCGCCCCTCCTCGTCCGAGCTGATAGACAGAGATGCCTTGGAGGAGCGCGGTCTGGGGCGTCGAAGGCTGCGACGAGCCGAAGCAGAGCGACGCAATTCGCTGGGTGAAGCGGCGAAGGTGAGCTTGCGCTCCGTTGTTGCTACCTGTTCCGTGAGCTTGGCTGACACTTGAGTAAGCATGCTCTCGTGAATAGACACCGGCACCTGCGCAGGCGAAGGTGATCGAGAGCGAATTGGTGGCGTTGGTGCGTCGCTGGGATGGACCTTTGTCGAGGATGGGCCGGCGTCGGCACCGGACCGCTCACTGCCCTTCATCATGGCGGCTGCTTTCGCTGCGGCATCGGCCGCAACAGCCCGTGCTCTTGCTCTCTCTTCAACGCCTGCAGCGTCTTGGAAGACCAGCGTGCGCTTTCTGGCAGGCTGCTCCGGACGAACTTCAAGAGGAGGAGAAGCCCTACCCTCGGCTTTAAGTACGGACGGCCCAGCCGGAGGCAGAAAGGATGCATGAGCTTGAGCGTCGAAAAGCAGCGGCCTCGGCGGCGATTCTGGCCCCTCTGAGTAGTGCTCGGGTGAGACGGATAGACGAGCGCCCTTTGCCTGCGGCGGAGGCAGACTGACTCTCCTGCCGCCAATACGTGCTGGTTTCGGTGGTTCTGCGAATCGAGCCTTAGCAGATGGCGCACCCTGCCCGGCAAATGACACTTTGCCTGAGTCGTGATGCTGATGCTCTGCTCCTCCATTTCCATCACTCGTCTCCTTTCTGAGGATGCCGCAAGCTATGTTGACGCGCTGAGGAGCGACAGCGCCTTCGGCCATCAGGGCTGCGGTCAGAAGAGATACTGGCGGCTGACCCTCTTCCTCCTGTTTGACTTCTTCGCCATCATCTCCAGGAGCGTCGGAAACCTCGGTATCAGAGCGGCAGAGCGAAGGTGTGTGGGTATAGGCGCTCGTCGCATTGGTGGCGAGGCTGGCTTCGCTCGTCGGCGACGTGCATGTAGTGGAAAAAGACGATCTGGATCGGTTGTTGAGGCCGAGAACTGGTCGCTTTGCGAAGACAAGAGGATCTGAGTCGACGGAAGTGTCGGTGACTGCGGATCCTTCGAGCCGATATTCTCTGCGAGCATTTGCGCCGTGGTGAGGGTCCATGAAGGCGACATTGTGCGTTGGCGGCAGAGTGGGTGCAGCGTCTCGCAAGATGCCCTTCGCGGCGGCAGCAGCAGCAGCATTGGCGTTGGCAGTGATATGATGAGGTGATGACGAGCGGTCCGCCTCAACGTTTTGATCGTTGCCCTGCATAGTGCAAGCTCAATAGGAGGAGTGGTCTCGCTCGCTCGCTGCTTTGCGATCGCACCGCGTGCGCTGAGGGAAGTAACGAGGTGATGCGTGGCGGCCCCAGCCTTCAGAGGCGTTGTGGAAGAGCGCTACTCATTCCAAGAGCGTTGAATGAAAGGAAAGAAGGGAAGTCGCGACGAGTGAGGGAGATAGGGTATCTCACGATGCAGTGCTGGTTGGGTCAAGTGGGAAAGTGTGATGAGTACAGAGGACAGAGAGCGTGGGGAAATGAAGCGGGCGGCCGAGCGCGAGCGGTAAAATTGGGAGCTGCGCAAGGCTTCAGGGTCAAATCGACCTCGGAGAGCAAGCAAGGAACACGTTATTCCGAGCCCGAGGCCAGGTGACAGCCGGACCTCAAGTCGTCGAGCGTCTCAGGCAAACGAGGCTTCCGAAAACCGATGAGTAAGGAGCGAGCTGAGAGAAAACGTGCTGCGAAAAAGTGGCTCGACCAGCGGTGCCACCGTACTTGAGCACTTCGACTCGCTGCTTGCAGTCTAGCGTGAGGCATTGATCAGCCATGATTGGCTCGAAAAATCGGTGCCTGCTTTGCTCGGGGGACACACGCCACTTTCTCTTCGTCATGAAAGTGGCGCGCCGCCCGACGGCCAACGGAAGTAGGACCATTGGACTCCGACAGGACCGAGCCACCGCCACACATTTGTTGCCATCCGTTCACAGCCTCCATCGTCTCCATCACAGCTCTCGTCTGCTCGTCTGCACTTCTCAGCGTGCTGCTTGGCGCTCGTGATGGTCCATTTACGCCTCAATGACGGCGACACAGCACGCAATGAGTACATCAACTTCGTGTCTGCCCTCGATCGTCACGCGAACAAGGACGACGCACTGCGACGCCTCCACCAACTCGCAGCCATCTTCAAGCCTATCATGAAGCGCCACGGCCTGCGAGTCAATCACCTTGTGGAGTATGAGCCCAATCCTGAGTTCGCCGGTCGTAACTGGAACGCAGGCGAGAACATCGAGATGGTCCTGCGCGACCACTCCGGCCTCTTCTTACCCTTTGGCATGATATGCTACGTCTTTGCGCATGAGCTGGCCCACAACTTTCATATGAACCATTCGTCTAAGCACACCCAACTCACCAAGGACTTCAACGAGGAGCGTAAGGACTTGCAGAGCAAGGGCTACCTGGGCGATGGGTTCTGGAGTGCGGGCAAGAGGCTCGACGATGAGAGCTGGGTCGCAGGCGAGAGCAGCGTCACTAACGCAGAGTTGCCCTCGAACCTCTGCGGTGGAGCGTGGAAACGACGTGGGGCCGCGGCGAGGAAGAGACGCACGAAGCGTACTGGTGAGGGGACAACGAAGCGGCGCAAGAAGGGTGTGCCCTCGCTGCGGACCGGAGCCCAGACTAGCGCCAATACCGAGAGAGTGGCAGGCAAGACACGCCGCTACATGGACTTGCCAGGTGAAGGGTCGCGTGTTGATGGACGCAACGATTTACCCAAGGCTTCGGCCAAGTCTGATTCGTACAAGTCGGATCCCAACTCGACGTTTCGCAAGCAAGCAAACACCAATGCCGCGAGGGACGCAAGGGCTGCGGCCGCCATGAGGAGGATGGCCGCACTTCAGGTTGAGCAGAAGGGACACAGTGGGCCAAAGGATGAGGGGAAAGCCAAGGCGGAGACAGATGAAGACGGGTACCACACGCAAGAGGAGGACGACGGTTCATGCACCGAGTCAGAGACGGAGAGCGAGACAGGCAGCGATAGAGAGGAGGAGCTCCTGTACGACTCGTCCGACGAGCAGCCACGAGATGGCGTCTGCGGTACCGATGCATCATCCTCATCGACGTCGACCTCTGCGCAAGATCCTCCGGCATCGCGTACTGAAACAGACGCACAGCGTAAGCGCAGAATGGAGGAGTTCCGTCGCTCTGACGGGGGTCGCAACGAGAGGCAGGCGCGCGATGAGTGGCGAGATATCGTGAGGGCAACGCAAGGCATGAGGGTCAGCAAGCCCGGAGTGAAGACTGAGATAAGGCCTGCAAGAATTGCCGCAGGTGGGAGCACAACTAGTAGTGCCAGCAGTAGTAGCGGGCAGCAACGGGCTGCAACGACAGGTGGAGGGACTGGAGGAAGCAAGGCTGTTGCTTCGAGGGTCGAGGATGATGACGACGATGACATCGTCTTCGTCAGCTCCTCTAAGAAGGCGTAGGGAACGGAGCAGTGACCGACTTCTCTTCTCCTCCCTCTTTGTTTCATCTCATTCATACCATCACCATACTCTCATTCTCATACCAATCTCAATCACACTTCAAGCATGATCGATTCGCGTCCTTACAGCTTCGCCTTGACCCTCTGCACCTCCTCTCTGCCCTCCTGCCTGACCCAATTCCTCAGGCTGCCCAAGCCCCTGCCCCCACTGACCACACACTCATCTCCATGCTTCAACCACTCTTGCGGGTTGCGCTTGAACCCCTCGCCAGGCGGGGTGCCCATCGAGATGATATCACCAGGTAGCAGCGTAGTACCCGCGCTCAGCTCAGCAATAGTCTCTGCTACTCCCCACAGGTGGTCTCGTGTATTGCCATCTTGTACCAATCTCCCGTTCACCCGTGTCTGTAGGGGCACATCTTCCGGGTCTCCAAGGGCGGAGGGGGACACGAGGCAGGGCCCAATGGGAAGATGGCCATCGAAGGATTTGCCTAGACCCCATTGCGGTACGGCGAACATGCGTTTGCGGCAGGAGACATCGTTTGTCAGGGTGTAGCCCAACACATAGTCCAGCGCTCGCGACGGAGAGACGTCTTTGCAGGGTTTGGAGATGATGACTCCCTGAGCGTGCGAGCAGGAGAGCAGAATCGTCAGATGGGGTCGCAAAATCAGGCTTTCACGCTCCAATGGTGCCTCACCAGCTCGACCTCCCAGTCCGTCTCGTCCCCGTTGCGCGTAGCCGCCTGTGGGATCACAATGTCCCTCTCAGGTCCACTCAATGCCGTCAAGGGCTTGTAGAACAAGATGGGCAGCACAGGCCTCTTCTTCTTGGCTTCGGCTGCATCTTGACCACTCTGTACAAAGTTGGCGCCCAGAGCACGAATGCTCGGGATCTGCTTTGAGTCCAAAGGTGGGAGGAGAACCCGCACTGTTCGCTCGAGGCTGGTAGGTGTGGCTGATGGGTCGAGCGGAGAGACGCCAGGAGGGAGGATGCGAGCTTTAATCTGTTGGGATTTGGCGTAGGCTGCGCCGATGTCGAGGTTGGGGTCGACGGGCTCGCCGCTGTGGACGGCGTTGTCCTCTACGGCGATGAACGTAATAAGTCGGGACCAGCCGGGCATTTCGCGCGATGAAAGGGAGAGATTGTTGGCTTGATGATGGTGAGGAAACAAGACACGAGCCAAACGGCACGCGAGTCAAGGATGTTGTTGGACTGCTCTTTCGCAGCATCATCAAAGGCCGATGTCGGCGTCCGATTGAACTGGGCCCCGCTCCGCCCCCGCCTCCACCGGCACGGACGGACGGACGGACCGGCGGAGACGTGCATGAGGGGGCTGCGAAGAACACCTTGCACTGAAATTCAAACGGAGCAAGAGCAACGGTAATGGCCAAGGAGACGACGACGACGACCAAGACGAAGCAGGGACCGACGTCGGCTATGGACGAGCTAGCACGGCAGCTGCGCCTGATCCACCACGAGAGCTGGATCAGCTTGAAGGAAAGGACGCGTAAGAAGACTTGGAAGCTAGCCGCTCTATACCGGCGAGATGAGACCAGCAAGGTCAATGGCAACACCTCACGGAGTCACGGCCTTCGCAGCACCCCAGCATACGATTCCATCGACACAGTCATCGATTTCCTCGTCCAATACAATCGCTGGCTTTTCCAGACATGGGGCCGTGTCTCTTTGACCACTGTGACCCTCTCCCTTTTCACCCGGCCCTTCGACCTCTTCGTCCTGTACCTCTGGGCTTCGGTGACGACTCTGCTCCTTACTTTGCTACTCGTCCTCGATATACTGATCATCCTCTTTCCAACTACTGTGGGCTCAATCTTCGATGCCGCTACGGACTACCTCATCGCTGGACGGCAGGCGGAGTCCATGAAGCCAGGGGAGCAACACCGCGTCTTATGGACCCATTTCCCAGCAGAGGTCAGGCAAGCAGCTTTTCTCTCCCTGTCTGCCCCGTCTACAGCACAATCGAGTTCAAACTTTCCAGAGGGCGACGAAGGCAACACGCACGTAGTGGATCTCGACGTCAGCAAGCTCCTACTAGCCTTGAGCGCTCTCATCTACACGCGCCGTCGAAAAGTTGTGAGCGAAAGCTTGCTTCTCTCCTCTCCACCACCCTCCGACCCCACTCTCGACCCAGACATTACCATCAGCGAGACTGCCTCTGCGTGCTTCGGGGGCTTACATTACCAGCCCATATGCGAGCTCGGTCACGGTCGCTCCTCAACGTCGCCAGGCGCACCGGTCGCGGGACTGTTCTACCACCCCAGTCACCCCAACTTCATAGTCTTGGCATTCAAAGGCACAAGCCCAGCAGCTTTCAGCGAATGGGTGGTCGACTTCGACTATCGGTGGATAGATGCGAGTCGCTACCTTGGCCCAGGGTATGGGCAGGTGCATCGCGGATTCTACGAGTCATTCTTCCCCACTGGGAATGGCAAGGAGGATGCGTACAAAAATGGGGTGACGCCTTATGAGCTGATCCGGCGAGCAATTGTTGCTACGGCTGGGACACTGAGAAGGCTCAACGGAGAGAGGGAGGTGAATGTCTACGTGACGGGACATTCGTTGGGAGCAGCCCTTGCGAGCATGTGGTACGCTCGTGCAGTGCAGCGACCAGGCGACTTTGCAAACGCCAGTTCCGGCTCTTCAGCAGGGCAAGCTCTGGCCGTGATCCGAGACTTGCACGTGTATGGTGCTCCCATCTTCGGCGACGTACATGCTGTCAACTCCTTCAACTACCGGCTCAATGAGGACGACCCCGGCGAGCTCTCCAGCCAGAGTACACCGCGACCGCAGTCCTCCTCCACCCCTCCTGCCCGCAACCTCCGCCGAGAAGCCTGGCGCCTCGTAAGCCACCGAGACGCAATAGGCACGCTCATCCCCTCATTGGGCGACGACGCAGGCGGAGCAACAGATGTGGACGCCGCACTGAGCGCTTCGAACTCGTTCAACTACGCGCACGTAGGCCAGGAGATTCAATTGCGAGCCTCTCCCCAGCTCTCGTACACGGGACCGGGAACGACGCTTGTGAGAGGTACCCCCGTACGCATCGTTTCATCAGCGGTGGGGACTGCAGCGCCCTGGCGACTGGACGTGCCCCGCCTCTTGGTGAAGGCGCAGAAAGTTGTGCCTGTGCTGGGAAGGCTGCTGGCACATGCGCCGCTGCTCTATGCGCAGGAGCTGAATAAGGTGAAGACCAATGCCGGTAGTGGCAGGGTGGGAGACGATGAGCAGGCTTTACCGTACGCTGATTTTAAGTTCTTGCAGTGAGGGTAAAGGGCCACGGCGAGCGCGGCCACGACGCTCTGCCTGTCGGCCTGCTCGGCCTCTCCACGTCATGAATGGTCCGGAGGCGCAATTATCAGCAGCATCAAGTGTACAATATCTGAATTGCAATCAATTCAATGAATGGAGACGCGTGTATCTAACTGAGCAGGCGGGTGGATGTTAACCCGCGTCCGACACCTCAATTCGGCTTATCCCTCGATCCGGGATAACGTCCGTGGTAGCCCAGCTGTGCGCGCGAAAAAGCAACGACGTAAATCAGCCTCCTGTGCTCGTCACCACTAATTTCTTTCACCACGCAAACTTACCCTCCTGTGCACCTCGTCAGCCCATACATTCATCTTCCCAACCTGATCGTCCATATTCTCCATCCTCCCCCTCAAGTCGCCGATCACCTTCTCGAGCCTCTCGCGCTCGGCTCGCCACTCCTCGGGACTTTTGTGGGCGTCTTTGGACACAGCAACTTCGAAAGGGGCGGTGGTGTCCTCTTCTGTCAGGCCCGAACCTCGGTACAAGACCGATTGAGAAGAGAGAATGGTGCGCGCAAGTGGGAAGTCTCGCCATTGTGCGTCGTCCCAGGTGCCATTGATGGAGCGCGGCTGTGGCGAGGATGAGGATGCGGAACGCTGTTGACGTGCACGAACGTCGCGGCCTTCCTGTGCGGCGTGCTCGAGAGCGGCATCGAGGAGAGACATGTTGGAGCTTGCTCGCTCGTGCTGGTGCTGTTGCTGCTCTTCAGCGACTTCAACGTCGACGATGCTGTCGGAAGCCGTCGCCTCGCTCGCCGGGGCCTGGGAAGCAGGGCGCCCTAGCAATTCAGCTGCGAGCTCCTCAACGAAACGATCGTGCTTAGCCGTGGCTGCCTCTTTGGCAGCGACCGTCCGAATGCCATCTCGCTTGTTTCGGCCACGCAGCAGCGAGGAGATGGTCGCATTCGTCGCGTCAGGACTGCTGGCAGTGCGAGCCTCCCTCTGCTCCCTCTGAAGACGCAGCTCACGTCCTTCCTCTGCGGCGTCTTGCAGCTGCTGCTCGAGGAAGACATTGTCCATCGAAACGTGCTGATTGCGCTGCGCAGGTGATGAAGCGTCCAAGGTGGCGGCAGTGGCGTTTGTCTTGACCTGATCATTGCCTTCTTCCATCTCACTGGCCGACGCCTCCGTAGCGTGGCCGTTGGCAGCGCTACCGTTCAGATGATTGGCAAAGAAGGCTGCATCCAGCTCGTCGAGAATCGCACTGTCGATACGCTTGGCCTTGTCTGCATCCACTTTCTGCTGTCGCTGAAGCTTTGCCTCCTTGCGCATCTCAGCGAGACGCTTCTGTGCTCGAGTGACGGCGGCTCGATTGGGCCCGGACATTGAAGGTCCCTCAGCTGTGGCGGTCTGCGGCTGATCATCTAGGTTCGCAACCTTGCTTCGCGCCTCTTGCTTCTGAGCCAGCCGCTCCCACGCGGCATCATCGTTGCTAACAGCTTGTGGTGTAGCCTGTGTCGACTGTCCCGCTCCGGCGCCAAAGGCTCGCTGCCAACGCTGTCGTGGATTGAGAGCTGCGGCGGGCTTGCGTGCACAGTTGCCTTCCGAAGACGATTTTGCGCTCGCTTCAGCTGCACCTCCATCGGCCCAACCAGGACCGGCTCCTCTCTTCATCCATGGGCCACCACCAGGAAATGGGTCGCCTCTACCCGTTGCCATGCCCATGAACTGTCCCAGCCCGGAGGCCATCTCCCCCAGCATCGAGGAGCGGGATGAGTTGCGACCAACGCCACCGATTGCCATGTTATCCAGGGCCTCCTGCTCTTCACGAGCTGCTTGTGCTGCTACGCGTGGGTCGATGAAGCCGCTGCTCGAATTACCTGAGGGAGCAGGAGTGACTTTCTGCTCTGGACGCATGTTTGGCTGGAGCTGTTGCTGCCCGTCTGGCTGATAGCTGCCGCATGGGGGTTGAGCTGCAGGAGGTCTGCCAACGTTGCCAGCCATCGCACTCTTATACGCCTCTCTCCATGCCGACTCGCTCGCAGCAGCCCTATCTCTAGCCTCGGTCAAGGAAGAAATCATCTGCGCCTGGTGATGGGCTCGACGGGCGCGCGATTTGGCTGCCATGAGGGTGATGACGCCTGCGGCGATGAGGAGGCCAATGACGGGAGGACCTGCAGTGGGAGGCGACGAGGAGCCGTTTTGCTGACGCTTGCGCTCGCGCTGCTCTTCTTGCGAGGGGTAGCCCGGTGGACGAAGGCTGGTGTGAGAATCGGATGCTGACGATGAGGAGAGGATGGCTTGAGGCGGAGGTGGTGCAGCCTGGCGTTGCTGCTCGCCACCGCCATCGGATCTCAGTGAGAAGGGCATGGCTGTGGCTGTGATTGACTCTGTTCAGGGATGTCTCGACTTGGTATGAGGCTTCTTGATATGGGAAGGGAGAGCAGAGTGGGCTCTTACTTAGTCTCGAGGGCTGATGATCCATTTGTGAGCTCAGCAGAGTGAGGGCGAGTGCCGGTCATGAGGGGCGGCAAGAGCCCACTCTAGCCGTGTCAGCCGCTGTGCTGCGATGCTCCTCCCGCTCTCACTCTCCGGCTGCAGCCACTCTCAACTCGACTGAGCGAGGGCACGCGAACGGGCCACCGACTTTTCGCGCGTGGCTCGTCGAGGGACCACGAAGCCGCTCCCGACGCGGGCCTCACGTTGCTTCTTCTCATCCTGATCACATTGATACCATCGCCTTGCAAGGGAATCACGCTCACACTGGCTCCATCGACCATGGCATCGACCGCCATTTATCCCCCTCTCTTGCTCTCCCTTCCCCTCCAGATCTCACATCGTCTGCCCCCCTCCCTCCAATCAGTCGACCCTCAAGTAGCTCTCGTGACGCACGTCTTCCTCTCCCTCTTCGCCTCCATCTTTACAATCCACCCAGCCTACCTACTTCCTCTCTCGCTCTTCGGCCTCATCAGCTCTCACCCGGCCTTGACGTCTTTATTGCCGCACTTCCTAGCACTATGGGTCGTATCGATTGGCATGGACATGGCGTGGTTGCTGCGCAAGTCTGCTGATGCAAACCTACTGGTCACGGCAGCCGTCGGGGCGAGCATGGTGCTCAAGCTACCTTCTGCGGCAGCAGTGGCGCAAGTCGTGAGATCTGAGGGGTACATACAAGAGGATGGAGGTGCAACTGGCTTCGCTGGGCTTGGAGGAGGAAGAGGTGTGTCACTGCCGGGTGGTGGACTGTGGAGCGGGACCGGTGCGGCAGGAGGTGACCGTGAAGCGGGTGGGTTTAGGGACGGTTGATGTTCAGTTGAGATCGTCTTGTGGCTCGTACGCTGACGCTGCTCCCGCATCCCTGCACAGTCCCTGGCGCATACAACAGCGTCTACGCAGACGAAGAGGGGGATGAAGACGCTCAGGAGGTCCATCATCAGCATGGAAAGCCGCCAGCAGCAGCGGGACGGGGTGGCTACAGCAGCATCGCTTAGATACCAGCAGCAGACAACCAATCAATCAATGAACACTTGCGCAGGGGTAATCACTTCTGTATTGCTACACCGCCCGAAGGCGAGAGACTGAAAGCGAGCGAGTGCGAGCGAGCGAGAAGAGTAGAAGGCCATCATAGAGGGACGTCAAACTCGTGTGTGGACATGACCCGCCTCGCGGTCTATTCGCACGCCTACTGAGCCAACGCCTTGGGCGCGCTCCTCATAGCGGAGAAAGCCGCGAAAAGCCTGGCCTGCGAGCTAAACAGAATCGCCGCCGTCAAGACAGACTGGGTCAACTTAGGCCCAAGTCCCCTGTAAAGCCCTGCTACTCCCTCATTCTTGAGAATCTCCGCCAGTTCACCAAAGAAGTTCCTCTTCGCCCCCTTGGATGGCCCACTGCCAGCCTGCTGACGACTCTTCACCAGGACCTGCGGGTAGGTCAGTCCCGTAGCAAAAAGCTTCGAGAGGGCTCCGAGGATGAAGAAATCAAAGTCTGAAAGAGAAGCAGAAACCCCGCGTGCCAGGCGAGACTTCACAAGAGCGTTCTTGAACTGCTCGAAGGCCGTGTACTGGAGGATAGGGTTGATGACCAGGAAGAGGGCAGGGCCAAGACCACGCCACAAGGCAGGAATTCCGTCTGACTTGACGATGTGCTGAAGCGTCTCGAGGAACGTAAGCTTCTTGACTGGCTGTGCGGGCTTGCCTCCAGGCTGTTTGGCGTCTACGACCTTGCCTCCGTCGCCGACGCGTACCGTCTGGCGAGTGTTGATGACCCAGATCGGATTTGTGATCACAGTGGTTGCTGCCCCGGCCATTGCGCCTGCCAGCATAGACTCGGCGGTGCTGAGAGCACCGCCAGCGGCAATCTTGGCTGCGGCAGTGGTGGCGTTGGCGGCCGCATCCTTGTTCTTGCGGGCGAGAATGGCCTCGCGAGCCGTCTCGAAGGCTCCGTAGTAGACGCTGTGAAGGCGGGTGTGAAGGTGAGGAGACGTTGATGACGTAGGAAACCTACGTGCGCTGCCACTCACAAGTTCGTTACACTAATGCCGAGCAAGGAAGAGCTCAACCCCGAGTACAATCCAGAGATACCCTCCTCAGCCAGAATCTTCTGAGCCGCTTCGATGGCGCTCTTCTTGTCCTTGCGCTGCTCGACGGCCGCTCGCATCGAGATGCTGACGAGCGGGTACGTGGCTGTCATTGCGATCATGCCGCCGGCGCCACCTGCGCAGGCGTGGATGATGCCGTCTGATACCATGGTGAGATAAAGGGAAGGAGAGGCTGATGCGGGGGAAGAGGGGGTTGGTCAGCTACGGTTGGGTCGAAAGAGGGCAGTGAACGACATGCTCACTCGGTGGCTACTAAGAATGAGGTGACTAAGATGTAGGTGTTTCGAGGGCTTCGGCAGCTGAGCTCTTGTTGGTAATCCTCGTAGCTTTGGCGTGTGTTGTCTTGGAGTTGATTAGGTCGACAAGAAGCACAGCGTAGACCGGCTCGGTCCGGCCCTGACTTGACGCTCGACGTGCTCTTTCAGATGCCGGCGGACAGACGAGGCACCATCGGAGCGATCAGGGCGCGTCGACCAAGATTGAGGGGGGTGAGAGGCGACAAGCCGACGACGACAACAGCGATGGCGACCGATACCAAATGGAAGGGCCGAGCAATGTGCATCACAGTGCTACGCGGCACGTTAAGGAGAGCGTGAGCCTCACGTGAAGCAGCCTGACGAGCATCGCTCGACACTGGGGAAAGCTGTGGGCTCCGGCTCTGCTACCAGGGGTCCGCCTGGTGCCCGTACTGACATTCTCATTACTGAAAGAAGGCCCCAGCTTATCCTGTCCCTCTGATTTGGCCTCGGCGCTCTTTCGACTAGAGACTTCAATGCTATTCGAGTCCATAGAAGACACAAGCTGAGCAAGAGCCAGTTGCAGCCATCTATCGATCCCGCCTGTTCCACGCGGCAAGGCTCGCCGGGTGGAGAGGAGGCGCGGACAGAGACGAACGTACGTCGAGGTGAATTGAGATTTTGGCGTTGAGCCTTCAGGAGTATCGCACTTCTCACCTCACAGAACACCGAGCAAAATGGCGACCGCAGCATCGGATCCAGAGACAAGCGCAACCAGCCTCGTTCTCGGCTCATCAGCATCGCAACGAGTCCCCCTCCTGGACGAGGAAGGCGAGCTGTCCCCTGCGTTCGAGGACGCTCTTTCCTACATCTTTCAGAAGTACTCCTCCATCTCCCTCTCGCCAGAACCAGCAACAGCATCAACCTCGACACCCCCCACGGGAACCTCTTCTGCCTCTAGCAGCAGTCTCGCATCCGGCTCGCCTCGCAAACCTCAACCTGAGCTGGGGTCGCGCCCGCCAAAGGGCGCCGTAATGACTGACGTGGCCTTGGATCGCTTCGCGTATGATACCAACGGCCAGCCTTTTGATAAGGACAGCAAGGAGGAACTGAAAACCTTTCTGGATTGTGACGATAACGGGAGCTTGACGGTGAGCGTAGGAGGAGGACGGCGGGGAAAGAAGGTCGGGGACCGCGATGCTGATGCTGATGTTTGCGCTTCCTTGCCGCAGTGGTCTGGCTTCATTCAGATGTATCACCTGCAGGCCGACAATGATGTCGAGGAAACTTGGAAGTGAGCATCAAGAAACGCACCGCGTGTCTGAGCTTGACGAGCAGCAGACTGACTCTCCTCTCCTCCTTCCCCAAAAAGGGACTTGTCGACGCACGGCTTGTGAGCTTCGCCTAGACTGCAGTGAGAGAGGGAGGAAAAGCACGACAAGCTGACTTTGCGCCTTGCCTCTCACAGTCAGAGCAACCTGGAGCTGGTGTCAACGAGGCGTGAGGGCGAGGAGAAGGGGGCTGGTGAAGTGACTGCGCCCAAGGAGGAGGAGGAGAGTAAGTTGGAGAAGGCAGACCAAGATGATACCACAAAGTCGACCAGCAAGACAGGCAAGCAAGATGTAGCTTTGACGGAGGGTCAGTAGCTGTCGCACTTCTTGACTTACAATCACGATCTAATCTAGCATGAATTGCCCCACTCCGCCTGATCATGACTCGCAGCTTCGCACGCAGACCCCGATACCACCCTCCTCACCCAGCTCCACATTCAGCACATTCTCCGGCTCTCATCCAAAACGACGTCCCTCTCCTACCACCTCACCACACACCTACGCCTCAATGGCGTCTACTGGGGCCTCGCCGCCCTCGAGCTCATGTCGCCAGGCTCCTCTCTCCTTCCCGCACAAGATCTGGTTGATTTCGTGCGATCATGCTACGATGCAAGCTCAGGGGGCTTCGGGAGCTTCCCAGGTCATGACGCACATGTGTTGAGCACCTGCTCAGCCGTGCAGGTTTTGGCCATCAAGGGACGTTTGGAAGACTTGCCAGATCGAGAGGCGACGGTGGCGTTTATTCTCTCGCTCTTCAACCCAGTCACGGGACTTCTTTACGGAGATCGGTCGCGACTAGAGGAGGACAATCGTTTCCTCTATTGCGCCGTGAATGCTCTGGCGCATCTGAGTGCATTGGACAGGCTGGATAAGGAGAGAGCGGTGCAGGGCGTATTGAGCTGCGTGAATTTCGATGGCGGGTTCGGGCGGGTGCAAGGAGCTGAGAGCCATGCTGCTCAAGGTGAGTCTGCGATTCACCTGCCACGCTCTACTCTGTCTGAATCTGACGCTCCTCATCCGTTCGACCGTACAGCCTTTACGTGCCTGGGCATTCTCTCCATCCTCTCCTCATTAGATCGCCTGCCCTACCAGGGACAGCGCGCCGCCGCCTGGCTCTCAGAGCGTCAGCTGCCCGGTGGTGGCTTGAATGGCCGCCCACAGAAGTTGGAGGACGTCTGCTATTCGTGGTGGGTACTGAGCTCACTCAGTATCTTGAGGAAATTGGACTGGATTGACGGGGAGAAGTTGAGACGGTTCATTTTGTCGGCACAGGTGAGTCTGAGGAGCGTCGACGACCATATTTGAATAGCTCCCATCATTCTGACTTCACATCTTTCTTGCGCCCAGGACCCGGACCTCGGAGGCATCGCAGACCGACCGGGCAACGTGAGCGACGTCTATCATACCTTCTTTGGGTGCGCTGGCCTCTCTCTATTGGGACATGAGGGTCTGCAGCCCATCGACCCAGTCTATGCCATGCCGCAGCGCGTGGTGCGTGAGCTGGGCATGGAGAGACCGTACCAGCGAGCGCTGATAAAGCCAAGTAGCTGAGGATCGGTAGCTTAATGAGGATTTGGAATTTCTTCTTGGCCATTCCACTCAACCTTGTACATCATATCTGCATTTTGCACTTTACGGCGTGACAGTAGCCACAATCCTCCTAGAGTGCTTCGCCTTCCTGAACTCGCACAAGTAGATTCCCTGCCATGTCCCCAGGTTGAGCCTGCCGTCCGTGATGGGCACCGAGACGGAGCTGCCACACAAAGTGGCTTTGGTGTGGGAAGACGAGTCGTCTGGTCCCTCATCGGTGTGGACCCACGGCCACGAGTCAGGAACGATCTTGTCAAACGCCATGGTCATGTCCGTGCGGACGTCGCGGTCGAAGTTCTCGTCTGCAGGGGAAGGAGGGGCGGGGGCATGGCAGAATAGGTTAGCTCAAGTGAGAGCAAAGAGGGGCCGGAAAGAAGAGGTGTACTCACTGATGGAAAGACCGGCTGACGTGTGCTGAATGAAGAGGTGCAAGATGCCCACCTTCGTGCCCTTGAGGCCTTCGGCGATGTGCTTTGACACCTCATTGGTGACGAGATGGCAGCCCTTGCCAGGCGATGAGAGAGTGAAGGTTGTTTGCCAAGGCATGGTAGATGCAGATTGCTGACAGTTGCAAGCAGGTACTGAGGAGGATGCTTTGTTGCTTCGAGGCGTCCAAGGCTTTTCAACACCAGGCCAAGACCAGTAAATGAGAGCGAGGGCGAGTAAAGAGAGAAGCGCCCAAGTGGGATCGGTGTAGTGACGTGCCTTGCGCGCTTTTGCGTCTAGCTTGTGATGCGGAGAGGAAGAATAGAGCGTCGACTTAGTGTCTGGCTCTGGCTTTGGTTCGGGAGGTAGTCTGCGACGAGTTGGTGGTGGAGGGTAAGAAGAGGACATTTTGCTCGCCAATCGAAGCGCAGAGGGAGCGACGTCGTGTGCTGCGAAGGCGGGCAGAGTGGAGGCGGCTGGATTGGGCGACGCCTCGTGGCTCTGCGTCACTGCGCCTAGTCGGCAAGTCTACGAGCACGAGCAACGACGGCCGAGGCTACGAGCTACACGAGAGCAGAGAAAGGGCTAGACAGACGAGGTCGTTTCGAAAGAAGCATTCTGATTCATTGTGACGGGCCAGACGATGGACGTGGCGGCGGAGGTGATGTTGGCTCCCGGTGGGTGGAAGCTGGCTTGCTTGCGATGCGATCCCCGGGATGCAGATGACGCTGTTCCTCGCCGAGGTAGAGGCGCTTGTACAAGACGACTGCGGGGGAGAGAGAGTGTGAGATGGACAATCATTGACTTTGCTCTTCCGACTCACATCCAGACGCCACGGCTAGAGGGAGGGAGAGCATCATCATCTGAAGGGACAGAGAAGATCAGCGATCCAGCTCTAACTCGAACCTAAAGGCTTCCACGCTGGTGGCACCCACCCTCAGCCTCCTCTGATCAGGCGTCAAAATGACCCTTGCCATGATGATAGCTGGCCGTGTGCTGTGCTATGCTCCTTGCGAAGCCTTTTTGATGAGGCTGCCTCGTAGAGGATGGATCGGGCCGACCCTTGATCGCCAAGGAGGAGCTGCTTCCGTCATGAGAGAGACGGCGGGCAGGCGGGCGGGCGGCAGCGGCGTCGCCGCTCAGGTCGATGCGAGTGCAGCAGGATGACGGCGGGCTGCCGAGGAGGCCGCAGGGAGGGTGCGAGAGTGAGTGAGTGAGAGTGCAAGCTTCTTCTCTCCTCGCTCCATCCTTACCCTTCATCCGTATCCCTGCAACATCATCCTCCAGATGGCATCCATGTCATCGCTGGGCTATTCGTCGCCCCTCGACTCTAATCGAGTCAGGGCGCAGCCCTTTGTCAAGTTAGCCATCGTCCTCTCGACTGCCCTCGGCCACGCCCTTGCAGCCCCTGTCGTTGGACGTGATCATCACCAGCTCCCCTTCTCCGCATCAAGGCACCACGACGAAGATGAGGGTCCACGCTCTACTGGTCAGCTCATCATCGACTTGCTCGGCGTTGCTGGCCTCGTCGCCTTGGGAGGCATCTTTGCCGGCCTGACGCTCGCTCTCATGGGACTCGATGAGCTGCACCTTCAAGTCCTCTCGAGCTCGGGCACAGACCTTGAGAGGCGCAGAGCTTCTAAAGTGCTCAGGCTTCTCGCAAAGGGAAAACATTGGGTTCTCGTTGTCTTGCTGCTGGGAAACGTCATCGTCAACGAGACGCTGCCCGTCTTCCTCAGCGACTTTGGTGGTGGACTCGCGGCCGTCTTCACATCGACGATTCTCATCGTCATCTTTGGCGAAATCGTATGTATGACCGTACAGCGTCGAGTGCTCGTCATTTACTGACCTGCTGTTTCCTCGGCCCCCGCTGCCCAGGTTCCGCAATCGGTCTGTGCTCGCTATGGTCTGGCCATTGGCGCCTTCTGTGCTCCCCTCGTCAACCTCACGATGCTCGTCTTTGCTCCCGTTGCCTGGCCCACTGCCAAGCTCCTGGACTGGTGCCTGGGCGAAGACCACGGCACGACGTATCGCAAAGCCGAACTCAAAACGTTTGTCTCCCTGCACCAAACGCTGGGTGCAGAGAACCTGAGCGAGGACGAAGTGACCATTATCCGCGCCGTCCTCGACCTCAATGACAAGACAGTCAAGGACGTCATGACGCCCATCGAAGATGTCTTCATTCTCTCGGCAGACACAGTCCTCGATGATGAGGGTGTGAGCAAGCTTGTCAACTCGGGCTATTCCCGTGTCCCCGTTCACGAACCAGGAAAGAAGGATGCCATTCTCGGCATGCTGCTCGTGAAGAAGCTCATCCAATACGACCCAGAAGACGCTATGCCCGTTTCGTGGTTCACCCTTACCCCCTTGCCTGAAGCAAGCCCCGAACTCACCCTCCTGGACTGCCTCAACTACTTCCAACAAGGACGCTCCCACATGCTCCTCGTCTCCTCCGCACCTGGCGAGTCAAAGGGAGCAATGGGCGTCGTCACCCTCGAGGACGTAATCGAAGAGATGATCGGCGAAGAAATCGTCGACGAGTTCGACACCATTTACAGCAATACGATCAAGGTACCGGTACAGCGTCGTGACCCCTCTCAGCAAAAGGGCGCGCCCGGCGCATGGGCTCCGCTCATCAAGGGAATCATTGAGCGTCGTCGCAAGTTTGGCGGCCCGGCTCGCACGCCTCTGCGCTCAAGCTACGGCGTACCAGCCAGCAAGACGGGCGGGATTCCCTCGGCGCCAAAGGAGGACGGCAGTGCCGCAGGCGGTCTGGCCGGCAGCCTTACCAAGACGACCAGCGGTAGCAATGGTCGTGCGATGGATAAGGTACAGATCAAACGCACCGCCTCGCCAGGTCCATACCCTGATGGGCAGCAAGCAGGTCAAGGCCAAGCCGGGATGACCTCACGCCGAGCGTCGGACGTCTACTCGCCCAAGACTCGTGTCAAGTCCCTCTCCCGTCACAACACGATGGAGACGGGCAGCCCAGTCTCTTCATCGCCCGCCGACCGCGATTCTCCCGCAGCAACGGACGAGCGTCGTACGTCTTCGCCTGCGAGGGGACGCCCCGGCGGGGTTGCGGTCAGGAATGAAACCCTCCCGCCCGCACTGGCAGAAGGGGCTGCACGACCGGCAGCCGGTATGACGGCTGGTCCGCAGGAGAATCTGGTTGACGTGAGCATTCCGGAGGATGCGGAGCGACAGTCCGGCAAGGAGGAGACAAAGCAAGAGCAACAGCAGCAAGGGGCCTCCTCATCATCCGGACAGCCGCAAGCACAGTCGAGTGCCGCCTCCGGCACATATGCATCAAAGGCGACAGAGGCGTCAGGAGGCAAAGATGGCAAAGACGACGATACCTCTTCACAGAAGCCGATCATCGTCGAGCTCGGCCCCGGCAACTCTGGTCCCGCTGCCGTGCTGCAGCCAGAGGACATTCCACGCGAGGCTAGCCCGGAGATGTCGAGGAGTAATTCAGTGGATGCCAAGGGGAAGAGTGGCGGCGAGGAGGGGAACAAAGACGCATCGTCAGGCCACGGGGAGGGGTCCAAGAAGACTACTGGCGGTGGCGGTGGTGGTGGTGGTGGTGGCGGCGGCGGAAAGAACAAAAAGAAGAAGAACAAGAAGAAGCATTGAGCGGGATCGACAATGAGGGTTTGGAGGAAGCCCCGCAGGAGCGGCAGCAGGGGCTTCTTCGCCGCCACCATCAAACAGCATCGCAAGTCGCCGTCCCATCGGCCCGTCTTCGCCATCACGATCATCTTACGGACTCGCTCGCCTACTCTATCCATTCCCCGTTCTCTATCATCCATCACACTGAGGCGCCTCCCTCAAAATAGCATGCATCGCGCATTGACGTGACGCCGAGGCGAAGTAGCCGCTGCCGCCGATTCTACTCTACTCTCCATCATCCAGGAGGCGTCATGGCCTGATCTATTGCAATACGATCGTACTTCTCCGCCAATGTAGACCATATTGTTATCGAGGAGCAGGACTCAGGTTGCACAGAACCAGTTCACGCCCAGTCGATCGCCTCGTGCCCCTCACTGGCCGACATCATCTTCCGTCACAACATCAGCCACATTGCCTTGTCGAGAAGACCACATCTAGTAATACATTGTCGTGTCGTGTCAACTCAAGCTCAAGAAGCAAGCACAGGCAAGTCGAAACATCAATCATATCTCTGCCTGTCCCTTAATCTCACCCTGTCGATGCCCTGCCTCCAGCGGGCTCTTCTTACTTCCTCGGCCACTGGCTGCGCAGTGCCCGACCCTGGCGAATCGTCCTCATCCTCGTCCCTGTCCTCCTCTCCATGGCGCTCATCGATCCACTCCTGATCCTGCTCCCCGCCATCACACCCGTCCTGACTCGCTCGCGCAAGGACGGAGCGCTGATCCCCAGCGAGGGCAGGCCCCCCATCACTCGAAGGGCTCGTGGCGGTAGTGGCAACGCGAGTGCTGCTTGCGAAGGGATTCGCTGAGGCAAGACTGCTCGCACGTCGGGCACCGCTGTCTCGTGATGCCTCCCCTTCTGCTCCGTGCCCTCGTTGTGGCACGGCTGATGCTCGTCTTGACGATCTCCCTCCTCCACCCTGTCCTGGGCCCGATCCCTGCGCCTGCGCAGCATGATCGAACATCATAGCTCGAAGTCCAGGCTGGCGATTGGCATTGAGTACTTGATTGCGCAGGATGGTCTGTTCCGTCGCTGCCTTCTTGGCAGCTGCCGCGTGCGCGATCCGCAACCTACGCATGCGTCGACGGATAAAGGACGGTTGGTAGTGATCAACCATCTCGCCCACGCGACCCATCCAGCCAGAGTGGCTGTGCGTGGGGCCTGTCTGGGCGGAGGTCGTGGGGTTGGAGTCCGATGATCCGTCCTGCGTGCGGTGATCGTCTACGACCGAGACGCTGGTGAGGGCAGGACCGTCTCGACCGGCCTGACGGTCTGGCTGTTCGCCCGCAGCAGCATCGTCCTGACCTTCCTCTGCATGCGTGGCAATTTCGCGAAGCTCAATATCTTCGTTCTCCGTGCTTGCCTCTGCTTTGCCCCTGATCCTCCTACTGAGCGTAGAGTCCTTCAAACCGCCCTCGGACGTCGTCGTCAAGGTAATCTTGTCCTTGATCCTCTTGATGCCCAACAACACGTCAGACCCATCCTCCGCAGCCTGCTCTGCTTTCCTTCTTTGCCTCTCCTCCTTTTCTAATTTCCTCTTGATCTTCTCCCTCCTCTTCTTTCGTCTCGCCTCGCGTTCTGCTCGATCCTCGACCTCACCGATTCCCATACCAGCGCCGCACCACCACCAAAAGCCCAGCCATGACTGCCAGATGGTCAAAGTCCAGCAGATGTCTGGCAACCACCATAGCCGGTCGTAGCGAATCTGGACAAAGGACATCGCCGTGTTCATGACGGCAAGCCCCATAGCTCCGCCGCCGAAGGCTGCGGTCCCGCCATCTGAGCGCCATGCTCTTCGTCGATTGACGAGACCGCCCCAGATGATGAGGGCGCAGGTGTATAGCAATGTGAGAGTACTGTTGCATATGTTGCGGATGGCGTCGCCCAAATCGGAAGTCTTGACATCATCCTCCGGAGAGAGCCAGGTGAACTCCATCCCGGCAGCCGCAATGGCTAGGGGGCCGAGCATCCAGAGGATGAGACGGGCCTCGAGTGCCGAGGGGAAGAGGAGAGTGAGGAACTGGATGTGCGTCAGGTGGATCAAAACGGTAGTGATTGCCCGCATGAGTAGGAAGAAGGCTTCCTGCACTTTGGTCCATGATCCGTCCCCTGGTGGGAGGCCGGACGCGAGGTAGGGAAACATGAATGGCCACTGGTGGCTCTTTGCCTCGAGGGAGGTCAGATTGGTATTGAGGTGAACGCTCAAGTTGATCAACAGGATGAGGGTGCTGCTGATTTGCAGACTCCAGTTGGCGCGACTTAAGGGCAGGTGGTAGTGGACGGTGAAGAGGAGGTGGACACCTAGGACCGAGACGAGGGCGATGTTGATTCCCGCGACTACGATTTGAGCGGGCATGGAGAAGGCAAAGTCTGGCATGATGGCCAGGAGATTCTGGTGTGAGAGTGCAGTTGCTGTCGCCGAGGGTTGACCCTGGATTGTCGTGGCCGACGTGGGAAGCTCCGAGGTGTTGGAGGCAGTGAAGGTTTCCTCTGCTACTTGGCGGCGCACCACGTCTTGGACGATGGAGGGTATGCTTGTGGGCGCTGCAGCTTCGTAGCTGGGCGTCTGGTAGTATACGTTGCCATTGCTGGGACTCGAGCCTGCTCCGTGGCCCTGAAGCAGTTGGTCGAGATTCCCCTGGTCAGCAAGCTTGGCGCCACCAAGCCGGCCCTCGCTCGATGGATATAGGCGCGCAGCAGCATGACCAGGTCCAGGCTGATAAGAGGGCGCTGCCGTGGACATGATGGACGGCATGGCCGCCAAGCCTTGTGCGGGAATGTCTCAAGGCGTGATGTCGAGGTCGAAGAAGGTGATGATGGTGATGGAAGGAGGGAGTGAAGGCAATCCAAGCCAAGCCAAGCCAACCCCGGACGACGAGGGAGCGTGCCATCTCTCGACTGGCTGCAGTGCAGTCCACTCTCGAGTCGAGCGACGCCCGGCAGCAGCGGCTGCGTTTCCGTTTGGCCGAGTCGAGTGAGCCAGGTCCAAATCGCAGCTCAGCTCGTCCTGATCCCTTCTTCCGCTTCCAATTCCAAACCAGAGGAGCAGGCCATTATGGTGAGCAACGAGAGGCATCCCTTCACTACGCTAGGTAGCTCAGCTGATACCCCTCTCTACTACCGCTCGCACTTGCAGTCGTACATGACCGCCAATAAGGGCGGCTCGGCCAGCAGTGGCTCAGAGACGGCAGAAACGCCCATCCTCTGCGAGTCGTGCTTGGGGCCCAACCCTTTCATCACCATGACCAAACAGAGCTACGGCAAGGAATGCAAGGTGAGTGTCAGGAGCGACAATATGATGGCGAGAAGATTCTTAGGGCTTGCGCTGACCTTTGCCCCTGCCATCCGCCACCTCGCCCGCCAGATCTGCGATAGGCCCTTTACCGTCTTTCGCTGGAAGCCAGGACAGGGCTCACGCTTCAAGAAGACGGAGATTTGCACCACTTGCGCTACCATCAAGAATGTCTGCCAGACCTGCGTCCTTGACCTGCAGTATGGCCTACCCGTTCAGGTCCGCGATAGTGCCTTGGGCCTCAAGAGCCAGATGCCAACGAGCGACATCAACAAGCAGTACTACGTCAATAATCAGGAGGCGAGGATCGCAGACTCGGCCGCTTCTGGATCGCAGATTCTCTCAGCTATTGGACCTGCCACGTCTGCAGGCCATGACATGCTCAAGCAGCTCGCTCGGAATCGCTCGGGTGGGCCCAATTACAATCGCAACAAGCCGCATCTATGCTCCTTCTATGCAAAGGGGGAATGCAAGAGAGGGGATGCCTGTCCGTTTAGGCACGAGTTGCCTGTGCAGAACAACCTCAGCAATCAAAACATCAAGGACCGCTTCCATGGCCGGAACGATCCAGTGGCAAAGAAGATGCTGAGCAGTGCAGCGTCGGATGCTGGTCTGACGCCCCCAGATGATCGTGAGGTGGTGAGTATCAGATCGCGGTGGCAGGTCGTGGTTCCTGGCGATCATCTACTAACAAACCTGTCCTCCCTCTCACGCACGCAGACATCCCTCTTCCTTTCCTCCCTCCCTGAAGGCATCACAGACGCAGAGATCCGGACCTGGTTCGTGAGCAATGTCTCGACGCTCGAGCCACACCAAATCAAGTCCATCACACTGGTTGCGACTAGCAAATGCGCCTTTGTCAACTTCAGAACGAGGCATGCGGCTGAAGAGGCTGCCTTGAGGTGTTCAGCTAAGATGGAGTTGGGCGGGCAGCAGATTCGAGTAGCGTGGGGAAGGAGTAGACCAAAGAAGGCTGGCACCGCAGGGGCGGGTGCAGGGGCGACGGTCAGCGCTGCGACTACCGCCAAGGAGGTTTGAGAAGGAACAGAGATCTCCGTTGTAATCATCTCACCCTGTACACTATACCATGTCATCTACGTCTTGGCCAGTCTTGACGACGCGCGAGTGGATGAGCTGCCGCCTCCCGCTCCTTGACGCGCGGGTTGGCACGGCTTACCTAAGCAAATGTCAGGACGCGGCTCAGACGCGCCCGACCCATTTGACGGGCCCAGACAGGACACAACCCACACACGCCTCTTAGCTGTCCAAGGTCCCTCTCACCCACCACTCGACACCCATCTCTCACACATATCTATTAAGAAGAGGCTGCTGAACAATAGCGTCATCGCTCGTCGGCCTTCCTACTCCATCGCCATCATCATCATCATCATCGCCCTGAAGCAACCACAACAGACTCGGCCACCACCAACACCACCCTCCTTTTTCCTTGATCCCTAACCTCACCCCTTCGCCGACTCATGCCAGCGCGCTGACGAGCCCTTGCAACTCCAATTGAGGTAAGATCGCACCTCCCGTACCCCTCTCCCGCCTCCAACCCCTCCAAAATTTCCTCTCGCCGCGTCAATGGCTGGCACGCTTGCCGCCACGCCATCGCGTGCCGACGCGGGAACATCACGGCCTCACCTCAATGGAGGCAATAGCGGAGAAGGTCGACACGCTGCTACTCACCTCTCGACAATCGCCTCACGCCGCGACGAGGAGAACAATCCGCCATCAGACGACAGCATCTCAGCATACATCAATCATTCGACTTCCTCGCCCCTCGATGCCGGGTCTCGCCCCAGTCAGGAGGCAAAGGCACAGGATGAAGATGCACGCGTCCCTTCTTCCCCTTCACCCACACCAGCAGACGATGAAGACGTCGCTGCAGCTTCGGGAATGCTGAGCTTGCGTGCATCTCAGGACTCGAGCGCGTCAAGACCAGCTCGTGTCTTGAGCGATGCATGGCGCCTCCCTCCTCCGGACTCGACTGCTGCACACCAAGACGCCTTTGGTACCGGACGACCCTCTGACTTCTTTATTCACCGCGACGACGACGACAATAATGTGCCTACTTCGATGAGACTGGGAGCGAGAGATGCGGTACTGTATGGTCTCGGTGCCTCATCACCCGCCTCGCATCTCCCAAGAAGTGGTTCCGGGGCTCACCCGCACAGAGATCGAGAGTCAACCACAGTTGCAGAAGAGGGAGAAGGCGAAGGCGAAGACGAAGACGAAGAGCTCGACGAACTTCAAGACCCCAACGCGTCACAAAGCTTTGACTCTTCACGCGGCGATGATGACGACTCGCGCGAGTACGATACCTCGACTGGTCCTGATGGCAAGCCAAAAAAGCGTCGCAGGAGAACCAAGAAGGAAGAGGCAGACGTTCTAGTCAGCGTCTACGCGCAGACAGCTTTCCCCGATTCAGCGACGCGTCAGAGGTTGGCGTCACAGCTCGGTATGACGACGAGGGCTATCTCCATTTGGTTCCAGAATCGTAGGCAGGCAGAGAGGAAGCGGGCCAGTCGTTTTGGGCCAGCCTACTCTGCCGCAGAGATCCTTGTGTCGTCACAGTCGTCTAACACTACGGCACCGTCGCGATCGATAAGCTTGGGGTCGGGACATCACACGCTGCAAAGGTGGCCTAGTCTCGATGCTATCGCAGCAAGCCAAGGGACCGAGTCACGCGCAGAGAGTCCCGCTAGCGAGCACGATGGTCAAGGACTGGCTAGCTTACGGGATCCTTCCGCCTCCTTTGAGGTCCACGAGGACAAAGAGAACATCTCGCTGCCATCGACACAATCTGCGCCTACTGCTGTCGAGCGCAAAGGTGACCGTCAACGGCTGCGCGACATCCGTGACCTGGTCTTCGGCCTCGACGCCCTCAAGCCGCCGCAGTGCGAAGGCACCGACACCACTGAAGGAGACGAAAACGACGCGTCTGTGCTCGATACCACTCGTGCCAACTTTGCCGGACGCTCCCCTTGGGGCCGCAGTGTCAGCTCAAGTGCGGCTCTTTGTCGCCCAAGCATGGAACAAGTCGTCGGTCGCTCTCGTGCTCGTCACCATCACTCCCCCCATCACCGCCACGGCAGCGGAGCTAAGGCTAATCTGCTCCGCTTTATGTCCCTCTCCACATCAAGACGAGGCCGTGCTTCGCTGGACGGTCAAGCTTCTCCACCTGCAAAGCGACCCTTCTTACGCAGTTTATCGGAACGGGGCAAGCAGCTACCCCCAACACTGGCCAAGGCGATCCACCTGTCCGAGAGGGCAGAGGAGCACAGCGCGGCATTGCACGAGCAGAGGGAAGAGCAACGCGACCTCCTGGCCAAGATGAGCAGCAGTAGCTCAATGAGCTCCGGCGAAGAGGGTGCAGCAACCAGGCTACCCATCTGCGGCGAGGAGGAGGACGAAGAGCAGACGCTCCGTCGTGCAGCTAACCGTCGACTCGTGAAAGCTCAAGCAGCAGGCAAGGAGCTCCCTGACCGCTCTGACGCTATCAACTCGCTGCGCTCTCGCCCTTGGGCACGCTCCATCTCTGGACCTGTGTGCGGGGCTGCTACGCTCGATTTGGCTGCGGGCCGTGACCGTACTAAGCCGAGTCCACTCGCCTTTGTGCAACGACCCCAGTCTCCGCCGGTGCAGAGTCAGCAGGACATGTTTGCCCTGCCCAATGCTGTGGTGAAGAAGCAGCCAACCCAGTCGAAGGCCGGCAAGAAGCGTAAGTCAGATGAGGGGCCGAGGAGCGTTGGGGGATCGGGCAAGAAGAACCAACTTGCAGGGCAGGACGCCTCACTCGTTTCTGCTGCCTCTTTGGGCCAAGAGAACCTCCCACCGACCCCACTCCCGCATCAGCAATACCACCCCCACGCATCTCCTTCCCCTCGCCATTTCGGCGCCACGGGCACGCCTCACCTAGTCAAACAACACTCCTTCGTCAGCCCTAAAGGTCTTCCAAGCTTCGGTACGCCCCGCAGCGAGCTAGGTAAATCACGATCGTTCGGTCGCTCGATCTCGGCGCAATCCACTTTGCCTTCGCAGCTCGGTGGCATAACAGAGGAATCCCCCTCCTCGGCTCGCAACGGTGCACCGTCCTCATCGTGGGCTCCGTCTAGCATGGGGGGTGTATCGCTTTACTCCACAAATGGAACTAGCGCCACACCTGCTAGCCACTTGCATCGTCCCTCAATGCAAGGATCGGCAAGTCGGGAGATGACGCCTCGTAGTCTTGCGTTTGCGCTTGGTTTGGCACACGCCACGCCTGGTGCCGGTCATGGCAGTAACAGCAACGGCGTCAGCGGCGCTGGAGGTGCTGGCGGGCTCGGTTCCCTCTTCATGAGCTCCTCGCGCTACTCTACCAGTCGCTACCTCGCGTCGAGCTCGCGAGACTCGATCGCCGCCGCAGGAGGGATGCCAGGCAGTGTTCGTGCCAGTGGAGGTGCAGCAGGCGGGATAGGAGCAGCGGCTGGTGCGCCGTATAGTCCGCTCGCGCGAGGAAGGCAGGGAGCCATGCTGTACGCGGCGCCTACGCCTCGTACTGGCGCAGACACTCCCGCTCGTCATCACTCCAGTGGCCAGCCTATGTCAGCCATCGGAGGTGAGAAGCGCAACTCCTCCTCCAGCGGGAGCAGTAACGGCAGCCGGGGCAGCAGCGAGGATCAAGAACAGCGAAACAAGGCCGATCCACAGACCGCTGCACCGCCCTCCTCCACCCCTCGTACGGGCGGGCGTGTGCCATTCAGCAAGGTACACTCCCAGCCTAGCATGCCTCCTCCGCCTCTCTTCTCCGCCAATGGCACACAGAGCTCCTCTCAGCCGCAACGTAGGGTACAGCGTCTCCCCTCGCTTTCTACTCTTGCGACCGCGGCCGGTGATACCGAGATGAACAAGGAGAACGAGAGCGGCCTCACGGGACCATCTCCCGGTCTCCTCCCCCTCGGGGCACTCAAGTCCCGTACCAGCAATGCAGCGTCTAAACACCCTAGGCAGGAAGACGTTGGTGATGACTCTGGCTTTGCTGCCCCTCTGTCGAGCGCGTCCGACAACGAAGACGACGGTGAGGGTCAACAGCGCTATCAGAAAGCTGGGAAGGTGGTGCTACAGAGCAGTGCAAACGGGAACGGGAGCGGTGGAAGTCCAACGAGGCAGAGACAACATGATGCTGCGCAGGTATTGTTGGGGTTGGCAGGGGAGGGAAGGTGATGCGCTGGACTAGCAGGTACGTGAGAGGGCGGCAAGCAGTGTGCTACTCAAAGATGGGACCGAAAGGCGAGACTTGGCAGAAAAGAAGAGGATATCACTTAAATTTCGATGGGGATCAAGATCGGGAGGAAGGGGGCTGAGCACCATCGACATCAATCGACGTCGTGTCGGACCATATATGTCTTGAGTGATCGCTCGTCATTATTCAATGCAATGAAATGCCATCAGCTACACTTGCCCGCCCAGTCCATCCAATCACTCAACTTTCAGCCCATTCACCCCTCCATCATCGCTGACCCTCTTTCGCTTCCCAGCGCCCTTCCCCTTTGCCCCCCAAACGCAGTTCAGCACCCTGCTCAGCTCACCCCTGAAGAGGTCAGCACATCGCTCAGCCTCATCCATTGCCTCGCCTTCGTCGTCGCTCGAGTAGCAAGCATCCCCTTGCCCCCTCACAGCGCGTTGGAGGATACGATTCCACGCCAGACCAGGCAGAGTATGTGAGATGGGGCCTGTGGAAGGGTCGGACGAGTCGTGCGTGGGTCGAAGGTTTGCTTGCTGCGATTGAGCGCGTCGCAGCCCAGGCAAGAGGTCGGAGCCGTTGAGTGGTCTTCGAGGGGGTAGGAGACTTTGCGAGCCTGCGAGGGTGAGGAGACCAGCTGCCCCCGCTCCACCGGCTGCGGAGCCAGCCCCGCCGATGCTGCTCGCAGCACGCGCTACGGCCGCTGCAGCATCTGTGTGGCTGCGCTCTGCCCCGATAGTTGCACCCGCCGTTGCCCCCTTGCCGTCGTGACTATCCTCCTCATCGCTGCTGTCATCATCGTATCCTGGCAGGGAGCTGAGCGCGCGGCGTCTACTGGCATCGGCTGCTGATTCGTCGCCTTTTGAGTCCTTGCTGCCACCGCCTTCGAGTAAGTCGGCCAGCATCTCGTCCGCCTCATCTTGACCACTCTTCCTGCGTCCCTTTAGACCACCAAGGACAATCTTGCTGCCGCCTGCCACTGGTGCGCCGGTAAGCTTTGAGGAGCTAGCACGCGCAGCATTCTCCTCTGCCTGTGACACAATAGCTCCTTTGGCTCTGCTTGCCCTAGGCTTCTTCCCCTTCTTGCCTTTACCCGCCTCACCTGCGGATGCGTTCGCAGCCGCAATAGCCGCCGCAGAGCCTGGTATAAGGCTAGCATAGCCACGTGACTTCTTTCCCTTCCCTTTCGTAGCCGTCCCCTTCCCTTTGCCTTTGCCTTTTCCTTTCCCACTCTCTGCTGCATCATCGCCTTCACCCGCACCCTGACCCGTCATCATTCCCGCCCCCTTGCCCGCCTTAGCCGCCGCTTCCTCTTCAGCCATCCGGTCCATGAAGTCTCTCCTCTCTGAAGCCTGCTCACTTCCCCAAGCCAACTCGTCGGGCAGGTCTATGTTCTCCTCGCGGATAGCCTCTTGCGAGATGACCCGCCAGTCAGGGGCGAGTTGGCGATGCGTGTACTTTTCATTGTCTTCGACTACCCAGCCGCCCGAGTCGGCGTCATCGACGAGCGAGTTGGAGATGAGGCTGTGCGCCGCTGAAGTGGCTTCGCTGTTTGCCGTGGTGGGCGCACTACCACTACCGCTGGGCCCTGCAGTTGATGCTGCCGCTTCGTTGGCGGCAGCGGCCCGGGGTTCCTTCTTGTTCCTAACGCCGAGCCACAAGACTCCCTTTCCTCCAACTGTAGCCTTCCGTCTTCCCTTGTCATCCAGCGAGTCCCACTTTGCCTTCGCCCTCTGCGACGACACTTGAGCTCTCTCGTCCGCGAAGGGGTTAGAACGCGTCGCCTCATTTCCTGGCGGCAGGAGAGCCCCACCTTCGAGGTAATGCCAGACCAACCAGAGGAATGCTCTTGCTCGATCCTTGGCAGGAATAGGATAGTCCTTATGCGGGAAGAAGATGGAGTGAACGTCGTGTGGGGCAGTGAAATGCATGGCGCTCAGATCATTTGCTTGCGAGGCAAATGCGAAGATGAGATTGACAGCGCTGGTTGCAGGCACGCGACCTTCGCTGTGGCGTTTGAGGATCTCTTCCAGCGTGCTGGGAATCTCTAGCATCTCGTGTGGAGCAGGTGCATGCTCTGCGACGGCCGCTTGAGCTGCCTTGGAGATGGGAGCTGAGCCTGGGCCCGTGCTGGCTTTTTCGAAGGGGAGGAGCACCGACTTGAGGAGCGACTTCATTCTTGGCGCGTCCTGCATGTGCTTGCGCGAATTTTCGTTACCCTGCAGAGCAGGTAGAGGGTGGTAGGAGCGCAAGACGGTCTGCATCTGAGCATAGAAGGCCAGCGTGGTGTTCATGCGTCCGACGTTGATGAGAAGATTGACGCAGGCGAAGTCCTCGGCGAACTGCTCGTCACTCCAGACTTTATCTCGTACAGCCTTTGTGCAGCGCGGCGAATTCATCAAGGCCTCCATATAGAGCTCTTTGAATGTGAGCAGTTTGGCTCCAGGGCGTGGTACAAGCCGATTTGGGTCTTGCTCCCTTGAGGGGTAGGGATTCTTGTGATACTCCTCCCATCGCTTCTCCCACGCCTCGTACTCTTCCTTGGTCTCGTGGCTCTTGCGCGAGCTTCCCTTGGACTGACCGTACGGATAGACGGGCGAGTACTCTGGTACGCCGGTAGCGGCTGCCTCTCCCGGACGAGGGGCTGTGGTCAAGAGGTTATCAGGGGCTGGGCGTGGATTGCGGAAGCAACGCGTCGTGTCGCCAAAGATCTCCATGAGGAGAGCATGCTGCAAGTCTGAGCGGTGGAATGTGGTGCCATCAATTTTCTTGATAGGCGTGTTGCGAAGGCTGGCAGGCGCAGGCGTACGTTCAGAGGGGCAGAGTCAGCTCTGAGCACTGAGCTCTCATTAGTCGGCGCTCACTCACAGCTTCTCTCCTGTGTGGCTAGAGTACAGATTTGCTGATCCAGGATTGACATCGGGTGGAATAGGCGGCTCTGAAGCGCGAGAGATGTGATAACTCTTTAGCTTCTTTGCGCTGCCTGCCGACAGGGCAGCGGACGATGGCTTGACGTCTTGACCGTCCACCTCTGCGTCTGCCATGGTGACGTCTGCCATGGCAGTGTCGTCGGCGCGGCCAGTTTCGTCGCCTGGTTCGAGCTCGTCACCATCCTCGTCATCGTCGCGTCCCTCCTCGTCGTCGTCATCATCATCATCGTCATCATCCTCTAGCTCGTCTTCGTCCTCATCAGCGTCTTGTGCCATCGGGACGTCTCCACCCTGATTTGCAGGTGCTCTGACTGACGTTGAAGGCCCAGAGTGTACGCTATTGCCATCATCATCGTCGTCATCGGGCGTGTAGGAGATTGATCTCCTCTTTGCGGCCGCTGGAGACGACATGGCTGCTGTCGCTGTCGATGGTGATGATCAAGAAGCAAGGCAACCAACCAAGCCACGTCGCACTCGCGTTGAGTGGTCGACTCCCGTCGTCGCCGTCGAGAGGACCGGGGGCGGACTGGCGTTTGAGTTGAGTGGACTTGACGTCGACTGCCCCGCGGCTCCACCAATGCTCAGTCTCTGTCTCCTCACCACCAACACCACCACCATCACCGCATAACATCAACTCCTTCTACATCTACACTTGCCCGCTGCTTTATCAGCCTCGCTCACCGCGGCGAAGATGCAGTCGGTCAACCGCTTCCTCTTTGGCCCGACCAAGGAGGGTGAGTGAAGCGCAGCATCTTGCTCAGACGTCTGGACGCTCCCTCATCAGCTAACGCATACATCCACACACACCCTTTCACACCCATACAGAGCGAGTCAAGCAAGTCCAGTCACAATTGCGCTCAGAGCAACGCCATCTGGACCGCGAAATCCGCAACATAGACACAGCCGTTTCAAAGGCCAAGCAAGAAGTCAAGCGCTTAGCTACAAAGAGCGACGTCAAATCAGCAAAGATCCTCGCCCGCCAAGTGGTCCGATCCCAAGCGCAACGCAATCGTTTGGTCACATCCAAGGCCAGGCTCAACAGCATCGGACTGCAGCTCAATCATCAGCTAGCAATGTACAAGGTCACTGGATCAATGGCCAAGTCTGCCGAAATCATGAAGTTGAGCAAACAGCTCGTCAAGCTACCTCAGCTCAACGCGACGATGCGGCAGATGAGCGAGGAGATGGTCAAAGCTGGAATCATGGAGGAGATGATGGAGGATACCATGGATAGTGGCGTGCTTGGAGAAGACGAAGATGAGATGGAGGAAGAGGCTCAAGGAGCTGTGGATAAGGTATTGTTTGAGTTGACCGATGGCAAGTTGGGACAGATGGCTTCGACTGGGCCGCTACCGGATCTGGAGGCTCCACAGCCAGTTCAGGCTTCAAATTCGAGGCAGGAAGAGGAGGAAGACATGCAGAGGATGCAGGCTGCTTTGGATGGCTTGTTGAAGGGATAAGAGGCGGCATATGGCAAGGTCATGCAGGGGCAGGTAAGGTGGAGAGGCTGACAAATTACTTGTAACAATAGACGATCGCGACGATCAGTACATACGACGCTAACTTCATGCTACGCCGACGTGGTGAGATGATATGATGTTGTTACACGGGCAGAGGGAATACACGACTAAAAGAAAGGCCGCCCGCAGATCCTCCCCCCACCGTCGTCGCGGTATGTCTCCCCACAAGTCCAGTCTTGGTCATTCTTGATGCCCACCGCCCACGTTCACGGTGTTTCTTTGAGACAGCCGTGCTTTCTGCTCTTAGGCTCGCCAGAGCAAGAAGGCAGTCTGGCCGAGGTAGAAGTCTGGGTAATGAGGAGTGAGGATGAGATGGATGAACCCGTCAGCGAATGATCCACATGCTACCGCGCAAGGACGAGAGCTCACAGATGAAGTGCTGCGTCTCTGTTCACAACGATGAGGGAAGAATGAGGACCAGCGAGCATCGGAGTCAGTTTCCTGGCCTTGTATGCGATGAGGTGAAGGATCATCCACTCACCATGCGTGACGTACGAACCAACTGACAGTGGCATGATGAGCCGGTCAGTACTGATCCTGCCTCTCTGACTGCCCCACGCCGCACTCACACATCTTCCCAACAACGGCGTGCCATGTGGGCCCGAGCTTCTGGTCCAGAGCCCTCTTGACGTGAGCAGCAATGTCCTTCTCCAGTGTGAATTTGCTCAAGGCATCTTGCGCAATGTCAACGGTGCTGCGAGCGAGTGACGAGGAAAAGGACGTAAAGATAGGGAAAGACGGTCAGAAGCTAGCGCGTGGATGAAGGCGTGCGATCGACGTATCTCCTCAGGCATCCCCCCCATCCAGTTCGCACCAGTAGCCTCAGGAAGCACTCGATAGCACCCAGGCGCCAACTCACATCTGCTGCATCTCCTCGCTCATGTCAACGTTCTTAATGATGGCCTGCTTGGGCAGAGCGGCCGACCCGCCAGCCGCTGGGCTGCTACCTGCAGCCTGGTTAGAGCCGTTGGGCGCCTTGCTGTCGACGTCCGTCATGGTGAAGTGCGCTGGGGCGATGTAAGTGAGCTTCTTGAAGTAAGGTGTGCGGCTCTGCTCAACGTGTTGGTCGCGCCAGGCGTGCGCGTCACAGAAGGGCAATGATGGTGACGGTAATGGTGGTCGCGGTGACTGTGATGAATTGAGCTCAAGCTCGACCCTCGAGCTCGCTCCTCTCCACCGCTTGATTGAAGTGTTGCTTCCACATCCGCCCCTGCCTGGCGCCTCGGATCGGAAGAGGCAGAGAGAGCGAGTTAGGAAAGGTCCGCGCTTGCGAAGAAATCAGACGAGCAGGGCCACCTCAACTTCTTCCTTCCTTTCTTCCTCACATCACAATTCATCCAACTATCTTCAGCATGGTATGAGATCCGCACGCGATGTGTCGACACATTTTCAGCCAAACTGTTGGCGTCTGCTCTTCGCCTGCAAATCAGTCGTTCTTCCCATGGCCCCCCATTCCCTCCCCTCCCCTTCCCTCCCCTTCCCTACAAACAGCTCCCTTCTGCCCGCCTGGCCCGGTCCTCGTGACCATCTAGCCATCGCGGTTCCTGGTGAGGAGCACAGATCAATCCACCGCAATCCACTCTCTCTGCTGAGCTCCTCCGCCATATTTTCATTCGCGTGAATGGAGGTGCTCGGTAGGGAGGGACTTAAACTTATGGTCGTACCCTCTCCTTCACGACTCTCCACCCTGCTTGGTGCTCATGCTGCGGACTGTGAAAAGGTTCGTGGTCGGTACTGGGCGCTGTGGTAGGGAGTCGGCATGAGGAGAGGGATGGGCTAGATGGGGTGGTGGGACATGCTGTACTCGATTCTTGACGTTTCATCTGCGTGCAATGCAATCGCTCCGAGCTCATCGTAACGAACGGTCTGACGATTGTTGCGAGTTTGTGAAGACTCAGAGGTAGCACAGATATACGAGGAAACGACTGAAATGTGGGTAAAGGGTTCCGTAGCATAGAAGACTGAATAAGGCCGAGGCGGGCCTAGCGCCCGAGGGAGGATCGATCGCTCACAAACCATCTACGCTACGCTCGAGCGGATGGACGGGCACCTCCGCTTCATGTCGATCGTCTGTCATCTTCAGGTGGTCTGCAGCAGCTTCTCCGCCGTCCAGCACGCTACTCGGCGGCGTGTCTGTCGACCCCGCGCTGTTCGTCGCTCCACCCATAGCGGATGCCCTCTTGCTGCCATTGACAGCCACGGAGTCTGCATCCTGTCCTTCAACCCCCGCGCTGGCATGGATAGTGGACATCGAGTGGAAGCCAGTATCAGCCGTGCCGTGCGAGAGGGCCGACTCTGGTCCTGAAGACCCAGATGTAGAAGGGCGAGCGCCACTGCCGCCGGGCGACGAGCCGGACGGACTCGCACCATCTGCGCGTGCCAAGCTCATCTTTGCCAGGTGTTCCTGCGGCGGTGACGGCATCGGAGCCATGCCGGGAGGTGCTACGTTGCCAGAGCTCCTTCTCTCGCTCTTCTTGTTGCCATTCTGGCCCCGCAGCCTGGAGCTAGCACCACTGTTCCCCGACTGGACACGATGGGGTGCGCTCGACCCGTCCATGATGCCTGCCACGCTTGCAGACGGTGGGGAAGTAGGCCTCATCTGACTGGCCAGCTGCGCATCCAGGCTGCTACTGGCCCCATCCACAATGGGCGGCGTACTCGCTGCAGCTGCCGCACCCTCCTCAATGGCGGCCAAATTCTTCTCCAATGCCGGCAAGCTCGTAGCCTCACCCAGCACCTGCTTCTCAACGCTCCCATCCATCTTCGGATACGACCAAACGAGCACTCCATCCGGCTGACGTACATTCCAGCGATCCACCATAGTCTTGCCCACCATGTACGGGCGCAATTTGAGCCACGCAACACGCAACTTCGTTGCCAGGACATCGCGCCGCGCCTTGAGGGAGGCCAGCTCTGGTGGCTCATCGTACTCTGCGCCACCTACGACCGAGCCGCCGTCGTCTGACGACTCTTGGTTGGAGGACTTGTAGGAACCTCGCCTCTTGTAGGAGGTTTTGGCAAGGGCACGGACGATTGCGCGTGTTTCGCGCTCGAGGTCGAAGCAGATGGAGAAGTAGTCCTCTTGGAGCTTGTCTCTCATCTTGGTATCCTTTTGGAGATCGTTCTCGTGGGGATCGGGCATGGGGTAGTCGAAAGCCCATTGCATCTGGCCTTTCATGCTATCCTTGGGCAGCCGATCAAGCGGCACAAATTCGGCCAGCTCCTCTGGCTGGTCCGTAAGTCGAATCTTGTCCCGTACCACGGGGTCGAGCAGCGGCTTCAATATTGACCAGATGGGCTTGAAGATCCAGGGGGCTCCGTGCACATACACACGGGCAAGTGTCTCGACGTAGAAGCACTCCATTGTTTTCACCATGAAGAAGACGCACCACCAGTCCATGTTGCGGATGCCGAACTCGTTCATGTTGAAAATCACGATCTTCCTCTCACAGGGTGGGGGCATGAGGGATTGCAACGTCTCTTGGAGGAGAATGACCCCCCTCCGAAGCTCATCTTGGGTCTGGGAGGCGGAAAAGTGACGCCCAACTTCGATGATGTAAACTGGCTCTCCCGCGGCAGAGGCACCGTACATGTAGGAGATGCCGTTGCGGAGGATGTTCATGCCTCCGCGTGTGCTTGTGAGCTCCAGCTCGCCACCATTGACTATGGCCTCGACGTCGTTCTCCACTCGCCAGGCTGCGGTCGATCCTAGCACAGCAACTGCCCGATCGACGTTCCACTTGCGGGCGCGAAGGAGGCGCAGCATGATTACGTCTGGGTGCTCGCCCTTGACCATTTGCCAGAATACCTTGCGCAAACGCTGCCCGCCGTACTTGTGGAGAAAATTGCGCATCTCCTTGGCCTCATGCTGGCCTTGAACGTGAGCTTTCGCTTGGTCGTCTTTGGGAATGTGGCTGCCTGAAGCGGAGACGGTGTGCTGCGTTGGCGTCGTGGATGAAGCTACGCCTGTTGAGGAGGAGGAGGAGGCGGCAGCAGCAGCTTCTCGAGCGGCATTTGCTGCGGCGAGGTTGGAGGAGGAGAGTCGAGGGTGGCCATTGTTGGTGAGATGCTCGCGAGAGGCGGATCGGGAAGGTGCCGTGGATGGGCTGATGGACGAGCTGTTGGATGCTGGCATCGAGGCAGCCCACGTCGACCTCGTCTTTGGCGCTTGCGGGCGAGCATTTGAGTCGGTAGATTCATCTGCAGAGCCTGCTGGCGACTGACAGAGGCGGAAGAAGCGGCCCCACAGCTCAAAGAGGGCATCCTGCTGCCACGGCGTGAGGTTGTCTGTTGCGGGAAACGGCGAGGTGGCCAAAGGACATTCAGTCCGCCTATAAGCCACTCTGGTGTTGCTGACGCTTCCACTCACCCCTGTAGCCAGGCTGCGTACGCTCGTGAGCGCCAATCATCTTCGTCGCTGTGTCTTCTGCTGTCGTGGCAAAGTGTAAAGTTAAAGTGAGGATGAGTTCGGGAGGGCAGGAGTTGCAAAGCGAAGGCAGCAGCTGCTCGTTGCTTGCCTCTCCCTCTCTCTCTCCCCCGCATTGCTTTGCCGCCTGCCCTCTCGAGTGCACACATCCAGGCTCAGCCTCCGAGCAAGCAGCGCGCCAAGCAGGCAAGTGTGGGTCCGCCCTCTCGCTCTCTCAAGTGTCCTGAGGTCTGCCTGCCCGCTCGGACCACGTCGACGCGGAGCTGCTCGAGCTTGATTCGGACTTCTGACTTCGACTTTCTTGCAACCTACTCTTCAACCATCCCTCGTTGACTGCTGCACTATGGCGACACACAGCCCTGAAAAGGTGGCTCCCGTACACATGCACAACCCCACCTCATCCTCAGGATCAACAGCCTCCACGTCCTCCTCCTCGGTGCAACAGTTCACCGTTGGCAAGCTCGATGCAGGAATGGCCATTCTTTTGGGCTCTCGTGCCTCACTCATCGAGTTCCCTTCGCTCCTCCTTCCTCAAGACGTCACAAGCGGGTCTGTCGTTGAAATCGTCGTGAAGCGCAATGTAGATCAGGAAAAGAGGAACAAGCGCGACTTTGACGATCTGCAGCGGAATATCCTCGATACCTTTGGACGAGCTGGGCCTGTCGCCCCGCAGCTGAGGTTGCGAGCTGTGACACAGACCAGCGTCGTACTCGAGTGGTCCGCAATGGATCTGGCCTCGTCCAAGCTGCTCTCCTTGGACATTTATCGCAACAACTCGCGACTTGCGGCCATCCCCAATCCTCTGCAGAACACCAGCACGAAGCTCAGCGGCCTTGACGTAGGAGTCGAGTACGCCTTCCACCTCGTGTTAAAGACCACCGCTGGTACCCTGACGAGCAACACGATCAGGACAAAGACGCACCTCATGACCGACACAAGCGGCATCTCCGTCTGCTTTGGCGCTGTTGAGGGAGGCGCGGCAGTCGCAGAGAATGAGCCCGATGAGCCGGTGACGCAGCTCGAGGCTCTTGCAAGGGATCTCCTCGGTCAGATGGGCGCAAAAGCGTCCACAAAGTTGCAGATCGATACAACGCATTATATTTGCACCTCACCCAGGGCGAGGTCAGCTGCGAATGCGACTGCCAATGGACAGACGGGCGAAGGGGCTACGTACCGCAAGGCTTTACAGCTGAACATACCCATCATCAGGCCGGAGTGGATCGTCGCGTGTTGGGAGGCCAAGAAGTAAGTGCAAGCGAGAAGCAGAAGACCGCAGGTCTCTACACGCAGGGAGCTGACCCGTACATCCGTTCGCCGCCGCCAGGATGGTCCCCATTTCATCCTACTACATCGACAAGGAGCCGCCCAATCAATCGTCGGTGCGCAGCCTCCTCAGCAAGCAAGACGCGAGGCAGTCCGTATCGCAGGCGACTGAGCCCGAGGTAGCACCAGCTACAGCTGCAGCAGTCACAGCAGCAGCATCAGATAATGCTGCGTCTGCGAGAGAAGACAAGGAACAGCCCGTGCCCCCACCCGCAGAGAAGGATGATGATCAGGAGGCGCCTACCGTTGCTCGAGCTCAAGCGATCGAGGAAGACGAGCAGCCCGCATCACCTCTTGGTGAGGCGAAAGAGCTGCCAGAGACAGGCGCGGCAGCAGACGAGACGGTCGTGGATCGAGGTCAAGAGGAGACGAATGGTGGGCACAAGCTGCCAGACGGAGGAAGCATGGAGGATGTGAGCTTGGGAGGGGCGATGGCCGGCAAGAAGGAGGGCGGCGATGTGGACGACGACGAAGGCGAAGAGGTTGATCTTTCGTAGCGGCCTCTTACTCTGCTCGATCGTCAGACCGATGCCAATTCATCTCAGCTGGCCATCCATTTTGTTAAAACTCCTCGATTGAGGATCGATTGTATTTGGTGTGGCGTCGCGCTTGGACTGGGCGTCGAGGCTGCATCTCGACGCCCCGAGGTCTGGTCTGTCCGCGCTCGGACTGCTCTATGAGCGCTCAGCTGAACGCCGTGTTGCTTTGCCCTTCTTGCCGTTCCACCCATCCCTTGAATCAATTGTCGTCGAGAACAGAGAGGGAGTCGAACAGCAGCCTCAAGGCGGGCCATCAAGGGCCAAGAAGTGTCTCATCAACAACTCAGAGGCGACGAGCTCGTCGCTCTCACCGCCCATCCTCCGACCCCATCCGCCATCGTAAACTCAGCAGCGTACTGCCATTGCCGATCAACCCAACCACAATGGCCTCTCGATTCACACAACTTCTCTTCCTCGCTCTCCTGGTCCTCTTCCTCCCCACCATATTCTATCTTCGTCCCACTTCCCCCTCTCGGATCTACTCTCCCTCGACGGGAAGCTGGTACGGCTCAGCCGGCTCTCTGCCCGGCTCGCCCTCGAGTGGCACCACGCAGGGCAAGGGAGTCATGAGCAATGACGACCAGAGCAAGGGAGACAGTGGATGGCGATGGCCTGACAACCTGGTCGAGCCAGCTAAGCTTAAGGCCGGAGATTACTGGAAGAGCTGGAGAGAGAGTTGGAAGACGCAGGGCAAAGGCTCAGCAGCTGGATCACCTGGTAGTGCCGCCCCGGCCTTACCGGCAGCAGATGGCAACTCTGCCTTTGCCTCCAAGATGGGCAACGAAACAGCGAAAGCCGAACTAGGTCGAGCAACCTGGCGCTTCCTCCATACCATGACGCTCCGTTTCCCCGATCACCCTACACCGGAGCAACGTACTACCCTCTCCACCTTCTTCCACAGCTTTGCGCTTCTCTACCCTTGCGGAGAGTGCGCAAACCACTTTCAGGAGCTTTTGAAGGAGCTTCCGCCGCAGACCAGTAGTCGAATGGCTGCTAGTCTCTGGCTTTGTTCGGCGCACAACAGGGTCAACAAGAGGTTGGGCAAGGCAGAGTTTCCTTGCGACAAGCTGGATGAGACGTGAGTACGAGGTGCATCGCTTGACTTGGTCGTCAGTCGGCATGATACTGACCAAATCACTCTCAAACGCTGTCAATCGCACCAGCTACGATTGCGGCTGCGGGCCAGACCCCTCGGCCTCTACGAATGACAAAGCAGCGACACCAGCAAAAGCCGCCAATCTCGCTGGCGCACCAGGCGTAGCAGGTGCTCCTTTACGTCCTCATCGCCGAGGCTCGCGTCGCAGAGGCGATACCGATCACCGCTACGACGGCGAAGCCGCAGCAGCAGAGGAGCAGATGGACGAGTCGCCCTTGGACGCGTTTTTTGGAGGGATGAGCGACCCTGTTGTGGAGCGTGATGCAGCGGGAAGGCAGTGCGGACTTTGCACCGTACGATCTTGAGAGAACCGGCAGCTGGACCCCAGCTCTACTTCACCACGTCTATATCACAATGTCTACTCTAGTTCGCGCCTTTCACACATGTATATCCCTCCACGACGCTACGCCTTCGTGAGTCACTTTCCTTTTGTCACCATACACAAATCGATGCTCTACTTTCTTTCAGGCAAGCGCAGGCTGTCTTGTACGTGCTTGATTTCCTTCATTATGCTCAATCATATCATCTCGCTGACCCTACCCTCGACTAGCCTCAACAATCTCCCTGCTTCCCTCGGCCACTCGTCCTCAAAATGGCTGACGACGACCATGGCCATTCTTGTCCTCCACTCCCTTTCCTCTTCGGTCTGCCCTTCGCTCGCAAATCGACCCCTCTCATCCAGGAAGTCCCGCACCAGTGCTACCTGACGTGAGGACATTCCTTGAAAGGGCTCGTCCAGCACCAGGAGGGAGGGACGATGCACGATGCTTCGCAGGAAAAGCACTACTCCCTGGGAGCCAGGGGTGAGGGAGGCGAACGGAGCTTCGAGGAGTGCCTCCGTAGTCGTCACTGCCGTTGAGGCCGCCCCGGCGACGCCTCGCAACCCGATGACAGGAGCAAATGCTTCAATCAGCTCCTCTAATCTCCTTTCCTGCTCCACTGTCCGGCCTGAAGCCGGCCGTCTTGTGAAGATCCCCTCAAATCCAGTAGCAATCGCTTCCCTTACCGTCAGCCCACCTCTTTCTAGGCCCCTGCGGGGAAATGCGTTTGCCAGCTCTGGGCTCAGCTGTCCTACCTTCCTCAGCAGGAGAGGTGCGGCATTAGGAGGTGCAGCGCGTGCAGAACCTAGTAATTTGAGGGAGGAGGCGGGCAGGGCGAATGATTGCGGGTGAGAGCCGAGAAGAAGGGACAGGAGAGTCGTCTTGCCACTGCCATTGTCCCCTACGAGAACCGTGCGGGATCCAGGAGGGAGTTTCAGGGAGATTGACTGCAAGCACAAAGGGCAGGAGGAGCTGATGAGCACGAGGAAAAGGCGGAAGGGGGGCAGGCAGACTCACATCTAGCACCTTCTTCCCCTTGTACGCGATGCTGACGTTGTTCAACTCGACGACAGGCTCGGCGCTCTCATCTCCTCTGCCTACACCTTGCGCAGCCTGCTTTTTGAGAACAGGATAGCCGCCCTTGAAATCCTCCTCCCTGGATTCTCCTTTGTCACTGGCTCGCTGTCTTGCAAGCTCGACTGCCCTTCCGACCCCCTCCGGTCGCGCCCCATTGAAGAGCACCTCCCCCTCGTCCCCGATAGCCAGCACGTGGGTGATGAAGCCTGGGATTTCATCCTGCTCTCTGAGTACACAGACAGTCCTTGGCCTCCTCTCTGCGTGTAGTGAGGCCAGCAGCTTGGAGAGGCTGGCACGCGTTGGAGGATCGAGCCCGGTAAATGGCTCCTCGAGGACCAGGACATCGCTCCCCTGACAAAGCGCGGCGAGAATGCGTGCCCTCCTTGTCTGGCCATTTGAGAGGGCAATGAGTGGTCGCTCGAGCAGGGGTGGGTCACCGTGCGTCAAGTTGAGCAGAGGGGCTAGCGCCTCAAGGCGGGCCACGTTCTCCTTTGCTCTTTGTCGAGTCGCCTGCTCGTCTCCGCTACTAGACCAAGGCAATCTCGTTATGCCGCTTTTTTTATCCTGCCTTTTCTCCTCTAATGGGTCCAGCAAAGGATCATGATAGAGTGCCATCCTAGCCACCAAGCCAGTGTACGTGCCCATTCCCTGCAGTAGATTCTCACGGAGTGTTATCCTGTCCTCCTCCCGAATAGCGCCGTAGCGTGTGGTGAAGTCGATGAAATTGTTGGACCCCCCTGCACTGACTGAAGAGAGGCGAGAGGAGAAGGAAACGAGCTGTATTGCCTGCGACGGCGATTTTGTGGTCCCATGAAGAAATGGGTGGGAGAGAGGAGGGCGATTGACTTGACCTTGAGAGTCGCGCTGCTCCACACGGCTGAGTCCGAGAAGGGCGCCCACGATGCGAGCTTTTACTGCTCCACCCACCTCTGCTGCTGGCCCAGTGATGGCCCAGGCTTCAGCTTGTCCGGCATCTTGAATCTCGAGGTCGAGTGGTTGAGGCGTGTGGCCATGTCGCGCGAGGAGGCCAGGAATGAGGGCCTGGGAGAGGCGGAAGAGGGGAGGGCGGGTGACTGCCTTGCTAGATGAGCTGACCGTGCGCCTCGAAAGGGGAGTTTGCAGGTGAATTAAGCCATGCCGCTTGATCGAGGCCGCCGCCCGGGGTATCCTGAAGAGCATTGAGAAGCAAGCTGTAGGGAGAAGGAAGCCAAAGCAACGCCGGCAAGACCCTTCTTCCGGTCGCTCTGTGCCTGGCTTGTGCGCCGCAATCTTGTCCATCTCCGTCCGCTCCCGCTCTCGGTCCACTTGTCCGATCGGAGCCCGTCCACTCTTTGCCTTGTCAAGTCCCATCACTAGCGCATTGAAAAGAACAACAAAGGGCAGCAAGTAGTGCCTCGCCACGGTCGGCACGACCGGCATTTGAAACAGAGAGCTGCTGCTATGGCCGCTGCTGCTATGTCTTCCAACCTCGCCAACAGCCTCAATTGGGCCAGGGACGGTGGTCCTGGGGCCCGTCTTGATGTTGGTGGCAGAGATCCTGCTGCCAGCACGACAACGATGACACCTGGACAAGATGCGAACAGCACTTTCTATCGCTCGGCTAGCATCTTCATCAATGAGCCCATCGGCAGCATGAGCTTAAGCCCGGCTAATCGGGATGTGGTCCTCGCAGCGAGAAAGGGACTCTACATTGTCGATCTCGAGTCGCCCTTTGCTCCTCCGCGGTTCCTTGCTCAGTTGTCTAGCTGGGAGGCTGCAGACGTGCAATGGTCACCTCATCCTGCTAGGTCGCATTGGGTGGCTAGCACGAGTAATGATCGCCTGCTCATCTGGAATCTCAATCGACCGGAAGGAGCGCCGAGGCGACTGCCACCATTCATGGCAGAAAGTGGAGTCAGCGCCGGCGGTCGCGGCCACATTGGTGGGGGAACGAGGATGTCAAGACAAGCAAATACAGGAAGTATGACCTCTGCGCATTCCAACGAACATCTTGCGGCCCTCTCCGTCTCTCCGAGCTCGACAGCCGCCGCTCATTCCGTCTATCATCAGGCATCCTCAGGCTCCTCACTCCGCTCCTCTGCAATCGAGTACGTCCTGCAAGCCCACACACGAGCAATCACCGACATCAATTTCTCGGCTCATCACCCCGACATTCTCGCCTCATGCGCCATTGACGCCTGGTCCTGGGTCTGGGACTTGCGCACGCCGGGCAAACCTGTCCAAGGGTACTCGGCCTGGAATGCTGGAGCCACCCAGGTCAAGTGGAATCGCTCCACTCCGCATCGCCTTGCGACTGCTGTAGCGAACAAGGTGCTGATATGGGACGATCGCAAGGGCGCCCTTCCCCTAGCAACGATCGAAGCGCACGAGAACATGATCTACGGCCTTGACTGGAGCAGGGACACTACCAGTGCCGGTCTCGATCAGCTCATCACCTGTTCGCTGGACGGAGCAGTGAAATGGTGGGATCTGAGCGCCCCAGCATCCAAGGAAGCCATCGCAGCCCGCACACGCATCACCGAGCCGGAGCAAGTAATCCAGACCGCCACGCCTATCGCGCGCGCGAGGCACCTTCCTTTCGGTCGGGGCGTCATGACTCTTCCGCAGCGGGGTGACCACACGCTAAGCATGTGGGCTCGCGACGATCAGCTGCCCGATGGTGGGCCAGTGGAGCGCTTCGCAGGGCATCGTGACATCGTCAAGGAATACCTGATCCGCACACGCGGTGGTGGTGACGTCGAGCATGATGACCGGCGCTTCCAGCTGATTACCTGGAGCAAGGATCAAACGCTGCGCCTCTGGCCTATCTCGGATGAGACGATGCAGAAGGTCGGGCATAAGCCTGGTGGACCGATCAAAGTGCTGCAGACCAGGAGGAACGCAAAGAATATCTCGTATCGTGATCCGCCGGCACCAGCACCGACTTCAGAGAGCACGACGGGCCTGGTAGGGAACAAGGCCGCAAGTGGGTCGACAACTTCCGTCGTACTTCCAGATGGATCCAACTCCTTCCACCGAAGCTCCATCCTCCCACCTCCTGACGCAACAGCCGCGCTACTGAGTGCTCGCGGCAGTGGAATCCCACGGCTGGGCGGTCCCCGCAGCCCTGGGTCAGGCAGCGCCCGCAGCCACGAAGACATCGCAGCTGGCACGTCTGCATCATTCGGCAACAGGGGCAGCATATTGAGCACATCAGCGGGCGCAGAGGCTTACCTATCTAAGTCGTATCCAAAGCTCAGAGGTGCAGGGGGAGCTACAGCAAGAAGTCAAGATAAAGGTACAGTCACCTTTGGACAGCGGCCTCATCCTCACCCTCGACGCGCGCGAATGGGTCGTCATGACAGCAATAGGTCACACGGTTCCCACAGGAGCACCGGCGGTAGTGCAGCAACAGCAGCAGGCGGTCAACCGCTCTCCGCCGGCGCAAAGCTACGCGCCGATGCGCGCAAGTCCCGACAATTAGCACAGAGCGCCGCAGCTACGTACATGACTCGCGGGGCCGGCAGCAATGTGGCTGGTACGGCCGACATGATGCTGCGCCATCACCTGCGGATTGGAGCCCTTGGCGCTACTGTGTCCTCCACTTTGGGCGCAGTCAATATCGGAGCGAGCGCGGCTGGCGTTGGCAGCGATGCCGTCACCTGGATCTCAGGCGTGAGAGTGGACAAGGAGCCTACACGAAGGAGCAAAAGTGAGGCGCCGAAGCTCAAGGACGCTGAGAAGAGAAGGAGACGGAGGGGAGAGAAAGCGGCGAACAGGCCAGTGGCGGGTCTGCAACGCGGCGTGTCGGACACGGCCGCTGTCATCACCTCTTCCGGCGCGGACAATAGCGTCGTCACGGCAGCGCAAGCCGACGGAGACGACTCGGAGGACTTCGACCTCCAGCACGAGGTCATCGACGTAGCAAAGACGCTCCCGCAACTCACAGTTGAGAAAGTTGATCTCACCTCCTCGTCGCGCTCTTGCACGCTATCCCTCTACGGTCCGTGGGCGCACGGCCATCGAAGCGGCAGCGGTGAGGATGCGCAAGTCTTCCTGCGCTTGGACCTCTCATTCTCCCCGTCTTACCCTGCCGAAGCCCCTCACTACGACCTAGAGCATAATGCCTCGGTGACACAAAGAACCCGCACTTTCCTACTCAAAGGAGTCGACACCATTCTCGCAGAATGCAGTAAAGCACGACAGGGCTGTATGGAGCCTTGCGCGCGCTTCCTGGCTGGGGAGGAGAGTGTCGAGCTCGGAGTGGGCGGGCTGGTGTTGGTAGTCAGGGACAGCTATGCAACACAGCAGGACGGAGTCGTCAGAGAAGTATCCAGCGAGGCAGCGGCGGGTGAGGATGCCAACCACGTTGTGCGGGTGCCCACGGGTGCGAGGTGCGGGGCCAGGTTCGAGCCCGATGGACAGCTCTGCGTCTTCCGGCTTGCGCCGAGCAGGGCTGGGACTGTGAGTAGCAGCTCCAGAGGTACGCCGAGTATGCCACCATCACCTGGCAGCTCTACAGACGAGGAAGAAGCTACACTGCCCTCCTTGCCCGCCCCTCTCGTGGCAAGCATCGCAGCCAGCAGCGTAGACGTGTCACGGCCAGGTACAACAGTTGGCAGTGTGCAAGGTGGTCCCACGGACGATCGAGCGTCACGGCGCGCCCGAGGTGGTGACGGCAGTGCCAACGGCGGTGGCGGTGGCGATCGGTTTCTGCGGAGCTACGCCGAGATCACGGCCGCGATGGAATCTCTCACGCGCATGGGTATCGACGGGAATGGGGATGGAAGTGATCGGAAGTTACGGAAAGAGCAGCATCAGCAGAAAGGCGAGGACGAGTCAATTTTGTCGCCTGTCGTGGCAGCTACGGCAGCCGAGCCGGAGCTGCTTGCACTGATGTCGACGGAATTTTTAGCGCGCAGGATACAGGCACGTTCTGTCTCCAACTCGTCGAAGGGCCAGCGTCGCCGCGGCGGTGCTAGCGATGGTGTTGAAACGAGTCGTGGGGACGAAAGGCGTGGTCGGCAGGGCAGAGGCGCTGTGCATATTGGCTCACGCTCACGGTCCATCGCACGCGGAGGCGATGTTGAAGATGCTGTGGGCAGAGACGTACCGCGCTCGCGATCTGTCGTGGTGACTGCAAGGGAGGCCGCTCCTCAGCACAGCCATCATCACGATCATCAACAACGCCAGCGTCAGCATTCTCTCGTCAAGCTGTATCCTCTCGACCTCGATCCGATGGTCTTCGGCGGCGGCAGCATCGGCAAACACCTCGGAAAGCAGACCGCTTGATCATGATTCATGCGATGCGCGCACCGGCTACGCCCTCGGAAGTGTCGACGGTCAGCCGATTGCGCTGTGCGAGGTGATGGAAATATTTCGTGGCTTGGATCCTACTGTCGAACTCGAATGCACCTTGATGAGATGCAATCGCAACTTGTTCCTCATCGGGCATGGCACTAGAATCCGACGTGGGCAGGTGAGCCGTGGGATCTCGTCATTGCTGCCCATCGACGCGGAGCCATCTACAAAAAGGTCCGATATTTGCGTCTCTGCGTCATGCGTTCAAACATTAGAGCTCATGAGTGGCTCTTGGCAATTGTCACTCGTCATGCGGTCATAGAGTTGCTTTCTCTGCACCCTTGACAGGGGACGAGCAGGAGCGCAAGAAAGAGCAGTGCAAGAAGCCGCGGGTCGACCAGTGGAGGGTGAGATGCGGCGAGCAACCCGCGACTCGCGGGAGCAACCAGCAGAGCAACGAGCACTCACCATCCAAGGCCACCCAAGGTCATCGTGGCTTGAGCATCAAGAGGGGATTGGTGGTAACTTGCTGACGCGAGCGCCTGCTTGCAGCAAGACTTTGTCTTGTACCTTGCGCTTGATCCTCCCGATCCAATGTTGTGCAGCCCATGATGTTAGGCCGTGGGCTTCGGGAGGCAATCAGAGGTACTCTGGCATTGGCGTACCTTGTCATCCTCAACAAGGAGAGCTTCATACAGGCTCCAGATCGACCTTGATTGCTCATTGAAGCCAGTGATCATTGCCGCACATCCGCAGCCTTGCTGTCAGTCTCACTCAATCTTGATAGCCGTCGAGGTCTCCCCCACTCTGCGGCGCCACATCCCACGACGGGCACAGTGACAGCCGTCACGCCTCATGATGGAAGGTACGGATGTCATCGAGGCACACGCGACGACGATCGGCAAAGGCTGGTAAGGCGTACGGGCTCGACTTCTTGTGCCTCGATTGGAAATCGAGCGAGAGAGCAGCCGATGCCTCAAGCCGTGACAGATGACAGCCCTCTGATCTAGCGATCAGAGACCACAACTACATTGGAGCGAAACGACTTCGCATTTCCCAGACGTGAGGTGGCTGTGCCAAAGATTGTCGTGAAAAGGACGAGACGGTGTCGATGGGGCCTCAGCTGCTATCGAAAGATCCGCTGCTTTTCGGTTGCGGCGAGATCGTGACGAGCAGATCCGAAGTGTGAAGAGTCGGGCGTGAATTCCATTCATCGAAGGGCAAGAGGCTGTGGTGTCCATCCTCGCCAGCATCGGCTTCACCCTCTCAGCCCCCAACCCAGATGCGAGCGAGTCGTCTGAAAGCGTGCGTGCACGTTTGGGGAAGACGAGTCGACTCCGACGGATTCACGGCCACTAGAGTAGACGTGCACCCCAAATTGGTCACCGCCTGGGATCACCGAGTTTGAATGACGAAGGATTAGCTCCACTCAGGCACTGCCTGGCTGCGTTCGTAGGCGCACCTGTAGAGCGCGCGCGCATAGCCCTCTCCCCGCATAAATGAAGGCAATAGAGCGCAGTCCTTCGCTATTGGCCGCGTCACAAGGCGGTTGACGCGCGGTCAGCCACCATCGGTGGAATCATGCGACAAGACACATGACAAGCAGAATGTAGCAGCGTGGAAGCGCGATCTATGCTTGGGCTGTGGTCGTCGTCGACTTGACATGGCTGTGATGCCTGGCCCCACAGTACACGGACATTCGGAGCAATGCCTTTCATTGCCTTGACCCGCCATGCTGGGTCCGCCAAATGCACGAAGTGAAAGTGAGCCACAGGCAGGTAGGCAAACGGCCCCCACTGATCATATGCCCATGCTGCACGCTCCCACCCTGCTGCGACGTTCCCGGCGGCTTGTCGACGGTTGCCGGGTCAAACCTTGGAAGCAGAGCTGGTCTTCCTAGTCAGACGGGCGATTGTAGCAAACTCTGGCAGCCCAGGATTGGCTAGTGGCCCTCGACATGGTAGTGATGCGAGGCATGCATTCTTCCTAGGGCCGTTTCGTTCACTGATAGCCGCCAAGACGAGCCCGATCGCAGCATCAAGGCGGTGCTGAGTAGCAAAATGGCGCCGATGATAGCAACGCATCGTCTGTGCGAGGCAGACCCCCGCGTTTCGATGGTCAAGTTGGCCGCGGGCCACCACGACGACGACGACGACGACGACGACCGGCGGCGAAGGCTGAGAAGGCGTGACGATGAAATCGAAGATTTGGAGGAGGTGTTGCAGTGCAGCACAGCTCGAAGACGACAAGCATCAGAATCCGATGAAGAACGGCGATGAAGACGCAGACATCATAAGGAAGCTCGAGCTGGCTGCCTCGACATCACTTCTTCTCATCACGGTTACTCGGATCGATCTCTTGCAACCACCACAACAACTCCGCGACCCCGCTCCACCCTTCGCCCCTTCACGAGTCTAGACCTCAGGAAAGTCTATTTCGGCACCGGCGAAATCAAGGTCTTCATCGTATCGTCCGCCTCCTCCACTACGACGTTGCACCGCCGCATCTCCAAGCTCAGCCAGTGCTCGGGGTGCGCTTGTCAGTGGACCTCGGCCTCCCAGTCTGAAAAAGTGTCGAGCGTTCAGCCTCTCTCCTGCACGACGTCCTGCAGCAGCGGAGTTGCCGCTTGACGCGAAGGCGATCTGAACCAAGCCGGCTTTCAAAAGGCCGTACAGAAACAAGCTCCGCCGACGTCAGCTTCAGCCTCGATTTGGGCTCCACCATCCTTGGGGTCCCACCTTTACTCCTTCTTCCCTCTACTCTTTCGTCGACACTATCTACGGTTTCCAAAAACCAGCCGCTGGCCGTCTGGACAGCCAGACAGCTCCGAGCCTTAAAGACGGGAGGTCTGGGGTAGAAGTTTTCAGGTAGTCAGGTGCGGAATCTCCAACACCGCCTTTCGTCGTCCACTTCAGAGTTCGGTCACAAAAGATCAGCCCGCAGCAACCTCGTTGTTCTCAGTGGGTGATAGAGGCTTGCCTACTGTTCTTTGCATTCACACCAACAAACAAATCGTCACCGTCGATCAGGTCGCCCGTCTCCGCTCCTACGTTTCCTTGCACTTCTTCTTCACGAGGCCTCCATCTCTATCCTTGGCCGGCGCCTCCTCCTCCTACCGGTCATTACCGACCGGCCGTCCAATCTTGGCCCTCAATTCCCACCTCTGTGTGCGCCCAGCCGATTCTTCTCTCTCGGGCTCTCTCTGCGGAAGAAAACGAGTACTTTGGAGTCCCATCTGGACCACTCTCCCTCTACCTGGGCCCACCGACAACTTCGAATCAGGCGGACTTCCGCTGAGGCATTTGGTGCCTTAACACTCATAGCCTCTCCAGCCAGCGTGGACTTGGTTCAGCTACGCAGCCAACAGTGTCGACCAAGTGTCAATGTACTTGCAGCCACCTTGCTCGCCCAACTCCTTCATTCGCCTTGGCGAGTTGCCCTCCTCTGACGTCCTCTTGTCCGTCATCGGACCCCCGCAAGCAAAGGAGACGACAACGACGACGAGCATATCAGGCATGTCTGCCTCGTCAAACAATAGCTGGCAGACGCAATGGCCTTCGCATACCGACGAGACATCGCAGCCAGGCGGCTCTGAAGCCTCAGCACAGCGCGATGCCTCCTACGATGCCATGACGACACTGGCCAATCCCCTCGACGCAGCATCATTTGATGCTTTGCTTCAGAGCACTCCTCAGACATTTTCAGGGCCGTCACCTTCACGCTTTGCTCCCGCTAGTCATTCATCAGCAGGTTTTGCATCTCAGCAAGACGGCCACTCTTTTCTCGCCCCCTTATCGACGGACTTTGGGCCATCGACGAGCTCACATCACTTCAGTCACAGCCCTCTGTCGATAGAAGGCACACCTTTTGCGCTCCAGCAAACACCTTTCGCGGCACATACCCAACCTTCGCCCGTATCCCAGCCGCAGCAGCAGCACCATCAGCAGAACTTCCATCAACAGCATCACGATCAGCACTTCTCGCCGCATGGCCATCAGATGCACCATCGCCCATTCGTGAGCCATGACGCAAGCTGGCCAATGACGAACAAGAGCTCTTCACTAGATAGTCATCAGGCGACGTCGTTTCCTCATCGTCAGGCAGCCATGGCTCGCAGGACCTCGACAATCGATACCGGTAGTCATGATATGCTGTCACTCTCTGGCGATATGCCTCAGCACCCAGCCTTTTCCCCTCCATCCCACTTTGCAATGTCTACGACATCACCGCCCTACCGCATGGCTGGCTCTGCTCCCACCGCAGCATCTTCACAGCCCGGCCTAGATGGCCTCGACCAGCGCGACTTTCATCAGATGCAGCAGTCATGGGCACCTCGAACTTCTGTAGTCTCAGCATACTCGTCTGCGTCTTCGATGGCTGACGACTTCCATCAGTACCCTCAACGTACATCGTCTCAACCGCATCAGCAGACTCAGCAACTTCAGCATCAGCACGTCATGCCTTCGAGCGAGAAGCCATGGCGCTTCGTTGACCCCAATGCACCCGCCATGCCATCGAGCTGGCATCCAGCAGGGATGACTGCTTTCCCCTCTAATAACCAATCTGTAGCATCATTCGCAGGACCATCATGGCAGGAAGCGGGCCCCTACCCTTTCGGTCAGGACGGCCTTTCGAAGCGTGACGACGGCGAAGACGATTACGAGGAGGAAGATGCAGAAGGTATGTCACCTGGTGGCACCAGTATCCGTCGCGAGAAGGCTTCACGGCGACAAGGCGTCACCTGCGATCAGTGCAGAGAGAAGCACCTGAGGTGTGATCTGGCCGACCGCATCGCTGAAGTCGAGGAGCGCAAGAAGCGGAGCCATGCCGAGATCGATGGCCTAGATGGCGCATCACAAGAAGCCAAGGCTGTATGCACCCGGTGTTCAGAAAAGGGCTTCGTCTGCAACAAGACCACTGCGGCGCCTTCACGGAGGTATCCTCGGCCAAGCAGGACAGGGAAGAGGATCGAGCAGGCTAGGTGAGTATGCGCCGCCATCCCGAAACGAAGTTGTCTCCCAGCTTGCTCACCGTCGAATCCTTTACGCTCTACGTTCAGATCTATGCACGGCTCGGTTACCTCCACTGGCGCCCCTCCCGACACCGCCGGCATGCCTAATGACCCTTCGCCATCCATGCTCGAGTTTCCCGGCTTGGGCTCGCTCCAACGCGCCGACAATCGCCTCTCTGGCGCTATCATTACTGGCGCGCTTTCCCTTCGCCTCCTGTCATGCTTCTTCGCCACGGCACACATCCAGATGCCCATCGTCGACTTCGCCTCCTTCAGCGCGCGCTACAATGCTGCTCAAGGCAATCCCCGCATTATGAGCGTCATGCTCAATGGCGGCGACACTGCTCAAGCCATCCCTTCGATGCCGTTGCACTTCCCTGGTCTTGTCGCTTTGAGGTGGCCGAACTCCGGCGAGTCGACCATCTCGACGCCCGGGACAAGCGAGACGCTTATTGCGGCAATGCATGCGTGGGCAGCCCACTATACCGATGTTCCACTTGCCTTTGGCAACCATGCCAAGGCATTGGGCCTCTCAGACTCTAGTAATAGCAAATCAGAGAGCCCAGTCGACCCTAGCGGTCGTTCAACATCAGGCGAAGCCATGAGCGACGACGGGGTGGATGACACAGAAGCTGGGGAAGACTGGTCGCACCTACCTCCCGGCAAACGTCCCAAGCGCAAACAAGGTGTTGCGTGCGATACCTGTCGTCTGAGGCGAGTGCGTTGTGATCTCATGGAGCGCAAGGGTGGAGGGCCATGCTCTCGTTGCCAGGATAAGCGCATCGTTTGTACAGACGACTATATCCAGATCAAGAAGCGCAAGAACCTCATGAAGCTGCAAAAGGAGCAAGAGAAGCTCAAGAAGGGCAAACGATCCGAGGACGGCGCGTCTGGTAGCGGCAACGTCCTTGGGTTGGAAGGAGCAGGCTCGTCAACATGGAGTCAACTTGGAGACAATCCTGACCCGCTCGCATGGTCGGACGCTCCTGCCGTGCCTGCCGTCTTTGTCGGGTCACCCAAGGTCTCCTCGCTCACACAATTCGGCAAGGCGAGGGAGGCTTTCTGCCACGACCTTCTTACCCGCGCCGTCGTCCTTGTCCACAAGCATCAGCTACTGCGCAAGCCCTCCGTCGAGGCCGTTCAAGCTCTCGTTCTCCTGGTTCAGCTCTTTGATCTGATCGACCCGAGCTTTGCATCCGAGATGACGGCCGCGGCTTCGAGTCATCTCAGGGAGCTCAATCTGCAGAGCAGCGAGGAGATTGACGAGACTGATCGTCGAGCCGTTGAGAAGCTGATCAACCAGATGCAGGACAAGCGCGTGTGGTGCTCGACGTGGACGAGGGATGCCATTGCGACGTGCATCTACCGTCGTCTGCCCAACTTCGAGGAGGAGCGACCAATTCGCATTGGCGCAAGCAAGGAAGCAGCCGCCCCATCGCCTCGTGGAGCACCAGAGCTCACGCCGGAGATGGGCCTGTCCTTTTCCGTCATGGCCTTGATGCAAATCGGCGTCCTGTCGCGCTTTGTCACCAAGCACATCGACAACATCAACCCGCCCGAGCTCCTCCCTCCCTCGGATCGCTTCCCCATGCTGCCAACGGCTGCAGCCAATCGCAAGCTGGAGAAGGCGTGTCAGAATGTGTGGAAGAGCAATGATGCGCTGAATGCCTTCTTCGATCGGTGCACTCTCAAGGCTTGGAACCAGATGGAAGCCATGAAGATCTTCCAGCCCAAGGTCTGGATCGCATCGGTCAAGGTGACGTCAGCTATGCTTACACTGAGCGTCTATCGTATCCTCGGGGAGCGCCATAAGCTCAACGGAGCTTACCTGCAGGCCGTCAGCGACGCTCATGGTGCACATGTCATCTCTGCCGAGGATCTGGCTCAGTCACAGGCGCTCAAGGAGCTCTTTGAACATTCGTGCCAGCGAGCATTCATCGCCTGCCGCAAGATGGCCCGACTGACGCAAAAACTCCTGTCCAAGCCCAGTCTGACATTCCAGACGGGCGGCATCCTCCTTCGACAGCTCTTTGCCGTGGCGCAGTACCTTGCTCGCACGCCAGTTGAGAAGGACAACTCGCCGCCTGTGCCCGACCCGGCAGCCGCGATGAGCCAGGCAGCTTGGGCGCACAGCGACACTGTGGCCTGGTCCAGGGATGCGGCCGTGGGCGGTTCCGCTGGTGCAGAGGGATCGTCCAGCCAACAGCAGCTACTGCAGCAACAGACGATCAATCCACGCGCTCTGACCATCTCGTCGACGGGTACTTTCATCCCGACGGTGAGGCCCGAGGCGCCTCCCTCGCCCTCCGAGCTCGTCTCCCTTGCGATGGACTACGACGCACCCTTGCCTCCCTTTGACAGCGAGGCCAAGGCACGCGAGGTCAACGCTTGTCTTGAGGCCCTAGATCAGCTTGGCTTTGCGTGGCCGATGGAAGAAGAGATCGAGAGTGTACGAGGGATCATGAGAGGGGAGGCTGGCAGGAGATTTGGTCATGTATTGGCTTAGTCCTCTTTACCACAACTAGCAGAGGGACCGTTTTGGGGACGGTCGCGGTATTCACATCTGTATCACCATCATCATTATTATCCATCGACAGTCACTCACTCACAAATCTTGACCGCTAATAAGATTATCTACGTCGTGTTCGCGAAAGTGTGCTTCGGTCCAAAGCGCTCAAATCAGCCCGCCGCCGCCTTTCACGCCCTGCGTTGGACTGCCAACCTCGGCCATGCAGGATGGCGCATCCCGCGACTACAACCCCGCACGCACTCGGGCCCCGACTTGCTCGAGGAGAGTGCGGTGTATCCGGACGACGGCAACGCCTGCTCCCCGCTTACTCTGGGAAGCCTAATAGCCTTTCTCTCGTGCCCTATCAACTCGCTGACCTTTCTCGCACTTGGGCGTCCCTCTACTCGTAGTGAGAACCGCCATGGCTGTCGACGCCATCGTGCTGCGCAAGGTGCGCGAGGCCAAGGCGCCCGTGCCACGCAAGCTCGTTCCCCTGCTACGCTACGTGAGTGCAACGAGGATGGTGATCACCGGCGATGTGGCTTCATTCAGAGGTACTTACCATTCTCCTCACCATCCCTCGCGCACAAAAGCTCCTCTTCCACATCTATTTCGTCCCCACCTCGATTGTCCTCCTCCCCATCTACCTGATCCGCTCCATCCTCCCTTTCCTCAGGCAAGATCCACGCTGGTCGTTCCTTCAGAACCTCTCAGTCCTTTACGTCCGCCGAGTCATTCGCGTGTACTGTCGCCTGCGCACTCAGCCCATCCAGCCGCGCGAGGATGGCTGGCGAGAGTCCAACTCGCACTTGGGAACCTTGCTTGAATTCGCCAACATGTCCGGCCCTGGGGGCAGGGTGATCGTCCACCCAAAGGAGGCGATTCAAGCTGCTGAGCAGGCCGCAGGAAAGAGGACGGATAGAGTCTGGATCGACCCACCACCTCTTGAGGCGTTCAGGGGAATTTTGACGATCAATACTGCGGGACCGGGTAAGGGATTCGCTCACTGCAAGACGTACGCTGGTCCGCCGCTAGTCGAGCCGGGCTTCGCCAAGGTCAGGACGCGCTGCTTCTGGTTCATGCACAAGGATGGCTTGAGGCCGCCTCATCGCTCTGAAAAGAAGAAGCGGGACAGACCTGTTATCCTCTACTTCCATGGCGGCGCTGGTGTGACTTTCGGCGCTGGTGATCCGTTCATGGGGCAGTGCCTCGCGGTCAACATGGCGCACACGACAGGCATCGACGTCTTCTCCGTCGACTACCTCCTGGCACCCACCTCCCGCTGGCCGGGACACATTGTGCAGGCTCTGGCGGGCTGGTTCTATCTCACGCGGGAGCTGGGCTACGACCCGTCTCAGATCATTATTGGCGGAGACTCCTTCGGTGGAGCGCTGACGCTCCAGCTGACGCGCTACCTCCTTACCGACTTTCCCTCTTACGAAGGCTACGACGTCGAGTCAGCAGCAGCTCGCAAGGGCGAGAAGCCAGGTGCCTTGCTCCTACTGTCCCCCTTCTGCGATGCACGCAACGACGGCGACAATGTACCGCCGTGCTACGCCGTCAACCACAAGCGAGACATCATCCTGCTGGCCTACGGCGAGTGGGGTCACGACGCTCAAGGCGTCTTCTACGGGGCTGAGAACCAGAAGCGTTGTCCGATCGGCAAGGCGGATCCTTGGTTCAGTCAGGTCCTCTTACCTGACGCGGAGCTGGCTGAGTACCCTCCGATGTACGTCATGAATGGTGGCAATGAGCTGCTCATCGATCAAGGGCATGAGTTCGTCGCTCGCGCTCGTAAGGCCGGGGCGGTCAATGTTGCTCATGACGTGGTTGAGCACGGTGTGCACGACTATTGGACGCTGCATACCTTTCTGCCCGAGGCGAGGGAGAGCTATAGCCGCTTCAAGAAATGGTGGAGCACCGTCGAGAGGACGCAAAGTCATCTGTAGGAGGATGAGCCGAGTTTGAAATGGAAAGCGTCCTGCACACGATTCGAAATAGGTGACATTGAAAGAGCCTGTTGATCAAGACAAAGCTCTCGACGTCGCAGGCCTCTCACTCGGCCCTCTCGTCAATTTCGCCGTGGCCGTTTGCGTCCTCCTCCTCTCCTCCTCCCTCCTCTCCCTCCTCTCCTTCCTCATCCGTCTCTGATCTTACCCTCTTCTTTCCACCTTTTCCCTTTCTTGCCAGCATCTGCGTCGCAGCGAGCCAGTCGATCCTTACCAGACCCGCTGCCGTAGCGCTTGCCAACAAGAAGGGCGTCTGTACGTTGGGGCTCCACGCCAATCCAGTGACGCGGACGGCTGGATGCCAAGCCGAGTTCTGAGAGAGGAGATTCAGCTGCGAGAGTGATTTCTGGCCGTCCTCATCATCGTCATCGTCCCCCTCTCCGTTCTCCTCTTTCTTCGCCGTATCGACCAAGTCCTCCGGTAGTACCCGGTCCACGAATCTGAGCTTCCCGGAGGAGCGGTGGATATCCAGTCTGAACAGCATTCCATCGACCATCTTTGCCGTCCTCGAGACGCTGAGCAGTGCATTCGTCACCTTGACGCTGCCGTCCGCCGCTCCGCTCGCCACAAGAGGGTGATACCTACTCCCGCTCAGCGCCGTCACCCTGCCACGATGCGACGTCAACCCGTGCGATCGCCCGTAGTTGTCCGGGCGCGGATTCATGAGTCGCACCGCATTCTCTCCGCCTCCTCGCTCTACGAGCCAGCAGCCCAAGAAGGCAGGCATGAAGCTAGAGGTGTAAAGGGGCTCGCGCAAGCGCGTCGCTTCGCCGCAGAGTAGCTCGGGCGCGTCTAGGTCGACGATCTGCTGTGTTCCATCCAGCGAGGAGACCAGAAGAATGTGCGGCGCAGAGTCCTGTTCAAATCCCTCTACACCTCCATCTCCGAGCTTGGAGGAGGCCGTATCAGAGTACGTGAGTAGGTCTCGTCCCGTCGCGGAGCGTCGAGGGAGATTGAGGAAGGAGAGCGAAGTGACTGTACCTTCTACTGGGTGGATGTGGTGGGAGGGCGGAGGACTGCGCTCCCAGGCTAAGATCCAAGGAGAGGGCCAAGTCATGCCGATCGAACGAAGATGCTCACCGACCGGCCAGACTGAGACGGATCCGTCCACACAGCCTGCGGCGAGGAGCTCGCCAGATCCCCAGGCGATGCAAGTCGGTTGACGGGAGGCGCCGTGGAAGGGTAATTCAAGAAGAGGTGTAAGCTCGACGAGGGGGGCGCTGCATTCGTCGCGATTGTTGTCCTTGCCCTTGCCTGCGCTGTTGTGGATGACGTCCGGGTGAGGCGGTGCGAAGATCGTCACCTTGCGATTGCTTAGCATGACGGCGAGAAGGCCGATTCTTGGTGGTGGGCCCGCCCCGGCATATCCTGAATGGCCTACTTCAGGCGGCTCACGATGATCCCACCCCCTCGGGCTCCAGAGCACTTGGCGCACTTCTGCTTCCTTGATCGCGATCTTGTACTCGAGGCGGCATTCCCCGTGACTGAGACCTAAGATGTGGATAGCTCCAGGCGCGTCGCTTCGCTCCCCTAGAGCATGCTGAGGCACGGCGCCTGGAGGGCTGGTCAGGCTGACAGCAAGTGCGAGGTACTCAGGGTGCGGAGAGGAGATGTGCGAGGCTGGCGCCCAGTCTAGTGAAGAGATGAAGGAGCCCGCATTGTAGACAAAGCCGGACGCCCCCAGGCCGAAGGACTCCAAGCTCGTCGAGCTCTCCCTCTTGACTTCCACATCGTCTCCTTCATCGAGGTTAAGAGCGAGGCTGTAGTCGCCGCGAGCATTGTTGACCAGGGGTGGACGCTCCACAAGATCTCCGACCGTCTTGATAGCGTCGGTGGGAACCGCCGGCAGTGGGTCTGCAGGAGGTGGAACGTAGCGATGCGCTCGCCTGAGCGCACGAGGATGTGGAGAGAGGCGTAGTCAGCCAGTGATCTTCGAGCAATGAGGTCCTCTCTCCTATGGACTCACGTGCTATCAACGAACCGCCAGCCCTTCTCTTTGCTCTCCAATCCCAGCAGCATCACGCCGCGAGCGCTTTCGAGCACACTGCGATGATCTCCATCCGCCATCTGCGCGTCTCCGGCCGCCTTCTCCTTCCAAGCCTCCCTCACAAGCTCCTTGTCATCATTCTCGTCATCATAAACGAAGCCCTTACCCGCATCCCATCCCCAATCAGCAACCAAGCTCTTATTATGCTCCTTCCACCTTCCCAACAAGGCCCAGTGTGTCACATGTTGCCAGGCGTGTATAGACTCATCTGAAAAGTCGACTTGTCTGTCCTGCTCGTTGATCGTATCGAGGCGGACCTTCTCCTTGCCCACGTCTGAAAGTGAAAGCATTGGGTCGGGCACGCGAAGTAGCTGCCCGCCCATGGAGAAGGGGAAGAACAGTGGACGCTGCTCCTCGCGAGTGAGGTTCATACCATTAGAGGCACGAGCGGATGATCCGATGGTACGATCAACGATGTAGGGGCGATAGCGACCGTATGCGCCATCTGAGGCGTCACCGCTGGCCCTCAATATCTTTGGCTTGCGTGGTCGGCTGGTGGACATTCTTTGCTTCTGTTTCTTCGCCTTCTTAGGGGACTTGGCGGCAGCACTAGCTCGAGGAATTACTCGAGGGGCTACACCGATGACTGGGTCATCATCATCGTCATCTGGCTCCCTTGTCGCGACGCGTGCATCGTCGTCCTCATCCTCCGGGTCGTCCTCATCCCCGTCTTCTTCATCAACATCGTCGTCTTGATCGTCCTCGCCATCAGCTTCCTCGGGATCAAAGTCGCTTCCTTCGCTCTCCTCGTCCCTCCTCATGACAGACGATGAAGAGGCTGTGCCTTCTCCCTCGTCATCCTCAAAGTCGATGGTCACTCTGGCCGGTGCACGCCTTATCCTCTGAGGCCGCTGAGACGAGGACTGACGCGGCTGAGTTTGTGTGTTGCTTGCGCCGCTATGAGGCGGAGGAGTGCTAATCCAGTCATTGGTACTCGCCGAGGAGCTGGTCTGCGAGTTGGATCGTTGAAGTCGCGAGGGCCCACTGGTGGGAGGTGGATGCGAGCCATCCGCAGGGCGAGGGTAGAAAGGCGGCGATGACGATGTGAAGGCGGCCATCATTGCGACATTGTCGGGCCGAGCCTGGCCTGGAGCCTTTCGAGGCGGCATGCCAGGCACACTGGAGCGCACAACGCTCTCCGAGATGATCAGATGTGTGGGAATGCGATTGTCAAGGGGGTGGCAGAAAGTCAAGACGGAACAGAGTCACTCGAGGCCGACTTCAAAAGGCGCGTCGCACGGGCCCGCGTCATGACCCTCGTCATTAGTCGAATCCGTAGATGTGGTATTGCAATGCATCGTGCGATCCAGGCAAGCACAGATATAGCGAAAATAGCAGCAGCATATGGTTTCCTCCCAGTCGACTCATTCAGCTTCCCATCTCGGCATGCCTCAGCGCACGCGACTCTCCCTCTCCCTCTCCTTGGCGGCCCCTACCCCCTCCTCAGTACACGTAAGGAATGAACCTGTACGGAATAATCTCGCAGTACTTCTCCCAGTCCTTACCGTACTTGCGATGGCAGCGCTCGAAGTCCCTCCCACAGCGGTGCGTAAGCACGGCAAGGAAGAAGAGCGGATAAAAGTACGGGATAGGCGACGACAGCCCGGCAATAGCTCCCCAGAGGAAGGACTGTGTCCAGTCAGCCGTGTAGTTGATCTTGCGGGCAAATTGCCACCACCCATCGATGAGCAAGGCATTGCCGTGCTCCGTCTGAAGGTAGCGCGGGTTCTCGAGGGTGGACCAGGGCCACTGAGGGAAGGCCCAGCGAACCTTGAGGTTGCCCTGACGCTGCATCCTGAAGCGCGACTTCTGGGCCATACTCGAATCGAAGATGTAGTGGACGGTGATGAGGAGCGAGTAAAGGAAGATGTAGGTCGGAGTGGAAAAGCGGTAATAGTGAGGAGGGTGGGCAGCCATGTAGACGATAGAGTAGCAGTAGGTGAAGGGCACGCCGGCAAAGTTCCAAAAGATGACCATGAAGCCCCACTTCTCGTGGAACATGTCCCAAGTCTGCGGGATGCACTCTTCGCCCTTGGCGCACGCATTGATGTAGAGGCCGGTAGCAAGGACCATGAAGGCCATGTTGGGCGTCACATAGCCGTACGACTCGTACTGACGGCAAGCACCAGAGACTGAGATGAGGAAGAGGAGCACCCACGGGATGCGCACCTCTGCCCACATCTTGAGGTCAACACGCCCGATCCGCGGGTTGAGGGAGGCGCCCATGAACAAGTCGTAAGCAAAATTGCCCGACATCCTGTGCGTCGTGTTGGTCACGACGGCGTGGAAGTATGTGGCAAAGGAGACACCGAAGCCCCAGATCATGGAGACGGTCATGTATTCTCCAAAGTGGTCGATGATCGTCGTGAGTCGGTAGATTCCCGTCGAGTGGAGCACAGCGCAGGTGACGAGCGTGGCGTAGAAGGACGACAAGGCGTTGCACTTGTAGGTGAGCGTCTTGTAGTTGAGCGAAGGGACGGGCAGGCCTTCCTGCTCGTATCCGGGCATGACGACAGCGAGGAGAAACTGGAAGACGACGAGGCCGCTGTACCCTAAGAGGGCTCGAGGAGTGGGGAAGGCGTCATCGTAGATGTGCTTGCCTAGCTTATGGAAGAAGGGACCAATCTGATCGATGCTCTTGGGAACGATGATTTGGCCATCGTAGAACCACAAGCCTGCGAGCGCGTAGGAAAGGAAGCGTTAGCGAGGGGTCGAAGCGGCGAGGTGATTCTCTTCCCCGAACCTCGATGATACCCACAGATCCAAAGGTAGTACATGAGAAGCGGAAAGAGTGTCATCATAGCGGTTACGCCCCACGGTCCACCAAACTCCCATCCCTCATGCTCATCGAGCTTCTTGTCTTTGGCACGGCCCTGTTCAGAAATGACGATTCCGGGATTGTAATTGACCAAGGCAGTTTCCTTTGAGCCGCCGACGATCTGCGGGTCGCTCAGGTCCGGCTTAAAGTAGGCGTGCTTCCATGGCTTCTGCTGAGCATCCTTGATGATGCTGTGCTGCTCCTTGGCGGCGGCTACTTGCTCGTCGTGGCTTACGCCGTTGCCATTGATTGCAGATGACGTGCCGGCGGCAGCGTTGGACGACGAGGCCTTTTTCCTGGCCATGTCCGTTGTGTCAGAAGATGAGGAAGATGTGGATGGGTTGTGAGCGCCAACGAAGGGGGACAGAATGAAGGGGATGACAAGAGGGATGACAAGGGGTGGGTGAGAAGAAGGCGATGCGAAAGAGTGGATTGGTCGACGAGAAAGAGGGAAGGAAAGAAGAAGCCGGGCTGGCCGACTGGCTGCAGTCGTGTTTCTTCAGCGGAACAAAGATCAGCCGCTCTCTTCCGTCGAGCAATGACGATCCACAGGCAGCAAAACGCGTTCGGCGATCGAGAAAAGAGCGGCCGCGAGTTGATCCAGTCGAATAGCAGCAGCAGCAAGTAGTAGCGTGAACGTGAGGCGAGGAGGGCGATTGCATTGCATGCTTGACACGCTCAAGCTCTCCAAATCCTCACTTGCCTATCCCTCCCACCACTCGCGATCTTATCCCCGACCCAGTCCACACAGTAAACCTCATCGCCATGTCCAGGCAGATCCACCTTGATCTTGTACGTCTTCAGGTCCCAAATCTTCATCGTCGAATCCTTGCTCGCGCTCACCAGTAACCTCGAGTCGCAAGACCAGCTGAGACGATAGACACTAGAGACATGGCCACGCAGCGTAGCGATGAACTTGCCTTTCTCCGTGCCAGACCAAAGACGTACCGACCCGTCAAACGAGGCAGAAGCGATCAAGCGGCCGTCAGGTGAGAAGCAGACGTGATTGATAGGCTTCTGGTGGCCTACCATACGATTCAGCGGCTTCTTGGGAGTGACTCCTCCTGCCTCGCCCTGCGTTGCGTCGCCCTTGAGTTGCGGCGGCCAAAAGTAGAGCGTGTGGTCCTCCGAGCCAGAGACGAGCGTCTCGGGCTGCGACTGCGTGAATTTGCGGAAGCGCTTCAAGCAGGCCGCCTGGATCTCTGAGGGTGATGACGTCGCGTGGGAGAGACCGTCGATGAGGCCGCCTTTGCGTTCGTCGAAGGCGCCATTGCGTAGGATGAAGTCGGTTGACAGGGCCATGGTATTGACCCAGTGGGCGTGAGCGTCGAGGCTACGGATGAGACGGCCTGTTGCACCGTCCCAAATCTTGACCGTGCGGTCATTGGCCGCAGTATAGAGGACGCCGCCGCCATTCTCGCCGCTCTCGCCACCCCAGCGGACCAGGTTGACCGAGGAAGAGTGCGCAGCAAGAGTGAAGGCGCAGGTGCGGTTCGAGGTGTTCCATACACGTACCGTGCCATCCTTTGACGACGAGGCCAACCTGGGCGAGTCGGCATTGAGATGCGCTGGCTCAAAGGCAAGGGACGTGATCCATTTGGTATGGCCGCGCAGGATGTTGCCTGGCGGCGCAGCGTGGCGAAGGGCGCGCTTTTCTTTCGCCTTCATCTTGATGCGCGCAGTCGGGTCACCCGAAGATGATGACGACCCGTCCTTTGACTCTGCGGCCGCCGCCTCTGCTGCTGCGGCTGCTCTCGCCTCCTCCTCTACCTGCTCGCCCGTCCTACTGCCCCATGCCTTGCGCCCATACGACGCCTGATCGATGCTGTTCCACAAGTAGATGACGCCGTCCATGTCTCCCGTTGCACACCGTCTCTCCAGCGGATCCCACGCAGCAGTGAGTACCCAATTGCGATGGCCCTGCAAAGTATGCAGCGGCATCTCCGTCGACACATCCCACAGCCTGGCTGTGTTGTCGCCGGCCGTGGTCAGAAAGAGCGATGATGATGGAGAGGCCAACGAGTAGAGGATGGGAGAAGCGTGGCCGCTCAGCGTAGCGCTACATCTTCTGATTGGCCTGACTCGGAAGACTGCCTGCGGCTCAAAAACAATGCGGAGCGTGTCTTCTGAGCTGAGATCGAGCTTGCGAGCTAGAGCAACTTGCAAGACGTCGTTGCTGATGGAGCTGGCAATGTCCAGCCGGGTTGGTGCATTGGAACCTTCGGCCGTCGCTACGTCGAGGTGAAACGCAAATGGTCGATCCTCGTCATCCTCTTCATCGCTTCCCTCGTCATCGGTGTCATCCAATGCTCCCTCGACTTTCCTCTTCTTGCCCTTTCGCGCTTGTCTACGCAGCTGATTGACAATCATTTGCAGCTCCCTCTGTCCAGTGCTCGCGGCCGGCAGGCTGATGGCGGGACCTAACGTCTCGCCATCGATGGAGGATTGGAGCTGGACAACGACATTCTGCGTGCTTGGATTGAGCTTACCCTGCTCAGCCAAAGCCTGTATCTGGGTAGCCTCGCGCTGATTGTTGAGGCGTTGCCTCTTGGCCGTCGGTATAGGAGGCGAGGTTGCCATCTCTGCCTGATCGCAACAACTGAAGGATGTAAGGTAGGAAGAAGTTGGACCACTTTCACTCCCGCTCTCCGCCCGACTAAATTTTGGCCGAGTTACGTAAGCAACACTCGTAGCCGTCTACAACGAGGCATGGGAGTGATGATCCTAGGCCATCCCGATGCGATGTAGAGCTGTCGAGCATGTAAGAGAGGTCATTCTTCCCTGCCTTGCTGAGGCCTGGTGCTCGCTGTCACTGCTGTGGAATTCATGACATTCGCATCATACGATCGCGGTGACACGCGCTGCAGGACGGTACTCCGCTCGCGGTGGACGTACGTGATTCAGGTGTGCGAGGATGGGTCAGATATGCTCAGGGAATGAGAAGCTGTTGTCTCCCGGTCGCATCGCAGACGAAGCTGGGGATCTTCTTGACCATCCTGTCGTGAAGTAGACCAAAAGTGACATCGGGCCCGATGTACAAAGTCGATCTGGCTGTGTGCTTCCTCGTCGTTGTCGCGTCCTCGTCGAAGTGGAACGTCGTCGCTGAGCTCGTGGCGCCAGGTCGCTCGCTCGCTCGCTCGCTCGCGAGTGGACGGCACTGAGGCTGTGAGGGAGGCGAGGGCCAGAGCCGTCCCGCTGCTGGTCTGCCAACGCCCCCTCTCTCTCTGCCCGCTCTCGCCGCTCTCGTCCACTCCTCCGGGGACCCGTCGACCAACGCCAGGCAGGCGGCGCAGGCGGCGTGGCGCTGCTCGCTGCTCGACTGGACTCGACACTCAACTCAACCCAACTCCTTGGCCCTGACTGAGTTCATCGTCGTCTGTCCCACACCATCACGACCACCTTCGAACGATTCAAACGACCACCACCAAGTCTATACGTCAATCAGCGTCGTCGTTACGACCAAGCACACATCGCCATCTTCTCTTTCTGAACTCACGCAGAGCGTCACCTATCAGCGCGCTCTCCAAGCAATCCAGCAGACGTGAGTTGCCCGTTGCGACTTGACGACAGCTAGCGGCAGATAGATCGGCGAGCGAAAGCAAAATGATAGGGGTCGAGATGATGTGAGGTTGCGACGACGGTAACGACAACGAGAGAGACAACAGGCTCTACCTCGAAGATAGCCAGTCAGGCATATCAATGGGGCGTGGTTCGCGTCATCGACGGCGTCGTCGTCGTCATCACCACCCACACAATCGGCTACCACTTGCCCACAGCATACTCCGATCCATTGCCTCATCGTCATCGATATATGCTGACGCTCATTCACTTTATCCTACTCCTTCTCCCCATGCTCATACCGACCATTGCGCCCCTCGACGCTTGATACCTCTCCCCGGCCCTTCTGGTGTCATGACAACAGGCCCCTAACCAGCACCTTCACTCGTTTACGATGGATATCCGAAGGAAACTCGTAATTGTCGGAGACGGAGCTTGCGGTAAGGTGAGTACAGTTCAGCCAGCCGAACTGGATGCCGTCTCTAGCAGACCTTCTGATCGCTCTCTTGCCCTCTCACTGCGCAGACCTGTCTACTCATCGTCTTCTCGAGGGGTACCTTCCCTGAGGTGAGTCGGCACAGCAGCCAACGGCTCCTTTGTGAAACTCATCTGACCCCTCGTCCCCTCGCCGCAGGTCTACGTCCCTACCGTCTTCGAGAACTACGTCGCAGACGTCGAGGTGGACGGCAAGCACGTCGAGCTCGCCCTTTGGGATACCGCTGGTCAAGAAGACTACGACCGCCTGCGTCCCCTTTCGTACCCCGACTCGCATGTCATCCTCATCTGCTTTGCCGTCGACTCACCCGACTCTCTTGACAACGTCCAGGAGAAGGTGCGTCCCGCGAGCGAGAGAGCAGGAAGCTTCTGTCAGCTGACATGGACCCCTCTTCCCCTTTTGCTTCCCTGCAGTGGATCAGCGAGGTGCTGCACTTCTGCCAAAATCTGCCGATCATCCTCGTCGGTTGCAAGAAAGATCTTCGTCGTGATCCCAAGATCATTGAGGAGCTGCGAAAGACGAGCCAGAGGCCAGTCAGCCCTGAGGAGGTGCGTTCCAGGAGCGAGAGGCGGCTGCGAACAAGTAAGTCGAGACTGACTCTCTTGCTCGTCTCTCTTGTGCACACACGCAGGGCATGGCCGTCGCACAGAAGATCGGAGCCGCTCGCTATCTCGAGTGCTCTGCCAAGACAGGCGAGGGTGTCCGCGAGGTCTTCGAGCACGCTACTCGTGCTGCGTTGCTCAGCAAGAGCTCTAAGAAGAGGAGTGGTGGGAAGTGCCTTGTCCTCTGAGGAGCGGCAGCGTACGGAGGTGGCAGTGTGAGGATAGAAGACAGTCGCTCGGCGATTGGAGAAGGAGCGAGATAGCGGCGGCAGATGGAGACAGAGGGGCAGGTGCTGCCCAATGATGACAGCTTGCCCTCGAGATCTGGGGTGCCGACGCTGGAAAGGAAAGGGAGCAAAATTACTACAGGCAACGAGAGAACCATGCTGTCAAGCAGGGACGATTCTCTCGTAGGGCATCTCCGACGCCTTCGCCTTCTCTTTGATCAATCAGCACCACCTGCAGCCCACGTCATCCTCTGCTTCCTCAACATCAGCTATCCTCGTCTCACCCTATCTCCCTCAACCGCCAACTCAGCTCCGCAACGACGACCTTCGCCCTCCTCTCCCTTATCTGCTCGCTTCATCTTGTGCTTCTCGATGTCTCTGTCGCTCTCCATCTCTCCATTTCTATTCTCGTCGCGTGCTCCTCACACTGCCTGTCGTGCCTGAGACGATTGACGATGCGGTAGTTGACCTCGACTTCGGCCCACTTCTCGCCCCCATCACCTCCCATCCTCCGCCCTGCCTCGCGAGAGAACGACGAGAATAAGACGTCGAAGCAATGCCAGGCAAGGAGAAGCGGGGGGCGGGGGGGCTTGCGCGCCTTTCATGTCGTCGACTACGAGGGATGAGTGCCACAGCGGCCTCCCTCGGCTTGACGGAGAGAGGGGCACACGCAGGCTCAGGCGCAGGCGCAGGCGCACCACACGCAGGGCGGTCCGCCTGCCCGCCCGCCCGATGGCCTCGAATGGCTCGACTCGAGACGAATCCAACACTTGAGCTTGATTGGCTGAATCGACTCACGTCTTGGACTCGGATTGCCTTGTCCGTCCGTCCGCACAACGACGAACAGTGCCTTGTCCTTCGCCTCATCGACAACATCGCCACCATTCAACGCTCGGCATGTCGTCCATCAGGAAGAAGCGCAACTTCAAGGGCCTACAGCTCAACGACTCACCGCTCTCTGTTCCAGCGCCTCAACCTTCAGCTAGTGGCACCGCGCTGGGCAAGTCGTCGACGAGCAGTTCCTCCTCTTCCCTCGCAGGCAGCTCCTCCAACGCTACGACGAGCGCAGCGACGAGCAACAATACCCTCACCCTCGGCTCGTCGACGACCGCTGGCACTCGTGGTGGTGCTGTCACTGGAAGCGGGGATGTGGTCGAGCCCTCATCAGGGGCCAACTACCACAACACCTTGACAGAACAGCTCAAGAACCTCGAGCTCGGAGTCGAGTATAAGCTTGATCTCAAGAATGAAGACCTCAAAGTGTTGAGCGAGCTGGGCAGTGGCAATGGAGGAACAGTCACGCGGGTCTTGCATGAAAAGAGCAATACAGTAATGGCGAGAAAGGTGAGCGCAGCTGCCAATAGTCGGGTCCGCTTCGCATGCTCATCATCACCGCCTTCTCCTGTGCGCGACGACAGACCGTCTTCATCGACGCCAAGCCTGCAGTTCGCAAGCAGATTCTCAGAGAGCTTCAGATCTTGCACGAGTGCAATAGCCCTTACATCGTCTCCTTCTATGGAGCTTACCTATCTGAGCCGCACATCTGCATGTGCATGGAGTTTATGGACAAGTCGTGAGTTCCAGACGATGATGAGGAAGGCTATGAGAAGGTAAGAGCGCATTCTTATTGACCGCGCTTGCTCTTGCTACAACAGATCTCTCGATACAATCTGGAAGAAGTGGGGTCCGATACCAGCGTGAGTCTACGCCTCTGCCCGTTCCCCTCTTTCGCTGCACGCTCACTCTCATGTCGCCCCTCTTCGCATCACGCACAGCGACATCTGCGGCCTGGTAGCCGTGACCGTAGTGCAAGGTCTGACCTACCTCTACGATGTGCATCGCATTATCCATCGCGACGTCAAGCCGAGTAACATCCTCGTCAATGCAAAGGGAGAGATCAAGATCTGCGACTTTGGAGTCAGTGGGGAGCTCATCAACTCCATTGCTGATACATTTGTGGGAACGAGCACGTATATGAGTGTGAGTGCGGCGGTGCTGAGGGCATGTAAAGCTGGAGTCGACACAAAAAGGCCAGCGCTGACACCTGCCGTGCCGCGTGCAGCCCGAACGTATCCAAGGCGACCAGTACAGTGTCAAGTCGGACGTGTGGTCCCTCGGCATCACCATAATTGAGATTGCGCTAGGTCGGTTCCCTTTCGCAGAGGATGATGAAGAGAACGACGATGGGGATAGCGAGGATTCCGATGACGACTCTGATGACGACGACACGGAAGGCGACGAAGATTCCGACGATCATCTACGTACAACTCTCTCCCCAACAAAGCCAAATGGAGCTAGGGACAACGCCAACATGCAACGGACAGCCACTCTAGCAGCTACCGCGTCTTCGTCCAAGGAGAAGAAGACACACCGTCGCCGTCGTAGCAAGAAGAAGCCCGGCGTGAGCTTGGCAGGAGGAGCGGGCCAGATGAGCATGCTGGAGCTTTTGCAGCGTATCGTCAATGAGCCGCCGCCGAGGCTGCCGATCGCTCCAAGCGTCGAAGAGGAGGAGGGTGGCAGTAGCGAGGACGTGACCATCGACAGCAGTGCCGCTCGTACGCAGCAAAGACGACAACGTCAGCATCGTCGCACCCGCCGGCCGCGGGGCTTCCCGCCCGACTTGGTGCGCTTCGTCGACCTCTGTGTCACCAAGGATCCGTCGGCACGGCCTACGCCAAAGGAGCTGGCCTCGGGAGTCGGGGCTGTGGGCGAGTATGTGAGGAGATGTGAGGAGAGGCGGGAGAGAGGCGAGACAGATGTGAAGGGTTGGGTGGATGGGTTACACTAGGACGATGCGGACAGTAGGCGTAGCAAGTCGGCTGGAGTGTGCCTACCGGCTAATGTATATCACGAGGAACGCGGCTGGTGGTGATAATGTGAAGAGCTCTACGTGTGCGAGCAGGGGCTGGGCTGAGCAGGAATCCATATGTATTTGAGTGAAGGCAGCATGGAACGAGCACAAGAACGGCAGCGAAAAATGAAGAGAGCCCGGTGGGCAGGGCGGAGGGCGATGAAGAATGGGGTAGCGCGTCCCATCAGGCGTCGATGAGGTTGCCCTCCTTTGCGCCATCCTTGTCCTTGGACCCCTCACTCTTCCCCTCTCCCTCGCCGCTCGTATCCCTGGTCCCCTTGTCCCTCCTGCCATCCTCATCATCGTCATTCTTGCCCTTCTGAGTTCCACCTCCACGCTTCGAGTACCACTCCTTGAGCACCTTGGGGCTGACTCGGCTGAGCATCTCCTTGGGGAAGATGCGGAGCAGGTTCCATCCCACATCAAGGGAGTCAAAGATGGTACGTGCCTCGTATGCCCCCTGCTGTACGAAGCCTTGCTCGAACTTGTCGAGGAACTGGAGAGCGAGCTTGTCCTCGGAGGAAAGCGCATCGTCACCCACCACGGCCTTGAGGGCTGCGACGTCCTTTCCGGTGGCGTAGAGGGCGTACAGCTGGTTCGAGACGTCCGAGTGGTCCGCACGAGTGTGTTTGGCGCCGATGGCTGACTTCATCAACCTGGAGAGCGAAGGGAGCACGTTGATGGGCGGGTAGATCTGTCGGTTGTGCAGCTGACGGTCGACGTAGATCTGTCCCTCGGTAATGTAACCCGTCAAGTCCGGGATCGGGTGAGTGATATCGTCGTTGGGCATCGTGAGAATGGGAATCTGAGTGATGGACCCGTTGCGCCCTGCTACTCGGCCTGCACGCTCGTAGATGGTGGACAAGTCCGTGTACATGTAACCGGGGTATCCTCGACGACCGGGCACCTCCTCGCGGGCGGCGGAGACCTCACGGAGGGCATCGGCGTACGAAGTCATGTCGGTAAGGACGACGAGGACGTGCTTCTCGAGCTGGTAGGCAAAGTACTCTGCGGTGGTGAGGGCAAGACGAGGCGTAATGATACGCTCGATCGTCGGGTCATTTGCCAAGTTCAAGAAGAGCGTCACACGGTCGAGAGATCCATTCTCCTCGAAGTCCTGCTTGAAGAAGCGAGCCGTCTCCATGTTGACACCCATGGCACCAAAGACGATGGAGAAGTTGTCCTCGTGGTCGTCGTGGATGCCCTTTGAGGGGCGTCCTTGCTGCTTGCCATCGCCTCGCGAGTCGCCCTTTTTGACGAGGCCGGCCTGGCGACAGATTTGGGCGGCAATGTCGTTGTGCGGGAGACCGGAGGCGGAGAAGATTGGGATCTTCTGACCTCGGGCGATGGAGTTCATGACATCGATTGTTGAGATGCCCGTCTGAATCATCTCCTCGGGGTAGACACGGGCATACGGGTTGATGGGCGAGCCTAGCGAGCGCGCAACGTGACAAGAGGATCAGTTCGTGCTCCACAGATCAAGCTCTTTCGCCGCTCTACCCACCATTGATGTCAATGTAGTCCTCGGCAAAGACCTTGGGTCCCTTGTCAACGGGGTTACCGCTACCGTTGAAGATTCTGCCCAGCATGTCCTCCGATACAGGCAGCTTCATCGACGAACCGGTGAATTCGATGTGCGTCGCCTTGACATCGATGCCTGATGTGCCTTCGAAGACTTGGACGACGGCCTTGTTGCCGCTGACTTCGAGGACCTGACCGCCACGACGAGATCCGTCGGGAAGAGTGAGTGAGACAATTTCGTTGTACGATGGGAACTGTGGGCGTGCGAGCGGAGGTGAGGTGTGAGCGGTTGGTGGAACGTGTGCAGAGGGTAGCGGGTTCGACTGCGCACCTTGACATTGTCGAGAATGACGAGAGGCCTGTGAGAAAAAGGAGAGGGAGGAAGGGCGAGGCGAGGTAAGGATCGTGCTGCGAGGGGAGGGAGAGGTAGCTGGCTGTATGCGCTCACCCATTGATAGAAGAGACAGTGCGGTAGTCTGCGAGGACGATGGAGGTGATGAGCCTACGATCACGCTGAAACCTCGCGATGAACAGCTGACTCACCCAAGCGCGGGTCGACGGAATACTCCTTGACGCTGTGAGGTACCGAGGGGTTGACGAGGAGCATGTCAGCAAATGTCCTCCACCCGTCGAGGCTTCATGGCCGTATGCCATGATCCGCGCCCCATTCAGGGGGCATGTGGCCCTTTTCCCAAACTCACGCCGCCTTTGCGTTGAGGTCAAAGAGCTCCTTGTCGCTCATACGTGCGCTTGACATGATGGGCGAGGTCGGAGGGAGGATGGTAGTTGTGGAGAAGTGAGAGTCGAGACCCCTGTGATCCAGGCACTCACTCGACTGTCTCGCTCCCTCGCTCAGCCACACTGTCCGCCCGCGTGCGCGCTGGGCGTCGGCGCCAGTCGAGTCGACTTGGCGGACAGACAACGATGAGACGAGGGCCGTGCAGCAGCAGCAGGGCGGATCGACGTACGGACGGACGGAGAGAGCGACCAGAGGTTCCAGCTTTGTCGACGATACCACGCTTCCAACGTTTCCAACCCTCTCCAGCAATTCCCCTGCTGCTCATCGCAATGGCACCGTACAGCAAAGACTAGGTGTCACCAAATCAATGTCGAGGCCGGCAGCTATGAGCCCAAGCGTGCAGCGAGCGCCCTCGACCTCAGCATCTTCACGCCGCTCATCGTCTCGCCATGCTGCAGAGTCGAGGCCAGTCATCAACTCTCGCCTCATCACCCTCTGGACCCATGAGCCTCCCAACTTTAGCTCACATGAGATTGTCCTCAGCCCTGAGCTTCTCGCACATTTTGGCGTTGTAGGCGAGAATGATCTCCTCGAAGTCACCTTTCCTCCTTCCGTCGAGCCAACCTGGCCTACCGATTCCAATGGCCGCAAGCGCAGGCATGGCCACTTCGCGCATCGGTCCTTTGTATTTCGAGCCAGTCAAGGCATCCACGACTCGTCAGAGGCAGTCTCGCGCTCTGGCCAGCTACAGCTCTCCCTCGCCCGCTCCATCGCTTCAGTCTACGGCTTCCACAATCGCCAAGAGGTGCTGCTGAGCAAGGTCAGCCGCGAGGACAATGTCATCTCTCACGTCGAGCTCTACTTTCGCGACCAGTATGTCGGCAGAGCAGATATGTGGCGCCTTACTACGCTACTTGACGATACCTGCGTCTACGTGGGCCAGAAGATTGCGCTGGCTGGCAGCGTGAGAGCTACCGTCGGTCGCATCTTCATTCGCGAGCACAAGGTCACGTCCGGCTACGTGGCTCCGCAGACCAAGGCCATCTTTCGCAGCGAGTCGGCCAAATACCACCTCTTTTTCCAATTCGCAAAGGAAATGTGGGACTTTGACGAAGATGGAGAGCTCTACTACGAAAAGGCGCTCACGGGCTTCATACCAGAATTGCTTCGTCGATGGAGGAGCGTACCGACGAATCACGTACTCAGCATCATCCTCTTTGCCCGCGTGTACTACGATGAGGACGAGCTGCACATGCTCGATGAAGCCGCTTTACCTGTGCAGAGGGAGCGGTGCGAGAACGGAAGGTGGTACATAGACTACTATAAGGTCATCGTGAGTACAGCGAGGCGAGGCGAGGCGGCGGCTTTTCTTGCATGCCGCTCAGCTCACCATCGTCTGCCCGTGCTCTCGTTCCGCAGGTAGATCTCGAATCTCGCACAGACTGGAAAGAGGTCATCTCGATGCTCAAGGAGGAATGCTTCCGCTTCCAACACGACATTCTCCTCATCGGTCGCCCAGAGGCAGGTCCTGCAGGCGCACCAGAGCAGGAGGAACAACATGCGGACCTCTTGCGCAGAGATCGAGCCCTCCTCGCTGGCAAACTTTCCGCTTCGCACGAGGGCAATATCCTCGAAGCTGTCAACCTCGCGCTCAATCCATTCGATGAGCACTTTATCGATCGCGATCTCAATCGTACCGGGCTGGATCTCGTCATCCTCACGGCAGGTACGGGCCACTTTCGCGTCGAGAAGAATCTGTTGCGCTTGACTACGGAAAGGATGAGCGACAATGGTATCGGGCTGGACCTCGTATGTCTTACGAAGATGCCGCTGCATTCGGTGCCACTCTTTCGTTTCTCGAGCACTGTGCCGCCCTTGTCATCCGGTGTGCCCAAGCGCACGCCATCACGCAGCGCTGCGCCCACCGCATCCTCCTCGGCAGCGCCTCCGGACCCGCTCTACGTAGATGGCGGCACAGGACCGCTTGCAGACTTCTACTCCATCCCACACTGGATCGACGCCTCCTTCTACAACTTGCAGCAAGACCAGCCATTCCGAGCTGATCGCTTTGTGCCACGCGTCAAGATGAGAGAGGTCCAGCAGATTGGCTATATGGAGAACGAGATCAGCGACATTTCCCTGCCGTACTTGGAAGTTGGCAAGGCAGCAGGCGGAGCGCCACCGGGCAGTCTCGACGACTTGGCTTCACGCGAGCAGCGACGGGCGCTGCGAGAGCGCTTCGACCGCGAGACGTTTAGAGATCTGGAAAAGACGCCCAGGCGACCGACTACGACGCCCAATCGGAGCGTTGGCAGCATCGACAGCCCGCGCAGCGCTGGTGCAGAGCTGCTGTCCAAGACGCCCAAGACGCCGCGCTTTGCCCGGGCGGGTAGACGGCCAGCACTCGAGTCACATCCAGAAGATGGGGAGCATGGCGAGGATGTGGTTCGCTCTCGCCCGACAAGCGTGGTGGTGTCGGGCTCGCCCAGCATGATGTCGCCGAGCAGTTCCTTTTCGTCTCTGAGACCTGCTTCGATCCGCAGCGTGTCGACGCTCAATCGTCCATTGCGGCCGTTGCAGCCTGTGGGCAAGGCAGAAGCTTGGGTTGCTCCCATGGAGACAAGCGCGGCGGGCATACACGCCCCCGCAACGATGGCCTCTTCTTCACTGACTCGCTCTCGTAGCTACAAGCTCGACGCGAGGTGGTTATGGAACTCGTTGAAGGGAGGCAAGCAGGAGGAGCGAGAGGGAAGTGAGCCGCTTCAGCGTGAACGACCGCCTCAGATGACTACGTCAGGGTCCGCAGCCTCGCTCCGTATCCAAGCGCTGCTGAAGCGATCTGAGTCGCCCAGCCGGTCTTTGGGCCGCGACCACGCCCCGGCGCCTATCTCAATCCCATCCCACGCCAGCAGCACCAGCAGCAACAACAACAACGGCAGCGGGCCTAGCAACACGAGTGGCAGTGGCAAAGAGGGTGACTCGAATGCACAAGGCGGCGGTGGTAGCGGGAGTGGAGGCGTCGGCTTGGGCGAAGACAAAGCATCCTCGCACGACTCGCCCGAAGACGAAGAGAGTCGCGCGGCTCGCTACGCCCAGCGCGCCAAGGTGGAGAAGCAGACGCTTGTGAATCCCTCCAACCCACGCAAGGCTCTATCGGCCTCCAGCCAACTCCTGAGATGGCAACACCTCTTCCCACGTCGTCTCAATCGGCATGTAGTCAAGTGGCGCTCTATCACCACTCCGGCCTGCCTACCACTCACAACGCTCTACTTGCCGACGCAACATGATCTGGCCGAAAATTGGGCAGAGTATCCGCATATCCTCTCGATCTCGTCGGATCTGGGAAGTTTCCTCGTCAAACGATCTTCGTCTACCTCACCCGCGCTGGCGGCGCTCAAGGAGATGACGTCGCAGCGACTGGCGCAGGGGTTCCAGTTCATTGTACCTGCGGAGAGATCGTCACAGAGGAGGAGTTCGCCATTCAGGTTGCGCCACCCGAGCGAGCTTTTCCAGCCTGGGACCTTGACGTCGGGAAACCCAATTGTGCTGGGTATGTCGAATCAAGTCCACCGCCTGACCTACGACCGCGGTGCCGGCGCCATCAATGTGGAGCGCTATATTCGCAACAAGACGTACGACCTCACGCCCATCGAATACAGCTGCTGTGTTTGGCCGCGTCATCTGCCGGGGTATCAGACTGTCAAAGCTACCTTTCGATACCCAGACTACAGGTCGTACGATTGGACGTATCTCGATTCGCTGGTCACGGGCCACGCTGAAGAGCAGACATTCACCGAAGGGCTCCGCTACTGGCGAACGCGCTTTGTTATAGTGCCTACGGGCGATCGTCCGCCCCCAATGACGGCCACGACGGGCGAGCAGCTGGACGATGAGGAGATTCGGCTTATTGGTATGGATCGATTGGGCGACCTGTTTGCTCGGGCCAGGTGGCGTGGTGCGCGCGGCACGAGCTCCTCGTCGAGCACCGCCGCCCCACTGCGCTTCATTCCCACTTCACTGGACCCGTCGCAATGCGTGCACGACGCCGAGTTTATGCGTCAGGCCGCCGCCATGGCCGAGGATGTGCGGGTCGCGAGCGCGAAGCGGCTACTCTCCGAGACGTCGAACGAGGGCATCGCCGAGGGTATCGCGACGGGCGTGCCCATCGAGGATCGATTCTGGCATCGTCACTCCTTCCAGCAAGTCTTCACGGGGGCTGAGCTGACTACGTGGCTCGTTGGAGAGTTCAAGGACGTCAAGACGCGTGATGAGGCCGTCGAGGTTGGGGAGAAGCTGCGGAAGCAGGGCGTTTTTGAGCATGTGTTCAACTCTCACGGCTTCTTGGACGGGCATTACTTTTACTACCTGCGTGGGAGGAAGAGGGCGGCAGGCGCGGCGCCGCACCAGCAGAAGCGCAAGGCTGCCTCACGAGCTCCGCGCTTGTTGATGTCACGGTCGGCTATCATCGATGTGGACCCGGCACGCAAGTCGGATCGAGCAGAGACGTGGGTGCGCGCGCGTGCACAGAGAGACGATCTAGCGACTGACACCCCGCCCCCTTTACCGCCCGCCAGTGCCTTTCTCCACTACGACGTCTCGCACAACCCCGCGAATGGATTCAATGCCCAACTGCACTGGCTGGGCACGACCGCCCGCTTCATTGAGGATACGGTGCAAAATTGGACACGCACCCTGGAGCGCTATGGTCTGCGTCTGATCGAAGCGCCCATCGGCCAGATCTGCGACGTTGGGCAGCACAATCCCTTTCAAGCTCCTGTGCCGATCCATCTTGCCCTCCCTCCACCAGCGGCAGCGTCGTACGCTCACTTCCTGCCGCCTTTCACGCACGCGGCAGACTACTTTGAGTGGGCATTGCTAAAGCGCTTTGGCTTCGTGCTCGATCAGGAGGCGGCGGGGCGCTATCCGCAGGATGTCGAGTTCATCTACCAGTCGAGGCCGAGTCGCTTCGAGTACAGTCAGTTTGTGCATCGCACGGGCATCGCCTTTGTGCAGGTTGTGGGTGGGGCGCAGGGCTTCTTGTGGTTGAACAATCGGCTCTTCAACTCGCATTTGGGCGTTGGAGGGGGGAGTGGTGGCAGGCAGAGGCGGGGCGGTGGCGGCGGCGGCGGCGGCAGCGCAGCCGTGGAGATACCCGATGCTGATCGAGCAAGGAGGGAGTTTGAGGCATTCTGTAGTGATCCCGCTGCGCTACACGCCTTCTACCTCGAGGTGTTGGTGGGCTTGCAGGCTGCGAGTACCGCGGGCGGCGCGGGCGGCGCGGGCGGGGCGCAACACGCAGTGACGGAGTGACTGCAATGCAAGAGCATACCATGTCGAACGTTGTGATGGGTGAGTAAGGCGTGGGGAACGACCCAGCCGCCGCCAAGGCTTATTGTTTATATGTGCTTCTGGAGCTGCGGCATAGCAGCCCGATCCGAGAAAGTTTAACACGGACGGTTCCGTTTCCTGTGGTTTAACGGCTAGGACGTCCGCTTGTCATTACATAATGTGCGGGAGCCCCGGGTTCGACTCCCGGCAGGAAAGTAACCACCTCCCTCAGTACGAGAGGAGGAATCGCTTTTTGCCCGCGCGCGCATGCTATTCATTGTCGAGACTACTACTACTTTATTACAGGAACGAGCGTTCACGCCGCACCGGCGAAGAGATCGGCCAGCGCTGGGTAGTTGGGCGTGCCCAGACCAGCGGCAGCGTCCCACCCCTTGGTGGCCTTGAAGCCAGGCGCCTTCTTATCACTGCAACCGTACGATCCGCCCGAGACGACGTCATTGAAGGCCGCACTGTTCGCCGCTCTGTACAATGTCGGGTGGGCCCAGCCAATCGTGCCCTTCCCTTGCTGCCTCCGCTCGGCATTCAAGAGCGCAATGATCGAAGCCCACGTGGGCGCAGCCGCAGACGTACCGCTGATCGTATACCACCCACCGTTCTGGCGTATCACGTACTTGGTGCCCTGCGCCGCCACATCCGGATAAGCGCGCCCCTCGATGTTGTATCGCCCCTTGTCATCGTCGCCAATCGTCTTGAGATACGCGGAGACCGCCGCGTCCTGGTATTGTGGCCGCGGGATGTACTCCGAGAAGCCAGCGCCTGACCACATGTTTGCGACTGACTTGCTCATCATCACCTCGGGAGCGATCTTGTTTTTGGTGCCAGAGCCGCCCGTCGCACCCACCGAGAGGACATACGGGCAGACAGACGGGTACGTGTTGATAAACTTCTTGTCGCACGACTGTTTGCTGTTCACTCCGAGCACTCCGTAGTCACCCGCAGCGACGACAATGGTCGTACCCAGCGCAGTGAGCTTCTGCGCCGTCTGGCACATCGACTTGACAGTCGATGCCGAATACCAATTCTCCTGCGAGGCGAAAGAGTACGAGATGACGCCCGGTCGGTCCGCAGCCTTCATATCGATGAAGTCCTGCCATGATTGAGAAAAGGCATCGCCTCCCGTCTTGGTGGACCCCCACGCGTAAAAGGTCGAGTTGAGAGGGTACGTCTGGCCGAGCACCACCTGCGCGTCGAGTGTGCCCTCCTTGTCTGGGTGCTTGGAGTCAAAGGGCGCCCCACGAGTGATGTTGACGGGCATCTCGTAGCCAGCAGCATCGCTACGGTAGCGCTGCGCAAAGTCGGCCAGGTCCTCCTGGCTGAAACTCGCATTAATGATGCCCATCACACCGATGTCGACGGTGCCAGCAGCAGCAACTGGCTTTACGCTGCTCGTTTGGTACAGATCGCGCAGGCAAGCCGGCGAGACAAAGGTGGCGTAGCGCGAGCATGACGCAGGGCTGCTCTGACGACGCTCGAGGTGGGCAGCCATCTCCGCGACTTCACGCTTCTGCTGAGCGATCGTTGCCTCGACATTGTCGGCATCGAGAGGCTCAGCATGGCCACCGCTCTGCGAGGCATGGGGTACGCCAAAGTGTGTCAACGGAGCAACGTCGACGATGTGCTCGGCCAGATGTTGGGGCAGAGCAAAGCCCGAGGGGGCACGGATAGCTGAGCGCCTTTCGAAGCTGTGATGGAAGAGCTTCGTATCGAAGAGGCGCTCAACCTGGTCTACAGTCGCGTCGACGGTGAGAAAGTCGCCGTGCTTGCTAGGAGTAATGTGAGAGGCAGAGATGCCAGCGGCAGCCAGCTCAGCTTGCACGGCACTCAGAGTGTCGTCTGTAGGAGCAGTGTATTGAGCAAGCTCGTCGTCGGAGAGCCATCCTTCTTCGCCCCTAGATACCTGCTCCATCCTCGAAGCCAGGCCATCGAGATCTCTGCTCTGCAGCGCCACCGTAAAAGTGTAGGGTGTGTCGGCCTCGGCGCGCTTGCCGAGCGTCCATCCAGGTCGGACCGTAGGAGGGAGGGACCTCGCATTGAGGGAGTGGGTTTTTGAGTGCGGCAGGGCTACAGAGGTGGCAGCCAAGAGGGCTGAGGCAGCAGTGACCGCGTAGAGGAGGCAGCGCATCGCGAGCAGACGTCGCTGGTCAGCACGTCGACGTCGAGACAAGGGAGAGGGGGGAGAAACGGGGGGGACGAGGAATTATTCGCGACGAGCGCGCATCGCTATCGCCTTTTGAGCGATCTCTCGCCGAGCGATCTCTTGGTGCTGCTCAACCACCCCCAGAGCACAGTGACAGAAGCCACGCTTGCGGACGCCGAGCCCCGAATGACTAGGGTGCATGCTAGATCTCATGCACACCGAAGGAGCGAGGAAGGGTTCAGCGCATTCTGTGCCCCATCTTCATGTTGAAGGAAAATCACGCAGCCGTATCCTGGCAGCCCGCCCTCTTGCGGACGACATCGAGCCGTGACACCGCAACTTGATGCCGGACCGCACATCGCGCACCTCTTCTCAAGTGCAGGCAAAGTCGTCGTAGTCGTCCCCGCCGTCGTCTTCGCCGCCGTTGCCGCCATCTTCGCCAGCTGTTCTTTGCGGTAGGGATAGCCGCGGCATCCTCTGTGCAAATGAAGGGAGAGACAGACAGGCAGACACGCTCGAGTAGACTACGCTACCGCGACTTGCCATATTTGCTGAATGATCCGGCGAAGACTGGGCTGCACTATCCTTGGACGCCGGCAGCGGGACTGAAGCGACGCGAAGGCGCCGCCCCGCGCGGAACCTCGAGTTCGATGCAGGGTCTCACAACGCGCCACGCACCTCCGATTTGCCTGCCTTGCCTTGCCCACTGCCGGGGAATGAAGCAAGTGACAGTATCATACGAGCGGCGAAGTTGGGTCACAATGTACCGAGCTGACGGATCCGCTGATCGTGAGCGCTTCGATGTAGCGTGCAGGGTGAGGGCCGGTACGAACTCCAATGGTCTGCATGACAATGAGGCTTCGCGCTGCTTCACACTGCTTCACACTGCTGCACTCTGCTTCACCGCGTGAGACAGCACCGTTCACTCGGGTTGTCACTGAATGCGCGACGGTGAGACAAGTCATGTCCCACTTCGTTTTCGCAATTTATTGTAGCCTCTGCATCGCAAGCGTCGCAAGCGCGAGAGCGGGCGACTCGCGCCGCGGCAACGAGGTGCGACGCGGAACTGGGCGTGTGGCCCACTCGCCTCCTTCCGTCGTGCTTCCTTGACTTGTGATGCACGCCGCCGCCGCCGCTCCTCGTCAACGGTTACCCATCATATTGTCGTCCAGTCTGCATCGAGCGACAGCAGCAGCAGCATGGCGCGTCAAGGCGGAAGGGTCGTCGACGATGACAGTGATGATGTTGATGTGCCAGTGGCGTCCTCTAGCAGAGGCCCTGCAATGCCCAGCTCGATAGCCGAAAAGCTCGAGGAGTGAGTCGGACGCACGCGCAATCCGACCTGCGTGGGGAGATGCTGAGCACTACGAATGTCTTGCTCTGCCTCGCGCTACCTAGACTAGCATCAGAGATTCAGCAAGTGGATGATGACATCTCAGAGGTGAGCATACGATCGAGGAGAATCGACGAGGCTGGCTCGCTGACTTCTCCCTGCTCGCGCGCGTGCGCCCGCGCTCAGCTTCGAACACTTCGTCAGTCCCTCGAGAAGCAGAGACGCCAGCTGCTAGCCAAGGCGCAAGCTCAGTCAGGCTACAATAGCAACGGCAATAGCGTTGCCACGGCTGGACCTTCACGACTGGCTGCCGGAACAGACTACACACAATCCACCTTCCCCTGGTCGGGCGAGCTGCTCAACAGGGCAAAGGCGACGTGGGGCATTGAGAAGTGGAGGATGTGCCAAGAGGGTGTCGTGAATGGTGAGGGCAAGATTCGCTGATACAGGGGTGCAACAAGGCGCGCTGACTCGCCACACTCCTCGCCCACAGCTGTCCTCGATGGACAAGACGTTGTATGCATCATGCCCACAGGCGGAGGCAAGTCGCTGTGCTACCAATTGCCGGCCATCATGAGTCCAGGCGTGACCCTGGTCATTTCGCCGCTCATCTCCCTCAGTACAGAGTGAGTACACCAAAGCGCATTACCGCTCGCACGACTCTCATCTCCGTTGCCACCTCGCTGCGCGCAGCCAATGCTTTCACCTCCGAGATGCGGGCGTACCCTGCGAGTTCATGTCCAGCGCACTAGACAGGCCAGAGGCGAACAGCATCCTCCGCCGCATCAAGAACTCTGGGCGACAGCAGCCAGGTGACGAAGAGATACAGATTCTGTTTGTCACGCCAGAGCGCGTCGCCAAATCCAAGACGCTCCTCTCCTCTCTCCAGACGGCCTACCAGCGCCATCGACTGGCTCGGGTCGTCATCGACGAGGCTCATTGCTGCTCCAATCAGGGTCACGACTTTCGCCCAGACTACCGCAAGCTCTCTATGCTGCGAAAACTCTTCCCCGAAACGCGAGCCACTTGCCTGACCGCAACCTGCTCGCCGAGCGTCCTACAAGACGTCCTCGAGATCTTGGGCATGCCTGACACGACTGAGCCTCCGAACGCACGGCCGAACAAGACTGTCTTCTTCACCGCCCCACTACATCGTCCGAACCTGAACTACAAGGTCGTTCCTCGGCCCTCAGCAAGCGCAGCTGCCAACCAGGCCATCGCCGACTGGATTCTCGAGCACCACCCCAACGAGACGGGCATCGTCTACTGCCTCAGCAAAAAGGATACCGAGACAATGGCTGATGCTCTGAGCGAGCTCAGCGAGGGGAAGATCCGAGCAGGCGTCTATCACGCCGACGTCGATGATCGAGAGAAGCACCGCATCCATGTACGCTGGCGCGAGGGTAGAATTCGCGTCGTGTGCGCGACAATCGCCTTTGGGATGGGCATTGACAAGCCCGACGTCCGATTCGTCCTTCACAGTGGCGTCTCCAAGTCGCTGGAGGGCTATTACCAGGAGAGCGGCAGAGCAGGTCGAGATGGCAACCCGTCAGACTGCGTCCTCTTCTACCGACCGCAAGACGCCTCACGCATGGCCAGCTTGGTCGCGGGTGAGCCCACTGGACGCGAGAAGCTCGGCGCTATGCTCGACTACGCGCAGAGCAGTCGGTGTCGCAAGGTCATCTTCGGCGAGTACTTCTCCGACGCCTATCAGGACGAAGAAACATGCGGTCGATGCGACAACTGCCTTGAGCCGCCTGAGCCGCGCGACTGCTCCTTCTATGCCTGGCAGATTGTCAACGCCATGCGCGAGATGTACGACGATGGCGGGCGAGTGACGCTGGGTAACCTGGCAGATTTGGTGCGCGGGCTCAAGGGAGGACAGTACACAGTCATTGCAGACTCCCGTGGTGGGAAGAAGAAACGCAAAGGCGCCAGCAGCGGCGGCCAGACGGCGCTGCTCCAGATGGACCAGCACGGTGGCAAGATCACGGAGCTGAGCAGCGACGACGTTGAGCGGGTGATTGTGGCGCTCCTCAACAAGCAGTACCTCGACGACGAGTACAACGCCACGGCCTACTCGGTCAACGTGTATGTGAAGCCGGGTCCACAGGCTATTCGACTCACTCGTCTGTCCGAGGAGAATGCTCGACAGTTGACTGGTCTGCTCGACGTCAATCTGTCGTCCAAGCCAAAGAAGAAGGCAAAGGCGAGGAAGAGCAATGCTGAAGAGGAGAACGGCGAGGGGACTGCTGCAGGCAGCAAGAAAAAGGGCAACGGGTCGAGTGGACCGCCAAAGAAGAGGCAGCAAGGAAAGGAGCGCACCCTGACAGACGATCTCGACGACATCATTGACTCGGACGAGGAGGCCGCTTTCACCGAAAGTGCATCTGCAGCAGCAGAGTCGAGCTCAAAGCCGGCGCCAGGACCCACAGCGACGGCTGGTCGCTCCTTCTCTGGCACGCAACGACCCATCAGCGAGCTTCTCGAGCGTATGTCCGCATCGCGCAGCAAGAGCGGGGAGCAAGGCCAGGAGTACAAGAAGAAGCGAATCCGCCCCTCGAGCAGTGATGAGGAGGATGACGACATCGAAGTTGACAGATTTGGCTGGCAGGTGATGCCATCGAGGCTTGCAGGCAAGTCTGCTTTACCGACGTCGAGCGGGAGCAGATCGTCGGGCGTTAAGGACGAGCCCATCGAGATCGACTGATGCTGAGAGCAGCGTGTGAGGGTCCGTGTACGCGCCAATCATCCACTCATGTATCATTAGCAATCAATCACCAATGTGATACCCCCTGAATGCCGTATAGCATGCTTGATTGTGGTGTGTTGTCGTACAAGTACAGATGGGCGAGAATGCGGTGGGCGAGGTGATGTTGCTAGTCTAACGCGCATGCGTCTATGACTATGATTTCGAGCTACCGCGCTCCCTGAAGAGAACGTGTCGCTTGACTGAGAGCGATCAAGAATGGAGGGGTCGCAAAGAGAGAGGAGAAACAGCTTGGTAAGCTCACTACCCATCTGAGGAGCGCGGGCGCGGGCGCGAGCACAGGCACAGGCACTCGTCGCCGCAACTCACCAATGGGGTCGTACTTTCGCAGCACGAGCTTCTCTGCGATCCTTGGCCTGACAGTAGTGTAAGCGTATCCAGTTCCAGCCGTCGAGAAGAGGCGTGCAATGACGATGCGTGACCTCGATGAGGCGGCCATGATTGGTGAGAAGGACTTGGTGATAAAAGGATGGAGCCGATTCGTCGTCAGTCCGAGGTGTGAGTGCAAGATGCCCAGCTGAGAAAGCCTCCCGTTCTCTCCCGTTCCGATGTGATATGCCGAGCTATCCGCCCTTTGAGATGAAGCGGGCGAGCTCTCGAGCGGGGCTGAATGCAAGTCGGCGCCAGTCGTCGACGTCGCTGCAGGCGGGGAGCGGTCAGGCCAACCAAGGCCAGCTCGGTCCCTCTCTCGCTCGGTCCCTCGTCCCGTTCATTTCCCGCCCTCGTAGCCTTGGTTTGCTCGCAGCAGCAGTCTTTGCCAACTTGGCTGGCCCTTGTCTCCCTCCTCGCTGTCGCTGTGTCTGCCCTTTCGGCATGACTGGGGAGAGATTCATCAGCACACTCCCATGAAGAGCCTGTTTGCTAAAAGGGGCTCGCGCTCCTCCTCGCACCATGTTACGGCAACGAAGAGCACATGGGGCAAGGGCAGGAGGCCAGGAGACGACGACGACGGTGACGGCGGCAAGGATGATGGCAACCTCTACTATACGCCGCCAGCTGCTGTGGAGCAGCCCGCTGGACCAGACGCTGGTATTGGTTCAGTCCCACCGCCCAAGGCCAGCAGCAGCAGCGCCAGCAGGCGATTAAGCAAGTCGGCTTCCCTCGGCACCATCACAGGCCTCGTCGCTGCTGCCTCCTCATCCTCTCGAAAGCCAATCCCGCCAAGCTTGGACCGCAAACATTCCAACCAATCAACGACGTCTATTACTCCCGAAGCGATACCACCATCACCCTCAACTTCTTCTTCTTCCACCTCAACGACCCCCTTCACCCTAGGAAGAGATGCCTCTCGCCGACTCAGCAGCTGGAAGGGTGACGTACGAGCGAAGCGCAAGCAAGGCGGTCGAGATCACCCTCCGTCGTCGTATCACTTTGACGACGGAGTCGGAGGAGCCAACGCTACGACGACGAAGCGCAAAGATGCAAACCAAGTCGGCTCTACTGGACGCAACGAGCAAGAGGACTTACACCCCGCCGTCTTTGTCGTTGGCAACCCGAGCGTATCCGTCTCCCCTCCGACCCCTCGACCACGCACTACATCGACCATGTCCAACAGCCAGGCAGAGGAGAACCAGAGCCACAGTCACGACGGAGGGAATACAATGACCACAAGCGCGGCAACGACGAATACCAACCACAGCAACGAAGAACCCGATACCACGGAGACGCACGAGACGACTTTTGAAGCGCGAGAGGAGGAGGAAGCCGAGGCTCAAAAGGGCCTGATATTGCCTGTCAATGGCAGTGGTGGACCAAGTGCTGCGAGAGAGAGCAGCAGCAGCAGCAGCAACCCCGCGTTTGGCGGGGTCTTTAGGAGCAGGAGCAGCAGAAGCAAGATGTCCAAAGTGGGCGTCAACATCGACGTCGAAGCCGCATCATCCGCAACAATGCCAGCAGCAGCGGCAGCTGCAGCCTCACCTGGCCCACCACTCTCGCCCTCAGCACTGGCCAGGCAGCTGGATGACCTTGCCGTCAGTCATGGCGACGGGCTGCTCAGCGACGATGAATATCGCAAGCTGCGGCAGAGGCTACTGGAGCGAAGCGTCGGCCTTTCAACAGCCACTGAGGCTCCCGAAGACACTGACACGTTGGTCCTCACCAATCGGCGCAGCGTCATTGATCTCGAGGACGAAGAAGACGCTGCTGGACAAGCTGCCGTCGCGCAGGAGAATCAGACCCGTCCACCCTCCCCTACGAGATCATCCCGTACGCTGCCCTCAATGTTCAAGCGAGCCTCAGTGCTAGTGAAGTCCAAACGTACGCAAGGGTCATCTGTTTTGACGTCCACGCCGCCCTCATCATGGACGCTGCGTCGACCGGCATCAAAGCGCTCCCTCACCTACCCAGCAGCATCAGGCGCAGCCGCAGGTCCGCTCACAGAAAGCCAAGTCGGGAACGAGAATGGCAACAGCATCGGTACCAGTGGCAGCATCGGCGTGGCCCCGAGCAGTGCTTCTGCGGTGAGCTCCGGATCAAGTGCGGCCCCACGCTCCCTCAACCTCAAGCCGGGCATGGTTACCCGCATGCTCTCCACACGCAGCACAGCCAGCAGCCGCGATGCTAGGTCCATCTCGGACGACGGTCACGGCGACCGTGCAGCTGCGGGCAGTGGGAGCCTGCGCCGTAGCACGAGCACAAAGGGGGGAGCTGGTGGAGCAGCCAGCAGCTTGGCGCCTAGCTCGACGCGCCGACGTCGCTTGTTGAGCGGGGCGAGCTTCAATACGACGACAAGCAGTGAGCGCAAGGCCATTGAGGCGGGCAATTTGGAGCGAGACGTCGTTTCGATGAGGCAGGCCAGAAGCTTGACTACGTCGCCTGCTCCTGCCCAAAATGGCGCGTCAGGCCACAGAGGGCTAGCAAGACAACGTAGTCGCAGCCTGCGGGTCGACGCAGCGCAGCCTGCTAGTCCAGAAGCCGTCCGCAGTCGCGCGGTCTCCCTACCCAAACGATCGTTTGATGGGCAACGCATCTCCCTCGATGCTCAGTCGCCTTCCCCACAGAGTGCCACCAGCGCGACAGCCGCCGTGCTCAACTTTGACGATCTGGACTGGCAATACTCGGACAAGGGCAGCAAGGAGATCCATGCAGAGATCAAGATTGTCGAGGCGGAGGGGAAAAGAATGGCGACTGCGTTCGAGGGCAGTGACGCCGGTCTTGGCGGCGCAGATGAAGCGCAAAAGGTTGCGCAGAGATATGAAGAGAGGCTGGCTTTTCTGCGGAGCAAGTTGAGGAGCGCTAAGATCAGAGAGGGCTTCGCGAAGTGAGCATGATAGCGTCAGAGCTGGTCGCTGCGCCGGCGTGATGGCCAGCTCGATCACTGAAGGCCGTGGAGGATCGGAATGTGGCTACCTGTAGAACGCAAGTGACGATGCGATGGGCAAAGGAACTCTCTATCTTTAGTCTCAGCAAGCTGCGATGCTCGACACTAGCCCCCAATTGATATCCACCGTGCCCGCCGCGTGCGCTTCAGCCTGTCGTGTGCGAGCCTAGCCTGGCGCCTCGACCGGCCACGCGTCCGGCGCGCCCAACGCGTCGATGCGTCCGCGTAAAGTGGACAGGGCGACGAGCGAGTCGGCACGACTGACGGGAGCGACGCCTTCCTCGTTGGACTCGCATCGCAGCAGAGATTCCCTCTCACCCTCATTACCACCTCTTCCTCCGACTCGACTCCACGACCTTTCCACATCTGCTTGCTTGCCCAACATGGCCACGCTTCCCGTGATGCGAGCGCCCGTGGACTACAAGGCTGAAGGGGAAAAGATCAACGAATTCCTCTCTCACTTCAAGGGTCTTGTGCCCACGCAGAGGCAACAACGTAAAGCGATGATGGCGATGGATGATTCGGATGATGATGGCGAGGGCGATCTGGAGGATGGACTCGATGGCATGGGTATTGGATCGTCTTCGAGGAAGGAGAAGAACGTGAGTCAGCGCAGGGAAGCATGACGGATGCTCCCATCGTTCGGCGGCTGACCTTGATCAAGCATCGCTTCTCTCTCGCGACCAGGGCTTCAAATATCGCGAGCAGCTTCAGAGAATCGCAAATCGCGAGCAGGACTCCCTCGTCATCGACCTCAATGACGTGGGCAAATTCAAGTCGACGCAGAGCACCGAGTCAGGACTGCGACTTGCCCACTCGATCATGGAGAACACGCGACACTACACCGACCTCTTCTGCAGAGCCGTCGATAAACTCATGCCAGAGCCGACAAAGGACATCTCACACAAGGACGACGTTCTCGATGTGATCATGCACCAGCGAAGAGAACGCAATGCACGCGCAGCTCAGGGTCTCGAGTCGTCTTCTGGGCCATCAGCAGAGGAAGAGTCCCAAGTAGCGCCATCAGCAGAGGGTGAATTGCCCTTTCCCCCTCAGCTTCTGCGTCGGTATCAGCTCTACTTTGCACCGCTGCGCACTACGCCGCACTTGGCAGTACGCGCAGTCAAAGGTGCTCACCTAGGCAAGCTCATCTCTATTCGAGGCATCGTTACGCGCGTCTCCGAAGTCAAGCCATACCTTGTCGTCGATGCATACTCGTGCGACAACTGCGGCGCAGAGATCTTCCAGGAAGTCGCAGGTCGGTCCTACATGCCTTTGCAAGACTGCCCTTCGCTCAAGTGCAAGACTAATGGCGTCAAGGGCCCCTTGTTCCAGCAAACGCGAGCCTCCAAGTTCGTGCCCTTCCAAGAGGTCAAGATTCAGGAGATGGCAGACCAGGTGCCCGTTGGCCACATCCCTCGTAGCATGACCGTCCACCTGTATGGGCCTTTGACTCGGTCTCTCAACCCAGGCGACGTCGCCGACGTGGGCGGCATCTTCCTCCCCACCCCCTACACGGGCTTCAAGGCTGTGCGAGCAGGTCTTCTTACCGACACATACCTAGACGCGCAACACGTACACCAGCTCAAGAAGCAGTACGACGCTATGGTTATGACGCCCGAGATTGAAGAAGCAATCGCAGACCTCAAGGACGACCCGGCTCTCTACCCGAAGTTGGCCGCATCCATCGCACCGGAGATTTACGGTCACGAAGACGTTAAGAAATGCCTGCTTCTCCTCCTCGTAGGTGGAGTGAGCAAGACGGTCGGTGACGGAATGAAGATTCGCGGTGATATCAATGTGTGCCTCATGGGTGATCCGGGAGTCGCCAAGTCGCAGCTGCTCAAGTACATTTCCAAGATTGCGCCACGCGGCGTGTACACGACTGGGCGTGGAAGCTCTGGCGTTGGATTGACGGCAGCCGTTATGCGCGACCCGGTCACGGACGAGATGGTACTGGAGGGAGGTGCCCTTGTGCTGGCCGATAACGGCATTGCGTGCATTGACGAGTTCGACAAGATGGAAGAGTCAGACCGAACAGCCATTCACGAGGTCATGGAGCAGCAGACGATCAGCATCAGCAAGGCGGGAATCTCCACCACACTCAATGCTCGCACCTCGATCCTCGCCGCAGCGAACCCGCTGTACGGCAGGTACAACCCTCGCGTCTCACCGGTGGACAACATCAATCTGCCCGCCGCCCTCCTCTCACGTTTCGACGTGCTCTTCCTCATCCTCGACACACCCTCTCGCGACGATGATGAGCGTCTGGCACAGCACGTTGCCTATGTCCACATGCACAGTGAGCACCCGCCCATTGAGCACGACCCTCTTGACCCGCAGGTCATGCGTCATTACATCGCCCTCGCCCGCCAGAAGCGGCCGACGGTGCCCAAAGCAGTGAGCGAGTACGTCGTTGCCGCCTACGTCAAGTTGCGCGCGCAGGGCAAGGAAGACGAGGAGCGCGATGCGGCCTACTCGTACACATCTGCTCGTACGTTGCTCGGCGTTTTGCGCCTCAGTCAGGCGTTGGCGCGTCTGCGCTTTGCCGACGTGGTTGACGTCAAGGACGTGGACGAAGCTCTGCGTCTCATGGACGTTAGCAAGGCCTCCCTCCACGCGGACGGACACAAGCGCAGCAAAGACGACGAAGTGGCCGACCATTCGCCCATCTCGAAGATCTACCGCATCATCCGCGACATGGCAATGGCTGCTGCAGCCGAGTCGGCTGAGAGTATGGAGGTGGACGACAACGAGGCTTCGATGGCTTCGCGATCCGGGCCTGGGGAGCTGCTTATGAGAGATGTGAGGGATAGGATCTTGGCGAGTGGGTGGGTTGAGGATCAGCTTCAGGAGTGCCTGAGGGAGTATGAGGATCTGGGCGTGCTGCAGGTGACGGGCAACCGTCTCGTCTTCTTATGATGCGCGACTTGTGCTACTATGCATGCTTTGCACGTTGCCATTGCTCTTCTCTTCCTGTTGTCACTAGCCTCTTTCGAATACGATTCGATAACGATATCAAGATTGACGACCGGGGGATGATGAAGAAAAGCTTGCACTGCTGGAAGACCCTTCGTCGTTCGTCGGCGGAGTCCCTCGACGACACGCTGGGCCGCGGAGACGAGAAGGCCGGCGGAGTGCGGAGAGCAACCAACACTCAAAGTCGAGGCGGCCGAGGCGCTTCGCTTGACAGAGCGTGGACCCCCTTGCTCCCTCCTTCCAATTCGACTTCTCGATCCGGATCTCGTTGAGGGGTGGTGGGGTCTTTGCTCGTCTTCTTCTCGTATCCTCACCATCACCGCCACTCAGCATCAACATATCGCCCTCCTCATTCCGGCAACCTAGCATACACGCTGCTTCTTGGCAGTCGTCAAGGGTCCAATCGGACCGCACGTCCGGCCGCCGAGACGTCGCACAGCCCTAGCGGCCCCTTCCACGCCCCTTCGAGGAGCATCAACTCCGATTTCTCATCGTCGCTTGAGCTCTCCTTTCCTCGTCGACGACCAGCCATGACAGACGCCACGCCTCGCCTCGCACCCTCCATCGCCCTCACAGTTTCACCGACACTGCCCGACAAGGCCTTGCCTCAGAAGCGCAAGGTGGGTCCCAAGATCTCAAAGCGCCAGAATGCGCGTCTCCAACTGGCAGCTGCCCTCATTGAGGCGGATAATGACTTTTTCGAGGCTAGAGCAGAGGCCATGGCGGCTGCTGGAGCAGCAGCAACAGCCTCTGCACTCGACGCCGGTGTCGCAGATCCATCACCCGCACCGTACCCACCACCCGAGCCCAAATTGGCCAGCGAGAGTGTCATCTTTGCACCTTATCGCGGCGACGATGACGAAGCAGATGAAGCGCAGACTGTAGCCAGGCAGCCATCAAGGACACGTTCGATTCAGCGACCTCAGAGCAGAGATTTCCTTGGCGTACACCTGCCCGGTCAGGAGCGATATCAGCCTCAGCAGGAGGCCGGACCTTCCCTACATTCTCACTCGCGTAATGTCAGCCTCTCTTCGCGCAAGTTGGGTCTCTACGCCGATGAAAATCTCCCCGCTTCACGACCGGGTAGTGCTCTGAGCCTGAGAAGCAGGGCCCCGAGCTCTCTACATGGAGTCGATCGTCCAGCGAGCGTCTTCAGCCAGATTTCTCAGACGGGCAGCAGGCCAATGACCGCGGCAGGTCGCTCTGAAGCAGGTGTAGGAGGTGACGATGACGAGGGAGGCGCAGCGGCAGAAGAAGGCCTAGGCGACTGGGGCCTCGACAAGTTTCTCACCACCGAAGCAAGGCAGCGCATCTCAGCCGCCCGGGACCGCGATCGTACGCGCGCAGTCTCCATGGTCGAGGGCATCGACGTTCCCGATGAAGCTCAACTGCAACAACGCCCTCCGCGGCGCAGCTCAGCCACGCGAAGTCGTAAAGGCTCAGGCGCCTCGGCTGGCTCGGCGCCTTTCGCTTCACACAATCGTCGTCCAATGAGCGCTGCGAGCGATCTCGAGGTGCCGCAAAGGGCCAAGTCGGACATCATGTCGACGAGGGGCGCAAGCTCGTCCCGCAACCCGGACCTGGATCTGCTCGCTAGGATCAAGTTGTACCGTGAGAGGCAAGAGAATCTGCCACCGAGTCAGTGGGGAGAAACGCCAAGTGCTCAGCTGTCGACTGATGCTGTGGACCCCACAGCAGCCATGCAGTCTGAGGCAGCCAGCCTACCTGTTCCTCCGAATACCTCTATCGATACTGCTCTCGCCGCGAATGCCCCCTCGGTTCCCGCCGGCGAACCGACCCCACGCCTCAACGCCGCCGGCGCAACCCTCGCAGCACCGATGAGACTGGACAGAGAAGACACCAACGAGCACCCTGCACGAGATGCGCCTTCCTTCCATCGAGAGGGTCTCGTCCCTTCACATCAAGTCGAGCCCAGTGCTGCAGACATCGTACGCGTCGAGTCCGTCAGGGGGCGTACAGGCGAATCATGGTCCGAGCAGGGCTCCGAGATATCCCATGGCGCTCACACATCGCTGGGATCACAGTCTGTCTCTGCCCCAAAGCCAAAATCCTTCGTTGCTGAGCATCTGAGTCCGACGCCCGAGGAGCAGGACAGTGGAGAGCTCGACGAGGCGGCGGCTCGAGATGGAGCTTTCGGAGCCATGCCGAATCCACATCGCGACTCCATGGCGGGGATTGGCTCTCGTGCAAACTCACACAACGCATCGACAGATGCTCTACACTTTCTCGGTGAGCAGAATCCACCTCAACCCGTCTTTAGCAGCCCCTCACTCGGCGGTGGCTGGGCGGACAAGGACAGCCGTACTCTCTTTCGCGCCTTTGGCCAAGCGTCGCCTCCTCTTGCCAACATTGACAGCGTCGCTGCCCTCCAAGGCGACTACTTTAGCGCCTTGGCCCTCGGTCCAAGCCCGTACTCGGTCGTCGATCGAATGGCGCGCCCAGGCAACGCTACTCCCCCTCCGCTGCAAGACGTCGGCAGCCCTCGCCTCGCCATGATGAGTCCCAAGCTCGGTCCTGTTCCCCTCACGCCGGAAGCCTCCGAGCAGCAGCAGCCGCAACTTCAGACGCCTCGCATGCCACCGTCGGGCGCCTTCATGTCAACCCGTCAGCTGCAGGAGCTTGCCCGCCACTCAGCCTTTCCCGACAGCTACGGCATCCAATCTCCCTTTCTCGGCTCCGCTGCAGAAGAACAAGGGCGACGCGTCGAAGAGGCTCAAGAAGCAGCCGCTGCAGGACAGTACGGCTGGCAAGAGCTCGCACCCGTTGAGAGCCTGCCCTCAGATGGTTGGGTGCCGGAGAAGCATGAGGGGCTCTTCACCAAGGCCTTTAGACCCGTGTCTGGCTTCTTTGGCGGTGGCAGTAGCGGCGCCGTCTCGGTGGAGAAGCTCAAGCAGGACATGGCCAAGATGGAACCTGACCTGAGCTCTTCAAAGTGGGGGCGGAGGAGGAAGTCACAGCCCGCAGCGGCAGTGACGACGTACGTCGAGCCGGTCGTCGAGCCTGTTGATCCTGCTGCAACTGGTCATGAGCCCGTCATCGACGACAGCCTCTCCCGCCAGATGACGGACGCAGTCACTGACGCGCGTGTCATCATCGGCGAGTCCAGCGATAATCAGGAGCTCGACCTAGATGACGAATACATCTCTCCGCCCTCCAAGGGCCCGCTTCGGCCTCGAGGTGTCGAGCACTGGCTGCCAGACGTCCTTGTCATGCCCGGCGTGCTCGAAGGAAGCCCAGAGCAGCCCCGCTCCAAGCTGTGGCAGAACGTCGACGATGGTAGCCCTAATATCGGCGGAGCCACAAAGCATCGTCGTCGTCAAAGCGGCCTGTACGTACCCGAGGGCTTCGTCTTGCATAATGCTCAAGGGTCGGGGCCGGCACAGATTGTGGACGACATCGGGTTTCCACGTCGCACTGCATTCATCTACCCAATTGCAGCGCCGAGAGGCATCGGCCGACGCGCAATCATGCCTTCTACGGCTCTCTTCCGCAATGAACTCGTCCGCCGGGACGAGGACCGTGAAGGTTGGGGTTTCGAGTCCACCTCGCTGCCACCGGTGCCGGGCGAGGGCATTTCTCCAGACGATGCTGAAGGGGACGCAAAGCTATCAAAACGCCAGAGGCGCAAAGCAGAGAAGACGGCGAGCAAAGAAGCCAAGCTACGCCTCAAGCGCAAGCGAGCGCGAACCCTGCGTCGTCGCACGAGACGCCGCGCTACGCGTGAGGGCAAAACGTGTGCGGAGCTCGGCGTTGCAGAGGAGAGCCCCGTGGAGGACCTCTCACTGACTGAAGACTCGGAGGGAGATCTCACAGATAGCTCAGATGGAGAGCTCAGTCCGGATAGCGACGAGGAACCCATCCTGATTGATGAGGCCAAGCCTGCCGGCAAGCTCTATGGAAAGAGTCTGATGGACGTTGCCGAGGAAAAGAGACGGCAACGCCTTGCGAATCGACGTTTTTACGGACAGCAAGAGCTGGATGTTGTCCGCGATGCATCCGTCGACGGGGGCGAGACCGGCCACAGGGACTCAGCCAGCCCGTTCAGCTCCAATGACGTGACAGCTGCTCCCTCTCTTCATGCGCCGAGCATCGCCGCCCGATCATTCAGGGACAACGCCAACGGGAGGTATAATGATACGCGTGAGAGGATGCAGGCCGCTTTCGGTGTCGATACGAATTGGGCGAGGGAGATGGCCAAGAGGAGAGATGAGGAGAGGGTTGAGGAGGAGCAGAGGCTTGAGGAGAATGAGAGGAGAGAAGTGGGGGAGAGAGAGAGGGAGAGAAAGAAGGAGGAGAAGAGGGCGAAAAGGGCGATATTCAGCAGGAAGAAGGTAAACAATGCGACTCCGGCTAAGGTGGACCAGGTGGGCGCGGATGGAGAGGTTCACTACCAGGCTGATGCTTCTGCGGCAGCAGCCTATGCGGCAGCCCATGCCGATCATGGTCTGCAAGAAGAAGACGCTCACGGCCAACAAGCACAGGAGCCGATACCTCCCTCGCCTCCGCGATCCAAGACGCCTGTTGAGCCGCCTCGTCTCGATGTTGCCGCCAACGGTGAGAGCAACGCTGATGCTTTTGGCGTTGCGCAGTGGCTCCTGCCCTCATCTGGGGACGACTCGTCTGACTCCGAAAGGGGCGCAGCAAGACAACGAAGCACAAACATACAGCAGCGCAGTCAACAGCAGTACACTGGACAGCAAGCACCTCGCGTCCAGCTTGGCCGCCTTGCAGACGACACGAGCGACAGCGAAGATGATGAGGTACCTCTGGCCCAGCTCAAGCGCAAGTCGGTCATGACGTTAGCGCCTATGCTCCTCACAAAGCCCACTCGAGCAGCGCAAGACTCGTCAGAGGAGGATGAGAATATGACCCTCGCACAGCTCAAGCGCAAATCCGGGGCTCCTCATGCCAGGCTCTCTTCGCTCAACAGCCTCGGTAGCGGTACAGGCGGTCGCGACGCTAAGCCTTCCTCATACAAGGCCTCTACGCTGCGCTCGTCCTCGTCCTTAGGCCAGCCCAATGGTGGCGTGAACGACGCAGCATCGTCTTCCTCGGACGACGAGGTGCCTCTAGCCCAACTTCGCAAAAGCACGGGCTTATCGCATGCGCGAGGAGGCAACAGCGAGCAGGACAATGCTCCAGCTTCCGACGAGGATCGCCCCCTCGGGCTCCGTCAGGGCGCCTCCGAGGCCGTGGCTGCGGCCCTCTCCAAACTCCAATCGAGGCAAACCGCCCCAGCCGACCCATCAGACGAAGACGATCTCCCTCTCGGATCCACCCATCCCCAAGCGGCCATCATTGCCCGCCAAGCAGCTCAGATTCGGCAACTCCAACAGGCCCAGCAGATGGCAGCCATGTCGCCTGCGATGTCAATGATGCCGTGGTCTCAGTCGATGGGCTCGCCGTCGATGATGAGCTGCAGCCTGCCGATGCAGATGCCGGCCGCTACCTCGTCAATGATGTTTCCCTCGCAGGCTATGCTGCAGCAGTACTATGAGCAAGGTCCATCAGGCGCTGTGACAGGTATGATGAGTCCGCATTTGGGTGGTCCAACGCCGGCTGAGGCCGTCAAGGCTTCGTCGATTGAGCGATGGAGGGATGACGTGCGATGAGGGAGATCTTGACGCCGTTCTTCTGCTTGCCTACCGCTAGCACTCCCACTGGCCTCCAGCCTGCTCATTTCTCTTCTCATCTTGTAATATCGCATCATCTGCCCCTGTCTCAATCGGTTCGCATCACACGTACATATAGAATGGAGCATACACAATCTCTCGTCGATCAGCTCAGCATCGTCTTGCCATCGTCTTCACGCTTCGTCGGGACGAGCTTCAAAAGGCATTAGAATAATCTTCGACGTCAAAGGGACATGAAAGGCCGACCCTGCGGAGGAGCCCGCGAAGAAAACAAAGTGATAATGACAATGACGAGGATAGACGAGAAGGCAACCACTCAGCTCTCCATCTAATGCTCTCCACCTCCAACCGATCGAGGGGCTAGATGATGGCCGCAGCAGAGCGACTGCCCCGCTGTTGCATGCTGCTCCCTATCGCCATCTATCCACGCCTTCGTTCCTCACCTCCGCCTTCCCTCTGCCCAGTTGAAGAGGTCAAGGCTCTGCAAGCCCTTCGAGCCGCCCCCTGTACCGCCGCCGTTGACCGTCGCTGCACCCGCGTTTGTACCGTTCGCCATCGATCCGCCCTCTGATGGCGAGCTACCACCGTTCGCTGCTCCTCCAGCCGCCGCTGCCGCTGCGATCCCTGCTGACGCACCCAATGTCGCCACTCCCAACGTGGTAGACGTGGCAGCGCGAGGCTCAAGCCACAGACTGCGCCTGTACAAGTCCTCCGGGCCGGAGGTCTTCTTGCCCTTGACCAATGCCACGCGCTCTAGCCAGACCTGTACCTCTGGCACCTCGACCAAGCTGTAGGGACTCTGGAAGCGCTGCACCTCCGCCACGATCCTGCTCAGCTTGGCGTACTTGTCGAAATTGACCAGGTGGTGCGGCTTACCACCCCTCGCCAATGGGCTAGGCCGCGTGTCCGCGTTGCCCTCGTCGCAGAAGGTCAAGTCGGTGAGGAAGAGTCCCAGGAAGGGCAATGCAGGGCAGAGGGCGCTTCGCACTCTTGATCGATAGGTGGCAAAGTTGCGCGTGTGCTCAATGACATGGCGCTGTTGCTCTGCCAGGTTGACGTATTTGGCAGAGAGGAAGTTCCACGTTTTGCGGAGACGGGAGATGGTCGAAGCTTGTAGGGCGCCCTGGATCGCGAAGAGGGCGTTGTAATTCTGCAAAGCCAGACAGCGGTCGCCGAGTTTGATGAAGAATTTGAGTAGCTGTGCGCGTCGCTTGGGATCCTCCTCGCTGAGGATCGACTCGGTGATCCAGCCGGTAATGTGCGTCGTGAGAGCGCTCATCTGCTTGATATGCGTGCCCGTCGAGGCGGTGGGCGGGAGGCAGCTGCCCTTCTTGCAGGTGACGCGGGCTAGCAGCTCGTCTGGCAGGATGCAGCAGAAAATCTTGCTCTCCATGATGGTGAGCTGACGTGCTAGCTCCAAGGGATCAAAGTCGAGTACACTAGGGGCGCTGCTGCCGTCGGGGCTCATCGCACGCAGTGAGGCCATGAGCGATTTGTTGACCACGGGAGCGGGCGGGGCTGGGCCAGTGCCCTTGGATGTGGCAAAGGTCGATGGTAGGTACATGGCGGAGATATCGATGAGGCCAGGTTGGAATGCCGGGTCGAGACCGACAAGACGCTTGAGGCTTCCGGGACCCCTGGTTGCACCGGCCTGCAGCGCCGTCGTCTTTGTCGAGTCCGTCAATGTCTGACGTCGCTCAACGAGCTCAGCCAAGCGCTGCCCACTGCGCTGCAGTGCGTGCGTGACAGACGAGGAGATGAAGTCATTCAGCGGTTCTAGGATAGTCCTGTCCGTCGAAGCATGCCAGTGAAGCCCGAGCCAAGTCTTGAAAAAGTTGAGCACCCTCAGCCTCACGGGCATGACCTTGCTGCTGACCCAACGAGTCATGGCCTCAGGATGAGACTCAATCTCAGGAGGAGTAGGCATGCTGAACCGAGCCACGAGCGCGTCGAAGAGGTCAAGAGGCGTCGTGAAGAAGCGGAAGCAGAGGAAAAAGGCGTTTGCGAAACCGGCATTGACCATAGTGTCGTGAGGCGTGAGCTTCTCGACGAGGGCAGGAAGTGTGGCTCCGGTGACTTGACCATCGGTATTAAAGCACACGTCTTCTGGCTCGTACGAGGGAGCACTGATGAGGCTCTCGATGGAGGTTCGCCTATTCGCGAGCATGACGCCGCCATTCGAGTTGATCGCCGCTGACGCAGTGGGAGTCGTCTGCGCCCTGTCGTCGTAGAAAGGAGCGCTGCGGCTGCTTGCATCGGTGCCCCTGCGGTCCATCTTGGCGGAGCCAGCGGAGCCATGGACCTGCGATGAGTTGTCCGCGGTGGTCAAGCTCGTCTGGCTCGAGTGCAGCGAATGCATGGTGGAGCCTGACGTTCGCGAATGTTGGCGAGACGCAGCATCGCTGGCGTCGCTGGTCTCGCCGCTGAGATCGCTCTGCATCGGTACACTGGTCGGCGGCTCTGTAAGAGCGTGATGAGGAAGTGGCGGACGGCGATGATTCGAGTCCCAATGTGCATCCTCGTTCTCGCTCGTCTCTGCGGACTCGCTCTGGGCCATGGCATCTTGCTCGTACTTCTGTCGCAGGCAGCTCAAGCTCGTGGCTTTGCGGCCGAGGAACGAGAGAGTGTTCCTGCCCTTGCGGATCGTCGCCGGTGGCATCGGCTGCCCATTCCTAAGTCCCTCTTGCACAGCCCTCTCTTCCAACTCTTCGAGCTCCTCCTCCTCCTGTCGCTCTCCAGCGGCTGCTCGTGCATCTCTCGCAGCCCCTGCCTTGCTCGGCATCGGCATGCTGATTTGAAGCGACGGCTCTGCCTTGCTGAGACACATTCTGACAGCGCCAACGCATTCTTGGCCGGTGCGCAACAGCCCAGTGGCGGCGGCCAGGAGCTTGCTCTTCTCCTCGTCTTCGCTGCCGATTGTTGGGGAGGCACCGGGCCCTGAAGCCGAGGTGGATCGCGATGTAAGGATTCTGGCCGCAGTGACGAGCGCAGAGGTCGCCTCGTACAGACTGTCCTTGGCGTCCGAGAGGATCGACACTTCCCGCGGCCATAGTGAGCTCAGCGTGTTGGTGTCGCAAACGGGCTCGACAACGATGAGGAGATTGCGCACGCTGTCAACGGCTTCTCGCGTAACGTCGATGAGGAAGGCGGCGCTCGCGGCATGGGAGTCGCGCGCGTGACCGTGCGTATGGCCGACAACGGCAGCGACGATGGACAACAGGTGCTCGTGTGCACGCTTGAGTCTGTCCAGCACCTCCTCTCGCGTGTGTACCGTCGAATGTTGCTCCTGGCTCTCGTCCGACAGTGACTCAGCAGTCGAATAGTTCCTCGAGCGAAGCGACGCAGAAGCCGTCTCGTTGTCCGTAGCGGTGCTCTCGGCAGTGCTGGCTGTTGAATCTGCTCGCTTACGACCGTCTTCTGGCGGGCCAAGCCAGCGATCGGAGGGCTTCGCGCCAGGTGAAAGAGAGGGCCCAGCAGCGGACGGTACAGGCGGTTCATGTGCGCTCAGAAGAGGCGATCGCCCGCCCTTAGCGCTGTGGCTTCCATTGCTCGAGCCGCCAACGTTTGAGCCCAAGCCAAGACTTCTTCTGTTGGTATTTGTCGAGGTGCGAGCGGTGACAAATGAAGACCGAACTGAGCCAGGCGTAGGCGTCTTGTCTGACTCGGCTCTCTCCTCGGGTGTTGAGTCTGGACCGTCAGGGACATGAACGCCGCATTCTGAGGCGACAGCGATGAAGCGCTTGCTGTTGTTCATGACGTTGCTGGCATGGCGTAGCATGTCCTGCATATCTTGCGGGGACGGATCTGCATCCGCAGCGACGGCAGATGCACGCCGCGATTGGGTGACCAGCCTACTGAGCTCAGAGAGAACCTGCTTTCTTTCTCTAGCCAGGACTGGATGAGCCTTAAGCGTCTCCGACTCGCGCGTGAGGCAGTCAGTTGCCGAAAGCACCGAGCGCACAGAGGAGATGACGCAGGCGGTGGCTGGCTGAAAGTGCGCCCATCTGACGGCCTTGACTGCGTTTTGGAGGAGGGCAATGGAATGCTGGATGGGCTCGAGGATACCCAAGCCGCTGCCGCTGCGATACGGATCCACGAACGTCGAAGCATGAGGGCGACGGATGGTGGAAGCACCCGCGCTACTGCTTCCGCTGTTGCTGCGCCGTAGACCAAAGACACGGTAGCCCGACTCATGCGACGCCGGGGCGACGTGGTAGCTTTCGCTCTCGCCAAAGCTATTGTCGGGCGAAAGCTCGGAGTGGGCGGCAGAGTCTGGGCTGCCGATTGCCATGCCTTCCTCGTCTACGTAATTACTCGGGAACCACCCTCGCTCGCCATCGAGCTCTCCGTCCCACCAGCCCGACGAGTCTCGATTGAAGACCCGAATGACCTCGCCAGCCCTGAAGGAAAGGCAGGTCTCGTTGCTCGACGTAAAGTCGTGCAGAGCTACGACGTGCTCTTCAGGTGTGGGTTCCTCGTCTGTGCCCTCCTCGCTGACATCTCTTTCGTCCTCCTCTGTAATGGCTGAAGCCCCGTGAGAAGCCTGACTGCCGCTGCCTCGAGGGGACGTATAGGTAGCTGGAGTCGTTTGCATCCTCCTCGCAGTCGGTCGAGGCGGACGCGGCGGTGTAGCGCCAATGTCTAGGGGACCAATGGTTTCTGAGCTGGCGCCCGAGCTCGATGTCTGGGCCGACGCTATTGAAGATGATGTGGAATGGCTCGTCATTGCTGACGAGAAAGAGACTGGTCGCAATTGACTCCGTGCTAGTTGAAGCTTGGCATCACCCCTCGATGCGACATCCGGCACCTGGAGCGCAGTCCCCGCCGAAGGAAGTTGGTGATGCTTCTGCATCGTGTATGCCGCCTCAGAAGGGAGGCGACTGCTTGAAGCAACGGGCATCGTCCTCAGTCGCGTGTTGAATGGAGGCTAGCGAGAAGATGTAGAAGCGGGTCGCGTTTTGGGTTACTAGGCGTTGAGGGGCATCACGCGCTGTGCAGGGGCGTCCAAGGCGAGAAGAGGTAGGCGATGATGGCGACGAGGTGAGAGTGTTCAAGGAGAAGGGCAGGCAATTAGCAGGCCAGAATCGGGCCAAGGATTTTGTATGAAGGCAAGCGCACTGAGAGAACGCAAAGCAGTTGCTATGAGGTCAGTTGAAGATGCCCTGGTCGCGCCGCGTGCTGTTTGCTGTCGGACATCTGGCAAGCCCGACGTGCGGTTCCTGGCCTGAATGAAACTCACCTAATGGTCGATTGCTCAGCGATGCGGCAGGAGATGGTCTTGTAGGATTGCTCCTTCTGCTGCTAGCTGACTCGCGTGCGGCTGTGATGAAGATCGTGACACGACGCGATGAGGTGAATACGACGTCCGGAATCGAGGCAGGGGGTCAGAAGATACAGAGAGTGGAGCTGAAGGTGGTGACGTGGACTTGCGCGCAAGATGCCGGATCCTGCGATGGGCTGAGGCGGCAATGAGACGATGCGTGTGTGCTCTGCCGTGGTCGCCGACCGTAGAGAAGGAGGCGTGTCTGAGAATGTTTGGCCGCGGGAACGCGGTCAAGAAGGAGGAGCAGGGCCGCGAGCCTATACTCGAAGGCTAGGTACGGAGGCTTTGGTGTGTAGGAGGAAAAGAGGAAGCAACGCAGACCGGCGGACGTTGATAGAGAGATGGAGATTGGGAGAGGGAGAAGGAGATGATGATGTGCGACGCACTGCGATCAGGGCACTTTCTCGTGCGGAGGCGAGGGGGGGGGGGCAGTTAGCAGTCAGGGGGGGGCGGCGGGCGGCGCCTGGGCGGAGCAGGGAGCGGGAGCCAGTGCGGGCAGCACGAAGGGCAGGGGCGGCCGCCAAAAACACACGGCAGGGCGGGGAGACTAAGCAAGGGTCACACTATTGACGTACATGAGCCTTAGCTTCTTGGATGCTATCAGCAAGTGGCACGCACGGTCTCCCACACTTCCGAGCCTGCTGTCATGTCATGCCCATGTCCGCGATTCATGATGCTCATCAACATCGAGCCGCACCAGACTGGACGATCCAAGCTCAGAGACATTCGATGGGAGCCGCGGCCGCTGCTCGTTGTGATGCTAGCGTAGCGTCGGGCGGCGGCTTTGAATGAGGGACCCACCTAAGACGTCTTATGAGAGCTTTCGCGGAGATGGGTGAAAGGGGCTAGTTGCTCACAGATCGTCGTCGTCGCACTTTCGCTCCGTCGCTCCGCCCGGCCTCTGCTATTGAGCCGCACCGTCACTAACGAACGTCGGAGGGCGGCGTGCTGAGAGAAAGCATACAAAGACAGACAGCCACCCAGGCTAGTCCACCGGCGGTAGTTCAAGCGGGATCTCGCTCTAGCACTCGTTCTTACGAGGCTCGTCGAAGCGATCAGACGATCGCGATGATGATGCGGCCTCTTGCAGGCGAAGGAAGGCGACTTGAGCGCAGCCCGCACCGTCGGGTTGCAGATGTGAGCCAAGCTGTGAAGGTGGGTGCGGGCGAACCAACACATGTGAATTTGGACCCTCGTTCACGATGCCACTGACGAGGCGAGGTCTAGGGAAACAACTGTCACGCATTCAGCAGTGTGCCTCGCCAAACGGTGACTCGTGCAGCGGCCGTAGACTAGCAGCGCACACGTCGCTCTTGTTGTCGATTGGGGACGGTCCAGCGAAGGGTAAACAGGGGGGAGAAGAAGAGTCCATCGACGCGATCGAATACAAGTCACATCGCAGGATAGAGCCCGCCGTAAGCACAGACTTCGCTATATCAGCTGCCAAGCAAGCACGACTCACCAGCTGCACGGCACGAGGCATGACAAGCGACACAATGAAGGCGCGATGAACGTCTGTGCAGTATCGCGTCGCGAAGAACGAACTTCGTATCAATTGCATCTCCTATACGAAGCCGGGAGTGATGAGTGATGATGACGAAACAAACCCCAAACCCCAACCACAGCACGGAGCTGCCCTGAGAATTCATTATCGCGGATCCCCCCCATCCACGACGTGGGGACGCCAAAGGACGTCGACATGGGAAGCGTGATCAAGGCGGATTTGGTGAGGGGCAGCTCTGGTCCCTCGTCGAGCTCTCTTCTCTTGCTTCCCTTCTCCCCACGCCTGCAAGGCAGCTCTATCCGGCAGGGACACAGCGGCCGACGATGTAGGCAGGGGCACGCGACCTCGTACCACGGGCCGTAGCTTGCTTTGTTAGTGTGGGGAGCTGTGGGAAGAAGAGCAATTCCTGGTTCAACGAGCGGTGCAATTGACGCCGTCCTGATCAAGTGAACAAATGGCGACGCCACCTTCGTCTATGAGCATCGCGCTCTCTTGGGTCAGAAGAAGCGAGTGCACACGAGACGAGGAGCAAGTTCAAAGCCTTTCACGTTGCGGCTGCCTTGCATGCCAAGGATGGCCGATCTGCAAGCGCACGGCCGAGCGCGCTTGGAGCGGAGAGGAGCAATCAATGCAGACTCGACGTCCCATGCAGCCTACCACCATCTGAAGTGATACTCTCGGTGGCCACGACCGCAGGTTCAGCCTACTAATGTTGCACCTTTGCACCAATCGCGCTGGGCAATCACACAACTCAGGCAAGTCTCAGTGGGCCGACTGGGAAGGGGAAGCTGGTTTACAAGCTTGGAGGAGACTGCACAGCTACTGCAAGCAACGACTACATCCAAGGCTAGGGCGTAGAGGAAGTCAAATCCGGCTGAGCTACGATGTAACGCTTCGTCTCGCCCCGCCGTCATGATCATCGAGCGCGCGCCGCGTCGGAACCGGCCAGCGTGGGCCAATCAAATGCCCGCCGACGCCAGCTCATCCATCTCGAACCTCAACGGAGTCAGGCACCGCCTTCCGCCATCCGCACCACCACTTTATCCCTCCATCTCGACCCTCGAAAGAGTTTTCTTCAAGCACTGGCCGTCGCTCTCGATGCTCGCCTCTCGATCTCGGCCCTCGACACCGACTACCTGGGGCGGCCAATCAAGCACCGCCACCCGCCGTCCGAACACTCGATGGTCACCTCTTGTTCTCGACTCGAGTTCCTCCTTTTCTCCTCTTCCCCTCGCGCGTGCACCGATCATGGTCACGCTCCCCCGTGCTCTGCGACGCTCAAGGTGCAGCACCAAGCTCGTACTGCTCGAGGCACAAGCTCCTGCTGAGGACGGTGACACGGCCGTGCGTAGCTCAGCGTCCCTCGCCCACGCCGGCCCAGACAAAGAGGCTACTCAGCGCCACTCTACCGAGTCATCTGTCCCCCAGCACCTCCCCACAGCACCTCTTTTCTAGCACCTCTCCCCCAGCACCTCTCCCCCAGCACCGCTCTCACAAGTGCATGCGCACGACAATCCTAAGCCAAAATCCGTGCTAGAAGCCATGACGTTTGGGACCATGTCTTTGGCCTCGCAGTCGACGGCAAGCTCCCTCACCTTGACTCTACATCCAGCGGATCAAGGTATCGAAAAGCAGCAAGACGAGTTCGTCACACAGTGGGTAGAACCACACCCTTGCATGCATGGGTAAGCCAAGCCTCCACCGGCTCAGCATTTTGACGCCTGCTCCAGGCGAGTGCTCTATGCTCCTCCTCGCCTTTCTTCATTTGCTCCTCAAGAGCCAATCTCCCCTATTGTCCGCCTCACCCCTGCGTACATGCACCACAATGGCTCCAAGGCCACCACCAGCAAGCCTCCGCAACGCCCGCTGGGCATTCTGCCGATTTGAGCCACCCTATAAGTCCCTCCTCGCCGACGACGTCGTCGAGCTCCCTCCACCTCGACCGGGCAAGGACGAGGCTGCCATCCAGGCCGCACTCAAGCAACTGGGAGGCAAGCTGGCGCAGAGGATCGCTCAGAGGATCCTCCCCAACGGGGAATGCCTGTCGGACGAGGATCCCGACGAGGACGATGAGAGCGAGGAGCCTGCCACTTTCCGCTGGAGGGATGCCAATGCTGCCTTCGCTCGGGCACCACTACGCCCCCTCTTCGCCGAGGCTAGAAACGCCAAGGGAAGCAGCAGGACGCCCCTTGCAACCATCAACCTCAACACGAAGCAGGCGTTCCTTCACCCGTCTGGCCTGCCGCACGCACAGGTCACACTCAACGTTGCCTCGAGTGGGACCGAGATGGAGTGCAGGTGAGTAGCTGGACGTCTATGCCGATGTCGAGCCGCAGCTGACTTTGATAGCACGCCCACAGCTTTCGCTCTATCAAGAAGATGGTGACGCTGCGTCACGACCTTCGCGATGCTCAATGGCTCCCCTCCCTCACCGCCGCCGCAAAGGCGTACAACCTCATCCCGACGCTGAACAACCTGTCTCGCGCGGGCAACGCCGACGAGGCAAAGGCTGTCGCCTCCCTCCTCCTCGCCTTCTTTGCGGGGCCTCTACACGCGGCCATGTCCTTCAACGTCAGCGAAGGTGCCATCCTCCAAGTAAAGGAGGAATTCGACATCCTCGTCGGCGCAGCCGAGCAGCCCAGCTTCGTCGGCCATCGCGGAACGCGCTTCCGCGACAAGATGCACAATGGCCGCTACCTCCTTGTCCTGGAAACGGCAGACCGCGTCAGCTGGGAGAGCAACCCTGGCCAGTCTCGCGCCTTCCTGCGCGAGGATGACCGCGAGCGCGACAAGGGCATCCTGAGGGCCATGCTCTTCCATCCTGCCTGAGACGGCTTTTCGCTCAAGACGGTCTGGGATGCATGGTCGCAGCTTGTCCTGGTCGAGACGCAAGCAGACGAGGTTGTCTCCGGAGTCCTCGTGCATGCTGGGCAAGGCAACTCTCGCGCCCGCAAGGAGACGACAGCGCGCAAGGACACCGTCGGCGACACCATCCGTCGTCGCGCCCATATCAAGTTTTGCCTCGCCCCTGGCCTCGACCAAGGCTGCTATCGGGAGGAGCTGGGCCAGATCTGCACGAGCAAGCGTTGGCACAACGCCTTCATTCGCAGGTTTGCATCGACCTGGCAGATCGACCCTTCCAGCTTGGACATCATGGTGCCTCACCTCGGACCCAGCTCCATCAAGTGCTGCGACCTCATCACCAGGGACCTATGCAGGGCCTGCTTCGTCGCACACCACGCCCATTACGCGCAGCTGCCATTCAGGGAGCTGTGGGCCGACGCAGCCGACGCTCGTCTGGTGCAGCCGCATCAGATTCGCGCACAAGCCGTCCCCGTCTCGGACACCGTCCTGTCCGGCACTGGTGACCCCGCTATTGGCGCAGTCGTTGCGATCTTTCTGTCCTCTCAAGACGCGGACAACGAGGCTACCTGGGCGCTGGGTATTTTGCCAGCTTGGGTGCCGATGAGCGCGATCCCGGCGAGCAAAAGATTCCTCGCTCGCCCTGTCCACCAGCTTCTCGAACGCCATGGCATGCTCTCCATGGCTCGACCCTCAATGGACAGGATCTTGGACGCATGGCTCTTCGACGACGGCAAGGTTGCGCTGCACTGCCGCGAGAACGTGCGCCTGACGGATGTGGCCCGCAATCTGGCACGTGGGGCGTACACAACGGCGCTCGAGGCGGACCTGCTGGAGGGCGCCATCGTCGTACACAACGTCATTCGGCCCATCCTGGGCGACGAGGTTGGGGACCGCATGCGCGCCAACATCGTGGCAAGCCTCGAGAGGGAATTGAACCCGGACAGGTTCTGGGCGAACGAGCATGGCACGGCGGCTATCTACGACAGGGTCAAGAAGCACAAGTCTCGACAACTAGCAGATCAGGCTAGCAGCTCCTTCCGTCTCGTCGCCGCCAACCTTCCCCGCGCCTCGTGGAACGACGTCTGCGATGCGACGGCGGAGCGCTGCCGTGCTCTGCTTGCCAAGCTCAAGGCAGGCAGCAAAGCGCAGCCGCCCAATGAGGAGGTGAGCTCGGAGGTAGACGTCAAGCAGCCGGCAGAAGGCGAGAAAGATGAGGGAGACGACGAAGATGATGGCAAGGCGGACGATGGAGGCGAGAACGAGCGCGACGAGGAGGACGACGAGGCTGCGTTCACTCCCGCTCAGCGACGAATCTTCACGAACAAGGAGATTCGCATCACGGCAGCGATGGCGCAGCAGCTGGAGCAAGCCGTCTCCCCTGGTCGCCCCGCCCTTCCCCGCAAGCCCGGTTGCCTGCTTCCCCGCCTCCCTTTCGTCCGGAGCAGTGGGACGACCACGACGTGCTCTCCTTCGCGGCCGCGACGTGCACGCGCGTCAACGAGTGGTGCGACACTCAACGCCGCTGCCCTCGCCCGCCTCCCACCAGCCTCGCCGCCAACACCACGTCAAGGACCGCTGGCTGAACGACGACGTCGAGCCTACGCGCACCCCTTGCACAGTCTTCTGTGCATGGGTTGTCAAGGCTTTGGAGGGCAAGCTCGACCACTGCCCCGTCACCGGCCTTCCCTTGCTCTTCGTCGGGGCAAACTGCGTCGAGAGGCACCCTCTCGCAGCCTCACTGGCTGCGCACAAGGTGCACGCTTTGCCTATCGACACTGGCTTCGACGCGGGTTGGCCGACATCCCTCGCTCAATATCACCCTGAGCGAGTGAACTTCTCCGTCGAATCGTGGTTCGGCAACAAGTGGAAGAAGACCTGGCGACTCTCGGGCCTCGCTGCCACCCTCGATCGACGAACGGACCGGTTTCTGCGGGAAGAGGCGCTCTTTGATTCAGACTTTAATTTTTAAAAGGATCGAATCAAGAAACCTACGAGCGCGTCATTGTCAAAAAGTGTGTGACAATGGAAAACAAAGTAGAGCAACACTGCGTGAAGCGTGAAGCGTGAAAGTGGACTAGGCGCGAGAGGGTCGTCGTGGGCGAGGACTATCTTGACGTCGTGTACTAGGACGTCTTGTGACAGCCTATCGATGGGCAGGGCTGCGGGCGTCAGGCCATGAGTGATGACGAAGGTCAAGACGAGCAAGGCAGCATTCAATGCGATACGAAGCCACTCAGAACTGGCGGCGAGTGAGCCTTCGCCACGGCTTGCTTGTACGAGGATACAAGCAAGAGCTTGAGATTTGAGAAAACGTCGAAACTCCAAGCTACGTGTGAAAGGCGTCACCGACGTGGATCACAAGGGTGGCAAGAGCCAAGTGACGAGCGTAGGGAATTGAATCACCTCTGCGTGTCCACAAGAGCAGATGAACGCGTGCTTCGGCCATGCGACCCCGTTGGGATGCCACTAGCTCACGCGGACAGTCGGTGCTGAGACGGCGAGCTAACAGCAAGACAGACGCAGGCAAGCCCGAATGTACGAGGAGAGGAGGAGGAAGGCGAAGGTGGAAGCGACTCAGTGAGCTCTACTCTGCCCGTGACACGATGGTTAACCGCTGTGATGCGCGATGGCTTTCTCTTGAGCCCGACCGTGCAATTCTCTCACTCGTCTCGATCGCATTCTACACAAGATCTCTGCAGCCTCTCTCTGGTCTGCCGGGTTGTGACCGCACGCTTTTGTGATTGAATTGTGTGAAGAGCGACATGGGCAGGGGTTGCTGCTTCAAAAAGAATTGAGCTACGGAAGCGCGTACGAGGGTTGGAATTGGGGCTTCGTCTTGGGAGACGGAGTAGGCGATGGACGGGAGCTTCTTCTCTAATTGACGGAGAGAGGAGCTGCTTATCCGGATCCACCCTTGTAGACCTTGCCGAGGAAGACCTCCTGTTGAGGGTTGAGCGGCGGGAAGGGGAGGCGGAAAGAGGCGGACGCGGAAAGACGCGGGGCGGGCGGGGGCGGAAAGAGGGAAGGGCGAGCAGCAAGACAAGCGCGAGGGGGGCGTCACGGGTAAGGCGGGGAGCTCCAAGATGGTCAGTAGCATGCTCGCCATCAACAACTTCACCATCATCATCACACTTACCTGCAGCTTGTCGTACCCGGACAGCACACCGGCACCTGCGATACCACGGAGAATGTTAGCTCCAGCGCCCTGTGAAGAGGATGAGAAGGTCAGCGGGGTGTTGCGGGACGACTGGGGGAGGGTCTGGCATACCTTGAAGAGCGACTTGATGCCCTCTGCGGCAACGATCTGGCGACCGGCGTCCATGATGCCCTTGTACTGCGTGCGAGGAGGGGCAGAGACGTCAGAAAAGGTCGACTACCGCGAGCACGCCGCCAACTCACGTGAGTAGTCGTGCCCGAGGTCATCATCATGCGACGACGGATAGTGTCGAGAGGGTACGAGGCGAGACCAGCTCCGGTGGTGACACCCCAGCCGAGGAGGAAGGAGGCGAGGAAGTTACCCTGGAGGTTGCCGGTGAGGAGGACGGGCTTGAGCGAGTCGTACATTCCGAAGTAGAGACCACGGTAGACGATGATTCCGACGACCGAGGGGACGAAACCACGGTAGAGACCGGCGATACCGTCCGAGGCAATCGTCTTGCGGTAGACGTCGACGAGACCGTTGAACTGACGCTCTCCTCCGCCCTTGGCAGAGGACTTGGCGTCGTTGGCGAGACGGGTACGGGCGTAGTCGAGAGAGTAGACGAAGAAGAGGGACGAGGCACCGGCGGCACCACCAGAGGCAAGGTTGGCACCGAGCTGCTTGACGTAGGGGTCAGACTTGGGGACCTTGAAGAGGGACTTAAAGAAGTCCTTGAAGGCGAAGTTGAGCGCCTGAGTGGGGAAGTAACGGATGACGTTGGCCGTGTTACCACGCCAGAGAGAGGCGAGGCCCTCAGCCTGGTAGGTGCGGACAAAGCAGTCACCGATACCCTGCGGAGCGCGAGGAGGACACGAGATTAGCTGCCCGTCTTTTCGTTGGGGCGCACGCAGGCGCGCACGCGCACACACGCACCTTGTAAGGCGAAGCGAGACGGCCCTGCTTGATCATCTCGTCCTGGTTCTGGACGAGGAGCTTGATACGCTCGATGGGGGCGGCAGCCGTCTTGGAGACGGCGGCGGATACACCACCCATGAGGAAGTCAGTGGCGAAGCCGGAGGCCGACTTGGTGCCCTGCTTGGCGGGGTCAACAACTGTTCCCATTTTGTCTGTGGAGAGCGAGGTGAAAGGGGGGAGGTAGGTAGGGTGTGAGCCAGAGAAGAAGGAGGAAGAAGTGTGTGTGCGTGCGTGCGGGCGGACGGCTTGGTTCGCAGCACGAGACGTCGGCAGCAGATAAGGACGTGAAAAGCCGCACCGAGCTCGACAGCTTTAGCCAGGCCAAGGGATTGCAACGCTTCACTGCTGCTCTGCCTCGTCACCTCCCTGCATTGACACTCACGTTTTGTTCGGAAGAGTGGTGGTGAGGGGGAAAGGTGAGAAAGAGAAAAAAAGGAGATGTTGCGCTCTTCTCGCCCTCGAAGATCGCAAGCCGCCTGCCCGCCTGCTCGCCCGCCCGACCAGCAAGGCGAGGCGAGGGCCTTCAACAGAGGCCGGCCGCCTAGCTTGGCCTCCCCGCCCCGCCCGACCACCGCCCGGCGACAAACTCTGTGTGCGCTGGCGGGAGGTTGGCGTGAACCGGCGAAAAGCGGGTCGAGCACACACACAGGGCAGACAGTGGCGGCGAAGGCAAAGGCGAAGACGACGCCGATAGAGCTGCTGCCTGCCACTGTGCACGCCAGTGAGAAGGCCGAGGGAAGGGAGCGAGGGGAGGAAGGCAGGGCAAAGAGCAACACCCACGAAGAGTTCGAGGAGAGGAAAGCATTTCAAACGCAGAGCACGAGAGCGCAGAGCAGCGTGATGCTCATGGTGACAATCGCAGCAAAAGTGTTCGAGCGGCCAAGCGTGGTTCTGATGTGCGCTACGAGCCTGCCAAGACGCCGTGGTTGCTGAGTGTGAAGGGAAGCCCAGCTGCGGATCAGACTCGGAGCGAGCCGGCGATGGACCGGACGGTGGCTATCACAGCATGATACACAGTGTGAGGAGTGGGATGAATGCGATCTTGTCATTGATGGCTATAGTACAAAGGGTGATATCGGCGCTGACCTTGTAGAGCCTCTGCGAATTTGGTGCCATTGAAGCACTGGGAGCGAGCAATGGCAGAACAGTAGCGCTTTTGATGAGCGCGGAGACTGATGTCAATCGCACCGTCGCAACCACCCCAATATGATGTGTCGAGTACCGCCTCCAGGGTTGCTCAATCGTGAGTCGCTGCCAGCCTACACACTGGGCGCAAGCCTACACAATGGGCGCGAGTAGCTTGCGCAAATGCCATCCTGTCCTCCCCCTTCCCGCAACAGCCGTCCCACCCAGCGAGTTCAACCTACTCCCATTCACCTGCAAGTTCAAATGTCTCTTCCCTGCTTTTCCCCTCTTGAACAAGGGCCCAGGTCGCATCTCACCGCGTCCTTGCGACCCCATCTGCTCAGCCGCGAGAGCGTAGTCGATCGAGGACATCGTGCCGCCATTCTGCGCCGAGTAGGAGGCAAGCTGGGCTATGATGCTGGCTGGGTTGCTGTCGTAGCGTGGCCGACGCTTGGAGAGGGGACGAAAGCGTTTTGCGGCGCCTTGATGCGTTTTGAGCTTGCCGCCTCCCCAGGATGAGCAAGGGGCAGAGGAGGAGGAAAAGGCGCGGGCGCTGAGAGTTGCGTTGGCGGTAATCGATGATGATCCGGCGGCGTTGAGTCGCAAAGCTGTCGTCGTCCTCGCCGCGAGCGAAGACGTTGATTTGAAGAGGCTCATCATTGACGGACGAGGTGATTGAGATGGGAACAACTTTGAACAACGGACGGGCCGAGGAAGAAGTTGCTTACAAGGCCTCAGTCCGCCTGTCCGTCCGCGACTCCACCAAGCCTTCACAACGATCTTGTCAGTCGCACTGCCAGGCTGCAAGCAGACAATTGAGCAAGACGCCATGTTAAGAGCGATGAAAGTGCGCTGGCGTTGCTGTCAATTCGAGGGACGATCTTGCTTCAGAAGTCGTGTGCCACGCTCACACCGTGCCTTCGAGCAGCGTCACCCGCTTCACCGCACGCAGTCGCTCTTTCGCAGACTCTGACACACTCTTGATCGCTACGTGTGACATTTTAGAGCAGGGAATACACATTTATCCTCTAGCTACACACACGCTTAGAGCTTCTGCATGGCAGCAATGTCAGTCGACTGGACGTAGTCCTCGAGGTCCTCGGCGACCTGCTCCTGGAGCTCGTCGAGCGAGACCTTCTCATCCTCGACGACGAGGGTGATCTGGAGCTTCTTGACACCGTAGCCGACAGGGACGAGCTTCGAGGCACCCCAGACGAGACCGTCCTTCTCGATCTTGCGGAGGTTCTCCTCGAGGGCGGCCATGTCCGTCTCGTCGTCCCAAGGCTTGACGTCGAAGGTGACGACGGACTTGGCGGCGGGGCGAGGGCCCTTGGCTGCCTTCTTCTTCTCATACTCGGCGACACGCTCAGCCTTGATGCGAGCGGCCTCGGCGTCCTCCCTGTTTGCGCAAAGACGGTGGTGGTGGTGATGGTGAGCGATGCGGTCAATCGAAATCTCTGCCGGCCCGCTGCGGCGCTCGCAGCACTCACTCCTCGTCGTCCGAGCCAAAGAGGTCAATGTCGTCGTCTCCAGCGGCGTTGTCCTCAACAGCGACGGCCTTGGCGGCAGTCGACTGGACACCAGTGTTGGCGGTGGCAGCGAGAGCGGCAGCGGCCTTCTTCTTGTCGCCGTGGAGGTTGGGGTGCTCCTTCTCGAAGGAAGCGACGTGGGTGAACCAGCGAGCGACGTTGGGGTACTTGTTGGCGTCGGGGGCCGAGCAGACCTCGAAGACGGCAACGTCGGCTTGCGAGACCGAGTAGCTGTGGGCGAGAGGGGGAGAGCCGATGGCGTTAGTCTGTGCTTCTCACAAAAAGAGTGATCTTCCGCAGCAACCTAATGCCCGCCCTCCGCGCCCCGCCCTCCGCCCTCCTCTCGCTACCGCTGTCCAACAACTCAGAGAGCTTCGGAAAGGTGTTCTCGTCAAAGCATATACCACCCGGCATAATGCGGGGTCTTAAGCCGCACCGGGATGGGCTCGGAAACACGGACCGTAAGCTTTACAGAAATCATCATGGTGTGTTGGTTGCGATTGCCCCTCGTAGTAGGTCTCCATCCCTGGCCCCTCGTGCTGCCCTCGCTCTGCGCGCCCAATGCTTCTGACTCGCTCGTCTTGCCACACACGCACACTCACCCGTCAATGTATGACCTCGACGAGAGGAACTTCTCGAGGGTGGCGAGACCGCCGTCAGTCTTGAAGTCAGGGAGAGACATGGTGATGTGTATATGTGAGTGTGTGGTGATGGACAACTGAGAAGAAGTTGTCAAGTCGACGCAGCGCACGCATCGACGACTCGAAAAGTGGCCCTCTTCCCTCCGCTTCGTTTGCCAGCCTGCCTGCGCGAGGGGCCACAGACGCAGGCAGAGACGGTCACTCAAGCCTCCGTCTGCCTCTCATCCGCCTCTGCCTGGAATCGGAGCCGCCCCGAGTGCGACGACAAGACGGATAGAGAGGCAAGCCAAAGTGACCAACGAAGCTCTCGGCGCTCACTACCACCCACCACCCTCATCGCCGCCATGCTGAGGTCACTCTTCTCATCGGCGCTGGCCCGCTCATCACCCATCGCTTCGACATCTCGCCGTACCCTCTCATCCACTGCTAGCTCTTCACCATCACCGCCGACCCCCCCACCTGGAACTACGGCCCCGCGCAAGAAGTTCCACCCCTTGTCACAACGCTCTCCCGTCTCCCTCCCCATCGACTCCCCGGTCCCACGCCCATCGCGCACCCCGCCAGCCCTCGCACCTATCGATACCCCCTCCGCATTCCTGCGCGCCATATCCGCGCCTCGTCGCGACCTTACGGCGGATAATGCGCTCACGAGCCTCCTGGGCGAGGACTGGGCAAAGATGTGGTCGCTAGAGAGTAGAGACTTCAAGGGGGCTGGAGTTGGGATCAAGGAGAGACGATACGTCCTGTGGTGCATGGAGAAGTTCAGGCAGGGCTGGGATCCTAAGCATTTCAGGAAGAGCCCAAAGAACAAGAAGAAGGTCAGAGGGTGAGTAACGAGAAGACGATGAGAGAGAGGACATGCGCGCTACGACAGCTTCGCTGACATCCTCTGCCTCTGATTCCGTGTCGCTCACTCAGATGGGGACCGAGAGTGCAAAAGGGCATCAGAGTACGAGGAGAAAGGCGACCGGGAGAGAAGGCACCTTGATGGGCCACGCATTCGTCAATGGCAATCGTATTCCCTTGTCATGCCTGCAGACACTCAAACTTCACTGCGGCGCCGCTGCCTTCGTTGCTGCCTCTGCGTCGCCAGTCTGCCCTGCCAGAATCCTCCGCACGCTCTCCCTCTTGCGCTCATTCTCTCCCAGTCCCTTGGCCCATGCTTGCTCTTGAGGCTTGTCTGTGCGGGTACCGATGCGCATGTTGGACGAGATGCGGGGAGCTCCTTTGGCGTGGACCTGTGTGAGAGCGAGAGGAAGGGTCAACTTTGGCTCATGGCTCGTTCTGCTCGTGCAACCTGCTCACGGCTTCGTGACATCGCTCGATGGCCTGACAGACGAGGGGAAAGGGCCCTTCCAGGTTGGTGCCGTAGCCGCTGCAAGAGGATGACGAGTGTCACAGTCAGTAGTGCGGCTCAGCGACTGTTCTTGTCTTGCTCTCTCGTACTCACTGCATCTGAGATCATGATAACACGACATCGCGCATTCATCTCCTCGTCAGCTGCACGACCTCCAATCCTCTTTCCCCTGCGCGCGCCTGCTCACCTCGTATTTGATCCCCTCGCTCTTCATGGCCTCCAGCACGCGCTGGCATTCTGCGATGTAAGGGCCAACGGACGTCTCGGTACCCATTGGGATGACTGGCGCCATGCAGCGTTGGATTGAGTCAGCTTGCCCCGTGCGTGAGTGCGTGTATGCTATCGGACGGGCTCACGGCAGAAGTCACTGTGGTGGTGGAGAGCAAGGCTGGCGCTGGGTCAGCAAGCTGGCAGGAACCAGACGATTCCTCTTGTCCTCTCGCGCTCACGCGACCGCAAAGAGAACCATTGTGTCGCTCCTTATCGAGATGAGAAGTGGGTGCTGATCGAGAAGAAGCGCGAGACGGACTGGACTCGCGGGCGGCAATGTAGCAGAGCGCACGGATCGCCGCCACTTGGCGCGACTTGGCAGCTTCGCAACTTCACCTACTTCACTTCTCCTCCTCAACTCTCCTTTCCCGCCATTCATCTGCGAGCTCCATTGAATTCCAGAAAGATAGAGTGGGACAGCTCAAGCAGGACAGAGAGAGGGCAGAAGCACATCGTTCGTAATCGTCAAGTCCAGGCCGCGTGGCGTGACAGAATCACACCTCCTACTTCGTCGTACCAGTAGCAAACTGAATGCTCGGCGAGGAGCCCGTGTTGCCCTTGAAGATGGCTACCACGTTTTGCAAGAAGGTGTCGCCGTAAATGGCACCCACTTGCAGGCCAATAGCGGCATCTCCTGCTCGTGCGAAGGCGATCGACGTCAGCGAAGGTCAAGTAACGTGGATTTCGCGCGAAGAGACTGACCGAAGATGCCCAGGTAGGTTGTGGCGCCGTCCGTGGCCAAGGTAAGGGACTCGGGGCTGAGGGTGTAAGAAGTGCCCCCAAATGCGACCTTGACGTTGCTGGGCGCAGGGCCATTGACGGCGCAGGCGAGCGAGGTACCCTGAGGAGCGATAAAGGCACCGCGAATGGAGAGGCAGGCCACAAGGAATTGAGGGATGGGCAGGATGATAAGGGTTGTCCCCGTGTCGATGATCGAGGTGGGAGTTTGCTGGCCCTGAATCGATCCGGACACCTGGTCGCACGGTCACGGGAAGATGCAGTCAGTACGAGCGTCAGGTCGTCCCGCAAAGCGTGCACTCTCACCTGCCAGAATCCGTTGGCGCTGTTGACGGGGACATTGGTGAGTTTTCCCTTGTACGACGACTTGTCGACTCCGCCAAGGAAGAGCTTGGAGGCACCAGGGGTGCGACGAAGCGCATAGGCAAAGACGTCCGGGATCTTGGCTTGCTTCACGAGAGTGTAGAAGAAGGGGTCCATCTTGAACTGGCTGATAGACTTGAAGGCCATTCCGCTGATACCGGCCGCTCCGGGGAGGCCGAGAGAAGCACCGTTGGCGACGCCCAGGGCCTGGTTCTTGACGGCGAGGTCAGAGATGTAAAAGTTGTCGGTGTACACGGGACCGGAAGCAGTCGTGCCGTCACCGTACGAGATGGTGAAGTTCTGACCCGTGTTCTTGGCCGTCGACGAGGCCTTGGGGTTGTACGTACCCTCGTTCAGGATGGTGTCGCTGCTTCCCGTGTCGTGGTCAAGCTGAAAGGGGCCTTGCTTGGGGATACCGTACGACTGCGGCCCACTCCAGAAGAGCTGGTTCTGCTGGTCAATGAGGTCGATGCTGTGTGGCGTCTGGCGCTTGGCGAGTCCCGCAAGACGATTGGCGAGGACACCGCCTTCAGCCAGACCATGGCCGATCTCTTCGAGGGCCGTGACGTTGGCGGCAGGAGGGAAGTGACCGAAGTTGGCCTTGTACTACCAGGGCGCACCGGGAACAAGTCAGTACCTGATCGCGACCGCCTTCGCTGAACCAACGCCGCGCCGACTTACGTTCTGCATGGCCGTGTAGATCTTCTTCTTCGTCTTGGCAATGTCAGCCAGAGCATCCTCGAGCGAGGCAGGAGCTCGGCGGTTGATGTCAATGACGCTACGCGGGGCAGACTCGGTGGGGACAGCCACCGTGACCGACGCCACCGAGGCGATCAAAGCCGTGACAAAGGCGAGGGAGAGCTTCATGGTGATGGATGTGGGTATGGGTAGGGGTAGGAGTAGGCGGTAGTGAAGCAAGGACGGTTCAAATGGGACACGCTCAAGATAGGTCGAATGGGCGTCTACCTTATGAGTGATCCTGCAGCACCGTCACGCCCACGGTGCGGCGAAGGGACAGAGGGGTCGGGATGGAAAACGTCCCGCTCAGTGCTTCTCGAAAAGTAATTGAAATGTCACATCATGGCAGCTGCGCCCTGGTGCTTGGACCCCCGAGTCTTGCTCGGCACACGACGGCAACGAGAGTACGAGGTCAAGGCGGGCGTCATGACCGAGGGGCCCAGGAGCAACGAAGCTCTGTCTCTAGGCGGGGAGGGAGCGGGGTCTACCTGGGGGTTGGGCGACTGCAGTCCAACCTGGGCGTGGCTTCATTTGTGGCACTGCTGCCAACCCCAGCCAGGTACGATGGCGGCAGGCACCATTGCTACTTACTGCCCTCGTTCCGATCTTACTTCGCAGTACGGTCGACCGCACCATTAGCCCTCTTGACCCGCTGCTGAGCATCTCGAAACGCAAGCGAATGAGGGCGATGGTTATGTCGGGTGATGTGCTGTTGTCAATCGATCCCCCGCACTCCACTCCGCTGCCCTCTCCTCGACCCGCCCAATCAAGGCCGGAGGTTCCATCCTTAGTCCGCCTCGCCTGCTTTCCCAGGGACTGAGCGAGGAAGCGGCTACGAGCGCGCTTACGCTGTGCGTGAGAGAACATGTGCTAAAGCTGGGTGAGGCGAATCCTGAACATGTACGAGAGGCCAACACTTGCTTGCTAGCTCGCCGTGAATCCGGTCTCCGGAAAGCGAGTCCTTACGAGAGCAGGGCAATCGAGGTCATTGGATGGGAAGATCAGGAATGGCCGCGATGCGCAAATGGTGTCCGCATCGAGTGGGCGCGGCGAACCAGGTTGACGCCAATCACCCTTTCGCAAGCCATTGTGGCGTCCTCAAAGACGCTCTGAAATGGCGACAACTATCTCGATCGATCATCAATTTACTGTCAAGAGGGCGCAATCCTGTTTCACAAGTCTTTCAGGACTGTCACACGCCCAACCGATGGCGGCGACGCTGCGTCGGCTGAGGCGGAAGTTGGACTGCATTTCGTCTGCCGCTCGCGACGACTTGTTTGTTGCCCCGCACTTCACGGGCGGCGGGAAGAACCATGGTCGACAGCGCTCCGAACACCGCCGGCTGATTGCATTGGGGTGGTGACAAGTTGCTGTTGGCCCCGAGCGCACGAGCACGGACGAAGAGGGACCGTCTGAGCGCTAGGATGGGAGTGGTAAGGAGACCTCGTTGACTCCACGCTCCACGCTCATGCGCGATGCGTCACGCTCTCGTGGCTGCGAGTGGGCGTTGCCTTGACCCATCACCATCATTTGTCCTGCACATCGCTGTCTTTGTGCTTATCGAGTCACTGGCCGACAGAAGGATAGCAAGCTGTCAGACCCTATAGCTAGTCGCCTCAATCTCACCTGAGCTTCTTCTCGATCCGCCTTGCCTCGCCCGGACGCGATCTCCTCACTATCCCGCTCCAAGGCATTGAATTCGTCGCGGAGGCGTCAGGGCGCAGCGAGGATGCGCTGAATTCGCTGCGGTATCCCACTCCCGATGACGATGTGAGCCGGCGAGTAGGCCAGAGAGACGTGAGCAGACGCACGCCTCGGAGACTGCGAGAGTGACTGCACACCTCGTAGCCGCCGCCGTCAGACTTGCGCTGTACCATCGTCGCGCCAGTGTACGGCTCACGCACGGCCAGCACAACAGCTCTGAAATCCTTTGGACGTAATGCATGGTCAGCACGGTGATGATCTGTGGGCATGCTTCGACTACGGCACGCTGGGGCTGTCATGGTGCTTGGCTGTCAGGGGTCATCAAGACGATGAGTAGGTGGCAGGACGTCGAGCAGCACCGAAGATACGTCCATCAGTCTTGCTCCCTGACCATCGTGCTCACGCTCGTCAACCTAGAATTGGCAATGCATTGATGGCCGCTTCAGCCGTCGGACCAGTGCTCCTCTCCAGTCGGATGGATATCGTGACGCCGCAACAGGATATATAGTACAATCTTGAGGGTGGTTAGAGGGGCGTCTGGTGAGAGAGGCGTCTGTATAAACAACTTGAAACCAAGCAAATGGAACCACGCCTGCCCTTCTGCCTCTCACTCTGGCCGCATCTCTACGCATCGCTCGATCTAGTCGTTGGAGCTGCGAGAGCGGCCGCTGCCTCAAAGTCAGGCTCCAAGTCTGCTGCCATGGCCGCAGCAACGACGCCGCTGGGCGTCACGGTCTCGTTCTCCTTGTCGCTCGAGCTAGTTATGTTGACCCAACCCTGTTGGCCTAGTCGAGGCGTGCCATCGTCCACCACGTCCAATCCGAGCTGCTGCTTCTTTCCTGTCTCCATAGGCGTAAAGTTGAGCATCGAGTGCTTCAAGCCTTGTCGTTGTCTCCAGCCAATTTCGGGACTCTGCGACCCGCTCTCTGCACCGCTATCTTCTGCATCTGACTCGCTGAGGCCTAACGGGCCATCGACTCCAACGCTGGCCCTGGCCGAGGGAGAGGGAGCTCCATCCCCTTCGGGCGAGGACGCCCCACTGGCTGAGGAGGCTGCCATGCGTACTTCTGATACTCGCGCGAAGCTCCCGCCGGTCCTTTGCCATTCTTCGAGGGCTTCGAATGACGCTGAAGAGGTGCTGCGGGCGCGGTGTCGCAGTAGGGCGTCGGCATCGTATGCTCCAGGCGCCAGGAGAGGAGCAGGACTGAAGTAGCCTGCATGTTGGCCTTTGCGCATTTGAGCGGGTGAAAGGCGCATGCGGTTGTGATATCGCGAGCTGGGCTTGTGAGAGGACGACGATGAGGTGCCGTTGGTGCCGCTGCTGGGCTTGACTCGCAGCTTGCGACGTCGCATGCCTTGGAGAGCGAGGATGGAAATGAGGTCAGTCGAGGCTCTTGTGTCTACTTCGCAGCCTCGCCGTCACTCACCTAGCGTCCGAACAACGGCGTACTCTGCAAAATCGACCAGACCGACAAGAAGGATCGGCGCGAGAATGAGGAAAGCGATGAGCCTTGAGAGCCAGCAGGCAGTTGCGAGCCAAGGCGGCAGCTCGGGGAAGAGGATCGCAACTATGCGATCTGTTGGAAGATGATTGATGACCCTTGCTGCGAAGTGAGTTGACGTCGGACTGGGCGATACGAGAGTGGAGAGTTTGGCGGCCACCTTACTTGCGGTTGCCCGACCTGAGTCTCCCAGCATATTCTCGAGGACTCGTCCAAACTCCTTGACGTCCTCTATTGACGGCATCGACGGCTCTGATGCGCTTGATTCTCCGAGGAAGGACATTCTGACGATGATCGTGGTGGTATATTTGCGTGGCTCGCGCCGTACGAGACTGAGGCTGAGGCTTTGCAGACGACGGTAGCGGCGGCGGGAGAGAAGTGGTTGGGGGACGGGGGTCTCTTTATTCTCTGAGGGGTCGCTACGGGCGTCAATAGGTGATCACAGTGAGAGAGATACGGGAGAAAACTGAGTGGTGGGGAGAGGAGGAGTAATGGTGATGTGAGGGGAGCAGAGGAGGTGGGACGGGTCCTTTCGATCGATTAGCCTCCGACCGTGCGAACCAGGCCAAGCAAGCAAGGCAAGCCACAAGAGGCTGCAGCTCTGGATCCAAGACAAACAGGTGGCCCAAGCGCAGAATCGCGACCAGATCTCAAACGACTCGCAGCCAGCCAGCCAGCCCGCCAGCCCGGCCTCCCCTGCATATCATCCACCAAGAATGGAGGAGCTGCGTCGCAAGCGAGCAGAGTGCTACTCTCTCTCTCCTCTCGTAATAGCATCAAGAAGCGCCCATGCCAATCCACCGCTCAAGGGTCTCAGGGTCTCGTCAACCAGCATCGCTTGCCCTTCTTCATCTCGGTCGCTCCATGATGCCGCAAAGCCGCGGTGCCCCGGCAAGAACTGAAGAGTTGGGCAAAAGGGTCCAAGAGCTAAATGGTCTCTCTCGGCAGATCCCCGTCACGCCTTATGGTCTCCTGACTGGTGGTAAGATTGTCCACCACTCTCCCACTTGAGCGCAGTAGCCCTCCACCCTCGTATCATTGTATCACGAGCTGGTGAGCGGCCGGCTGGTTGTTGTCGTCGGTGTCATCGTCGTTTTCAGCTGGCGCGTCCTTCTCGCCGCCGCCCCCGTCGCCGCCACTATCTAGGATCAATGAGCAGACCTTTCGCCGGCCAACGTGCGCCCTCGTCAGGCACCAACATAGCCTGTGTATCCCGGCCACGGCCGTAGCTGTGCGGGCACTCACCGCCTCGACTGCTTGGCGCGCCCGCCTAAACACAACAAGCGGGTAGGCCTAATCAATCTCGAGGCTCGAGGCTCTAAGCTAGACGGGCGAGCTCTTGCCCTCGTCGCAAGGATTCGAGGGACAGACGGCACGACGCAGCCGTTGCTCCTGGCAAAGCTTCTACCTCACCAACGAGACCCTGCGACCTAGAGCCGCGTTGCGCAACATGATGAGAGTCACCAACCTGGCCACGCCAACTGTCCGGGAGCGACAGGGCCGAGAGGCCACGACCCCCTCGCCTCGTCATATCAGCGGCAGCTCCATGCCCCCTCCTCCTCCTCCTCCTCCTCCTCCTCCCCTCCCATCTGCCACTGCTGTCGTTCATCCTCGTCTGCCTCCCCTCTCTCCTACCTTGCGAGCCAGTGCTCTCAATCCGAGATACCCTCGCGGCAAACGCGCAGTTGCGGCACCCGTTCCTCAGCACCACAGCGTTGTCCTCAATCAAGAGAGACCGACTAGCCAATCTCGCAGCTCATCACCTGCAATGCTCGACAACGAGATGTCTCCCTGCCCGAAGCGCAGCACACCCCCACCCATGATCCTCGAGGAACATCACGGCGATGACAGCGAAGGCGAGGAGCAAGCTGAGCGCAGCAGAGAGGAGCGCATGCACAAGTCGCCTACGCTGAGCCAGCCTCGTGAGTTGATTCCACATGCGCAGCGACGCAAGCGCACCTTCTTACCTGCTTGCATACACGTCATCATCACGCAGATGGATGGCATACAAAGGGTTTAGCACCAGACAGCAGCTCACAATCGTCCCTTCTGCCCACCGGATGGAGTCCTATCACCGCATGGTTCTTCAACAAGAGCAGCGCAGGCTTGCCGCCTGGCTCAGCTCGGCTTCCCACGCCTCGCTGGGCTGGTGGTAGTCACGAGCCTCTCACGCCCTCGGTATGGCTCGCTCAAGACGGCACATCCATGACGACGTCGACGGGTTTCACGCCTACCTTTGCGCAGGCGCCGTATAATCAGGGCTCACCGGACGTGGCACAGTCGTACAAGTGGCAACCACCCTTTTCGTCGTCACTTCACCATCCCAACCACCTTCAACCTTGGGCCAATACTCCCCATGTCAGCGATACCACTGCTTCGAGCGATGCTAGCTCTGTTCCTCTTCACGATGCGCACCAAGGTGCGCTGGATCGGACGTCCAACGGCCACGCCGACTTTGTCGCTCGACCGGCTGGCGCCGAGCCCGTCTCAAGTTCCCTTACCACGGTCACCACGATGACATCGAGGACTGATCTCTGTACCGGCACCGGCAGCCTGAATGGCGGTGCTCGCCCTCCGCTTGCTTCGCCCGAACGGGCAAGCACCTTTCGTGGTCCCGAGTCGGCCACCTTCAGTGGTAACAGCCAGCAGTTCTCGCCTTATAATGGTTCATTCTATCCCTCGGCGCCGACGATCAACAGCGATCCAGGCATCACCGTGACGGGCTCTCCTCATCACGGCTGGCCGGTGCCCACTTACGAGCCCCTCCGACCGCTGTCGCACACGCAGTTCAACCCCCACATTCGAGGCAATGAGGTCGGTCCTCTGCCCGGTCAGCCACTCATTGGCTCTCCTCCCATGGCTGCTCGAGCTCCACGCAGCCGTCGGATTGATGCCAGCACGGGCAGTATTGGCGGCGACGAAGGTCTCGGCGCTAGATCCTCGTATGGCTGGCCAAGCAATGACGGTGTGCTGGCCCACTCCAGTTCCTCACCACACCACGGCTACCAGCTGCAGCACCATCACGCAGATGCTCACCAGTCTCCGACGCGCAAAAGCTCAAATTGGCCAGCCTGGGGCCAGTCAAGCAGCTGCAACAACAACGTCAAGACGTCTGACGACGAAGGCCAGATGAGCCCGTACTCGCCCAGCCAGGACGGCCACTCATCGGGCAACGATAACAGTCTTGAGCGCCACTTGACGTTGCGAGATAATGCTCACCACTACGTCAGTGACGCCGCTAAATGGGCAGCCGTACAGGCACGCGACCCACAGGCCTCAGCTGCCTTCTTCTATTGCGTCCTCTCGACCAAGGTGAGCCATGATGAAGCAAGGAGAGAAGGCGTAAGCGTAGCTGACACTCTGCCGCTGCATCCGCAGATCTTCTGTCGCACTACATGCCCTTCACGTCGCCCGGTACGCAGCGGCATCTTCTTCGTCGAAACAGCCAGCCAAGCCACCTCCCTAGGCTACCGCGCTTGTCGACGTTGCAAGCCGGACGTTCAAGGGGGAGATCCACATGAGGAACGCCAGACCCTTCTCATCGGGCAGGTGCAAGAGCGCCTTTTGGCCAGCATCCACCGCGGGTCGAATGGCAAGGCGAGCAAGGGAAAGGGCCTGAAGTACATTGCCGAGGAGCTCGGGGTGAGCCATTGGCATTTGCATCGCTGCTTCAAGAAGAGGGTCGGGGCTACGCCTGAGGCATGGGCCAAGGCGCAGGCTAAGCGATTGAAGGGGCAGATGCAGGCGAATGGACATGGGCATCTACAGTTGGGCCAGAGGAGGTCGGCGAGACTTGGCGGTGGCGGGGTCGAGGGCTTCATCGAGGGAGAGCAGAGCATGCTCATGGACGGTTCTCCCGTCACCCCTTCCAGCGCAGACCGCTCGAGCTCGTCGATTGCGATGATGCACTCAACTTACCACCATGAGCACCATCATCATCATCACCAGGAGGAGGGCGATGACAAGTTACTGGCTCTGTCGCCTCGACATTCGATTGGAGCCAACAGCAGCGCCGCTATTGGTGGCGGCGACGGGGATCCTGGAGGCCCTGACTTCATTGGGTACCCGCAGCGCTTCGGAGCCACAGGCACCGTCATGACGTATTGAGACTAAAGACGTACGGCCTCTGCGGTCCTTGCCAATGATTTGAGGTGCAGGTTGATTCAGCGACTCTCGATCTTCTCTCGCCCTCTCCCATACCCACCCTTGCCTGCAGAGATCTTCATGCTCCTGGCCCTTCATCATTCATCGAGCCATTCATAGTCGCCATATGCCCTGCTGGCTGTTGATGTCATTCACCATCTCTATAAAAATGCGATCCTGGTTACTCGTCCTGACGAGTGCGAATGAGCCCCGCTGCGAGGCGAGGACTCAGGCGGACAGAGGGCGGACAGAGAGGACGGGAGCGGACGAAAGAGGTGGTTGTGGGATCTTCTTACAACCCTCTCCCCTCTCGAGCCGTGTCCTCGCAATCTGCCGTGATTGCCCCCATAGCGAGGCAGCTCTGAACGTCAGCTGGCGCCTGACGCTTCGATTGGATAGTTGAGCCCTGATCGCCAGGTCTTAAGCTGGCCCTCGCCTCATCGTCACCCTCTCTTTCCTTCCTTCCTCCTTCCCTTACCAAGTTCACGTCACGGCGAGGCTGACAACGGCAGCGGGTACGTCTGGCTGGACATTGCGGGCATACAGCCTCCCATCATGGATATCAATGACAGCGCTCAGTCATCTGGTAGCAGTCTGCTCGCAAAGCGCGCTGCAGAGGGCTCAAATGGGGACGTCGTCCAAGTTGAACACGAGGCCGCCGCCCAGATGACCAAGAGGCCTAGGTTAGATGGCGAATCCAAAGTGAGCTTGCAGAGATCGTACCACGGTAGTCAACGCTGTCTCGAAAAGCATCTCACCAAACTCTCTCCCCCCTGCTTCTCCCGCTATCAGCCCGAGGATGCCCGCGTTCACTCACTTCGCGGTGACGAGAGCGAACCGGCCTCACCTTCCAACAGCCGCCAGTCGTCACCCTCGATGCAGTCACCCAACACCTCGCTCGCCACGCCTGCTGCAGACAAAAGCTTCGGAGGTGCCAAGAGGAGAGGCGATGATGGACGAAAGGCTCTGCCGCGTAACATTGATCGGTGAGCCTAGCATGCAGAGGGGCAAGAATACGCCGTCATGTTGTCTCGCAGGCTGACCCTCGTCTTCTTGCTTACTTGTAGCGTCTACTACGGCGAGTACGACATCAAGACGTGGTACCACAGCCCGTATCCGCTGGAGGATGATCATTCTGCTGCAGCATCGAGTGGCACCAATGGCAGCCCTGCGTCTGGGAATCGCACGGCCTCGTCTTCGAAGCTGAAGATCAAGATCCGCAGCTCTGGCCAGCAAAGTGCCGCTTCGAATTCAGAGCAGCTGAATGGGAATCAACAGCCAGCACCAACATCGTTCGACCCAAGTGCAATGCCACCGCCCTCGCTCCCTTCCTCATCTTCGTCCTCCTCCCTCGCTCCTCCCTCGACCCCTTCCTCCTCCCTCACCTCGAAACCCACTCCACCTCCCCCCACCCCTCGAGTCCCCCACCTCTGGATCTGCGAAGGTTGCTTCAAATACACCCGCAGCTACGCAGCCTGGTACGCTCACAAGCATAAAGAATGCAAGCAGCACCATCCACCAGGGCGAAAAGTCTACCAGAGGGGATCTCACATCATCTGGGAGGTGGATGGCGCAAAGGAGAAGCTCTACGCCCAGAATCTGAGCTTGTTTGGCAAGCTGTTCATCGACCACAAGACAATCTACTTTGATGTTGAGCCCTTCGTCTTCTACATCGTGACGGACGCTGCCACGGCTAGCTTCGACTACGTGCTGGGCTTCTTTAGCAAGGAGAAGGTGTCGTATGACGATTACAACCTGGCGTGTATCATCACGTTTCCGCCTTTCCAGAAGAAGGTGAGTCGCAGAGCGCCACGGTGACGTATAATCGGTGATTCTCCGCTGACCCACTCCTCCTGTTTTCCCACCAGGGCTTCGGCACCCTAATGATCGAGTACAGCTACCATCTTTCCCTCACCTCAGGAATCGCCGGCACGCCAGAGCGACCTCTCTCCGAGCTAGGATTCAAGGGTTACCTCTCCTACTGGTCGGCTGTTGTGCTACGTACGCTAGCTTTGGCGCTGGACGATGATGACGCGGATATTGCAGCGAGGTTGCTGCCCCTGCCCGTAGCTGCGGCGGGAGGGAGCGGATTGAGCCCGAGTAAGAAGGCGGCGATGGAGGCAGCTGCGGCAAGTAACAGCCAGGAGGCGAGCAAGACGAGCAAGGAGCAACAGAAGGCGGCAGCGAGGATCAGAGCGGCGCTCTTGTTTGGCACTTCGCCTCTTGAGACAAAGGAGGCTGGGCCATCAAAGGCAATTTCGAGCTCCTCGCAGCCTTCACTGTCTTCACAAGGAGATGCGGCCTCATCACCGGCAACAGGCGATGATCGAGAACAGGATCAGCAGGCGAGCCCCGGCGAAGAAGCCAGCGCCTCCACCTCCTCAACTACACGCGTCAAGCTCGACCGAGCAGCACGGCATCTTCTTCCTCACCACCCAAGCGACAAGCCTGCGACAACATCAACTGCGGCAACGGCCACCAGCTCCTCTTCCGCGATAGCAAGCATCCCTCGCGATGTCCCCTGCCTCGCCACGACGCTGGAGCGACTCAGCATCGCAGCCAATCTTCGCGTGGAGGACACGGCGTTCGCACTTGCTGAGTGTGGGCTATTGAAGATGAGGATGAAGGGGCTGCCTGAGATCGAAGACGGGAAGGGGGGTCAGCCACTCATCGCTGATGCCGCAGCAGAAGCGGCCACGGCGACGATGGGCGAAGGTGATGTGATGGGCAGTGGTAAGCCGGTGGCGCAAATGGTCATCTTGGTCACTCGCGACGCTGTAAGGAAGGCCATGCGCGATAGGGGGGTCAAGAGGCCGGTGCTGGAGATGCAGTATGTGTTCGCGTAGTGCGAGGAAGTCGATCATTTGGGAACGTTGCGCAGCAGGATGAAGCAGCAAAGGAGAATCCTGCGTGCTGCACATCATCGAAATGCAATGTCACAAAGACTATCTATTCCATTCTATGCTTGCCACGGTCATGCATCGAGGTCCTCGATGGTGAATTGCACCACAAAATAGATGTCGCCCGTCTTCCTGCGAGACGGAGGGTGAGGAAGTGGTCGTCAGTTAGCAATACAAAGCTTGATTCGATCTCTTCCTGCCCCAACAAATGGCACTCACTGATTCTTACAGACGTATCTCACCGGCTGTCCATCCCAATAGCGCTTCAAATCAAACTGCAAACCACCGTACGGCAGACTCAAGCTCAACGTATTGAAGTCGATGAACCCGTTGTCAAAGTCTGCAGTCCACACATCCTCCGGTGTGAACTTGATTGCTTGCCTCTTCTTCTTGTCCCCAAAGAGGCGCTTCCGTGCCTTCAAGGCCTCGGCATCATCCGTGTCCTCCTTGTCGTCTGAGTCGCTGCTTCCCCAACTGAGGCCGAGGAAGGTAGTGTTGTCCATGAGAGAAGAGAATTCATCTGCCAACACGCGCTTGCCTTCGTCGTCTCGAGCGGCATTCTCTACAAGGGCGGACGTGTTGTCGAACACGTAGCCTGCCTTGCCCGCTGGCGTGTCCTTTCCCCCATCTGCCTGAGGAGAGGGGAAGCCTGGATACCCCTTTGTTTCAAACTCCTCCTTTGCTGTCCCACCCTTCTCGCTCAACGCCTCCTTCTCGAGGCGCTGCACATTGAAATGTGTCATTGTCGCCACGAGCGGACTGAAGGCCCAGGGCGTATCGCAGTACAGGTCATGCTGCAGATTTGGGTCGACAATCTTGGCAAATTGCAACGCCACGGACGTACCATATGGTAGATGGTCCTTGATGGGCTTGTCAAACTGATTGCCAAAGACGACGTCGTCCGTATTGACCTCGTGGAGAAAACGGCCTTGCAGCTGAATGGACCAGGTGATCCCTTTGCGATGCGTTGCGTTGAAGTAAGGGGAGTCTGATTGGTGGGTGACGGATGGTGGGTCTACGCCTGTGAAGTTCTTAATGCGAACTGTTGCTCGGCCGTGGAAATGAGGAGAGTTGATCCTGAGTCAGAGGGATGAGATTGAGGGGAGGCAGCAGGCGCGGATGGTGAGCTCGCTGCATACACGGAGGCGGCGCAGCTTTTGCCCTCGCTCACTCTAGCGGGATGTCATCGTGGTTGACTGCAATTGGTTGAAGTGCCTTGGCGTCTGGGCCGGCAGAGATGTGCAACGAAGGCGCCATTGTATCGTCTCGTGCTGACAATGCTACTGTTGGGTAAGAAGGTACGGCACGGTCGTTGTTGGACCCTTGCGAGTCGAAAGCGGCAACGGCCTCGTTGTGGTGGAGGCACCCGAGGGCGGAGAGAGCGGAACAAGAGTGAAATGCCGCGTGGCGATGGCGTGGCCGGCTTCTTGGGTTGGACTGACGCCGCGGCTTCCCCTGCGCCTCGTCTGACTGAGCCGTCGAGTCGAGTCGACGGACAAGCTGACCTGACGACAAGAGGCGGCGACGACGACGATGTCGACTCCTTACCACGGCATCCCTTCCTAGCTACGTCTCCAAATCCCTCAGCAAGCAACAGGACGGGCCCCTTTCGTGACATAGATACAGGCCCAACGGGCTCAATAGCACGCTCAAAGTAGGCGTCACGTCTTACTGGCTCGACGCCACCCATAAGCTCCTCTTCCTTCTCCACCCCTTCCAGTCGCTACGCAACCATGTTGGCCTCAATGCTCTCCCGCCGCATGGCATCCGCCACTGCATCGTCATCTGCCTCCTCCTCGTCATCATCACTGGCCCGCGTTGCGCTCTCATCATCAGCACGCTCCGCTCCACGCCGGGTCGCCCCGCTCTTGACTCGCCGCGGGTACGCCACCCCGACCGAAGACCCAAAGAAGCCAGGCAGCGATGAGCAAAAGAAGGCATCGTCATCAGACGACGTCGGCAAGGAGAAGAAGGAGGACAAGCTGCCAGAAGTGCCACCAAAGGAGCAGCTCCAGTCGCAGCTCGGCCCCATGTTTGGATCATTGGTTCACTGGGGGCTCAAGACGCAGAGAGAGATGGCAATGAAGGAGAGAGAAGCAAGTCAGCAGAACAGTAGCAGCTCGCAGAGTGGCGATAGCAAGGACAATAAGCCCTCACCTCCGCCACAGATGGGTGGCAATGGTGGAGCGAACAAGAATGGCAGCACCGGCGGGGCAGGCGGCGCTGGCGGCGGCAATGAGTTCAAGGTCAATGGCAACGCCCTCCTCGCCACCGGTCTCACAACATGGCTCGTATGGAAGCTCACCTCTCCCGACCAGTCGTCTCGCGAGATCACATGGCAAGAATTCCGCAACGCCTTCCTCAACCGCGGTCTCGTCGAGAAGCTCGTTGTCGTCAACCGACAGAAGGTCAAGGTCTACCTTGTCAACAACAGTGGAGGTGCGGGTCAGGCAGCATTCTGGTTCTCTGTGGGCTCCGTAGAGGCCTTTGAGCGCAAGCTTGAGGATGCGCAGCGTGAGCTCGGCATCCCGTCGCACGAGCGCATTCCCGTATCGTACCACGAGGAGATCTCCACTGCAAGCACTCTCCTTCATTTCGCACCGACCATCCTCCTCGCCGGCCTCCTCTTCTACATGTCAAGGAGAGCGGCTGGCGCAGCAGGTGGCGGCGGTGGCGGTGGGGGCATCTTCGGCATCGGCAAGTCTCGCGCAAAGATGTTCAATCAAGAGACGGACGTCAAGATGAAGTTCGACCAGGTAGCGGGGATGGACGAGGCAAAGCAGGAGATCATGGAGTTCGTCTCCTTCCTCAAGAACCCTGAGCGCTACACCAAGCTCGGCGCCAAGATTCCTCGCGGTGCTATCCTCTCCGGCCCTCCCGGTACGGGTAAGACGCTTTTGGCCAAGGCTACTGCGGGTGAGGCTCAAGTGCCATTCCTCAGCGTCTCTGGATCCGAGTTCGTAGAGATGTTCGTCGGAGTGGGTCCTTCGCGAGTACGAGACATGTTTGCAACGGCGAGGAAGCACGCACCTTGCATCATCTTCGTCGACGAGATCGACGCAATCGGCAAGGCTCGAGGCAAGGGTGGACAATTTGGCGGCAACGACGAGCGTGAGAGCACGCTCAACGAGCTCCTCGTTCAAATGGACGGTTTCTCCACGGACGAGCACGTCGTCGTCCTCGCCGGTACCAACAGGCCCGACGTCCTCGATCCCGCGCTCATGCGACCAGGCCGCTTCGACCGACAGATCGCCATCGATCGTCCTGACATCTCTGGCCGCAAGGAGATTTTCGATGTGCACCTCAAGCCACTCAAGCTGCAAGGCGACGTAGACCGACCTCTCCTCGCCGAGAAGCTCGCTATCTTCTCCCCTGGCTTCTCCGGCGCTGACATTGCCAACGTGTGCAACGAGGCTGCCCTCATTGCCGCCCGAAAAGGCTCCGAAGGCGTGAGCGAGCACCACTTTGAGCTGGCAATCGAGCGTGTCATCGCTGGTCTCGAGCGCAAGAGTCGCGTCCTGTCGCCCGAGGAGAAGAACATCGTTGCCCATCACGAGGCGGGACACGCCATCGTTGGGTGGTATCTTGAGCACTGCGATCCGCTCCTCAAGGTCTCGATCATCCCCCGCGGTGTCGGCGCTTTGGGTTACGCGCAGTACAACCCAGTCGACAAATTCCTCTACAGCCGCGAGGCGCTCATCGACCGCATGTGCATGACCTTGGGCGGTCGTGTGAGCGAGGAGATCTTCTTCACTTCGATCACCACGGGTGCGCAGGATGACTTGCAGAAAATCACCCGCATCGCGCAAGAGATCTGTGCCTCGTACGGCATGAACACGGAGCTCGGCCCAATCTCTTACCGTCAGGATCGCGAGTCGATGCACAAGCCCTTCAGTGAGAAGACTGGCGAGATGCTTGACTTTGAGGTGCGCAAGCTGGTCCAGTACGCCCACAAGAGGACTACCGAGCTGTTGACAGAGAAGAAGGAGGACGTGAAGAAGGTGGCGGAGCTGCTGCTCAAGAAGGAGGTTATCACGCGAGAGGACATGAGAGATTTGCTCGGGAAGAGGCCATTTAACAGGGCAGACGAGGCCGACGCCGTGATCGACAAGGCCATGCTTAAGCGCGGCCCTGTGAGTGCTCCGCCGCCGCCGCCGTCTGAGAGTGGTGGGGGCGAGGGTGAGCAGCCGGGTCTGGCCGTCAAGGGCGAAAAGCCGTCGGTGTAAAGGCGTCAATTCATTGGCGTCAACTCATCAGCATCGATGATCATCCACACCTTTTTGATGATCGACCAGCACCACCACTTCTCCCCCCAACGCCATGCGAGCTTAATTGCTCCGCTCCCTATTCTTGAATATGCTCCCTGTGTAATGTACAACGACATCTCTTATCGTATTGGGCCTGCGTGTGTGTCCTTTTGGGCGTGCATCTGTCATGTCATATGTGCCATTTGATCAGTGATCCATTTTAGATCCGCTGGGTCTACTGAGCCCAGCCCGAGCCCCACTTCTCGCGATGCTGAGCTCAAGGATGATGACTCGTATCTGCGGCTCTGAACAGCCGCTCCCGCGAGCCAGGCTCAATACCCGGCTGCGCTTCCCGCACGAAGCAGTCATCGACTTGCAGGCGCAGACCGACAACGCATCACATCGCGTGTCCACCTCGCACGCCCTCGCGCTGGTCCTCGCCGTCCTTGGCTGCCAGCCCTTCTCACGAGCAATGAGGACCACCTCCCCAAGTTGCTCTCCGTTTCCCCCGCATTGCTTGGCCGCTCAGCAACATCGGACTTAGAGGCCGATTATCGATCTTTGCACATCATCATCAGACTACGGGGAATCGCCGTGACAGCGCGTGGTAAGATGAGCTGACTGACATCGACGTATGCTTTTCCCCCGTTTGAGCCAACTTTCTCCATCAGTCATTAGTCCTTGGTACCCGTCCTCGCCGTCGTCGCCCTCTTCGAACTCTCAACGCCACAATTCTTCACTTCATCCGTCATCGCTGCCTCGTCCGCGGCCGACTTCCTGAGCTAGCTGAACCCCGGCGCCGCATCACGTCGCGCTTTGCATTCGTCGGTCAACCAGGTCAGAGAAAGTGCCCGTCCTCGCGTCAGTGGCGCTGAGCCTTTACACCGAGGGAGCGAGCGAATCTGCGCAGCACTCCCACGCAAGCACCAGCTGCCGGCCAACCTATCCTTAAGCTCTGGCTCAACAATCGATCCAATCGGGCTCGACGCTTCTTCTCCCGCTTCTAACACTTCGACTTGCTTGCTCTACGCCCTCTTCGAGCAGATTGTGCGCTACCATCGCCATCTTCCTGCTTGCTGCTCTGCTTTGCTCTGCTCTGTGAACGAGGGTCTTTTCAGTGGCTTGGCCCTCGCCCAATTTTTTGCTCGGACATAGTCTAAGCTCACTCTCGACTCCAACTCTTCGACTCGCCCCGCACGACAGCTGCCCCCGCCCGGCGGCATCAGTATCGAGCCTCCCTTCATCCTCTCCAACCGCGCTCTCCTCCTGCTCCCTCCATTATCCGCCGCTCAAGTTGTGTGGCGTAAAGCACTGTCGCTCGTCTCCACGCCAAGGCAAAGGAACTGCCCATCGAAAGAGCGGAACACCGCAGTCAGGGCCAGCGACCAGCCGAATTACTTCCGAAGCGCTCTTCGAGACGGAGACGTAGAGGTTGCGCCACCCCCGCATTACCAGTGCACTTGAACCCACCCAAGCCCAAGGCAGGCCTCGCGATCAGCGTCACTCTCCTTAGGTCGGAGGCTTTTTGGCAGCAAAGAGATAGCCAAGAAGGGGCCGTCGCTGCTACCAGCTAGCCCAGACCAGATATCTTGGGGTTGCCGACTCGCCGCATCGACTTACCGCGAGTCACCTGGGTGGTGACCGTCGACGAAGCGACGACGGCGAGCGACGCGGTAGTCCGTCGACCATTTTATTGCGCCTGCCGCGACTTCCTGGGATCGTGGAGGGTCAACAGTAGCCAAGAGTGAAAGGTGAAAGGCCAGCCCAGGAAAGCTCACGTATTAAGTTGGACTCCTCGACCGCAGCCCAATCTTGGCTCCCCACCAACAACATCAATACCCAATCAGCTCTGCCGGTACGCTTTCGACGCCGCTCAGCATGTTCAATGCCTTCAATCCGGCCTTCATGCCGCCAGGCGCGGTCGCGTTCGATCAGGGTCCTGCACTGCCTCCTCATCTTGCGCCGCAGACGAGCTACGCAGGATACGACTACGGCGCCTCAGCTGGGATGGCAATGGGATATGCAGGTGGAGAGAGCTCGACGGCGGATGCGGGCCACGACGAGACTCACCTACACGGAAGCCCCAAGTCGAAGGACGAGGCGCTTGCTGGTGGAGACGATGATGGGGGAAAGCGAAGGAGAGTTCAGAGAGCATGTGATGTAAGTACGCCGTGGAGCAGTGGCCGTATCAGCGGCTCTCTGACACCGGCTGATCCCGGGAACCACCCGCAGATCTGTCGCCGCAAGAAGATCCGCTGTGACGGCCTACAACCGGGCAAGTCGGCATGCACAAACTGCATCACCTATGGTCACGAGTGCAAGTTCGAAGAAGCGGCGAAGAGGCGAGCACCACCTCGCGCCTACGTCGAGGCCCTCGAGGCACGCATGGAAAGGATGGAGCAGCTCCTCGTTGATCTAGCCCCCGGCGTCGACTTCACAGAGCGTGTTGGCCCGCCTGTCAGGCTGCCAGAGGAAAACAAGGACAAGACGGGCACGTCACCGCCCACTACCTACAAATCGCTGCCTCAGCCTTCAATCCGTCGTAATGAGCTGTGAGTGCGAAATTTAGTCTCACTGACACTCGAGGCTGTGGCTGACCATTCGTACTTCCACGCTCGCAGTGCTCATTCTGTCCTGCCAGACGACCCTGCGGAGCGCCAACGCTTCATCGACGACATTGGCGGCAAGATAGCGGTCAAGGAGGAAGAGACCGGCGACGAAGCTGACCAATCATACAACGATGAAGAGATTGCCCTTGTCCAAACCGCAGACAAGCACAATGACCTGAGTCGAATCAAGATCATGCTCCAAGGCCGCCAAGACGTCTCCGGTAGCACTCCTCAAGACTCACCAGAGACCTCGTCGTCACTCTCGCCGCCCACCGACGCAGGCTCGTCCACTCATCACCCAGACCCCGTCGCCTTTCTTGGCAATTCGAGCACCATACACCTTGTCCACGGCCTCGAGAAGATGGGCGGCAAAGGCGAAGTCATGAAGAGCATGATCGACTCGATGCGTCCAGAGTTCTGGAAGAACCCTACGACGATCATGGAGGATCGACTGGATCCTGCGCGTGACGCCGCCGAGCTCGAGGACACTATGACCGCGTGGCCCGAGCCCGACTTGGAGAAGAAGCTCGTCGACGCCTACTTCAGACGGGCTCATCACGACAATCCAATCCTCAACGAGGTCACCTTCCGCGCTGAGCTGCAGGACCGGTCTTTGCGCCTGGATCGCGAGTTTGTCATGGTTGCCATGATGGTCTTCGCCGTAGCTAGCCGTCTGATCGATGACGAGCGTGTCCTGTGTACGCCACGATCAGACGATTTCCTCATCAACACGCTTGGAGCCAAGTGGCACAACTCCTGGAAGCGCCTGGCATTCGGCACGCGGGGCCCCAGTGGGTCGCTGCGCTACATCCAGTCGTTCGTCCTCGCCGTCGTCTACCTCTGCGGCACAGGGTTGCATTTCAACATCGGCTGGTGTCTCCTTGGCGTCGTCTTCAGGCTGCTCGAGTTCGCTGGAGCGCACCGCAAGCTCACGGCACAACGTCTGCAGCACCCCTTGGCCATCGAAGAGGAGTGGCGTCGTACCTGGTGGACAGCCTACTCCCTCGACCGTGAGATTTCGACGACTCTCGGTCGCCCCATGGCCGTTCAGGACGAAGATTTCGACGTCGCCCTTCCCCTCGAAGTAGACGAGCGCTATTTCACCGCAAGTGGAGACGGTGCCGTCCCCACGCAACCCAAGGGTAAGCCAGCCCACATCTCCGGCTTCCTCTCAGCCCTCAAGCTGGACGAGATTATGGGTCGCACCCTCCGCACCATCTACGCGATCGGCAAAGCCAAAGTCAGTCGCGGTCTCGTCGGCAAGGGTTGGGACCAGCTCATCGTTGCAGAGATCGACTCCCTCCTCAACCAGTGGCTCGACAGCGTCCCCAAGCACCTCCGATACAATGCAAATGAAAAGAACGAGGAGTGGCTCGTCCAGTCGAGTATGCTGTACTGCAAGTATTACTTTTGCCAGATCCTGGTGCATCGGCCCTTCATCGTAGGACCGAAGATGAGCAGCTCGCTCAACTACCCCTCCCTGGCTATCACGACCAACGCCGCCAAGTCTATGACGCAGATCCTCGGCAACCTTCTCAAGCGCGGTCTTATCCACGAAGGTGGGCACGGAGCGGGCTCGCGAGCCTTCGAGGCTGGTTGCGTGCTGCTGGTCGTGGTTTGGGGATCAAAGAAGAACGGCATCCGCGTCTCCAACTCGACGTTCAGCGACATCAACAAATGTCTTGAGATCCTGCGCGAATTTGAGAAGAGGTGGGCTATCGCAGGTAGGCTCAACGACATTCTCTCGACGCTTTGTCGCATCTTCAAGGTTGAGACGGCTCAGCAGGAAGAGGAGCAAGCGGTGCTTTCCAAGCGCAAGGCTAGCGCTGCGGACGAGGCGGGCAATGCAGCCGCTACTGCTCATGGTGCCCCTGCTGCACCGTCCGAGCGCCCAGTGCGCGGCCACTCTCGCGTCGACAACAGCAGCTCAGGCAGCCTCACCAACGGGCACAATCATGCTCAGCCCAGTCGCAGCGGCAGTGGCCACCTGGACCAGCTTCCTCTCTCTACGCAGGACCTCGGCATCACGCCCACATCGGACTCGTCTGGTTCGGGAAGCATCAGCACCTTCACGTCGCCCAACACACGCTCTGCTCGAGCCGGTCAGCAAGGTAGCGGCATGTTCTCGAACGGTAATACGGGCACGGCTGGCGCTTCTAATGCAGACTACTCGGACCTCGCCGCCGCTACGGCTGCGGCAGCCGCTTCAGGCTTTGACGTCTCATCCACCGGCAACAATGGCGGCTTCGACATGTCGGCTCTCGGTGGCTCAGGGGATCTCTTCGCTAACTTCGTCAATGGTCTGAGCGCTCCTACCTTCACACCTTTGGACCTGCCCTCTTTCTCTTCTGCCTTCTTCACCCAGCCGCCTACGGGTGCTACGCCTGGCTCGGCGAGGAGGAGAGAGAGCAGCTTATTCGCTGGCGGTTGGCCGAATGGTGCTCCTGCTGCAGGGGACAGAGCAGGTGCGACGGCGGGCGAGGACGCTGGGGGCCAGAGCATGCCTCAGCTCACGCCAGGTTACAGCAGTATCTTCGGCAGTGGCGTAGACTACAATACCTTCCAGCCTGCCGCCTCGGATGGCCAGATGCATCAGCATCAGCAGCAGGCTGGCGTTCAGCCCGGATCGACGATGAATGTCGATGGTAACGCAGGGGGTGATCCCTTCAATATGCGCGATTTGTGGCCCCCCGGTGCATATGGGCAACACCATTGAAAGCGGAAGCTCGCATGGAGCACAGGGCAACGAGGACAGACCTCAATTGAGTTTCCAAGACGTCTTGCTACCACCACTGAACCACTTGCTTCTACCGTGTCATCTTCTCTACTCGAGGGTGAGGCCCATTGGGCTCTACCCCTCCGCTCCTTTGGCTCTACCTGTCTTTGTATCCTCGCTACTCTTCTTGCTCTCTGTCTCAGACCTCGATATCACCTCTAATCCATGTCATTATCTGATTCCCTGCACCTTCATGTTCTCCTTTTCGCCTTCTGCGACACCTCATCGCCATCCTCGGTGCAGTCTGGGCGATGTGACCTCGCGACTTTACTTGGAGCTCAGCCCTGGCACTTTGCGGGCGACCTCTCTGGCCAATGTGAGGACGAGCACGGCTGAGCGAGGCGGAGAGCAGCGATATGGATGAGAGCGGGTCAAGTCGACTACTAGCCTGAACCATCAGCTCTTGGTCTTCACCGAGCAATCAGAGCCCGCACTCGCTGCGCATGATCAGCAACAGGTGCGCAGGCCTTGAGCGCTGATGTCCAGCAAAGAGCCGATGAGTCGAGGTGGTCATAGACCTCACCAGCGCCCCATATTTCGCCTTCCCTCGCAGCACTCGGCCTGCTTGCGCTCAGTGAGCGCTTCAATCTGGCCCGATGCTTTATACGACTTGCCACCTCTGAAAGTAGGCGTGGGCTGCCGAGAGCTCACGCCGCGGAGGGGAATCGCCTGCTTGTTATCCGGGCTGCGAATGCAGGGTTCAGAGAAAGGAAGAGAGTGGGAAGAGAAGCGGCACAAGCTGAATGCGAGTTGTGCGTGACAAGGACATAGCATTCAGTCGTGGTGTCTTGTGACTTGAATGGCATTGAGGCGATATGGTGAGGAGCCAAGGGCGGACCAGGCACATTGACGCACATTCATGGCCTGCCGCCGCCGCCGCCGCCGCCGCCCCGGAACGGAGTTTCGACGGACAGGTGCGCGCCTCGAAAGTGAGTGTCGTTTGGGTCGAGTGAATCTGGGCGGCGAGTTCGAAGTTGTCTGTGGAGTAGGAGCCTCGAGTCCGTATTGCAGCTTTCGTTACTACAACCCTATCCTACCTACTCGCCACAGCGCGTCCCTCCCCCCTTGACTACCTCACATCGCGTCGCTGCACACGCCAAAGATGCCGCCAAAGAAGAATAACCAAAAGGCGGGAGGTGCCGGGTCCAAGGTAACGGTGGACAAGACGTTCGGCATGAAGAACAAGGGAGGAGGAGCAGCTCAGCGCCAGGTCAAGCAGATTCAGCAGCAGCAGGCTCAGCAGGGACTGAACAAGGAGGCATTGGCAAAGCAGAAGAAGAAGGAGGACGAGAAGAGGATGAAGGAGGAGGCAGACAGGAGAAGAAAGATTGAGGGAGAGCTCTTTGCCGTCGTGCAGCCAAAGGTGCCCTTTGGGTCGGGTGAGTACGTAGTGGCTGGGCATCCCACGCAGCGAACTGACAAAGCTGCCCCTACGCTCACTCATAGACCCCAAGAACTTCACTTGCGCCTACTGGAAGGCGGGCAAGTGTGAAAAGGGCTCCAAGTGCAAATTTGCCCACTCCAACGACCCGGGTCGTAAGACGGAGAAGAAGGACCTCTACACAGATATGCGCGATGGTCCAGCAGCGGCAGAGGAAGACAAGACAAAGGACACGATGGACACATGGGACCAGGCTAAGCTGGACAAGGTCATCTTGTCGAAGCACGGCAACCCGAAGTCTACGACGGACAAGGTGTGCAAGTTCTTCCTCCAGGCTGTCGAGGATGGCAAGTACGGGTGGTTCTGGGAATGCCCCAATGGAGGAGAGAAGTGCATGTACAAACATCGCTTGCCCCCTGGATTCGTGCTCAAGAGCCAGAAGAAGGAGCTCGATGAGCTGGCAAAGAAGACGGAGATTTCCCTCGAGGAGTTCCTGGAGGCGGAGCGACACAAGTTGGGCACTCAATTGACGCCTGTGACTGCCGAGTCGTTCGCCGTATGGAAGAAGGAGCGCCAGGACAAGAAGGCGGCAGAGGAGGAGGTGGAGCGCAAGAAGAAGGAGGCGCAGGCTGCTGCGAACAAGGCCAATGGCCTCAGTGGACGTGAGATGTTCACCCTCGGATCGCTGCAGCAGGATGACGAGGATGACGACGGTGACGACGACTTCGATATGAGCAAGTACATGAAGGCTGGGTGGTCGCAAGAGAGGCAGGAAGAGGAGGAGCAGAAAGCACAGAGGGAGCAGTGGGGCGATGACGACGAAGATGACGCCGAGGAGAATGGAGGCAAGTCGGCGGACGCAAGTCGACCTACGAGCGGGCAGGCATCACCAAATGGGGAAAGCAACGGCGATGGCGGCGTGAGCGGGGCTGAAGCGGGAGTCAAGAAGTTGGCCGTCAATGGTGACGGTGGATCGACGACATGAGTGGGTTCGACCTACGCTCCCGCCTTTCGTACTCTGTAGCCTCCTCAGCTTCTCCTTTTCCCCCTCTCGCTCTCACTCGCTCTCAGTTGTTGCATCCTCCCATCATCATTCCCTTGAGACGTGAGCAACGAATCGAGATTTAGTATGCTCCCACATTTAGTTAGCAGGCCGTCGAGTGCGTCGATGTCGCGTTTGGCCCAGGCTTGTGGGCTGGGCTTCGCCGCGAAAGCCGAGTCGAGCGGACAGGTCTCAGAGAGCAGCCTGGCGGGCAGGCGGGCGGGCGTTGCGTTGCGTTGCGTTGAGTTGCGGGCGAGAAGAACAAGCGGCGCGGCCATCGAGAGCAAGTTCGACACCAGATCGGTCCGTCCGTTCCCGTCCTCCCACCTTGCTTTCTCTCCTCATCCCTCATCACGTCCTTACCCTTCTCGAGATGCTCGCAAATCCTCTGCGCTCCACTCTTTCTGCTGCCCGTCCCATGAGGACGTTCGCAGCAGCACCGTCGTTCACTGCTCCTGCTCTGCGCCGAAGCTACGCAACGCCCGCTTCCTCGGGCAGCCCAACGTCTGCCTACGCGCAGAAGCCAGGCAAGGACGGCAACTACCTCGTTACCCTCGTGCCCGGTGATGGTATCGGGCCGGAGGTTGCGCAGGCTGTCAAGGGCATCTACAGCGCGGCCAAGGTGCCCATCACTTGGGAGGAGGTCGATGTCACGCCTGAAATCAGGGACGGACGCTCGCGGTGAGTGCCCAACCTCCCACGCTGCGTATATGCGAAGACGATCTCACAATCTTTTCCATCTATCTCACGCGCGCGTCAGCATCCCGCTCTCTGCTGAGGAGTCGATCAAGCGCAACACACTCGCGCTCAAGGGCCCCCTCGCAACCCCCATCGGCAAGGGCCACGTTTCCCTCAACTTGACCTTGCGTCGCACCTTCAAGCTCTTCGCCAATGTTCGTCCCTGCCGTAGCATTGAAGGCTACAAGACCCCTTACGACAACGTCGACACTGTCCTCATTCGTGAGAACACCGAGGGCGAGTACTCGGGCATCGAGCACGAGATCGTCGATGGCGTTGTCCAGTCGATCAAGCTTATCACTCTCGAGGCTTCCGAGCGTGTGGCTCGCTATGCTTTCCACCATGCTGAGCAGAACGGTCGTAACAGAGTGACGGCGGTGCACAAGGCCAACATCATGAAGATGTCAGACGGCATGTTCCTGCACGCTTGTCGTCAGGTTGCCAAGGACTATCCTAAGATCCAGTACGACGAGGACAACCTCGACCGGTGCGTGGGCGCGAGGAGCAGCACGTATACTTCTCTCTGCTCCCACAACTGACACAACCCCTCACCCCCTGTCCCTTCTTTCCCGCCCGCAGCGTCTGCCTTCGCATCGTTCAGGACCCTGCCCCTTACTCCGACCGCGTGATGGTCATGCCCAACCTCTACGGAGACATCCTCTCGGACATGTGCGCCGGTCTCATTGGCGGTCTCGGTCTCACGCCTTCCGGCAACATTGGCAAGGACGCTTCCATCTTCGAGGCCGTCCACGGCTCTGCGCCGGACATTGCTGGGCAGGACAAGGCCAACCCTACCGCTTTGCTGCTCTCCTCGATCATGATGCTGCGTCATATGAGCCTCTTTGACAAGGCGGACCAAATCGAGAGCGCCATCTTCAAGACGATTGCTGCTGGGGAGACTACGGGCGACCTGGGTGGGAAGCTGGGCACGAGGGCGTTCACTGACAAGATCATTAGCAGGTGAGTAGGCGCGGAGGGTACACAGCAGCAGGACGAAAGAGCAGCTAGCTGACCATGGTTGCCTTCTCTGCCGCGACGCCAGGCTCTGAGTGATTTTCTGCGAGCCGCGATAGATTGTTCAGTACCTGCGTAGCCTTTTTGTCTATTTGAAACCTGCGTGACAATGTCATTTGGACGAATCAAGAGGATGGTATGCTGCACCCGCTAATGGCTGTGATGGTCTGCTGCTCCGGGCCGTGGCTCGTCTCGACTTGCAAGTCGACGTCGTGGTCCGTCCAAAAATCAAAAGAGCGGAAGCGCAAGAGACGACTCGCGACGCTTTGTCTTTCTTTCCACGATTCAATCATCCATCGCTTCGATGCTCAGACGAATAGCTACAAGGGCATCGTCGAGCAAGAGCGCTCAGCATCTACCCCATCGCTGCCCTCTGACTCACTGTCCTCTTCGTCCGCACCAGCATCATGTCTCGCCCCCTACTCAGGCTCTCCAGCACCGCTTTCTGACCTCTTCCTCCTCTCACACCAAGCAATTTCAATCTCGTCGAGGTCGCACCCACTCTCCTCGCCGTAAGCCCATTTCAGCATGGCGCTCCCGCGAGAAGCTTCTGCGCTCCGAGCTCACCGACCTAGAACGCAAATTGGACCGCGTCGACAAGCGTGAAGCGGCGAGCGAGGCGGCAAAGGACCTGCCCGAATTGGATGACGAGGCCCTCGATGAGGTGTACAGGGGGCTGGAAGCGCCCGAGGAATTGAGTAGAGAGGACAGGAGGCTTTTGGAGAGCGGTCAGCGAAAGGTCATGGAGAGAAGGGCGAGGGTCATGAGACTCGTGCGGGGTCAAGGCGCAGCATTGAATGCGCCGGATGCGCATCACCTCGAGGGCAGGGCTGGCAAGTCGCACGAGGCTGACAATGTCGCAGAGGAGTCCTCCGCAGACAATCTCGCCGCTCCTCTATCCTTCTTCGAGCGCATTCAACAGCGCCTAGACCGACTCGCTGCCCGCCTGTCAGACGTAGAGACGAAGCTGCACCAGGAGGGCAGTCCATCAACATCTCAGGCGGGCGAGCTCATCAGTGAGATCAAGGACGACGTTGAGGCCGTGCGATACAAGGCACATACATTGCAAAGCCAGCAGAGCGAGGCGAATCACGATGCGGTAGAGGAGGAGGGAGGACACGAGCAGTTTGAAACGATTCATTTTGATGAGGAGCACAAGGCACCCAAGGCAGCAGTCTGTGACAGCATGGAAGAGGCTGCGCAAGAAGCAACTTCGTCGATCCTCGTCAAGAAGCTGGAGGAGCTCGTTCATTCCGCGGAGGCGGCACAAGACAACGATCTGATAGCTTCTATACAACCTCGCGACTGGTCAGCTCTGGGCACTACTCTGGTTCTCCGTGGCCAGCAAGACTCGCTCATCAAGGCATTCAACCTCCTCTCCCATCTCTCGTCCTCTGGCTCAATTGAACCCAACTCCCTCGTATCCTTTCACGAATCAGTCGCAGACGCCATAGCTTCATACGGTGACTCTGCTCGTTGCGAGGCGGTACTGGCCCGGATGGAGGACCTGGCCCTCACTCCTACACCCTACGCCTACCATGCTCTCGCGAAAGCATATCTACGCGACCCAGCTAAAGGACTGTCTTCGGCGCTGGCGCTCATCGACCATATAGAAAATTCAACTACAGTCAGCGCTCCTCCCTCTCAGGCTACGTACTCATTGATTCTTTCAGCCCTACTAGACGAGCCCAACTTCGAAGTCAAGGATGAAGCCTGGGGCCTCTGGTATCGCATGCGTCTCAACGCGCACCCCGTTCCCGACGCCGTCGTATGGAGCAACATGCTTCGCGCCTGCGCGTTGGGCTCGACTCCGTCCAGACACGCAGAGCTGGGTATGGAGGAGGGACATCGCGGCTCGCAGAAGGGAAAAGTCTCCCCCTCTGCCCTTCTTGCTTCACTTCGCAAGAAGGCTGGCCAGGCAGAGGCGGATGTTGCACTGGACCTCTTCCGTGAGATGACAATTGTTCACGGTATTCGCCCTACGCCCGCGTGCTACGATCATCTCATCCTCGCACTCTGCCGTGGTCCAGGGGGCAGGTACCTGGAAGGATTCAGGCTGTTGAGCGAGCGTATCACCCTTGCGAGAGAAGCGGCAGGTGGGGACAGCGAGGTGGCAATGAGTAGCTATGAGCCATCCCGCCTTACATTCAATGCTCTGCTCGAAGGGTGCAGGAGACATGCAGACGTGCTCAGGGCCAGATGGGTGCTAGCTGAGATGATCAGGAGCTCGGCCCCCTTGTGGGCTACACCAGCTGGTGAGAGGGAGACGAGAGGGATGGGATGGAGGGAGAGGGCGAAGATGGAGTTGCGGATGCCGGATGCCGAGTCGCTGGGTAAGCTTTTCCTCACGTATGCTGCGTGGACGCCTACGACTGAGCATCTAGTGACGAAGAAAGGCTCCAGCGAGGACAATGTCACGGAGAGGGCGAGGCACGAGGCACGCGGACGTACTCACAGCGGGTCTGCACAAGAAGTCGCGGCCCCACCTCAGTCCACCACGCCACCGCCCAACAACATCGAGCTCTCCCAGCCTGCAATGGACGAAGCGGCCTCCGAGTTCTCATCCGCCCCTCCAACAACATCAGCCGATGTCGTCCGTGAGATCCGCGGTCTCCTTGCACGCGCGATCGCCGACCACTCGCCGCAGTCTTCAGATGACGAGTCGTCATCCTTCCCAACAGGACCCCTCTCCTGTGTGACCATCTCCACTCGACTACTCAATTCGTACGTCACGGCCCTCGCTGCGCACACGCCACGAGGCCAGAGGGCAGATGCGATCAGCGCTGCCGTCAGGGGCGAACAGTCTCTCTTCACCAGGCTGGGATGTAAGCCAAACGGCCGCACCTTCCTCATCGCACTCCAAGCATGCTTCACCTCCGCCTCGGCGGACGGTCGCTCCACATTGGCGGCGAGCGAGGTAAACGCCCTCTCTTCCTGGGCCTGGTCAGGCTGGCGTGACATCGAGGGATCAGGCGCTCCTCCCTCCCAGCTCCTTCCTCATCGCGAAGCAAACAAGGACGCGGGGCTGGATCGACGCACCCGCGAGCTCATCTGGGGCGAGCGTATTCGCCTCCTTGCCAAACAGGGGAGATTGGATGAAGCACTGCAGACTTTGCGCGAGTTCACCAGCTTGTACCCGCCGAGGCCAAGGGGCAAGGTGATGGGCGAAGGAAGGCAGACGCCTGTCTTTTCGGCAGAGAAGGACGGGCCGGTCAGAGAGGGGAGGAGAAGGCCTTTCTTTGATTTCGATGCTGTACGGAGCACATTGCAAAGGCTCGAGGAGGGGAGAAGGACCGTCGGAGGCCAGCTTCAGCTGTCTGTGGATGATCAAGGGTCGGAGGACCTGCTTGATGGACCAGATGCGCAAACAGGGCAGGCGGCCATTGACACCGAGAAGTCCACGTCGCTTGCGTCCTCTTCTCCTGCCACACCCATTACCGCTCGCCGCAAGCCCCCCGCCCTCTGGCAAGACATGCAGGGTCGCCCCACCTCACAGCCTCCCTCTCTCTCGTTCTACGAGCTCAATCTCCTGCACCAACGTCTTCTAGAGGCAACGGAACGACCGACACGCGAGCAGGACATCGGATTTGTCGGGTGGCTGTGCAGGACTTGGGAGAGTGTGGAGAAGGGCCCGAAGCGAAGAAGGGACAGAAAGGAGAGCGGGAAGGCGAGCGGTGTGATGAGGAGGTCGGAGGAGGATGAGAGGGAACAAGGTGAGGCGGAATGGTTTGGCGAAGGTGAGGGGGAAGGGCAGGTGTGGAGCGAGTCGATCGATGAGGGGAGTGTCTCGTCACCAGCCGATCGTATGCAGACCAGGGCGACTGGATGAGGATCTATCCTCGCTGCCAGCAATACTACCACTTCTTCAGTATCTCGAGGGGTGGTGGTGACGTGGCGTTGCGATGTGATTGTACAGTTGCATCGTTGCTCTATGACCCTACAAGAATGGCGCAGCAGCTCTCTCGTCTCAGCATCGTCAACCCTACGCTACACTTCCACTCCACCATTGTCGCTGCGATCGCCATCGAGGAGCCCATCGCGCCTAGCAAGCTCCTCAAATATGTTGCGGAACCACTGCGTCCCATCACCTCCGCCCGTTGCACCACCACCATCGTCACGCACAATTGCCCGTGTGTCCGCCTCGACCGCAGCAAGCAGGTCGTACGTGAGCCGCAGGGACAACCCCTCGAGCTGAGCAAGGCGAAGCGTTGTCAAACCCTCCAGTGGGACCTTGCGATCTCCTCCCTTCTCCCGCCTCTCCTCCCCCTCCCTGGCCAATAAGCGCCTGACCGTCCGTCTCGCGAAGCGCTGAGAGCCGAAACGTGGGGTGTGCAGCACCTTGAGCCCCTCTCCTCCCGCTGTGCCCGGGAAGACTCGCACATCGATGCTCGGTTTCGTGATGCGCGGCAAGATAGGTAGCACGGCCAGTAGAAGTGAAGGAGGTAGGAGGGCTCCAAAACCTCGGAGGCGATTCCAGAGCACCCAGACTTCGTCTAGACCGAGGATCCCACGGGGTGGAGGTGTAGAGGAAGAGGAGGAGGCTGGCGCGCTAAGTAGGTCAGAGGGGAGATCGTCGAATGTATCAGACTCTTCGCCATCCCCTGCAGCCGTGGCATTGATCGTGGGCCAAGAAGCCCCCTTCGCGAGCACCTTGCCCTTAGCCATCAAGCCAGGCGATGCCCCGCTAGATCCGATGAGCAAGACGCTTGCCAGCTCTCTTGCTAGACCCTCATGATACTCTGCCTCATCCCTCGCCATTTCCTTTGTCACAGCACGCGTAGGCAGGCCAAGCTGGACGAGCGAGGAACGGATCAGAGTGGCAGCAGCAGCCGTATCTGCGTCGTCCTCGGCTTCTTCCTCGCCTTCGACGTCCTCGTCCACCCCGTCGCTGCGTCTCCTCGCTCTCGCAGCCTTCTCCTCCGCCTCTTTCTTCGTCAGCCTCGCATTCAAGTTCTCCGCCAGATCAACCATCTGTTTCGCCTTTGCCATGAATGCCTCCAAGTCGCGCAGAGCATCGGACATGTCTGATCTCTGAGCTGCTGAACGTGAGTTGTACGCTGTCAGCAGGCCGTCGATTCCCACGACTGGACCCGTGGATGCTGAAGAGGAGGGGGTAGAGCGCCCGTCGATGTCTATTCGTGAAGGGGGCGGACGGGGTGATGGGGCAGGAGAGGGGCGACCGCTGGACTTGTGGTTGGTACTGGTGGTGCTACTGCTGGCCTTCCAAGCTGCACGCCGCATTGCCTGACCCAGCGCCTCGTTGAATGCCCTGTCGCCTCCCTTGCGGAAGGAAAGCTTGACCGTCGTTTCCGCAGGCAGGGGCGGTGCAGGCGTTGAGGGGCGAGTACGCGGTGTGGTCCCAGGCGAAGGTGTGAGAGAGGACACGCCCGTCTGTACTCCTCCTGCGTTCGGAGTCCCTATCGATTCGTTACCCAGCGCCGAGTCACAGATTTCGCAGCGAGGCATTGAGGGATGATTGAGGAAGGTGCAAGTTGGGCACGCGATTTCAACGCGTGCAGTATCCTTAGTGGCCGGAGGCGCTGCGGCATTTGACGAGGACAGCGGTCGCGGTCGCGAAGCTGGTGGAGGGGCTGCAACTATGACTGCCCTGGGATCACGCTTGACACCGCAGAGCTGACAGGCATCCACGCCGTCCGTGGGCCCGGTGTTGTTGCTGAAACTGCACACGGGGCAGATCCATCTCTCTTGCGAGGCGGGCGACGTCGTCGATGACGATGGAGCTCCCGGTCTTGATGAGAGCGTCGCACTTGCCGTCGCATTGGCCAGTTCATCTTGCATCCTTGCTAGCTGAGCTCTGGAACTCTCTGCAGCATCCTCGCCATCATCGCTTTTCAGGCCGAGAATCACCTTTGGGCTACTCTTTAGAAATCCCGCATAATATTCTGTCATCTTGACATGTGCCAGTGGCAGGTATCCACTTCTTGTGCGCGCATCTCGACTGTCGATGTAGATGATACGATGAGAGGTGAGGTAGGCAGTTCCATCTTGCTGTTGCGGGAGCTTGGATGAGCCGGCGTAGAGGCCGACGGAGGGGCAGAGGGAAAGGACTTCTTCTGTCGGGAGGAGGTGCAAGCCGAGAGACGAGGCAGTGAGAGAGATTGGGATGAGAGGTGACGTTGATGAAGATGTAGAGGGGGCGGGGGATGAAGTCATGAGCCCGCAACGAGGTGATTGTATGCGGCAACGAAGAAGCAAAGCCAAAGTCGTGCGAGACATCGATCGACAAGCGCCACCTCTTTCGCCGCTCGGGCCACCGGATGATCAGCGCGCCACGCGAGACACCGTCGCGTCAGGGTCCAGCCAAGCCACCGAGGCGAGCCTTTGTTCTTGCCAACACAAGATACAATGGCATTCAAGACACAAAGCAATGCAGACCGAGCGAGTAAGACACTGAGTCGTGTCAATCAGCCTACAATGAGCCTCCCATTCCCTACCATCGAGGACAGCCCCTCCAGCAGGACCAACGCCGACAGGAGAGGCCTCGCCACCAGACGTTATGGCGGGCTCGCACCACGCAAAGCTCGTCTCACAGGCCGTCGAAATGAGCCGTTGATGCAACTTCGCGAGATCTTGTACGATGCTGTCAATGCGTGATGAATGGTAAAAATCAGAAGCCCAGATACACGTTGGCCATCCCAGGCCATCTATCGCTCCCTTTTCTCCCCTTGCTGTCCCTGCTACTCCTTACATGCATTGCCTTGACTGTCTGCTGCCCCTCTCCTTCCCTATGTCCGATCATGACTTTTGCTGCTCCCCCGCCTGCTCGGCCTTTTCCCTCTGCTCCTTCTCCTTCATCAATCGCTCGCGACGCTCCTCCGCCTCGACCACCTCGCGCACAACCTCCTTGCTCTTCTCGAGCAGGCCGGCGCTCTCCTGTTGAGCGGGTGCTTGCTCGCCCCCAAGGGACGAGCTGGATGAGGTGGAGGATGTCGCGGGAGCGCTGAGAGAGGGAGTGAAAAGTTGCGGAGGCGGGTAGAGGGACAGGGGGAGGAGCAGCAGATCGATGATCGCCGGCGGGGCTGCAGCTTTCAGTACTGACTCCGCCTCTGCTTCTTTCACCCCCTCCTGCTTGGTCGCCGCCTCTCTCCTTCCAGCCAACCTCTCACTAGTCTTGGTCCACAGCCTCAAAGTGGCCTCCATTTCGCCTTGCTCTATCTCGCCTGACCGCAAACCACGCTCGGTCAAGACCGACGAGAGAGTGGGGAGGTCTGACGGGAAGTTGGCAAGCGGTGGAAGCGGAGGCGTCGATGAGGAAGCGACCGCCGAAGCTCCCTCCGTGGGTGTGGCGGACGAGGATGAGACGCCGCCGATGACTTCCTCCTGGCCGGCGTCGCCTGAGCGACCGGCGGTCTGGGTTCGGCTTGCGCTGGCAAGGTCTACCTTGGCCGTCAACGATGATGTAGACGCCTTGCTGCTGGACTGACCGCTACTGGCCTCTAACAGCTTGTCGTCCTCAAGGATGAAATCCGCCCTCTTCTCAAGATTCCTTCTCAGCGCAGCCGTTGGCCTCAAGGTAGTCGGCAGCGTAAAGACGGCGCTCAGATCCACCAGTGTCTCCTTGGGCAATGCCTTCCACAATGTCTCAAGATCTGCTGCCGCAGCTGCGCTCAAAGTGGGGAGACGAGCCAGCTCTTCGTGGACTGCAGAAGTAGGACGGCTAGGCGATGGCCCCTTGTTCGGGCCCGGAAGGGAGGCGCTCGCCATGAGGTCTCGGATGGCAGAGGAATTGCGGAGCCGTTCAACGGCGGCGGCGCGTTTGGTTTCTTCTCCTTGGCGGATCTTGAGGAGTTGGGAGGGGAGGATGCAGGTCGAGGGGAGCAAGAATGGCTGGAGACGAGAAGAAGAGAAGTAGAGGGATGTCAGCAACGCCCTCTTACACCCAACTACCTCGCTGGTACTCACGGCATATATCACAACCAACGGCAGCACTTCTTCGACGATGAGCAGAATCGCCAAGAACAGCGGCAGCTTCTTGATGTCCTCCCTGTGCACCTTTGCAAGCCGCGCCTCGCCCCAAGTCATCTCTCGCCTCTCCTCCAGGCACGACTTGCGGATCTCTGCTACTCGCTGCCGATCACGCCAAATCTGCTTGACTCCGTTGAGGTAGAAGCGGAAAAGGAATTTGAGCTGGGCGTAGAGATCTTTGATACGGGAGCGCCACGTCTTCTTGGGAGGCTCGGGTGGCGGCGAGGCGTTTGAAGACGATGATGATGATGATGATGATGATGATGATGGAGTGGCAGTGGAAGAGGTCTGTGATGAAGTCTGGGCTGAGGCTGATGTTGATGCCGTGGAAGATGATGAGGCGATAGCTGAAGTCGACGCAGCTGGAGCAGAATTTGACTGCGCTGCTGAGCGTGATTGCACCTGCCTTGGCTGCAGGCGTGATATCGATTGCCTTGACGTCGCTTTGTGCTGGGATGTCGATGCGGTAGGCGGGGGGGCGTCATCTCTCGACGATGAAGATGACGAATGCTCTGTATGCGGCGAGAGGGCCGCAGAGTACCGCCTAGCTATTGACGGTGCGCCAGCTGCTGTGTATGCTGGACACCGTGAGACATGTACGGCAGTTCGTCTCGCCGACGAGGATGCGGTCCTGATCATAGCGAGCGGAGGTCGTGATGCTGAGGAATCCAGACGATGAGACGATGTCGGCAAGCAACCTTCGTCGTCGCCGTCGTCGTCTTCGGCGGCGGCAAGGGCGGCTCAGCCTGTTTGCTCCGTCCGCTGCGCGTGCCGTGGCTCGACGTCGCACCCAGTCGCGAGGCGAGGCGAGACGGAACCAGGAACCAAAGTGAGGACCGAGGCAGGCAGCGCCAAAAGTCATTTGATCCTGACATACCACCACCTCACCATCAGCGATGCCAGACCTCACACCTTCAAAGGCTCGCAAAGCGACCTCCATTGTGCCCGGTGGAGCGAGCGGCGATGGCGCTGGGTCATCTATCTCATCTCAAGACGCTCAGATGCGAGACGCTTCCGCCAGCGAGAGCAACAGCACCTCCGCCTCAGCCACAGCGGCCGCCGACGACGATGAGGGCAAGACAATCTCAGCAAACGACAACTCTGACGATCGCGAGGCCGGTCCCTCTAGCCCGCGCTCCTCTCAGACGCTCCGTCATCAGGAACCTCTGGACCCTGATCTCCTGGCCTCTTATCCAATCTATCTGTCCACCTCACTACCTCCCTCCTCCTTCCTCCATCTCCTCCAATATCCCACCTTCCCACGCAATCAGCCCCTTCCTGTTCCCGATGTTGCACGCCAACGTGGCCTCACGCAAGCGATCAGGTGGCGCCCGCAGTCAGGATGGGTGCAGGTGGAACTCCCCCTCGACTTGCGTCGCAGTGTCTACGATGAAGAAAAGGGCGGGGAGATGGGCAAAGGAGCGCACGCTGCTGGAGGCGAGATCGGATCCAAGACCACACAAGCGGACTCGGATGACGACGACATATCGTCGGGCAAGAGGAGCGGGAAAAAGAAGAAGAAGGCAAAGAAGGAAGAAGAGGCGATGGATTTAGATGGGTTGGCCCCGCCAAAGAGGTTGGAAAAGATTAGATTGGAGAGCGAGGTCATGCCGCCTATGACGCACTATTGTGTGGGGGTGATGCGTGATCGTGAGTACCGTTCGAGCGATAAGCGTCGACTGCAGTTCACTGATCTATCATTTGCACGCCATGTCATCCATACAGAGGCCCTCCATCTCACCCATTTGGACAGGGTCGTCCAGCTTCGGCCCTCCATGCACCACCTCGACGGACTAGACACGATGGAAGCCCAAGCCAAGCGCATGGAAGCCAAAGCCAACGCAGACGAAGAAGGCTCAGACAATGACGAGGCCGCAGCAGCCGCAGCTGCCAAGAAGAAGAAGCCCACCTCGGTCAACGTGACCGTCAAGGGAGAAGCGGGCCAAAGCGGCGGCCAGCCTGGTCGTGGAGGACCTGGTGGGGGCGCAGGTCCGATGGATGCCAAGGATACGCTCATGGCTGCAAAGAGGTTGGCAGAGGCGGAGAATTGGGTCGATTTGGAATGGAGAGACGCTCAAGGGAGGCATGCGGGAGAGGTCAAGAACATCATGGCCGCGCAGCTCTTTGCTGGCAGTAAGAGGGAGCTGAAGTGTACGACGAAAGCGCGCGATTACTTGCCGCCGAAGGAGTAGACGCGGAGGGGCCGCAAGGAATTGGCCTACAGTTGTCAGGGTCAGGGGCCAAGCTCGCTTCACGTTCACGACTCACTCTCACCATTATTACCCTCTAATCTCCAACAATTATTCTTCTGCACAGGCGTGAGTCGCATTCCAGCGAGCGAGCGGCCGGGAAGTGGCTCAATGATGGTTCGCCCAAAGATTCGCAACGAGGGGCTGTCTTCACGGCTTCACTGCCGTTATCATGACCCGCTCTTGGGTCAATCACAACATCCAATGAGCGAGCCTCCGTTCCTCCGACTGTCCATCATCGCCCACTCATCTACTTTCCCTCCCCTCACCACGAAACATCACCCCTCCTACCGCCGACATGCCCAAAGAAAATTGGGGTCCCACCCAGGACACTCTTCTCGCAAATGGGATGGTCTCCCTCATCCTCTCCAACCGCGCCTCCCTCTACACCATCGAAGGGCTAGGACCCTGGCGCGGCAACGGCGGCTCAACGATCAATGCCAAAGTGAAACAGCTGCTGCAGAGAACGCTCTGTAAGGGGTATGGAGCGAGTATGGAGATCAAAGCTGGTGCGGGAGGGAGAAAGAGGGAGAAGAAAGAAGAGATCACGAAACATTTCAAGAGTGAGAAGGGCAAGACGGCAGGGAGCGGTGGGAGGAGCAAGAAGCGACCGCCCATTTCTGACTCGGACGACAGTGACAGCGAGGCCCTTCCTCGCACCTCGAAGGACAGATCTCAACAGAAGAAGCAGAAGAGCAAGGACGCTGGACAGAGCGAGGAAGAGCTCGAAGCCGAAGCCACCGGCGACGAAGCCGAAGATAGCAACGAGGATGACGAGCAAGACGAGTCTGCAACCTTCTACGTTCCTCCTCGCGAGAAGCGCCCCTCTCGTGCTGCAGCGAGCAAGATCCAACACTATGCTGAGGAGAGCGAGGAGAGTGATGATGATGATGGCGATCACGAAGTCGATCAGGTGGCTGAGGGCGGAGGCGAGGTCGGCAATTCCTATGAGCGAGCAAGGAAGGAGGCAGTGATCCGTAGCGAGAGCGGGCACGAGGCTGCTGCGAGCTATGAAGAGGAGAATTCGGATGGTGAGCTGGCCGATCAGAAGGGCGAGGAAGAGGGATGATCCAGTCCTCATCTCAGTAGCAATAGGGTTCGCCATATCAGCTCAGTTTCCATCTCGCCATCTTGCGGTGGGCTCAGACCATCGACAGGCCGTCGCCAGCAAACGGCGGTCTCTTGTCATTCGCTGTTGCTTTCGTAATCGACTAGCTCTCGTTCACCTCAACGACGTCAATTTTATCCTCTGCTTCCTCATGCGCAGTGCGAACTCGACCTCACCGTAGACTCAGCCTGCATTTCCCAGCAAGTCGGCCATCTCTGCTGCCGTATTTGTCGTCGCAGCGTAGCAATAACCATAACGAAGCGGCTGCAAAGTCTTCTGGATGGTCGACCAACGATATCCAGGAACAAGATTGCGAATGAGTGTACCGTCGCTCGATGACGCACAGCTGCTCCCCCACTCGAGCGAGCTCAGGGTCACGCCACGCCTCCTGATGCATCTCGTCTCCTGCCCATCGAACTCTCGCTCACTGCATCGCATTGCTCTTCGAGACTACCATGCCCAACGAGCCTGTCTGGACGACTCGAGACGACACGGAGTTGGCTAGCGCAGTGGCCCAGGTGCTCGTCGACCACCGTAAGGAAGTCTACGCTTGGCCCACACTCAGGGAGCGATGGAGACACAAGGGCTACGATACGCTGTTCAGAAAGCTGAAGATGCTGATCAACAATCGAATGGTCAAGCCTTACGATGCTGTGATGCCCAAGGGCCCGATGGGTGGGGCAGCGGGAACCTCTTTGTCGACCAAGGTGAAGGTCAAGAAGAAGGAGGACAGCGATGAGGATGATGACAAGAGCGAAGTCAAGACCGAAGCCAAGACGAAAGCGGCGAAGAAGGAACGCCTCAACCTCTTTCGCTCCTCGCCGGACGAGGCAGATAGCGAAAGCGAGGACAGCCGGCCTAGTCGAGGTCGACGACCCGGTACCACACTTGACACCTATTTTCGTCCCAAGCCCAAGCCTGCGGCTCCTGCTCCCTCAGCATCCTCGTCGAGCCACATCACACGCGCCGTGACTGGCAAGTCTCCTCCGGTCGTCATCTCGCTCATATCTGACGACGAGGATTGCGGTCAACCGACGTTCCATCGACGCGGTCGCTACGCCACGCCTGTCGAGGATGATGACGGCGACGAGGCAACGCCTCCGCCCTTGGAGCTCTTCTCCAGCCCCGGCCAGGGCCAAAGCTCAAGTATGGGTGCGTGCAGCACGAATCCCTCGTCGAGCCCGGTGACCGCAAAAAAGCGCGTGAGGACTGCACGCGACGAGGATGGTGACGACGACAAGCGTGCAGTGGCCAGCACATGCAAGGATATCGCGTCGACATCCCCTTCCTCTCACTCGATGAAACGTCTCAAGATCCCTCGCCCCTCAACTTTCTTTGAAGACGGTGACTACGAATCTTCGCCGACTGCGTATCGCTCTCAACGCAGCGCCGCTGCGCAGGCTACGACGAAGCTGGCTGCCCTCTCCTACACTCTGCCCACGACCGAAGATGAGTGGGAAGAGGAGCAGGAATTTGAGAGGCAGAGGGGAACTAGGCGGGCGACTTCCAAATCAGCAGGGATGCATGAGGACCATGAGGCTGGCACCAGGGAAACGCCAGCCAGGAGACCTGTAGGAAGTCAGAGCAGGCAAGGCAGCACGGCCGTGGACAAAGGAGTGCAGTTGGAATCACAGGATGAGCTTGAGGGTGTCCATCAGTCCACGACCGGCCAGACGCAGCTCCTCGCCGAGCTGGACATGCTTGGCGACGACTAGACGATCGCGTCGGCATCACTTTTGCTACTTGATCTTGATCCCTGTCGTTAGATTGCTTCAACGCCGTGTCGACTCGCATCGATGTCCAAGTCTCTTTCTTGTCCCTACGCGCTGCCGGCGATCTTGATTGTCCTCGCTCCCTTTTCAAGCGACGTCATGCACGTCGCCCCAAAAGGCGGGGTCCGTGCTTTGAATCCTTTTCCGGGCGGCGGTGAGCTTTTTCCTTCCTTTCTCTCACTTAACTCCACCTCGTCTCTGCTTAAGTCTTAAGGCAGCGTGTCGACGTCTTCATCACACGTTGAGAAGGATCGTCGCCATAGATGCTGTTCCAGTCGCAGTTTGAAGCCCTAGCCGGAGTGGCTGGGGCTCCTGTGGACTACGTCAAGGTAAGAGCTACTGTTGAGCTGAGACACGCGACACCCAAGTCCACGATCGTGCGTCCACTGAAACTAACATGCCCTCTCTCTCGCCTTCTTTCTCGCGGACCAGCTCATCACACTCCTCATCATCGCCTCTCCTCTCGCCTATCCGCTACCCTCTCTGCCAAGCACAGCAAAGCATGTCGTCTGCTTGGCAACGAGCGCCTTCTTCTTCGTCGGCATCCTTGACCTGCAGGCCGGCTTCCTCCAGCTGTTGGGCACCAGTTTGATCACTTACTTCTTGGCAAAGCTGCAATTGGGTGGAAGGAAGATGCCTTGGATTGTATTCTTCTTCGAGATGGGCCATCTGACGATCAAGTGGGTGCGACGAGCATGTATGCTCTCGCGTCTGCCTTGCTGACCAGCTTATACCCTTGTCCACCGCGCAGCCATCTCGTTCGAGCCTTTGGCAACATTCCGTTGACGACCATCGAAATCACGGCGATGCAAATGGTCTTGACTATGAATCTCACTACCTTCGCATGGGACGTCTACGATGGACAGATGCGTAGCGAGCAGGAGTGCGATGAGCAGCAGAAGGGCCAGAGGATCACTGAGTTCCCGAGCTTGCTCGAGTTCTTGGGATATGCGTGCGTACAGGAGACATCCATGACTGAGTGATGGAGGTCAGTACTGACCTGTCTCGCCTCGTTACCCGTGCAGCTTCTACTTCCCTGGCGTGCTGGTCGGCCCTTCCACCCGCTTCGTCGACTACCGAGCTTGGGCAAATGGTACGCTGTACTCGTCGCCCAAGGGCAAGGAAAAGTGAGTGCAAGCATGCCAATCGATCTATTGACCGATGCGGAGAGCTGACCCTCAACCTTCGACCTGCTCCCATTGCGCAGAGAACACGGCGGGTCCGCCTCTTCTCCCCCACCTGGACGCTTCCTCGCAGCCTCCCGCGAGCTCGCAATTGGCTTCGTGTCGCTGGCCATCTATGCTCTCTACGCTCCCAGCTGGGACTTTGCCGCCCTCACTGTGCCCTCAGCAGCGGGTGGCGTCCGCGACGAGTCCTTCATATGGCGGGCCTGGTTTGCAGTCGTAGCCTCTTTCATGGCGCGCACCAAATACTACGGGATCTGGACTCTCACCAATGCGAGTTGCATTCTCTCTGGCCTCTCCTACAACGGCCTCGCTCCCCTCACGACCACCGGCGGCAGTGATGTGGCCTCACGAACCCGCTGGAACCGCTGCCAAAATGTTGACCTCTTGGGCGTGGAGCTCGCCCAGAACTGGAAGGAGTTGCTTGACCATTGGAACATGAACACGAATGTCTGGTTGCGCAATAACGTCTACAAGCGCATCGCTAAGCCCGGACGCAAGCCTGGCTTCAAGTCTACCATGTTTACCTTCATCACCTCGGCCTTCTGGCATGGAATCGCGCCGGGGTACTACGTGGCCTTCGTCCTCGGTGGCTTCTGCCAGAGTGTCGCGAGGTCGCTGCGCAAGAACCTGAGGCCGCGCGTCTTCAGAGATCCTAAGCAGAAGGGAGAGGTGCGATCATTGAGCTCGCTGTCGCAGATGAGGGCAGGCCAGCTCATCTACGTCTCACTGAGCATTGCTGCGGTGCACACCACGCTCAGCTTCGCCGCCATGGCCTTCATCCTCCTCGACGTCCCCACGATCATGCGCGCTTGGGCCTCACTCTACTTCTACGGCATCATTGCCGTTCTTGGGCTCATGGTAGCATTCCGAATGGGGCTGGGCAAGTACCTCTCCGGGTCGAAGCGCATCGTTCATCCGAACAGCGCCAATGACGAACGTCGCGCAAAGATCAATCGAGCCATCTCGCTCCCAGACGTGCCTGCTGCGAGCCGTGAAGCGAAGGAGGCGGCGCTGCAAAGCGTACAGCGCGAGATCGAGGACCTGGACGCCCAGCCTAACCTGCCGGATGTCGAGGTGGTGATGGAGGAGCTGAGGAGCAGAGCGCAGGAATTGATGAGGGAGCTGGGCCAGAAAGGCGAGGGCCAGCCGGCGGAGGTGGCCAACAAGGCGGCCGAAGTGTTGGCGAAGTGAGCGGGGCTACGAGGGATGAGGAGTATGAAGGAGAGGGGGCAACCACGATGCCGCACTACGGGAGCACGTGAAGGCGCGCACGAGTGCTACACGATGCCGAGCTCCTTGCTTGAATTATCGGACAAATACTCAACGGGAGAAGTGCTGAGGTCGGAAGACAGAATTACCATTAATTAAGAATCTACGGATCGAGCAGCGTGTGTGAGAGAGAGAGAGAATCGCATGGTAGAGGTGACAGGAGGTGGGGTATGCTAGGTAGCTACACGTGTGGAAGAGGGTATGGGGAGGAATCTGAGCCGGGATGAGTCGAAAGAAGGAGCCAGGGGTCCCACGCAGGGAGGCGGCGAAGGGGAGAGAGCGCATCTACTGCCCTTCTTGACGTCCGCCTACCCTTGAACCAGCAGTTGACCCACGCCACCGAAGACCTCCTTGAGGATGCCTTGCACCACCTTGCCCGCGTCAGGGTTGCTGCTGAACTTGGGCAGGGGCACGCTCTTCGTCGCCGAAGCGGTGGACGGCTTTGCGCTGCTCGTAGGCGAGACAGGTGATCCAGGCTTGGCGAGGCGGCTACCCGGGTTGAGTTGCGGGAAGGTGACGCCTGGTCTGTCCAGCCTGAAGGGGTGAGCCTCGGTGTTGAAGACCCACTCGCCGAGGTCGATGGTTGATGGGTCGGCGAAGATGAGGTAGAGGTACTTGAGCAGCTCAGCATAAAGGAATGACTCGGAGTCATCAATCTGTGGCGGAGTAGCCTGGGTGACGTCCGACAGAGCTGCCAGTGCAGCGGGGGCTTTGCAGTGGTTGCGAATGTTCTTGAAGGCTGCCCAAGCCAGGTCCTGCCACTTCTTGTCGCCCGTGAGGCGGTACGCGTAGAATACGGACTCGAGGACCTCAGGACGAAGCACGTAGTACTTGGAGTCGTAGTCGAAGCCGTGCTGCCTGTAGAAGTCTGGGCTACGGATCTTGACACCATTCGTGGAGCCGCTTTGCGAGGCGTAGACGAAGGACTCAGGACCAATGCCAGAGGCGCTCGAGGTGTATGTGTTGATGCAGGCGTCGGTAAGTCGCAGCCCGTACTGGAAGATGTCATCGTTACCCAGCAGCTTGCCGCCGAGCATCCAGTTGCCGCCATGGAAGCATTCGAGGTGAGAACTGCGCGGAATCAAGCCTCCAGAGGAGGCGGAGTAGTCGGCGAGGTAGAGCAGGTCCTTGCGCGTCGTGTTACCGCCTGCAGTCGTCATGAGGTGAGCGATCGACGAGTTGACGGCGCGAACCCAGGCAGGCATGTACGAGTAAGGGTTGCCGTTAAGGTACGAAGCCTTGATCAAATATTCAAAGTAGCTGTCGCTTCCACCACCCCACGTCACGTAGTCGCCTCGAGGTTTGTTAGTAGCTGGGTCGATGCCTTGAGGATTGAGTCCGGGGAACGGGAGGGGCGACGCGTTGATGGTGGCGCGCATAGCCTTGGCGGCGAAATTACGGAAGGTGGCATTATTCGAGTACTTTGAGAGTCTGTCAAATTCCAAGATGAGTGTGCCTGTCTCTGCGATGATGGCACCTTGGTCGGTGACTGGAGTTGGGTTGGTGTTCCAGTTGCGGAGACCGTTGTACGGGAGCGCGTTGTTGCCGACCCAGCCGTGCAGCAGGCGATCTGCGACGACGACGGCCTGGTCGACGAGCTTTTGATTGGTCTTGCCGCCTAACTCATACGATGAGAGCAGTCCACCAACGTGCCTGATTGTCGTTTCGAAGATGGAGATCTGGTCTTGCGACGTCTTGGTGTAGTCGACACGCAGCGACTGGGCGACGCACTCGTTGTAAATGTCGTTGAGGCCCATGATCTTAGCCGTGCTCTGGACGTCGACGATGGTGGCTCCCCAGCCACCCAAAGGGTCAGCGCAGGTCTTGGTGAGTGGGTTGAGCTGATCATGGCCAAAACAGTAGCGCTTGTAATCTGCGTAAGAGCTGGCAAAGAGGGACTTGACGGCGTTGGCTCGCGCAGAGTTACCACGCGCATTGGGCGATTGAATGCCGGCAAGAGCGGTGGAGGCCAGAATGGCGAGGAGAGTGCAAGTGTAGAGGCGAGTGAACAAGAGCATGGTGGCGAGGAGAAGGTGAAGAAAGGGTGAGAAGGGGGAGGAGGGGGAGGAGGGGAGGGGGGTTGTGACAACGATTGGTGTACACTCGCTTGGCTCATATAGGTCGAGAGGGGTCTCACCTCCTCTGTCCTCCTGTTCTGCGACGGCCCGCTTCTCTCGAGAAAAGCGGGCCTTGTCGCTTCACCTTGATGGACTTGATCATCGATCTCCTCTCCATGGCCGCCCCTTCCCGATCAGGAGCGTTCGTGTGAGGGGCCCGCTCGTCACAGAAAGGTCTGACTTCGCTTGTCCGTCCCGTCGGTGCTTGTCATCATCGAAGCCCGCATCTTTCTCTCGTCGAATGCCACGCATTGCTCTTTCTCCGTTGCCTGTGTTGGACTGCATGAGTTTTGCTTGCTTGGATGCAGCTTGCCCCGCGTTCTGCCCGCGTTCTGCTGCAGGAGCGGGACAAATGGCACCAGGTGGCCGGCCTCATCTGTCGCTTCTTCTTCACCTCTTGCGCACTGTCATCAACGAGCACAGCCAGCAATGACAATGTCGACCAAACAACAAGCTGCGGCATAGCGTCGCAATCACGATCCTAACTCATCGCTCGCGTGGCTCGCATGTCGTTGCTGTTGCCCTCTCGCTCTCGTGCTCACTCTCGCGCAGAGGCGGCTGGATATCGCCGCGCCTTGAGGTCCGTTACGGGCCGCGAAAACGTCCAACATTGCCCCCATTCACGGCCGCCACGGCCATGCTCCAATCGTCCGGCGGGCAGATAATCGCAGCCGCACTGTGGCAGCAAAGGGTCACTCGTAACTAGCCAAGCAACACCGATGCCATCGCCGGGTTTGGAGCGACCGTAAATGCCCATGCTGTGTCGGGCTTCCCCTTCCACCCACGCTTCCTCACGCTCGATACGTTACCCAGACTCTGCCGTACCCTATCACACCCTATTCTATCTCGGACACTGACTCCTACACCCACTCACACTCTTTTCAGATCCTGCTCTGCCCGCTTCTTTGCTCGACTGCAGTCATACCTTGCTCTGCCACCGCATCTCGACGATGCTACCCCGACTTCGATGCGCGCGCATTCACTTGCTATCTGTCATCACGCTCGCCTTGGCTGTGCTCATCCCGAGGTGCGTCTCCGAGGGAGGACGAGTGGCTACCAATGGCCGTTCAGGCATCTCTGCGCAGATGGCGTTTCTCAACTCGGACGATACCGTCATCTTCCTCGACAAGACGGAAAACAATCCGCTCCAGATCAATGGCAGGCCTGCGTGGGCGTCCGAGTACAACATACGCACCGGCAAGTCGAAGCCATTTGATATAGTAACCAATACTTTCTGTGCGGGAGGTGCGCCGATCGCCGATGGAAGGATGGTCGTCACGGGTGGCAATATCGCCGTTGGACCCAAGGGACTCGCCGCTAACCAGTCGGTGGGGCCCTACTTCTCGATTGATGGAGGCATGGCCGTCAACATCTGGAATCCTCGTGATGGCACCTGGGACTCACGACCGCGCGGGCTGCACAGAGAGCGGTGGTACCCAAGCATGGTGCGTCTGCGCGCGCGGAGAGCCACAAATGATAGGATACTGACTGATTTCCTCCTCACTAGGAACCCCTCGCCGACGGTAGCGTTGCCATCATTGGTGGCCAGAGCGGAGGAGGCTATAGTGCCATCGAGAAGCTGATGGAGCCCACGCTCGAGTTCTTTCCTGATCGTGGAGCACCAGTGCCAGTGCCAATCATTACTCGCACGCTCCCCATAAACCTCTATCCTTTGACCTACCTCATGTCCAATGGTGGGTGACGAGCGGCGAGGTGTACCGAGATATCTACTGACATGCAACACACACGCAGGCCGTATGTTCATCCAGTCGTACAACGAAGCCGTGCTCTACGACCTCTCCGCCCACACCGAGCAGAAGCTTCCTGACAAGCCCGGAGCCCCCGGTCCTTACCCATCCAACGCTGCCGTGACTTTGCTCCCCTTCACGCCCGACAACAAGTACGAAGAGACGGTCTTGTTCTGTGGCGGGCTTACCGGCCTGTCCAAAGTGGACTGGGGAGGTACCCACGGCCCGAATGTCTCGCTCACGGACAAGTCCAACTCTCGGGACTGCTGGTCAATTGCACCCCTCATTGATGCGACGTGGCGACCTCGTCCACCCGCGCCGGAAGGTCGCAGCATGGCTACCTTTATTACTTTGCCTGATGGGAAGATTGCATGGATAGGAGGAGCCAAGAAGGGGACTGCAGGATACGGTCCTCCGGGAAGTACCGGCCAGCCTATTGGCCACTCCTATGCTGACGATCCCGGATATGTGAGTGCGAGAAAGAGCCTAGAACAAAGGCGATGGCTGATTTTGGTGCGTGCCCTCGTAGGCTGTGTGGGTGCTCGACCCCACCCGCTACACCTGGTCGTACGAAGGCACTTTGTCAAAGCCTCGCATGTACCACTCGTCGATGGTCCTCATGCCAGACGGGTCCATCGTCGTGGGCGGCTCCAACCCCAATCCTGACGTGACGACGGTCAAGTATCCTACGGAGTACTCCATTGAGGTCTGGTGAGTCAGTAAAGGCACGTCGCGGCAAAGCATTGAGCTGACTCCCCGTTCTTGCAGGTACCCGCCTTGGTACATCACGCCTCGCCCTTCGAACGCCCAGCTGCCCACGACCTTCAGCTACGGGAGCAGCGGGTTTCGCATCGATCTCACCAAAGCTCGTTCTGCAAATTCGACCGCCTCCATTACAAAGGCCACTGTCCGTCTGATCCGCACAGGCTTCTCGACGCACGCAGTTCAGTGGGGCCAGCGAGCCATCGAGCTTAACTGTCGCATCACAAATGGGTCCTCCACGCTCGTAGTCGATGGTTTGCCCAACAATCGCAGTCTCTTTGCGCCTGGCACCGCGCTGGCTTTTCTGGATATTGACGGAGTGCCAAGCAAGGGAAAGTTCGTGCAAGTTGGGCCTAAGACCATTCCTGGCGAGAGGAGGAAGAAGAAGAAGAGGAGGATGGAATGGAGCGATGGAGCGAAGCTCTTTTGAGCGGGTTGAGCGTGCGAGGGAAAAGCGGTCGACTTGACTCGAGATTGCAGCCTCTAGCATGGACATTTGGCCCTTTGGCCCCTCTTCATCCACTACTTGCCCTACAACTTCCTGACTCGGCCTGCAGCGAGGGCGCCCTGAGAGCGTACTCGCGCACGCAGGAGCATCGACTCGACCCTTTGCTTATGCTTTGACGACCTCAATTTATTTGCCTGCCTTCTTGATGAGGATGATGAAACGTGACAGACGAAGTGGAGCATAGCAACCCTGTCGTCCCCGTCTTCGTCGTAGTCGGGCCATGCTGACCTCCACCCGGCCCAAAATGCAGTTGGCCCGGGCACGCAGGCATAGGCGAAGAGAAGGAAGTCAGCATCGCAGCAGCGCAGAGCAATAAATTGCATTTCGAGACGGTGGGCGAACACCTGTCTGTCCTTCCAACCTGACCACCACCATACCACCAGTTCAAAATGGTAGCTGACAAGAAGCCGATCCTCGTCGTGAGTAGTTGCGAGCATTTGATGATGTTAGGCATGAGATGCTCACCTCGTCGCCTCTCGCTAGGTCATCACGTCGCACACCAAGCTAATCGGCAAGGACCACCCCACGGGATGGTACTTGCCTGAGCTCGCTCACCCTGCGTACCATTTCAAGAGGGAGGGTGAGTATGATGAACAAGGCCAACTACTTGTCAGCACCTCCGCTCATCACCCCCTTCACCACCCCAGGCTACCCCATGATTTTCGCCTCCCCCAAGGGCGGTGAGGCTCCCCTCGACCAGTCGTCTGTCGAAGCCTTCAAGGAGGACAAGGAGAGTCAGGAGTTCCTCAAGGATGAGGAATTTCAGCAAATGGTCAAGAACACCAAGAAGCTCAGCGAGATTGACACCGACGTCAGCAAGTACTCGTGAGTGGGCACGCCCGCCAGAGAGAGGAGTTGAAGCTCGTCTGTATGACTGACCTGTCTACGCTATCCCGCAGCGCCATCTTCTACCCCGGCGGCCACGGCCCTTGCTTTGACCTGCCCGTAGATGCTACGTCTCAGAAGCTCATTAAGGACTTCTACGAGGCCAAGATGCCCGTCTCTGCCGTCTGTCACGCTCCCGCCGTCTTTTCCGACGTCAAGCTTTCGGTGAGTAGTTACTCCGTGCGAACGAGATACAAGAAGGTGAGCCGCAATCTGACCAGCCCTTGCGTCTCGGTCTCACAGAACGGCAAGTACCTCCTCGAGACCCGCAAAGTCACCTCCTTCTCCAACGAAGAGGAGGAAATGGCCCAGCTCACCGATGCCATCCCCTGGCTGGTCGAGACCCGTCTCGGAGAGCGTGGTGGGATGTACAGTAAAGCAAAAGTTCCATTCGGGGAACACGTTGTCGTAGACGAGTCGGGCGATGGCCATACTCTCATCACTGGCCAGAACCCAGCGTCAGCTAGCGCTATGGCCAAGGAGCTCACCAAGGCACTCCAGAAGTAATTGGAATCCAATTCAATTTGACATTAATCAATGAGATAGCTGCTTTGGGCCGACGTGAACGATGAGCTTCGCGCGTAGTTGTCGCCTCGTCTGGTCGTGGCGCTAGTGCTTGCCAGTGCTTGTAGAGGCGATCTGACCTGGCAGGCGATGCCTTACGGGAATAGGCTGGTAGCTAAGCACAGGGCCATAGGCGTACAGCTAAGCGTTGCTCTACGATTGTCGAGCAGCTACTTTGCGATATGCAACGAGGGTGCGAGTTTAGACTGCGAGACGCGCTGGCATAAGCGAACTCATCACTGAATGGAAGCTCAGCTCACCTGCACCGCGTGTCGGCGCCCACCTCCCCGTATCGACTTCCACAGCGAGCTGCTTCGACCCGTCATTAGCCCGCATAAAGTGGTTACGATGTACTCTGATGTCCAAGAAGCAGGACGAAGGGGCTGGCGTTGTTGCGTGTGCAGGATCGACCCTCAGCAGGTGAGATTTTGAGAGACAGAGTGGGCGGCGGCCCCGCCGATGTCGTTCAAGAAGGGGTGGTAAGGCCTCTGTCGATCGAGCTCGGGTGGTTCATATTGAATCTGAGGACGTGGTGGGAACAGCTCGGGCGTGGGACGCCGCGACCGACCTTCTCGCGGCTCGAGCAAGACAGTGAGCGAACGGACGTAGGCTGAGCAGCCTTACCATGCTCAGGTTGAGTCGCGGCTGTTGGTAATGAGCCGCAGCGAGTGGAAAGAGTTGCAGAATTGACGCACCATCTTGACTGGCCTCCACTCGGAGGTGGCGCTTTGGCCATGCATGGCGCGAGCGAGTCGAGCGTGGGCGTCAGACGGAGCTCGGTTGGCGTCGACGAGGCAGCCTTGGTCCGGTCCGCCGTCCGAGGTGTCGTCCCTTTGTCTCGCACCATACCTCCAATCTTCACGCATGGCCGCCGATCTCGAAGAGTGGACAAAGCACCAGATGCTTGATCGTCCGGCGCCATGACAAAGGGTCGCCGAGCACGACACGCTACACGCCGCGATGAAGGCGTTTTTGCGGGCCTTGAGGAGGACAAGGGACAATGAGGCGCCGGAGGTCGAGCGGATGGTACTGCCTTGAGGCCCAGACGTCTTAAATGGGCAGCCTCTCTTCGTTGATGTAAACGCGACGTGTTCTCCTTCAATTTCTTCCTTCATCATTGATATGGCCGACACGCGCCCCACACACGTACGGACTGGCTCCATTGCACGATCGCGCAAGGGCAGCGCCCCTTCGACGCCACCACGAGTTCAAGTGCGCCTTCCCGCCCACCACCAGCAGCTTCGATCCAAGTTCTCCTGGACAAATTCAAGCTTGCACTCGACGACGAGCCCGCTGGATCAGCGCTTGGTCAATGACTTTGCCTCACCGCCTTGCTCCTCCTTCTCGCCGGCGAGCAGGCAGAAGAAGATGATGGGGGCCTCCGCCACTCCTAGTCCAGACCACCGCCTCGCTGCACTCCCACCTGTCGACGCACACTTCAAAGGATGGGACTTCCATATTGCGAAGCATGGGCAGGACAACAGCAGCAGCAGCAACAACAAGCTAGCAAGAAGCACAAGGTGAGACCAGCCGACAAGGCCCGCACCCTTAGTATCCACGTAGCTGACCCACTTGCACCCGCCACTCAACAGCTCCCGCACGGCTCAGGAGATGATCTCGCCCAAGAGCAAGCCAATCCCATCCTTCATCCGGAGACATCCTCATCGCCCATCGACAGCGGTCCACCGGCCCAATCACGGCGGCTCATCCGACGACGAAGAGGAGGAAGAGCTTGCCTCACCAGTCCGCAATACTTTCGGAGGCGCAGCGAGACGCTTCCTGCAGAAGGCCAAGGGTCATGGGCGCAGCTTTTCGAGCGATCATGTCAATGCGATGTCGCTCCAGAAGGTGTCCATGATACCCTTCTCCTCTGGAAGCAGTGAGCATGACGACTCTCCACCCGCTCTGCACTACGGCTCCGAGGCTAGCTCAACTTCGATGGAGAGCCTCCTCTCAACAAGTCACGTCTCTACGTCTTCGCTCGGCGCACCCATTCACATTCCCGAGCGAAGACGAGGTCGCAAGGGGTCGCTTGGTAGCTCTGTAGCTCCTGCACTCTCACACCTCTTCGGCCTGGGGATCTCTGAGAAAGACGAACCCCTCACCACGCCTCGTCCAGCACCCGTCCCCTCAGCTTCATCCGATACACACCGCCCACGGGGCCATCAGCGCGTGGATTCAATATCTCGTGGCGTACCTCGCGAGGCTGCCGAACAGGCGGGCAATTCCATCCAGATGCTTCCGGAGGCGCTTCAGTCGCACCCGCCCAGAAACGGCATCGTCGTGCTAGCCACCGAACAACTTGGGCTGCGCAAGGCTACGTCGCTGAAGTACGACCCGAGCAGGCGGCCCAAGCATCCACCCACGCCGCCTAGGCAGTGCGTGAAGGCGCTGCCCTCTTTGCAGTCGGGCGATGTCGCTCAACTCAACGTCAACTCGACAGGCTCCGCAGCACAACACAAGACGGCGCATGACTGCTCAGTCACTGGCCTGACCACAACTGCCGTCGCCGATAGCACGATCAGCAAACGGCTTCAAGGGCATCGACGCTCGGAGTCTACTCCCATGCCCGCTGTAGACGAGCCAGCCAGCGTGGAAGACTTGCACAGGGATGCCCTCGTCGCTCTGACCTTTGAGTCACAGCAGCGTGACCGGGAGATTGTGGCGCCGCTAAGTGTAGTCAAGACGAGGAAAACTGTGATGGTGAAGCCGCCGGTCAAGGAGGAGGCGAAGAAGGACGCTGCCGTTGCTGCGGGTAGCGAAGAGGCGAATACCGATCTCCCAAGCACTAGCAAAGAGAACTCCTCCACATCTTCGATCCTCTCAATCAGTACCGACGAAAACCATAGCAGTCCCGCTCGCCCTCGCAAGACCGCCGCAGACCACGAAAAGTGGGAGAGCGGCGCCACCACCAGGCAATGGTCTTCGATGCTTCAAGACGAGACGCACCGTCGTCGCAGACCTCGGAGGGCGGGTACTGGTAGCTCGGATGCGAGTGAGAGACAAGTAACACTGCCCGCAGTAAAGGGCCCGGCACCGACAGATGCGCTGCCTGCTTTGCCTGATAGTAAGGGTGCGGTGCGAGAGGCAATAGTCGTGCAGCGGCGCCCCCTCAAGCCTTTGCTGCTAGCGGCACGACACCCTGTCAGCCAAGTCGATCGCGCCGAAGATCGTCCAGAAGTAGACGGAGACTGCTCTCCGCCACACTTCCCTCTCCCGCCCAAGCTCGACCTGGACCTGAGCGGCGGGACGATCAAAATGTGGCGGCAAGGCCATCAGCCTGGTAGCAGCAACAGTGGAGGGAGCACGGCTACGCTAAGACGAGGAAGAACGCCGCGCTCTGGTCGAGGGATGACGCCCGTTAGCGCTGCAATCAAGACAGAAAGTAACGCAAAGGACACCCTTCAAGACCTTGTCGAGTCATTCGACATCGAAGGCGCGGATGTGGAACAGGAGATCGTTGAGGAGCCGCAGTCGGCAGAGCCTCACGAAGGGGAAGAAGACCGACCAGAGAGCAGAGCTTCGAGTGCGACTTCCTCTCGTAGCGGAGATCTGCCCAGTGCAGGCAGCTCGGCGCAATACGCTCGCTGGCCCCCACTTCAACGTCCCAGGCCCACACCTACTTCGCTGCCAACCTCGGTCAAGCCCTACGAGGATGTCAGTGGTGAGGCCACGCCTGCGCAGGGAAGCATATGTCTTCCGGCCGCGACGGCCGACGAGGCGAAGGAGGAGCCGAATCAGCAAGGGTGCACATCCCCTACCTCGCCTGACTGTGACGGACGAGATCCTTGGAATCTCGATACTCTCCGTCTCGACCTGGATATAGACGAGGCGGACCTTCGTCTCTCTTGCGACGATGACATCTCTTCGTACACACGCTCGTCGCCCCCCTCGGCTGCCGTCTCCATGACCTCAGACGGCAGCGCCTATTCTCTTCCCTCCGAAGGGGCCGGTAGGAGTGGAATCTTTCAGTACGAGCTTGCATCGAGCACGCTGACTAGTCGAGCGGTCAGTGGGATCGAGGTGGGTGAAGAGGCGAGTGGGTCGACGTGGAATATGAAGGTGCCGATGAGGCAGACACGACCTGCTAGTAGCATGTACGGTGGGGAAGAATTGGATCTCGAGGGATTGTTGGAGGGGGCTCTTTTGGGTGAGGAGGAGGCAGCGTGATCAGAACTTGCATAAAGGAGAAGTGATTAAGTGCTCGTACGATCGCTTCATTCCTGCTGTGCGTCATTGAAATAGTGGATAGATTTGCGATTCGCAGCGATTCGCAGTGGTCCGCCTTGTGATCAACCTCTACTCCCACGCCTGGCCTATCGCTACAATATACCGTCGAGCAGGACATGCTATTCGTCCTGTGGCCTCTGAGCGGTCCATAGACCGCCTTCTCAAACTCCATTGCCTCATCTACTTCTTATTGCTTAAACGCCACTCTCCTTCTGCGCCTCCTCCGACTTCTTTTCCTCCTCTGTGGTCTCGGCCTTGGGCATCTCAGCCTGTTGACCAGATGAAGAAGCCTCCTCGCTCATCGTCGGCGCGTTTGCAGCGGGTGCGGCCGAGCCAGATGCAAAGAGGGGAGAGGGCGCAAAGCTGTTGGCGTCTCCGCTTGAAGTCAGGTGGAAGGGCTCTTTATCCTCGCCAGTCTCCTTCTTCTCGGTGCTCGTCGACGTCGACGATTCGGCCTCGCCTTCCTTCTCCTCTGATGGTGAGACCTCTGCGGATGACGATGTGGCTCCAGTTGCGGCGGCGTTGGGTCCAAGGGATGCACCGCTGAGCGTGTCCCATTCTTGCGAAGAAGCTTGCGAGGGAGGGCCAGAGGCAGGCGCATTCGGTCCCTGGGCGCCACCAGCAGCAGGCTGGCTAGCGGACGGCCCTGCTTCGTCATCCACCTCGTCTAGATTGCCCGCAGCGGCCCCCGCACCACCAGCCCCTCCAGTAGCAGCAGCCATTGCCGCGAGCGGGTTGGCACCACCACGTCCACCCGCAGCGCCTTCACCACCGCCGAGCTGTGCGTCCTTGCCAATCATCTTGATGATAATCTCAAACACCTCTGGCGGCGTCGCCTTCTGGTAGATCATGATGAGGTCAACCGGGCTGGGATACACCTTGATTCCGCGGAAGAAGGCGGCGGCAGCCTCTACACGGTGCTCTGCTCCCATTGCGATGAGCGCTTCTCCCTGGGTGACTTGCTCCATGAAGCTGAAGGGTGGAGGGCACAAAGAGAGAAAGGATGGGTCAGCAAACACGATGCTCAGCCACTCGAGATGACAACCACCCTTCCTCTCGCTGAACACTCACTATTTCTCCATCTCCTGTGGCCCACTCGGCAGCACACCGGGCTTCTGAACCTCCTTTACGACGGCGTCGATGGCCTCATCGTCCTCCTTCTGTCTCTTTGCATCTTCCTTCTTTGCCGCCTTTGTGGTGCGCTTCTTGTCCTTGTTGAGCTTCTTGCGGAAAGCCGCATCGTTCATTCGCTTGTGGTCGAACCAAATGGCGTAGCCGACTCCAGCGGCAACGAGAGTGCCTGCGCCGATTGTGAGGATTTGAGATGTCTTCATTGCGAGGAAGAGGCGGCTGTGGTGATTGACTGCCTGGCTGGTGGTGATGAAGGGTGAAGAAGGAGGTCCGGCCTTCCCGCTGCTGCCGTCGTCGCTCTCAAGTCTCGTCAATTTGCCATGAGGCGCGCACTCGCACTCTGCACAGCTCCACTTTGGACGAGCCCCCGCCCCGCTCATCGCCCTGTTGAGCCTGAGGCGTCGAATGGCCGTTCTTGCCGCCCTTGTCAGCCCGCCACGGCTGGCTCAGTGGCTCGCTCGGGCCACGACTTGCCCACGAGGACAAACGCAAAGGACCCTTGACTTGCTGCATTCATTCATTCATTGACCGCCACTGGGTTCTCTTCCTCCCTGGCCATCCTCACCATCTCGGTGGTGTCGCCTGCATCGCGATGAGCTTCGACCCGGCCTTTCGCCAGGCAGGCAGCACACGCACCGCCTTTGAGGTCCAGGAGGAGAAGGACCTCGAGGCGAAAGCGCACGCTACCAACGAGGCAATCGCTGCAAAGATACCAAACCTGCGCCATGACGAGGATCCGAATAGATTGACGCCATTACGCGCTCACTACCTCAAGAAGCAGCTGGTCAAGCTACAGGTCGAAAGAGAGGTCCAGCAACTCAATCAAAAGGGTAAAATTGACCCGGTCCTAACAACCACAATTCTGCTGAGCGCCCACTGATCTTCCCTCACGACGCTCCTCGCTGCCAGATGCTCTCTCAACCTTTGGCCCGCCTTTCAAGCCATCACCCGCAGCACGTCGAGCGGATTTGCCACTGTCCCGCTTCATCTTCCACCACTTTGTCCTCACCTTTCCCTTCCTCCGGTCGGCCCCTTCCAACTTTTTCTCAGATAAAGTCCAAGTCTTCATGGACATGTTTCTCGAGCGTAACATCTCGGGCACGGACGATCGGGAGGAGGAGACGAAGAGGAGGAAGATTACACAGAAGTTGGAACGCAGTATCACACTGCTCATTGCGGCGGCTATCCGTGTTGGCGGCGAGGAAGTTGTACGCATTTCGGACGAGGATAGGGAAAGGGCAGCAGCTGCGCAGGCTAGGGTCAAGGCGGCTTTGGCTGGGAAGCCATTCGAGCGCGATGACGCTACTTTTGACGTCAATGTCATTGGTGTCAGGACGCGCACCACAAAGGGTCGACTGCGCCACCGCCACCATGAGGAGTTCATCATTCGTACAAGACGACAGGGCCAGCCAGACGTCCATGTGAGCAGGCGATACGGCGACTTTCAGCGCTTGGCCGACACTTTGCGGGTCGAGTATCCAGACGAGGATATCAGTCGTCCGCCTGCCAAGGATCGCAGCCAAACAGATGCGGTACCGCCGAGTCCTACAATGAGCGAGCCAACAGCAGACTCTGTACGCTCTTCCATCGACGGCCAAATGGAAGGCCTACATCTCGACCCTTCGTCCAGCGTCAGCAGCAGTCGACGCTCATCAGGCGCCCCTTCAGCTCCTCCACCCGCCCAACTCGCCCGCGAAAAGAATCGACTCACTCTACGCGCCTACCTCCGCACCCTCCTCGCCATCCCGCCTGTAGCGGACAGCCCCGTCCTTGCCGACTTCCTCCTGGGCGAGCCTGTCCACCTCACTCCGGCCGAAGAAGCAGACTGTCGCTCGCGCGAGGCATTGGACGCTGTACGCGCCGACGAGACGACCCGATTCAACGACGAAGCCTCAAAGCGCGTGGCCTCCCTCAAGAGCCACTTGGCGACGTTCAAGGCCGACCTGGTCCAGCGGGATGGGCTCAGCCGGGTCTTCGGGACCATCAAGTCCACACCAAGCATCGAAGACTTGCCAGAGAGCTATCGTGCCTTGCTAGCATGGGCGCGGATATCAGCGGCCTCGACCCTCTTCCACTTATTCATGGGGAGCGACACCAGCTCGGACCTCTTTTCTCAACTCAAGCGTATACATGGGCTGATGCCCTACTTCATGATGCGACAGATCCTCCGCATTTCCAACCCTGTCACCATGATCCGCGGAGTCATCGACCTCTTCCTCGCCCAGCCATTCGGGCAGCGTTCATTGTTGCAGCGCATGTTCTCCAGCTCATTGCAGGAGGAGGCGCGCGACTTGCAGGAGATGGTGAACGCGGTGCGTGCAAAAGTGGAGGACGAGGTCTTGTGCGAAAAGGTGCGACTATTCGTCTATGCTCCACCGGACGTGCAGCAGGTGTATCGCGATGACGCGCAAAAGGAGAATGTGGACCTTCTCACCACCATCCTCCGCTCCCCTGAGGAACCACGTCTGGGCCGGCAGCAGATCCATCGCGTCATTCGTGCTTCGCGCGCCTACGAGGTCTACAAACGACATCGCGCCTCCCTCAAGAATCCCGAGCTAGATGATGAAGGGCCCCAGAACGATGACGCCTGGCTGTACGAGGACCTGCATGTCCTACTGCGCCTGTCAACGCGACTGCGCGATAAGGAACAACTTCTCTCACTCATTTTTGAAGGCGTCACAGCTGACCTCTTAAAGGATATGGTGACCATCTTCTACTCTCCGTTGGCAACCGTATACAAGGCGGCGAACATTGCCGATTCACTGTACGACTTGCAGGTCTTCATCAATGACTTGATCAAGACTGTGGAGGCGACGGAAGAGATGAGCTACACGGAGCCTCAGCGTACCGTGCAGGTCTTCATCGATCTGGTCGCGCGGCACGAGGGCAAGTTCTACGGATTCGTGCACCAGGTCCACTCTAAAGGCGCCGGATTATTCGACGGGTTGATGCACTGGATTGAGTTGTTCCTGAATTTCGTCAGAGCGCCAGACGGGGATGAGATGGATGGGAGGCAGAGGCAAGGCTTGGGACAGCTGGACTTGGAGGTGTGCCTACCCGCGGGTGGAGCAGATCGAGCTGCCGCTTTGGCAGAGATAGATGCTCTGGTGGTGCACGCATATCGACTCAAGCTGCTGCGCGAGATGAAGCTTCGGAGGCGTATCGCAGATCGAGAGGTACGAGGCGCAGCACAGAGCGCTGACGGTAGTACTACTGGGCTCATGGGTGGGCAAGGGGTAGAAGAAGATGACGAGAATGCCTTCTTTGCTACAATGGTTGATAACCTGGGCTTCGGCAAGGGCTTCGAAAGTGAAGTGGCCGACGCTGAGGCGGAGGGAGACGAGGATGACGAAGAAGACACGGATGATGAGGATGAGGACGATACGGAGGACGAAGCGGGCAAACACGCCTCGCGAAAGGCGGGAATCATCTCGGACGACGAGAGTGGGACGAGCGGGGACGAGTCCGAGTCGATGTCTGGCGATGCACCACCAGCCCGTCCGCCCAAGTCATCGTGGCGTCCTCCGCCACCCACACGAGACGCCTCAACGCTCACCATCACCGGTAGTTCAATCACGCCAAGAGTGGAGAAGGATCTCCCTGCCCTTCCTCCCGTGCGCTCCTCCTCTCCCGCCGAAGAAGAAGAAGACGAAGAAGAGCGCCAGCGTCGCTTGCAAGAGAGGAGGAGGCGCAGACGCGCAGCCGCTAAGCCTCGTCCGCCCACATTGCGCGTCATTCCTGAAATGGTGCCTCTATTCGTGGAGATGCTGCGCCCGATGCTCCGGCCGGCAAGGTCGGCCAGCGCTTCGAGCTTCGGAAGCGCGAGCGGGGTGGGGGGTGGACCCCCTGGGTCCACGCTGCCAGAGGGGCAAGGGCAACCGCAGGGGTGGGGAAGCTGGCTCACCGGCGGATGGGCGGGTGGTGGTGGCGGAGGAGGTGAAGAGGGATCGCCTGCCCCCTACCACAGAAGAGATAGAAGTCGGTGAGCTGCGCTCGGGCACCCATTATCGCCCTCCTCTTCCTCTCCTGGAGTCTTGCCTCTTCTCTAGCATAGCCACGCTTCCTCTAGAGATCATTGTCAATCTTAAACGTCGTCACGAAGATGCAGATCCTGGCGCATTGTTGTGTTTGCAAGGCGACGTGGAGATTGCGGGTGGCTCGGGAGGCGTGAACAGGATCGTTCATCGCCACGCGGCGCGACGAGAAATGGGCTGATCCGGGCGTCGCAACTTCTTGCCGAGCGATCCGCACCAGCCATCTCTTCTCAAGACGCAACATCAATGGCAGCGGGACGCCATCAGCAAGATAGAAGCAGATAGCGCTCGTCGCTAAATCATGAACAGGGCAAGGTCCCAAACCCACCAGTTTCCCTGGCTCACCGACTCTGGCGAAGGCACGACCGGAGCTTCTCGCTCACCTGGTGCTCCAGATTGGCGTCGTATTCTCTATCGGGAGCAGTCGTCCTATCCCGATAACTACCTGCCCCCGCAAGCCTGGCTTACGCGGCGACAAAAGACCAGACTTGAAGCTCCTCCAACACATCTTGGCATCTTGATTGCTCTCTTACCACTGGTCCAGGGCTTGAATGTCATCCTCGTCTTCTTGGCCGTCTTTCAGCGGCTAGAACAGGGGAAACTTTTTCCAGTCGTTCTGACCGCGCAATGCTTTGCCGCTCTCGCGGTCGCCTCGCTCGTCGGTTGGCTACATCGTCGTCGATGGTCCTCGCAAGATTCGGCTCATCAAATCCGTAGCGCAAGTCCAGCACGCGCCTCGTCCCCTTCCCTGATCATCTCCTTTGGCATCGTCCTACTTCTCCTGTACGCTCTCTCGCCCGTCCTCAAGACTTTGACAGAGGCTACGTCAGGGGACACCATCTATCCGCTGGCGTTCTTGCTATTTGCGCTGCATATCGCCTTGGCTGATAACACCCTGCCTAGCCCGCCCTCACGCACGGCAAAAGAGAGAAGGGCAGTCGAGTCGCGCAGTCAAGAGCTAGCAGGGCAGGACGTCGGCAAGGAACAAGAATCAAGAAAGAAGCAGCGCAAGGCAAACAGCAGCGCAAGATCGCCCACCGATCTCTCCTCGGCCCTCAGCTTGAACGCAGCCACCTCAGCCTCGCTAGTCTTAGCTTCCCGACTTCCCTCGAACGAACATGTGTTCGCCCTCCTCTTCCTCGCTGTCCTCTGCTTCGGCCTCCTCCCGAGGGTTACATCGTGGCTGCTGCTAGGCTACGCAGCGCCTCGAGACGAACCACGCAGAACTCGCGCGCCGCCCCTCCTCCTGGTCATCTGGTCAGTTCTCTTCTTGCCTTGCCTCGCACTTTACCTCGCCCTGACCGGTGTTGGTGAAAAAGGCAGCCGCTCATTTCTCGTACCCACGACGATGCTCATCAACGTCTTTGTGCTCCTCGTCGTCCCAGCATGGATGCGTAGCTGGTACGCCAAGCCTGGTGGGCCGATGACGGGGCTGACGGGGCCTTGTAAGGTTGCGAAGCCGGACAAGCGAGAAGACGAGGAGTAGGAGGCGAGGTAGAAGCAGCAATAGCGAAGCATCGTAGCAAACATCGACCTCTGCTTCACATTGATCACAGCATGGTATTAGTCCTAGAAATTAAGCCGCAGGCTTCTCTACCTTTCGATCTACCGTACTCGCACCAGCCCTTGGAAGCAGTCGACCACTCCTCAATCTCCCGCTATTAAAATGCGCAATCGCCTCGTCCTGCCCTTCGTCGGCGTAGACGTCAACCTTGATCGACCAATCGCCAAGTTCCCAATCGAAGCCTTCTCCGCCACCCGTCGTGGTGCCGCGTGCGGCTAGTGCTCGGAGCAGGATCGTTTCGCGTGGCTTGACGAGACCGCTTGCTCCTCGATCCCCGGTGGCATCGCTGCTCCTTAGAGTCAACCTGCCCACCCACGCCGCCTTTCTTAGAGGCGTAATATTCGGGTGGCCTGCATCTCCTTGCTGTTGCGATGGCGCAGCAGCAGCAACAGCCCCAGCGATATCCACATCCGACTCGACTGCGGCGTCCAGGTCAATTGTACAGCGGGCCGATCGTGTGGTCGACATGTTGCGGACGCGAAAGATTACGGGAACGAATCTGCAGCAATTGAAAATGGTGTGTCAGTGAACTGATCAGGAACGTGGCAAAGGGACTACTCACCGAGACGACGAGGGGGCAGGACTATGCGTGGAAGTCACATCTATGTCGACAACCAAAGGATCCTCCTCGTTCGCCAATGCACTCTCCCTCAAGTTCCGCACGAGAGCAGCACGTTGCTTGTCCGTCTCCTCGTACATACTTCTGCCGTGACCTTGTCCCTGCGACTCTTGGCCTGTGATCTTCTTGCGCGCCGAGTTGGCTTCTGTAATCGCTGCCGAGGCTTCGCTACTGGCTGATGCGGTGGCGTTGGACTGTGATGAGTCGGTGAACAGCTGTCGAACCGTATCGATGCCGGGACCCAGGCTGAGCCCGAAGATGAAAACTCGCCCTGTTCTTGCAGGTGCGCCTTCGGACAGTGAGGGAAGTTGCCACTCGACAACCACATCTAGGTCTTCAGGCTGGTAGAGTGGAAAGATCCGCCGCCTATCCTCGAGAGAGGGTATAGTGGGGAACTCGCGTGCTAGGGAGGTCTCGCGCCAAGCGGTGCGCGCTGCGTGGAGGAGGGCTGTTCTGGCCTCTTGTTGTTTGTTTGAGTCCGAGATCATCGAGCTAGAAGAGAGCTGCAGCTTCACCTCCCCCGGTCGGGCGTTGCGATCGATGTCTCTCGCCACGATCTGGGCGCGCAGCTGCCTGATTGTATGGTCCATGGCGACTCCACCGCAACTCTTCCTGACGCCCTCGTCGGAGGATTCGGCGATATTTACGTAGGCGGTGACAACCTGGCCTGGTGGAAGGTTGGCGAGGGTCTCGTGTGCGGGCAACGAGGAGGCCTTGTAGTCGCATCTCCATCTTGGGCTGAGGAAGGCGACGTTTGTGACTTCTATAGGCTCGCGCTGCGGTGTCAAGTTCAAGGCGGAGATGGCTAGCGAGTAGGCAAACCCTTCGCGTGAAGGGCTGATCTCGACGCCGATATCCAGAACTGGCTGAACGTGCAACGTGAGTTCGTACCGGGCTTTCCCGAAAAGTGTTGATGATGTCGCCACAGTGTCAGAGGCAAGCTGGAAGACGAAGAGGAGGTGAAGATGGATGGTGCCTAGTGAGGCGCCACGAAGCAGGAGACGACGCTCTGTGCATTCGCCAGGAATGAGAGTGGCGTCCGCTGCTAGGAGCGAGGCGGGTGATGAAGGGGTGAGAGCGTTGCTGATGGTCATCTCCTCTTCTTGACTGCTTCCCTCCGACGACGGCGGTGAAGCAGACGCAGCATCAGCAATCTGCACAGCCTCCGCACGGTCGCTCAAAATGACCAACCCCCTCAATCCAGCCTTCCCTGTGTTTTTCAACCGCATTGTCACCTCTCTTTCCTCACCCAATCCCATTTCCACCTTCTCGGCACAATCCACGAGTTCGACCTCCAGCTCTGGGTGTGGCGGCCGCACTTCGATGACCAGGCTCTGATCCTCCCCGTACTGAGCAATTTTATTCCTGCGCTGCTGGACCGTGGCGTTCAGCCGGGGCCCGCGTTTGTTCAGCGGCTGGACAATGGGTACTTGTCCGGCTAGGCGGTAAGAGATGGAGGCGGCGCGATAGCGTCCTACGGTTGGGCAGTGATGTACGAGGTGGAGAATTTTCCTTTCTCTGGGCTGCAGCTCGATCTGACGGGTTGCGATCTCAGCGTCTGCTACGACGCCGCTGCCTGAGGCTGTCGAGTCAGGGCTCGTAAAGGAGGTACAGAGGTCCGAAATGGAGAGAGGAATGCAGAGGGGGTTTTCGATACACACCTCGAGAGCGAAGGCTTTGTCCTGCGATATAGCCAGATTGTCCATTGAGGCGAGTGATGAGGCCGCTCTGCTGTTACTTTGCTGACTGGCCGTAAAAGCAGTCTCCAATGCCAGCCACTCCGGCCCTTCGCTCATACTCGACGCACTGCTCTGTGTCCTTTGTATACACGTGTGTGAAAGGTCTACGAGTGGGTGGGGGAGCTCCAGCTCTGCTTGGTCTGCTGCTTGGCTGGCGGCTGTTGCTGATCCGTAAGCTGCGAGGAAGTCCCTAAAGTAGCTGGAATGTGTTGAGGCAAATGCGTCCGGCATCTCTTCTGACGAGGTAGTCGAGATGCCAGGGAGAGGGCGCAGCGTCTCGAGGAGATGCTCCACAGCATCTTCCGCTCGACCATCATTGAGCGCCTGCTTGCCCAGCTCGTGCTCGACGTGTGAGCGGATCAGCGCCCACTCGAAGCCGTTGTTGCTCTGCTGATCTTGATCATCTTGTTCCGCTGCCGCAGTCCCCTTATCCTCATCGCCGCCGTCTCCGTCTTCCTCAGCAAACTCCTTCCTTTTTGGCCTCCTCAAATTCAGGCAGACGCCTCTAGCCTGCCCAAAAGCCCGTTGACAAAGCATCTTCGCTCCAGACTGTCCGTATCTATGACCAGCCATGATGAGATAAAATGCCCACTTCCTCAGCGCGGGTCGCTGTGCATCTAATCGCAGGCTGGCAAGCGCAGCCTGCTCGATAAGCATGGCGCTCATTACTTCTAGGTCGGCACCTGCGCTCGCCTCTCCGTTCGCCCCTGCTACACGAAGTAGCGCAGCAGGCGCTGGACGGTAAAATTCAAGCGCCCGGTACGCCTCGTAGTAGAGCAAGACGGCCCTCAATGGCTCCAGTAAACCACTGTCCCCAGCAGGATCTATCGCAGCCGAGCGGTGCAGCTGTGCCGCCCCTGCCAGGTAACTATCCACATCAATCGGACTTGCCCTACTCGCCAACATCATCATCAGATGTGCCAATCCGAACATCTCTGTCGCCGCCGCCGCATGTCTGTACGCCTTATCCCCTACGAAGTCCTTGCGGATCACATCGTAGTGGGACGCTGCGAGCTTGTAATCCCGGATCAGAAAGGCGAAGTCCGCAAGCCTGCGAGTTTGAGATTCGAGTGAGGTAGGGAGATAGTAGCCACCTTGGGGGTTCCAGCCTTCCCTTTCTCCTTTGCCGGCTGATGAGCCCGTGCCCGAAGCAAAGAATTTTCTGCCTGCACCGAACAGGCGGCCAGCTACACCCTTGCGCGATGCTATGACCGACTCGTTCCAGAGGCCGACGGAGCGCTCCATCCAGGGTATGAGGCTTTGGGCTACCAGTTCCCGAACGAAGGCGCGGAGGCGTTTGACGTCTTCCCCATCGAAGAGGGACGCATACGGCGACGAAGCGGCTCGGCTGCGCCCCGAGGAGAGCGAGGTAGACCAGAGGTCTGAGATTTCGGGCGACGGCGAGGAACCCGAGTTGAGGATGAGTATGCAGCAATTGAGCCCGTAGAGCTTTTTGATCGAGTCGAGGAGGATTTTGGATCTGCGCCAGCGAAATGCGGTGGTCCGTCAGCATCTGAGCTCAACCTGTCTGCTTCATCGGTACTCACTCCTCGATATCTGTTCCCTGCGAGCTATCATGCACAAGCACATAGTAGCGCAGCACGTTGGGATCCACATACGGCCTCGATGTGAAAGCCTCGCACGCCTCAGGCTGCGTAGCTGCATACAGGCTGGCAAAAGCGTTCATCGGGTCGGGCGAGCGATTGGACACGGCCAATATCACGGCTGCAGGATGGCCAAACGTCTCGTGGCGGGTGATAGATCGGGTGGAGAGGACGAGATCTCGTGCATCCGTGAACCAGGGGGCAACGTCCTCGATTGGCGAATGCTGTAGCTGAGCCAGTTGGGACGGATCGAGAGGGTCGAGCTGCGGAGCGAGGTTCTGCCATGACTTTGCTCTTGATGAAGCCAGTGTGTGCGCTGAGATGCGGTCTAGAATCTCCCCGGGTCTGATGCTGCGATCACAGGTGCCTTCGTCCTCGTCCTCGTTGCCATTTGCGCCTGACTGACTTCTGCGATCTTGCGCTGCGAAGGTCGAGAGTGGCTCAAACTGTACGGGAAAGGTGGGACATTGCTTGCTCTCCAGCTGTGACGTGCGTACGGTGACTATCATTTAAGAATGCAGCATACTGATGAGCATGCTACGCCTTGGCCTTCTCATCGCGTTGGCATATACTCACCCCCTCTGACGCTCTCCTCAAAGGGCCTCAAGCAAGTAGCCAGCTCCTCAAAGCCATTAGGGCTCAGCGTCTCGGCGACATCGCCCGTTTGAAGCACAGCAATGCGTGGGGCTAGAGCGTGATGAATTTGGTGATGAGCTGAGTCTATGCGATCTTTTGATGAGGAGGGGTGGGCCATCGTCGTCGGGGAACGAAGAGGACGGAGAGAGCGGACGGCGGACGGCGATGCTCAAGACAAGGAAGCCAAGCCGGTGTTGGTTTCGCGGAGAGGAGAGAGACGGACAGAGAGCATCGAGTGTTTCAGAGCCGACGCCTTGCCGGGCGGACTGAGGCGGCAATACGAAGCTTCAAGAGGCGGCACTCGCGCTACTCGTGAGTCCTTTCTTCCTTCTCAGTCCATCGTCTCTTCGACTCAATGACGGCAATTGGCTATCTTGGCCAGCCCCTCAAGGCAGCATGGCACAGCTCCACACCCTCCGTGCTGCGGGCAGGCCAATCGTCCAAATGTACGCTCGAGCACCTGGCGCGATGCAGCAACCCGAGATCAACGTCTACTTCTCGACAATGTCGAGCGTCACGCTCCCTCAGCACCATACCCAGCGACTCTCTCGGCTCTTCGTTCAGCATGACCCGCCACGTCGCAGATCAGCTCCACCTCCCGCGCTTTCGCACAAATGCCCGCCGTATGGACCTGATCCAATCCCCCTCAGCATTCTACAAGGCCATCGAATCCATGATCCTCAACGCAAAGGAGCGCATTTTCCTCTCCTCCCTCTACATCGGCAAAGACGAATGCGATCTGATCGACTGTATACGCGAAGCACTGGAGAGGAACAAGGGGCTCAAAGTCACAATATTGGTCGACGGACTGCGCTCCACCCGTGAAGGGCAGTTAGGTCCGCCAACCTCTGAGAAAGCGAACAGGCCGACGAACACGTCCTGCGCTTCACTGCTAGCCAGTCTAGCACGAGACTACCCAAATCAGGTCGACATCTGCCTCTATCGTATTCCTGGTCTGCCACCATGGATGGAGAAGCTCATCGGCAAACGCTTCGTCGAAGGAGCGGGGCTGCAGCATATGAAGATCTACGGAGCAGACGACGACATAATCGTCTCTGGGGCAAATTTGTCGCATGATTACTTCACCAATAGGCAGGACAGATATCTGCGTGTAAGGGGCAATGGGTTGCTGGCCAACTACCTGCACTCACTCTTGCTATTGACCTGCCGGTTCTCCTACACGCTCGAGGCTAAGCATAAATCGGGTCAGCTACGACACGCCTATCACTCTCCATACACGTTGCAGTGGAATAGCGGCCAGTCACTGCTCCTGGCAGAAGGGACGGGAGGCTGTATATGGGAGGGAGGACGATTGGCCGAGTCGGAACCTTTCGCAGAGCATCGCTTTGCTCTCGCTGCGGGCAGAGCCGTACGACTCTTCACAGAGCGATGGCGTCGTCATACGCAAGATCGTGAGGCGGCTAGAAGACAGGGCTTGACCAGCTCAAGCGGCGAGGAGGAGGCAACAATCGTCCCCCTCCTCCAGATGGGCCCGATGGGCATAGACGATGAGACTCGATCCATGCCCCTGATACTGTCTTACATCGAGGAACAAGCACGACGAACAGGCACCACCTCAACCCTCGATGTAACCTCGGGATACTTCTCTCTCTACCCACCCTATAAGCGCGCACTCATCTCCCTTGGCCCGGATGTAGACACGAGGATAATAGCCGCCTCGCCAGAGGCTAACGGCTTCTTTGGGAGCAAGGGAGTGAGCGGGCTAATCCCCGCCGCTTATACATGGTTGGAGTCAAAGTTCTGGAGGAGCGTGCAGCAGGAGAGGAGGCGGAGACGGCAGAAGGCAGGCCAGGAGAAGGAGTTAGGCCCCTGCATATCTCTCAGCGAGTGGAGCAAGTCAGGCTGGACCTACCACGCAAAGGGGATGTGGCATCGCTCATCCACTCCTTCGTCTGCACCGGTTCAGACTCTGATCGGCTCCTCCAATCTGGGGTCTCGCTCAGCCTTGCGAGATCTGGAGTGCTCGCTCCTCGTCGAGACGTCCGTGGGATCTTCGCTCGACACTAAGCTGAACGACGAGATTGAGGCGCTCAGACGCTTTGCTACAGTGGAGGTCGACGAAGAGAGCAGTCTGTTTGGGGAGGAGGAACGGAAGGTGTCGTGGGGGGTGAGAATCGCTACAGAGATTATCAAGGGGAGGTTGTAGGCGTGCGGCAACCGAAGAAGGGGAGCAGGCCCGCGAAGAGGTTCGTGCTGAAGTCAGACTGGCAATCTGTCGTACTAGAGCAAAGGGACAATAGACGATTCCATGCAATGAGACGGAGTACAATTTCTGAAGATCGAGAGACAGGTGGGAGAGCAAAGAGTGTGGTGGAAAGCAGAGCAAAAGAAAGTCGGAAAGAAGGCGAAGTAAAGCAGATCCAGGCTACTGCAGCCAAATTAGAGCGCAACACCCATCTCCCACTCTCCACTGCCGCCGGCCCTCACACCTTCAGGGGCAGAGTGGGAGTAATCGCACAAATACGCATCATCATGCACAGCCTTTCTCGCGCCGTAGGTCCCATGTTGCTGGGAGTACTGAGGGTAGTAAGCCCCGCCCTCGCTTTGCTGCCACTCCCCAACGCCCATCTCCGCTACCTGTTCCTGCCCAAAGTTGAAAGCCTGATGGGCGTGATAGTCATGGTACTGTCCCATTTCCGGCACAGATCCGCCGTATGCGGCCTTGATGGGAGTGCTGGCTGGTTGCATGACTCGAGCTTGAGGACCGAGGTCGAGGCCCAGGCCGAGACCAGAGACGGGCGCGACAGGTGCGGGAGGGGTGGAAGTGGACTCTTGGGTGGGCGTGACGGAGCGTGTCGAGGGCGTGGGCGAGCGATGCCCTGCGCCGCGCACAGTACGTGTTGACGCAGCCGGGCTTGGTGATCGTGAGGCCCTGCTGTGGACGCTCGGGCTCAACCTGCCTCCAGCGTAGTGTCCTACAGGCCCAAATTGCTGCGTGTACGCCAGGCCAGGCGACTCCCCACCGTCGTCGGTGTCATGCTCAGAAACATTGATCTCCAAGCGAGGCGAAAGTGCCCTGTCCTTCTTCTTCTTGTCACCGAAAGAGCCATCATTGAACGAGGTAGGAGTGAGGCTCGGGTCTTCAAACGCTCCCTCGCTCAACTGAGCGCGATGCGTGTACTTGCGGGGCTGCTCCTCTACCTCCATCTGCTCTTCGTTCTCGTATGGCCCGCCAAGCTCGAAGATCGAGGTGCGAACAGTCGTGGCCATGCTTCCATGAGAGTCGGAGGAAGTCATGCCCAGCAGAGTGACGCCGAGAGAGTTGTTGGCGTCGAGTCGCGGGGAGGGAGTGGCAGCGACATTGCGTGCGGGTTGCGCTGCTTCCGCAATGTTGTCCGAAGTGGACGCCATAGAGCTCGAGCCAGAGGCGGACGAGTCAAGTGAGGGCATTGAGGCGGCAGTGGCCGCCGTACCCAAGGAGTCCTGCGAAGGGCCGAAGGCCACGAGCTGCGGTACGGCTGCGGGAGGTGCAACGCGGGGAGCTGCGGGAGCTGCGTGGGTTGGACGAGCCGGAATATGGCTATCCTCGTAGTTGCCCAGGTTGGCCATTGCTTCCTCGTTGTTAATAAGCGATCCCAAGCTCGTAGAGAAGAGCGACTCGAAGGCACTGCTGCCTTTGCTGCTGAGCGTGTTGGCACTTCCGCTGGCGCTGGGATGACCGAAGCTCTCGGTCTGCGGCAGGCTGTTTTCGCTGCTAGTGGGCGTGACGGCAGGAGAGCGCTTGTTTCGCGGCTTGATGTTGAGCGGGGCCGTCGACTCCAGCGAATGGAGCGAGGCCATGTCAACGGAAGGAGAGCTCATCTTGGCGAGAACCGGCTCAGCCTGCGCGGCTTCGCTGAGGCGCTCCTCTTCCTCGTCCTCCTCGTCGATTCCGTCAACTGAGCAGTGAGCAAGGGAGAGGGCGAGAATGCAGCTGTCCCTCCTCGACCAGCGACGTCGGATTTCCTCTTCGCTCAGGTCGGCGACAAGGGACTCTGCAGATCCAGGGGGAGAGCGCACAGAGGCTTTTTTCGAAGGCGGAGTGGCCACGGACGCAGCCGCTGTCGCTGCCTTGCTTGCGTTCGCTGGCGTCTCGGGTTGAGCCTGCGGTGAGGACAGGGGCGATTTGACGCTCGGCGAAGAGGGAGGGAGAATATTGACAGTAGGAATCGGGCTGGCCTTCAGCAAAGGCGATCGCAGCGAGAACCCGGATGGGCTAGAGCGCATCGACGGGCTGCTGAGAGCCGTAGCTTTTGCCCTCGTTCCAACAAGCTGCACGCGACGAGCAGCTTGCACCGTCTCCGTCAGCGGAGCCTCCTCTGAGTCACCCGAATCCGAGGCCGACGAGACAGAGTCGACTGAGAATTCCGACTTGTGGCCGCGAGGCGAGAGGCCGGTGGCGGGTATGGGAGCAGGATCGGGAATCATCTTGGGCACAGGCTTGCGAGAGGGGGAGGCAGCAAAGGCAGAGACGCTCTGCTGCGTGGGCGTACGCTGTTGCGAGCGAGAGGTCTGCGGCGCAAAGAAGCCGTCCGCCGGGAAGACCGCTGCCGGAGCTTTCGCTGGCGCTGGTGCTTCGACGGTGAGCGATGGAACTACGAAGGCAGGCACGTCCATGGCTCCAACGCTGCGACTTCTCCTGCGAGCAGAGCGCTGCGATGCACCCGAGCTCACGGTCAAGTTGCTGTCCTTGCTCGTGGACCGAGGCATGGGTTCCTCGTGACCACGACCCTTGCTGAGCTCTCCGTTGGCCACCTTCTGCGCCATCGACACCTCTGAAGGTAAAGAGAAGAGGCTGGCGCCCACGACGCGCAGCGGCTGGTTTTGAGGGCTCGGCGAGGCGGAGAGCTTCTGCCAATCGATGACTGAGGGAGACTCAGGCATACCTTCGAAGCGACGATTGACGGGCTTACGTCGCGCTGGGCTAGGCGTGGCATCGACGGGCTTGCGGCGGATGGAGCTATTGGAGGATAGAGCAAGGCTGTGGCTGCTCGCGCTGCTGGTGAGGCTGGCGTCGGACCTGTTGCGGGCTACGCCTCGTCCTACGGTTGAGTATCGACGTTCGGTGAAGCTAGACTGCGAGTCGGTCGATGAGGAGCGGGTGACGTTGCTCGGTGTCCAGAGCGGAGAAGGCGGTCCTTGTCGCCCGCCGACCTTGCGCAGAGACGAGTCGCTTGCCTTGCTGCGAAGAGGGGCAAAGTGCATCGAGGGCAGCGAAGGCGGCGCCTCAGCTGAGCGAGGAGGCAGCATGATCATGGGCTCTTCCAACTCTGGCTGGGGAGAAGGAGCGCGAGCAACATCCTCCGAGGCTGCGCGCAGCATAGGAGCGCTCTGCTTGCGGAGGATACCACGAGGCGGAGGGCCGCCCTTGCGATGAGGCATGATGGGGCTACCACCAGGCAGAGTCATGACGGCGCCGCCGATTGGGGTAGGAGGCAGAGAGCCAGCGGTGCTTGAGGCAGAGTCGCTCAGAGGAGGCATGGATCGATCAAAGGTCGTGATATGCGCGGGCGCGCTCATAGGCTGCGAGTCAAAGACATCTGATGAAGGCGATGCTTGCCCGTTGTTCTTCTTGTTGCCGCGCTTCCAGCCAAAGAGGCGAGCGAGGGGTGACGATGCTGAAGAGCCGTAGTTGGATGCTGCTTTGCCGCCACTGCCGCCCTGCCTTGCGGCCATCATCTCCTTTGTGGCGTCTTGCGAGCCACCTCGTACGCGGAATGCCACCTTGCGACCAGTCGAGAGCTTGGGCGATGCTGCGTCTGCATCGTCTTCGAAGAAGGATCCCATCGTCGCATTCTTGCGGTGAGATGGAGAGGTTGACCACTCGTCGGCATAATCGTCGTCGTCGCCGTCGTCGTTGCGACCCGTACGGTGGCGAACGAGGGCTGCAGCGGAAAAGTCTTGCATGGTGAATGCCTCGAGCTCTGGTGTAGGGTCCTCAATGTAGCCGCCGCGTGACGACGATGACGACGACGCGTTGGATGGCTGCGAGGCGTGACGCGATGATGAGGGAGACTGATGGTGCGACTTGGACTGAGACTGCTTGGACGAGGAAGAGATGGAGCTCGAGTCGCTCCAGGAGTGTTCCATTTCGACGCCCATGGCGTAGGCTGGGTTGAGGAGGGCCATGCTCGCCTGTGAGGCCTGATAGACCTTCTTCTTCGCCATGATGGCTCGGCCAGAAGCTCGAGGAGCGTCGTTGGCCATGTGCTGCAGAGGCTGGCGTTGATGAGGGCGAGCGGGGATGGCTACCATGATGTGGGTTTGGGTGTAATGAGTTGTTGGCGGAGCGCGTGTGATAAAAAGCAAAGAGCGTGGTCTGTGTAGAGAAGGAGCAGAGAGAGAGTGGGGAGAGTAGAGCAGGCGCTCAATACGTCGTCCTGAGGTATCAGTGGGAGCGGGTGAAAGACGGAGCAGCAGAGAGGAGGTAGTGGTCGGGTGGTACTAATGGAAGGGGATGAAGCGATGGGGAGGAAGTCAAGCAAAGCCAGAGATGCGAAGGCGACGTCGAGTGTCGCGACGAAAATGAACCGTCGACGACCAATCTCCGAGGGGTCAGGAGGGTGAGACGGCGCCAAAGAGGCAAAGAGGGTTCAGCAGCCTTGTCGTGGAGGGTGTCGGAGGCTTGACCGCACCGCTGACTTGGGCAACAGACAAGTCGAGTCGGCGTCGCGAGGGGGGGGAAGGGGGCAACAACGAGCGCGAGCTAGAGCTAGACTGTCGCCTGTCGATCATTCATCATTGACCCATGGACTCAATTCGAGACCCTAGATGACAGTCGCCCGCTGTCGACGACGACGATGGACGCGACGACGATTGGCAGGCACGGCCCCTTACCTCGATTCTGCCCGTGTCAAGCGCCGCCGATAGATGAGCAAGCCCAAGCCGCCGTCAGACGAGCAGAGCAGGACTCATGAAGCCTTCCTCATTGAGCAAGTCGCAGACTTCGCGCCTCTCTCTTGGGACCTTTGCAAGCTCAACTTTTGACTTTTAGGTCGCGGCGAGTCGCGGCGGGGAAAAGGAAGTGATGGACGATGGCAGCGTGACAGTGGGGCAGAAGACGACAACGGTGTCGAGCGGGCTGTAGGCTGCGATGAGATGCACGCGCCTTTGGGCGTAAGGGGTCGACGAACCCCTTGCTCGCGGACGCCACCGCGCTCAGCCGCGCCGCTTGAGCGCTAGAGCCAAAAACTGCCACGCGTGCCCCGACGCGCCTCGACAGCTCCAAGCTCGAAGAACAACTCGACAAGCAACCAGCGCCAACGTCGCATGGTTGCCGTAGCTCAAGACTATGAGGCACAAGGTTGTGGGCAGCATTCGGCAAAGGGTATGTGAAGATTCAGGCCAGAAAAGAAAGAAAAAGAGACAGGAGGAAGAAAAGAAGCCCTTCCCTCCGAAGCTTTGATTGAGAGTCGAGCCACAGTCGCGCCAGCCTACGCGTCGCACCCACTCTCAGAATGAGAAGAAGGGGGGCGCATCAGGACTCGTCGCCGTCGTCGCCGTCGCCGGCAATTTGGGCGCAGAGGCAACTCCATATCGCGATGCCCCTCCACCGCTGCTACCACCTCCTGAGCTGCTCACGTCTTCGTGATTGACAGGCGAGTCGGCTGACCACTCGATAGTCGGCGCGAGGGCCTGCTTCTTCCCACTCTTCTTCTCGAGTTTCTCGAGACGCTTGAGCTCTTTGGCGCTCAGCGTCGGTGGCGGGAGACCTACGGCTCCGACCGGCTGGTGTAGCTGCTGACCGAGAGGCGGAGCTGTCCGTGATCCGTATGACGAGGAAGTAGAGAAGGAGGAGGCTGAGTGCGGTGTCATGGCCGTGAGCGTTGCTGACGAGGGAGATGGCTCGCGCGGCGGCTGCAGCGACGGTGCTCGATCGCCGTTGCTACTTGCGCTCGCGATTCGAGAAATGGTCCCGCCGTCCGATTGCGAGCCATTCGTCTCGTTGTCCCCGGTAGCACCGCTACTGCTTCCACCTCCACCGCCGCGGCCGAAGATGCTGAATCGCTTGCGAGAAACCGTGTTCGATCGACCTGCACTTGGCATCATGGGCGCCGTGGAGGCAGTCGTTGATGCTCCGTCTGGGCGTAGGAAGCCACTCGAGCCAGCAATAGGAGGCGCCGCTGCTCCCGCAACGTTACTGCTTCCAGATGCGAGACGGCGGAACGAGCCGCTCCCTCTGACCCCCTCTTCCGCCATCGGGCCCAATCGTCGATCGTTGCTCTTGCCTGGTCCTATGCCTAGAAGCTTCTCTGCTTTGCTGCCTGTGTGCGTCGTCGCTCCCCTGTCGCTGTCGTAGCTCTCGGACGCCGGCGAAATAGGCGTCATAGGCGAATGGGGCATCCCGCCGCTCACAGCCATGGAGGTTGGCCTATGGCCGCGCAGCGTGACGGGAGAAGTAGCAGAGGAAGAAGGCGTCATACTCATGGTCCCCTCGTGTGTGGCATTGCGGCTCATCTCAGAGGGTCTTCTTGATGTGCTTGCCGGCTCGCTGCCGCCAAAGTGTATACGCTGGATATGCTTGCTGAGTAGGACGACGGTGCGCAGGGCACGCAGTTGCAGGGGCTCACACCCGGCCATCCCTGCCGCCTCATACAGGACGACCGCCAGCCGGTGGCATTCCTCCGGTGAAAGAGCTGCCGCCGCCTTCACGCTAAGCGCTCGTCCAGTGGGCGTATCTGTAGGCGAACTAGCCATAGGCGTACCCACTCCCAGGTGATTCGCAGCAATTCCTTCCGGTAGCAGATCCTCGCTGAGCAACACTGAAGCGGCATGCCTTGCCCACATACCAAGGGTGTCTTCCAATCCATAAAGCTTTGCAAGGATGAGCAAGCTTGCCACTACCGCGGGATGACGCTGAAGTGGGGTAGAGATGGAGCGCGTGTAGAAGAATTGCAGCAGAGCAAGTACGACGGGTGAAGCCTCGGACATGTGAAGATGCCGCGGGAGATGGGAGTGGTCCGCCACTGGTGGACGACCAAATAGAGCTGTTCCATTGGAGCCGGAGCGTGAGTGCGCTGGGGAAGGTGGAGCAGTACCGTCGTCCAGGGAGGCATTGTACCGTGCAATGACGTATCGTGTGCGATGCTCGACCGCATCGTCGCCCTCGCCGTCTGCGGGCCGCTGCGCCATGACCAGCTCGGCTGCAGCTTTGGCTTGCTTCTGAAAGCGCTTCATCCTCGCTCGAAACCACGGCCAACGAGCCTCAAGTACTGCTCGATCACAGCCTAATCGCACGCCGTCGGAGCAAACGATCTCAAAGTCGCCTCCGCTACCAAAGGCGGTAGGTAGGAGTGGGGCGTGAGGGCCGTCATTGCGTGACGCCAGCCAAGACTTGGAGTCGAGGATCGAGGTCGTCCGCGAGGTATTGTACTGTTGGCGCGACCCTTGCTTGGCGAGCGCAGTAGCTGCAGAGGAGGACGCAACGCTGGCCTCCAGCTTTCTGAGCCCCATCTCCATCGCCTCGTTGCTCATTGGTCTCGGCGGAGGTTGCGAAATGCCCCATGCCTCCAAGTCGAGCACGAGAACGTGATCCCAATTGGTCTGGCGATGGTTGTAGTCGGCCACGAGGTCACGATCGCGATTGCCCAGGATCAGCAGCTGGTTTCGCGCACCCCAATGCACTGCACGATTCCACGAGCCAGACTGCAGCAGAGGCCCGACGTCAAGACGAGCCCATGCCAGCTTGGGGAGGTAAAGCGACCAGATGCTGAAATTCTGCGCCGTATTGGCCAAGTATGTACCGGAGATGAGGAGATGATCGCCCACGACGACTCCCGTAGGGAAACGAAGGCCGGGCGGTAGCGTCGCGCCCGCCATGTGCGAGGAGCGATCCTCAAGCTCGACCACCGCGCCCTCGTCAGCTAGCGACGCGACCTCGAGCTCCCTCTTGACATCAGTGAAGTTGTAGTTGGAGTAGATGTAGATGCCCGACGAATGGACATCTGCTGCACGACTCATCGAGAGAGGCTGCAGCCCTGTCAATGGACTGCGACTTTGCCCTTCTTCCTTGCTACTTGCGGCGCCGCCTATTGAAGCTGCGCCGGGGGATGTTGCATTCGTATCAGATTCGGCCAGGCCGCTGAGGTTGGACGCTGAGCCGGATAGGGACGAGGGAGTCACAGCGTTGAGGCTGGACCCAGCTGTCGTGCTCGAGCTATGCGTCCCAGCTCGTGGCCTTCCCTGAGCCACCGAGGTGACCGGCGTCGTCGAGCCTGTTCTCCTCCCAGCCAGAATCTCCACTAAGTCTTGTGACTTTGACCCGCTCTCGACGATCCAAGGCGACGAGACTGCCAGAGAGCGGTAGCTCCCGCATTGGCGCTGGAACGTCGTCGATCCTGTCCAACTCCTCTTGCTCAAATCTAACACGTTGATCTGGTCCACGTACTGGTTCGCCACGTCCTGGCCCCCAATGACAACCAAGGAGTCACCGCATATGGACGATAGATGAGCATAGCGAGGCGCAGGCCCGCCCTCAGTGCTCGGCGGCACATAGTCGAGCTCCCACTTCCTTGTTTCGAGGTCAAAAGCCACTACCTCACTGAGAACGCAAAGGGCCTCGCTCTTGCTTCCAGGCTTTGCTGGACTATTTGGCGACGTCGCAGCCGCAGGATCCTCCAAGGGTGTGGCGTGAATTGTCTGATATCCCATGCCGCCAAAGACGATGAGCTTTCCACGCCATACCTCGCATGAGTGGAAGTAGCGTGGTGGAGGTCGGACGTCTGACTCGTCCAAATCGATCTTCTCCCAGTGTAAAGTGGCGAGGTCCAGAGCGTAGAGCTCGTTGACCATGCGCCGAGTTGAGACGAGGCGGCCGCCGAAGAGATAGATCTTGCCCGCAGAAGGGCGTGATGATGAGGGGCCATCGAAGCGATCGCTGTCTACGACGGTGACAGAAGCGCCCTGCGCGGTGAGAAGGGGTGTGGTGAGTACAACTCTTTCTTGTCTGGCGTCGCTGGCCCAAACTCACGACGAGGGGCGGTGGTACATGTCCTTTGCACGCTCTCCATCTTGTCGCCAGACTGTTCAGCGGCGGTTGCGAGGTCGGCATTGTAGCAACGCTGAGTCACCCAGTAGCTCTCCTGTCGTCGTATTTGCGCCCCACTCGCGCGACGAGCGCCGCTGCTGCTGCTGGTGGTAGCGATGCTGCTGTCTTTTCGACAGATGAACGAGGTGATCGATGTACGTGCCGGAGTGGGAGAAAGAGAGACGCAAGGAGAGTGATGGGAACGACGGCCGGGCGGGATGTCGGAGCGATCGAGGATAGATCCAAGGTTTCGCAGAGATCTCACGTCAAGCGGCAGGCGATGAGATGATGCTGCACCGAGATCACCACCGATATCGCGGGAGAGCAGGATGGAAGAGGCGAAATGAGGATCGTTGCCGATGCCGTCGCCGTCGCGCTTTCGTCTCCGTCGCCCTCGTCGCGGCTAGTGTCGATTGTCGAGTTGGATTGACTGCTTGTTGCTTGCAGGCTCACCTCCCCTGAAAAGGACGGAGCAGCTGCGTCGGCGGGCGGGGGCGGAGTTGGAAGGGCGGCACCAGGGCTTGTGGAACGAGCCTAAAATTGAATTGGGCGCGAGGCGTGGCGCACGAGAGATCTGGTGAAAGCTGGGAAGGGAGAAGATGGTGAGATGGTGAGATGGTGATGGAGTCGAGACTGCCGACAAGGAAGCTACTGGTCTTCACGAAGAGTGCCTTCGCTAGCGTAAGACGGGCGAGTCTGAGGCTCTGTCTCAAAGTGAACCTCGAACAGTGTTAGGCTAATCTAACCCCCACCACGTCGCGACACGCCTACGCCGTGCGAACTCGCCTCACCTCACCTCGCGACTTTCGAGGCTTCAGCATCACGGCACCAATGCATCATGCTAGCTTGTCAATGCGTATCACATACACACTGTCTGCTGGCTAATTCTACAGACACTAGCCTGGAAAGCAGAAAGAGCCGGTCGCGATTTGCTCTCGGCCCCACCTTCGCGGTGGGTGGACTTCTCAACTTCTTTGCTTTTTTGCTGCGCTACTCCCACACTAATGCAGGGCCAGATCCACGGGGCAGCGGGGCTTCCGCGACTACGGCACCGCATCAAGACCACGATGTGTGCCACGAGGTTGTCGAAGATGTACGAGGAGAAAGCACATCGACATGATGCCTAGCGAGTGAGCGAGGCGCACGCAGCTCAAGTGAACCAATGAAGAACAGACAGGGACCGGAAGAGACGTTCAAGTCGACGCACCGGGCGAGAAGGGAGGAGAAAAGGTGGTTTGGGCGCACGCAGAGCTCGATGGCAATGCAGACGACGATCGTGATGAGTAGTGTACATGAGACGAAAACGAGCTACAAGCAGGGGCGCGCAATCACGCCTGCGTAGCGTATCGCTGAGCGACAGCCGTTCTCGTCGTTGTACTACTACATCGGATGGACGAGCTGCCGCAGGGCCGTGAGGAGGCTCCGCGCTGGGTCGACGGCTGCCTCGCATTTTGAGGCAAGACGGCAATGAAGACCAGGGTCAGTCTCGTCCGCAATCGATCATTCAAGCCCTCCAAAACTGCCAGCTTTGGAAGTCTAAGCTAGAGTCTCGCCCACCAGACCCCATCCTGCCTCAGCTCATCAGCGCCAATAACGCCATCTCATCCTCCTCTGAAAAGCGGCGCTTGCTGTCTCTGAGGCTTCAAAATCGCAGTGGATGTCGTCGCCTCTTGAAGGCCCCCCTCTTGCCTCTTGTTGAAGCTGGCGAATGATGGCATTGACGGCTGCATGACCGCGTTGGGCGGCGGCGCATGGGCCACCAAAATCGACTCGAGTCCGAGTCTCTGAGTCCAAGTCCGCCGCTGCCGGTCCCTCCGCTCGACTTCACCACGACTACTTCAGCCTCACGCCGCTCATGGCCAGCGACCCCTTCGCTGTGGGATGCATCCTACACGATCCGCAGCAGAGCCATCGAGTCAGCAGCATCGCCACCCACGGCGAAAAGCTGTATGTCGGCCATCCTTCTGGCGCCCTTTCCATCTACCGGTTGCCGTCATCGACTTCCACCGACGAAGAGGCCGCGCATATATCCAGTCATGCCAGCTTTCATGCGGCCAATAAGCCTGTCAACAGCCTGCGCATTGTACCCTCCCTCTCCCTCATCCTCTCTTCGTGTCCGGATGGAACGCTCCACTTTAACAGCCTGGCGACTCTAGAGCCCATGCAGACGCCTGCGCCCCTGAAGGCGCTCCCAGCCAAGAGCCTCGTCACCTTCGAGGTTCAGACCAATGTCGTCGAGTGGAAGGAGGACGCTCACGCAGCAGCGCCTGCTATACCAGCTGGCAATGCCTCTAGAAAAGTGACTGCCGGTGGGACCTTGCCAAGAGGAGGCGTCGGACGACAAGCTCGCCCTCGTCCCATGTCCATGTACCAACGTCGAGAGGCCGCAGATGTAGCCGCTCCGCCTCAGGCTAATTTGCGATTGGTCACGACCATAGCTGTAGCAATCCGGCGCAAGCTCTTCATCGTACGCTGGATAGACGGCCAGCCGTGGGATTGGAAGGAGCTGCCTCTGCCGCATACACCCAGAGGCCTCGCCTTCTCTCCTTCGCGGCCTAGCAACATCTTCATTTCCTACGGCACAGCAAGCGAATTTGCCATTCTAGACGTTCCGCAGCCTTTTGATAGCTCAGCAACCCCACGGCGGGCCAGCTCATCTTCTCACGACTTCGTCAAGGATGAGAGCGAGTGGGCAAGGCCCAGGGAGCTCAACATACCAGAGTATGCGTCGCCGGCTGCTGCAGATCAGGCAGCGGGGCCTTCGAGTCTGGATGCGGCCTCAAAAGTGTCTGCGAACGGTGGCAAGCCAGGCGCAATATCGGACGCAACGTACAGCGCAAAGGCAGGTCTGCCAATCGGGGCTGCAGCAGCTGGAGGCATCTTTGGCGGACTGGGCGGCTACATCGGCTTAGGCACGCGGAGGAAGTTGCCAATGGTAAGAGCCATGCCGAGATTAAAAGCTGAAAGTGATGGCGATCCGAACAGCGAGAGCGAAGTGGTAGTCGTTCGAGACAACACGGGCGTATTCTTGTCCTTCAGCACAGGCAACCCGACGAGAAGAAGAGGTATCGAGTGGCCTGCGGCTGTTGAAGACGTTGGCATTCTCTCCTCTGGTCATCTCTTTGCCGCAATACCGGCTCACGGCAACGCTCAGGCCAGACCAAACCTCCAAGTGCGAGCTACTTCGACGCTCGACACCGTTCAGTCCGCCAGTCTGCCGCTCGCAGCAGAGGCAACACCGACGTCTTCACAATACACTATCACGTCCCTCCTCGCGCCATCTCTTGCTTCAACAACATCTTTGTACGCGGTCGTCACGCCAGCGTCAACAAGCGAGTCGGCACGCATCTACCGCATGACTCCGCGACCGTGGCGCTCACGACTGCGCGAGATGATCCGCGCCCGCAAGTGGGAGGAAGCCGTAGAGCTAGCCCGAAGCTCGCTCATCAGTGAGATCGAAGGAGAAGACGGTGCCTCATCCGCTCGCTCAGCGCTAGTCCCACCGCTCCTCGCCCTCCACTCCCTCGACCGCTTCCTCGCTGCCTGCCAGGCCGCAGAGCGGAAGCAGATGCACGCTGCCCAAGTCGGCTTTGAGGCTGCCGTAGAGCAATGGATTGAGCTTGACCTGAACCCGGCGAAGGTACTGAGCATTTTCCCAGAAAGTATTGCGGGGCAGGGCCTGACGGCGCTGCCAAGCGACTGGATCAAGGTGTGGGGCGAAGGGCTTGAGAAGGAGGGTTTCAGCCTAGATGGGGTGGAGGCTGCGCAACCGCCGCCGCATCGACCAGAGATGCCGTCAAGAAGAGGTTCGACATCGTCTTCCATCGCACCAGCTGCTGTTGATGCTATTCCGCGAGATCGCTCTCGTTTGACGAGTCTCTTTGGCCGGGTGAGCAGGCCGGTCAGTACCATCGACGCAGCTGTACCGCCATCAACAAGCCCGAAGCCAGAAAGCATCCTCAGCGGTACACCGATGGGATCCGGCAGTCCAGCCAAGGCTGCGACCAGCGAGCGTCCATCGCGATTGCTGGCCAAAGCCACCACAGCAGGCACTGATGCTGCTTCATTGAGAAGCGCCACCACAAGTCCTACCCGTTCCTCCGAGCGCGACGGCTTCGACCCACAGATCCTCACCTCGCGGCCCGCCCTCGAAGCCCTAGGTCGCTTCTTGGCAGATCGGCGCCGCATCTTCAAGCCCATCCTGGAAGACAGGCTGCCTGTTACCCCTACCCCACACGAAGCTATGCTTTCTCTCCCCTCCGTCCCCTTACCGTCCATGTCTCTGCAGGACGTGACAGCCCTCGCTCGCGTGGTGGACACGTCCCTCTTCAAGACTTTCCTTGAGACCAAGCCCTCCCTCGTTGGACCACTTTGTCGCATCCAGAACTGGTGCGAGGTGAGCGAGGTAGAGGAGATCCTCGAGGCAAAGGGCAAGTTCTCCGAATTGATTCACCTCTACGGCGGCAAGGATATGCATGATCGTGCACTGAAACTGCTGAAGAAATTCGCGGACGAGGAAGACGATGAGGAGGAGAAGGTCGGGCCGACTATACGCTACTTGCAATCCCTTGGACCGGAGCACATCGGCGTAATACTGGAGAATGCCAAGTGGGTGCTGGCGGAAGATAGGCAAAGGGGAATGGAGATATTTACGGCCGATACGGGCAAGGTGTCGCAGCTGCCCCGGCTGGAGGTGGTGGAGCTACTCTGGTCCATCGACGAGGATATGTGCGCTGAGTATCTCGAGCATATCATCCATCAGGTGGGGGATGGAGATCCAGAACTGCACGAGCGTCTTGCGCACATCTATCTGCGCAGAGTACGCAATCACCCAGGCGAGTCGGATCATGGCCTGCGGCTCTTGACCTTCTTGAGTCAGTCGCAGCAGTACCGTCCCGAGAGGGTGTTGACGCAGCTGCCCTCTGAGGGGCTATGGGAAGTGCGTGCCGTCCTACTTGGTAAGATGGGAAGACATCAGGGGGCTTTGAGCATCCTGGTGGAGCGGATAGGAGGGGAAGAAGGTAGGCAGAAGGCAGAAGCGTACTGCGCGGACGTGTACGCGAGGCGCAGTGAGTCGGGAGCGAGCGGTGAAGAGAAGAATATCTTCTTGCTGCTGTTCACGCTTTACTTGCGAACGGGGACGAAGCAGCAGGCAGAGGATGGGGAGGGTTCACTACACCTCAGCGACCTCGACGCTGCTTTGCGCCTGCTATCTGTGCACGCTGCCTCCATGGATCTCTCGGCCGTGCTGGACCTGCTTCCACCCCTTGTCCCGCTCTCCTCGCTGCGTGCTTTTCTCGTCAAGGGCTTGCAAGCCTCGCACCGCCGCAAGTTCGACAGCTCAATCCTCTCGTCGGTATGCAAGGAGAGGGACAGCCAGCTCGACGAAGGGCTGGCCGTGCTGCGAGGCAGACGGGTAAAGGTCACGCAAGGCAGGACATGCCCCGTCTGTGGGAAGAGACTAGGTGTCAGCGTCATTGCGGTCACGAGCAGGGGAGAGGTGCTGCACTACGGTTGCAGGCAAGCGCAGCAGCAGCAGGTGGAAAGGGAGCAGCGTGACTGGGAGATAGGGTCGAAGCGGTCCCCCGTTACCAAGTTTGGGGAGTTGCGGTGAGCACGATGGTAATCTCAGCGCTGGTAATGCTACATTTGTCTGAATTAGAGCTCCGAGTCTATTGGCTGCGCAGCCCTGTCCTGCACGCTCAGGCCCTGCTTCATCTTGCTTCCTGCCCTCTTCACCCCGCCAGCCGCCCAGTCTAGGCTGCGGACCGTCTTGTGTGCTCGCAGGCCGCGGTGTTGTCGGTCCAGCTCCCGCCACTCGGCGCGCCATTCGCGGAGTCTGCTGGACAGGGGTGCCTTTGAAGCGGGGTCTGCGCCCTTGCAGCGCGAGTCAATGTCCTCTGAATCACGGCTGTCGTCGATGTCATCAGAGTCGACGTCCTGACCTTGCCTATCCGCATCATGTCCTTGAGGGGAGTTGCGCTGCGCAGTAGTTCGTGTACCATCCTCATCGTCTGACTCTCCCTCACTCTCTTCAGTCGCCTGACTTTCCCTCGCTTCGTCTCCGACAACCTCGCTATCCTCCTCATTATCACGTACAAAGTCTCCATTCTCGCTCCTCAACCCAGCAGCAACGCATGCCTCCCAGGCCTGCATCACCGCTCTGCTGTCCGGGTTGGTGTCAAGCCTGGCGTGGGCGAGGCCGATGCCAGACTTGAATTGCAGATCCACGACTAAAGTGCCGACGCGGGTCACGCCGAGCGAGCAGGCTTCGGATTCGTTGCGCCAGTCGTGGTAGTTCTGAAGGAAGCGGTGGAGATCAGGGCTGGGCGGTGCGCGGGTGTCAAGCGGTGAGCGCGAGAGGAGAGAGAAGGTGCTTCTTGGAGCCATCGTCGCCGCACTCACTCGCCCTTGTAAATCGGCAGCCTTGCCTCCCATCTCGCATCGTCCTCGACGTCTTGAAGCCAGATGATGCTCGCAGCAACGAGCGACTTTTTACCTACCGCGTTCGGCCTTCTGAACTCCAGAAGAAAGGGCGCACTGTAGCGTCTCCTGGCCGGTACCCGCAACCACAAGTCCTCAGGCTTCACCCTCCATTCCAGATCTCCATTGTCCACTGTGCGCTGATGTCGGCTCGTCAGCTTCACCTGCCCCGCAAGAGTTCGCATTCTCAATGAGCAGAGCTTCAGCAGGCTCGGGTCTTTGAGCTCAATAGCTCTCGGACTACTGTGCACTCGCATAGTCCCTATGTCGAAGCCCAGCTTGCTCTTGTCGAGTTGCATCCCCTCTACAGGCCTGAAGAGCACCGAAATGCGCACGCGACCGTATCCGAGACCGCCAGCAAGAGGGAAGTGCTGTGTGACTTGGCTGGTGCCGTGTTCCGAAAAGAGAGTCGAGAGTTTGATCGGTACCACACCCAGTAGGGCGTCCTCCTCGCGTAGGCGGCGATCCCGTACGACGACCATGACGTACGCACGGCGCCAGTCTCTGAGAAATCGTTCGGTCCCAACATTGAAGAAAGGGTTGCGCGTCAATGCCTTGACGCGGGATCGCATGATGGTGGCGTCGTTGAGAATGATGGAGACGTAGGAGCTGGGCGTGTCGGCCGACTCCTCTTGCTCGTCTTCGACGTCGTCCACTTGCTGCGCCGCGCTGCCTGCCTGGCCGCCTCGAGCATTGCTCTTTCCCTTTTGGGCGCCGGCATTGCGGAATCCGAGGTCTTCGATGTTGTGCACTTGGATCGAGAGGATGCCGCTTGGCACGTCCGGATGCGGGGGCGAAAATTGAACGCTGCAAGCCAGGCGTGCGTTCGTCAGTACAGACGTCTTTGATCGACAAGTCGCGCATACTCACGAGGATTGCTGGTTGCGCGTCTGCCTCGAGCTTTCAGCAGCGTCCAACATCTTGAGCAAGTCTCTCGTGCTGGTCTTCTCGTCGAGATTCTCGAACGGGTCGCCATCACCGTTGCTGTCTTTGTGGCCCTCTGGTGAGCTTGAGGCTTTCTTGCCAGCGTTTGCAACGGCACTTTCACCATCGCTTGTGCTGCTGCTGTTGCTGCCTTTCATCTGCATGTCGTTTCCCCGCTCCTTCGTTGCATCCTGTCCATGCTTCTTCCCCTGCTCCATTCTTTGCCTTTCGACGCGATTCGACGATTTCTTATAGAATGCCACCGTCGTTTCCACCTGCCCCTTCTTCGTGTGATCATTACGCAGTCCCATCAAAGCGTCGCTACGATGGAAGCGATGACCTGGCCGTCTGATCAAGGGGGCGATGTCGAACTCGACCCTCCCCAGGATGTCGTCAGCGGTAAGCAGGTCGCTATCGTAGAGGGCCAGAGAGATCTTCTCTTTCGCTCGGACCGCCTCTGCCGTGACCAAGAGGATGTGACACTCCTCCCAGCGCGGATTGAGGTCGTTCAGCGCTACGCGCGTAGCATAGAGAACTTTCCCCAGTCGGCTGTAGCTGACGGTGACGTACGGGTCTGAGGAGCCTCGACGATCCTGCTTCTCCAAGTCGTAGGCGCGATGAATCCAGACCGCTAGCACGCCGAGCGCATTCACCTCTCGCTTGATATTGTCGCCCATGAGGATCTCGCCAACGTCCAGCGTCAAGCTCGACGGTGCGCAGTATTCTGCCAACGCAGCATCGATGGACGACTGGACAAACCCGCTCAGCAGCGGGATGTCGGCGAGGTTGACCTTCAACGGGACCACCTCGACGCGCACGCGGGGCAGGCCGAGGAAGGTGACGGTGACATTTTTGATGAATGGCGCCTCCGGGCTAAGTTGAAGCCTTGCTCGCACTGTTCCTACAAACCCTTTGATCTCTACCCAGACTGGCAGCGGTATGGAGACGAATTTGCGTAGACCGAGGTAGAAATAGATGACGAGCCGAGCATTGCGGCTGCGCGTGGTCATGGCTGCTCCAGTTCTGGCGGCTGAGTACACAACGGACATTTGCAGGTTGATCACCTTGCCTACGAAAGCGGGTGGACGATCAGCATAGTGCGCTTGTCGAGAGGGATGGCTTAAATGTTGAGCGGCTCACCTGCATCGTCTGCCTCGCCACCGTCATCGCCGCTGCCGCCGCCATCACCGTCTTTCGAGGGGTTTACGTACTCTGCCTTGACTCCAGCAACTCGAAGCGGCGTCAGACCGTGAGCGAGATCAGCGACCTTAATCATGTGGATGAAGGAAGGAGCCGACGCCTGCATGACGTCCTCCAGCGTGCCAGCCGCAGCCTCAAAGAGCGCCGGGTCAATGACTTCCCACATGCTCTGCAGCATGCTATTTAGCCACTCGGCCCCCTCCATGTTGCTCTGTGATCCTGCGACTCCGCCTGTCTGGCCCTTGGTCGACTGATCGTAGCTATTCAAGGAGGCGATGTTCGCTGACTTGCCTCTTGCACTCTCCCGCTCCCACCTCTTCTCGTCCACTCCGAGCTTGATATGCCGGAATGCCCACCAACCTAGCCAGGCGTTGACTAGAGCAAAGGCGATAGCAGTGGATGATCGAGACCAGATGATGAAGCTGAGCGACCAGGTTAGCCAGAGTGGCAGCAGCCAGGGATGGACATCCCTGAGCTCTGGTAAAGGCTGTTCAGGAGGGAAGACGCCCTTTGCGAGATTGACTGGGCGTTGCGAATCTTCGCTGTACATGTCTCTGCCGTGTCTTCGCGCCTCTTCGCGGTCCATGGCCGTCCGATAGTCACGTTTGCGCACGTCTCGGACCTTGATCTGAGGCCACAACATCAGCTATCGTAGACTCGAATATGCGTCTTGTCACGCCACTCACTTCCTGCTCCGTAATTGGATCATAGACATTTGTGGCCTTGCCGCGCTTTTGCTTGCGGTACTTGCCTGATGCTTTCTCCTGGGCGCGCTCCTCTGGCGCCTTCTCCTCTTCCTCCTTCGCTTCCTCATCCTCGTCCTCGTCGTCATGCCCAGTGTCCCTGTCGTCTGTCTTGCTCCGTTGCGAAGATGCTTCGTCCTGCTGTCGCATCCTCCTCTCTCTGTTCGGGTGAAGCACCTTGCTCAGCTTCCCTCCACTTCTCAGCGACCCAGAGGACGATGCCTCTCCTGCTGTTCCACCATCAGGCAGCTGCCTGTCATCCTCATCTTCGTCATCCTCATCGCTCTCAGACTCCTCCGAGCTACCTCCGGCAGCCCTCTTGGCAACCAGCGTCGAGAGCCCCTTCTTGACGAAGCGCTGGATATTCGGTATGGGATTCTCGGTGCTGTAGAAGTCGCTGTGCTTGTGCTCCTTGCCCACGCTCATGGTGGGCGAATGGGCATGCAGAAAAGCGAGAGAGCACGGAGTAGAGAAGACGATGATGGTACGAGTCGATGTGATTTCAGACCCTAGCGAAAGCGAGCCACTTTGTGGTCGGTCAATTAAAACTCGAGTACGCCGAGCAATTCCAAAAAGCGCGATGACGCTTGTGCGGGGCTCGGGCCAGCCACGGCGCGAGGCGGCGCTGCGAAGCACAGAGAGCCCTGGACCCTGGCACTGATTGGCCGGGCGGCTGGCTCCCTGCCTTCCCCGCCCGCAAGCAAGTACCAACACTTTGGTGGCTGTGAAGAGCTTTGAGGTCGAATGTATGGCATGTTGTGGGGCTCAACATCCTCGTCAAGTTGAGTCACTGACCAGTTCCCTACCACTCTTGGTGCCTGATGCCGCCAGTCGTCGTCGGAGCAATCCCTTGGGCTGCGAGAACAAAGCGGCCGAGAGTCGCACAAAAGACGATGATCTGTGCACGGTATGGCGTCGCCGTTGGCGTGGCGTGGCGCATGAGATGCCGACGCAGCGACGCAGCGACGCAACACCTCTCCGTCCTCCAACCTAGTCGGACGACAGCTGCTGCGTGCTCCTCATCGCCCGTCCGCCAACGCCGGTGCATCCCTTGCCCCCGCAAAGGGAGGTGCAGGTGTCCAAGATGAGCCGCCCCGCCTTATCAGATGTGTACGATCAACTATCATCAACACCATCATCAAGACCACCGAGATACCCGGCCATGGGAGCTTACGTTCCTGATGGACGCGATCTTGCAGCATGGCTTGCCGATGGTCCGAGGAGGGCAAAAGCGGCTTCTGAGGAAGAAGCAAGTCCAAAGGGCGGCTCAACATCAAGGAGCGAATCACCAACGGCCTCGTCTACGATGCCTGCAAGGTCGCGCCTCCCGCTCGAGCTCATTCTACAGATCGCCCAATACCTCGTCGAGCCCCTACCTCATGCTCTACCTTTCGCATCGTCCCACGACGTTCCCGTCGCGTCTTCATCATCTTCAATACCGTCACCGACCGCCATCTCCTCCCACTCGGCCCTGCTTCCCCCAGGCTACAACATTGATCGCCCCTCCTACCTGGCTGTCCTGCATCTCTCCTCGCTTTCCCTCTCACTGCGTCGTCTCCTTGCCCCTTTGGTCTGGCAGCAAGTCTTGATCAACCGCAGCGATAGGTTGGGGAAGCTGCGTAGCCTGGTGGTGGACTACTACCAACGACTTGCCTCCTCCTTTAGCGATGTAGACAGGCTCCTCTACCCCCTGCCACTTGTCCGTGTGCTCCGTATCGAGATGCCGGATCGCTACCTCTCGTTCGACCAAGAGATCCTCCGCCATCTTCTGCGCTCGGGACTGAACGCAAGTACGGGTGGCCTGCACACCTTGGTATGGGATGCCGAGATGCTCCCTTCTCCTGCCATATGGAAGTTACTGGGTGAAGGGGAGAAGATGCTAGGATTAGAGGCTGAGCTACAGCAGCGCAAGTGCCGGACGTTGGACAGGGATCAGATTCGCGCACTCGCGAACAGTGGTAGAGGCGAGGGGATGTTCTACAATCCAGATCACCCGAGGATACGCACGGCCAGGAGACGGAGTGGCAGCCGTGGAAGCAGCAACAGTGATACGACGAGCAGTGATGGGGCAAGTAAGGTAGGCGACATTGAGGTGGATGACATGACTTTCGAGTCGCTCAGCTTGGCCAGCGCTGGACAGCAACGCAACAGCCGACCACCACGCCCCTGTGCGAACCACCAGCAGCAGATGAGCGCCTTACAACGCCGCTCCCCTTCACGGCCTCCTCTTCCACGCGGTCTGCACTCCGTCTCCATAAACTGCAAAGTCTTCTGGTCCCTTCACTCCGAAATGTCGCGCCTCCGTTCCCTACAGCATCTGCACCTCACCTCCTTCGACAGCCACCTGCTCCCGCCCCATCTCCCTGGGCTCCTGATCTCCCTGCATCGGCCATTGCGGTCTATCTCCTTGTCGTCCAGCAAGACTTCCCTCTTGCATGATTGGGATCTGATACGGCGTGGTGTGCTGAGCAGATTGGAGTGGATGGATGTTTATCCCGTCACGCCGGAGTGGCCATTGGTCCAAGGGCTGAGGAGCGCCGCGAGGTCATTGCGGGGCTTGAGATTGATCCTGGACGTCAGTGGTGAGTGAGGTCGACGTATATGGCATCGCGCAGACTTCCAGGCTGAACAAACTCTATCGTCGCTCGTGCAGGGAGCTTCGGCAACTTCGACCGACTCTGGCGTGACCTGGTCACGGGTGATGACTTCGACAGATACGGCGAGGATGGCCAAGGCGAGATCAGTCAAGCCCCAAGGCGCCTGGGCGACAGCAGCGGCGGCGGCGGCGACGATGACGTTGGAGACGACGAGGATATCACCATTGATGAGAGTGAGGCAACCCTTGCAGCTCCCACGTCGCAGCCTCCGCACGATCGTGCTACGATCTTCTCGCGCCTCGAATGGCTCGTAGTCGACCCCTTTCCACAACAAAACACGGCGCCTTCCTTTGTCGCCTTTCTTGAGACCTGCTGTCCCTCGTTGAAGTGGCTCAATGGCAGAAGGATAGACCAGGTGCCCAAAGGCCTGGAGATGTGGGACTTTGATCCGCAAAGGATTTCAGGGGCGTTTCCTTACTAAGCGACGATGGGGTAGACGACCGTGATGGGTTGACTCTCGGACTGTATATGTAATAGCCACCGCTACTCATGCTGCAAACGATTGTTGTTGCTTGTCTCCATTTGCTTCTCTCGTGGCGACAGGCTGAATGGGCTTGTTCGCAGGCATTACCGCTCGCCAGATCGCGGCGCCGGCGAAGCCAACGCCAGCCAGAGCGAGAAAGGCTACACGGCCTGTTGGATGGCCAACTGGCCTTTTCAAAGAGGGCGCAGCAGCAGTGCTGCCGCCAGGAGATGAGGGGGCAGGTGCAGGAGACAATGGCGCTCGTCGCGAAGCTGCGGCCGGAGTATCTGACCCTGCGCTCGGAGGGAAGACGGCCATCGCCTTGACAAGGCGGGAGACGGTGGCTGCTGCACCCTTCATCACCTCGGCCGTCTGAGCCTGAGCTGAGGCCGAAGACATGCGGTTACCTGTGCCGGCCTCGCGATGCAGTCGCCATGCTTCCTTGAAGGCTCCCAGGCTCAGCATTGACATCACCACAGTCCCCGTGAGCCGACAGAGAATGCAGTCCTGATATTCGTTGACAGCATGTTGGGGTTGATCTGCTGCTTTCGTTGCCATGCCTTGCAAACCCTTTTTCGAAACCGATCTGATCGCTTGATGGGGGCTTGAGGCGATGGTTGATGTCTTTTGCGGATAGCGGAGGGAGGCAAGGAAGAGAAGAAGAAGCTGCGACGCGAGGTCGAGCCTGACGGTCTTCATTCACGCAAAGCGGAAGACTTCATCATGATCAGTCAACTGCGGCAGACGAGACCCTCAGACAAAGCAAGCGAAGACTGTGGTAGAGGACAGCGACAGCGAGGAGCTCATTGTGTATAATTGCAGAGTTACACCTCTCATCCCGTCCCTCAACCTGGAAGCGGTTTTAAACCTGCCTGACCTTACTCTTGACCTCCTCCTTGACTTCTCCAACCTTCTGCTCAACCTTTCCCTCCATCTTCTTGACCTCCTTTCTCGCATCCTTAGTCTCCTCAGCTACCTTCTCCTTTGCGGTACCAAATGCCTCGCCCGTCTTCTGGCTGAGCATCTCGAGGGTGGATCGCGGTGCTTCAGAGGCGGACTTGGCTGAAGGGGGGAGGATGCGGAGACCGGGGGCAGAGTAGGGGTTGAAGGAGCGCTCGCAATCGGTGTAGGCTGAGCCCATACCGAATCCTGTGCCGAGCCAGACGGGGAAGGCGCGGCCTAAGAGCGAGGAGCGAGAGAGGGGAGAGGAGGGCGAGACGGGGACGTTACTTAGCTGCGAATGCTGGAGCATGTGAGATTGTGATGCGCCTACTTACGGCGAAAGAGGAGCACACTGAGCACAACACCGGTACCGAAGCCGATACCAGTCTTGACGATGGCGTTGGAAATGCAGAGGTCCGTCTGTTTTGAGCGTGGGAGGACAGGAAGAAGTGAGCGACCTGCCTGCATATACGCAGGGCCCCGGACCTCAGCTTCTAGCAGCACTGACCTTCCTCGCGATCATGTCCTCTGACGGACCCTTGTCAGCCGACGACGAAGGAGGGAGTGCTGCCATTGCGGATGCAAGATGTGAGGATGTGGTGTTGTTAGGAATGGCTGGTGGAGCTGCTGTCGACGTCGTCTGTCCGGGCGGCCTCGGATTCGGTCTCCCTCGAGCACAGGCCACAGCAGGCGAAGCGCGCGAAGGGTCGAGCCAGACGAGAAAAGAAGAGCCCGTTGAGACTTTCTCACCTTGGCTTCCTCTTTTCCACCGTTGATCCTTGCTTGCCATTCCTTCTCCAAGCCATCGTCCTCGTAACATTCCAGCCATCGCCCTCGTACCATTCCAGCAGGTGAGCATCATTTCGAGAGCAGGCTATCTATGTGATGAACCCCTAGCTGGCACCAGTCGGACACACGATGTCGACAACCCTTAACGCTGGGTCGTTTCAAACAACAACAACAACTACGCTATGCGACCCCTGATACCATTCAAGCCACCACGATTGATGAGGAGCTCGAAGCTGATCCCGTTCTCGCCCTCAATCCGTTGCTCAACACAGATTACCTTTCCGTCCTTGTAGCATTCTCCTACCGTAGTTGAGCACCGCCTTCCGTCCCTGTACTCCTTAGCTTCCTTTCCTTCCTTCTTCATTCAATGCCACCCGCCATCGTTGGTGCCTCTTCCTCGTCCGTCGCCAAGATGAGCTGCGCTGTCGTCGCAAGCACTCGCCGAGCAGCACGGCAGGCTGGAAAGAACGCATTACCAAGCTCATCAAGGGCGCCGTGAGTGCCTCGTATGCTTTTGCGGATCGCTCCTTATGCTGACACAGCACTCGTGTCTGCGATGGCCTACCCCTCATTAGCCCTACCGCGCGTCATTTCTCTTCAAGTTCCCAGATAGCGGGACCATCATCGTCACCAGGTGCTCAGCAAACATCCCTCGACCCCTCGGAGATAGCCCACTTCACTCGCCTCTCTTCAACTTGGTGGGACCCACATGGGGAGCTCGGCCTCCTCCACAAGATGAACAAGGGGCGCGTCCAATTTCTCAAGGAGAAGGTATTGGAGGTAGAAGGATGGGAGAGGGCGCAGCGTAGTGACAGAGGAGAGGAGATGATGAGACCGGAGGAGGAACAAAGGTGGAGCAGTGCGTGGTTGAGGGGAAAGAAGGTACTCGACGTGGGGTGCGGTGGTGGCTTGTTGAGTGAGGTGAGCCGATGAGGCGCAAGAGATAGCATGATGATGAATGACGGGCAGATCAAGACTGACCTTTTTCCCTTGGCCCTCACCAGTCCCTGGCCCGACTAGGCGCCAACGTCCACGGGATAGACGCCACATCCACCAACATCGGCATTGCCCTTGCCCACGCCTCCAGGGATCCTTCTCTCTCCCAGTCCCCAAATCTGACATATACCCACACAACAGCCGAATCCCTCCTCCCTCAACACCAGGAGCAGTACGACGTAGTCGCCTCGGTCGAAGTCCTCGAACATGTCAGCAACCCTGCCGCCTTCCTGCGCTCGCTGGACGCGCTACTGAAGCCCGGTGGACATTTGCTACTCAGCACGATCAACAGGAACGTGCTTAGCTGGGTGTTGACGATTGGGGTGGCGGAGAAGCTGAGTCGCCTGGTGAGCCCAGGGACGCATGACTGGGGGAAGTTTGTGAGGCCGGAAGAGCTGGAAGGATTCATCGAAGAGAAGCTGGGCTGGGTTCAGTCCGGCGAGAAGGCTTCCCCCTCACCATCGGCCTCGAAGCCGTCTCTACACGCCACGGCTGACCTTCCTGTATCGAAACGGCTGCGCCTTGAGACCCGAGGCATCGTCTACGACCCGCTCATTGCGGATTGGAGGGTACTGGACCGCGCTGGATGGATGCAGAGGAGTGGGTGGGGCCAAGGATGTAACTATCTGCTGTGGGCGAGGAAGCCTTTGACGGCGTAGGGTGGATAAAGTGTGGACGAGTCACAAATCAATACCATGGTCATCACGTGTCCTTCTTTTCTTTGGCGGCTGAAAGACTGGATGAATTGTGCTTCGGCTTCATCGTCCGACAGCAGTAGATCGCGCACTGGTCTGATCCCCGTTCCCAGCACCCTCCTTTGCCGGCAACAGCGTCCCATCCGCAGGCTCGCGTCCCAACCAGTCCCACGTATACACGACGGTACCAGCCGGCCCTCCCTTCTTGGGCGCGCCCACTTGTCCGTCCCCTCCTCCCGCACCAGCAACCCCCGTCGCTACTTTCAGCGCATCGTGCGCCCCCTTCAACCACCCCTCTGCCCCTGTACCATTCGCCGCATCCCCTCTGGTGGTCTTACCACGGAAGACCCGCTCTACATGCGCGGAGTCACGCAAGGGCGCAGGGTCGTATACATGAAGGGAACGATAGAGGGTCGAGGGGTTGAGGGTTGATTCTCCGTCTGGATTGGTCGACGGGGCAGTGGAGAGGGGCAAGCCATCCGCGCCTACAGCCGCAGGTGCTGCCCCTTCCCCTCCGCTACTTCCGCCCTCAGGTCTCTGCGGTACAGCTGGCGCCCCCGCCAGCAGGTATCGCGCCACTTCGGCCGCCATTCTAGGCTGCCTGTACCCCAGCGCCGGGTGACTCGCGCCACCCAACTCCCCTCCTACACTGCCTAAGCTCAGTGGCCTGCCCCTAGGCCTCGTAGGGGTGAAGCGCGGTGCTCCTGTCCCGCTCTCTGGCAATGTGACCAGGTGAGAGGGCGAGGGGAGGAATGGCATGCATGAAGGTCGGGAGGGGAGAGAAGAGTAGAGGACGTCGTTCGGCTCGTATCGATTTGGTTGAGAGATGAGAGAGGCCAGGCGTCGTCGTGTCTTGTTGGCAGATGTGGCCGACGGCTTGGGAAGGAGAGCCGGGCTTTCCCCTGACTGGGCGAGGGAGGTGAGAGCGGTGAGCAGAGAGGAGGTGGAGCTGCGCTGGGAGGATGGGCCGGCATTGTCGAGTTCCAAGGAAGGCAAGGAGGAGGCTGCAGTCTCTATGTCGATGGTCGGCTGTGCAGCCGTGCTACCGTCAACAGGTTCTCCATCGAGGGCTGCGCCGCTTGCGTTGGCATACAGAGAGGATGATGCGTAGGGGACCGGTGGTGTGAAATACGAAGAGGAAGCGTCGGCCTGCTCTTCGTTTGGTCTAGCTGCTGGTGCTGATGTAGCCTGAGGAGCCGTCGTCGCGCTGACTTCGGCATTTTCGCCAGAGGCAGCGCCAGCAGTAGGTGCACCCTCATCGATGGACATAGCCTCGGACTGGATGACCTCCGCATGCTCCTCCTTGACTTGCTCTTGCGAACGGGCATCGGGCGTCTTCGAAGGCAGCGGCGGCAGATACCATGGGATGTACGCCGGCTGGTCTCCTTGATCGTCTCCGGGATGTGTAGGGCCAGCCACGCTGTCTCCGTTAATGCTTCTGGGAGAAGCAGGGAGGCTGCCGATTTCCTCTTCGTCTTCGTCCTCGACTCGCTGCTTCTTGGGCAATCTCTCCTCCTCTATCAGCCTGAACTCCTCGTAAAGCTCAGCCTCTTCCTGCGCCAGATGAAGATATCTCATCTCAGCAATGGGCTCAGCCTCACTCCGTCCATGGCTCGTTCTTTGCCGAATTGCCGCTTTTCTAGCTTCGTACTGCCTCTTTGCCTCCTCATCCCTCCACCCTTGCTCAATTCTCTCCTGCCAATCTTTTCTGACAACGGCCGCCTCGCTCTCAGCAGGTGGAGCCATCCACCCGGCCATGAGATCGTCGACGCCCCTCGACCCGACCTCGGCCAAGGCGGCCATGATGTCCCATACGACGAGATGTGTTCTTCCAGCATGTCGTGCATTGTGAGCTGCCAGGCGAGTGATGAGCTGGAGGTAGTGGTGGGTGATCTCGGAGAGGAGAGGAAGAGTATTCGAGGGAACAGATGTGAAGGGATAGAGGGAGATGAGGTGCGCCAGTTGAGGTTGGACGAGGCAGAGGGGACCAGGAAGTGCCGATGACGAGGTCGATGGCCGCGAGGAGGTGCTGGAGCTCGAGGCCTTGGTCGACGTCGTCATGCTGGTGGTGACTTTGGTGGACTTGTGGAACAGAATGAATGCTCGTCGCATCGCAGGCTGCACTGCGCGTCTTGCTTGGACTGCGTCTTGGCCACTCTCTGTCCGTCGTCGTTGTCCGCCGGCCGACTCGACTCCAAACCAAGTGGCGGCCTCGATTGCTCCTCGCCTTTCAACTCCTATTCGCTTCGCATCATCACACGATCACCCTACCCCCCGTCCATCATTCACGATGAACGCAAAAGCGGCTTCGCAACGCTACCAGCGACAAGTCCTCGAGCTGGCAAAACAGCCGGGCAACGACTTCTGTGCAGACTGCAAAGCCCGTAACCCACGATGGGCTTCACACAATCTCGGCATCTTCGTCTGCATGAGCTGTGCAGGCATTCATCGAAAGATGGGGACCCACGTTTCCAAGATCAAGTCATTGACGCTCGACGAGTGGAACAAGGAGCAGGTCGAGAGGATGAGGGAGATGGGCAATGTCAAGAGCAATGCCTATTACAATCCAGATGAAAAGAGGAATAGGCCACCAACGAATGCAGAGGAGACTGAGAGGGATTCCGAACTAGAGAGGTTCGTCAGGGACAAGTACCAACGCAGGAGATTCATCGGCAAGCTGCCACCTCCAGTGCCCGTCAAGGGACCTGACGACCTCAGAAGGAGTCAATCGCCTATGCCTCCCGCTTCCCCACGTCACCCTTCTCAGCAGCACCAGCAACAGCAGCAGGCGGGTCGACCTACCATGCCCCGCAGCTCTTCATCCTCTTCCTCCCTCTCCCCGGCTGATGGCATCGCCCGATCGCGGACGGCGCCCATTGTTCCCAGTACATGGCGAGAGGCAAAGCGGGCTGCTTCGCCCCTACCGGCCCTTCCCGACGAGGCGAGGGAGAGCTCAAAGGCCAAGCCTCCGGCCATCTCCATCTCTACAGCTGCCGCTGCTGCAGCACAGCCTGCCTGCGCTCTTTCGGCTTCGACGTCTGCCTCCTCATCCTTATATCCGACCACGCCAGTCAATCTTCCACCGCGGGCTTCGTCTGCGCAGGGGATCGCACATACAGCCAACGGCAATCAGTATGGCGCCGCCTCTTCCTCTGCTACTCCAGTGTCCCCAAATGCCCCATTCGAAGGAAGAAGTAGCGTCTTCGATGACCTGCTTAGCCTGACGAAGCCGCAGGAGCAGCAAGCACAGCAGCTTGGCGGGATGGCGTTCGGACAAGCTCAATATCAGCAGCAACAGCAGGCAGCGATGATGGGCATGGGAAACCCATGGGCACACATGCAGCAGCAGCAGCAGCAGCAGCAGCCCTTCCAGCAGATGGGCGCTATGCAGACTGGCTTCGGCGGGGGATACGGAGGCGGGGGTTACGGAGGAAATTTTGCAGGAATGGACGCCTCAGGGCTGGGGAACATGGCGTTCGGCGGTCAGATGCAGCAACCTCAGCAGCAGATGATGATGGGCGGCCAGCATCAGCAAGCCATGATGACTGGCTATCCAGGAGGCTATGCTGCGCCTCCTTCGCCGTCCAACCCATTCTTTCAGCAACAGCAACAGCAGCATCAGCAAGCTCAGTACTATGGTCAGCAACCGGTTGATCCGTACGCTGCACGAGATGCTATGGCGCAGCAGCGTCTGCAGTCCGGGCAGGTTTTCGATGATTGGGCGAAGGGCATGATGCCAGGAACGAGAGGCGGGAGGCCGGGAGGTGCTTAATGCGCAGAGTTGGGTTCATTGATGATGTGAATGTATGGGTCCTGCTCGTGCTCTGCCTGTCATGCTAATACCACTGTCATTGATCGCGTTTTGACTGGGATGTGGCTTCGAGTCGGCATCTTCGCAGCGATGTGGTGGCCCATGCGCGGCAACCAGACCAAAACTGCCGGAAGCCGCGGCTGGCGTCGTCCGACAGTGCACCGCATCTGCCGTTCGTACCTATCACCTTCCTCCTCGCAAACCTCCATCTCACACTAGGTCCGCCAATTAAGGCGCTGCACTCGACATGGCAGCTGAATCGTCTTCCACGGTCAGCTTCGGCGACGAGCTGCCGGTAAGTGGTCCCTCTTCGCCCTTGTTGCCCCTGCCTACACATGCTGATGCCCACTCGACTCGTCTACTCTCTCAGGACCAATTCGCCGTCATCACCACCTCAGTCTCAGCGCATATAGGCCTCGCTCACGATGCTGCCGCTTACCTAGCAGAGCGAGCCGCCCTAGAGCGCGAGTACGCCTCTAAGCTGCAGGCCCTGACCCGCAAGCTTGGTGAACGACGTCAAAAGCGCATGCAAGACTGCACGGTAGGCAACGACCCAAGTAAAGCATGGAGCATCGAAGTGGCCAATCGCTCCACTTTGCAACGCTACGTCGCCTCCCTCGTCAGCACGTCGGAGTCTGCGGCAGGAGACCACGCAGGATTGGGTGATGCGCTGGACAAGGTAGGTGCGGAGATCAATGCTGGAGGCAAACGGAGCGAAGAGATGAGAAAGAAGCACAATGCCTTTTATGAGAAGGTGGTCAGCGAGAGGGAAAAAGTTTATGCGGAGAGGACCAAGGTCAAGGCCAAGTATGACGAGCATTGCCTGGAGGCTGATGGGATGAGACAGAAGAAGGAGAAGGCCGAGGCCGAGGGCAAGCATGCCGATAAGGCTACAAAGGGCTATCAGGAGGCGCAGGCTGAGATGTGGAATGCAAAGGTGCGTGAGAGGCAACGAGAAGAGGGATCATGCTCGCGCTCATGGAATCACACCTACTGCGCACACAGAACGTCTACCTCGTAGCCATCTCCGCGTCTAACCAAGCAAAAGCCCGCTTCTACCGTGAAGATCTCCCCCGACTTCAGGACGACCTTCAGTCCCTTTGGACGCTCGTGGATCGCCGTCTAATCGCCCACCTACAGCGCGCCTCTGCAATCTCAGCCGACCACCTCGAAGCCATCGCCGCTAAGCATCGTCGCCTTGAATCTGACGCAGCGCAATGCGACGTAGAAGGGCAAGACCAATCCCTCTTCGTCGAGTTCAACAGCAGGCGATACGACGAGCCTGCAGACCTGGGCTTCGAGCCATGCGTGGGCTTCTTTGATACGCCGGAGATGGTGGTGGACGAATCTCACGCAGCAAAGACTTTCCTCTCCAACATGTTGATCCGCAAGCGTCAGAGGATGAGCGAAGACATCCCCCTCGTCAACTCGAAGGCCAAGGAGATCCAAGGTCTGGAGAGGCTACGTGACGCCTACTTGAAGGATCCAAAGCTAGGAGACCCGGAGGAGGTCACAGACAATCTGCTCGAGAGCGTGCGCAACTCCCTCTTAGTGGAGGCGCAGCTCTCCATCCTCGAGGCAGAAGCGGGGACCATCTCCTCTGCTATCGGTTCGGTAGGCGACGTGCGTCCTCACAGATTCAAGGCCACCAAGTTCGCCCTGCCTGCCACCTGCGGCCTTTGCGGCGCCAAGGTCTTTGGGCTATCTGGGCTCAGCTGCCAACCTTGTGGGTTCGTATGTCACACAAAGTGCGAGCCGAAGGTGGCACCGGAATGTAGGGCCGCGGTGGCGGAGAGGGGAGACAAGATGCCCACGCTTGATCGCAGTGTCAGTGTGAGGAGTAGCAGGAGGACTTCTGGTGTACCGCAGGGTGCGGCAGGCGGGTTGAGCAGGACGGATACGGCTAGAACGACCACCTCGACGCGGTCGTCGCTTAACAGTAGCACGGACACGGCATCAGCGCCCGTGGCAAAGACTGCCGCGCCTGCTCGGAGGACTCTGCCCCCTATGGCGTCCGCCTCATCAGCATCCAATGGCAGCGCCTCCGCTATGACAGCATCGCAGCGTCGCATCCTCGAAGCGGCTGGAGCAAGCGCGCCCACAGCTGCCGCTCCAGCATCTACTACTGCCGGCGGACGGCGCGTCCGTGCCCTGTACGACTACGACGCTTCCTCACCCGACGAGCTGAGCATCGTGGAAGGGGACGTCCTAAGGGTGGTCGGAGACGATGACGGTAGCAGCGGCTGGCTTAAAGCCTCCTCCTCTTCTTCAGGCAAGCAGGGCCTCGTACCTGCGAATTACGTCGAAGAGATGGACGCCTCGGGCGATCAAGTCGCCACGAGTGGTGGCGAGGACAGCCATGGAAAGGTGCGGGCCCTCTACGACTACGAAGCGCAAGAGTCAAACGAGCTCACCCTCAACGAGGGAGAGGAGATCGGATTGACGGACGTCGGCTTTGACTTTGGATCGGGTTGGTGTGAAGGGGTGGACGCGACCGGCAAAACGGGCGTCTTTCCTGCAAATTATGTGGAAAGGGTGGCGTAATGAGCAGGGCCCGGTCATTGCTCAATGGCAACGCGCACGTCTAGCCATGGACCTTTGGCCATGAAGCCTTTCCTCAAGCGGCGGTTGTCTGTCGCGACAAACCATCATTGAAGCGAGGAACGCTTCGGATGGTATCGGTCGAAGAGCCCGTACGAGCCAAGGGACTCATCGCAATGGTGTGGCCCGCAAAAGTGAGGAGGAGGCCCGCAATCGCGGGCCGAGCTTCCTCCTTGATCATCAGGCGAGGAGCAAAGCATTGACGGCTCCCTGATCGGGTCCAGAGCGGGGCCTCATGCAGGGACGCAGTTGTGTGCACCAGGTCGGGGGAAAGGAGCTCGCATATCGTACAGGCATTTGCCTTTTTTTTTGTTGGGCTGCTGCCCTTTGACAACACCCGCAGAGGAAGATCCTCGGTCGGGCCGCACCACATTATTTCGTTGGGCTCTGTCTTTCTTGTACTACGCAGCTACAGCGCCGCACCTGCTATCTTCCCCGCATTGTATGCAATACCCCACCATCAACAAGAAGCTTGTGCGTGCGCTTGAACGAAACGCTGATATCTTCGCTGGCTCACGCGTTTGACAAGCAGTTGGCCCTCGGTCACCATCTTCCAAGGTCCCTCACCTCGGTGGCCAAGTAGCCAAGCCTCCTGAGCGTCATGTCGAGCGTCCTCTTTTCGCATCTCGATTTCCGAGGATGAGATCTTCCTTCCCTACCGTCCCATAGACTCCGAGAGGCTGGCTGCGCCGACAGAGGACCGAATTGACGGAGCAGAACGCAGCGTGGCGTGGCGTGCCTCGCTGCATCTTCGCCTCTTATCGGCGAAAAGCGCCGTTTGCGTTCACGCACCGCTCGTCCGTACTGCAGCGTCCTTGACCGATGCAGGCGTGCCTGCTTGGCTGCGACAAGAAGAGAGGAGAAAAAAAAGCCAATCTGAGGAGGGGAGGCATATTGCTACTTTTTTGCGCTGCTTCAGGCACGCCCCGAGAGGGTGGGAAGCTCAGGTTGCGGGGCGCTTTGACATGCGAGAGAAAGTCTTGGCTCTGGTTTTTGGCGGGGTGGCTGCGAGACGATCAGCAGACCCAGCAGCATCAGCATCAGCAAGGCTAGTGCAGGCACGAGAGCGCGGAGGCTTTGCGCACAGGCTGTGCCACCGTCGCGAAAGCGAGACGTACGAGCGAGACGTCTGAGCCGCTAGAGTCCGAGCGCAAAGAGGGATTCATTGATAACGAAGGGGGTCAGGCCGAACGAAAAGATTGCAAAGCCGCTGTTGCTCCTCTTTGTCACCGTCCAGGCTTCTTTCCTTTCTTCCATTGTCGTTGTCGACCCGCTCATTCGTAAGAACTCGCCATCTCTCGCCGCGCAATATAGCAACGCGCTCGGACCGCCGTCACCGTATCCGTTAGCTACCGCAAACGCGCGCTACGTGCCCTCCCAGCTCGACGACACGTCGCTGTCATTCACTGAGCTGTACCTATCATCTACTCGAGGAACACATCCTCCAACAGCCGCTCCCTAGTCCTCAACAGGTGATCCCACCTATTCTACAACCGCCGCCATGCAGAGCCACAACGAGCACGACATCGTCGCGGAGAAGGCTCCCTCCGATGACTTCAAGGACCTTCAGCAGCAGCCAAGCGTTGGCGCTCTCTCCAAGCAGCAAGACGGCGTCGATGGTCACGGCGAAGGAGAGCTTCACCGTGCCCTGTCTAGCCGACAGATCACCATGATTGCCATCGGCGGCGCCGTCGGCACGGGTCTCATTATCAGTAGCGGTTCAGCCCTTCATCAGGCCGGACCTGGAGGACTCCTCATTGCTTATATCGTCTTGGGGGTCGTCTGCTATGGTGTCCTGACCGCTCTGGGCGAGATGACGTGAGTTTTGTCGGCCGCTCGGTCGCCTGCGCCGCGGAAACGCGTCCGCTGACCTCTAGGCCCTCCCCGCCGCAGCGCCTACATGCCTTTGAAGCGCGGATTCGCTGGGCACGCTTCCCAGTTCGTAGACAACTCCTTTGGGTTTGCCGTTGGTTTCAACTACTTATTTAAGGCGAGTTAACATGAAGGTTCAGAGGGAGGCCCATGTGCTGACCTTTTGGCTTTTCCCCCCACCCCTTCCTGCCTCCCTCACCGCCTCCTACCTCCTCTACGACTCTCTCCGCCGCACGCACGCCCGCGTGGCGCGTCTCTGGCGCCTTTTGCTGCTTTCCTTCTTGCCGGCCTGCAGTACCTCGTCCTGCCGCCCAGTCAGCTCAATGCGACGGCCGTCCTCATCACCTTCTGGCGCCCAGACCTCAGCGGAGCGATTTGGATCTCCATCTTCGGCGCAGCCATCATCTCGCTCAACGTCTTTGGCGGCGTTCGCGTCTTCGGTATAGCAGAATATTGGATGAGCTTCGCGAAGATCCTCGTTCTCGTTGGCCTCATCATCCTGTGTATCTGCATCAGCGCCGGCGCCGGGCCCAACAACAGCTACCGTGGCTTCTCCGCCTGGGGTAACGGGCAGGCCTTCAACGAATACCTTAAGACTGGAGCAACTGGCCGCTTCATCGGGACATGGTCTGCGTTCACCATCGCTCTCTTCGCGTACATCGGATCTGAGCTCATTGGTGTCACGGCTGGCGAGGCCAAGAACCCGCGCAAGGCCATGCCGCGCGCCATCAAGAGCCTGCTCTACCGCATCCTCTTCTTCTACGTCCTCCTGATCTTCCTCGTCGGACTCATCGTCTCCGCCGATGACCCGCTGCTCATTGGAGCTTCTAAGGGAAAGAGCACAGCCGCCGCCTCGCCATTCGTCGTGGCCATCAAGTCTGCAGGAATCCCTGTTCTGCCAGGTTTCCTCAACGCTTGCTTCCTGGTGAGTCAGGCCGCTACTTCGAGGTCTTTGAGACTCTTTCTGACCACAACTTACGCTCCGTTCTCATAGATCTTCACGTTCTCTGCGGCCAACTCCGACTTGGTAAGTCGTGTTCTCAGGGTTGCGTACGGTACTGAATGAAAGTCGCTGACGCATCCCACGTTCTCACCGCGTCCTCAGTACATCGCGTCACGTACGCTCTACGGCCTCTCGCGCGCCGGCCAAGCCCCTCGCATCTTCACCAAGTGCGACAAGCACGGAACTCCTTACGTTGCTATTCTCGCATGCTCTCTGTTCATCGCCCTCGCGTACATTAACGTCGGTTCTGGTGGACCCAAGGCCTTCACCTATCTGACGTCGTCCGTGACGGTGAGTGCGACGCGTCGCTTGCGACTTCGCCCTCTTGCTGAACTTCTCTTACTCCCACTCGTGTATAGATCTTCGGAGGCCTTGCTTGGGTGGGCATCCTCGTCTCTCACCTCAGGATGATGGCAGGCATGAAGGCGCAAGGCATCGACCGCAAGACCCTCCCTTACGCGTCGCCCTTCCAGCCCTACTTCGGCTACTTCTGCCTCTTCGTCATCTCCCTCGTCATCTTCTTCAAGGGCTTCACGGCCTTTATCGGTACCTTCGACTACAAGAGTTTCATCACTAACTACATCGGCTTGCCCTTGTTTGCGATTTTGTTCTTGGGATGGAAGATTGTCAAGAAGACTCGCTTCGTGTCTGCCACGGACATGGACCTGTCCACGGGCGCCCGCGAGATCAGCGACGTCCAGGAGGAAGAGGATGAGGTGCTCGACGACGAGGAGAAGCTCTCCAAGAAGCAGCGCATCATGAACTTGGTCAAGGTTATGTAGGCGGGGGTGTGAGGAGATGCGACGGATGCAGCGAGAATGCTAGGTTTCTTCCGCTGCAGTGCTTGTAATGATGCTTTGACTTGCTCACAGAAAATGCCAAGCCATGTAGACACCTGACGAGTAGCATGAGCAGCGTGACAGATCTCTGTCGACATCCGCAAGCGCTCTCCGGTATGTCCGCGCATATAGTGACAGGCGTTCGGCCCCTCTGACGCGTCTACTCTAGAATAAATTGCCGGCAGTACGTCGGCACGGTATCATCTACTGTATGCACAGTTCCCGCCTCATATCATCGTCGAAGCTCCGCTGTCTCCCTCGTTCCCTTCCTCATTGGCCTTCCCTTCTTGCCTTCTCAAGTCATGAATCAAGACCGCGCCCGGCGTACTCAACGAAGGCCTGAGTCCCATGGATCGATACATCAGCCCAGCAAGGGACCGCGTGCGATACTTCTTATGCTTCTGCGACTCGCTCAGGTCCTTCAAGCTCGCATGAACCACCTCTACATCGTGGTCTAGGTCATGCTTGAGCTCCTCGTCCTCGATCCTTGCCGGGTCTTTGACGAGATCCTTATAGTCATCGGTCCGGCGCGGCCTGCTTGCCATGCCGCCGGAGTCGGTGCGGAAGGCCACGACACCTTTGAGGTGTTCGTGAGTGCTGCTGTGGTGAGCAACGGCTTCGCCTTGCCGTCTAGCTTTGGCAGCGGGATGATCGTCCCCTGCCTCGCGGGTGGGATGAACAGACTTGTCCTCACCATCGTCCGCCACCGCTCGTATTGGGTCTTGGCCCGATTCGACGGCTTGCTCCATCTCAGTCTCGGCATGCGTCCGCTCGCCACGAGCAAAGCGCTGCCAGCTTGACTCGTTGACTCCGTCTTCACCTTCTTCACCAGCTGGAGGAGGAGTGGCGTCTTGTGTCCCATCGTTGCAAATGGGCTCGGGAGACATCGTTCGTTCGTTGCCCGTCGCTCCTTTTCCTTCCTGCCGCACACCCAGCGTCTCGTCCTTGCTCTGCTCCTTTTCCAGCGCCCTGCTATCACCGAACTTGATGCCCGGCTGATCAGCCCTCTCTCTGTATCGCTGCCTCAATAGTCCAACCTGCACCAGAGTTGCCCGAGTGTAGATCTCGATAGCGCTCCGTGGCGAGATGGTTGTTCTGAAGATCCTTGGCAGCAGTAGCGGATAGTCACTGAAGCTGAGGTGCTCCGAGCCCGCAAGCGTCATGAGCCAGCCACGATTCTCGCGATTGGCATGCTGTGCGTCACCGGCTAGACGTTTGACTTTGTCGAAGTGCGAGCCCCACAGAGTGAAGGATTCGCTGTTCATGACATAGACTGGCGCGCGAAGCGGCCGTGGCTCAGAGTCGTCGATGATGAGCGGCTCAACCCAGGGGTCAAGGATCATCGCAAAGGGAAACGGAGGGTCTGGCCCTCGAAGCAGTTCGAGCGCTGTTGCTCCGCCGAAAGAGTGACCGGCTAGCGCTGGGTAGTCGACGTCAATTTTGCCTGCCCAGCATTTGAGGTTGGACTCGTCTTCTAGCAGGCTGCCCGGTAAACCTTTTCTCGTATGAGGTCGCCCGCCTAATTTTGACGTCAATGAGCGAGTGCTCTCCTTCGCGACTGCAGCGCCATCGCCTTCTGCTATCCTCTTGAGTACGTGAAGGCATTCCTCGATTTCGGCGCAGCGCATGGCCAGCTGAGCCTGCCTCATGCCAACCTCCCGCTCGCTCGGGTCCGTAGGAAAGCTACGGAGTCCGACTGCCTCGAATGTAAAGTAAGGCACAGCCGCCTTTGGGTGACCGCGTTTCCAAGGCTTGCTCGAATGCTTGCTCTGCTGCGCGTTCTCGGCGCTCTGGTCCTTACGGGCCAGTTGAGGATAGATGGGCGGCCGTACAACCGATGCGATGCCGGATCCATCTCTGTGCTCGATCGCAGCAACAACAATGCCCTGCGATGCCAGCTCGCTGCAGTACTGCGAGTAGGCAAGCCGTGAGCCCGCCAAGCCATGGCTGAAGACGATGACGGGGAAAGAGGCGGGCTCATGACCGAATAGCCCAACGGTAGGTCGATTCTGCGGCGGTGGTGCTCGAGCTCTCGGGTCTTGAGGATCTGCAAGAGCCGGTCCTGCCCAGACGCACATTTTTGCGGCAAGCAAGGTAGCCACCGCGGGTGAGGCAGGCACCGCTGCGAAGGGTCCGGCGATGCCGTACTGCGAGAGATAGGAGAAGAGAGCCTTGACGCCTTTGCGCTTCGGCCGACCAAGCCATGCTGTGCGTCGATAGTTGTCGTCTAGGTCCTTTCCATCGCCTGCACAGGGGTAGTAGACTGTGAAGAGAACAGTCGACAGGTGCAGCGTTGATGTCTTCGAGCCGTGTGCTAGAGGTGACCATTGAGGCAGACCATCGTTGCCCTCGTTCGGCGCATCGTCACTTGCGCTACGCGAATCGCCATGCTGACCTCGCTCTGGTGAGGAAGACGCCCGTTTCGACGAGCCGCCGGCTGTCGTCCTCGACTTGCGCGACTTACTTGATGGCCGATTGATACGGCTGGGATCGACAATGTCCGTCGCAAAGGAGCGTGGCTCTCTCACGGGAACCTCGAGGTCGATGGCTCCCACCGCAAACGGTCCTTGCTGCCTAGCCAGAGGCATTGCGTTGGCGCGCCAGAGCTCAGCGAGATGCTAGCTTGGAGGATGAAGTGACGTGCAAGATCAAGTGGAAGGTTGGAGGGGTCCGTACCTCTAGCCCGGCAAGGATTGGAAAGCGGGGAATTTTCACAGCCCTGCATGCGCCTGCACCTGCAATCATCGAAATGACCTCACGTCGCGTGAGGCGGCCCGGCGCCAAGAGAGGGCGAGTTGAATGTGCCGCGAGGACGGCGTTGATGCAAGGCGGGGGCTGGATTCCGGGGTCCAATCTGTCAGTGCGCCAAACCTTCGATCTACTTGAGGTCGCACCGCATCACACCACCATCCAGAAGAACACCGCCGGCCATGTCACGGCAAACAGAACGCTACTCGCTCGTCGTCTACGGCGCTACGGGCTTCACAGGCAAGCATGTCGTTAATCAAATTGCGGGCGAGATCGATGTGATGCGAAGGGAAGTGGGCGCAAAGTTCTCATGGGCAATTGCTGGACGCAACAGCACGGTCCTCAACCGCATGGCCGCGGATCTGGGCGGACGATTAGGGGAAGAGAATCACCCAGGCGTCGTCGTGGCAGATATCAAGGACCAGATAGGCCTGCAGAAGATGGCAGAGGGAGCTCATCGTGCGTTGCAGGAGAGGCAAAGGTTCGCGCACAAGATATTGACCTCCACCTTCACATCGCGCCGCCAGTCGTCATGTCTTGCGTGGGACCCTACGCCTTCATGGGCGAGCCCGTAGTCAAGGCCGTCCTCGCAGCTAATGATGCGCTCCAGAAACATGGCGACAGCCAGCCGTGCGACTACATCGACCTAGCAGGCGAGCCCGCATGGATCGAGGAGATGTGCCTACGCTACGGTGATCGCGCCACGCGCTTGGGCTGCTCCATCATCCACTCCGCCGCCTTCGACTCGGTACCATCCGATATCGGCGTTCTGGAAGCCAAGAAAGCGCTCATCAGAAAGTCAGCCATTCCGACGAGCGTCGAGGTCTTCGTCCGGCTCAAGGGCTCGTACAAAGAGGGCATGGGCATCCATTATGCCACATATGAGGCGGCCATCAACGGCTTCTCGACACGTAAGCATCTCAGCTCGGTACGCAAAGCCCTCTACGCTAAATTGCCACGCCCAAAGCCGCAGCCGGTAGAGCACGGCCTCCCGTCTGGCCTGCCGAAGCGCAAAGGTCGTTTCGGCGGGCTGATCAACTACGCGCCCGACCAAGGCCTGTATCTCCTACCCTTCTTTTTCGCAGACCCCTCCATCATCCGGCTCAGCCAGTCCCTCCAAGCACACCTGAATCAAGACGTCCCACCTGTCGTCTTCTCAGTGTGGCTCGCCATCCCCTCCTTGACCGTCCTTCTCTTCGCCCTCGTAGCTCTCACCATCTTTGGGATCCTCGCCAACTTTTCCCTCGGTCGCGCCCTACTGCTGCGCTACCCTCGCATCTTCAGCTTGGGCATGGTCTCGCACCAAGGTCCCACACAGGCACAGCTAGACGCTTCGAGCTTTGCAACCACTCTTGTCGCGAGAGGGTACAGCGCCGAGGCAGTCAAGAGCGGGAGTGGGCCGGACACGAGGGCTGTCGTCAGGGTGAGAGGGCCAGAGATAGGGTACGTCTCCACGCCCTTGCTCTTTGTCACCGTGGCGCGTACGATGCTCAAGCAGAGGGAGAAGATCGTAGCCGGGGTGTTGACGCCAGCCGCAGCGCTGGGCCAGACGTCACTCGTAGACGAGCTCAACCGCGGTGGCAAGGTCAGATTCGCGAACATAGAGTAGGCGCGTGCAGCGCGACGATTCGGGTCGGAAAGCTCTATTTGAATTAAAAATGCTCGCACTCAAGCAGAATGAACAAAGAAGTTGAAAGAGACTGCGCAATCTCGTCTCAGTTGCCCTTCTTGGACTGGAAGGGCTTCATGACGAGCTTCTTGACCGGCCCAACACCCAGACCATAGCCCTTGATGCGGAACCACCAGAAGAGGACAAAGGCCGCAGCCACGTTGCCCGCGACGTAGCAGAGGAAGATGCCGAAGGCCTTCCATCTGAAGTCGAAGGGGGCACTGAGCGTAGCTGCGAACTGATCGCCAACCGAGTACTGACAGTAGCCACAGTTGGTGGTAGCAGCCGGGTTGACAAGGTAGCCGCCAGCTTGCTGTGCCCAGGCCCCCGCGTATGCATCGCAGCTCTGCGTCGGCGGGGGGTTGAAGCGCGCAATGTCCTCCTCGTTGCAGATGACGGGCGTACCGTGCAGCATCGTACCGATGGTGCCCTTGAGGTAGTAGGTCAAGGGATTGGCCCAGTAGATTGCCTTCCAGGGCTGCGGCATCATGTTGTGCGGCACAATGACACCATTGACGATCGCAAGGATCGGCAGCATGAAAGGGAGCAAGTTGGCAGCCGTCACCGGCGTAGGAGATGAGACGGCAAGCATGAGTGAAAACTCGATCTCGAAGAGGTTGATGAGGAGGACCATGAGATAGAAGTATCCCGCCTTGTAGCTCGGCTGTGAGTAGTAGGGGATGTAGAAGGAGGGAAGCCAGTAGATGATGCTCGAAACCACTGCGACGGGCGCTGAGACTACGATGAAAGCGCCGAGCATTGCACTCCAGTGATAGATCTTGCTTGCCGATTCGCGCACCTCGAACAGCATGCGGAGCTCGAAGAACTTGGCAATGATCGAGTTGACGACCGAGGGGAAGTTGAGGATAACCAAGAACTCAATGAAGACGCGATTCTGGTAATCGGTGGGGCTTAGGCCGAGATGAGCAAAGGCACCACCAGCGACGAGACCAGTGACGAAGTTGGAGAAGAGGATGGCGTACGCGAACGACGGCTCGCGCCAGAGATCCTTGAACTGACGCAGCGTGACCTCTCGGAACTGCTCGCCGAGAGGGGTAGCAAACTCTCTCTGAGCACGAGGGTCGACCTTCTCTGGTCGCTCCTTGCGCGTTTTGACAATCTGGTCGATCTCTGAGCGGACGTTGCAGCACTCCTCCGAATTGAGCCATGCGTCACCCCAGTTGATACCCTTGGACTTGCCGCCGGACACGACCTCGAGGATGTACTCGGCGACGTTGGCCGTAGGGTCGCAAGGGTCGGCACCGTTGCGCTCAAAGTAGGTTCGGATGCGGTCGGAGCCGTGGCCGTGCTGCTCGCCAATCTGGCCAAAGTAGGTGGTCCTACCGCCGGGGGCCAGAAGGAGGACGTTGTCGAATGACTCGAAGAGGAGGGCACTGGGCTGGTGAATCGTGCACAAGATAGCCTGGCCGTCCTCTGCTAGACGACGCAACAGTCTGCAGATGGAAGCAGCGCCAGCTGAGTCGAGTCCTGAGGTAGGTTCGTCGAGGAAGAGAAGCAGGTCGGGTTTGGCCGCGAGCTCCACCGCAATGGTAACACGCTTGCGTCGCTCGACGCCGAGACCAGCACCAGGGGTACCGATGAGAGCGTCGGCCAAGTCGCCGAGCTCTAAGAGGTCGATGGCGTGCTGAGCGTCGCGCAACTTCTCCTCCCGAGGAACCTCGCGAGGCTGGCGCAGCAGAGCGCTGAACTCGATTGCCTCGCGAACGGTTTGTGTCGACAGGTGAACGTCCGCTTGAAGGACGAGGCCAGTACTCTTCTGGAACCCAGGACCGAGGGGCTTGCCGTCAACGAGCATGTCGCCAGAGAGGGCTCCAGCAGCTCCTCGCTGACTGAGAGCGGTCATCAATGTTGTCTTGCCTGCTCCTGATGCACCCATGAGAGCGGTGAGAGTACCGGGTCGTACGTAGCCGTCAACGTGCTGAAGGAGCTTACGTCCAGTAGCGAGCTCGAGCTGAATGTCCGACCAGGTGAAGATGGGCTTGTCCTCATGCGTCTTGATACGCTCAAGACCGCCAGTCTGCTTCTCGCCATTCTTGTTCGCCTGTTCGAAGCCGCCCTGAGGAGGTTGTGAGTCGACGGGCGTGGCATTGGATGAAGAATGCGATGATGTGCGGTCGGCGGGTGCAGCGGCTGCTTCAGTGTCATCGGCGTTGGGCGGCTTAGTGGCCGCAACTTCCCGCTTGGCCGCCTTGGTCTTGGCAAAGACGGTGACACCACCGCCTGCGCCGCCGTAGTTCATGACCTCGGACGCAATGACCGTCACGATGAGGTAGAGAGCGCTGAAGGCGATGACGACACCGATATTGGGTCCGACGCTCGACTGGCTATAGTTGAACGTGGTAGATAGGTAGTCCTCGCCGGTGACCACGAGCGACCCGGGCCTGCCACCCGTGAGAGAGCACGTCTGGTAGGTCGCATCGCGCGCAGCGTTGAAGGGCACGATCTGCGAAGGATTGCATTCGATTGGGTACTTGAACTCGTTGGCGAGCATGCCCTCAAATGCGTACGAGATACCATTGGCGTAATTGAGCCAGATGAGCCAGTTCATCTGCGGGCGACGGATGACGTAGCCGACGAAGATGATGATCAAGTTGAGGCCCAGTACCGAGAAGCGAATGGCCTCGTTGAAACCGGGCGAGAACGCGGCAAAGGCTCGGTAGAGGGCTGTGAGGTTGTAGGCGCAGAGGAATGTGTAGACCAGGAAGATGAAATAGGCGCCCGCATTGACACGCAAGTTGGCCAAAAAGTAGATGATGATCGTCGAGACCACGCACTGCACGACCAAGAATGGAATGTCGACGAGTGCTCTTGAGATGGAAACGGCCGATGGTCGATAGAAGGCGAACTGTCCATGACGCGTGAGCATCGGTCGGCCAGCAACAGCCTCGTACGACTCGGAGAGCTGGAGCCAACCGTTGAAGAGACAGGCGAAGAGGACGACACCTCCGCGAGTAAAGGCGCCAGTCGAGTCCATGCTCTGCTTGTAGAATAGTGACGAGATCATGAGGGAGACGGAGACAATGGTGAAGAACTTGATGTAGAGATCGCCTCGGGCGCCCCACTTGACGAGGAGATCGCGGTACATGCATGCCTTGACTTGATCCCAGTAGTTAACGGTGTAGGGCGAGCTGTGGCGCACACCTTTGTTCTTCTTGGCGCGAACCCTCTCCTTGAGATTCTCGGCCTCGCGGACCTCGTTGTTCTTGACCGCCGTCTCGTACTGGTCAACCTCGGCCAGCAGATCCTTGTAAAGCTGACTAGACTTCCAAGCGCTCTCGCGCTCCTCGGCGGTGCGGGGCGCCTTCTTCTCGAAGCCCTCACGAAAGATAACTTGGTTGGGGTCGGTGACAGCGCAGACGAAGTCAGACGTAGTCTGGCGAGGCGGAGAGTAGTAGCCGAGCTCTTCAAAGTAGCGTCGCGCCTGATCTCGGGGCCCGTAGTAGATGCACAGGCCCTCGTCGATGACGGACACGCGGTCGAAGAGGTCGTAGATGCTCTCAGAGACTTGGTAGAGGGTGGCCATCGTAGTGCGTTGGCCAACGTCGGTGATGACGCGCAAGGAGCGGGCGTAGTCGAGGGCGGTTGATGCGTCGAGACCTCGAGTGGAATTGTCCCAGGCCATCACCGAGGCGTCGGTAGCCAAGGCCTCCTGAAGAGTGACACGCTTGCGCTCACCGCCGGAGACTCCGCGTACGGCAGCGTCACCGACGATGGTATTGCGTACGTGCGTCATAGCAAACATTTTCAAGAGAACCTCAATAATGAGGTCGATGAACGCTCCACGGCCCTCGTCACGTAGACGCGAAGAGCGGTGAGGCACCTTGCACATGAGAGCGAAGCGCAGCGTCTGCTCGACGGTCATGGTCGGAAAGTGGATGTCGTCCTCATCGACGAAGATGGTCTCGCCGCGATACTTGCGTGCGATCTCGCCAGGAGTGAGACCACCGTAGGTGATGGATCCCTGGGTGGTCAAGTTGGCGTGAGAGCTATTTGTCAAGGCTCGAAGCGTGGTAGAGCATCCGGACCCAGGACGACCGAGGACGAGGAGCATCTCACCGGCCTTGAGGACACCGTCGTGGCCGTGGATGATTGGTGTGGGTGTCGTCTTGGGGCCCATCATCTTACCAAGAGGTGGAATCAGGTTGGAGAGGACATTGATGGGATCCCTGGTCGCCGTGTTGACGATGGCCTGGGGTAGAGTCTTGACGAAGACCTTGGCGCCAGCTCCTGTCGGGCTCACGACGTTGACATTGCGCCATGATACGCCCAGTGGCTTCTCGCTGTGAACACCTTGCTCCTCGCGCTGAGCCTTGCGGGCAAGCATCCATTCACCGAGATCAAAACCTCTCTCCTCCTCCGACTTGTCTCCCTCGTGCGTCTTCTCCACGATCTCGGACTGACGGCCAGTGCGCGACCTGCTGAGCATGCGTCCCATGCTGCGCGGCATGCTGGATCGGGATTGTCGGCTCTCTTCGCGGGCGAGCTGGAAGTCTTGCATGGCTTGCTTGGGGTCGACTGGTTCCCCAGTCGCTCGTTCACCCCATGTACCGGTGCTGGTCTGCTTTTGAAGCTGCGAGCCACCCTGGAGGCCTGCCTTCCCACCATGATCCGTTGAGGCGACGGCGGGAGCGGGAGCAAGGGCGGATCTTGATTCATCTGCTGCTTCTGCGCCAGGGGCCCCTGCGGATGATGGAGGCGCCTCGGCATTGTATGGCTGATCTTGATTGGAGCTCATGATGGAGCGAAGCGCAGTGTTTGTCAGCTGCTGTTCTCGCCGCGAGTTGATGGCAGCCTCGGCCTAAGCTTGCGGACACGCGCACACTCTCGACGGTATGGACGTCGAAGTGATGGTGAAGAGGACAAAGACGTCGTTGCTGAACAATTTCAACTTGGCCTCCCAATGCTTTTGGCCGCTTTCAATCGGGGTTAAGTGTCCTTCGCCCTGCGCTCCTTGGAGGCGTCGTCATTCTTGCCTGCCCGCAGGGAGAATTTGGCCTGCCGCTGCATGACCGCATCGAACCAGTCTCGAGGGAGAGGATCAGGCGGAAGACGACGACGGGGGTAAAAACGCTGTGGAGCGGCGACCTCGTGCTTGCAGCGGCGACGGAGGGTGCATTCGCTGAGCGCGTCTGGCTGGACGGTGAATGAGAGCCAAACCGCCCGAACCCCTCTTGTGCCCGTCATCCTCGCCTGACGGCCTCGCCGGGACCGCTGTCCCGATGATACGCTCGCCCCTCGTCCGGAGGTAAGGTGACGATCAGTATGACTCGATGGCGACTCTCATCGACTTGGCATCAGTGCGGCTAAGCATTTGGCATCAGTGTAAATGCAGACTTCGAGAGGTGGACCAGAGTCGACATTGCGATAAGGGGGGAAGAACGGTCGCTACAGCAGCGAAGTGACTCCACTCTGAACCAGAAAGGGCATCGGCGCGTGAACTATCAATCCTCGCGCGCCTCGAAGAGCTCAGCAATGGCCTCGAGCGACTTGCCCTTGGTCTCTTTGACCTTGAAGACGCACACGATTGTCGAAAGGACGATACATCCCGAAAAGAGGAAGTATGGGCCAGAGGGCGAAGCTCGAAGAAAGACTGGAGCGATGAGCGCTACGAAGAAGTTGCTCGACCAATTGGCAAGCTGCTGGGCTGCTGCGGCCCGAGAGCGGAGACGAGTCGGCATGATCTCCTGGTTACGGTCGTAGGGGAAATTGATCAGCTACGACCGCGATCGTGCTGCGCATTGAAAGCGTACTCACCCCGGCGTAGATGCGTGTCACGGGGGCCCAACTGAGAGAGAAGGCCTGCCGGAGATAGGGCGCAAGGATGAGGTATCAGTGATCGTGACAGCCAGGTTGAATCACTGCCTCGTCTCATGCTCACCGCGATGAAGAGGTAGATACAGACGACCACAACCCACTTGGCTGCTCCTCCTCTGAGCACCACGCGTGGCTCGCCATTCTCGTCCGCCGGCAGTCGATCCCCGAAAGCCGCAAACAGTGAGCCGATGATGAGAAAGAGTGTAGCCATGGCGACCCCTCCCCACACCATCGTCGGCTTACGCCCCCACTTGTCCATCCAGATCTGTGCCGGGATCGTCGAAACGACGAGGACGATGCCGGACACGCCAGAGGCGAGGAAGGTGGCCGTGGTGCCGCTGAAGGTCGAAGAGAAGATGATGGGTGAGAAGTAGAGGATCCTGATGACGGGACAGGATGAGACATCAGTTACCTTGGCACTTTAACGAGACGCCCGCTCCTCGCACTCACACATCGATGCCGCTGAGCTGCTGGCAGGCCATAAAGAAGATGCCAAGCCAAGTACGGAAGCGGTAACGCTTGTGGAAGAGCTCGGCGTACGAGGCGGAACGCCCGCTGCTGAGCGTCGTAGCTGCGATAGACGCCTTGATGTCGGCCAGCTCCTTTTGAATGACGATCTCATCTTCCTCAGTGTGCATCGCATCGCGTCTACCTCGCAGCTGTCTAAGCACGTCGACGGCTCTCTCCTCATGCCCGTGAGCTACGAGCCAGCGCGGAGAGAACGGTATGAAGGCCAGCACGCTGAAGGCCAGCAGAGCGGCGCAAATCGTCTGAATGATGAAGGGCAGCCTCCATGACAGGCTCGACGGGATACGCTGAGACCCGTAGCAGATGAAATAGCCCGACATGATTCCAATCGTGATCATAAACTGAATCATGACTGCAAGCTTGCCACGTACATCTGGCGTCGCTACCTCCAGCAGCCAAATAGAGGCTACGCTTACCGTTTGGCCGGCGCCAATGCCGGTAATCAGGCGAGCGGCGAAGAGAGAAGCCATGTTCTGGCTGGCGGCAGAGAGTGTCGTACCTACAATGATGACCAGGGCGCCTGTGCCTATACCGAAGCGTCGTGAGATCCTAGCAAGAGGTATCGGGATCAGCTTCAACATCTCGCCCGATGGCGTACGCGCACTTACTTGTCTGCAATGTATCCGCTGCATAGCGAGCTGATGGACGCTGAGAGCAGAATGGAAGCAACAAAAAAGCCTTGCAGACTAGACGATGTCGTGATTGCACCACCAACAGCTTCAAATTGCGGCATCTCTGTCAGAGGTCCAATCGACCCCGTGTCGAGGCCATAGATCAATCCGCTAATGGAAGCCAGAGCTCCGATGAAGAACAGTCGTACCTTCGGGGGCAGGATGGCTGGCATCAAAACGTCGCGAGCCAGCCAAAGCGACACCATGTCGCGGTGCTCGGGCAAGCGCATCGGAGGTACAGACCTCGCTGAAGGGCGCCTCATTCTGGGACCATGGCCCAGCGCAGCCCCATTGCCATCCTCTGCTGAAGCGAGCAGGAGTGCCTCTGAACGTTGGCTTGCAGGTGTTTGGGCCATGAGGGTCACCAGAATCCTGCAGCGATGATGTGAGAGCCAAGATGCGTGTTTGCAATCGATCTCGTTGAGGATCAGCCAAAATCGACGTCGGGCTATCGGAACCAGAGGGGAGAGGAAGAGCAATGCTCAGCCCAGACCAGCCGGCCCGTTCTTGCGCTTCGGCCCTTCCAATGATCGACCCAATTTCAACGCCTCGGCGCTCACAATGGCCATGAATTGACCAACGAAATTCTCATAATTTCCGTGGTAGCGACGGAGGCATGACCTTCGCGCCGCTATTGCTTGGGGCCCACGCTCAAGAGTGGATCTTGCCCAGTCACGTTAGGGTAAGCCGTGCTAAGGCCGGCATTGCCTGGCGAGCTGCGAGGCCCCCATCTTGGAAACAAATTTCCCTCATCGTCCATCACCTCGCGATCAGATACGGCGTCGGGCCAAGGCAGAGCAAGCAGGCACATTGAGCACGGGCAATCGACGACGAAGCTTCGCAGTCTATCTCGCGCTATTTCTCGCAATGTCCGAAACCATCTGCTCGTCGGCTCCTAGGCGCTCGCTGACCATCATCTGTGCATGCATGACATGGGCTGGCGGCTTCTTCTGCTCCTCTCATCACGTGGCATTCACGAACGTTGTCTTGCAAGTCTCGCAGCCCAAAGAGATAGCAGAGCGCAGCAGCATCGTTACGATGCCCTTTCTCGCCTACAATGGGCCCCCGCATACCCTTCATTTCCGCGCCCTGCCCTGAAATCCTCCAAAGTCGTGCGTGCATCGTGGCCAGGGTCGACCCTCATTCTATTCCTCGAAGCCGGCCAAGCCGCCGCCGCGGCTGCCTTCTCGTGCGCAGAGGGTCAAACTGTCTGTCGCCTGTCAACGCCGAGGGCAATGTGAGACCAAGGCTCTTCCTTCGTCGTTGCCCGACGATCCTCGATTCGCGGTGTGTCGTCGGTCGCCTGTCGATCACCTTGAAATGCCCGGTCGAAGCTCTCAAGGGAGGAGAGGGCAGTTTCACTTTGCCTTGCAGGCTTGCAGGGCCTGCAATCTCGCTTTCTGCCTGCCTTGCTTGCCCGCTTGCCTGCTTGCCCGCTTGCCTGCTCTGCCTCGCCTTGACCTCCTCTCCCACCTCCAGTCAGTTCAGTCAGACGCAGACGCAGACGCAGAAGCGGTCAAGCCGAAGGGACGACTGCCTGACCATCGTTGCGAGCACTACTACAACAGCTGAACTCCTCGACAACCTCACTTCCTTCTTTCCTGCCTCCTCCCATTCGACCATTAAGCTTACGCGCTACCACTCATCGATCATCGCCCGTCCCCGCGCTACGAGAAAACAACCCACTAGCGCATCAGCTCCTTCCCAACCGGTTCCCATACCAGCGTTGCGCCTGGCGACTTTTCGAACGGTAAGTTGCGAAGTCGAAGCAGCATCCGGCTGGCGGTTGGCGCGGCGGCTGGCGGCGCGGAGCTTGCTTTTGCGGCCACTTGCGAAGCAAGGCAAGCAGGCGCTCCGCTCCTTCTCCACGCCCTGAGCCGGTCTATGACCGACCCTGCCCGCAGGTCCGCACGAAGGCTTGACGAGATGAGAGCTGGCTTCCTGACTTCCAGCTTCTCGTCGTTACTCATTTCAATAGATACCGCGTCAAGACATCTATAGCACCACGCCGTCGTTATGGGACGCAAGAAGATCAAAATCGAACCTATTCAGGGTGAGTGTACGCCGTGCTGAGGCCCAATTGAGGCTTGGCAATCGCGAGGTCGAGCGAGACGAGGGACGAGGGACGAGGGACTTAACCTGACGTCTCATATTGCGCTCGCTCATAGAGGGCCGCAATCGTCAAGTCACGTATCTCAAGCGCAAGGCTGGCCTATTCAAGAAGGCCTACGAGCTCGCGACGCTCACAGACTCGCAGGTCGCCGTCATTGTCTTTGGGCACAATGGCAAGTGAGTGGGCGCAGAGGCGATCAGGTAGTGACGGGCCTATCGTGCACATTGACTGATGTTCCTCGTCCTCTCCCTTGCAGACTCTCACAATTCTGCTCGGGCGACATCGACCAGTGAGTTCCCTGCATGAAGCTCTCGTTCAAACCTTAGCATATACTGACCGACCCGCTCTTCTCTTACCCTCGCAGAGTCCTGCTCCGCTACACCGAGTTCGACGGAGTGACCGAGAGCAAGGGCCCAAAGGACTACGTCGGCATCAATGACAATGACGACGATGACGATGCTGAATATTCAAAGGACTGGGACGGGCCCGGTCCCTCAGGAGGAGCAGGGCCGTCAGGTAGCGGCGGAGCAGGAGGCAGCGGTGGAGCTGGCGCTGGTCGTAGCGGCCGAGGCGGAGGGCGAGGGTCGAACAGTGGACCCTCAGGCAGTGGTCCGTCCTACAGCGGTGGTGCTAGCTCGAGCTCTCATGGTGCCGGAGGTGGCAGCATGAAGCGCAAAGGCGGTGCTCGTGATGCCGATGACATCGATGGCATTGGGGAAGACAGCGGCGTATCCACCGCCGATGACAAGGCTGCTGTCTTCACCTCCATAAACAAGCTTCAACAGGATGCAGCTCGTCCGGCGATGCTGCGAGCTCACCATCGCGCTTCACTGCCGGATAGCCTTGATCACACCAGCCTTCTCAGCCAACCGATCCACCACCATCAGCATCAGAATCATCCGTCAAGCGCCTACGTCCCTGTCGGCGGGCAAAATGGCAGCCATCAAGCATCACCTTTCTTGCCCAACTTGCCGCCCTCAATGTCGATGCCGCCCGGAAATGCGCCTGGCAGCGGAAGCGCAAACCTGTCTTCACATGCAAACGTTGGCTCATCCTGGCCTGGCGCTGGGCACGGCCGACGCAACAGCCTTTCGACGCCGCCCGACCACATGCTCCCCTCCATGCCGAGGCCCATGACAGCCGATGCGCACCCGCACGCGCACGCGCCATTCCACGCTCTCCCTCATCATCATCAGCAGCACCAAATCTACGCCTCGCACACGCCTTCGGGAGCTTCACAAAGCATGTCGCCCTTCCCGCCCAATGGCGCTATTTACGGCGGCAGCGGCGGCAATCTACCCGGTGCATCCTTCTCGCGCTCCTCCTCTTCATCGTCTTTCGCCATGCCTCCTTATCCACAGCAAAACCACCTCACTCACCCATCGCACGTCCTCTCCATCATACCGCCCACCTCCAACCACTCAGCCTCAGCGCCCGTATCTTCCGTCTCTTCGGGCGGTACAACCTTGTCCTCCCGACCAGGGACGGACGACCGTACGGCGTCTAGCAGCACGGCGGGTGATACGCCGTTGTTGGCATCGAGTTTGAGCTCCAATCCGACGCCCAACGGGAGTAGTGGAGGGGAGTCGTCCCTTGGAGACTTGTTGGCTACGGGATTCCTGCCGGGGGGAGCGGACTTCCACGCAAGCGCTACGAGTGTGGGAGGAGGAGCAATGGCAGGCTTGCCGACTGCAAATGGCTTTGCGCCACCCATGGGAGGCCCAAACCCCTCTTCACTCAAAACGATGCCCGCAGCCGCTACCGCCAACACCAGCGGCTTTATCGGCGGCGCTGTCGCCCCCACCATGCCTGGTATACTTGGATTTGGTGGTCAAGCAGCATACCAAACGCAGGATGAGCGCCACCGCTTCGATCTGCAGTACCCCTCTGCGACGACGCAGCAACAAAAGGGGCTGCAGATGCCCGCTACCGCGCAGAGCTTCTTGCCGGCGCCCACGGCGGCTGTTCGTGAGGGTGGTGGTAAGAGTGAGAGTGGCGGTGCGGGCACCACGTTTGCGTAGGGGAGGATCGTGCGCACTGAAATGAATCTGGACAGAAGGGCTACAAGAAGAAGACTCTGAGTGCCGCGCCTTGTATTTGTAAATACCGTTCTCGACCAAGTGCGCGTGCGCCGCCAGCCGGACACCTGCCGTGTCGTCAAAGCTTTCCTCGCCGCCCGGAGCGTGCTGAGGCTGGCAGCACCGAAATCCACAATGCTATAGCTTTAACGAACGTCTCGAGGAAGTGATACCGTCCGTCTTAATGTCGAAGACAGGAAGCCAGAAGCGCTGTGGCTCCTCCGAGCGAGCAATGACTGGGGTGCCCCGTGCGCAAATCTGTTGCCCTTTCTTCCCGTCCAGCTTATACCATCAAGTTCAAGCTCGCAACGGCCTCGAGAGCATCAAAGCACACGCAGGGCATCCACGTCGAGCGCAGCATCAATTTCAGACACCTCAACAGATCAGTTCATGTCCTCGTCCTCCATTGCGCCAACTTACCACCATTCCGAGCACGCGGCCACCTACCAGAGCAAAGCCAGTTTCGTGTACAGTGCCGCAAATACCTCTGCCGTCCTGCAGCTCCTCGATGCTCGACCTGGCCAAAGGGTGCTAGACATTGGGTGTGGATCGGGAGAGTTGACGCGAATCATCGCCCAGCAGGTCGGTGAAGGCAACGGGGCAGGAAAGGTGGTCGGCGTAGACGCTTCGGAGGATATGTTGCGGTCTGCGAGGTTGGCCGGCAGCGGGAATATCGAATATCATCTGGTGGACTGCTGCGGCCTCCCTTCCTGGCTGCGCACCCAACCTGGCCTCTTTCACTCCTTCGACAGCGTATTCAGCAATGCCGCCCTCCATTGGATGAAAGCCTCCCCAATCGCCGTGGTCTGCGGCGCTCATCAGGCCCTCAAGCCGGGGGGTTCCTTTGTCGGGGAATGTGGCGGATTCCTCAACATGATCGGTGTACGTGGCGCTCTGCACGCAATGCTGCGGAGATATGCGCCAGAGAAAGATCCCAAAGAGGTGGATCCTTGGTACTTCCCTACGCCTGAAGCGTATCGCAAGCTTCTGAGCTCGCCAGGTGAGGATGGGGAGCCCATGTTCGAGGTGGAGTCTTGCGAGCTCGTGCCGCGGCCGACACCGCTGTCTGCCGGATTGAGAGGGTGGCTGGAGACCTTTGGCGGGACATTCTTGAACGCGATGCCCAGCGATCAAGTGAGGGCCAGGGCAATGGAGGAGCTAGAGGAGATGTTGAGGCCGGATATGTACGATGAGGAAAGCGGGACCTGGACTGCAATGTGTAGGTGTCGAAGGCGAAGCAAGACTCGATGGTAGCATGCTGAACACTTAGCTCTCGTTCCCAGATGTCCGGCTACGCTTCAAGGCTATCAAGTCTCCTCGCTCCGCCGCCTCGTCCTCCGTCGCTCCACCAGCTATACCAGCAATCCATGAAAGCAAGAAGGTCCAGCCCGACGCCGCCTCCTTCCAGGCCGCCGAAGCCATCCAGGCACGCTTCATCAATCGCACCGTTCTGATTCACCTTCGCCTAGCCTCTTCACTCGACAGCAGCGCAGATCAGGCGCAGGACCACCAGCAGCAGCAGCAGCGCGTCTTCAAAGGCGACTTCAAATGTGTGGACGATGCAGGGAATGTAGTTCTCTCTGACACGGAGGAGTGGACGCTGCATGACCAGGCGGGGAGCGGAGATGCAGAAATGGCTACAGAGGATCGTGTGGCCTCTCGCCGTTTCGTAGGAATGGTGATGATCAGGGGGGAGGATGTGGGGAGGGTAGAGGTACAGGATGGCGACGCTGAGGGGAGAGGCGGTGGTGCTGGGCCGATGGGAGCGGGATGGCCTGATGATCCCAACATGTATGCGTAGACACCTTGTTCAGGCTGTGAGGGGTATTCAATCAAATAATCAAATTGTAGACACAGACGCAGTGAGAAAGGGCACGAGGCTTGAGGTCTATGAGCTCTATTGGTCGCCGATATCGTGTCTTTCGAGCGCGGGATGACACGGCCGAAGCCGCCTATGGGGACGATGAAGGTCCAAGCTGATGCTGTTCACTCTCTGCGAACCTACCTTCTGATAAGCGCTCGAACGAAGTCGTGGCGCGGCGATCCAACTGTGCTTCTTGAACAGGCGTGCCTCGAGCGCGGGGCTAATGCGGGGTTATGGATGCTGCCATTCGGCCTATGTGAATGTCGATCTTGCTCCTCCGGTATGCGTGTGCAGATCGCTGTAGAGGCAGGAACGAGAGGGGTAGGGGGCAATGGGTGGGCAGGGAAGCCGTTGAGTCTCTGAACACATCACATCGGCCTGCTATCACGATGCCTCGACCAGCCTGAGGGGGAACGTTGCGAAGCCCTTCCGCCATCACGCCTTTGATCCTCACGACGACGCTAGACGTATCCTCCGCCAGCCATGGCTCGGAGCTCCTTTCTTATCTATCTGCAGGCTCTTGTGCTCAAGGGGCGTGAGGTGCTTGTTGGGGCGCCAGGTCAGGGCTGAAGTCGAGCTCGCATGTAGTCCTGCCGAGAGTGACGGATGCTGATCGTGAGCTCCGTCAATCAGACGCGGTCTCCCTTTGAGTGCACTCACGCGCACTGCAATGGAGCTCGCATCAACCATCTCCAGCAGCAACAGCCTCTCTCTCCCTCTCGAGATGCTCTTGCCTCTCTTGCTTCTTTTTGCGTCTCTTCTCCTTCCTCCTCTGCCTTTTCGTGGATGGTGCCGTCTCAACATGAGCAACAGAGGCTGTGTCATCATCCTCAACCTCTGCCTGCGTCGTAGTCGTTGCCTGCTCTGTGCTCGAATCGTCCCGCGTCTCGTCTGTCGAGGCGGTGGTCGCCGCAGATGTATCTGCAGATGCTGACGCCGATGCCGCCGCAGCCTCTTCCGCTTTGCGCTTCTTTCCCCTCGCCATGCTTGCCAAGAGACGAGCGCGTTGTTGTGCTAGTTGGTCGGCCGCGGCAGCGGCAGCAGACCCTTCCTCTTCGTTTTGTGTGGTCATTCCTATCGCCCACTCTTGGCCCTCGCTGTTGAGCGTTGGCGCAGCACCTGCTTCTGCGACGAAGCTCTCATCAGCCAAGGCTGCCTCTTCCCCAATTGCATCGACCTCAGTCTGGCCCCGCTCTCCTCTGCTTGCTTCCAGAGTGGCTAGCGCCTTTTTCCTAGCTTTTGCCTCATTGTGCTTCCGAATCTTCTCAAGCATCGCCTGTATCTCTGCCTGCTTGCGTTCGTACTCTCCCAGACTCGTACTCGATGTAGCCGTACCCTGCCCGATCTCATCGGCACCCTCGATGGCCGGAGAAGACCGCACAGAGGCGTCGAGCGGAGTTGTCCAACCAGATGCAGCATCATTTTCCTTGGTCTTGCCCTTTGACGATGAAGCGCCGTCTAGGAGCTTGCGGCGCACGTCGACTAGGTCGATCGTTTGGCGTTTACGCTTTGCGCGACTCAAAGCTGCCCGGTTTGCGTGACTCGACGACGACGAGGGTGTGGATGAGCTGGATCCACTAGGAGAAGAGCTGTCGTCGTCCTCATCGCTGCTCTCGTCGACGTCTATCACAACAGTCGTCCATGCGTAATAGTCTGAGTGAGGCCAAGGCGTACGTATTGCCGGGGGTTGAGGAGAGGGATTGAAAGGGATCGCTTGGGCTTTAAGAGGTGCTGGGACGGGTGACGCTGAAGCTGAAGCTGAAGCTGAGAATGACTTGGGATGAGGTGGAATGGGGTTAGGATGATAGAAGGTGTTGGGTGGACCTATCTGCTGAGGATACGGAGCCTGAGGCGGTGGTGGGCCTGAGTATAGATGCGGCTGCTGGGGAAAGGGAGGCTGCGTGGGAGGCATGTGATAGGTGGAAGGCCCTGCTTGTGTGTAGGCATGTTGCTGTACGTATGGATAGGGCGCAGGCTGGAATGGTACAGCATTTGGATTGGGCGGTGGTCCCGTGTAGAGGGGAGGTGCGGGAGGAGGGCCAAAGAGCCAGGGCGGTGGCTGCTGCTGGGGTTGAGGCTGTTGAAGCTGGACAGGCGGCGGTGCGTACGAGGGCTGCATGGCTTGTGTCTCACCACTGGCCCTGGGTCCCCTCTTTCGCCTCGTTATGCTTGCGGGACTGCTCGAGGCGGCGAGCGAGGGCAGAGGAGCTTCATGGTCCACATCCCCCGTAGGCGCTGCAAGGGAGTCCGAATAAGAGAGAACTCGACGTCCCGCTGCTGCCATGCTGGCGTGATGGTAAGTGATAAGTAGGGACCCAGCCTGCGGATCAACTGAAATGAGTGACGAGGTTGTGACGAGGACGGAACCAGCTCGACGACGACGCGAAATGAGCCCCTCGCAACGGCAGCGGGAGCGGGACTCGCAGTCGACGTTGCTCGCGTGGCCCTACGCGGCTGCTTCCGCGAGCTCGACATTGCTGAATAAGGCTCTGCTCCACCTTTGAAAGCGCGTCGTGCCCTTTCTTCTCACCAAACCACGACTACCATGATCCCCGCTATCCGATCAGCATTCGCTGCTACCAGCAGGGTCTCAGCACAACGAGCGCCTTGCCGCTTTGTTGCTGGGTCTAGAGCATTGAGCTACTCGCCTGCTGCGTGGGCCAAGCAGGGCAAGCCGGCCGACAAGCTCAAGTGAGTGATTGCGGATTGATGTACTCGACGAGGTACGATTCACTGATACCCTTATCTTCTCTCGCCCTCAGAGCAGGACAAGTCGACGAGCATGCTCGTATCTTCGACCCCGACTCGCGTGCAGGCACGGCCGCGGCTGCTACTTCAGAAGGGGGCGATGTCACACAATCAAGACCTACGGACGTCCCCTCACCTACCCCGGCTTCAGGTAGTGCAAGTGCCTCCGCCCCTCCTGCGCCGGACACGGATGCCGGTTCCTCCGTCGACCCCGGGTACGACGCTCCTTCTCAAGGTACGGACCCTTTCCCCTTGCCCTTTGACTCGAGGATCAACCTTGCTTCGCCTTCTCAGTCTGACTCTCTCACGGATTACGGTGCCCCGCTCCGCGTACCTGGCCGAGAGCCCGGAAACGAAGGTCGAGAGCAACGCATCCGTCGCTTGATCTACCAGACACGGAAGCGCGGCATTCTCGAAACGGATCTGCTTATGAGCACCTTTGCGCAGAAGGAGCTGTGGAACATGCCAGATGCAGAGGTAGAGGAGTTCGATCGTCTGCTGGACGAGCCTGATTGGGACATCTATTACTGGCTCGTAGACAGGAAGCCTCTTCCCGACCGGTGGAGGGAGAGCTTTGAGACTGAGGGAAGGCTAGGTTACAGATTGAGGAGGCATACCAAGAATGAGGAGAAGAGCGTGCGATGGATGCCGGATGAGCTGCCCGCTGGCGAGGGCAAGGCGCAGTGAGAGATGAGCACAGTGATAGATACAGAGTTGCCGGCCTGTTCAAAGTGCAATCCCATCCCCATGTCAATTGCTCCTTCGCTGCCGATCTGTTGTGGTGAGGGCGAAGAGCGATGGAGCGAGCAACCAACCATCTTCCATTTGGCCGGCAATTGCTGCGTGTGGCCCGTCCGCTTTGCCGCCCGCTTTGCCGCCCGCCCTGCCGCCCTGGCCATCTCTCATCTCGCTCTCCCCGCGTGAGACGAGCCAGTCCGGCGGGCAGAAGCAGCAGCGCTTCGATGCATCGAACACTCTTGCCTCTTACCCTACCTCCTTCATCTCCTTGTCACTACGACAGCTTGGGAGCGGATGGCACACAGACAGCGCATCTGCATGTGATCGAGCGCTCTCGACGATCAGACGCTCTTTACCAGGCCACCCTACCACATTGTACCGTATCACTCTTCCTTCCACGCTCGGCGCCATGATCCTCCCGCTCCTCCTCCTCCTCTTCATCCCAACCCTGCTACTCAGCATCTCCCTCCTCTCCCTCTTCCTCTACATCGCTCTCTATCGCGCTCCATCCATCACGCGCCGCACCTCGCTCCGCCGCTCAGCAGCGGTAGTAGTCCTAGGCGATGTGGGTCGCTCTCCCCGCATGTGCTATCACGTCGAGTCCCTCGCCGATCAGGGGTGGAAGGTCAGCGTCGTGGGTTATGGCGGGTCGGCATTGCCGAATGCGATCCAGAGGAGTAGTGTGCGCTTTCTCAAGCTGAGAGAGGTGCCCAAGTGGATCGCAGGACTGCCTAGGCTGGCCTTTGTGCTGGTTGCGCCTTTCAAGTTGGTGTGGCAGAGTGTGGGCTTGTTCTGGAATGTGGCCATGCTCGTGAGCCCTCCGCCGGAGGTCATCATCGTTCAGGTGAGTCTGCGTCGGTGATATGGGTGCTATATCTCTGCCAAGCTGACCGATCCTTTGCTTCATCGTCGCTCGCAGACTCCCCCCGCACTCCCCTCTTTGGCTGTCATCCGGCTTTGCTCCCTCCTCCTCTCATCGCGCGTCATCATCGATTGGCACAACCTCGCATACACCATCCTTTCGCTCCGGCTGGGTACCACTTCTCCTGTTGTCAAGCTGGCTCGCATGCTCGAGCGCTGGAGCGGCCGAAAAGCCTTTGCGCACCTCTTTGTCACCCACGCGATGCGACGTCATCTGGAGGCCGAGTGGGGACTGGAGGGGCACAAAGAAGTACTGCATGATCGCCCGCCTAAGCACTTCAAGAAGTGCTCGACTAGAGAGGTCCATGCTCTTTGGAAGGGGCTGGGACCTCGCTTGGAGAAGGGATTGGAGAGCTGGTGGCCAAGATGGGATGCGAAGAAGGGGACTTCTACGCCTTTCACGACAATGAATGCCGCAGGACAGGCAATGCTGCGAGCGGATAGGCCGGCACTGGTCGTCTCGTCTACTTCGTGGACTGCGGATGAGGATTTTGGGCTGCTGCTGCGAGCAGCACAGCTGTACGAGAAGCGGGCGAGGGAAGTCAACAGCAGAAGCGAGCAAGGGAGGGTTCACTCCCCTTCACCGTACTCAGAGCAGCAAGTCTTTTCCTCGTCACCCAAGAAGATGAACAGCAGCAGTAGTGTGGCTCCGGAGCGCCATTCCACCTCTTTAAGCCTGGAGCTTCCCCCGGCCAACTCCACCACACCAGAGCGAGCATCCTCCCCTCCCTACGACTCAAGCTCCTCTCCCCTTCCTTCTCCTTCGAATCCTCGCGCGGCGCATCGCAACAGAAGACCGTCGATGCTCTCTATGCCTTCTGGCTCTTCTTCACCATCCCTCTCTACTTCGGGGGCAGGTCTCGCCTCCCATCTCCCTAATTTGCCCGCTTCCCACCTCCCCAAGCTCCTCATCATCGTCACCGGCAAGGGAGAGCTACGCGCGCAATATGAGCGCAAGATATCGCAGCTCGAGCAGGAGGAGGGCTGGCAGTACGTGCGTATCCGAACCGCCTGGCTGGAGAACTGGGAGTATCCCCTACTTCTCGGCTCGGCGGACTTGGGCGTCTCACTGCACTCGAGCTCTTCTGGCTTGGACCTGCCAATGAAGGTTGTGGACATGCTTGGCTGCCATCTCCCCACTCTGGCGCTGGACTTTCCATGTTTGGGCGAGCTTGTACAGCACGGAAGGAATGGGCTCAAATTCAGGGACGAGGAGGAGCTGATGAGGGGTTGGGAGAGCTTGCTTGGGGATTTCCCGTATGAGGGGCAGTCCGGGCAGGAGGGTGGTAACTGGCTGGTGAGGGGCGGCGGCATGCTTGATCCCTTTGCATTGGCGGGACAGTACAGTGAGCCTTCCGCTCAAGAAGACTCAGGCGGTCAGACGCCACGACAGTCGCTAGAGGTCAGCAGCCCGATTGACGGCGAAGGGAGTCTCGACGAGCGTGCCAGTCTGCTGCACAGCCGGCCGAGGAGTGTTGAATTCTCCAAGGGCGGTCTGCCTACTAGCACCAACTTCGGCCCTGCGGCCCTGACGTCGTCCGGTTCGACGTCCAGCTTGAGTCACCCTTCTTCTCCGTCGCCAGGGGCGAATTGGAGGTACGCGAGTGGCAGCGGCAACCGAGGATGGGTGGATGAATCGCAGGCGACAGCAACTATGCACCCTCCCCGGCCATCTACTCCTACGCCAAGCTTCACAATGCTCGCGTCTCCCATGTTGGCGTCGCACGCCAGCCCGCCACGCTCGGTCAACGGTGAGCACGGGGGAAGGGAAGGAGCATCGATCGAGAATACGTGGGCAGCGAATTGGAAGGCCAAAGTGCGGCCGCTGCTGCGACTCAAGCACGACGACGACGATGATGACGAGGAAGAAGAACAGTATGCTGCAGCTTTCTCAGACGAAGACGAAAGCGCTGTCCTCTTCACCACCGCGGACCAGTTCGCCGCCGCAGCCACACCTAGCTCTTCTCCCGCCCGCAAGCTGGAATGGGGCAGCGAAGCTCGAAAGCGTACCCCTCCGACGTCGGCATTCAAATCTCCCAAACAGCAGCGCAAGCAACGTCGCATCCGCGGCGATTCCGTCCACGGCCTCCTGTGGAGCGAGGATTTTGGCCTCACACCTCTCGCCGGCGCAGGGAAGGCTGCTCCAGCGGAGGCGTATGCGCAGCAGGATGAGGAGGATGGAGAGGAAGATACACTGCTGAGTAGCTTGGGGATTGTAGTCACTCGCACGCCCGGGCAGAAAGCGAGGAAGCATAGCAGCCGGTGGGGCTCTAGGAGTGGAATGGGCATCTTCGGTGGGTCACCGAGGGGTGCAACGACGAAGTGGCAGGAGCATGCGCGCAAGAGGTCAGATGAGGACGAGACGGCCGAGGGGGATGAGCTCATGGGCTCCAAGCGTGCAGGCACTGGTGTCTCGCATGCGGCCTCGTCTTCACTCGCTCAAGCCACGTTGGATGGCTACTACCTGAGCTCCAACGATCAGCGGCAACAGCAGCAGCAGCAGCCACTGCGCCATCGATCGGCCAATAGCGCTGTGCGCTTGGGTAACGGTCGAGGCGGAGGAGGCGCGGGCAGTGTCGACGAAGGGACGATACCTGATATCCGGGTCAGTCAGCAGGACTCGTAGTGTTGACAATGTATGACGTTTGAAATACCATCGGATACCTAGCGTTGAGCAGACCGCTGAACAGGGGGGCGTTGTGACGATTGTTGCGCGGCACGTCCAATCGATTAGCACTACGGGTATATTATTGCTTAATTTCACCGCGTTCGCTGTTTGGTTCTGTGGTCTAGCGGTTATGACGTTTCCTTTACATTTTCTTAGATGTCCGGAAAAGCTCGCTGGTTCGATCCCGGCCAGAATCACTTTTTTGCCTCTCTTCTCGTGGGTGATGTTTGCACTGATGGCCTGAAGCTCACTACGACATACGACGCCATCGCGATTTCGTTTTGGCTGGGTTGATGGTGACAATTGAACCACGATGTGCGCCGCCTTGTCGCGGTGGTGCGAGCGACTGCCACGCGCCCCGCTGGCGTCTACTCTTGGGCCAGCCAACGGGAGGGAGAGAGGGTCCGGCCAAAGCAGGCGGCGGCGGCAAGCCACGCGGAGTGGAGCCACCAAAGCAACGCACGGCGGGGCGGCACGCACGAGCAATTGGGCTGAGAGCGGCAACAGCGTCCGCTCCTTCTTGTACCAACCCAAACATCGATCGATCGCACGACCCGGCCTCAAAACTCCACCTTTGCTCCTCATCGTAGATTGAATCATGGTGAGTATGCGCGGCATGCCGTGAAGGGAGTGGCTAGGTAGGATGAGTTGGGTGGAAGGGCGGGGTTGCGGGCAGGCAAGCTAGCTTATCGCATGGAATGTGGATGGGAGTCAGCGTCGTCGTCGAGGAGATTGAGAGGGGCGATTGCAGGGACTTCATCAGGCGTAGCATGGTACGCAGGAATATGCAGCGGATATGACAGGGAAGCAAGGATATGCCCGACCTGAACCATCTCCGCCATCTCTCCCCGGTGTCACCTCATCCTCAACACATCACTTACTCACCTTCACCCGCCCCCCGCGCTGCCAGTCCTCCGGCGTCGCCGTCTCGTCCGAGTGCCTCGAGGCTTTCCAGCAGCTCAAGCTGGGCAAGAAGCTCAAGTACATCATCTACACCCTCTCGCCCGACAACCGCGAGATCGTCGTTGCCAAGACTTCGGACTCTTCCAACTACGACGAGTTCCTCAAGGAGCTTCCCCCCGCCGAATGCAGGTACGCCATCTACGACTTTGAATACGAGAAGGGAGACGAGGGCAAGAGGAACAAGATCTGCTTCTTCACGTGGTGAGTGGGCGCGATGAAAAACGGGGTGGATCGTGGATCGCCGGGTTTGGCTACGGCTCGACGCTAACTAAGTCCTCTCTGCGCTTCTTGTCAGGTCGCCCGACGAGTCCAAAATCAAGCAAAAGATGGTCTTTGCCTCGTCCAAGGACGCACTTCGTAGAGCCCTCGTAGGCATCTCGGCGGAGATCCAGGGCACCGACTTCTCCGAAGTTGACCACCAGAGTGGTGAGTTGGGCGAGCGCGTCTGTGAGGACGTGTACAGACTCATCATGGCACTGATATCGACGCCTCTTCCTCTCATTCTTTGCGCGCGCCCCGCCAGTTCTGGAGAAGGTATCGCGATCGACGTTCTAAAGCTGGAATGGGATGGGGTTATTGGACCCGGTCTCGCACGCGCAATGCCCACCGTTTCCCTCAGCTGCCTTGACCCTCCACGGCGTCACCTGGTGTGCCTCTCTCTCACAGGGTGCAATGAACGAAGATTGTTGCTCCTCTCTTCGAGTCGTTTCGTCGTCGTCGTCGAGCGTGATCTCATGCTGTTGTTCTCTTAGCCGTCGCGTGCATATAGGGGTCATCGATGGCGCGTAGACTAGGGGCAGCCGGGAGTAGAGAGAGCGGGCGTCGAGTCGGTGTGCCGCCGCATAAGCAAAGCGGGAGCAGCAGCGCCCATTGGGTCGAGCGCAGCCAACTGCAACCAACACTTGGATCTCCTCGTCGATCTCCACGTCCACGTCCAAAGAAGGGTCCTTGGACCCCTCTCCTCATCTCATCCTCCCGTTGCCGCATATCATGACCACCTGAGCGCCCATTTCAGTCCCTGACAGCCCCCTTGACCGAGGGCCACGCCATCATGGACGCAGCAACCTCATCCCCTGCTGCGCCTTCGTCTTCCTCGTCACACATGCAAGACCCTTCCTCCTCACATGCTACAACGACGCAAAGGGGACGCACAGGTTACGCATACTCGGCCATTGGCACTCTGTCCTCGGCCTTTTCCGGCTTGTGGTATCGCGGCCCAGTCGGAGCGAGCGAGGGCGAAGACGTGGCCACCATTCGAGGCGAGCCAAAGATCAACGACGCAGCACCAGCTCATTCAGCTACAACTGCCAGCAATGGTGGTCCATCGTCGTCGTCATACGCTTTTCCAGGTGGTTGGGCCACAGGCTACTTCACTCGTCCCAGCTCCAAGCCAGCGAAACCATCCGCGGCCGCTGCGGTTGAGTCTCCGTCTGGTCGCGCAGCGCAGCGCCAACTCCAGCGATACGATGATGAGGAGGACGAGGAACACGATAGACTGGGCGGCTCGCCATCGCCCGCGTGGAGACAGCGATCCAGTACCGCCATGAAGAAGAGAGGGCCTTTGCCGTTTGACCTGCAGTCTAGCGGACACTCGAGAACAGCGAGCGTTGATAGCAAGGGAGAGGGACAGTCGGCCTCGTCATCTCCTCGCCCGGCCCCGTTGCATACGCAGGCAAGCGACCGCTCTGCTGTAGCTACATTGACGAGGCTCAAGGCGCAGAGCTCGAGAACTAGCCTACGCAGCACCTTCGACGCAGGTGGCAGATATGAAGCTCCCTCGAGCTCTGCATCGGCTTCGTCGTGGTTCTTCTCGCAACATGGCGGCGATCATGACGCCGCTTCCTCTTCAGCTTTCACTCCCTCATCCTCCTCAACACCAGCCGCGACTGACGCCGCTGCTGCGTCCATTCGACCAGGCGCACCTCCCCCGACCGATTGGCGCGAAGCCCTGGCTCGTACCACTCTCCTGGACAGCTATGTCCAGTCCATTGTCTACCAATCAGGCATCGATGAGTCGCAACGGCCCATAGTCATCCTCTCCTCCTCATCACTTCCCGACGCAAAGCTGGTCGACTATGACGCTCTCCTCACCCGCATCATGGACACAATGGAGCTCTTCGTTCAGAATGACTATACCGTCGTCTTCTTCGCCGGTGGGGCGACTCATCGTCCGCCCTGGAACTGGATCTGGTCCGCATATAAACGACTCTCTCGCGATTTTCGCAAGAACATTCGACGGCTCTACATCTGCCACCCGACCTTCTTCACGCGGAGCCTCGTGCAGATCGTCTCTACCGGGTCGGCGGTACTCAGCCCCAAATTCGCAAGGAAGATTACCGTCGTCAAAACGCTCAGTGAGCTTGCAAAGCACGTGGATCTGACGCAGATGGACGTACCGCCGCATGTCTATGAGTGGAATTTGCGATACGAGAAGGAGGTGGTTGTGCCCGAGAAGCGGGCGAGTGCGGCGGCTTCAACACCGCAACCAGCAACATCACTGTCTCCGTCAGCCGGCGTCTTCGGCGTCCCGCTCACCTCCTTGATGGGGGAGCGAGGCGAGCTAGGCGGCATACCTCGCGTGGTGCGAGACTGTGTGGAAGACCTCCTCCGGCTGAACGGTCGTGCCTTGGACTCCGAGGGCCTCTTCCGTAAGAGCCCCTCATCATCCCTCTTGCGGCTCGTCCAAGCAGCCTATGACCGTGGGCAACCAGTCAGCCTGGAGAAGTACGATGATCCACACATGGCTGCCGCGCTCCTCAAGCTCTTCTTTCGAAGTCTGCCAGAGCCGATCTTTCCGGCTAGCACGTACGCAACGGTGAGGAGCCAGTGTCCCCCGATTCCAGCAGATGGTGGCGACGGCGAAAAGATGCACGAAGTCATCGCTTGGATCCGGGCATCCCTCATTCCACTCATCGAGCCATCGAGCAAGCTACTCCTCTTCTCCTACGTGGTCGATGTACTGCATAAGGCTAGTCTCCGGGCCCACGTAAGCAAGATGGACGCCAACAACCTCGCGACAGTTTGGGCGCCCAACTTTGTGAGGAGCAACGACGCCATCAAGGATATGAGCATGTGCCTTGTTGCGGCTGGAGCGGCTGGCGGACAGGAAAGCCAAGCGACCTTGGGCACCATCATCAAGATCTGCATCGAGCGCTACTACGAAATTTTCGAGTTCGATTATCATGACTATGAGCCGCCCACCACCTGCGATCTCTTTTTCACGGCGGCCTCCTCCTCCTCCCCACCACGGCAGCCTCCGACCATGGATGACACAGGGTCAGCCACAATACCGCAGAGCCCGCGGAGGGCGATGGCGGGAGGCGATGGCGGGCAGTGGACTGCAGCAGAGTCGTCAGCGGTGGGGAAAAAAGGCCCTCCCGTTGCTCTTCGATCGCCCGCCTCGTTTTTGTCGGCAGCATCTCGTCGCTCCTCGGCCACACGAGCTCCTCCACCGCCAAGTGCATGGTCAGGGCACAACCCCCGCTTCGTATCCGCAAATGGTGGGCGGGCTTCCCTCTCATCGTCTTCATCGCCTCTTGACGCCGAGCAGCACGGACAATCCCCAAAAGTAGCGGCAGCAGCACGTCTGCGATCCCCGGCCTCCTCCTCCTCACTTCGCCCTAGTAGCCCAAAGACAACAACTCTCCTCTCTCCGACCTCTCCGCGGCGCCCTTCCGTCCCTCCATCACCCGCCGCGTCTGGACGAATGCGGTCCCCCTCCTCATCGATGCATTCGAGCTTCAGTGGAGCGCAAGGAGGCCTCGGTCTGGCGTTGGCTGGGGGCAGACAGCATTCAGGGCTGGGCAACCCATTGGGTGTGGGCAAGGGACGAAGCGCCTCCGGCTCGCTGAGGCTGATCTCTTCCAGCGCCAAATTGCGCGGTGCCAGCTCTCGCCTACCTTCCAGCTCGGTCGTAGCGAGCCCGACTACGAGCACAGCGAGCGGTGGTGGGAGCGCTGGGCTAGGAAGTGCTTTCTCTTCTCTTGCTGGCAGCAGTGAAACGCCTTCGTCGGGCGAGGTGACACCGTCCTCCAACCAGACGACTACGCCGAGCAGTGCCCTCCTCTTCGCCCCGCCAAGTGGAGCAGCACTGACGGGAGCGGAGGCGTTGGGAGCCTTCTTCGTCAACAACAAAGACGAGGATGGCGCTCTTGCTGGCTCTGGCGAAGGAGGGTCAACGAGTCACGACGGGGGCGAGGAGCAAAGCGAAGAGCTGGCAGACGAGTGTGGCGAAGGAGAGGAAGATGGCGACGGTGAGGCAGAGGGAGACCAGACTTTCCTTAGTACAGCGGAGACCCTCTCCCCTCCACGGGTGAGTCCGAGCTTAAGGAGTAGCAACGAGTCGTCACCAGAGCGTGCGTGAGATGGTCGAGGGGCGGCAGAAAGCAGCGGCGAGGGCAGGGGATTCTTTGTTACCATGATCCGGTTCGCAGATTTGTGCGTGCGCATGCGGTGCTACAGGTGCTTCCCAATCAAGAAACGTCATTGTTCGCTACCCTCGATCGAGCTCATAATTCAGAGAAGCTTAAAATTCGTATGGTAGTGGGAGAGTCTGCGGCGTAGAGCCAAGGTAATACTAGGGGCATCGACGGGGTAAGAGACAGTGGACAGAAGAGCATGAGGCGAGGATCTTCGTGAAAGAGCGAGTAGAATCGAGAGAGTAAGGATTGTGAGGTGTCGCGACGGTGACGACTACGATGAGATGCGCGCCAATGAGGTGACGAGATTCTTGCAAGCCCAGCACCCTTCTCAGTAAGCAGATCCTCACGCTCTCGAAGCAGCGAAAGCGTGTGCAGCAAATGCAGCACCATTGTCGCTCGTGAAGCGCAGCGCCTCCGTAGCTGTCCTGGTAGTCCAAGCTTGCTGGTCCCTCAAAATCATAGCCTGCTGCGCCGCCGCATTCCTACCGTCTCGCTCGAACTGGGGCCGCTGCCCGCTCTCCAGACCGGAGGACATCAACTCCAAGTCATCCAGAATGGCGAGGAGAGAGGAGATGGCATGACGCTGCAGCAAGGCGCGTTGGCGTGCTGGAGCAGAGCGAGGCGTGATGGTGCGAGCCTTTCCACCAAGCGAGGAAGATTGGGAGGGGACACCTGCACGATGATGCGGGTGGTAAGTCGATGCCGAGCCGGGTCCACCGCCACTGCTACCTGCACTGGTATTCGTCATCGTCGAGGTGCGGCGATCCACGGCCCCGTTACTGCCGTGACCTGCGGTGCTGGGCGCTCCGATGGCGAGCACATCGTCCGTCGCAAGGGAGCGCAGAACCGTCTCCACGATCTTGTGCGTCTCGTTCACGATGCGCAGCGCTTGCGTGTAGTTCTTGCGGCTCACGAGGAGGAGGGAGCGGGTGATCATCTCCGAGACGAGGATCTCGATGCGGCGGCGAGTGACGATCGGGTCTGAGGGCAGCGGCGGAGGCATGTTACCGCCATCGCCGTTGAGATTCAGGTACGGATTGTTGCCACTTGCATCAACCTCGATTGTGAGGAGAGTCGGGTTCTTGAGGCGGGCGAGAGATGCCCCTACCGCAGGGTCGCGATAGCTTGCATCGACCTCGAAGACGGCCACCTCCTCAATGAGGCTCTGCATACCATCTGCTGCGTTCGCCTCGAAGAGATTGTCGTCCGCTTCGGCATCGTTGAGGCTGAGGTTGGACAGCCCCAGGCGCTGCATGAAGTCGTCCGTCGCTGAACCCTGCTCGATAGCCGGCGCGTTGTGCGGGCGACGCATGCTTTGCCTGTTTGCGCCGTTAGCCCCGCGCGTGATGAAGGGGACGAGTCCATTGAAGTCGACCTCCAGCTCTACGAAGAGCTCGTGCACCTCACCGAAGCGTAGCTCTCCGAGCTCGATATCGACCTCCTTGCCAGAGTTGGACACGATTGCACCAGTAGGCCCAGAGACTTTGCGCACCTTGAAGTGATTGTCTCCAGGCACAGCAATGAAGAGCTTGACAGTGTCGAGCGCCGTGCTCATGAGCGAGCCAATGCACCCTGCTACGCACTCGCGCAGCTGGTACCACTCGCGGACAAAGGTGTAGCTGCCGCGGGTGTGGTTGGAGATGAGCCAGAGCGAAGAGGGATTGCTCGACTTGCCAAAGCCAAAGCAGTGGATGGGGACGTTGGCCGCCTCTGCTCGAGCCATTACCAGATCCATCTGGCCGCGTACAGGGCCGTCAGAAGTGTCGTTGATCAGAATCATGCCCGTGCAGGGGTTCTTGCTCTTGCGAGACAGGACGACGTCTAAGCCCACGTTGAGTGCAGTGACCGTATCGGTACGCTCGCTCGCCCCGCCAAGCTTGTTGCTGTCGACACGATACGGATCGTCGTCGTCGCCCTCCCACGGCTTGCCGATTCCTTCGATGAAGTCGATTAGCTTGGCGCGACTGCGCTCTCGCTTGATGTTGAGAAGCGCCGTGCGCCTCACTTCGCCGTCGATGCCCGCGGTGAAGGCAACGATGGCGACGCGATCTCTTGGCCCCATGTGGGAAGTAACGAACTCGAGCGTCGAGCGAATCAGACGCAGCTTCAGCGCAGCAGAAGACGAGACACCTGAGCTCTGCTGCTGGACAACGACAGGCACCGAGACCATCAGGACGAGGTCGAGCGGGGTATGCGGTAGCATGGGCGGGGGAGCGAAGCTGGGGTCAATGCCGCCTGACGCTGACCACTGCTGCTCGGTGGGCATGCCAAGGCTGCCCGGGTTAAACATCTTGCTCGCCCTGCGCAGGTTCTCGACAATGTTGGCATTGCCAGCACTCGAGGCTGCGGGTACGCTGCCGGACTTGCCGCTCATCACCGATCCCGAAGTCGAGCGACGGCCCATGGGTGACGATGGGGCAGGTCTGTACTCGTGATTGGCTGGATCCTGCGCTGCAGAGCTGGAGGGTAGCTCCTGGAAGCCCTGCTTTATGTTACTGCTGGCAATCGAAACGGTGCTCTGGGGTGGTGGCGGTCTGGGATGGTTGTGCAGCTTGTGCGCATCGACGAGCTCGATGAGCTTGACCTTCCACAAGTCGAGCGTGTTGCGCTCCGAGAAACAGAGAACGAAGTGATCGAGACTGTCGTCATCGAGCTGAATGCTGAGGCTGAAGTTGGCGCCGACCGAGGATTCTTGCACGCGCGAGATATGGCGAATCCAGATACGGCCTTTGAGCTTTAGACCTGGCCGTGCTCCGCCTCCTGATGGCATTGCGAGAGGTCCTCCGCTGGTATTCTGGGATGAGCTTCCGTTGCTGCCTGTGCTCATCAGCCGCGTCAGGCCACGCTCCCTCTTGCGCTCTTCGGTGACGCAGAGCAGTGCATCGTGGAAAAGGTAAACCCAAAATTGCCTCACGATGGCATCTTGCCTGACGCCAAGATAGTCGTATAGGACCAGAGGACCAAAGCGCTCCATCGTTTGCCCCTTCCAGTCGATGATGCGTTGACGCAAGTCTTCGAGCACAGGCCCATGAGGATTCGAAGGTGGCTCGCCTCCTGGCGCAGGAGTGACGCCAAAAGAGAAGCCTTCTTCATCGCCGCTCTCGTCCTTGGCCTCTTGATGATTGTGGTGATGGTCCACGCTCGGCTCGTACGCAGTTTCACCGGTATCCTCGCGTTCGTGAGGCGGGTCAGGCTGCTCAACGCTGTCCTCACCGATGAAAGAGGCGAGGTTACGCCACTGCATTCTATTCTTTGCCTCCTCCTCTTCAGGCGAAGGCGGTGGACGTCGAGAGGGCATCTCGACTGTGACGACGCAGACGACATTCTGCTTGCCCTGCTGCCCCGTGGGATCCTTGCGGTGAAGGATAGAGTACTCGGACCGGACTCGCACCGCAGGATGCACCATGCCATGCCGCGGCGAAGGTGACTCGGCAGGGCTATGGGTGTGGGCAACGCGGGCAGGTGACTCCGAGGCTTTGCCATTCGGCTGGTGAGAAGCGGCTGGATCGTCGGTTGCCGGATCCACAGCGTCAGAACCGCCATCAGAAGGCCGTACGTTGCGACTCATACTGATGTCTGGTCCCATCATCCCTGCGAGCTCTGCGGCGGTGCGAGGGGGGAGCAGGGTGGATTAGGAGAAGTGAGGAAGAGAGGAAGGAGCTGGTCAGCAGCTGTCGAGAGGCCTTGCAGCGAGCCAGCGAGCCAGTGGTGAGACTGCACCCTGCCACACTGCCCTTGGCGCAGGCTCTCCGAAACGATCGCCGGCCATGAGTGCCACGAAGCGTGGGAATCAGGGACCCGTGAGATGTTGGCGATGGGTGAGAGGGCGAGGCAAGCAAAGAGCGACACTGCAGCCGCGCATTGAATGACTCGCCCTTCGTCCGCCCATTGTCCACCCGTGCCTTTTCGTCCACAGACCTCATTGCTGGCGCAACGCTGAACTCACTTGATCCTTTACTGCTGCCACCTTCAATCTCCCCTCCGAGTACGATAGCTTTTCGGCAAACGCCGCACATCCCAGGCGGGCTGCTACCTCCGTTCTGCGAAGCAAGCACGGAGTCTGGTCGACCGTAGACTGCCGTAAAGCAAGCGTTGTGCAGCGCGTGTCCACAATTGGGCACGACGTGAGGCTTCTCTCCCGCGAGTCGATACGAGAGCGGCTCCAAGCAGACTGGGCAATCAGCGTCGTTGACTGCTGAAGCAGCAGAGAGGTCGTTGGAGGACGACGAGTGGCTCAGAGGCATGGAAGAAGCGGAAGGAAGTGACGCCATGGACCGATGGGGGCCATTTGGCGAGGGGCTACGGGGACCGGTGCCGGCCGAAGGAGGCCCGACGTTTGGCATGCGCATGCGGCTCGATGATGGCGAGGATGACGATGAGGGGGCAGAGGGCAGATACCCGATGTCGCGCAGATCAGAGACGACGTCGTGGTTTCTGTTACCGCCGCGGTGTGAGTGCGGCTCTAGACCGGGATTGACGCCCAGGACAGAGGCAAGCTTTGAGTTATTGCCTCGTTGCTGTGCCCCAAAGTCGGGTCGGGATGCTATTGGGGGAGCCACGCCTCGCTCGTAGTCGTCCCTGAAAAGGAGCGAGATGAGCGGGTAGAAAAGCAATGAGCGGCCCGAAACGAAACCATGTATCTTGCCGCCACCACGCCTACTCACCAGTCATCCTGTCCTGCAGGCCTTTTGCCAGAGGTCTTGCGGCCGAAGGGCATCCTCCACTTGCTTGTGCTCGTCTCCATGCGGGGGTCGTTGATTGTTGGCGTACGGTCTGCGTCTGAGGCGTCGGTGAGGGTACTTTGTACAGAGGGTGGTGGACCTGGCTCCGGCGGTGAGGCGATGACGGTGGGCAATGCAGGTGGCTCGCCGGTGACCTTGCGTACCCGGCGAGGAGATGAGGAATTATTGCCTTGCGAGAAGTAGTCTGGCCCACTGCTCAAGCCGCTACTGGATGTGCTGCGGAAGCTGTCTGTCGATGCGGTCGGACGCAGCGCAGGATTGCTGCTGTTGTTGCTGGGCTGCCTGCTATCCGCTGGTGAAGCAGATCCAGAGCTTGAGAAGGGAGGACGTTGGGAAGAGGGTGGCTCAACCGAAGTCGACGACGGACCAGAAGCGATGGATCTGGAGTCGTCTCGCTGATCACTTGGGGGGATCGACGTGTCTGCTGGTCGGTCTCGCTCGTTGCCTGCTTGGTTGGTCGAGAATGTCCTACGCCAGATGCTAGGATGCTCGCTGTACGACGAGGCGTGCGACGAGATGCTTCTCAAGCTGCGAGGCACACCACGATTGCGAGGATGCTCGTGCTCTGCGGCAGCCTGACCAGTTGCAGGATCGGGTGGCTCTTCAACGTCTAGCTCAACGAAGCTGCGTCGACGTCTCTGACGATCTGCCTCGAGCTCCTGTCGCTCGCGTGAAGATTTGCTCTGAAAGAACTTGCGGATCGACCGGGTAGCTCGATTATCACCAGACTTAGGGGCAGCCGATGTCGCCTTGCGCTGGTCGGACTTTGGTGGTAGGTCTGGCGGGACCTGCGCGCTTGGCTGGTAGCTTGCGTCTTGGGAAGATTCGCTGCGATCGCCTCGAACGCTGGCGGGAGGAGTCTTGAATCCGAATCGACGAACGAGGCTGGGGAGGAGGTGATGGTGAGAGAGGGTGAGTCAATGATGATGCAAAGATAACAAGTCGGGCGCGTTTGCTCACGTATCGTAAGTGGACGAGTTGATGCGCTTAGGCTGCTCTGGTCGTCCGCCTGGCTTCAAGTGCGAAGAGTCGTACGAGAAGGTGCTTGGCGGGGTGTCGTCTGCGACGGGCGAACGTCCAAGAGAGTCGGCGTTCTGAGAGGGATAGGAGGCGCTGGTATCGCTGCGAGAAGAAGTAGTAGTCTGATGAACAACGAATGGATGCTGTTGAGGACGACTATTCATGCATTGGCAGGCGGCCACGTCTTTTCCCTAGGCCAGTGGGATGAGGGGGGGAAACAGGGGCGACGCAAGTGGCTACCGAGGAAGAAGGGAGATTAAGCGGATCAGTAATCACTTGTCAAGCTCTATGCTGTCAACTTCGGGCCGGTTTCGCTCAATGTGAACTCACGCTGGGCACAACGCCAGGCCACGGAATCAAGGTGCGACCGTAAATAGGTCGCCGAGGATGGAGAGAGAAGAGGAGGAGGGGAGGGATAGCCACCACGATCAGCCTTTTTGACTCGCCCGAGTCTGCTCTGCCATCATGGCTTTACACGCACTGTGAATTCCCTGACGTCGTCAATCTGCTCTGCCCTTGGCCTGTTGCGATGATGAGGAAGTGGACAGCGCTCAGAGGTCCGAGCGTTGCGCTGCGCTAAAAGGAAGCGTTGTTGAATGCTGCGCAGCGCGACGATGGACGAGGGAGCCGAGCGTGAGCGATGTTCAAGCCGCGATCAACGAGGGGAGCCGTGCGAGAGAATGGAGATGAAGTTGCGAAGCAGACGCGATGGAGCGAGCATCGTCGTCGATGTCTGCGACTAGACTACTGCATTGTGAGCCAATCAGCGCCGCCGCCGTCGCCCAACTTTCTTTGTTCGTCCCACAGGGTCCAGGAGTCGCGGCGTGAAGCTCGCGGCGTTGAAGCTCGCGGCGTTGAAGCTCGCGACTTGACGCCGCGCCCGCCTCAGCTCCCAACTCCGGTCGGCTGCAACGGCGGCGACGAGGGCGGCGACGATGACGAGGGCAAATGCAACGAACAAAGGCGGTCGAGGCGTAGTCATGAATGGCCCGTCCGTCCTTTGAGAGGGAGCGGATCTCATTGCAAGTCTGCGGTACGGCCTCTGCCATGTCGCTGTCGCAGTCCCTGGTGCTGGTGCTGGTGCTGGGCGGAACGAGCCGTCGATCGAGCTTTAACTTTCTCTACTCACCCGATTCAGCCCCAAGCTGTCCCTCCAAGCTGCTGGCGCGATAGTGAAGATGTGTCGACCAGACGATGGCAACGGCGATAGATGAAGTGGCGGCAGAACGAGCTGATCAAGGAAACGCGGAAAGAGGAGGACGGAGGAGGAGGAGAGCAAGGTCGAGTCTGCGGGGGGGGGGGGGAGGAAGAAGAGGAGGCCGGCCAGACTAGGCTCTGGATATCTCGGAGACGGACCGAGAGTGAAACCGCCAGAGAAAGACCGAACGCGGGGTTGCAGGCAGCAGCGACCAGTGAGAAGATCGAGGATGCAATGTGATGGATGGAAAGATGGTCAAGAAAGTGAGATCGTCGACGCGCAGAAGAGATGTGAAAGACAAGTACTCGTCGTGGCCGTGAGCGTGGGCGTCAGCGGAAGGCAAGGGGATCGACCACCAGCTGCACAACGCTGCGCCCTCTCTGAGCTTATCGATGACGAATTGCCTGCTGCGAGATGTTTGGGTACCGCCAACCGGAGGCGGCGAGGGCGTCGGCGACTGCAAGAACGAGAGAGCTAAGGCGGACATTGCATGACATTGCCGTAGGCGCTCGCGCAGACTCTTTGACAAAAAGGGAGCAGCCGGCAAGGAGCAGGTTGGACAAGCAACGAGCGGCGATTTCGCGTTACTCAGACTCGACACTCCGGCTTGCTCCTTGAACCCAACCACACCACACCTGAACCCCTTTAATGTTTCGCGACACGTCGTTCCCACCTCTACCTCGACTCGCCTTCAGCTCTTGTCCCTCATTCCCTTTTTTTTTCATCTCATCGGCATCGGTTCCTTGTTCCGCTTCTCCTTGCGTCGCCTCATCCCCACGCCGCACCGACGAGGGCGCGACGAGGGCGCGATCAGGGCGCTCTGAGAAGAAGCTCCTGTATTCGTATTTCGTGCGGCATCGCACCTCGATCTAGGGGCTGCACTGCTCGAGTCGCCAAGCTCTATTTCTCGCCCTGCCTGCCTGCCCGCCGAAGAAACGAGGGCAAGAGGCTGCGTGGGAACAAGCAGCGTACCAAGCGAAGCGCAGGCTCAGATTCAGCCGGGCCCCGGATGCCGGAGAGTGATCGATGCGTGTCAATTGTATATATATTGTATCTTTGACACTTTTACAATTATGCACCTATGGCTCAGTGGTTAGCGCGTGGAGCTGTTAATTCTAAGCAGGTCACTCCAAGGTCCCTGGTTCGAAACCAGGTAGGTGCGAGTAAGCTCTCCTTTTGCCCCCTCTTAGGTACGCCCCCTTTTGCCAGTCACGAAACGCTCACTCCGAGTCGAGGGACCGCTGATTGGATGTCATTATAGCTCGTCATGATGATAGGTCTAGGCGTGAGAGAATGTACATTGATGAGGGAGAGAGAGGAGGTGATGAGGAGAGAAGAGGACGTGACGCGAGAGAGGACGTCGTCACGGCTGGCCTTCAGTCTTTGAAGCCCGTGTTCTTGATGTTCTTCCTCCCCCTCGCCTTCAGCGCCTCAACATCGAATCCTTCCTGCTCCCAGATCGCCTCCTGCCTGCTACGTCCCGGCCTTCCGTCGGGCAACGTCGTGCTTGGGATCTCGCCCGTAGATGCGACTCGCAGGGCGTGACGACGGCAAGAGGGGTCAGGGCGCCAGTGGTCGAAGGTGGCAGCATGATTGACAACGGCGTTGTTCCACAGGACGAGGGTGTTCTTCTGCCATCGTACACGCAAGGTGAGATTGGGGTCGACGTTCATGATGCTGTAGAGCATGTTGAGGATGGCGTCGCTCTCCACCTTGGGCACGCCGACGATGTGGCGAGTGAAGGCCGGGTTGGCAAAGATGCTCTTCCATCCCGTGACGGGGTGGGTGCGGACGAGGGGATGCTCAGTCTCTACGGCTGGGCGACGGAGATGGAGGCCAGCCTTGCTTGCTCCTTCAGCTTGCTCAGTGCCCGAGTGCAGGGCCGTGAGCGTCTCGAGGTACTCCTGCATCGAAGGGGACAGGGCATCGTAGAGGCCGTAGCAAGAGGAGAAGAGGGTGTCACCGCCACCGTGGACCGGGTTCGTGATGTTGTACAGCGCCGTGAAGCCGGGCGGGTTCTTTTCAAAGGTAACATCCGAATGCCAGAGCTCTGTAGACGTGTAGAGGGTGCCTGTCGGACGCATGTTCTCGTCGTGCCAGATGGTGTGCACCTCGTCGAGGGAGGTGCCGTTGAGCTTACGCGCACGAGGTACGCCAGAGGAGGGATGCTGGTGCAGCGGTCGCTCGCTCGCGCCAAAGTAGCGTCCAAAGTTGACGAGCTCGTCTGCACCCAAGTCTTGGTCGCGTAGCACGACGACACCGCGCTCGGCGACGAGGAGGGCGAGGTCGTCCTTCTGTGCTGGAGTGAGGTCCTTGACCTGGAAGCCGCTCAGCTCTGTGCCGATGTGGACGGAGAGGTTGTCTACCTTGTCGACTACCGAGAGCAAGTGACGCTTGGCCGGGTCGGCAAAGGACCCACGATCGACGACGTTGTGGATGGGCTGGTACTCAGGCGTGCTGATGTCCGTGGGGAAGCATGGCTTGAGGTGAGGGTAAGGATAAAGCTTGTCTGCTTCGGTATCCTCGGCGGAGAAGGGGTTGTGGTATGGGTTGTATTCCTGGCGGCGGAATGAGGGCAAGAATGAAGAGGAGATCAGCTTCACGCTGCCTTGCGCGCCGTCCTCGCGACCACCGCCGCCACGCTCGTGCTCACCTTGATCGTCGACTTCTTCTCATCGGTAGCGCCCTTGGGAGGCTGCGTCTTGGGCTGAGTCGGGTTGACTGCTCTTGCTGGCGCTGAGCCCGCACCCAGCGGCTTCTCAGCGTCGACGCCGTAACTTCCAGCTGAGTAGCGTGGCGGGGGAGAGACTGAGACCATCTTGTAGGATGGTATTTGTGCTGAAGCGGTGGAGCGTGTGGGAGTGATGATGAGACGGGGAGGGAGGGGAGCAACAAGCAAAGCCTCTCATTCTTCTATTTCTTGCCCATCTCCACGTATGGGAGGCCATTGTCTCATCACCTCGACTTCATCGTGATCGTCTGACACTGCGACGTGCGACTTGCGACCGATCAGCCATTGACGCGTACGACTGAGCTGAGCGGGCCGGGTGAGGGCGGCTGGCTCAGCGACGCGGGCCTAAGGGCGGACAAAGTAGTCACGCCATCAAGTCGACCCCTCGCGTGACCTTGGCCCGCACGGAGGCTAGTCTCAGAGCCACTTGGATCGACATCGAGCTTCGAGCTTGCGAATGATTGCGAGCTTCTCCCGTTGCCGCTCTCCACACATCGATGAGCGCGGCATTTGATGGTGAGGCGCTGAGGGATGCAATCGAGCGAGCGGATAGACGGACGCACGATGAGCCGGCGGTCTGGTACGGCCGCGCCCGCGCATCTTCCGATGCTTGCTCTCGACTTTATCTCGAGGCCATGGCCCTGTGCGTTGCATCCCACCATCGTCTCGTGATGATACAGAGCTGCTCACGAGGTCGTATCAGACCACAAAGCCGCGCTGCATTCACAGGCGTAGAGGCCGGCTTGAGGCTCAGGGCAGCAGCTGCTGGGACACTCCTCGTGCTCGTGACTGACGCCAGTCTCAAGGCCAGACCAAACTCAAATATCGTAAGAGCGGTCGCCTCTAATGATTCGAGCAGCAAGCAGGGTAGTGGAGCGCAGCAGCGGGTGTATGGCGCCTTCAAGAGAAAGATCGGATCGGCCCTCTACCCATCGCCCAGCCTCCACGACCGCCCTCCGGGAACATTCGCTATTGCCTCGGAGCCTCTTTAGCCCCATCTGTCGTCTTCATCTTCCTCCTTCAACACCCATCCGAGTTCCATTATCGCCGCGTTCGGGGCGCTCTACTTTGCCATTTGTGTTCTGGCATTCGGATCTTACTTCTCATCGCCACCCTCCTCTCCATCCCCGCCGCCGTAGAATTGCCTCAACGCAACCTCCGCCTTGGAGTAGTTGGTCTTGACGTCTTTGAGAGTCTTTTGCACCTTCTCTAGTGCCTCCTCCTTTGTGATGTCCATCACGCCCGCCTCGTCGTGGAGCTTGCCCTGCGAGTGCGAGTTGTGGGGGAGAATGGGCGGTCAGCCTCGTTGCTGCACGGCAATAAGAAGAGTAAGAAGATATTGCAGCGTGGTACTCACCAAATGCTGCATCGCCTCACACCCATCTCTGACCCTGATGACGCCTACGGCCGCTGAGGAGCCCTTGAGGAAGTGGCCGAGGGTTGACAGCTCGGCGAGGTCCTCATCCTTGCTGCGAGGGGCGAAGGGCGAAAGCGCGGATCTGTCAGCATAAGAAGTGAGGAAGGATGTGCAGGTCGCAGCTGGTACGCACAGCGCCTGATCCATCTTATCGAAGGTTGTGTTGGCTTGATCGAAGAAGTTCCATACCTGAAAGGGAGTTGCAGCGCAGCATCGCATCGGTGCAGAAGGGGCAGTGGGTCAGCCGTCTAGACTCATTAAATCTCAATTCGCTGCCGCCTCACAATCTCCTTGGAGAACTCGTGGTCATCCTCATCGTCCATCTCGAGCAATTGCCCGAACGTGTCCATATCGATGATCTCTGGCGGGAGCATTGAGCCTCCTGCCTCGTCACTTGCGCCGCTCGATACGTCCACCTGCGGGTGAGAGCGAAAGTAGTTGGCTGTTCAGATGAGCTGCGCTACTGTGGTATGGCAGGTCTCGCTGCGAGCTGCGCACCTCTTTGGCAGACATTGTGTTTAGGTGGAGATGGGGGAAAGGGTCCTGGAAGGCGAGGGTTCTAGTAGCCAAAGAGGACGATAAGAAGCAGTCAGCTTCCCGCTGGGGCCGAAATGGGAGAACCTCCAGTCTATGACGCCATGCCGTCCAGTCTCATCTGGCCCTGACTCGGCCACCGCAGTGACGAGATGAGGCTCGGGACAGCAAACGGCAGAAAGGTCGCGGGATACCCACCGAGCTCAAGGCTAGCCGGATAGACTGAGTATCGAGGCGAGGCAGGGAGAAGTGTGCAGCGCTGCGACTGGATACCGCCGGTGTAAATGGTTGAGCGCAATAGAATGGAGGTCGTGCCGTTGGTAGTCGTGGAAACCTGATCGTGATCGGTGTGGTGGCAGTAACAAAGAGGTACTGATTCTCGTCGCGAGTCCGCGGCCTTTTGCCTGCGTGCAGCAAGCAGCGACGCTCGATGTCGCTGTGTCTGTGTCTGTGTCGGTGTCGATCTCTTGTCGTCGTCTGTCGCAGCTAGCTTGCGCGGCTTTCCTCGACTCAGAGGGAGCCACTCCAGGGCGGAAGCCGCCTCGTGGGCGTGGCAGGGGGGCGTCGAGATGACGTCGGCGGCAACTTTTGCGGGCCTGTGGTGGTAGCAGCTCAGCTTGCTTTGGCGCCACAATTGCCCTTCTCTTGTCGTACGAGAGAGAGAGAAGGGAGATGATCGATGCGCAGAATGGAGATCGAGCTCAGCACCTCGCTGCCTCGCAGCTTCTTCGACTGGAGAGCTTCGGGGGTCAGTCGATAGGCTGCGAGCGAGGCGGAGTCCCCACATTTCATCTGACCCTCGCCTGGACTGCCACGTTTTGCCGGCTCTCGCTCGCCCTGCCTCGAGGTACTTTCACAAAGGACCCGGATCGCCCGTTTGACCGGGCGACGTCGAGGTCCAAGCAAGCAACACCCAAACGTCGACGACTCCATCGATACCCTCGCAGCTAGCCGGTCGCAGTTGCCTTCTTCTCGTCTATTCTACACTTGCTTTCGTCCTCTTTCAAGAAGCAGGGAGCATGCTTCTCAGCACCACCACAACAGCAACGTCACGACGCCTTAGCCCCTTTGTTCCTCGCAGCACAGCAAGCTCTCCCGCCCTCTCTCGCTCGCTCAGCAGCACCCCACGCAGCATGTTCGCCCTTACGCCCTATCGTGGTGCTCCAGGCACTTCGCAGCCCAAGACGTTCTCCCGCCAAGGTGGACTGCCCCGCTTGCCCATCCCGCAGATCGACGCAACGACGGAACGCTACCTTAAGAGCATCGAGCCCATCCTGCTACAGAAGGAGGAGTTTGGCGAGCTCAAGGGAAGCAGCGCCAAGGAGGAGATGGACAAGAGGAGAGAGTGGGCTAAAGAGCTCGCACAAGAGGGCGCAGTGGGTACCAGGCTGCAGCATAGGCTGGTCGATGTGGACAGGACCACGCCCAACAATTGGCTTGATGACCGCTACTGGCTAGTCAAAGCCTACCACGAATGGCGCGTGCCCCTCCTCATCAACTCGAACTGGTGGCTTATGTTCCGAGCCGACCCTGGATCTCCTCTTGCGAAGCTCGAGGACACGAAGGGACAGCAGAAACAGCCAGAAGACTGCGATGTAGCCGGTCTCGAGGGAGTTGGGCTGGGCAAGCAGCAGTGGGATCAGGCGCAGTGGGGAGTCAGAAGGGCTACTTGGCTCATTTCCAGGTTCTTGCAGTTCAAGAGGAGATTGGATGAGTGAGTGCCAAGTCGCGCGAGATGCGCATCGATGATGAAAGGCGAGTATAGACGCTGATATTCCTACTTGGTGTCGCTGCTACGCACAGCGAGGACATCATGCCAGACGCCTCACGAGCGGGTGCGTTCTGCATGCATCAGTACACTCGGTGAGTGTCCCACCGAACCGTCCTTCTCACACGCCTTTCCATCATCCTTCTGACACAGGCCCCTCCTCTCCTCGTCCATCTCGTCGCTCCCTCTGGTTCAACCGTCCCGCCCGCAGACTCTTCGGCATCACCCGTATCCCTGCGCTGCCCCATGACTGGAATACGGAGCCCCCGCACCCGACGACGGCCAAGCATGTCACCGTAGCTGTGCGTGACAACTTCTACAGTCTGGAGGTCCTGAATGATGATGGCAGCATCAAGTGAGTTGTGGCAGGGCGCCATGGCCAGGCAGGCCATTCTTTGTTACTGACCGGCCCGTTTCTCCGCCACGCATAGGGAGCTCGACGACATTGAAAAGGCCCTGTGGGACATTGTCAACGACGCAAAGCAGTCGGATGGCGCAGGCGTAGGCGTCCTCACCAGCGACGACCGTGACACCTGGGCTGTAGCCCGCGAGCAGCTCATCCTCTCCTCGCCGGCAACGAACGCCGCCTCCCTCCGCTCCATCGAGGACTCTCTGTTCGTTGTTTCCCTCGACTCGTCCAACCTCGGTACTCCCACCAACCACCCACCCCCGCCGCACCAGGCTTCACCCATGAGCACTGATGCCCATGCACGTAACACGTCGGGCGCAGGGAGGTCAGGACACAACAGGTGGTTCGACAAGGCACTGACAATCTCAGTCGAGCCGAATGGACGGGCGGGAATCATGGGAGAGCATTCGCCTTGCGATGCGCTCATTCCCTCCATCGTTGCGGACTTCGCTGCGGCCGAGCCTTGCCCTGCGCCTGGGTCACCCTTCCCCGCAATTGCTGGACGAAACAAGCAGGGAGGAAGCGTGCCTACTTGGAAGAAGTGAGTCCGAGCGACGATCACGATGACAAACCTAAGCGGACACTGACGGTACTCTTCCTTTGCCTTTCCCTACGCGCAGGCTCGAATGGAAAATCAACGAGTCCACCACTACGAGCATCGCCTCAGCGGAGAGCAAAGCCAAGGAGCTCGCCAGCAACTCGGACATTCGCATGCTCTGGTTCGATGAGTACGGCGCCGAATGGATGAAGAAGATCGGCAAGCAATCGCCCGATGCGTTCATCCAGCAGGCTCTCCAGCTAGCCTACGCCAAAATCGCCGGCCGCCAGACCGCCACGTACGAGACTGCCTCGACACGCCTGTACAAACATGGCCGTACCGACGTCATCCGTTCGTTCAGCAGGGAAAGCTACGACTTTGTCAAGGCGGTTCGCGATGGAAAAGGGTCGAAGGAGGTCTATGAGCTTTTGAGCAAGGCCACGACGGCGCACAATGCCCAGACGCGTGCGTCCTCCACGGGTGCGGGTATTGATCGCCACTTGACGGGCATGAGGCTCGTATACAACCCCTCAGTGGACGGGGAGAACAACATGCCCTCCCTTCTGACCGACCCGCTCTTCGCTGAGTCCCAAACGTGGAAGCTCTCAACCTCTGGCCTTTCTGCTGGTGACAGGTTTGCAGGGACCGGCTTCGGGTGCGGCTATGAGGATGGGTACGGGATCAACTATCTGGCTGGGGCTAGTCTGCTCAAGTTTGGGATTGAGAGCAAGCACAGTGGCAAGCAGACGAGCACGACCGAATTTGCGAAGGAGGTCGTTGAGGCGTTGCGCTTCATGAGGGAGGTGTGCGAGAAGGAGGCGCCGAAGGACGAGGGGGCGGCGAAGGGGAAGTTGTAGACAGTCGCGAGAGAGACGAATAGACGCCTTCGTGACTTTCGCTGCTCGAGTCGCAAACATCATGCGCATGCGGCAGTATTATGATAGGCTGTCAGCCTGAGCGCTGGAGAGCCGTGAGATCCGGTCTCTCTTGCAAGCTCAGACCTAGCCTATTGAATAGAGTTGACCTCACCTAAGGCGAGACTTCGCCGACCCCACACTCGAATTCATTGGCCGGTAACGCGGAGACAACTGTTTACCGTATAGTAGAAATCGGCACCGCTTGCGCTGGCACGATTAGGTTGTCTCGTATGAGCTCGGAGACCTGAATTTAAGGAGGCATTAGCCAGCGCCGGACACGACGATGAAGAACGCTTCTTCCGCATTTTCCCTCCGTACCAGAGCCACTGCCCGCCGTTCGCTTGTATTGCGAGGCCGTCGTGTCGTGTGCCAAGTCACGCCCTTGATCATCGTTGTCGACTCGCTGATCGCTGTCAATTGCATTCCCCGGCACCCGGCAATGGCTCTCTCCTAGCCAAGCTCCCCTCGCCTCGCGCCTCTGAGACTCCGGTCTGTCCTTCGCAGCGGACTCCGCGGAGAGGAATTGTACCACCCGTCCCTCGCTCACCCTGTCACACGACTCACGCACGTCGCCGTCTTAATTCTCTGGACGAAGAAGAAGCACAGACAGTCCGGATTGAGACGTCCGAACTACGTCTAGAGCAGGTCCAATGTGCCTTCGCGGCAGTGTTGTAGCCAATACCGAGGTCGACTGACGCTCTGGATGCATACCAGACCGCTTATCTCTCACTCTCCGCTGCTCTCTCGCAGCCATTGTCCATTTCAAATCACTGCGCTAGCCCTACCTCAATCCCTGCGATCCCTGCTCTGCCTGCCTCATTGTTTGCATTCTGCCCGCCCTTGCTCTTCCCACCCTGTTCTTGTAGGGTCAACGCAGTACTCTCTGCCTGCGAGTCGATCGATCGGCGAGACGCTGAAACGGGTGATGCACGCACGCACATACGTGCAGAAAGTTGCAGTGTCGAGAAAGAGAAGATGTGGCTGGCTGAGTAGCCCGCTCATGCCTGGCTGCCGATAGCCTTCTTGGGTGTGTGCAGCTGGAGCGTGAGTCGTGAGTCGTTGGTTTAGACTAGTCGTCGCTCCGCATCATAGCGATGGTACGCTCTCCTGGATTCGTCGAGAGCGTCAGCTGGTGTCGTCGATGGTGCAACGAATGATTTTTCTTTTCTTTTCTTCTTCATCTTTGCTTCTCGACCTCGTTACCATCGTGCCCATCCTTTTTTGCGGTCTCGCCGTGAAACAACAGCTCTCGCCTCGTCCCCGCCTCGTTCCCCCGCCCCGGAGCGCAATTGAAGGCTTGAATTATCACCCTCCGCTCGCCTCCCAGGAAAACTCGTTTGGACGTCTGGCTGTCAACTCGATCACAAATCGGAGCATTTCCAAGGAGGAGCGACGACTCCTGAGTTCGCTATCACGAGGTGCTACTCTTCCATCACCTCTTTACATCTTCACCATCTTCGCTCCCCTCCCCATCCTCTCCTCTCTCACGGCGCCTCTGCGAATGGCATCTGAGACGCGGCTCACGACCTAAGTCCGGCAAGCCAAGCTATAATCGCCCGTTGAGAGAGCCAGTCGTTCCAGCTGTCGTCGTCTCTCCAGTCAGCTCTGCTATAGCCGGGATTCACTTCAGCTCCGCCGCCGCCGACGACGACGAGGACGATGTTTTTGCCCCGCACCTCATCCTCGGCCAGCCTCGCCTCTCTCTCCTCAATACGAACGACCGACTCGAGGCGCGCTCCCATCCTTCCTGGCAGCTCCATCGGAGGCTGGTCCAACCCTACCACCGCCTCAAGCAGCATCAATGCGTCGGCGCATGTGCATTACTCCCTACTAGCGTCGCAGTACAGGCAGCAGAGCGCAAACAAGGGCTTAGGCATTACGGCTGGGGGGTGGGAGGCGAAGAGGGAGCTGGAGCGCCTCGCCCAACAGGCGTCGAGCTCGTCATCTTCGTCATCGAAACAAGCCCTCGCAGTCCCTGTGCGTCGCGCGGGTCGCCGAAGTCGCAGAGGCTATGCGGAAGAGCGACTCAAAGCCTCGGAAGCCTTGGACGATCTCATCTTCTCAGCAACAGATACGGGCCGACTGAAATGGGAAGCCAAAAGCGCCCTCCTCTCGGCCTCGCCCGACTTGGCGCTCAAGCTTCTCACTCGTGCCGCCTCCCTAGGCAGCGTATCTGCTTGTATATCATTGTCCGCCCTCTATACTACAGGCGTGGCACGGGGAGGCCAGCCGGTCGTGGTGCTGGTACATCGCGAGCCACAGGCTGGTCTTGCTTGGATCTTGGAAGGCTGTCGTCTGCTCAAGAGACGGCGTGAGAAGAATCGTGGACAGAGAAGGGCAGCAGGAGATAAGGAGGCGCTGGATCAGGTGGTCAAGATCTTGGCATTACTGGAGCGATTGTTGAGGACGAAGCAGGCCTTTGCGGCGGTGGGAGAGAGCGGCAGCGAAGAGCAGCAAGACGGCGAACAGGGGTCAGACGACTCGGGCATCATCTTGCCCGACATTCAACAGCTTCAGGCACGCGTGAGAGGCAGGGCACCAGCGTCGCAATCGGGCCGTAGTGACGCCAAGAAGACGGAAGTAGCAGCAACGACGGCAGCAGCCTTATCACTACAGGCTCGCACGCAATTATGGCCGTCCGTGCTCGAGGCCAGACTGTGGCTCGAGGCAGAGCTCGACCTCTTATCCCCGTCAAGCTCAATAGCTACATCGGATCCTCAAGCTTCACCACGAGGCCCAGACGACGAGACAGAAGAGTCGCTGCCCATCATGCTAGCTCGCTCGCATCTCAGCCTCATCAAGGCTCTGGCTTCTTCTCATACAGTCTGCCTGAACAACGTCGCTGATAAGGGAAGCATTGAGAGCCTCAAGCGGGCGTGGACCGGCTATCGCAACACTCTGCGTGATGCCAAGGCGAGAAAGGAGGCTCTCCCGCTGGTCGAGGCCGCAGATCAATTCCTCGCTGACCTTCCGAAGCTGCGAGATGGCACAGAATCAGGAGGTGATGACAGTGACGATGTCCGATCAGCAGGCAGCAATCTCTGGGCTCGTCTTGAGGCCGCCTTGCCCGAGGCGGCTATCCCAACGCTAGACATGCGAGCCAAGCAGCCTTCAGCGGCAACGAGCTCGACCTCAACGCCAGTCGTGACGCCGAAGAAGAGCCGCACGAGCGCAGCTACGTCAGGCCAAGCGACGCCGACGCCGACTAGGAAAGATGCGGCACGTCGTCGCTCCTTGGAAGAGCTGGCGCCGCTGGACACCGAAGACGCTGCAAAGACTCAGCCGGCCTTACTGCGCCCCTCATCTCCTACGCGGTCTCGCAAAGGTGCGAGCGCAGAGCTTGTTGATACCAACGTCCAAGGCATGGCACCTCGTCGCCTACCCAGCGTTTCGTCTCGCGATGTGCTGCATCGCGCCATCAGCCACTCCGGCGCGACTACAACATCCTCGCACCTTCTCTCGGCCGCCCCAACCATGCGACGCACAAGCTACAAGACACCAAGCAGCGGCGATACCCTTCCTCCGTCATACAGCCACCACTTCGGCGGCAAGACTATCACTGGCGCCGCTTTAACGTCAACAGCAGCCAAACGCCCGTCTTCCGTTGTGTCCGACTCGCCATCGCTGCTTTTCGGCGACGAGACCGGCGAGTCAGGGAGTGCGCAGATGGACCGCTCTGCGAGCTACCAAACCGGCTTCCCCACTGCTGCGAACTTGGAGACAGAAGATGCAAGGCTCCGTACTGCACGGCCGACCCCGCCAAACGGCGCCCCACTCCGTCGTCGCGTCACCTCTCTTTACGGACAGCCCTCTTCCAATACCTCATCTGTACACGGTCTCGGCTCAACGGCAACAGCGTACGGCCACGCAAACGCGACAGGCATCTTCGACCCGACAGCCTCCCTCCGCGAATCGCAGTACCAGCGTCAGCGTCGCCGCCGAGCAGACTCGACCGCCTCGGTGGCAACAGGGACGTCCATCTTCTCCACTCAGCCGATTCAGGACGCAGACGAGAAGGGCTTCTACGCCCCGCAGGAGGGGCATGTACCGGGGGATATCCTCGTGCTGGGCCTGAATGGTGGTGAAGATGCGCAGGAGAAGTTGAGAGGCCAGCTCGGTGGGGCACCACAGAAGAAGCCGGGGATGCGCCGCACACCCAGTGGATTCAGTATCGCGTCGTTGCGCAGCAGCTCGGCCAATGCTGTCCCCACCAACGCTTTCAGCGCGACGGCCGATGGGCAGCGCGACGGATCCGCAGCGCCGATGTTGACAGAGCGACTAGAGCGCAAGCTAGCTGAGAGCTACGCCTCTCAACGCTTGACACAACGACCTGGCTTGGCAGCCTTGCGCGGGGACAGTGCGCAGTCGATCAGGAGTCGCTTCTCTTCAAACACTGGGCTTGGATCGCTTCGTGGGGCGCCCAGCTTGTTGTCATTCGGTGGCGCCGGAAAGGGCAGGGCACCCACGCTTGGCTTCTCGACTACGGGTAGCAAATCGGCTACGCTTAGTACCACGGTGGAGATGGTTGAGCCTGAGACAGGTGCACGAGGTAGCAGCAGCGCCAGTAGCACCAAGAGGCGGGAGCAGGGTAGCAGGACGTCCACCTCGGCCGTTGGCACGCTTCGCGCTCTCAACGTCGGCACATCGGCCGGCCCCTCTGAGACCCTCACAGCAAAAGGCAAGAAGGCATCCCTCAGCGCTCGCCCAACTTTGACAGGTATCTTCGGACCTCTAGGCCCGGCAACGGCTAGCGCAGCGCAGATCAGTCCTGCAGCTCCTACAGCCTCGACCTCAGCCTCGTCTCCACAAGAGTCTGCGTCGAATGCGAACGCGACGCTTCGCCCTGTCCGCTCTTTTAATCTTATCGACCCGACCAGCAGCGCGTATGCCTCTTCCTCGCCTTCGCCATCCGGCTCTCAACCCCCCACCCCTGGCCGACCCCCTTCTGCGCTAAAGAACAGCGCCAGCAACGGCGGGTCTGCGTCGTCCTCCCCCACTAAGCGCTCACCACCTGGCTCGGTGCGCTCTGTACGCTTCGCCGAGCTTCCTCCCTCAACCTCCGGCTCAAGCAGCCCAAGATCCCAGCAGTCTGGCCTCGATGCTGCTCTCGCGTCTGCAGAGGATCGCTCGAGGCTCAAGACGGCGGCGGGCTGCTCGAACTGCGGTACACGATGTATCAATGCGCCTGTGGACAGGAAGGGAAGGAAGTTCTGCTCGAGAGGCTGTAGGATTGAGGTCAAAGAGAAGGACAAGGAGACGGGCTCGACCGCGAGCGACTCGTTGTCTGTGCCGTCAGCTTCGAGAGCACCGGCCACGCCGAACTCGAGCGTCGCTGCTGCTGCAAAGGGCAGAGCTTCGCCTGTTCCTCTTTCACCTCGCGTCGACAACTCTCCGAGGGCGTCAAGCTCTTCTCCACCTTCACCGACGACTCCTGAGTCAAAGGCGACTGCACAGGAGCCGCAACGGCCTACACAGCGAGCCGTGTCGGCTACGGGTGCGTGATGTCGTCATCATCGCGATCCCGGGGGAAGGGGAGCCCCATCCACATTAATCTCTTTTCTGCCTTTGTACTACATTATTTTGCACGTCTATTGTCTAATTGCATCTTCGCATCTGAAGCAGAGTCTCCCTCTCGCCTGCTCCTCTCCGCTCTCTTCGTTCTCGGCTACTTTGCCTCACTCCTCGTCCCCTCGACCAACCTGCCCACCACAGGGTACTTGCCCAAGAAATGTTGCTCCCATTCCAGCATCTGCTTTCGCTCTGCTGGCTTGAGATCCTCCAGCGTATCCAAGGGCTGGTCGAGGGGCGTGAGTACGTCCTCATCGAAGGACTGCAGCGCCATGCCTCTGGATGCGTCCCTGCCTGCAAAGTTGCCGTAGGGGCCGTCAGGGCCGTAGAAGCGTGCGCCGGAGGTCACGTCGAAGACGCGACGATTGATGCTGAGGAGGATGCGTGGTGGCTGGGTGGGAGCCAAGAGAGGTAGAGTGGTAGGTAGTGGAAAGGTGAGCTACGAGGAAATGAAGCAGAGCTCGATAGCTACTCACGCCTTGCTCCGGCCTTCCTGTGCCAGGCTCAGTCGCTTCCTTCTTTCCCGTCCCATCATAGACTGCCAGCGTCTTTGGCGTGTAATCCATCCACACGGTGCTTTTTGGATGCTCTGGAGGTAAAGAGCTGTACAGGTTCGAATGTCTTGCCTTGATGATCTTAGGTGAGAGGGTAGACAAGGGTGCAGGGAGGAGTCCATTGATGTGATAGAGGAGGACGAAGAAGAGGAGTACGTTGACTGGATTCGAGGCGATTGGTGCTACAAGCGGGTGGGATACTATGCGCTCATGGAGAGAAGCGGCAGGCGGCGAACCATGGCCGAGGAGGTGGCTGAATTGGGACATGGTAAGCTGCGAGGTTGATGGCTTGGACGAGGAAATCAAGAGTTGAGAGGTTCACGGCAGGCTCAGCGGCCGCTCGCAGCGAGCACGGGCCAGGACATCGCGAGTCAAGTCGACCGGACCGGAGGAGAAAAGGTCAAGACTCATCTCGTGGGTCGACTTGGGTTGAATCCTTCGCAACCGATTATCACCTCCCACCCTCCGTGTATGCTCATTGGCTCGACTGTACACGCTCTACTACCGCAACGCATCTTTGCCACTTCATCGCCGCTCCTTTTCAGTGCCACCAACACAACTTGCTTCGCCCCTCGCCGCCTCGTCACCACGATGAGCGCGCCCACCACACAGGACTCGCGCTTCGCGACGACGTCCAAGTTCGGCGACTGGCCTGCAAAGAAGGTCCGCAGTCAATTCATGTCTTACTTCCAGCAGCAACATGCCCATTCCTTCGTTCCCTCCTCGTCTTGCATCCCCTACGACGACCCGACTCTCCTCTTTGCCAATGCGGGAATGAACCAGTACAAGAGCATCTTCCTCGGCACCGTTGACCCTTCGACTAGCTTTGCGCAGCTCAAGAGGGCTGCAAATAGTCAGAAGTGCATTCGTGCGGGAGGCAAGCACAATGATCTGGATGATGTGGGCAAGGACACTTATCATCACACTTTCTTCGAGATGCTGGGCAATTGTGAGCAGAGAGCATGCCGCGTGAGGTCGAGAGAAGAGCTACCCCGCTGACCTTGTCACCTCTGGCCCTCATGCGTAGGGTCCTTCGGCGACTACTTTAAGCAAGAAGCGATTCCCATGGCCTGGAATTTGCTCACAAAGACGTACGGCCTCCCTGCTGACCGACTCTACGTCACTTATTTCGAGGGCGACGCCAAGGCCGGCCTGGAGCCGGATAATGAGGCGAGGGATATCTGGCTCAAGGTCGGCGTGCCGGAGGATCACATCTTGACGGGCAATGCGAAGGACAATTTCTGGGAGATGGGAGCTACGGGACCTTGCGGACCTTGCAGCGAGATTCATTACGACCGCATTGGCGGACGCAATGCTTCGCACCTTGTCAACCAAGACGACCCTGACGTTCTGGAGATTTGGAACAACGTCTTCATGCAATTCAACCGTGAAGAAGACGGCTCCCTCCGCCCTCTGCCCAACAAGCACATCGATACCGGCATGGGCTTCGAGCGTCTCGTCTCCGTCCTCCAGGACAAGCGCTCCAACTACGACACCGACGTCTTTGAGCCATTGTTCGCCAAGATCCAAGAAATGACCAAGGCGCGCCCCTACGAGGGCAAGCTGGGCAAGGAGGACGCCGATGGCATTGACACGGCTTACCGCGTTGTTGCAGACCATGTTCGCACGCTCACATTCGCAATGACTGACGGTGGGGTGCCGGACAAGGATGGGCGCGGCTACGTGCTTCGTCGTATCTTGAGGAGGGGTACGCGCTACGTTCGCAAATACTTCCAGGTCCCCATCGGCGACTTCTTCGCACGATTGGTGCCCGTCGTCGTCGAGCAGATGGGCGACTTCTTCCCTGAGCTCAACAAGAGGGTAGAGGATATTCAGGCTATCCTCAAAGAGGAGGAGGAGTCCTTCTCCCGTACGCTGGACAGGGGAGAGAAGCTGTTCGAGCAATTTGCTGCTAAGGCTATTGAGGCAAAGCAGACTAGCTTGAGCGGAGAGGATGTCTGGAGGCTGTATGACACGTACGGCTTCCCCGTTGACTTGACGCTCATCATGGCAGAGGAGAAGGTGCGTTGGCCTAGTAACGCTGCTCTACCAAACTTGTTGCTAACCTCGTCACTCCTCGCCGCTCTTTCCGCAGGGCCTCGGCGTCAACGACGAAGAGTTTGAGAAGGCTCGCATCGCCAGCTACGAGGCGAGCAAGGGCGTTGGCAAGAAGCAAGAGGAAGGCATGCCCCGCCTTGATGTGCACGACCTTGGCGCCCTTGAGAAGATGGACTCGGTTCCGAAGACAGACGACTCGGCCAAGTACGGCAAGGGCGACGTCAAGGCGGTAGTCAAGGCCATCTACCAGAACAAGGGCTTCCACCCATCCTCTGACGGGCCCAACCTCGACACCAGCAAGCCCGTCGGGCTCCTTCTCGACCGAACGAACTTTTACGCCGAGTCAGGTGGGCAGCAGGCCGATCAGGGCAGCATTGTCATCGATGGTCAGGCGGACTTTGAGGTCGTGGACGTGCAGGTCTTCAACGGCTACGTCCTTCACTCCGGCTGGTTCAAGTATGGATCGCTGAAAGTCGGCGACGAGGTCGTCGCAGGCTACGACGAGCTGCGTCGATGGCCTCTCCGCAACAACCACACCGCGACGCACATTCTCAACTATGCGCTTCGCGAGGTCCTTGGAGACCACATCGACCAAAAGGGCTCGCTTGTTGCACCGACAAAGCTGCGCTTCGACTTCTCCCACAAGTCCGGGGTTTCCGTCCCCGAGATGAGCAAGATTGAGGCCATCTCCCTCGATTGGATCAAGCGCAACGTGCCCGTCTACGCAAAGGAGATGCCCCTCGAGGTCGCCCAGAAGATCCCTGGGCTCCGCGCCGTCTTCGGCGAGTCGTACCCGGACCCTGTGCGCGTCGTGGTGCTCGAGTTCGACCCGAACGACATTGAGAAAGACATCGAGAATCAGAAGTGGGCCAAGAGCAGTATCGAATTCTGTGGAGGCACCCACGTCGAGAAGACGGGTGATATTGCCCACTTTGTCGTCGTTGAGGAGGGAGGCATCGCCAAGGGAATCCGTCGCATCGTAGCCGTCACGGGCGAAGAGGCTGCCGCCGTCACTCGAGTAGCGGACGAGGCTTCTGCTAAGCTGGCCTCGGTTGTTGCCATCCAGAACAAGAGGGAGAAGGACACGGCACTCAAGGCCTTCAGCTCGGAGCTTGCCAACCTCGAGATCTCCGTTCTTCGCAAGGCGAAGTTGAACGACGACTTCAACAAGGCCCGTAAGGCACACGACGCCGAGATGAAGAAGGTGGAGAAGGAGCAGGCTACCCTCGTCACCAAGGCTGTCGAGGCGCAGTTTGCGCCTGGTGGTCCTGGAGAGGGCAAGGGCTACTGGATCGCTAAGCTCGATGTTGGTGCTAATGCCAACGCTCTTCGCGCGGGAGCGGTTGCGGCGAAGAACCTGGGCAAGGCCGTCTACCTCTTCAGCGAGGAACCTCTGCCTGGCCACCCAGTGGTTGCTGACGGTGCCGCGGTGAAGGCCAAGGTGCCCCACGTCAACTTTGTGCCCAAGCATGACCTTGACAAAGGACTGGATGCGAGGGAGTGGGCCGATTTGGTCACACATTCGATTGGCGGCCGAGGCGGTGGCAAGCCGGATGGCGCCCAGGGTGTTGGTGAGGATGGTGGGCCCGCGATCGATGATGCGATTGCGGCTGCGGAGCGCTTCTACTTGATGAAGACGACGGAGAGTGGGATGCCGAGGCAGTAAGCGGGGCTTCGCGCTACGGCAAGATGAATGCTAAGGTGGGAATGAAATTGCTTGCAATATGACAAGGCGAGAGCGGGCGTGATCATCTTCGCTTCTTTCCTCCTCCTCCGCCACCACCTCCACCACTACCATGCGCCTTTCTCCTCTTCTTCCCACCCATTCCAGAGATAGGCAGACCCCCTCCTCCTCCCGCACCACCTGCTTCTTCGTCTCCACTGCCCATATCTTGATCATCGCCCCTTCCATTCTCTCGTCTCCTCGCCCTTTTCCCACTTCCAGCCCCACCCAATCCCTTTTCCCTGATTTCCCTGCTCGCCTCCCTAGCAGCCTCCTCCACCCTCCCCTGTAGGAGGGCTACCCGCTCTCTCGGAGCACCGTAGTCTGTCAACTTTGTCTCGATGGCCGTCTCGATGCGCTGTAGCAGCTCGACGTCGTACTGCGTGACCAAGGTGACTGACCGACCAGAACGACCAGCACGGGCTGTTCGTCCTACTCTGTGGATATAGTCTTTGGAGTGGGTAGGGATGTCGAAGTTGACTACAACGTCTACCGCTGGGATGTCCAACCCGCGGGAGGCTACGTCTGTCGCTACTAGGATGGAGCGCCCTCCCGCTTTGAACTTGGCTAGGGCGGCCAGACGCGATGACTGACTGAGCTGGCCATGTAGTGGGACAGCAGGGAAGCCAAGAATACGCAGCAGTGACGCTACACGCGCGCAGTCGTGTACAGTACGGACGAAGATGACCGTCGATTTGGCCGTCGTTGCCGTATCATTTACAAGGTAGACGAGGTAGAGGTCCTTTTGTGCGAATGGCAGGAAGAGGTAGTACTGCGTCAAAGTGGACACGGTCGAGTACTTGGTGCCCACTTCAACTCTAGCCGGGTTCTTCAACGAGGCGCGCTGGAGCTTAGCGACCTTGGTTGTCATTGTAGCGGAGAAGAGCATAGTGTTTCGCTCCTTTGGGATCGATTGCAATAGCTTGTCGATGATAGGGCCGAAGTCCATGTCCAATAGTCTGTCGGCTTCGTCCATGACTAGATAGCGTAGACTCTTGAGATTGAATCCCTTTGTGTTCTCGAGGTGATCCTGCAGTCGCCCCGGAGTGGCGACAATGATGTGTGGACGCTTGGAGAGGGCAATACTCTGCGTCATCATGTCCATCCCTCCGACGATACAGGCGCACCTCACGCCAATCGTGGCTCCTAGCGCCTCAAATTGCTGGGAGATTTGGTAGGCCAGCTCGCGTGTGGGAGCAAGTACGCAGGCAAAGCCTGAGCGAGGTTCATCCCAAAGGGCTTGGAGGATCGGAATGGCAAAGGCGGCCGTTTTGCCTGACCCAGTCTGGGCGAGGCCGATGACGTCGCGGCCTGAGAGGGCGACGGGAATTGCTTGGGCCTGGATGGGAGTGGGCTCCTTGTATTTGAGAGCGTCGATGGCGTCGCAGATTTGGGAATGGACGCCCAGAGCTGCAAAGGTGGTTGGAGTCGAGGCCGGCGGGGAGGAGGAGGAGGAGGATGCTACGGCATTGGCTGTCTCTGTCGCCGGCTGTGGTGAGCGTGAGGAAGAGGCGACGGGTGAGGCGCCACGATCTGAGGGTTCATCTGAGGACGCCATGCTGAGTAGAGTGGTTGTTATGATGAGGAGACGAGCAAAGCCTTCGTTGGTGGCTGCACTGTATGCGCCTCTTTCCCTCAGTCCGAGGGCGTCGGACCAAAAATCACAGAACACACGTCCGTCCGTCATCCTCCGTTCCGAGGAACCTGCCCAAATGGGACTGCATTCACTTGGTCGCTCGACGCTCGACGCTCGACGCTTCGCCGCGAGACGGGTCGCGCTGGGGCCGCATCACTTTGTCGCTCGACGTCGAACGTCCTGCCATATTCGGATCATCATCGTCGACGAGCGAGAAAAGGAGCGACACGACCTCAACACGCACGCAGACACGCAGATACCCGGCCGCACACTTTGCTCTCTCCCTCATCTCGACGACGACGACGACGACGACGACGACTCCGCTCTCAAGAAGAGAAGAAGGCGCCCAGGCGGCACCCCCTCTTCTCCTCCTGACTGCACGCGTCCACCAAGTACCAAACCCCCTAGCTTCGCTTGCCGCCCATCATGGCATCCGTTGCTGCAAAGCCGGCTCTGTCGGTTGATACGTCACTTGCTTCCAATCAAGGCAGGCATCCTCGACAGGGCAATCGTGCTGCGACTCATGCTGCCAGATCAGCCCAAGCCCCTCGCGACGAGCTGAGCCAGGGAGGATTCAGCTCAGATGACGAGCCACAGCAGCAGACGATGACGAAACAACAACAGCAACAACAGCCTAGGCGTACTCTGGTCAGGCAGCGCTCCAACGAACCACAAGACGACTCGTCAGATGAAGAAGGACAACAGCGCAACTACACGCATCATACGCCAGACGGTCGCCACGTCGAGCTCGAGGGCGAAGACGGCGAGGGCGGTCTTGTCCAGCAAGGCATCGATGTTGATGAAGACGACGATGAAGAATACGATGACGAGGAAGAAGACGAAGAGGAGCTCGACGACGATGAAGACGACGATCTTTCATCTAGCCCCTCGATCCCAGACGAGAACATCGACTTCGACCTCGTATACGCGCTTCACACTTTCGTCGCGACCGTCGAAGGTCAGGCGACGGTCAACAAGGGGAACAGTCTCACCTTGCTCGATGACTCAAACAGCTACTGGTGGCTCGTCCGAGTCCTTCGCACGCAGGAGGTCGGATATATACCTGCAGAGAACATCGAAACTCCTTTTGAGCGACTGGCTCGCCTCAACAAGCATAGAAATGTTGATCTGGCCTCGGCGACAGACGATGACCATATCCAGGTGCCATCCAAGATCTACTCGTCACACCTTGTGAAGCGCAGGGATGCTGCGGGGCCTGAGGGTATGTCGGTCCACTCTGGCAAGCTGTCGGCTTTGTCGAGGAGGAGGGACGGCGCTTCGCCTCAGAACCCGTCGCCCGGTCCAGCATCGAAGCCTTCGGTCATCTTCGGGCCCTCTTCGTACGTTGAGCACAGCGGCGATGAGATGGAATCCGAGTACGATGAAGACATGGATGACGCGGGCGAGTACGAAGAAGACGACGAGGAGGGCGAGGACGAGGAAGAAGACATGGACGAGGACGAAGTACGAGGTCAACTCGAGCAGAGCGAGCCGGATGTAAGGAGCAGAGGTCAGGCAAGCGTACAGCAGCAGCAGCAGACTGGTCCAGGAAGCGTCGACACCGCCGCAGGTCGGAGGGAGATGCTCGCCGGCATGGACCCCGATGACGGTATGGACTGGGATGCCAAGGAGGCGGAACGCATTCAGAGCCAAAAGGCAGCCGCAGCTGCAGCCGCCGCTGGTGCTGCAGGTGTCGGCGCTGCTGCCCTTGCCGGCGGACGCGGCGACGCTAGTTCAGACCCTCAGCGTGGCATTCTCAGAGGGCAGCAGGTTCAGGAGCAGGGTCGCGCGCCTGGCACAAGCTGGGATAATGCTCCCATGGACGAGAGGCAGCCACGACCTTCTCGCGACCAAAGCCAGCTGGGGTCTGGGCGACCCTCGCTACAAGGCCAATCCCAGCAACAGCAAATTCGCGCTTCGTACGGCTCACAGCAAGACCAGCAGCAGCGCCCTTCGACCGAGCGCACCTTCTCTGGAGAGAGCCGTGACAGCGCTGTCGGCGGATCAGACGGTGGCTTCCTCCCCTCTCAAGTGCAGCGAGACCGCACAGTCTCCGACGCGAGCATGGCTTCCTCCTCTGGCAGCCAGGCGGGCAACTCTTACGCTGCAGGCGGCGGCCCGTACGGTCGAGGCTCCCCTACCCCCGCGCAGCTTCGCAAGGACAAGGAGCTCAGGCGCAAATCGAAGCAGAGCTCCATGGACGCGACGGACGACTCCTCTGCCACCATCGACGCAGGTAAGGAGGGCAAGAAGCGCTCCGGCGTCTTCTCTGGTCTCTTCTCGCGCAACAAGGATAAGAAAGACCGCAAGTCGGGCTCCTTCTCTTCTGCTGGAGACGAATCTGCTATCATTGGACGACCGTCGGAGGAGGGAGGGCGCGCGGGTATTCTTCGTCCGAGCAGCAACTCTGGAACCACGGGCATGGGAAAGGGAGTGCAGGAGAGGGATCGTCTCACGCAAGAAGCGTACCAGCGTCAGTTCCTGTCATCAGACCGGTCAAGCCTGGATCCGGGCCAAGGCCAGTTCATCTCACGCCCTGGCGGTGGCAAAGCTCGACCTGGCTCGCTCATGGCCACGCCCAATTCCGTCCCCATGCTTAATGTTCTGCGCATCTTCGCCGGCGACGACATCGGTGCCGATTCGACCTTCAAGACTGTCCTCCTCAACGACTCAACGTCAGCGCGCGACCTCGTTCGCCAAGCAATGCAGCGCTTCAGACTGGGTTATGGCGAATTCATTCTCAGCGTCAAGCTTCTCGAAGGCAGCGAGCGACCTTTGGGCCCTGATGAGAAGCCATTGCAGGTCTTCGACAGGCTCAGCGAGATGGCGCCTGAGTCCGCCGTGATGCCGAGCGTCAAGCGCTCCTCTGTGGGAAGCATCTCGTCAATCTCGTCCAATCTGAGCCTGAACCCTGCAATCGCGAGGGTCAATGAAGACTTCAGTGACGACCATGCTGTCAAATTCTACCTCAAGCGTGCACGCTCTCCCAGCGGTCGACAAGGGGCTAGTCCGGGCAGCATAGGTATCCAGCCCGGCCAGATCTGGTCCTCTTCCAATGCCTACGCCGGCGAGTCACCCGATCCGAGTGGCCTCCGCGCCCCAGTGAAGATACCCGGCGGTCTCTCACCACTTGGCACTCCCCTCGAAGGACCAGATATGGCTCTCTCGCAGTCACCACAAGCGCGCTTCGCCCTTCGCCTTGTCATCTTCCCGAACGACCTGCCAGAGGGTCTCTCCTTTGATCCGCAGACCAACGCACTCATCCCCACTACTGTACTGGCGGAGCGTGGCCCTTCTGGTGCCGCACCTGCCGATGGAGTTGAGCAACGCTTCCGTGAAAAGGTCCTCTCGTTGCCACGCAATGCCACAGTTGCAGAAGTGGTCGAAGCAGGGCTGGATCGCTTCGGAATAGCGGATGGTCTAGTTGAGGGAGGGGACGATGTTGAGGAGCGCACATCACGACGTCGTAGCCGCCCTCGTGTGAGATATAGCCTCACGGTCGACGTGAAGCGCCAAGGGCCAGGCAAGGAGCGTCATCTTCAGCCCAACTCGCGCGTCGTGGAGGCGTACCCTACCCCGCCCGTCTTCAAGGCTTCGTCGTCAACGAGCAACAAGCGTCGTTCCAATGACTCAGCGATGCTGCTTAACATGGCCGAGGAGCAGATACGACGCGAAGACCCTGTTTTCGTGCTGAGGGCAGTCACTGCTGCCAGCGCTAATGGGGCAAAGGCGCCACCTGGCAAGTCGGTGAGGTCTTTGAGTCCTACGGAGGGGGTGTTGGCTGAGAGGCAGCAGCAGAGGAGACAGTCTGAGCTGGACGCGACCAAGCTGACGGGTACGGCGGGAGTAGCAGGAGTAGGCGCGGCAGGCGCAGCAGCAGTAGCGGCAACAGCCGGTGGTATGACCAACTCGCGCAGTCGCGAAGTCATCGCCGCACAGCGTGCTGCAGCCCAAGAGCGCAAGGCAGCCGTCCTGGGAGCACAACGCAATGATCAGCAAGGCGTGGACCTCTACCTCGTCAACGACGGCAAGATCCGCTCCTCTCGCTCACTCGAGGGAGGGAGGGTGCGCTACTCTTATCTTCCGACTGCAGGGGGCCAGGAGATGGATATCAGCTCCATCGTGGAGGATGTGCTCACCATTGACGCCAAGGAGCCTTCTTCAGCGGATACGGGAGGCACCCTGACGCCTACTGCAAGTGGGCTCAGGCCGAAGATCCCTACAAGGGGAGCAAGCGCCTCGACGCTGCAGAGCCAATACATGGACGCGCCTTCGTCTCCGCTGCCCGAGTCGTCGGATCCCATGGCCGCCACCAAGCCGAGCACTGCGACCTCAGATCGTGACCTGCTTGAATCGTTCGTGCGCAACCCGTCCTCGGACGAGGACACCATAGAGGACCGGATCAATCAGGTTCTGTCACGAGTGACGGACGCCAATACGAGCTCAAGCAGCAGCGCTGGTCGCCGAACACCTACGACAGCGCAGCCGTCGGGAACTGTAACAGCCCCGCCTCGCTCAGCCATGAGACCCGGGCAGCATCGCAAGCAAGGATCGGGCAATGTCGACGGCACGTCGGATCGCTCGTATGGTTCCGTCTATGACAGCAGCCCTCGTTCAGCGTCGACCGCAACGGACAAGAGTGCAGCCACCACCAACCCCACGCCTATCTCCACCCTTACGACAGCCGCGGCAGCTGGAGGAGCTGGGGCTGGCGCCTTGGCCGCAGGCACGGTAGCTGCCGCAGGAGCGGGCGCGATCGTGGTAGGCGGTGCCGCCGCCGCAGGAGCGTCTCTCGCTGCCAACTCGAGTAACAATGCAAGCGTAGCTGGCTCCGCCTCCTCCCCACGTCGTCGAATGGCCAACGCCGGCCCTGCAGCCTTCATCCCTCGCGACGACTTTGGACTCGACCATCTCTACACTCTGGTGGACGCTGCGGCACGTCGAGACCCAAAGAAGTACGTCACCCGCGTCGTTAGTCGGTCGGCCAGTCGGGCTCAGACCTCACGCGATAGCAGCGGGGGGGGAGGGATCGCCTCGCGTAGTGCGAGCGGTAGTGGCGGGCCGACAGGGCCTAGTCCTCCAGCCTCGAGGCATAACAGCGTGGTAGCGGTGACCACTTATGCGCCGGAGCGTGAGAAACCGCGAGCTCAGGTAGCAGGCCTCTTCCCTCCGCCGAGCAACCAGATGCCCTCGGGATTGTTCAGGAGCGCGACGTTGGCTATGAGTGGTGGTGAGGCTGGGGCAGGGGGGAAGGCGCAGCAGAACGCTCAGCAACAACAGCAGGTCCATCAGGCGTATCTGCCGCTTGAGAAGCAGCTGGACAGGATTGAGGATGGGCTGGATGCCCTGCTCGAGCAGGCTTTGAGGGCATTCTAAGCAGGCGCGATCAGGATGAGATTGGGAACGCGATGGTGATAACAATACGACGGTCAAAACGGATGGCAGCGACGACGACGGCGATGGGCTCCAAATGAATTCTCCCCTCTGTACTTTTCCTGCTTCTCTATCAATATCGATTCCCTCGATTCTTCTCGACTACCTGCCCTCTTAGCGCACAGTTGGTGATTGAAACGACCGATGCCCACAACATGGTGCTGTCCACGAGAAAAGTGTGGTACATCGAGAGAGATATCACTATGCGAGACCCGAGCTTTACGCTTCCACGATTCTGCCCACTTGCGCAGCGAGATCTAGCCAGCTAGCGTATCGAAGCGACTTTGACACCCTTCTTTCATTCGCTTGCGGCTTGCTGCCCTGCGTGTGCATGAATGCCTGCGCCCCTGCGTCCGATGGCGAGGGGGCGAGCTGATTTTCGACATCTTCGAAGCCGAGGGGGGCAGGCTCGTGCTAGGCAGCGCATCTACAGGTTCTTCTGGAAAGGCGTGAATGATTACAATTGACGGACCAATGGCTAGGGGCGTCGAAGTAGTTGGCGAAGATAAGATGGGCCGTTCGTTTACGAGTCGCACGTATGGGGAGCGGTCAGGGTCGTACGGTGGAGTCTAATCCCTGGCAGTGGCCTCTTCATCGCATCACATTGACAAGCGTCTACAATTGGGCGCTCCAGCCGGGTCAATGCGATGTTGCAATGCGCTGGCTCTTGTCTCCAAGTCGCGGATTTACGGCGACGAATGAGACAACGCAAGACGATTCTGATTGTGTGAGCGAGCCGGCGGCCAGACGCGCAAGGCCGGCACATCGGCCGCCGGGGCGAAACCAACAGTTGGCTGACCAAAGGGTGAGGTCGTCCAGCTTGTCGCGGAATACGATGAGGCGCTGATGTTGATCAGCTCAGCCTCGGCCTCAGAAGGTCACTCACCGCCACTACCCGACCAGCTCCTCCTTTGTCTGCCGTGAGATACGGACGCCTCTCCTCGGGGTAGCGCAGGCGTCGATTGATATTGAGCTAGCCACTTTAGCCTACTCAGCCGGACTGGTGTCGGATCAGCGCGGTTCACCCTACCATGGGCTCGACCCGCTCGACCCTATTGGGACGGAGCAGGAAAATATGCGCCGCCACACCTACGCCTAGCGCTCCGCTGAGCTGCTCTCTCAATCAACTCTTGACTTTCTGGAGGGCGGGAGCGGCAATAAGGATGAGAGCCAGCGCCAGCGCTGTGCCAAGAGAGGGAAGAGACGAACGAAGCTTCGGGGACGTGCGTGCGTTCGTTGCCTGGCCTGTGCTGCAGACAGTCGATGTAGTGGTGCAGACAGCGTCACAGCACAGCCCTTTGCCGCCCTGCTTGCCCCTTTCGCCCGTTCCCGCACCGCGCCCAAGCCCGCGCTTTAGTTGCTCCCTCGCTCTTGCCTTTACGAGAAACCGGCCTACGATGGCGAAGGCGCCAATGATCAGCATTGCTGCGCCGCCCTCTCTCTCTCCTGCTTCTGCGTCCTGTGCGTGCCTCTCTTTCTTGGCTGCCGGAGCAGCCGATGGATGGCCTCAAGGTCTGGACCTCTGCGTAGCGTGAGCTGAGGCAGTGGGCGGCCTGAGCGCTGCTCTGCTCTGCCCTGCCCTGCTTGCTCTCTCCACCTCGCACATGATCCTGATCCTCGCAATCGAAATCCAAGCTCGCGGTGCTGCTGCGTTGCATTGCCTGGTTCCGCCACCTTCTACTCGCGGGTTGGTCGAGGTGTGAATTGAATCGCCATAGCGTCAGACAGAGGGAACGGACGGGCCCGACGCCCCGAGAGGACTGAGCGTGACGTCTCTTGGGACTCGACTGCCGATTTGCCGAGGCTGCTCGATTGCCTGTCCCGTCGATTCCAAAGTTGCCCAGGAGCGAGCGAGCTCTCTTTGCCCGCACGCATCGCCTCGACCCCTAGGGAAACGCGCCACGCTCCGTCGCTCGGGTAGGCTTATAGAAAGAGGTTCGGGTCAGAGACGGCTGCGCCTTCCCTCCTTGCCACTCGTTATCATCCTCCTCGCCACTACTCCATCTCGGACTCGACTCACCTCACCAAGCATCATCAAGTCACACTACTCTCACTCATCACTCAAGATGCACTACTCCACTGCCGCCCTCTCCCTTACGGCCATTGCCGCCGCTGGTGTCGCCTTCGCCCAGAACACCTTCTCAACGAACACGCCCACCGTCTTCCTCACCTGCCAGCCCTCCCGCATCACTTGGGTCGGTGGCCAGGCTCCTTACTTCCCCCGCATCACCGCGCCCGGAGACACTTCCAACACGCTTCGCTCCTTCGACCAGACCAGCGAGATGGGCCTCACCTGGAACGTCGACCTTGCCGCTGACCAGTCGGTCACCATCGCCGTAGGAGACTCGGCCGGCCAGACTGCCCCCTCGAACCAGGTCGCCATCCGCGCTGGTGGCTCCACTTCATGGTGAGTACGCGTGCGCAGCTTCGACGATTCTGAGTGAGAGCGGACGGGTGGGGGAGCCCTTACGTGGGGGAGATGTTGGAGGATGATCGCTGCTCAGTTGCCACCTTGCACATGCTACTGCTCGAGCGCGTGTCAGCATACCTCGTAACAAGGAGACAGAGGCGGCAGCGGCAGACGGTGGCCTCTGCCCTTGCTTCGCTTCGCTCTCGCCACGCCTCTCCTGCTTCCCTTACCTCAAGCAAACTTTTGCTGACCTATCTTCCCTTTCTCTCACCTCCCTCAAAGCGTCCGCGCCGCTGGTGGCACCGCTTCCGGCGGCTCCTCGTCGGCTGGTGGCTCCTCGTCCAGCGGATCGTCTTCTCAGGCATCGTCGTCCAGCTCGTCCAGCCGCCCTTCGTCCTCGTCGAGCTCTTCCGCTCCCTCGAGCTCTTCGTCGGCTTCGACCCCCGCCTCCTCGTCGTCGGCCTCTAGGCCCGCCTCGACCACGGCTGCTGCCACCTCGTCGCCCTCTGGTGGCGCCAACGGCGCTGACTCGATCCGCGGCTTCTCGGCCGTCGTCGCCGGCGTTGTCGGTGTCGCTGCTGCCGCTCTCCTCTAAGCGCGCGCGACCCAATCATGGCCTCGATAAGTCTAAGGCAAGCCGGAGATGAAAGCTGAAGTCCCGGAAAGGTGCTTGGTCGCACGCGCAAGCCTCAATCGAGCTTCAGCACGCCTCGCCCCCTCTGGTCAATCTCAAGCCCACTCGACCGGCATCGCCCTTCTTTTCCAATGAACAAATACCGATGGGGAGAAGTTTTCTTCTCAATGTCTCTGCGTTGACCTTGAAGTTGTCCCTACCTCCATCTTTCCGTCCTTCCCTCGTCCTCGTCCTTTCTCCGATAACTTTCAACTTCATCCAAATATGCATTCTTCTCCCCTATATCTCTGTCGCAGATACGCGGCCAGTGTGAAGACACCGTATCAGCAACGTGTGAAGAGCCAGATTAGAGATCGATGACGCAAGATGGGAGCCAAGGCCGCCAAGCAATTGCACAGCACGCGTGAGGGGGCCGTATCGAGCGGTAAGCGCGTAGTCAGGTTGTCAGGGTGCTGCCAAGGCACGGCCTGGTCTCGGTCGCGACACAATCAAGCTGTTCGCCTTCTAATTAAGTGTGGTACACACGCGTGGATCATGCTCAATCCATTCGCTGCGAAATCCTCATCCTCACAGTCGTCGAAGCAGCGGCCTCCACTGGGAGCGACATTTTGCTCTTCGTCCTGGCGAGTCGCGGCCGACCAACTCCGTTCCCGTCGCGTTTCGTCGTCATCCAAGCCCAATGCTGAGAATGAAAAAGGCTCGCGCACGCCCAGCCCCGTTGCCTCCTTGGCGTAATACACGCACGCGGCTGCTCAACCAAGGGAGTGACGATGATGTCGCTCGTCGCTGCCAACGGCCCTCCTCTCTTGCAGCGGCAGCGGCGAAATTCAATCGAGCGTGGCTGCTTGACGCAGTCCGCCGGCGGCTCAACGCCCAAAAAAAACGCAGGAATGCATCGCCTCATCGTCGAAAGCGTCCGTCCGTCCGTCTTACCTCGGCGACTACATCCGTCATCTCGACAGAGGAGGCCGATCGAGGAGAGCCCAGCTCTTGGACGCCGGGCTTGCAGGGAGAAGCAAGGCGTTGCAATACTCCGGTCGAAACCCAAGATTATCCTGCCATGGCGACGCCTCATTCGCCTGCCTCTCGTGGAGGGGCAGCAACAAGACGGTGAGACTGCGACGAAGACAGCGACTATGGCATCCCGTCAAGAGGTGGCGAAAGAGGTGAGAGACTAGGCAGAGCTGTGGTCATTCTGCTTGGCTATGCAACCTCTCTCTTGGCCACCCCTGGTGCAGGCGAGACGCGTCGGTAGTCATTCAAGGAGTGTCAATTGGTGTCGTCACCAAGGATTCGAGAGTCAGGCGCAGCAGAACAAGGGTACAATTCATCCGCCGCTCACTTTCCTCAGCTCTCGGCCCAACCTTTCGCTCGAGTGTCATTCTGGAGATCCATTTCATCTGGAGTGCGGGTCCCCATCCTTTTCTCCAACACCACTGCCTCGTCACACGACGACCTCTACTTCCCCTTCATCCTCGCCACCACCGCCTCAGCTATGGCGCTCAAGAAGACGTCCATCTCAGCTGGCCTTTTCCCAGGCTCCTCCAACAACGCAGGCGGAGGAGCCGCAGCCGCCGCCACGCACACCGAGACGGCCGATGTCGACTCAGCGAGCGATGATGTTGCTGGAGACGCCTCGCAGCCCATGTCTGGCCAGACGACGCTGGCTCGTAACACGCCTTCGCACACGCCTCGCGCTGCGGGCTCCATGGACTCTACGTACCAAGGAGCTGGGGACAAGGACGACAGAATCATCCTCGTGCAGTTCGATGAGGGGGACAAGGAGAACCCAATGAACTGGAGCAAGCCCAAGAAGTGGTTGATGACTTCGCTTCTGTGCTCGATGACGCTGGCTATTGGGTGAGCAGGCGCGATGTGATGGTGACGAGAGCGCTTCTGACCCCCCTCACGCTTCTCTCTCAGTCTATCGACGACGGCTTACAGCAGTGGTATCGGCACCATGGTTGCCGAATTTGGTGTCTCCAACGAGCTCGGACAGCTCGGCCTCTTCATGTTCAATGCCTCGTGCGCCATTGCTCCCCTCTTCTTCGCTCCTTTCTGCGAGCTCACGGGTCGACGCGTCGTCTATGTGACCGCCTTTGGCCTATTCAGCGTCTTTACCCTCATGCTCGTCTTTGGAGAGAACATCGCCACGATCCTTCTGGGCCGTTTCTTCCAGGGTGTCACCGGATCTATAGGCACCATCCTTGTTGGTGGTACGCTCGCCGACCTCTTCGACGATGACGAGCGCTCTATCCCCACGTCCATCTTCACCTTTTCCGCCATTGTCTCCACGGTGGGTGCGCCCCTCTATGCCAACTACATCGACCAGTACCTCGGCTGGCGCTGGATCCAGCGCGTCATGATCTGCTTCACAGGCGCCGTCTTCATCCTCGAGGCGGTCCTCTTCCGCGAGACGAGGGGCAGCGCTATTCTCACCACCAGGGCAAAGAAGCTGCGCAAGGACACTGGAGACATGCGATTCCGCTCTCCTGCTGAAGTTGAGAACCAGGGGATCGCCCAGCTCTTCAGAGAGTCGAGCCTGCGTGCCGTCACCCTGCTCATTCGCGAGCCCGTCGTCTCCCTCTTCGGTGCCTACCTCGCTCTCGCCTGGGGAGTCATCTTCCTCTTTCTCTCGGTCATCAATATTACCTTTGGCGACATCCACGGCTGGAGCGAAGGAAACGTTGGCTTGGCCTACATCCCGCTCATCCTGGGCTGCTTCATTGGATTCGGCACAGGGCTGTTCCAGGATCACCTCTACTTCCGCAAGAAGGCTGAGAACAAGGGCGTCGCCGTCCCCGAGGCTAGGCTGTACGGTGCTATGATCTTCTCCCCTCTCTTCGCCATTGGCATGTTTATCTTTGCCTGGACTGGCTACCGTGCCGACATCTCATACTGGGGTCCTCTCGTCGGCCTGTGCCTCATCCTCGTAGGCATTTACCACGTCTTTCTTGCTGTGTATTCGTACACGGGCGACGCTTATCAGGAGCTGGGCAGCTCTGCCATCGCTGGACAAGGTTTGATGCGCAACATGTTTGCAGCGGTCACCCCGCTCTTCGCGACACAGATGTTCAACGGCATGGGCGTGCAGTGGGCTGGCACGCTCCTTGCTATCCTCGCTCTCATCTTGGCTTTCCTGCCTTTCATCCTATTCGCCAAGGGAGAGACGATCCGAGCCAAGTCCAAGTACGCCTCTTCACAGACTGGACTCTCGGACAAGAGGGCGCAAAGCGGGGATGAGGAGAAAGCTGGTGGCAAGGCTGAAGAGGGAAAAGCGGCGAGTGAGGCGAGCCAGTAAGGCAAGAGAGAGATTTCGCAATTAGTGCAGCACGTAGATCGATTTCCGTAGACCATCGCATTAGCATTCAGAAGCATCCGCAGCATAGAACCCAAAGCATTTGTACTCTGCCTCAAGTCTGTCGCATGACGAAGTTGTCTCGTCAGGGTGTCGTATCGCGATTTTAGCTGTGACTGCCTCGCTCTTGGGGTCGCACGCTCAGTCATCCTCAGTGTCAACCCTCCTCACACCATGTTCGGTCTCGACGTCACGCCATCGCATCAGTGAATCAATGTGCTTTTATGTGTCGAGAAGACGGAAAAGACGCGGCGACAAGAGGGTGATGAAGTACATGCGTGAGAGAGAAGAGATACCACTCAGAGGTGCGCCAAGTCCCCCGAGCAGCCAAGGTGAGAAGGTAGTGTGGGTGATGGAGTGGTCCACGCCAAACGGCAAGACGATGAAAGGATAGCTCCTGCGCCTTCACACGTCGCTGGACCGCAAACGACAACCGTCATCAATTACGCCGTAGTCAAGAGTGCGCACAATGGCACACGCTTAAAGCTGACGCTTGACGAGGGCGTTGATGTCGCCTTCCCTCGAGCCAGTGTTACCGCCCTCGATGAAGGACGTGAACTTCTTGCCCTTGTAGCCGCCGTTGGGGTTGGCGAGCTTGAACTGCCAGAGGAACTGGTTAGCCCACTTGAAGTTGGGGCCAGCAGTGGCAATCTCGTGGACAAGGTCCTCGACGGAGATGATGCCGTACTTGCCGAGCTGCTCCTCGATGACGGCGTTGGAGGTGAGGGGAATGCGCTGGCGGTTGACCTTTGCGTATCCGCGCTTGTAGATCAAGTTGCGGATGGTTGCGACCGAGGGCTCGCCGTAGGTGACGTAGGGCTCGACGAGCTGGAGCATCTGCTTGGTGGCCTTGGTCAGCTTGACGAAGACGGCGTTGTTGATCTGGACGAGGCGGAGGAGCTGCAGGATCTTGCGGGGCTTGGGAGCAATGTTGTTGACACCACGCAGACGGATGACGAGGGCAACCTTGGGCTGGGCGGGGACGTAGAAGTCGCCAGAGGCCTTGGCTGCTCGGCGGAGACGGATCTCCTCACGCTCGCGCTGCTGGTTCTCCTTGACGTACTGCTCAGCGCGCTTGAAGATGACGCGGCGCTTAGCCTTCTGGGCCTGTGAGAGTCGCGAGGATGAAGGTGAGGGATGTGTCAGAAGAGCGTGTTCACATTTGGCGTGAATTGGCGAGGATGGCCCGTCCCAACTGCTATCCAACGAGCCCGACCGCTTCCCCCAACCCTGCCTCCTCTACGTCCCGACTTGATCGACCGGCGTCAGACCCGAAAGATGGTATAATTGTCGACAGCATCGTCCTGAGGACTAGCCAGATTCACTAGGAAGATGTTGTGCATCCCTGCCGGTGATCGTCCGACGATGGCTGCCATGCTACTCCACGAACAGCATATAGCCTCGCAGAGGGGGCAGTGTCGCCTGACGACCATCTCATGTCCATCAATACTTTCCCGCTTCAACGATGATTCCCCAATCTCTCAATGCCTCCGCCGCTCTTCGATAATCTTCTGTGGGCCCTCATTGAGTCCCTCTCCTCTCCCGCAGATGCTCACCTTCTTGGCCTCAGCGGCGAGCTTCAGTCGCTCCTCCCTCGACTTCTGGTCCGAGCGCCTCTTCTTGAGAAGCGTCTCGGGGACGAGGACGTCCTTTGCTGAAGGGACCGAGGTCTTGACGGTAGCGGTCATTGTGTGATGAGGAAGAGGGAAGGGGGGGTGACGTTGGTGGTGTGGACGACGAAGAAGTCTCGATGCTCTGGCTCGCAGTGGGCCCGAATCGAGTCGAGTCGAATTCGACCTTGGCCGCCGCCCCGTGTCTCTCTAGCCCTCGCTCTGTCTGAGTGGGACTTGAATTCGCTCGCTCACTCGACCGCGTGGCTCTCTCAGATTGGCTCGACGAGGGTGGGCGGCCGGAGAAAGGACACTGCTCATCTGCCGTGCGGCCCAATTGCGCGCCTGACTGCGGGCTGCCTCGGAGCGGAACCTGGCCCACTCTCACATCGATTCTTGACCTCGACGAGGGCCAGAGAGTCGACGGCGGCCCTCGAGGCAAGGCAAGCCAGGCAGGCGGGCAGGCAAGGAAGCCCAGCCAGAGTGAACTCGCCCGCTCGCCCGCGGACACACGCGAAGATCGACCAAGGCCAAAGCCAGCATCATCGACTCTTGCTCCTCACCACTCCGTCCTCCTCATCATCATCATGTCGTCGAAGCTCCTCCGCACCGCCGGCTCAGTAGGCGCTCAGCCCACCGAGACCGAGTCTACCGTCATCAACGCCCTCGTTGAGCTCGAGAACGCCGTCAACGAGCTCAAGACGGAGCTCAGGACGCTGCACATCTCGGCAGCAAAGGAGGTCGATGTCAAGGGCGGCAAGAAGGCCATCGTCGTCTTCGTCCCCATGCCAGAGTTGAGCGCTTGGAGGAGGATTCAGGGAAGGTGAGCATCGTCGGGGCAGCACAACCACCACCAGCAGCAGCAGCAGCAGAGACGAGTGTCGGGGCTCAGGGAAGAAGTCGGGCAAGCTGGCCCGCATCGAAGAGGTGGTGTCGGTTGAAGGGCACAACGTTGGCGGTGGGTGCAGTCACAGTTACTGCGAAGCACGGCGCTGCTCATCAGCAAGATGATGACGAGGTCTGGTGTGGCAGACATTCAGACGAGCCAGAATGGCATTGGAGCTGGGCTCTTGATGGGAAGGCGGGGCTAGAGGAGATTATTAGGCAGCCCTACCACTTTCCAACTTCGGACTATGTGCTGACCATTTTCACCTCATCCTGACACGCAGGGTCACCCGTGAGCTTGAGAAGAAGCTCTCAGACCGCCAAGTCCTCTTCATCGGTCAGCGTCGCATCCTCGCCAAGCCCGGACGCAGCTCTGGCCGCAGCAAGCAGCCTCGCCCCCGTTCGCGCACCCTCACCTCGGTCCACGCCTCGATCCTCGAGGACCTCGTCTACCCCACGGAGATTGTCGGCAAGCGCTACCACCAGGCCGTCGATGGCTCCAAGCTCGTCAAGGTCTTCATCGATGCCAAGGACTCGACCAGCGTGGAGCACAAGGTCGCTTCCTTCGCTAGCTCGTACAAGGCGCTGACTGGCAAGGATGTCACGATTGAGTTCAAGGCTGCTGACCTCTAAGTGGGAGGATTGGAGGACCATGCGAGGCAGGACAGGAACTTGGTTAGCTAGGAGAGACTTTATACTCTCCGGCGAGAGGAGATGAGGGTCGAGCAGGAGGAGCACCCTGGCTGCGAGACATTTCCCATCCCTCCACCCAAACCCCTTTACCACCGCCTCAACCTTCACTACCACCACCTTTCACACAGCATCGCTTTCACTTACGCTCGCCTCGTCCGCTTCGGCCTCTCTTTGTACACTCACCCACATACGAAAAGTCCACTTGGCAATCACCAACGTCATTTGGCACGGCAGCACACGCGCTTTTGAGGGCATGACCTGAGAGAAGAACGAGGCATTGCTGACTAGCTACACTATGATCGAGAGAGGGTATAGATGAAGTTGCGTGCGCGTGTGTGTGCGGCGTGTGGGTGTGTATGCCACGGCGAAGGATGGGGCAGCGAATCTAGACAAGGAAAGAAAGTGGCGTGTGGTGGTGTGTTACAATTGAAGCCTCGACCGTTTGGCTCGCAGCCTAGCGATCGATCAGGATGGCCCTCTGCGACTCATTCAGATAGTCCTCGAGGACATCCTGGGTCGGGCACCAGTAGCTTACTCTTCTATCACCGGCAGCGAAGGACTCATCCGGTTCGCCGCTCACGCTGCCGCGAGGATCGTTGAACGAACCCACGGGCGTAGGCGCAGGTGCGGTACAGATGCTGCTCCTTCGGTCTGGGATGCGGGGGCTGTTGGCGCTCACGCTGCTGCGCCCGGTGTTACTCGCAAAGGTACTGACACTGTGGTCTTGCGTAGGGGACCAATGGCAGAGGATGTGACGCGCGAGGCGTGACTCTTCGCCTTCGTCCTCTCGCTCGCGCTCCTGTCCGTCGAGGTGGGACAGGCTAGCCGACAGATCCGAGCGAGAGGCACGGCCTTCATCCGAGCCGGAGGTGTAGACTGCGACCCACGAGTATTGCGAATGAACGGGTGAGAGCGGGCGACGTCGTAGTCGCCTGGAATGCTGCGTTGATTGAAAGGACGTGTCAAAGGGATCGGCGGAGGCGAGGGTGGGTGCAGGCGCCTCGATGCTGGCTAAGCTGCGCTCGCTTTCGAGCCAGAAGGTCATGGTGCTTTCGTCTAGGGAGAAGGGATCTTCCGGTCTGAGGTGTTGCTGCTCAGGCGTCGTGCTGGGTACCTTGCGTAGGCTTGGAGCACGGGTCGAGGTGGTAGTGATCGTCTTCGTGATCTTCACGCCGCTGTTGGCAGATGCGCTGGTCGTCGGCTGCCTCGTGCCACTGGTCTCTCTCGCCTTGGTATGGTCTTCCTTGGCAACTCGAATCTCCTGTTCGCCATCGTCATCGGCGGAGAAGTGCTGCCACGCTGTGGGCATGGCCTCGGAGGAGGTCCTCGTCATCCCATTGCCCACATCAAAGCTCGCATGCGATGCCGTTGAGGCAAGGAAGGCCTCCAGTGCTGAAGCTGCGCCGAGGGAGAAGGCTTGGCTGTGTGTATGCGGTGGTGTAGCTTCACAGCGTCGACTGCGAGGTGGGAAGCCGAACGCATGGCGATCGTCGTCGTCGTCAAGTGAGCTAGGGAAGCCTGCGATCTCGGAATAGAGGGAGGGCGAATGATCAACGCCCACAGAGAGAGTCTCTGAGGCGTGACGGCGCTGCTCATATACCTTCCTCGGGGCGATGATAGCCGTAGACGGGATCCTGTACACCTGCAGGCGCTGACGTTGCGCCTCAGCTGCGCTATACTGATCTTGTCGGGTCCTCGGGAGCAGGTTCTGAAGGCTTGGAGGATGCTGCAATCTGCTGCTGATCGGAGTCAGCGCCATCCCGTGACGGTGGTCTTTCGCCCCTCGATAGAAGCCCTGCTGAGGTAGATGAACTGGCCCTGCTTGACGGGCGATGACGCGGGGGATGACGAGACGCTCAGGCTGTGGGGACTGATTGGCTGACTGTTGATCCTCGAAGGGCGAAAGGGTCTCTGTGAGCTCAAAGGCTCTGCGCGAAATGAGTGAGGAGTCTGGCATCATCGGGTCGCCGCCGCCGCCATTGAAGTCATCAAGCATAGGCAGCGAGACTGTGCGCTTGTGTACAGGAGTGTTGGTTGCCTGTCCAGATGGTAGGCTGAGAGCCTCTCGACGGCTGCGCCACTTTGCAACGCGCTTCCCTAGCTTGGCCAAGGGCGACTTGGTGACCTCGTGGGACGACATTGGGAGCGGTGACGTCGAGTGGTTCCCGTGTGGTGAGCGCGGCGGCGAGCTAAATGAGGAGCGGTGGCGTAGAGACGATCGACTCTTAGCTGTCTTCCTCCTCTTTCTGGCGATGCGCCAAGGCATGCGCTTGGTTGGAGAGCTGGTAGCCTCGATATGCTGAGAGAGAAGAGGGGCAGCGGAGGAGAAGGTTCTTGCCCTGCGATGTCGTCGAGACGAGGAGCGAGGCCAAGAGGTGCTCTGCTGGTGCTGATGGCCGGGCTGGACGTTTGCGTGGCGACGAAGGAGGATGTCTTCGAAGATGGGTGTAGAGGGCAGCAAGCTGGCAAAAGAGGGCATTGTATGGCAGGTCGGGCCGGCTGCGTTGAGCTTGAAGGCGACTCACTGGCTCAGGATCGTTGGGCCAAGTCAAGGTGAAGTGGTGATACGATCAAGGGCTGAGATGGCAAAGGGTGATAGGTCGAAACGGAGCAGGCGGTAGGCAGTCAAGGTCCAGTCCGCATCCACTTTCATCTCCATCGTCTTGGCTTGGCCGACCTCAAACGAGGGCGAGGTCGTCATTTTGCTGTCTCTCGTTGCTCGTCGCCACGGCTTCAACAATTGGCTGTAATTCAACACACAACCTCGCGCCCTGAGTGTTGCGTTGCGAGCTTGCAGGCGGACGGGCTGGCAAGAGCCGGCGGGCTGGATGGGCGGAGCGAGTGTGTCGACTCGACTCGACTCGAGGTCCGGCTTCCGCATCGCACTCGCATTTGGTGCAGGCAGCGGCGGCGGCGGCGGCGGCGACGAGAGCGAGGCGGGACATTGTCCTCGCAGTGTAAAGGCCGTGAGGTTGCCATCCTACTTCTCATCGTCATTCAGCAAGCCCGACAAGCACAGTCTCCCAATAGTCGTCTCAAAGCTCATCGACGTCAGCCTTGTGAGCCTTCACTGCCAGCTCAGTCCTGCTGCTCCCCCTCCGTAGCCTGCACTCCTCCTGTCCAACATGGCTACCCCTACAACTGGCGAGTTCGGCCATCCGCTGAGGAAGTTCAAGGTGGGCGTACCAGCGCATCGAGGAGACTCTGTCCCAAGACGATCCGCTGATCACGGCTTCACTGTTCTGCCTCCCTCGCCCTTCGCTCGCAGCTCGTCTTCCTCGGCGAACAATCAGTAGGAAAGACGTCGCTCATCACCCGCTTTATGTATGATACATTCGACTCTACATACCAAGCGACAATCGGCATCGACTTCCTGAGCAAGACGATGTACCTCGAGGATAGGACAGTGCGACTGCAGCTTTGGGATACCGCCGGCCAGGTGAGGCAGAGGTGATGCAGCTGGAGCACATGAGTGCCTCTCAGACTGACCTTGCGCAACATGTTCGTCTCTGCGCAGGAACGCTTCCGCTCCCTCATCCCCTCATACATTCGTGATTCAAGCGTCGCAGTTGTCGTCTACGACATCACAAGTGAGCTCGGCGGAGAGTCGTCGGCCTTCAGATAGCGGGCGCGTGGCTCACATGTCTCCCTTCTCGCACCTCGTACAGACCGTGCCTCTTTCCAGAACACATCAAAATGGGTCGACGACGTCAGAGCAGAGCGTGGCTCAGACGTCATCATTGTGCTGGTGGGCAACAAGACGGACTTGGGTGACAAGAGGTGAGCGAGCGAGCGAGCGATCAACGGTGCTGGGTACCGAATCAGCAGCTGACCCCGTCCCGTTGTTCTGCTCACGCAATCAGACAAGTCACGACCGAGGAAGCAGAGGCAAAGGCGGCCGAATTCAACGTCATGTTCATCGAGACGTCTGCCAAGGCTGGCCACAACGTCAAGGTGCTGTTCAAGAAGATCGCTCAGGCGTTGCCGGGCATGGACAAGTCGGGCGAGGGAGAGCAGGCAAACAAGAGTGAGTGGCCGACCGATAAGATGCTATCACAAAGACCATTTTGGAGCCGAGTGGCTCAACATCTTTCCCGCCCTCTTGCTCGTAGTGATTGACGTGACGGCACCGACAAGTGCGAATGCCGAGGAGGGCAGTTCAGGGTGCAAGTGCTAAGGACGAGGCAGACTTTCTCTGTATGCAGGGAGAGTCGTCAAATCAAGGGAGAGGCGACTGTTCATGCCTGTCAGTGGGCCGGCGTCGAGGAAGCTTTGCAGCATTCAGCCTCTTTGCTCGCTCCTCGTGGTTCTTTGAAGCCGGCCTCTCCCTCCTTCCTACCTTGCGCTTCCCTTCTTCCCTGACGCCTTCATGCCTCCTCTCTGCGCCTCTGTCAATATACAACCATCGTTACCCGCCACGGCTGCCCGCTACCACCTGCCCTACCCAGCTGAGGCCCGAAATTCTCAGGCTCTGGGCAATGGACGTTGCTGCGTCCCATCAATGTGAATCCGTAGCCTATCTGCGCCCGCCCTCGCTCTCACACTCTGCTTGCTCTGCCCTCGTCGTCGAGCGCCCCTCCCCGCTTTCTGTCCTTCCGATCGAAGCCACACACACACACGCGCAGACGCAGGCCCGCGCTCCCGCGCTCCCGCCCAGCTGAGACTGACTGACGCTGGCCCTGGCAGCTTCTCGAGTTGAGGCGCCCGCGGAGCAGCGAGGACCCGTGGGTGTTGGGTTAGGCCGCCTCTGGATGCAGCCTGACTTGATCGACGGATCCTTTGCAAGGTGGCTCAGCTGCGCTGCGCCTCCTCCTTGGCTCCGTACTCCTCACTTCTCAGCTCGTCCCTACTCATTCATCGCGAGGATGGCCAAGACCAGATCATCGTAGCCCCCCTCTGCTCGCTTGACCAAGAGGAGCCGCGAGGAAGCTGCTCGATCAGTAGGCAGGCCCTTTCATCTCCTTGTGCTCAGCCTCGCGACCTGCCTAGCTCATCGCCACGATGCCAGGACCATCCGTCTCCATCACTCTCTTTGAGCCCGTCGCCTACCTACGAGGCCAGTCTGCATCCGGCGAGGCACGAGGACGTCGTCATACCAGCACGATTCATCATGAGTCGGCGCCGAGCCAATTGCGTGGACTCGTAACCGTCTACTTGCCCAAACCTACGCGCGTCAAGAGCGTCGAGCTGACGCTGTTTGGTGAAGGACGTACTGATTGGCCAGAAGGTGAGGGAAAAGGAGACGACCCGCTATTCAGAGGTCACGAAAACTGATCATCCTGCATCCCCACGCTTAGGCATTGGCAACAATCGCATCGAGCTGGCCGAAGTCTCGCAAATCATCAAGCAGCAAGTCACCCTCTTCGACGCCCGCGCTAATGACGCGCCACTGGCGCCGCCACTCCGCCGCGCACACAGCATGGGCCCTGGTATAGGCTTTGGAGACCAAGACGACCTTGACTGGAATATGGCCGACCACCAGCATACATCCTCATCTGGCCCGAGCCGCAGCGACCGCGAGCGAGAGGCACGTGAAGCGGCTGCCAAGATGGCAAAGAGCGTGGGCAAAGCGGCGGCCAAGGCTGGTTCAGCCATTCTCCCACCTACGCTGCGAGAGATGACTGGGAGCGGCAGGTCTGGTAGTAGCAGCAAATCGAGGGAGAGGGAAGGCAAGAGGCAGAAGAGTTCTGACCGCAGGCAGCCATCGGGGAGCAACAGCATTCCGGCGACGCCTTCGGGGTCGAACACGCCGGCGCGCAACTCAATGACGTTGCCACGAAGCGTCGGCGATCGTGGCAGCCAACAGCAGCTGGCTCCCCACGACCCACCCCCAGACTACGAGCAGATTGACACGCCTCCTGCGACAGCATCCACGTCTCCCTCGGCTGGCTATTTCAACCAATCAGCCAATGCATCACCCACGCACAACAATCTCGTCACTGCTGCATTTACGCCAACTCTACCTCCTCAGTCGCGTCCTGCCGCAGGGCCTCACGGCCGCTCCATCCTGCACCGCCGCGAAGCCACCAACGGTGCTGCAACGACGATACCAGCAACAGCGGCAGGACACTCTTCCTCGAGGAGCCCATCTGTTCCTCCATCACCTACTGTCCCGACGTCATCATCGCAGCACGTCGTCCGCTTTGGCCCGCCAGACGAGATCGTTCCACCTCCTGAAGACGAGTCCAGGGGCCGTCCGCGAGGCATGAGCGGCCCCCATGTCATCAATGCTACGCAGTGGCCCCCAAGCGACATGGTTTCGGCTTCGCCCGATGGTGCGACTTTGCCGTCTTCGGCGCCCCACTCACGCCGCCCTTCGCTCGATCGACTGACCCAAGCCCTCGAAGCCCTCCCCTCCGTCGTAGCCGACAAGGACGGCAACCCCCCAGCGAAGAGCAGTAGCAAAGACAAAGGCAAGGGCAAGGCGACTCCAGACGGGTTGCGTAGCCCCACGCTAGCCAAGAAGAGTCTGAAGCAGCTCTTGGCAGGGTCGGGTCGCAAGGGCGGAGAAGGAAGCGGAAGCTGGCACGGCAAGCATGGCTCTTCGCCTTCGCCTAGTGGCAATTCACGGCCGACGAGCTCTTCGGGTCGAAGGGAAGGATCAGGAGCACCGACCGCAGGAGGCGGTGCACCGGGCGACACCGAGCCTCACCCCACCCCGTCACTCAACCAGCCTCCCTGCGACTGGCGTGAATTCAAGAAGGGCACCTACACGTACAGCATCTCCCTTCCTCTTCCCGCCAATCTCCCGCCGACCCTTTATGCTGATTTCGGACGCAACACCTATACCCTCAAAGCCGTCGTCAAACGCTCAGGTCCACTCACCCCTAACCTCTCCTGCGAGCGCGAGGTAGTCATGGTTCACGCGCCTGACGAGGAAGGGACTGAAGAGACGGAAGCCATCGTCGTTGAGCGGACTTGGGAGGACGCCCTTACGTACCGCGTATTCGTCAGTGGACGCTCCTTTGCTTGCGGCTCCAAGATCCCGCTCTGGATCAAGTTCATCCCGCTGGGCGAGAAAGTCAGGCTCTGGCGTCTCACCGCCGTGTTGGAGGAGAAGACGCACTATTACGCCAAGGGCAGAAAGGTTGCCCGCCACGAAACGCCGCGACGATGGACCTTACTCAAGCTCATGGGCCCCGACGGCAAGCCCCTAGTACCCATCATCTCCGACGAGCCCAACGCGCTGAGGAGTAGCGTGCTGGCTGACTACGCCATCGCGGCCAGCGAGTTCCACATGCCCGCCGACGCACGCCGTCGCCGCACTGAGGCAGCAGCGCAGCTCTCCGCCATTGCTGGACCGTCTAGCAACCCCATCGATCGGATCGCAGTGATGGACAGCGATGATGAGGAGGCGGAGCAGGACGCTCTCGCTTCACTGCTCGACCCGGCCGGGCCTTGGGAGCTTAGCATTGATCTTCAGCTTCCCGGAGCAGGCACGCGCATCAACTTGAGCACGGATCATGCAAAGTCGAGCATCGCGGTGCACCACCTCCTTCGCCTCACCTTCCGGGTCGAGAAAGCAGACGGATCCTCGACGAGCGCCAGCAAAGCCAAAGCCGGCACCGGTGAAGCTCTCAAGCCCAAGCTCTATGATATAGTCATTGAATGTCCGATCGCCATCAATCACTCGCGTACATCGGATATCTGGCTCTCCCTCCCCAACTACTGGAGCGTCGCGGGCGATGCACCCCCTGCTCCACCTGGGAACAGCGTGGTCATTGCAGAGCCGGACTGCTATTTCTCGCCGCGAACTTCCTCTTCGAGCCCGAGCACGCCAGCGGGGTTGCCGCAGCAGGGCGGCTCAGCTTCGGCCGCTACGACGCCGACGTGGATGGCACACCAGACCAGCTCGTCATTCCGCAACGGAGGAGCAAGATCAAGTCCCACATCGCCACCTTTGGGTGCTCCAACGCGTACGCTCGGTACAAGCACCAGCAGCAGCGGGAGTGGCAGTGGTCTCATGTCCCCTACGTCCACCAGCGCAGGCACGCACAGCACCCTCTTTCCCTCCTCATCATGGTACGGCTCCTACAATTTCGCAGCAGGTGGAGCATCCGCCCCTGCCACGCCTACCATCGGGTCCATGGGGCGAGGCAGGTCCTCCTCGCCCGCCTCGCCAATGGTCTCACCTCATCCGAGCGGGCCAGGAGGATGGAGGGGAACGTCTGCGGCTGCGTCTGGCGGGCTAGATAGTGACGCAGTGGCGGCAAGACAGAGTGCGTCGCATTGGCTCAGCCTCTCGACACAGGCTGCCGCTCAGCAGGCTGCTCAGCAGAGGCAGGGAGCGACGACCTCCGGCGCTGATGGGCCGGCACTGGCTACTGCGCGATACGGGGGTGGCTCGGCGGCTGCAGAAGGGGCGGACGTTGGGATCCAGGAGCAGGGCAATGCGATCGAGGAAGCGGCGTCAGGCGAGGAGGAGCCACCCCCGTATTCGGGCCCTCCCTCGGGCCCTACGCATCCCGCTAGCACGGCCGCAACCGCGGCAGCAACGCCAGGTGGCACGGCGGCAGCGACGATACCCACGACTTCGCTGCCCCAGCCTCCTGCTGCGACTGTGACGGCTACGCAGGTAGAGACGAGTACTGCTTGAGCGCAGAAGCGCGATGAGCTAGGCAGGGGGTGAGAGAAGAGAAAGAGCATAAGCTGACAGCAAGGTCGACGACCACGACGACGACAGTGATAATGCGGCCTATAGACACGCTCGGCCGAGCACTCATATCTATCCAGTAGAAGATCAACCGATATGTTTACCATCATCGCGAAGCTTGACTCATCTATTGATTGCCAGTCTTGAATGGGTCGACGATTGGGAAGAGGACGCAAGCACCGCCGACTCGCGAGGTGGTGGCAGCCTCTGAACAGTGAGGTGACTCGACCCGCTCATATGGCCTGCCATACGAACAAAATCGTCCTTCTTCATCACTTTGACTTCTCACGATCCAACTGTGAATCAAAGGTTTCGATAAGGACTCTGCCCTTACCGGCCAGGTGCAGCGACGCATCAAGCTGCGCCAAACCCTTACCCTCTCCTTCCCCTGCATCATCATGATCCTCCTCAGAGCCAGAGTTGGGCCTTGGCTCCGCGTTGACGCGAGGAAGGTGCTGAAGCTCGATGGACTCGTTGCGCATTGAGGCGGAGCAAGCCTTACTGTATGGGTGAAGCAGGACTTTCATACGCAGTGAACCTTCCGAAGCTTGGATAGCGTCTACCCAAGAGGTCTGAGTGAAGTCCAAGCGCGGGGCAGGAACGTCGTCAGCTCGGGTGCAGCTTCAGGGACGCCTGTGTCGTACACCCTCACTTCATCCTCACCTTGTGAGAATGGGGCTGTTGATCACCAGGGTAGTCTGATCTGGTCGTATGGTTGACATGCCTACCACAGCTCGTAATACCGCCTGCGATGATCGGACACTAGATGCGGAGGGAGACATGTGTCTTAGCTCCGCTCACGAGCACGCGATACCCGCACAAAGATATTGTTGCGCTCCTCGATCGTGAGCTCACATTGGCGGCATTACCGCGAGCATCGAGTCCTTCGAAGGCTGTGGTAGCGTTCATAGCAGAGGTCTGTGTGCGCCTCAGCAGATGGAGAGAACGTCGTCAGGTCGAGGCCAGCACGGCGTCCACGTTCACCTTATTCGCGTACCGGTATGACTGCAGCCATCGAGGCGGTAGTCAGGAGATGAGCGATGCCCATCGAGACGAGAAGGACGAGGGTGAGCTGGACCGCGTGAGTGATGGATCGTCTAGCGATGTGAGGCTGGCCGAGCTGTGGGGCAATGCTCCAGGCAAAGCGCGTGAAGGGCACCATTGTGAGTCGCAGAGTGAGTGAGAGGAGGGGATAGGGAGGCAAGAAAGGCAGTGCGAGTGTGTAGGGGTAGCCTGCTTTAATAGTCGTCTCTGTAGCAAGATGACCTTTCTCAAGCATCCGCAGCAGCGTCACGCCCTTCAATCTTGACTTGAGAGTGCAATTTCTGCTTGGGCCGCACTTTCTGATCGCCGGGGCACGCACACTTCGATGTCGTGCTGAAGATCGCGCCGAATCCCTGACGATTGGGCGATCTACGGGGCCTGATCGCAGCGCATCATATGAGTTGTTCTGCATTGAGGCCAGCAATGACGTCGTTCTCAGTATGCCCGGCCGTACATTTCCATCAAGCCGTATCAAAAGCCGCGTTGCGGCCGTTTCGCTCCTTGAAGCATCCAGTCCCAACTGGATCGTAGGTGCACTGCAGTCGAAGATCCGAGGCGCCATGTCAGCTCGCGATCGAGGTGTATAGCCCAGCGGAAATATATTTCGCTCACATTGTCCTTCCTCTTGACGTCGAGCTCGGCCGTGATGCGCTTGGACAGGAGTCTTACAGCTTCAGTCGAGCCGTGGCCATGGGCCAGGGGAGCCTGTTGCTGGGGATGTCGAGCGTCAGCACCGCTGAACCTCGTCGTACTGCGTGCGCTTCACCTCCTCCGCACCGTGGGAATGGCGACGACCGTCCATACGGAGAGGGTAAGGGCGAGAGCGAAGTAAACGCTCCAGAAGGCAAAGTATGGGATCATAGGCAAGACCTTTTCCTGGCGGGGGTTGTGGAGCATCACTGTCGAGTGGGGAAAGAGATGAAGTTGGTGATGGGTGTCGAGCCAGAAGACTTCATGGGACGAAGGTGACGCTCTTATGTACACACTGCCAACGGTAGATGATGCCACGCTGCCTGCATTGCTTTTGCGGCGCAACCCTTGACCCTCGATCCTTCTCGTTGCTGTAAGCGCGGACGATGGTCACGAGCCGGGTTGCGGGCCGAAGGAAAGATGTTTGAGACGTGCCCAATGTCGTCGGCAAGAGGAAATCAAGTCCTCTAGAAGACTCTTTTGAGGGCTCAAGGGAGCATCAGCTTGATAGCGTCTCACACCGAGGTTGCCGTTGTCTCGCCTTGCCCATTCGTCGCTCTCTCCTGATCAGCATTGGCGGCACGCATTGGTGATGCAAGCTGCAAATTCGCCGTCTCTCCTTCGCCTGTCATGATGGTATCGAGTGTAGAGGACTGCTCCTTGCCTTGACTCTGAGCTTGTGCGTGGGATGCCTCGTGCGCTTGCCCATTAACATCAGTAGGTGCATTGGCGCCTAACTCGGCGGCGCCCTCTGCAGTGCCTTGCTGCGATTGCTGTCCTGCCTCCATCTGGCGCCTCCTCTTCCTCGCCCGCAGTATAGCTTCGCGCTTCTCTTCCTTGCTCATCGCAGCTGGCGCGGCGGTTGGCTTGTCATTGTCGTCATTCTTGCCTTTGTTCTCGTCGTCGCCTCCTCCTTGCCGCTCCCGCTTCCCACCTCTTTGCCTGCGATGAATCGCATGCGCCCACTCTGCCACCTTCAAGCTTGAATCTTGAGAGCCATCGATACTACTTGACGATGCGGCAGCACCCATAGCAGCAACGAGCTGGGCAACGATGCTGCGTACTTGCATGACGAGGGGACCGTAAGATGGCATGGCTGCGAGTGGAGGTTGCGTGCCGCTGCCGGATGAGCGGGAGATGTCCACCAGTGGGGAGAGAAGGTGAGGCAGGACCTCTACGAGACCTGGGAAGCCAGTCTGCGGGGCGAGAGAGGATGACGATGCTGAGGTTGAAGATGAAGCACGCCCTCTTGGATCGAGAAGGGAGGCCAGCTGAGCGAGGTGGCTCATAGCCTGTTCGACTTCTGCTGATGAGGGCGGAGCGGCTGAGAGGTCTCTGCTGCGACTGCTGCTGCTGCACTGTCCATTCTGCTGCTGCGGCTGTTGCTGCGCTTCGTTCTGCGCTCCAGGCGGTTGTTGAGCCATTGCGAAAGCTGATGAGGAGTTTGAGGAGTCAAGGCAAGGAACGAAGCCTAGATGCAATGCCAAGGCGGGAGGTCAAGGCTGATCCGAGCGCAACTTTGACTTCAAGGCCGACGACGGACTGCCGGCAAAAGTCGATGCAAGGAATGGCCACTCGTCTTCCCTCTTGCTCCTCTTCCATTTATCCGTCAAAGCACACCCACGCCTCTATCCATTTCATGTCAGCCGGACCTTCCTCACCGGCCCCTAAATCGAGCTTCACCGCCTCAGGCATCGTCTCGGACCCTTCAGGAGGGCCAGGCCGTGTCATTCCTGAGTCACGTCGAGCTGATGGGTCGATAAGAAAGGAGAGGCGCGTCAAGCCTGGTTTCACGCCTAATGAGGATGTAGCGCGATTCAGGCCGTCGAGGCTGCAGAAGAGGGATGAAGAGGAGGAGCGAAAGGGTACGGCTGGCAGAGTCGTACCAGGAGTTGCGGCGGCGGGGATCAATGGCAGGCGTATAGAGGGATCCCCGTCGGTCTCGCCTTTAATACCGCCGCCGACGAGCTCCTCCACTGCATCGCCGCAGAGGAATGGCACAGATTGGCCTTCTCTCGGCTCATCGGTATCGGCAGAGTCTGCTGCATCCTCTTCGTCAGCAGCAATCCAGCCGCCTTCGTCAAGGCTCGCATCTCGAGCTCTCGCACAAGCTCTAGGCGGCGAGCGGCCTAAGCGTAGCAATGGTTTCAATGCAAGCTCTACCACAGCAAACGCCAGACATACCTCTTCCATCCCTTCTTCACAAGATCCGATCACTGTGCGACCCACCGATCTATCACAAGAGCGGCATCAGCAACAGCGCAGAGGCGCCGCAGACTCGTCGGACAATTCGAGGAGACGAGCGCCGCCAACGACTGCGCCGGCCTCATCCTCGTCTCCGCGTGCGGCGCACAGCACTATGGCTGCTGTCAATGGCGACCCGAAGAGGTTCGACGTGCCATTGAAGGACGATGACAAGGCGGAAAGACTAAGACCCTCCGCAGGGTCGTCCATGGAGCCCGAGAGTGGGAGAAAGGGAGGCGGGAAGGATGTTGACGACCTCGTCAAGGGCCTGGGAACGCTTGAAGTCAAGTCAAGCGACGCAGACGGTTCCAGAGAAGCGCCCTAGCGGACCAGAAATTGAGGCGCCGCGGTACCGTGTATCAATAGGATTTCATAGACGTCTCAATGCCGCCTTGCAAGCTCTACCTCCTCGTTCTCTGACTCCTTCGTGTTCTCCTCCTCCTCCTCTTCTTCCTTCCCCCTTGTCTTCTGCTTCTGCTTCTGCTTCTTGCCCCGATTTCTTTTCCGTCTCCTCACATCCTCTGCCTCTCTCCCTCTCACGCTCTCCTGCCCCCTCAACCCCTCATCAAGCATCAGACTCATCCTCCGTCTCGCGATGACTCGATTTCTTTCCAGGCTCCTCGTCTCCTGACATCTGACGATGGTGCCCGTGGGTATGTGCAGTAAGTCGCAACGGGAGCGATTCTTGTTGATGGCTTGACCGCCCTTGCCGCCGCCACGACGGAAGGACTCGCGAAGGTGCGTCTCGTCGAGGACGAGCGGATGGGACTTGTGCGTGCCCGTTGGGTGGAAGTGGTAGCTGCCTTCGATGAACCAGGTGGGGTAGCCGGAGCCTGAAGGGTGGACCCAGATGGAAGATTCGTCCGCATCTTCATGTCCATCTTCAGCGCCAGAAGTGGTGCTAGCCTCGCGGTCATCCCGGTGCTCCTCTACAGGTGGACCCCTGTGAGGGCGAGCGAGTCACGTCAGCTGACAATCCTGCTGATGCCTGAGCAAACACGCCCACACTCACTCACAATCCACACTCGTCCTCCAGCCAGGCCCTCATCTCCTCGGGACCCTGTCTGTCCGCATTCTCCCAGACAATCCGGCCCTCCTGCTCTTCCTCCTCAATCAGCTCCTCCTCAATACGGTGTAGCCTTGCCTCCTCACCATCTGCCTGCAGGCGAGCCTGACTCCAAGCCACCCTGCAAGCAAAGCGAGGCTCGAAATCAAATTCGAATCCTTTCCCCTCCTCATCCCCTCGCAGCACCTTGGGTCCTCCACTGCCTCGAGCCTCAGCGAAAGAAGTTGCCGGGTCTAGCAGGAAGAGGGCGGACAGCCCGTGAGAAGAAGCATACTGCTCTGCAGCTACACTATCGCAGCCTCTAGCGAAGAGGATGGGAGGGAATGCTGAGGCGCTTCGAAGCTGTGTGACCATTTCGCGCTCGAGGAGGTCTAAGACCTTTGTTGGCGCTGGAGGAGAAGAGGTGTGCAGCTCCTCTGGGTCGACATCGAGGAGCATGCTCTCGTACCCGTGAGTGGTGGCTTGACTGATCCAAGAAGACCAGAGAGACTGGGCATCCCGCGGGTTAGGAGCAGGATTGTTGGAGGAAGCATCGGCGAATGGCTTGACGGCTAGGAAGACTATCGGGGTGGGGGCGTATCGTGATGCTGAGCCCGAGGGCTTGACGATCGTTAGGGTGCTCTTGGAGCGACTCAATGGCAGCCAGGCGCGATGACCTGTGCGCACTCGCCCTGCTATGTACGAGCCCATCCGAGGGCAAAGAAGCTGTGTCATCTCTGCGTCATCATCTGTCGACTAGAGTGGAAAGGATCGAAAGAAGTGAAGAGTTGTCAGTCCGCCTTCACATCGTGTCGTGCGCGCTTGGGCCACCGCTATTCAGCCTGTGTTCAAGTTCACCGTCGATTCGCCTCGTGATCGCTTTCTTGTCAATCATGTCTCTCGCTCACGTCGATGTCCTCTTCTTTGAGGTCTGCGGCACCGTCGTTGATTGGCAGTGAGTGCGTGTGTCCGCTTGTAGTCAAGACTTGACCTCTGACCCTTGCTACGTCAGGAGCACCATCACATCGGAGCTGAAGTCAACGATGAAGGGCGCTCCCCATGAAGACGCCAAAGTGCAAGCGCAGCTACTTAATCACGACTGGAATGCGTTCGCGAGAAGATGGCACGATGAACGTCGTACGCAGCTCGAAGCAAAGTGAGCCCGTTGAGATAAGGTCTGCGCTCTCGCACCAAAGCTCACGAGGTCATCTCCATCTCCCCGCCTTTGGCAGTCCCCAACTCGACACAGACCAAGTTTCGCGTAGCATCCTGGAGTCCTTGATTGAATCCACACCACACCTCTCTGAAGCTTGGCGGGACGACTTCGTCCTCACCAACCTGTCCTTCATCTGGCATCAACTCCACCCTTACCCAGACTCGCACTCAGGCCTACTCGAGCTGCGACGGCAATTCAAAGTGGGGACACTCACTCGCGAGGGGAGGGGAGGAATGGCGCTCAATGTCAATCTGGCAAAGTATGCCGATTTGAGCTGGGATTTTGTGCTCGCAACTGATGTGCTCAATGAAGGGGAAGGGGACCAGTATCTGGTGAGAGCGATGGAAGTGTTGGGGATTGATGATCCCAAGGGACAAGGGGCCAGACGGGCTGCCTTGGTGAGCTCGAGATTGAGTATTCTGGAGGGCGCGAAGAGGAGAGGGATGAGCACAGTGTTTGTGAGGAGAGAGACGGGGGACCCTTTGCCTGAGAAAGAAGGCAGGCCAGCTTATGTGGACGTGGTAGTCGATGGGTTGGAGGAGCTGGCTCAGGTTGCCGGTGGGCTGCCTATGGCCTAGCGAGGGTCGCGAGAGTCGTCAAGGTCACGAAGTTGCGATAGTCGTTCCCGATGCTATGATACCATGCTCACATCTCATTATCGCATACCCAGCGATTGTAGCTACGAGCTCGCTCGTCACCGCCTACCCTGGGCGCACGACGTCAACCCTCGCTCTCACTCCCGCTGCATCAGACGCGACGTGCCTAGCCATTCGCGCTCGCGATCGAGCACGAGAAGACGACACACACGCAAGTCGCCGCGCCGAGGAGCCGTCCCCTCATCTGCCCGCCGGCAGGTCGGCACGGCGATTGTGTTGCTTTGCTTTGCTTTTCGCAAAGCGAAGGGGTCCATGGCCAGGCCGAGCCAAGAGTTTCTTCACCGTCCCTGGTGAGCAAGCAAGGGGATCGTGGGATGATGAGACAATGAATTCGATTGCGGGGCCACAGAGAGGGTTGAAAGCCGTCGACGGGTCGAGATGAAGTCGAGGGCGGCTAGAAAAGACAGGCGGCTGGCGGGACGGCAACCGCGTTTGACATTCCTGGTGGCCTTCTTGCATTCTTCCCCCGCACGAGGAGACAACTTTCTTTGCCTTGTGTCCACTCTTTCCTCGCCACCACATTTTGTGACATCCTCGTTACCATCATCTTCGTCACGATTGCCGACTAGACAATAATGCGCCTCACGACGTTCTACGCTACTTGCCTCGCCCTGGCTGCGATGGCTTCCGCTGCCGCGGTGCGGTCGCCACTGGATGACGTCGTGCTCGAGAGGGATGCACAGTGAGTAGCATCGCTCGACATTCTCCCAAGCTACCATAACTGACCCTTGATTCCTGCGACTACCCATCAGACCGCCTCACCTAGCCGTACAAGCACGTCAGGCCTCCAGCAACGCCACCTCTACAGCCTCCTCAGCCTCGAGCACCGCCAGCAGCTCCTCCTCCTCCTCGGGCGGCTCCTTCAATGTCACCGAGTCCGCATCGCAAGACCCGCCGAACGGGTGCAGCATGTCCAACAACCTCTCCCCCGCCCAGTCGGCGAGTTGGACAGACTATTCAGCCTCGACATGTTGCACAAATTCGACGGCCACCACGTGCTTCTTCCGCCTAAATAGCGACGTGAGCGGTCAGGAGAGGTGTACGATCCCCAACTGCGCGACGTTGGAGGACGGCGATACGGCGCAGATGGCAGGCTTCAAGCCGTTGAGTACGTCCAGTGGCTCAGGGCCGAATAACAACACGTTCAAGATCTCGTCCAGTGCGGCCACGAAGGCACATCAGCACGGGCAAGGAAAGCTTGTGGGTGCGGCAGCGGCGCTGGTCGCTGCGGGAGCTACGGCATTTATGGTACTGTAAAGAGCTCCGGCTCGCCTTCCCGATATTGTAATGGTATCTTTTCTGTCACGCCGAGCCCTCGCGACTGCGTGCATGAAAGCGGTGTTGTCTTGCTAGTGGTGATGTGGCTCTCGGAACAGGCTGCTGCTCCTCACCGCGTACTTTGCGTTCTCTGTTCGCCTCGCGTCTATCCTCGTCCTCCATCGTGCGCCCCCTCCCCTGCCCTTACTGTTCTCTCTCTGAGCTCTACGCTCGATCACGGCTTGCTGGCGCTCTTTGCGGCGGCGCTCGCCCCACCCTGAGCACCGCGCTTGGCTGCCGTAGAAGCAACGCCTCCCGCAGCTGCTGTACCAGCCGCAGCGAGTGGTGGGAGCGGCTTTGCCCATCCCAGGCGAACCATCCAATTCTGTGCGCGCAACGAGAGGAGGAGCAGGATCATCAGCTTCGGTCCCACGTCACGACCCTCTCGTCGCCACGTCATACTCACCACAAAGCTCGGCGTCAACGCACCCGTGCCCATCACTCGGAACGGCAGCAACAGTGTCTTGTGAATGGTATACGCCAGCACGGCCTCGGCCCAGAGCGTGCTTGAACCGGCACCGTTCGACTTGTTTGCGCCAGCTTGCACTCCTTGTGTTGCCTCCTCCTCACTCACTCCCTTCGTCAGCCTATCCGCCGCAACGTGTGCGGCAGCTTCGTTGTTCTCGTGCTTCTTCTCCCCTTCGCCCAGCACAGCAGGCGTCTGCCCGTTCAAAGGCCACTGTGCCACCTCGACGTCGGTCGACTCGCGCTTCTCCAGCCCAATGTACTTGCGTAGCCGTGTCTCGACGTCGCGAATGTGGTCTGCGCCGTAAAGGTGAATTACCGCCCACGTGAGGGAAAAGTCGACGAGCGACCAGAGGTTGTACACTCCGAATGCCCACCAGCCATACCGCTTCCAAAGGTAGCGCATGCGTTCTCTGAAGGTTGGGTTGGGGCCTTGCGGATGGTCATACGTTGAGCCATCTGCGCCCGAGCCAGAACTCGCACCCGCGCCGCTTGACGATGATGATGACGACGACGAAGAGGAGGCATGTCTTGAGGCGAGGTTGAGGGTGGACCAGCGAGGCGTTCTTGCCCTTGATGATGACTGGAGCAGGACGGTGCTGCCTGATGATCGCAACGGCTGCAAAGTCGTCGCTGTCGCCGATCGCACCGCCTTCGTAGCGATCGAACGTGCGTGGAGGTGCAACAGCGACAGCGACGATGCCGAGGAGGATGAAGCGGCGACGCCCGTCCGCCTCGTCAGCGCATTGGCAGCCTGAAGCATCTGCCTGCTAGATGACGCTGAAGCAGACGCCATTGCTGTTCTGTCTACCCGTGTTGATGAAGCGCAGAAATTAGTGGTAGCAAATGGATCGAGATGCTGCGTGGTTGTGTCTCTGTCCGTCCTCGACCCAACAGAAAGCGCAGCTCGCAAAGTCGGCGGCGGAAGGAAAGGCTAGCCTGGCTGAGTGAGCTGAGCGATCTCGACTTTAGGGCCGGCCCGCCCTCGGCCGCCGCGGAACGACTCCTGGACAGCACCTCACAACGAGCGAGCGGTGAGGGAGTGAGGAGCAAGGCGAACGTGAGCCTTGTAATAGACAAGGTGGTGCGATGAGCAAATTGACACTGAGGTTCCTCTGTACGTCGCGACTGATTGTGATATCTTCGCGACTCACGATCTCACTGTGATACGCGCTCTGCGATGTCATCACCTCATCAGGACTTAGCCACGTGGGTGAGCAGCACCCTTAAGCTACCACTGCCGCCGTTGGCTGTGCTGAGGGAGGGTCTGATCGCCGTACCACGGCTCGGCAGGCGAAATGGGGCCAGTGCGCTCGGGCCTCGCGGTGACCACTGCCGCAAATGAAGAGGCGAATGGTCGTCCGCCCGCTTTGCTCGCTCGCTCGTTCACGCCCAGGCTCTCGTGATGGAGCCCCGCTCCCTCGTCTCGTCTCATTTCATCGACGCGCCCAAATGCCTTGCTTTGCTTTTTCCCTCGCTGGCCTCCCTGGCTCACGCTCGCTCGGACGGCGGACTCCCATCTGGGGCGAATCGATCCGCGCTATGCAACTTGCGACGACGCACAGTGGCAACCTGCCTCGCTCCGCGCCTGCCTCATCGCCGTTGCCGTTGATTGGTTTGTGTGCCGAGGCAGAGAGAGGGCCAAGGCAAGGCCAAGGCAGGCTTGTGAAGGTCAACCGCCGTCCCTCCCTCTCAGCAAGGCCCTTCACGCGCCCTTCGTCCTCTCATTGCCATCCATTCTTACCTCTGCGCAGAGCGTTACGAGGCTTCTTTTTGTCTCAGGCTACCACTTCAGCAACTTGTCAAGCGGCATACCTGCTCGCGCGGAAGCGCCTTTTCCACCCTTAAGCTCGACGTGGGCCATTCCCAGATTCAAAGGCCGCAACTCTTCTCGTCAGACGAGCTCGAGCCCCGCTTTTGCCTCCCTCATCCTCACCATCAGCGCCATCGTCATCAACGTCTTTCAACCACGCCCTTGACAACACCTCATCACCGCTACCCATCATGCTCGCTTGGCGCCACAAGATCGGCCCCGGCTTCCTCATCCTCATCGCGGCCGCGGCACTCTTCTGTGCCTTCATCCTACAGATCCTCGTCTCTGTGGGCCTGCCAGACATCCGGTCCATTTATTTCCTCACCTTCACGCTGAGTGATCTCGGTCAGGAGATCAAGGTTGGTCTCTGGACTCTGTGCACCAATCAGTACTACTCGAGCTTCTGGGGAAATGATGATGGAGAGACGTGCCAGGGTAACAGCCTGTGAGTGGGCGCGTGACCGGCGGTGGCGTCAATGATTGTCGTGGCTTTTTCGCTGACCTCGACACTACCGTCTCATTGCAGCGGCTACGAGGACTCGCAATACGGCGACATTGCCCAGCAGATCCTGATCCCTGGCCTGACCAAGGCACTCGCCATTCAACCCCTCAGCACCGCCCTCTCCGGCGTTGGCGTCGTGGCTATGGGGCTCCACCTCTGCACCAACTTCGTGCTTTGGCCCTTGCTCTGCGCTCTCGCTGGCGTGGCCAGCATTCTCGCCTTCGTCTTCGAGATCGTAAGTCTCAGCAGCAGATCCTCTGACTGACGTCGTCGTCGTCCACCCTTGCTGATCGTCCTCTCAACCCCCCACCTTTGTCACGACAGGTCCTCTTCAGTACCGCACGCATGCGCCTCAACTCAGACCGCATGGTCGAATGGTTCGGCTCGCCCATCTCGGAGAGCAGCTTCGGCCCGGGAATCTGGATCCAGCTTGCCGCAATGGCCCTCGTCTCCTTCGCCACTTTGATGGCCTGGACGGCCTACGTGAGAAGGAAGCTGCACAAGTCTCACACCGCCGGTCGTTTCGGCAAGAAGGCTCCTTCCATCTACCGCGCGAGCATCGTCGGTGACAACGAGAAGAGCCTGCCATACGACGATGAGAACGTGGGCCGTTCAGCCAGTCGTGCGAGCAGTACGGCCAAGGGGAGCGAAGGCGGGTCCAGCAAGGGCAGTCACGGCAGCGGCGGTGCAAGCAACAAGAACCGCATCGTCGCTGGAGCAGCAGCAGCCACGGCCGCCCCTGCGGCTGCCGCACCGGCGCTGAAGACGTACAACAAGCAGCGCAAGTCCGTTCCCTCGATGGAGATGGACTCGCCTGTGGCCGAGAACAGCACCAGCGCCACCACCGCAGCGGCCGGCGCTTCTTCTCCTCGTCGCCGTCAAGGTCACGGTCGTATTGAGTCTGACGACATCGCGCAAAGCGAGGCAATGGCTGCCGCCGCGTCCCGCAGGCAGCGTGTTCCGTCGAGGAGCTCGACCGCCCGCAGCGAGGAGTTCGTCGACGCGCCCGAGGAGGATGAGGAGGACCAGGAGGAGGAGAGCGGCCGAAGGTATGCAGCGTACAATGCACCCATGGACCCCAAGGATGAGACGGTCATCAGCCCGAGGAAAGGACGCAGGCAGGCACGATACAGCGCTAGGATGGCCGAGCTTGATGCTTGAGCCGTGGAATCAGCGTAACACCCGCATACCTTGCACGGACCCTCTCGCCAGCCATGGCACGCATTGTCACCTTGTCCTGTCTCATGTCTCTTTGTCTCTCGCCCCAGTGCCGCATACGTCCGCGTCTCGTCGATCTGTATTGTCCTCTGTTAGTCGTGTCATACCGCATGCGCGCATACGATGTCTCAATTCGTGTGCTCGAATGTTGCTGAGCTGTGCAAATGCCACGATGTATTGCTTGCCAGCATGCAAGATCTACCTTCCTTGTGAGCAACATGGCGGCCCTCAGGGGAAGTGAGCCTAGATGGTCTGAAAGGTCGAGCTGTTACTCGTAGACTGTGGGGACCGCAGGGTGAACAGCATCGCGGTTCAGTGATCAGCCCTCTTCTCAGCACTCAGCGGGCGCAATATGGTGTCTGAGCCTCCTTGCGCCTCACTCACCATGCACAATCGCAGTCCAGAAAGTCCACCAAAGCACAAAGCTCAACACCTCGCCCTTGAGCCCCTCGAACAGATACCACACTACCTCAATGACGTCTTTCCCCTCCTTGCCACCCACGACTTTCTGCACCCTGACCTTGCCCGCCGAATTGGCAGTATTCGCCGCTCCACCCAGCACGGCCGCCGCTCCATACGCCACAATGCCCGGGCTGGCGATGGCTGCCGCTGTGGCCACGCTGGAGCCTATGCTGAAGACGAGACCAAGCGGAGATTGGGGTGGAGGATTGAGGAGATACTTGTGCGGTTGGCCGTTGCAGCAGAGGAGGAGGATGAGGGCATTCGTGGTGACCAAGGAGAAGAGGAAGAAGGCGAGGCCAGGGAGAGAGACTAGCCCGAGGATCCCGGCGAGCGAGCCTGAGAGGGCAAGGGATAGGGAACGGATACTGGAAGAGAGAGGGTGATGGGGCGGCGGAAGATGATGTGAGTGAGGGGCTGCAGGGTGAGAGATGGGGCAAGCCTACCCACTGAACTCACTTTGCAATCTGTCTCTGATTGTGCACGATGTTCTCGAGGTAGAAGGGCTGCAATTGCTCCGCCTGTCTCTCTTCGGCCTTTTGCGCTTGGATGGCCGCCGAGTTGGCTTGACTGCCCATACCTCCCATGAGTGCTTCCATGCTGGGCGAAGAGCGTTGAGGGCTGGAGGATGAGTAGAAGGATGAGAAGCAGACGATCGACTCGACTCGACTCGACTCGACTCGACTCGTCCTCGCCGTGGTCTGTGCTGTGCTTCTTCGGAGCGGGACGCGCCTTGCCGCGTGGCTGCGTTGAAGGCTGTTAGAACTGGAGAGAACGGATGGATTGAAAGCTGAGATTAACTCAGCGCACGGGCGACGAGTTGGCAGGGCGGACCGGAGCCGGAACGGCTTCACAGACTGACCCTCGCACAACATCTCGAGCCCGCTCTAAGAGTACAATGTAGAGAAGACAGAGAGACGATCTAGGGGTTGGCGACGAAGTTGAACTTCGAAGTTCGCGGTGTCGCGCGGTTCGGAAGGAGAGAGAGAATGGAACAGAGTAATGGATACAGAGATGGGAACGAGAACAACGCTGACCCTGGGGGTCACCGTAGACGCTGACCCTGAGACTCACGAGACTTGGGCTTAGCCGAGCCGATGCGAAGTGAGGTTCAGGTCTGCGACTTGAGAGCTGGTCCCATAGGGAGCAGGTTGACTGAGAGACGAAAATTCTCGAGGGCCGCTGGGCGAAGTGGCTTGGTGAGGGCGTCGGCCAGATTCTCGGCGCTCGAGACTCGATCGATGGTGATGAGGTTCTGCTTGACGAACTCTTTGATGATGTGGAAGCGGAGTTCAATGTGCTTCGTGCGCTTGGGGACGCTGGTTGGGTGGGCAGCGCGAGAAGCGTTGTCATTGTCGCATAGGAGCTTGTAAGGGGCCGACACGGTGTCCTTTCCGAAGACATCGTTGAGGAGGTGGGCTATGCCGAGGAGCTCGCGAGCGCCTTCGGAGAGGACAATGTACTCTGCCTCCGTGGTCGAGTACGCTTGGAGAGTCTGGAGTCGAGAGATCCAGGTGATGCAACTGCCACCGAGCATGAAGACGAGGCCAGATGTACTCTTGCATTGGTCCCCTGTCTTGGCGAAGTTGGCGTCGCCGTAGCAGACGAATGGGAGTGGGAAACCTAGGTCGCGACGCTCGTAGGTGAGAGCGAGGGAGATGGTCTTCTTGAGGTAACGGAAGACCTTCTTGGCTGCATCGAAATGCTCTGGGGTAGGGTTGGCCGATGCCCTGGCCAGTCTGGATACGGCCTGGTGGATGTCAGGGCGAGTGAGGTTCGAGATCCACAAGAGCGTTCCAATCATGCTGAGGTAGAGGTGGCGCTGCTCGGGAGTAGCCTCCTCCTTGGGTTCGCCGAACGTCTTTCCCGCCTCCATGGGAGACAGTACGCCGTTAGCATCGGCGAGTCCGAATCGCTTGAGAGATGCCTCGATGTAGGGGCGTTGGTGAAGCTGGATGCTGCCGGAGCCATCATCGAGCCTGCGGATGCATAGGCCGATAAAGGTGCTGTTGGAGGGAGACTCGGTCATCATGAAGTGGCTCTGAAGGAGGTCACGAGTCTTCTCGATCCTGTCGCGCTGCTTGGATAGGACGATGATGTCGTCGACGTAGATCGCAATGACAACGTCAGTGGTCTCGGAAATGAAGATGCAAGGATCGTAAGCGGTCCTCCTGAAGCCGAGTTCTTCGATCTTGTCGGCGAAGGTCTCGTACCACTCCCTTCCACTACCTCGGAGGCCGTAGAGTGATCGATGCACTCGGTAGACGGACTCGCTGGGATCATTGATGTAGAAGTCGTTGGGCTTGACCATGTAGATCTCGTGCTGGTTCTTCCCATAGAGGTAGGCTGACTTGACGTCGAGAAGCATCCACTCGAGCTGTAGTTGGACGGCCATCGCGAAGATGAGGCGTAGCGTGTCCATTTGACTACGGGAGAAGAAGTCTCTCCGCAATCGACTCCCTTGATCTGGGTGAAGCCCTGAGCTACGAGACGAGCGCGCCAGCGGACGGGCTTGCTGTCGTTGTCATACTTGACGACGAGTACCCACTTGTGTCCGACGAGATTCTTGCCTTCGGGTAGCTTGGAGACAGGCTCGAAGGTCTGGCGACTGTTGAGTGCCTCCCATTCCTCCCTCATCGCCTTCTTCCATTGTTCCCCGTCTGGTCCGGAGAGGACGGAGGAGAGCGGCTGCGTCTGACCCTCAACGGAGCAGAGGTGGTTGGGTCGTCGGTAGGAGACGACGAATGCATGAGAGTTGGGGATCTTGGGGCCCATGCCATTCCCTGAGCTGGCTGAGAGAGCCATGGCGATGATCGTGTCGTCAGGGAGATCTTCGTAGACACTCGTGTAAAGGGCACCGGTCCGGTTAGAATCCGTCACTCAAGATACGGTATGCGCAATCAAGAGATCCCTAATACAGATTAATATGAATGCGAGGGGCACGGGTCCAGGGCCTGTTACGGAGCCGGACCTACACGTTCAATGGGTAAGAGAAGGCAACGGTTGTCAGTCTGTCCAGCAGATGATACGTACCACGGGTGATCAATCCGGGTAGAGGAGGAAGAAGGGACACGTCGTGCACGGGGGACGTACAAGGAGGAGACCAAGAAGATGGAATTGAAGTGATGGGAAGGAATCAAAGAAGTTAAGAGACAAAAGAGCTACTGGGAAGATGTTTTATAGTTTTCAGAGATCTGGTCGTACGAAGCTGGGCACGTGATACGGGTCGGATAGCTATGAGTCTGTTTTGTGTTGCTTTTGTGTGTTAGTTATACGCGGCTACGGGTAGAGTCTTGTACGAGTCACAATACGATACTTAGGGCGGGTAGGCAATCCGTTACAATCACCCCCCTCTCTCTTTGAAGTTCTGTCCCAGAACTTATGCGCTGCATGTTGCTGTATACGCCTTACTTGTTGCGTAGACCAAGCATAAGACGTGCAAGCCTGATGTCAAAGTCAGCTTCCTTGAGCCTGTTGTAGGTCTCTCGGTTGATGACCGGCTTCTTGTTGTGGGCCTTAGGCGTGTTGAAATATGTCTCAATGGCCTCGTGGAGACCCGGGTTGCCTGCAAGTACGCGTACGTCGCCTGAGGCACCATCCGCATAGGTGACTTTGAATGAGAGGTGGCCGTCTCTCTGCTCGTGCTTCCAGATGCTCCTGATGCGTGCTTCAGGTCCATGTCTCTTGCGCGCAGTGGTGGACGTCGTGTTGGAGGTAGACCTTGACGTCGACGTAGATGGTGCACGTGGCGTGTGAGTGGTAGTGCGGGCTCGGAGCGCGTTGAGCAGCTGTTGTTGGAGGCGCGTGTTGAGCTCGTCTCGCTCCTTCAGCTTCCTCTTGAGTGCCTTGTTCTGTGCGCGCAGTTTGTCGCATACGTTGGCGTACGAGGGAACGCGTTCCTCATCCGTGTCGTTGGACGAAGAGTCGCTGTCAACCTGAATAGGGGAGGCAGCCTTTGAGTGTTGCAAGGCGCTCTGCGAGTCGCTGTCTTGATGGCTGTCTTGGGCAGCAGGTTGGTTGACGTGTTGCTGGACGGGTTGGTCAGCAGTTACAGGTACGCCAACACGTACGGTGGCGTGGCCAGCAAGGACGGCTTGGTCGACGGGTTGAGGGGTCTCTTGCATCGCAATCGAGAGCGGCTTATAGCCCGTGGCAATGAGCAAAGAGTTGAGAGTGTCCTGCCCAGTGCGTGTAGTGGGGTCGGTGAGCGCAGCGTGTTGGTTGTGCGTGGTAGCGTCGGGTGAGGGGCTGGTCATGGTGGGTGAGAGTGATGGATAGGAAGGGAAGATGTGTTCGCAATCCAGGGCCCTTATATATCCTTCTTGATGCGGCTGTGCTGCGGCTGTGTCGGCGTGGCTGCGCCCGTGGCTGCGTACGTGGCTGTGCGCGCCGGAGGGGTCCAGAAGGTTCCGCCAGGTTCCGGATGCTGCTGCGGCTAGGGAAATGCGTGTGTTGGCTTCAATGAGTGCGTCTAAGCGTTGTTGGGTGTTGAGGATGTTGTGCCAACGGATATTGGCTGCGGTCAAGGGGTGTATCCGGCGTGCTCCGGCGTGTTCCGGGCCGGTCTTCCGCCTTCTCTTCTTGGGGGCAGAGACGGGTGGCAAGTCTGATGTGGCAAAGCGTTTGTGTGTGTTACCTGAGCGTGTGATCTTCGTGTTGGTGTCCGGTAGTGTCGTCTTCATAGCCGTGCTACGCATGTTGCTGCTGCGCGGACCATTGGACGTAGGCTTCAGTGTCTTGGACCTCGGATAAGGGGAGCCAGGTGTTGTCTTCATCCGGATAGCCTGTCCATTTGACCAAGTATTGCGTCTTACCACGACGTGCGCGCTCTCCAATGATGGCTTCAACTTCGTATTCTTCTTCTCCGTCAATGATGATGGGTGGTGGTGGTGCTTGCGTACGTCCTGAAAAGCGACTTGGAGATTCCTTGTGCGGCAAAAGGTACTCCACGTTGACTGTTGGGTGGATCTTGAGCGTGGATGGAAAGTCAAGTGTGTACGCTGTGTCGGAGATCTTATCCACAATTTTGAACGGTCCATAATACTTCGGCTGGAGCTTGCGCGATCCATTGCGCGGAAGCCAGGGCGGGTTGATGTGCTTGGCTGAGATGCGGACTGAGTCTCCGATGTTAAACTGCATTGGCTTCCTGCCTTGATTGTACGCGTTTGCTTGCGCGTTCTGAGCCTTCTCAATTGACTCGTACGCCTTCTGGGTGCTGACCTGAAGCTGGTCCATGAAGTCTTCAGTCAAAACGGGTAGTGCTGTGTCTGATGGGTTTTGCCTGAGTGGTGTGCGTGGATGACGTCCTGTGTCAAGCTCAAATGGCGTATAGCCTGTGCTGGCGTGTACTGAATCATTGTACGCAAACTCTAGTGCAGGAAGCTGACTGTCCCATGCGTGCTTCTTGCCAGATGTGTAGTGCCTGAGCATCTCCTTAATTGTACGGTTGGCGCGCTCTGTCTGTCCGTCTGTCTGTGGATGGAATGCGGTTGACATGGCTGTCTTTGTGCCTAGATGTGCGCATAGCGCCTGCCAAAACTGTGATGTGAACTTTGCGTCTCTGTCTGAGATGATGACGTGTGGGATGCCGTGTAGCTTGACAACGTGGTTGAAGAATCTGTCTGCCATCTCTGGGGCTGTGTCTGTAGAGCGTGATGGATAGCAGTGAAGGCGCTTTGAGAACTTGTCAATAACTGCAGTGATCATGTCGTATCCACTAGACGTCTTGGGTAGTGGTCCTGTGAAGTCCATTGTGACTGTGTGCCAGCGGATAGGTGGAGTACTGATTGGGCGCAACAGTGCTTGTGCGGATCTGTTGCCCGACTTGTTCTGCTGACAAGACGTACATGACTGGACGTACTCTTCAACGTCTTTTGCCATTGATGGCCACCAGTAGAGTCCATGTAGTCTGCCCAGAGTCTTGGCTGTCCCAAGATGTCCGGATAGCATTGCGTCATGTGCATCGTGCAAGAGTGTTAGGCGCAGTCCCTCTGCGTCTGGTACACATAGTGCTTTTGATCCGTTGTGCTTGTCCGTCCGATAGATCAATCCGTTGTCCAGACTGAAATGCGCCAAATGAGGTGGATTCTCTCCGCTGCTGAATCCGTCGATGATCTTCCTGAAAAATGCGTCTTGCTGGTAGGCGTCCTTGTAGTGTGCGTGATGGTCTGAAGGCGTCTCTTGTGCCTGTACGTTGTACGTTTCAATGTGTTGAAGCTCCTCTGTGAGTGGTAATGCGGCTCTTGAAAGCGGGTCCACATTGGAGTGAACACGTCCTGCTCTGTGTATGATCTCCATGTCCTCCTTGTACGGGATCAACTCAAGTTGCCATGCAAGTAGTCTGCGGTTGGCTGTACGCAACTTGAAGAGCCATTGAAGCGCGCTGTGATCCGTGATCAGCTGGAATTTGCATCCGTCCAGGTATGCGTGCCACTTCTTGATAGCCCATACTGCGCCTAAGCATTCGAGTTCTGTGGCGGAATAGTTCTTCTCTGCGCTGTTGAGTTGACGTGAAAGGTAGCAGATAGGATGTTCGCGTCCATCCCCGTCCTTCTGAGAGAGGACTGCCCCTAGTCCGGATGTTGAGGCGTCTGTGTGTACAATGAATGGCTTGTCCCAGTCTGGATGCGCAAGTACTGGTGCCGTGCAAAGCTTCTCTTTGAGTGTGTCAAAAGCGTGTTGACACTCTTGTGTCCAGTTGTATGGATTGTCCTTCTGCGTGAGTGCATAAAGCGGGGTTGCAATGCGTGCAAAGTCTTGGATGAAACGTCTGTAGTATACGGCCATACCAATGAACCGTTGAACCTCCTTGACAGTTGTTGGGCGTGGAAACTGTCGTATAGCGTCTGTGTTGTGTGGGGCAGTGGTAATGCCAAGGTCACTGACCGTGTGTCCAAGCGCCTGAATACGTTGGTGTGCAATGTGTGACTTCTTGAACGCGAGTGTGATACCTGACTTGACCACACGTGAAAGCACATTGTGAAGGGGTGCGCAATGATCCTCAAATGTGTCTGAGTACACAATGATGTCGTCAATGTAGACAAGCGCGTGTTGCCATTTGCATGCTCCTAGAATGCGGTCTGTGAGCCGTTGAAATACGCCTGGTCCCTTGTGGATACCGAAAGGCATACGCGTGAACCTCTTGAGTCCAAGATGCGTACGGAATGCAAGCTTGTCTCTGTCGTCTTCTGTTGCGCATTCAATCTGGTGAAAACCCTTGTTTGCGTCAAAGGATGAGAACCACTTCTTGCCTGAGAATGCGTTTAAGATGTCGTCTGGGCGTGGGATTGGATACTGATCCATCTTGGTAACCGTGTTAAGTCGTCTGTAATCTACGCAAAAGCGGACCTTGTCCCCTTGCTTAACCAATACGACGGGTGAAGCCCACGGGGAGTCTGAATCTTCAATGATGCCTAGTGATTCTAGCTCTTGTACGGTCTCTTCAATGACCTTGCGTCCAGATGGACTTGCGTGATACGGCGGCTGGGAGATGGGTAAGGCGTCGCCTGTGTCAAGTGATAGCTTGACCCAATCTGTGCTTCCAATGATACGTTGTCCGTGTGCAAATGCGTTGCTGTTGTCTGTGAGAATGCGCTCAATCTCTGTACGTTGTTCTGTACTCAAGTCTGGGTTGATATCCGCTTGGGCCATGGCGTCTCTAAAAGACGGGTGGTTTACGTGTTGATCAGTGAGTAGAGACTCAACAGTCTGCTGCTCCTGTACGCAACCGATGGCGTGTCCAAGGACTTCAGCTGGGTTGAGCAGGATGGGTGCCATATCCGTGTTGATGAATTGAACGTAGTGACACTCTGCGTGTGTGGGAACCAATGTGCGTGCCATGCATCCTGTTGTGCGACCGTCTCTGAAACGCATGTCTGGTTGACATAGAAGCGTGTTGGAACGTCCTGTGTAATGCTCAATGGTGACTGGAATACGTGCAATGCTGCATGGCCTGACCGTGTAGACCTCTTTGACGCGTACCTTTCCCGGTGCGCCCATCAAAGGTTCCAGCTCTGGATCCTTCTGCGTACATGTCAGGGGTATGACCATGTCTGGATGGCGCATAAAGGTAAGGCGTCTGTCTTGCAAGTCGATGAGTGCTCCATGTGGAGAAAGCGTATCATTGCCAATAATGATCTTCGTGTTGTTGAGCGGCAAAAGGTAGAAGCAGATAGTGATGGTGGCCTCTGTGTTGCCCGCTGAAAATCTGACGGGTAGCTCTGCGCTTGATGTGATGTGTGAACCTGATACTATGCCAGTGGCAGAGAAACTTGAGCAATGCTCTACATGCGCCTTGGGGAAGTTGCGCCTAAGGAATGTACTGTCCATCAAAGAAATTGCGGATCCACTATCAATGCATACTGCGTGTTTGAGGTGACCGTCCAAAAATGCGTCTGCATACGCAGGTGTGTGCTGCAATGGGTTGCTCAGCTGCGTGTCTGCTGTGTGTTGGTCTATGTGTGTCTCTGTGGGCGCCTGGGCTGGTGTTGCCTCTGTTGCGCATCTACTGCGTGTGGATACCAGATTGGCATCTGCGTCTTGGGCTTCTACCCAACGGTTCCTCCTCAGAGGAATCTTGTTGACGCCTGCAAAGTTTGACTGTACGTTGTTGCGTGGTGCAGGTGCGGATTGGGCTCTGTTCTGGCCTTGCGCACGGCAATCTCTGCTCCAATGACCTGTCCGTCCACATTTGAAACAGGCACCTGGGGGTGCGCCACTGTTCTGCAGAGGAGCGGGTAAGGCCAGTCTCTGAGGCTGCTGTGGAACATACGTGTTGTTCATGGGACGCTCCTGCTGTCCATAGTTGGCAGTCTGTTGCTGCGGTCTGTTGCGCGCGCCGGCGCCTTCTGTGTGCTGATTGTTGGGACCTTGTGCGCTGTTGGGTCTGTTACCTGCCTGACGTTGATCTTGCCGGTTGAGGAATGCGCGTCTAGACGCACGCAATCCATTCTCCAGGTTGACCATTGTACGTCTCAGATGCTCAATATCATCTCTGTGATTGCCCATAGACGCCAGAATGAGCGGCACATAATCCGATGGGAGTCCGTCTAAGATCTCCTCAATACGGATAGTGTCCGTTGCGTCTCGTCCATACTTCTTGTTGATAAGGGCTAGGCGCTCCTCAAAGAAGTTGTCAAACGACTCATTGTCGCGTAGCCGTCTGCGTGTGAGGGCCAATGTTGTACGCTCTCTGAAGTTGGGCGGTCTGAACCTGCTGCGTAGAGCGTCTTGCCAGTCTGACCATGTACGTAGCTCTGCACGCTTCTCTCGTAATCCGATGAACCAAGTGAGCGCATTGTCCTTGAGGATGAGTGGGAAAAGGGCAAGGAGCTTGCTCTCTGCTGTGCCTGAATAGTCGTATATGGCTCCAATACGCTCAATCCAGTCATCAATGTCGCCTGTGTCCTTATCCGGAATGCCATGGAAGGTAGGCAAGTCTGTTGCCTTGAGGCGTGTAAAATCTCCTTGACTTCTTGGATACTGCGCATAGTCTGATGCGTCTTCTTCTGCGTCCATTCTTGGCGCAGGGGTGGCGAAACGTCCTTGATCTCTGGGCGTGTGTGCGGCGGGGATGTCACGTACATCCCGGGCTGCCATTGACGCTTGCATCCGCTCTTCAAATGCGTTGAGGCGGGTAAGGAACTCATCTGCCTGCTTGAGGTTGTCCTCCTTGAGACGCGCAATCTGGGAAGCTTGGTCTCGTACGACTTGAAGCAACTCCTCTGCGCTGGACTGCGCGTCGACAGGGACCGTGGCAGCTGTATCTTCTGCTACACGTCCTTCACGTGCAGTAACTGGTACGGAGGGGGAACGACGTCCGGGCTCCGTGGAAGGCTCTCTCGCTCTTCCGGGTGTGTTCATCTTGAACGGGTAAACTTGAAACTCTTGATGTGCGCTCTGTTGTGTTGGCGCGGGCCGTATAGTGTGCTCAGGCGTCCCTTCTTGCACCACTGACTACGTGTCTGGTCCTGTTACGTCGGACTGTACGGAAACTTGAAACTACGGGTAGCTAATCCGTCTTCTTGCCCAGTTGGGGTCAAGGATAACCAAAGGAGTGCGCACTTGCGTCTTATCTCAAACTGAACTGCGCTCCTGCGTCTTACGTTAAACGAATGCGCTCTCTGGCGTCTTATATCAACCTGGGGCTGCGCTATACGTCTTATGCCAAACTTGATGTGCGTGCTCTTGTGCACCACTGGAACGCGCTACTTATTGTGCGCAGATGACTACTTGAACGCGCTACTGTTGTGCGCTGCTTGAAAACTGATAGGCGCTTGTCTTGCGCGCCTGGGGTACCTCACTCTTGCTAGCTAGCCTATAGGTCACCGTTGTACGACTCTGTACCCGCCAATTGAAACGTGTGGGCCCCTCGTTGGGAGCCAAATTGTAAAGGGCACCGGTCCGGTTAGAATCCGTCACTCAAGATACGGTATGCGCAATCAAGAGATCCCTAATACAGATTAATATGAATGCGAGGGGCACGGGTCCAGGGCCTGTTACGGAGCCAGACCTACACGTTCAATGGGTAAGAGAAGGCAACGGTTGTCAGTCTGTCCAGCAGATGATACGTACCACGGGTGATCAATCCGGGTAGAGGAGGAAGAAGGGACACGTCGTGCACGGGGGACGTACAAGGAGGAGACCAAGAAGATGGAATTGAAGTGATGGGAAGGAATCAAAGAAGTTAAGAGACAAAAGAGCTACTGGGAAGATGTTTTATAGTTTTCAGAGATCTGGTCGTACGAAGCTGGGCACGTGATACGGGTCGGATAGCTATGAGTCTGTTTTGTGTTGCTTTTGTGTGTTAGTTATACGCGGCTACGGGTAGAGTCTTGTACGAGTCACAATACGATACTTAGGGCGGGTAGGCAATCCGTTACAGTCGGTACGAGTTGGGAGTTCTGGGCAGAGTACCCAATAGCAAGTCGGGGGACTTGGTTGCCAGTATCCATGGCTGGGATGGCGTTGCGCCATTGCATCTGCTGCTCTTGGTTGAGCCTCATCTGGTCTTGGTAGAGCGCACGTCGCGCCACGTCGTCGAAGGTGACTGTGCCGTCCCTCTGAAGTTGGTCTCCCACAATAGCAACGAAGTGGCTGAGGTGGGGTGGAAGGACACGGAGTAGGTGTGACACCTTGTCTTGCTCGTCGATCTCGGTGCCCACGGTCATCAACCAGTGCTCGAAGATCGCTCGAAGTTCGTTGATGATTGTCTCGACAGACTTATTGGTGGAGTTGTACGTGATGAGCGCGGTGTTGACCATGGTGCGAGCGCCGGGGCCTTTAGCGAGGAAGCGTGCGTGAATCTTCTTCCAAAGTGCCTTGCCACTGCCTGCTTCGGGGGATCCATCAAGGATAGAGAGGATCACCTTGCGGTCGAGTGTGGCGATGATGATGTTACCAATCTGGATGTCATCCTGTTCGCGCTGATCCTTGGCCAAGCTGTATTCAAGGAGCTCCGCCTTGTCGTATCCATCGCGAGGGGTCCAAGGGTATCCGAAGTAGCGCTGGTAAGCCTCGACGCTCCCTTCAGCGGTGTCCTTGATGATCCCTTCTGCTCTGTTGCGTGCGAAGATGCGAAGGGTGGGTTCCATCATCTTGACCCAAGAGTGGAAGGTTGTGGTCCCATTGTTGTGCACTTCGAGCTTGGGAACCTTGTTGGCAAAGGTCATGGCGCGAGAGACTTCGCCATCAGTCTTGTCACGAAGACAGCCGACTGGGATCTTGTCGAGGACGGCCTTCTTGATAGGGTCAAGGCCGTTGTAGGTGATGAAAGGCGTGTTGACTCTGGCCGTGGCGGCCGTGCCAATGGATTGATCAGAAGACATGATTGCGACACTAAGCCTCTTCTTGCTCAAGTGTGGCTGGAAACTACGAGAAAGAGTGTGTTGAGGTCCAGTTGGCACCTGCAATAACCACTCGAGAGGGGCTGAGGAGGGCGACTAACGCCACCGTGTGACCGACAACACGGTGCCGTGCGACAGACGCAACGGTTCTGCTCAGCACTTGGTGCGACAGACGCTGGGGGACAAAAGGCTTGTATCTGACTAACAGATGGGGAAAGAGGTATTCGTAACAAGCGTGTATGCAGCTGAGTAGCGCAGTGGTAGCGCAATCAAGGCTCACAACCTGTTAGAACTGGAGAGAACGGATGGATTGAAAGCTGAGATTAACTCAGCGCACGGGCGACGAGTTGGCAGGGCGGACCGGAGCCGGAACGGCTTCACAAAGGCGACGACGAGGAGCGGGAGCTGTCTCACCGTGACGCTCTTTCGTAGCAGTGGGTCAGGATGTGGCTTGTCGAATGTGTCCAAGACGCACTTCGAGCACCTCTTTGTGACACTCAGTAGATGCATTGGATGCTTGAACGTGGATCGCAGCATTTGCGCTGGGACCCGGGCTCTTGTTTGCTCAGCAGGGCACATATGTCCTTCTCACTCGCAATGCAAGATCAATGCTGATCTACAAAGGTCTGCAGAGCGAAGAGTAACAGAGATGCTACTGAGAGGGGGATTGCGGCTGCTCAGAATGGTTAGATGCTACGTAAGTGCGGTCCATGCTCGCCACGCCCGTGCAACTCCTCTGCTATGTCTTGAGCTGATTGCGTGACGTGACGTTACCGTCGCCATCTTTCACCTTCGTCTATCGTGCCGAGCGGTAGCTTTGCAGGCAACCTGTCCGTTCTAGTCTACACGAGGCTCAGCTATGGTCAATCCCGTCAGCGCTACGGTATGCCTGCCTGTGTTCATTGGCCGCTTGGCGGTGGGCGTTCAATTACAGCAAACCCTAAGCGCATATGGTCCAAAGGTCACGAAGAAGCGTGGCACGACTTCATCTTTAGACGAGTATCCAGCACTTTATCGGGTGCATCAGCATCGCTGCTCTTCCCATGTTTTTCTGTTCCCAACCTGTCGATGCGATTGGCGGCAATCATCAGCGTTGCCCAGCTCGCAGACTGGCCTCGAGTGGCAAGAAAGGGAGCCAGCAACCAAGCACGTCCTTGATCAATGGAAGTGGCGGTCACGAGGCTGAGGACTAGGTGTGAATCTCATTGTCAGCCAGCTGTCAGCGATCTCACATCGTCCACCGCTGTTACTGGCTAGCATCGCTCAGCCTACAGGCAACTGCTCGACCGTGACGCTCGCGCCGCCCCTGTCCGTGCCCGCCTGCGTCTGCAAATGCGCCGCGATGCCCACCGACGGAGGGGCCGAGGACCGCACGGTAGCAAGCAAGCCCATCAAAGTGTCATTGTCAGGCAGAAGAGCATCAGACACGTCACACGAGGACTGTACCAGCCCCCATCGCCACTTGTTGCCGCTATCACTCTTCGCGATGGGACTGAAAGCGAGATGGCAAGGGCAAGCCACGTGTGCTTGATGTGGCTTCGACAACGAGCACGAGCCCAACTTTGTCTGACGCCTCGCCGTCGTCCGCCCGGGCGGAGGGCGACTGAGCAGCTTTCTCTGGCTTTGCATTCCCCACCTTCCCTTCATTCATCATCTTCTTGCGGGTGGCCACCATCACGACGTAGACATAGAAGACGACGCAGTCGTCAGGGGGACGATCAACTGTCGTCGTTGAGAGCGGCTACTCGTCGCCACTACTACTGGTAGACCATCAGCTCGCCATTCGCATCTGCGCTGAGCGATCATCACAGCGCGGGCCGCACTCGTTGTCTTACATCCTTTACAAAGCGCCCGAGACGACAAACGAGATCCCGAGACCTCCAGTGAACGACGACGATTTCCCCTACGCAGACCATGCCAGGCAGTCCCCATCCGGACCACAGCGCCTCCACAGACGCAGCCTACGCCTACGCAGCACGACCTCTTGCCCAACACCACACAGCAGCCGCCCCCACATCCGCCGCTTCACCATCATCCACGTCGAGCTCATACGGCTCATCGTCATCGTCATCCAACTATAGACCCAACAACTCATCCTCTTCGTCATCTCTCGACACCAGTCCGCCTTCGCAACACGGAGGCAGCTCGAGCGGCGTCGGCGCATATCCATCCCTAGCGCACTTCTCGCCAAGCACGCAGCATACAGACTTGCTCAAGATCCAGCGCGACCTCTACCACCAGGCGAGCTACAACGCTAGTGCCAGTGCTGCTGCCGCCTTCTCAGACTGGCCACGTAGACACAGCCAGACCCGCGCTGCGCCTACGACCATGAGCGCAGAGACATCGACTTTGGCTCCAGCACCGGCACCCGCACCGGCATCTACACAGCCGCCACACGTAGCAGCGTCGTCGTCATCGTCGTCGTCGTCAGTCCGCGCCTCATCATCGCCATCAGCTGCTGCGAACACGCATCAGAGAGAAGAGCTCGCTGTGACACCGGAGAGGGGAACACGAGGTAGCAAGTCGCGCAGAGCCAGCTCTGGCGGCTCAAGGATACCCTACGAGCAGGAGGAGACAGCGAGAGCGCACGCGGCAAGGGGGTCAGCATCGGGCTCAACATCCTCGCCATCCGGCGCTGCAGCCACCACATCAACCATCCCCTCATCATCGTCATCTCTATCGGCATCGTCGTCATCATCCCGACAACGACCAGCGCGACCATCCTCGCCATCCATGCTCGTCCCTCCGCCATCCTCCGAGAGCAAAGGCGCCAAGCCCCTGCCGCACGTCGACCTAGCCACATACCCTTCTCCAGACCTCCTGCGAGTCCTCGCCGTGCTCCTCCACCAGATTGCCACAACCAACGATGCCATTCGCCCGCCATCTGCTACGCAAGACGAGAGGGGACGGAGGTCGGGCTCGAAGTCGAAAGGTGATACATCTGCAGCGGGGCAAGACGGCGACGAGGCATCTTCATCGTCTGGAGCAGCAGCAGTGCATCATCCCCAGGGGGTCACAACGGCAGCCATGGGTGCATTGGGCCAACCGAGCAGCACCCTCTGCTTCCACGCTCGTAACGTGCCTAGCATCACCATCGAGAGCTACCTGCTGCGTATCCTGAAGTACTGTCCGACGACGAATGACGTCTTCCTCAGCTTGATCGTCTACCTCGACCGGATGAGCAGGGTTGCACAAGGGTCAGAGGACGGGTCCAGCGGCAGCGTGGCGCCAATGATGTCTGGCGGCGCCGCCGCTCCTCTGACTACGCCAAGCGGAGCCCTGCACGAGGAAATAGCGAGGTCAGGAGCGGTCAACGGAGATGACGACGAGTCGATGTCCTCCTCCTCTGCATCCGCGCCGGGCTCACATGTACACCCGGGCATGAAAGGTTTCGCCGTCGACTCGTACAACATCCACCGTCTCGTCATCGCAGGCGTGACTGTAGCGTCCAAGTTCTTCAGCGACGTCTTCTACACCAATTCTCGCTACGCCAAGGTGGGCGGTCTGCCGGTGCACGAACTCAACCAGCTCGAGCTGCAGTTCTTGCTGCTTAATGATTTCAGGCTAGTCATCCCTTTGCCGGAACTGCAGAGCTACGCGGATCGACTGCTCGTCTATGCTACAGGGTCAGGGGTGGTGCAGACCGGGGTCGTGAAGGAGCTGGGGGCGCCAGGTGCAGGAGAAGCAGCAGCAGCGGCGAGTGGTCAGCAGAGGCGAACCTCTCACTCGAGCTCGACGAGCAGGCCTGCGGCTACCACACCTGCTGCGTCATCCTCATCGTCCTCTTCGACCGCCACGCCTCACGCGGCTTCATCGCCTCGTCCGGACCGGTCAGCTGCAGCAGCGGTACAGATGCAGGAGGGGTAGACCCCGAGGGGCATGGAGAATAGACGTGGAGAGGGAGACTCGTAGGAAAAGAGGCCGAGAGATGGAAAGCAGAATGGTACGGGAAGCGGGCGACCATTGATCGATTCAGTCTTTGTACATTGTGAGCTCGTGAGCCGGGGTGGCACGACACGCTCATCCTTCCAGTCAGCCAATCGGCTCGTTGGCTCGCCCAGCACTACATCACATCATCATCACTGCGTCCTCTACGCATGTTACCACCATGATCTCGTCGTCGCAATCGTATCCCCATCATCGTTATTCAAGCGTAGCCACGAACGATTTGAGCGAGCGAGCGAGAGAGCGACGAGACGGATACGAGGCTATCGCCTGACGCGACACGACGCGACGCGATGCCCGTCACCCTCTCACCACGATCGACGTCAGAGGAGTTGTCTCCCGGATAGCAGCTACGCCCTCCTCTTCGCTCATCTCGCTCGTGTCACACGCTCACACGCGTCGGAATGGATGAATGTGTAATCGATTCGTCTTCAAGGAGTCGCGATGAGCGCTCAAGGATATAGACGAGACGACATGATGGTGAGAGAGACAGAGAAGAGCTAGAGTACAGAAGGAGAAACCACGCCTATCAAGGAGCCAAGTGTGTGTGTGTGTGAGGAGCCGGGCCAAGCTAAAGCTTAGGTCCTCTCGCCTCGGAGACGACGAGCAAGGGCGATGTCCTTGGGCTGGATGGTGACACGGCGAGCGTGGATAGCGGCCAGGTTGGTGTCCTCGAAGAGAGAGACGAGGTAAGCCTCCGAGGCCTCCTGGAGAGCCATGACAGCCGACGACTGGAAGCGGAGGTCGGTCTTGAAGTCCTGGGCAATCTCACGGACGAGGCGCTGGAAGGGGAGCTTGCGGATAAGGAGCTCAGTCGACTTCTGGTAGCGACGAATCTCGCGGAGGGCGACAGTTCCGGGCCTGTAACGGTGGGGCTTCTTGACACCACCGGCCGAGGGGGCGGACTTGCGAGCTGCCTTGGTGGCGAGCTGCTTACGGGGGGCCTTGCCTCCGGTCGACTTGCGGGCGGTTTGCTTAGTGCGGGCCATTGTTAGGATGTGTGGTTGTGCGACTGAGAGAGGGTGCGAGGTGAGGAGCGTATTAGAGGGGCTGTCCTGGCGTGTCTGCAACCACTGTCGGTCTATGTATCGCAATACTCACGGTAGTGTGGTGCGAGATGACGAGGACAAGGTGTGGTAGTGGTTTGTGAGAAGGAAAGGAGGGGGGAATGCGATTTTCGAAGTTGCCTTATGAAGGGACGCTGCTCCCCCTGTAGCGTCGCCGGAGCCAATGCCGCCTGGCCACTGGCATCGGCTCGATAGTGGCATGTACACCCGCCGCCATGTTGCGACGAATCAAGCCCGTGCCTGAGCGATTCGAGGTGCGAGTTGCTGTGACGAAGAGAAAGTCGGGCCTCTCGAATCTGATCCCATCAGTTGGCTCAACGGAACAGCCGCGCCCTGTCCGCCCGTCCGCCCGACTTTCCCACCACACGATGAATCAAGAAGCAGGCCGGCTGTCCGCCCACTCCGCCCTGCCTGTCCGCCCAGGTCGCGCCGCGCCTCTCGCTCACATCAGAGTGATCGCCACTTGCACGACATTAAGAGGCCACCGAATCATCGACGGCCACGATCCAGCCACGCCGTCGATTCCTCGAGTTGAGTTGCGTCGACGCAAAGTCAGGACCGGAGGCGTGGGCGTGGGTTCGCAAGGCAAGGCAAGTCAGGCCACACTGGGCGAGGCCGACGTCGGGAGCTGACTGACTGCTGGCCGAGCATCGTAGAGGTTATAAACCCAACTCGCCGCCAATAGCTCCTGTCCTTTTCTCCCCACACAACTACTCCCTTCTCCCTCACACACTACAGCTTTCGAGCGTGAGTATCCCAGACGATCCACAAAGACTCTCGTTGTTATCACCAGTCGCTGATAGTATCTTACTCACCCCACGCCCGCAGTCACCCACTCTCACCCCCACCACTTTTTACACACACAAACATGACTGGACGAGGAAAGGGTGGCAAGGGTCTCGGCAAGGGCGGTGCTAAGCGCCACAGGAAGGTGAGCACACACACCGGGCGCGCCCCGCTGAGGATCGCATCACCACGAGAAGTTGCAACTCACACATTACATTCCCACGCACTACAGATCTTGCGAGACAACATCCAGGGTATCACCAAGCCCGCTATCCGCCGTCTCGCGCGTCGTGGTGGTGTCAAGCGTATCTCTGGCCTCATCTACGACGAGACCCGCGGTGTCCTCAAGCTCTTCCTTGAGTCGGTCATCCGCGACTCGGTCACCTACACTGAGCACGCCAAGCGCAAGACCGTCACCTCGCTCGACGTCGTCTACGCTCTCAAGCGCCAGGGAAAGACCCTCTACGGTTTCGGCGCGTAGACGTTGGTCACTACCGCCCTCTTCGTGTTGTTTCCTCTCTCTCTTTTGCTTGTTCATTCCCATCTACCTGTAACATTAGCTATGGCTCCCTGCTAGCCACCACATCGAGGTGATCTCATTCAAATCATCACGAGCTTCTACTCATACCAAAGTGCCGCTCTGCCGCCCTCCTGACTGATCCCTCCGACTGAGCAGCTCGAGCACCAGCACGCTATGATGCGTGGCTGCCTTGCGTTGCGTCGCAAGGAGCTACAGCTGCCACCTCTTGCTCTTCACCTTCTTGCCTTGCCCTTTCGCTTTCGGCTTCTCTTCTCGACGTGTGCAATACTGCGTCATCATTTCACACACTCTCTCACGCAGGCCGACTCACTGTCTTCTCTCGTACGCAGCAAGCAGTTCATGGCGACGACGAGAATTCATTCTTGGTATACAGTGGTGTCTGTCTCGATGGAATGCAATGGATGCAAAGAGCTGTAGCAGCAGCAGCGACGACGGCGGGTGCGCGACTGTGAGCGCGCTATGCGCGGCCTTGTGCACCACGCTCTTCTAGTAACGACGCTCAGGATTGTACGGGTAAGAAGATGCCGACGAGGGCCCAGCTCCTCCTGACGTGAGAGCAGCGTAAGACGACGATCCCGGCGCTCCGTCGCGCACGCCTCCCGGGGGCGGAGGAAGTGGGCGAGCGCTGAAAGGCGGGGGAGCAACGCCCTTTTGCCCGACGCTACTCATCGGATCCTCCACCCTAGATACCATCACGTGCGCAGCAGCCTGAGCTGCCTCTCCTTCTGCCTTCCTCCTGTGATCCTCCTTCTTCTTTGCTCTCCACGCCCTCCTCATCTCCCTAAACTCTTGCGGCGTGCGCTTCGCTCCATGCTTCTGCAGCGCGACGTGCGCATTGAGATGGTTGAGCGTGCCGTAGCTCTTGTCGCAGCCTTCGAAGCCGCAGCGGTACATGCGGTCGATCTCCTCATGCCTCCTACGCGGGCGCTTCTTGCGCTCCCCGTCGGGCCCCGCCGTGCCGCTGCCTTCGCCCTGTGTGAGGTGACCGCTGCTCCCACTCCCTCCCAAGCCAGTTGTACTTGCCGGTGCGCCACTGATGCTCTCGTCTCCCAGCCCCTGCGAGATGTAGCCGCTGCCTGACACGCTGCCGCTCGGCGTAAGGGAGCCAGCGCTCGAGTAGTCGGCGGACGTGTTGCCGGCTCCCCAAGCGCTCTGGAAGCCTTGGTGGTACTGAGGGTAGCTGGCGAGGTGTGCGCCTGGGTAGCTAGGTCCAGTGTAGGCCCGATCTCTATAGCCTGTGTGGGGAGGTGGTTGGTGGTGTGGATGGTAGGCGCCTGCAGTGGATGCGTCAATCAGCTATTGTTCGGAACATGATGGGACCAGCTTCGACTGACCTTGCAAATCATTTGGGCCAAGAAACGTCGAGCCGTACAAGCCGTCTGCTGTGTGTGGACGAGAAATTCCACCGGACGAGCCCGCCCAAGCGGTGATGGGATCAGCAAAGGGAGGTCCGGTGACGGCAATGCCGGCAGCGTTTTGCTGATGCTGCTGTTGCTGCGGCTGCTGAAGACCATCGGGAGGCGCGGGATTGTAGTGTGGTGCCATGACTGGGCCTGAGATAGAGGCACGATGACCCGAAGCACTGCGGTGGCCGTCCTCTGGGTCATCGTCCCCCCCCTGCTGAGAAGTAGCAGAATAGTAAGCCTGCTGCTGCGAGCCATCTCCGCCCGAAGTGGACGCGCCGCTAATGCCTCCTGCTGAGGCTCCCTGACCCCACTGTGGGCCATACGACGGCTGAGTCGATGAAGATGAGGGGCCAAACATGATGTGCGAGCCGGCAGGCATGCCGTCAGGACCGAGTACGACACCCTCTGGCGCAGACGCGTAACCTGGCGGAGCAAACTGGCTGGACGCCGCGTATTGCATGTGGTATTGGGAATGGTGTTGAAGTTGATGCTGAGTGAGGTGCTGAAGTTGCGAGGATGGAAGTTGCTCATAGGATACAGACGTAGGGTAGCCTGGATAGTTAGCTGCTCGACGCTGCGCTGATGCGTCTACGCCGGCAAAGGCAGTCGCATCGTATCGTTGAGGGAGATCACCTTGCTGATGCTGCCCAGCTAGTGGTACAAAGTCGGACCCTCCATTGGGATGTGAAAGGCCAGAGCCACTGCCGTGGGATGGGTACGAAGCTGACGACGACCCTGCGGAAGGGGGAACTTGATTGGCCTGATCGGCGCGGGCGTTGCCATTGCGACTCATAGCTTCGAGTGCGTCAGAGGCTGCCGCAACGTCGTCGTGTGCACCACTGACGGGGACTCCTTTGTCTTCGCGCAGAGGACCGCGGACGCCGTCGTCTTTGTTTGGACCGTCGACGTCCCCGCTGACGCTGTGGTCTGTGCTGTTGCTGGGCCCACCGCTGCTACTGCCGTCGGTGGTACAATGTGCGCGACCGCCGACGTCTGACAATGGGGAAAGACGACGCTGACGACCAAAAGGAGAAAATAATGAAGAGGATTGGCTCGGAAGAAAGGAAAGCATCGTCTGTGAGAGGACGACGCTCAAAGAGCTCGAGCTGCAAAAGGGAGCTGGAGCTTCACGCTAGCACTAGTCTGAAAATGGGAGGGTGGGCAAGGCGGGCGGCGGGGAAAGGGCGACGACGCCGGTCGGCATCAGGTCAGTCGCAGCGCTCTCTCCTCGCACGACGAACGAACAATGGCGCCCTCTTGCGCGTGCGTGTCAACGAAAGCAGTTTTGCTCTCTTGTCGTACACGAACCATCTCTCACGTCTATGAGATGTGTGATGCTGCGCAGGTACGCAACGAACCGCTGGGCTGGGTCACCCAACTTGCAAAGAAGACTCACGATGCGTTCCAGATGGTGGCCAGCGTCCTTTGGCGGACCGTGGGAGAGTCTACGCAGCTCCTGAGGCGGATTGACGCGAGAGAGGGGGGGGGGGCGACGTGCAATGATCCAAGCAGGCGGAGATGAGCGATGGAAGTTGTACCGGATGGCGTTTTGGGCGTGGGCGCACGACGGACAAAGCTGTGACAACTTGGCGCCCCTCGAATCGCTCGGCGAATCGGTGCGCTCGTTTGGATTTCCGCTCCTTCTGGGTGGTCCGTCGTCTGGTCGGCGGCAGCGACGACGACGAACGAGGCAGAGGTACGTCGCGTGAGGAGCAGACGGCTTCTGAAGAAGACGGCAATCGACGAGGAGACTGAGACCGGCAGTCTATGCCCGTCAATGCAGTTGAGCTATGGACGCGGACAAAGGCTGCGACAACGGGCGTCGATTTCTCGACGACAAAGGCGGGTGTTTGGTGAGCTGTGGCGTCAGAGCGACGATGCAAGCCCCGGGCGGCGTATAGAAGCGACGATGAATCCACGGAGCTCGTCTTGGGGAGGAGGCGGTGTGTGTCTCGGAGGCGATCAGGCAGCCAAGCAGGGTCGATCGGGCAACGAGATGGGCGTTTGCTGTACAGCTCGCGTTTGGCTGTCGTCGTCGTGTTCGTTGCCTCCTTCTCGTGCGTGAATCGCAGCTCAGGGGGCGATGAGCCGCGGCGGCGGCGGCGGAGGAGCGGGAGGCACTGTATGCCTTTGGGATGGGATCTTTCTCTGCCTGCCGAAGCGTCGAGGCGAGGCGAGGAACAGGGTGGTGTTGCGTGATGCGATCTTGCGTCGTACCAAGCAATGGAGAGTCTTCTCGAGTCTCCTCTGTTTCGGCTCTTGGCTGCTGCCTGGCGATGTTTGAGCGATTCAGAGCGAATGAATGCTACTAAGGCACCGGTCCAAGGCCGACCGACGATGTACAGGAGGAGGGTAAGAGAGCAGTGGACAAGTAGGGAAGGAGGTTGACCAAGAGGCGCGGGCTGATGCGCAGAGGCGTGGGAGAAACAAGTGGTGCGTCGATGCGCTCGACTAGCGCCCTTTTTTCCTTCCTCGAGGCTCGCTCCTTGCCGCGCTGCTCTCTCGCTCTCGCTGATTCCGGGAACGGCGCAGGAAGGCCGCGGACATCCACTCGGGCGCGCACTCAACGGCCAGGGCAAAAAGGCCTCGTCGCTCGTTGCTCGTGCGGAGCTCAGGAGGCGATGAGGCGTTGATGGGGATCATTATTGTCGTCCGACGCTTGCTGACACCGCTCATCGACGGTATGTGAGCGAATCGCAACGACTGATGAGTGAGCAAAGATAGGCGCTGAAAGACTGCGCCTGGGTAGCGACGGAGAATGACAGAGGGGGAAAAGCCAATCGGCGTGACCGGGGCATCCTCTCAGACCATCAGGGGCGGGCGGGGCAAAATTACGATGAAGGAGGAGGGCGGCGATGCTCGGCTCATTTACTCATCATTCAATCAATCAATCACCGTCTGGGCGTCAAGGTGATGGCGACGAGCGGCGGGCAGGTACCGAGGCTGGAGTAGCCATCGTAGCGCGCAGGACTCTACTGTTCCTCGACGTGGACCTAGCTGCGAACAAGGTACGGATCTAGACAGCTTTGACGTGATGCGGCGGCATGCACAGCGCAAGAGCATGAGAAAAATACGAAGCAACCTGTTGGCGTAGAGGAATGAGATGGATTAGCGCAGCGCAGCCACTGGCTCGAATGAATGTGCGGACCTCGGTGACGGGATTGATATCTTTGACAGAGCGGGGGACTAAAGGCGTCGTGAGAACAAGGAAAGGGGAGCGAGCGGCAATCGGCAGCTGTGCGTAAATTGACGCGGTGTCGTCGAAGGCAACGTCCGGCTAAACAGTCGGACAGTCATTTGCTTGCATCGTCGGAGCGGGAGGTGTTTCTGGTGGCGGCGTTGATGGTGAGGCGAAGGTCAAAGGACAAAGGCGTTGGTATGCGGCGTTGTGAGCGATGATGACGGCGAGGACAGCGAGCGAGCGAGACATCGGGCTCCAATCGATCCAGAGTCAGTGACCTCCGACAAGTTCCAATGATTGCCGTACAGGACTGCGTGGCGCACTGAGCACGACCAGGTGCGTGAGAATAAGAAGACATGGATGCGCAGACTGCGTACGATGTACTGCCAAGCAACGTCGCCCGACGTCATCAAATGCCCGTCATGATCACTTGGATAAGCGCGTGCAGGTCCATAGGCAGGAACGGATGACATCCAATGCGAGATGCTCATCGATGAGCCGCGGCGTCCATGTGAGAAAGGGCGAGGGATGAAGGCGATGAGCCGCGGCGATGACGATGGAGACGATGTCAAAGGAGAGCTTTGACTACCACGGGAGGAGTGGAGTCGTCCTCAATCAGACGAGCGACTCCCTTGACCACTATCAAGCGTATCAAGCGGCCATGGATCCAAAGACGACTGGTCATGTATTCAAGAGAGACTGAAAGTATCGCTTCGAATGGCAATGATGTCACGACTCTTGCTCAGCCTCGGCGGTCTCGAGCTTTATAAGGTCGCTGCGTCAAGGGTCTGTTCACCTTGCGTCGCGACCAAGACATCAGCGGGGCCTATGTATCAGACAGCACCGCATATGGGCTCGCGCGCAAGACATGGGCCTGACTGTGAGACCGCGAGAAGGTGTGACAGGCAGGGGAGGCCCCTCTTGGATGACGCGGTGTAAGACATGTCCCATCTGATCCCGTGGGGAAGGTCTCGTAACCACCTATGTTGCTACCAAGGCACGACTGTAGCCAAAAGCATAACCTTTGCCGTCTACCACCACAACCACCACCACTCAGCCCACTCCACGCCGTCCCCACACAATGCCTCTCAGGGATCGCTTCGAAATGATGCGCGCCTTCTCGATCCAGTCGCGCAAGAAGACCAAGGAGCTGAAAGGCAAGAGCAGAGAAATCGAGCCCGTATCTGCTCGTGAGGCTGCTGTCGCTGCTGCCAAGGCCGATGGGGATGGTAGCTTGCTTCCCAAATACAGTGACCTGGTCAGTAGCGTCACCGGTAATTCTGACTCCTCTGCCACCTCGACTCCCTCTGGCTCCTCTGACCTCTCGCCAGCGGACTTGTCATCCGTCTTGGAAATGACTGCCTCTGACGCAACGGCTGCCGCTGAGAAGCAGAGGCTTCGCGCCCGTTACGACAAGCTGGAGGAGGAGTACCTGAAGGGCCTGAACAGGAAAGCAGGTGCTGCGTTACCTTCTACGTCGCTTGACATGTGTCCTCGCCCAGGGGTCGGAGCACAGTACGACTCCAGGGGTAATGGAAACAGTACAGCTGCGGTCGACGTCGCCGCTGATTCTCTGCCGGCTCAAAAGTACCGTCCTCAGGATGATATCGATGTCTTGCCCAAGAAGAAGGGCCCAAAGCTCTCCAAGTGTAAGAGCGTCAAAAATCTCTGAAAGAAGTCGGCGGCCGCGCCTCCCTGTGAGCCCGATGAACGGGATCCCGCGCCACATCTGGTGGCTTATACCTGAAGACGGTCAGTCGTCAAAGCAGTACGAGCGACCCGGATCCTCAACGCCCGCTTGCATCTTCACTCTCTCATGGTGCTCGCAGGGAGTCTAATTTGCCTCTGAAAGCCATGGACCTTGCATCCTCTTGTCTGCAGCGAACACTCGCTTCGTCTCGTTCTCGTCATCGTTCTCTCCGCTCTCCTTCGCCTTTCCTTCACTTCACTCCGTTTCTTGAATGACATCTTTCTATTCCCTCCAATCACTTACTCGCGGGCTCCACGACGCCATACCTCTGGCGGTACTCCTTCATGCCCTCGACCTCGTTGCTCATACCCTTACCCTCCAAGAATGCAATGACCTGATTCAGGTTCACCACGCTCACAACCTTGGTTCCCAACCTCTGCTGGACGGCGCCCACAGCGGAGGTCTCATCTCCTTCCTTGACCTTCTCTTGCCTATCCAGCGCAATGACGATCCCGACAAGTTGACCTCCCTCGGCCTTGATGATGTCAACTGCCTCGTTGATCGCCGTTCCTGCCGTAATGACATCGTCGAGGATGATGACGCGCTTTCCCTTCATGGGTGCGCCTACCAGCGTACCACCCTCACCATGGTCCTTCTTCTCCTTTCGGTTGAAGCAGAATCCGAGGTCGAGGCTGTGTGGTGGCAAAGAAAGGGAGAGGGAGACGCCGGTTGCGAGTGGGATGCCCTGCGTGTGCGAGAGGGTCCGGTCAGAAGTCTGCCATAGTGAGCAGGTCTTGCAAGGCTGCGCTTCTCTCACCTTGTATGCAGGTCCAAACAGGACGGTATTCTCCCTCTCCTCCTTCGTCTCGCCTAGCAGCCCACTCCTGACAATCTCCTCGGCGTAGCATCTTGCGAGCTCTGCCACCTTGGCTCCCGAATTGAAGAGGCCCGCATTGAAGAAGTAGGGAGACTTGCGGCCAGATTTGAGCGTGTAGGGCCCCTTGAACGCCAAGATGTTCGATGCGAGGAGAAGATCCAGGTAGGACTTCTGGTGAGGCAGGACCTGGGCTGAGGATGATGACATGCCGGCAGAGAGTGGTGCGATTGGGACGACGAGAAGGAGTGACGCCGGGGGTGGGGAAGCCTTGAAAGGCAATTTAATTGCTCGCGTCTCGTCGGAACGGAGCAACGCGGTTTGTCGTGGGCGGGCGAGCGGAAAGGAGAAGCCCAAGGCGGACAGAGAGATCAACACTTTGGTCCGTCGCCGTCTGTCGCTCGAGGAACACGCTGCTCAGCCTCACCTCACCATCAGGTCAAAATGGCAGCTAGAGGGCGCGGCAGCAATGCCCTCTACCTCGAGCTACTTCAACATCAGCATGAACAGCTCAAGGCGTCTTCAAGCCTGGCGGCACCACACTATGCCCGCGCCATTGCAGCACTCAGTGCCTGTCCGGTACCACTGAACGATGTTGAGGCGCTTGGCGATCTCGATGGCTTCTCGCCCGGACTCAAGAGGTGGCTGGCCCAGGCAGTGAGGGACAGAGGAGGCGAAGCTACAATCAAGGCCAAACGGACGCAAGCAAAGCAATGCCGCGCTAGTGACCTCAGTCTGCTTGACTCACTCGATGCGGCGGGAGAGGAAGCGCAAGATGAACCTGAAGCGTCAACATCGCGGGCAATCAGCAGCAGCACATCGGCAGGCAAGAGCACGATCAGGAAGCGCAAGGCAGTCTCGAAGAAGGATGGATCAGCAAAGCCAAAAGCATACACACCACCTCGTCGCTCAGGAGGGTGGGGCATTCTCATTGGCCTCTGGCTCCTCACCCAGCAAGAGCCCTCCACCTCCTTGCACCCCCACTTCTCCAAGGATGACATTATATCCACAGCCAAGAAGTACAGTCGCTCCTCCTATACGCACTCGATTGTAGCGCGCTTTGCGTCCTCGTCGTCAGCAAGTGGGGCAGGGAAGGCCTATTCAACAGCCTGGGATACGATGCGCACGCTGCTCAAGCACGACTTGGTGTGGCAGACGGGAAGGCCAGCAATGTTCGGTCTGAGTGAGGTAGGATTGGAGGTGGCGAGAAGCATCGCCAAAGAGGAAGGGAAGCTGAATGAGGCGGTAGGAGAAGATGAAGGGTCGGCCCTGTCGGGAGAGGAAGACGAGCAGGATGATCCTCAGCTGGCAGAGAGCTCAGACCGTGGTGTTCCTCGACATGCCTCGACGGCGAGCAACGACATAGACGCAGAGTACGAATATATACTGCACGGGACACCTGGCGCTGCCTCATCAGCAGCAAGAAAGCGGAAGAATCAGCCATCGTCGGCGGCGGCTGTAGGGGGAAATGAGAGCACTACAAGCTCTCGAAGGGGAGCAGCCCTGAAATTGCCGCCAAGGTCTGCAGCCACTGCAGAGGGAAGGGCGGCCAAGACCACTAAGGTGCCCGCTAGAGGCTGCCGGAGAGGGGCGCCTACTGAGACAATCGAGCTGAGCAGCGATAGCGAATGAAGCTCTCTGTGCAATCATACCTTTCATCATGCCGTCATCATCGTACAGCATTCTTCGCCGCCGGTCGCGGCGAAGCAGCCCGTAAAGTGGTCGGGCGGACTGGCGGCGCGTCGACGCGTCCGTCCGCTGATCCTGCCTGACCTGACTTGGGATGCAGCTCTCCACTCCTTCTTCCCCTACTCGTGGCATCTTACCATCGACGATTTCGAACGATGCTTGCCTCTGCCTCATCTAGCCTATAGTGCAATTCTTGGTACCGCGCGGCATGATCTCAACGCAGCAAACGCCCGCAGGCTCGCCTTCCACGACTGGCCAGCCATCTCGCCCCTCTCCCTCTTCACATGCCACCCCATCAGGCGCCTCCAAGCCGCGCCTCCTCTATCGTGGCCCTCTACGCCTGATCGACGGGACATTACTCAAAGGTGTGGCTTTTGTCTCTACCGTCGACCCCTTCGCAGCTCCCAACAATGCAGCGACCTCCGCAGGCGCCGGCGCAGACGATGCTGACATCTGCCTGGCGTTGGAGATGGCCAGAGGAAGGAGCACGTTGGGTATCGAGCAGGTGGATGAGGCTACCATGCCAAACACGTCTGCAGGATGTGATGTGAGACTTGAAGCTAGTGGAAGGATCAAAATGTACGTCTTGCAATGATATGCATACGAAGAGATGAAATCGGACTGACCGCCTCTCGCTCTCCCACAGGTTCATTGATCCTAACGAGCCACTGACTGCTGCCTACTTCGAGCGCAACTTCTGCTGGGGGGACGATTGGTCTGATGAAGGGAAGGAGAGGAGCAGGTGAGTCGATGGGCGTCGCAAGCAGACTCTACGAGCTGGGAATGCTGACTGCCTGACCGACGCTTTCTGTCACAGGACCGCCTTTCTGCTCTCGACTGGTACAGCGTCAACCCTACTCGCAACCTCAATCGACGGAAATGTTACGACAGACGCAGCATCGCAGTCACAAGATCCCTTTATGAGCTCCTACGCATCCAAATCAGCGGCGCCTCTCCCCCTCGTAGAGCGACGAAGCGCTGCACTCCAGCTGGTGCTGTTCGCACGAATGGGAGAGGGAGACTCGGTACTGGATGTCGTCGTCGGCCGGAGGGTGGTGCAGAAGCGTAGCAAAGCCGCCGCGGCTGGCAATGGACAAGCTCGAGGGATGAGCCAAGGTCTCAGACCAGACGATCCCCTGCCGCGCGTCCCCGCTGCTGCTGCCCTGCAGGACCCTCGACAGAAGACGAGGAGGGAGGGCGAAGAGGAATCCACCACCGCAGCTTCAGCGTCAGGTTCGACCATATGGCGCAAGACGGCTTCTGCACCCAATCTTGCACGGCCGCCGCTGCCGCCTGCCAGGTCATCGTCAGGCAGCGCGTCAGACCGAGGAGGAGATCGCAGCCTCGCGTCAGTCATGGAGGCTTCCTCGTCACAGGAGCAGCAGGAGCCTGCCTGTTCGAAGACGACATCAGTGAGGGGGGAAAGCAGCAGCAGCAGTGCTGCTCACGGCATGACAGGAGGCAATCACACGCCAGGAAGAAGAGGGGAGAAACGTCGCTCCACAGCTAGTGTGGCGGCGAACAGCAGACGCGGCCCAGAGCATCTATTATCGCCTTCCAAGAGGCGCCGCACTACAGTGGCTGGCCTGCCGAATGCTGTCGTCCCCACGCGCCCGCCGCCTCTCGCCCTTCAGCCGCCGCGGCCACCGCCAACTCAGCGAAGGCGTTCAGCTGCCTCTCCTACTCCAATGCCCGAGCCACCGCCCTCGGCCACTCTTGCGGCGCCCTCCGCAATGACAGCGTCCTCGTCGAAAGGGTACACCGCCCTCGAGCTCAAGAATCGCAGCGTGATCAAAAAGCTCGTCCAGCACCAGCTTCTTGGCCGCGGCCTAGAGCGGCGACGAGATCCCGGAGATGCGGACGGGCTCGAAGATGGAGAAGACGCAGAGGATGGTCCGACCGCAACAGACGATGGAGGGGCAGGCGACGAAGAGGAGGAAGAAGACTTCGATCGCCTCTTCCACGGGGCGTACACGTCCACTTGCGTCGCCCTGCGCCGGGACTTGAGCAGGAAAGCGATTCGGCGCGACGTGGCTGCGAAGGTTGTCAGGTGGCATTTGGATCTGTACCTTGAGGCTGGGGAGGACACGGGAGGAGCCGTAGTGACTTCAGGTGGCACGACCGAAGGATGAGCAATGTGTCATGTGGAGCGTGAGGGAGAGGCAATCCACTGTCCAGTCCACTGTCTATTAGTCATTAGCCATCATTGCTTCATCGTGATGAGGACGGCGCCAAACGGTCCAGTGTCGCCTTTGTCGTCTCGCTCCCTGCTGATCTCTTCTCTACCCTCCTTTGCCTCTCGTCATCCTCCCCTTCATCATCCTCCCGATCCATCTCATCATCGCTCCATCCGGGCAGCTCCTCCTCGATGGTCCTCGGTGCATTCCCTCCAGCGCCCGAGTTTGGGCCATCACCGCGTTCAATGGAGATACTGGCACGCAGCGGCAGGTAATGGGTGCGGTTCTGTTCCGTCGTGGCGAGTGAAGGCTTGCTAAGCGGTAAGGTGCGGTACGTCCCGTGTCGCAGGTGAAGAGCGTAGGAGTAGAGGAGGAGGGCAAAGTAGATCTGCACGCGATGGAGGAGGACGAGGAGAGGTCAGCATCATCTGCGACGGTGTGCGGGTCTTGTCAGCTTGCCCACGCCTGCTCACCTTGAGAATCCAACCCGCCGCCAAGACTGTTGTACTGAATGCGCTCTCGCTCCTCCAAACCTGCTGGGCCGCCTCAACCCTGGCCTGACCCTCCAACGCCTTGTGATGCTGCACGTCGCCTTTGGTCTCGTACTGCGCCTCGATCCCCTCAATCAAGCTCATCAGACCAGCTTGATAGGGACTGAGATTGGGCGGCTGGCCATTATGCTCCGTGTAGTAGTAGACGACCTGAAAGAAGTAGAGGGACCAGATGCTCGAGATGAGGTGGTCCGCTAGGTAGCAATGTGCGTATAAGACCACCGTGGGGCTGGACTCTTCGCTGATCCCGCGCAGTCCCCACAAAGAGATGAAGATGGTTCCCAAAGAGTAGGCATACAGGCTCAACTGCGACCAAGTTCCACCTTGAAAGATGGCGAGCAGGCCAAAGACGCCGGCGGATTTGTTGAAGAGGTTGAACAGCGTCAGGATGGTGCAGCCTAGCTTTAGGTCGACGAGCCGCAGGAAAGATGTGAAGGGGCCATACCGATGGAAGGAGGGGGTGATCGCCATTGTTTGGCGTCAGAGGCACGAGAGGTATTGCCGCCTGGGCTGAAAGATGCTGTTGAGTGTCGAGTGTTGAAGCTGCTGATGGGACGCACCGACGAACGGACGGACGGAAGACGGGCGGGCCGCAACTTGGAGCAAAGTGCTCGACGGGCGGGCGGATTGGGCAGATGCAGAGCTCTCAAGCGGGTCGGGCTGCTCTCGAGACGCAATCTGGATTCATCCTCCTCACCAACCAAGCACATCCTCATCGCCCCACGCATTTCCCTTCGTCTTCGCCAGGCATGGAGGCAGCTCCGACTCTGGTCGCGCATCCCGCGTCCGACGCCGACATGATGGCAGAGGACGTCTCTGCCTTCCAAGCAAATGCTGACACGATGGAGTACGACGAAGACCCTCACGTCGGGGCAGCATATGAGGATGAAGTCATCGCCGACGTGGAGATCGGGGACGCACATGATGAGACCAATAGTACGGACATGGGCGACGACGAGGTCGTTCAGCCTGAACCGGTAGCAGCAGCAGCAGCAACAACAGCAACAGAGCCACAGCAGGACTTGCAGTCCTCCCTGCCAATGGCAACGACGATGGCCTCAGCGCCGATGACGGTGGCCGAAGTTCCCATGGCAGGAGACGTGGCCGAGGGCTCCACGGGCGTACAAAGCGCACAAATTAGTGCATCTACGCCTGTGGCTGCTGAGCAAGGATACGAAGCTGTAGAGGCGGATGCGCCTCACGACCAAACGGAGTACGAGCAGCCAGCCGCACATGACCATCAAGGACTCGCAGCCGTCGCAGAAGAGGCGGGCGAGCCCGCTGTCCATGTAGCAAGCGAGGATGCTGGAACCAGCGCTATCGGGTCAACAGCTAGTGGGGCCGTACAGCCGCTCACGAAAGGGTCAACCTCAGCAGTGCCGCAAGCTTCGATCAATGCTGAGCAAGCAGAGCCAAAGTCAGAGGCACGCGCTGAGGACGACGAGAATAACGACGGCGGTGAAGGCTCATCCGAGCAGGCGTCCACGTCAGGCAATGAGCAGCAGCCCAACGACGAAGCCGATGCCGCCTCAAGCAGCAATCCATCCAAGAACGAAGACAGCAACGCCAATGACGCCGCCTCGCATCCTACCAAGCAGCCTGCCGGCGACGACCCCAGCAAAGACCCCTCCCGTTCGTCCCATCGCGCCTCTACGCCGCCTCCCGCCCAAACCATCCGTCTGACATTCAACGACCAATCTTTCGCCCTCTTCGCCGCCTCCTCCGAGTCATCCACCTACCTCGCATACAAAGAGGGAGCGGAGGAAGACGAGATCGAGTCCATTCCTGCGCCTCCCCTCGCCGTGCCAAAGGAAATCTTCCACCAACCACTCTCGACCCTCTTCCCAGCCTTGAGAGTCAAAGAAGCCCTCGGCGAATTCCTCGAAGACGCTGATGGGGCCATAGCCTCACGAATCGCAGCCCTCGTCCCTCACACCTCCACGCGAACGGGGGGAACTACGCTCGTTCTCCAATTCCCTCAGCTCGGCCTCGCCCTGAGGGAGGACTCCGTCTACGTTAGCGAAGTCAGTCTCAGCGACCTGGTCGCTGTGCACGAGGGAATGGCCTTCGAGGACAGTATGCATGTGGTGGTGAGCGAGGATGAGTGCTTCTTGAAGGAGTACAGGCTGCTGCAAGCTCAGGCTGAGGTGGCCGGGCTGGGTGGCGGAGATGATGAGGTCAATGGGCTGAGGCAAGGAGTCATACCGCAGGACTTTTTCGATGAGGTCAAGGCTGTCGAAGAAAAGTGGCAGAGTGAGCATGGCAGGGATGCGCAGCCGGGAAATGAGGAGGCGCACGACGCGACGTCCGACGATAAACAGGAAGGAGTGAGCGCCGAGGTCGAGCAGAATCAAGGGCAAGAGCAAGGTGCCACAGACGCTGCAGAGCAAACTTTCGTCACTGCCGCCGGCGATGACCACGAAGAAGAAGGAGACGAGCAGGATGGAGCCGCAGGCGATCATGATGACGCCGATAACGCCTATGCCGACGATGCGGCCGCTGAAGGCCAAGACGCAGAGGCGACAAAGCAAGACGCCAAGACAGGCGCAGAGACTGAGGCAGAGGCTGTGGCAGAAGCAGAGGCAGAAGCAGAGGAGCCCAGCTACGAGCCTGTCGCTGACGAAGGTGTAGAAGGCAACGAGGACGAGGAAGACGCCACTGGAGAGCAGGAAGTGCTTGTCGAGTATGAGGAAGAAGAGGGAGAAGAAGGCGAAGAAGGAGCCGCAGGCGAAGAAGCGGACGAAGATCAAGGTCAAGTAGACGATGCGTACGAACCAGAAGATGGGGAGCAAGACTACACAGCGGAGGGTGACGACAACGGAGAAGAAGAAGAAGGCGAAGACTACGCTGAGGACGCCGATGGAGAGGAAGAGCTCGAAGCCGGTTACGGCGAAGATGGGGAAGACGCCGAGGCTCTCAATGGCGAAGACAACAGTGCCCAGGGCGACGAGGCAGGGGCTAACGGTGAGCTCGAAGCAGCAGAATCAGCGGCGACGAAAGAAGTCAAGCCGATCAACACCGGCGCAGCTACTCTGGGCAAGCGCTCCTTTGATGCAGAAGCTGAAGATCAGACCGAAGACGAGGCGCATGCGGACTCAGGTACGGAGAGCAAGAAGGCGAAGGCGTCCCACTAGAAGAGAGCTACGAGCTCTCCACCTCTCAGCGCAGATTGAGGCTGAGCAGTATTGCTCGCCAGCCATGCCCGTCTCACTCTGCTACGAGTGGTCGCCGGCATCGTCGCACACTCAACGCACGTCCAGCCACGTCCAGCCGCAATTATCTTCAGACCGTTCGATCAACGTCATCATCACCTCGACCCGCATCCCCCGCAAGATCGCATTCCTCCACTCAAGCTGTACATTTACTCATGATCACCATCTGCGCCCGACGCACTGCGAGGCGAGGGCTGGCTGCCAGTCGATGCGATTGGCACAGTCGCCCACATTGGCTTGCTACAGCAGCTCGCCCCCGACTCTCTTCATAATTCCTCCACTCGTCATCGAGGGAAGATCAAGCATACCCACCGGCAAGAAGACTCACGAATCACACACGGGGAGGCGTGGAAGGACAAATAAGGGTAGCAAGGCAGGGCAAGCTTACCATTCGATGGCAGCAGAACTTTGCAACGCAAGACCAACCAGGATGTGAAGTGAGTAACGCGCGCGGGTCAGCTAACAGACCAGGTAAGGCCTTGTGCCCCCTTCTCTCCTCTCTTTTCTCCACGCTCTCCCTTATACGAGCCCCTGTTTCTTCCCCCACACCTTTCCCTTCGCGACGTCTTGTCACCCGTTACTCCCTCCTCTCCCTCTCCCTTCCCCTTGCTTCCCCTTAGCCCCCGAACAGCTGTCCTGCTTCTCCATGTCGTATCGCTTCGGTATTGTAGTCGTTCTGCTGGGAGAGCGATTTGCAATGAATGATTCGTGCGACTCAAGAGTTCATCATGGGCGAAGAGCTGGTGGCCGATATGGTGTTTCACGTACGACTCGACGAGAATTGACAGCTGTCCATACCATCGCTCGGCATTGCTGTCGCTTGCGCTTTGCGCGCTACCTTCGGTGATGTGCTCCTATTTGTGTACAACCTCGACATCTGAGTAGCCGGGACCTGTCGTCGTCAAGGCCAGAGAAGTCAAAGGTACCTTCCTGATTGGTACTCGACACCGGTACATCGCAGCAACGCATCGCACTGCGGCTCAACGCAGGTTGGTGATCCCGAGCCGGCATGCTACGGCAGGCGAGACGTCCCTTCAAAGCACCTGCTCGAACCCCTTTCTTCACGTCACGCAGCAAAGGTACGCGCAGTGCCGTGACCTCGCAGACATGCTGTACTAACATCGTCCCATCGTGTCAAGGTCAAGTGGAGCAGCGCGAGACCGCGGCGACAGGAGCGATTGAGAGCCTGTACAGTCTGGGCTTGCGCAGTTGTTGCGTACCATCGTCACCTCACTCTTTTTTGCGAAGGGAGTATACAGCGACGGCCGAATGAGCGCTACCGGACGTCTGCATCCCTCGAGAAAGACGGAGGCTTGGCACGCAGCCTAGCTGTCGCTTAAGCAGGAGATCGCTTCGTATGCCCTACAGCGTCGAGCATCCTGCCTTAGACCGGGGCTCGTCTATCTGTCTTGTCTGTTCGCTCTGTCCGCGAAAATAGAGCTCTTGGGAATGCGACGACGTTCGTGTGATAATCGTTCTCCCATCACCGAGCAGTCGAGGTCCCCTTGAAGAAATGCTGATGCTGCCTGCGGTCTGCGGAGTCCAGAGGAGACGGTAGCGCGTTCCTCGCCGCCTTGGAAGGGGCCGGCGGCGAGAGCGGCGGCGGCGTAGGCCGGTCGGCACTTGGACTTGGTCGAGTAAGGCGGGCCTATGCACGCTGCGAGCTGCAGTCGCGCCATCTCCTTTTCATTCATTCAACACTCATTCGAGTCTCCCTCAGGTTCAGCTTGAGGATTCCAGAATCGACAGCTGTGAGCTGAGTCCGTGTGTACATCTTTGACAGGCCGAATAGGCTGATCACGCAGACGGCAGGCACACGTACGTCCGTGCGAACTGCGGGCGAGCAGGCAGGCAGGCAGAAAGCAGTCGATGCGATGTATAGCTGCATCCTTGGTGATCCGTACTCACGCTCTCGCAGCCCAGACGACTGGGTGTTATCTCGTCCACAATCACTCAGGGGCACCTCGAGACAGCAAGCCTTGATCAAGTGTACATCTTCCCATGATCACCCATCGCGCTCGCGCTCAATCGACGGCCTCTAGCGTACGACACAGATTGATTTGTCCTCTGTTCCCCATTTTCACTTATTGGGAGCTCTCGGCTCATCGAACCAGGGAGGAGAAGGGACAGTGTGCTTGGTCCCCCTCGCCCTCCTTCGCGTTGACCCGTCCGCCCGCTCGCGGGGTGGGCGCGTCTGGTTGGACTTGGGACTTGTTCCCCGCTGCAATGGCGCGCAGGAATGCATCTGTGCACTCTGCATGGCGAGCTTCGAGAAGGGCGGACGACCGGAGATGAAGGAGGGAGATGTAGCGGGATGGAGCGGGGAGGGGGGGAAAGGAAGGAGGTATTGCATCGTCTATGCGAAGGAGGAGGGGGAGACGGCCAGGGCAGGGGGAAGAAAGCAGGGAGGCAGAGATAGCAGAGCGGTCGAAGCGAAGCTGTGGTTGAGGAGGAGGGGTTGGCATTCTTGGGACGAGGGAGGAGGAAGCGCGAAGAGGAGACGGCAGGCTGCAGCGGGCAATGGAAGAGAGAGCTTTGTAGACAGCAACTGGGTCCGCTGGGTAGATGAGCAGCCGCCTGGTGCCGCCCCTTCCGTTTGGTCCAAGTCCAAGTCGCGACATTCGATGAAGAAGACGTTGCGAGAGTGTGCGGACTTGGATTGGATGAACGAGAGCTGGGCTTGCTTGTGTACCTTTTGTATCCGATACCATTCGTCCCATCCTCAAGACCTTTTCCACTCTTTCCATCGTACCAAGTCGTGGCACCCTCATACCCGCCAGCTCTCTGACGTTTCAATACCCCAATCAGCTAGCCAGCCAGCCAGCCAGCCAGCCAGCCAGCCAGCCCGCGAGCGGCGCATATAGCCATGGCCGCCCACGTCGAATCACGAGTGGGCGCTCAATCACCAACCTCATCAACGCGCTCAGCCTCACCGTCAATCAAGAAGCGCATGTCCCTCTTCACTCGTCGAAGAGGCAGCGAGAAGCGACGAGGGTCAGAGGGGGATACGGCAATGCCCCCTGTGCCACCTCTGCCTGCGTTGCAGAGGCAATGGACATTGCCGGAGCAGGAGCGCAAGGCGCTCGTGTCTCCAGTCGAGGCGACGCCTTCTGCATCGTCTACGCCCAGCTCGCCCACCAAGATCGCTGGTCCTTCTTCGTCCTCCTCATCATCTACCAAGCCATCTCGACCAGCCCCTCGCCAAGTAGCAAGCTGCCCTCAGGCGCCCACGCAGGCCTTCCCCTCTCGCGAGCAGGAAGACCAACAACGCTTCGCAACTCACCCCTACCTCGCGCAGCTGGCCGCCGACTCATTGCGTGGCCATGGTCGAGTACGCTCTCACTTCAGCATCCCCGATGTCATGGTCACCGCCGCCGAGGAGGATGGCGAGGAGACTTACTTCGAGGTTCGCCTCGAAGAGGACAAGCGTCGCACACAGCTTTTCAACCACTCGGAGCCAGTCACGATCGACATGAGGGACATGGTAAATGTACCAGTCTCGCCGCCTATGGACAGTGCCGCTACGCTGGAGCCATTGGACGAAGGAGCAATGACTCCTACAGCACCGAAGCGGACTCGCAAGTCGTCGCTGCCGCTCATCTTCGGCCGCTCCTCAACGCCCAAGCCATCGAAGCAGCAGCAGCAGCAGCAGCAGCGCGACGCCGTTGCATCAGAAGAGGACGAGCCCCGTCGCTCGCGATCCCCATACCAACAACCAGCCTTCTCCTCCTCCGGCTCCCTCCCCTCAGCCGCAGCCTCTTCGCGGGACTCACTGCCGTCCAGCTCCAGCACCCCACGCACTCCTCCCTCGGACTTCCCCGTCAGTCCGCCTGACACCCCTTCGTCGGTCAATGATGGATTTGCTGCTGTCTGCGTGCCGCCCATGCCGCCGTCCATCTTGGCAGCCATCGCGCCTGTACCGTCCCTGAGTAAGAAGGAGCGCAAGCTCCGCGAGAAGGAGGAAGAAGCTTTGATGCGCGAGCTGGCAAAGGTGGACAAGATGGTCAGGTCACATGATGCTAAGCTGAGGAAGCAGCAGCAGCAGCAGCAGCAGCAACAGCAAGGGAGAGGGCGCAGCGCTTCCGAGAGTGAAAGCCAAGCCAGCGCGGCTACGATGTCGGGCTCCAACAAAGCCCGCAACGCCTTTAAGCGCATGACCCGCTTCTCCGTTTCGACCAAAGGCTCCGCAGGCGGAGTCGCGGCTTCGTACCAAGCAGCAGCGGGAGGCGTAGTAAGGAAGACCAGCGTTGTCCGCCGTGAAGCACCACCCGCCTCTACGGCCGCATCGACGAAGAAGGGGAAAGAGCCTCACTCCCCTCCCCAGCTTTCATCAGCTGCAGCAGCCATGGTGGCGGCCAATGGCGGGCCTCTTCGTCCTGTTCGCCCCCCTCCGCTCTTCTCCAGTCAGAGCGAGGCGGCAGAGATTCGCCGTTCTCTCGACCAGCAGCAGATGCGCCAGAATCAGCAACAGCAGCAGCAAGGTCGCCCCTCCGTGGAGCGTACGAAGGACAGCGATGAGTCTGAGCGTCCTACATTCACGGTTCAGGAGTGGCAGAATCTCGGCGAGACGAAATTTGACGGCGCAGTCGGCGTCGAGGCGGCGATGGATGGTGGAGTGTTCGCTAGGGGGCCAGTCGGCGCGATAGGAGAGGCGACGCCTGATGTGAGCTGGGAGGAGGCGCAGCCGCAGCCACGAGAGAGGGCGACTCAGTTCGATGGGCTGCTCGAGCAAGCTGGACTTGCTGAGCTTCAGCAGAGGCAGGGAGCGGGCGTGACTCGTCGTAATAGCCGTGGCGGAAGCCGGACGAACTCGCAACGACGCTCCTCTCGCACTGGGAGCGTGCTGGTGGATGGGCGACGACGCAGCGCCTTGCTGATGATGGGAGGCCAAGAGCAGCGTAGCGCTAGTGAGGACGACGGACCTTGGGAGGAGGAGGACACCCTCACTGCAGAGGCGCAACGTCGTGGTAGCGGCGAGGAGACGCCGAGGGCTCGTACGCCTGCAGTGGGCCACCCGATGTCAAGCCAGTCGACCAGACAGCCACCTTCAGCTGCGAATGGCCCTTCTCCTTCTGGCGCCTTCCCTTCTCTCCCCCTCCTCGACCTGGGCAAACGTATGTCCCGCGGAGACTTTGCAGGCTTCGCCGGCGCTTTCGACGATCTGGGCTCCTCCGCTGGCGGGCCAGCCGCTGGACTCGGGATGGTCATGCCCACCTCGGCTGCCCCAGCTGCAGTATCAAGGCCACGACGCCCTGCTCCTACCCCTTGCTCAGCCGCTGCTGCAGGAGGAAGACCCATCGGACCATCACCATCGGGCTCAATGGACTCCATCTCCAGCTCATCGATCTCCTCCTCCTCCTCCTCTTCAGGCAGCACAAGCGCTTCCTCCTCGTCGAGCTCGACGCCACACAGCTCTGCTTCTGCTCACTCTACGTCGTCTGGATCCATGCGCGCGAGGAGAGAGGCGAGATCTAGCACGCCACCCACCTCTTCGGGTGGTCCCGTGGCTGGGACAGGGAAGACGACGGTCTTCAAGTCAAAGGCGGCTGCTAGAGCTGCAAAGGCGGCTGCGGCCGCTGCAGCGGGAGCGACCGTTCCTCTGCCCCCGGCTGGCACGGGGATGAGGAGGGTCGCTAGGCCAGCCCCGCCGCCGATTTGAGAAGGGTAGGGAGGCACGCAGTCTGATGCTGCTACATGTGCGGCCACCGCCACTCGGTTTGGCCTTCCCTCTCTCATCTCATTTACCCCTTACTCCATCGCTTCGACCTCGACATTGCTTCATACCCCGCTTCCTTCTCGCACCGGCTCGCCCTCTTTGTATGTACTTTTTTGTTCTACTGAGAGCCCCACCTGCGAATTCACGGTATCTATTGCTCTGAGCATCTGCCAGCCGATCGTTCACTCGCTGCGTCTCGCAAAAGAGATGTGGTCGATCGCGGGCCCAAAAGGTATGAATTGAGTCATTGCACAACGGTGTAAGGGGCAACAGGTAGCGCCGCGCGAGGGCCGCGACGACGAAGGGGAAGGGGGAAGAGTCATGGGGGCAAAAACATTATGAGTGAGGGAGGTACTGTTGTCCTTCTCGACGAGGCGCTGAAGGATGAGGCGAGTAGAAGCAGCCCGTCTATCGTATCCGATCGTATGCGTCTTGCCCTCCGTTCGGTGGCCCTGACTACGCCCCCACATTAGCCCACGCCGCATCCCTCTCTCTCCTCGCCCTTTGCTCCTCCTGCTCAGCCGCCTCAATCTCGTCGTCCTCCAGGAAGATGTCGCGATAGTGCACCAAGATGGTCTCGACGGCCTTGCTCTGCGAAGCCATATCCGCCAGCGCTCCTCCAGAGCCATCGTCATCTGCGCCTCCTGTCGCCGACGTATCCTGATCCGTCGAATCAGCAGCTCCGTCTTCTCCCTGCTGGTTCTCAAACACCATGCCCTTCGGCGGTGGACCCAGCAATGTCGGTCCAAACACGATGGCTAGATTGCTCGCGCTCATCTGATTGACATCCTCTGCCCCCTTGACCCTATCCAGATGCCCCATAAGCGCCTTAAGTGTAGAGTAATTGGCGTCCGGCAGCAGATTGACCACCTCGTGCAGCCTAATATGCCTCAGTCGATCGTTCTCCACTTTCGCCGCGTCAATGAATGGACGATAGAGCTCCCAAGTGAGCAAGGGCTCGGGGAGCTCACGGAACCAAAGCTTGAGACAGCCAGAGACGATATTGATATCCGAAAGGGCTTCGCCGTCGTCCTCATTGAAGAGATCGACAGACGTCCAGTCGGCATCAAATTTGGCCTTAAGTCGTTGGACTTTGGAGGTCGTCCCGCTCAGACGGTAGATTCCCATATTCTCTTTGCCTACTTGCTCGACAGCTGCGCAGCACTTCTCGAGGATGCCGGGCACCTCCACGTTGTCGCGAGCCATCTGCGTCGCTAGGTCGACGCCAAAGATGGGGCGGGAAGGCTGATGCTGGGAGGCTGCGCCATTGTTCGAGGAGCCGCCGCCGTGCCCGTTGTTGTTGTGGCTCGACGATCCTGCACCGAACACGCTCGCCCCTCCATCCTCGTACTGCCCCTCCCTTCTCGGTCCCTTATAATCCCGCGCGTGCAACACGGTATAGTTCTGCATGAATGTCTTAAAGTCGGAGCGGTTGTCGATGAATTCTGCGGCTTGTTTCAGGCCGACAGACGACGTCTGCGCGGGGGTTGATGGTGTGGAGGAGGAAGTTCCCGCGTCGCCCACAGGGGTGATGACCATGCCATCGGCGAGGACGGTTGACTCGTATAGGTAGGCGTAGCGTGCGAGGTGGTATTGGAGGCCATTGTCAATCTCGTCTGCTGACTCTTTGAGGCTGCGTAGAATGCGAGGAAGTTGGAGGTTGAACCCTGCGCAGCGCCGAGAAGAATTGCAGGTCAGTCTCGAGGCCTGGGTATTGATCCCCTCTTGTGCGCGCCCACTCACACTCCTGCCTCATCTGCTGCGTCTGTAAAACCTCCCTTCTAAAGGTATCGGAAAGCTGTGATGTCCTCATCCTGGTCTCCTCCTCCTGCCGCATAAGCTGCTGTGGGTTCTTAGAATTCTTGAACAGCATTCCCCCCTTGCCTATCGCTTTACCCAGGGACCTGCCCTTTGTAGCGACGAGATTCTGTGACCCACCCGATCCACCGCTCCAAGATCCCGAAGCAGCATGCGACGCAGCGAGCTCCCCTCCCTTCCCTGACTCGCCCGACTTTACCAGGAGGATACGCTCCAGGTCCTCGGCGGCCGAGTCGAATCGGGCGCGCGCCTTCTCTACCGACGCCTCTGCCTCGACGAGGTTACGCTCCAGCCTCACGCCAGTATCCTTTGCCGTCTTGCGATTACGGTCTACCTCTTTGATCAAGTTGTTGAGCTCTTCGCTCATCTCGCCCAGCCTCTGCGCAAACTTCAGCCTGCTCTCTCCTAGGTGTTCATGCGTGGACAAGATGGTGTGATAGGAGGAGACGTAGCTGCCTGCCTTGCCGTCTACGGAGCCGTACGATTCGAGCGAAGCCTTGGACAGCTTGAGGAGCGAACGACCATACTCTTCTTCGAGGACGGCACGCTTCTTGAAGAAGTTGGCGGCTTCGCGACATGAGTTCATTGACTGTTTGATGCGCTCGTAGAGAAGGGGCAAGCCGACCTGCGAGAAGCGGAGATAGGACGCATGGAAGTGGGACGGTGAGCAGATGACTGCATATGAGCTGCTTCTTGCTATCTCGCACTCACATCTGTGTCACATAATGCTCTCAGTGTCGCCTCATCGAATGTGGTCGGCACGATCTCTCGCTGCGTCGGCTGCTGCTGCTGTTGCTGCTGCTGATTGTATGCTGTTGGCGAGAATGGCATCTTGGACGATGACCCAGCTATCGTCGTTGCGGTAGTGGATGCCGTCATATTGGCCGACTCGCTCGTGGTAGAAGTTCGCTCCTCTGTTGATCTTCTCGAGCTCATCGAGGGACGAGTGGGAAAGGCGGCGAGGGGCGGTGCGTTGGACGACGACATGGTCGGTGCGTCGGAGGCCATGCTGGACGAGAGACTGGTATATCGAGCGCTGGGCGTGGTATGACCGATTGCTTCGTTGGAGACGTCACTGCTCCCTCCTGGAGAGGTGCCAAAGACGTTGAGCTGTCCGTGGTTGGGGGAGAGGGTGGTGCGAGCCGATGCCATCAATGATGCTGGTCAACGTTGTTGAGGACGCGGCTATGCACAGACGGCAACGGCGGCGGGGTGGGCGGCACACGGAAATGAACCTTGTGTGCGTGAGTGTGTGTACGTGCCTCTGGTGCCTCTCCTTTCGTGGGCGTCACGTTCTAGCGTAGTGGGGATCAAGTTGCGAGAGAAGAAGAAAAGAAGGATACGCGGGCTCAGAGGCGGGGTGCGGGCAGGTGTTGGTTGGCTAGCCAAGCTAGCTAGCCAGCTGCTGCTGCTGCTACCAACGAGGCTTTGCTTTTGCTTTTGCTCTTGCGGGGCTCTTCTGGCGGCCTCGCCCGTCCCCACGGCCAAATGGCACTTGACCTCCGCCCGCCGTGCAGCCTCGCAGCCTGGTCTGGCGGCAGCCGCACTACGAGCGAGCGGGGCGTCGACCGTGGAGCTCCTATTGCAGCCGCGACTATCGAGTGCGAATCCTCGACATATACTCAAGCTTTTAAGCTACAACCTCTACGAAGAATCGATACCGCAGGCAGCCAGCAGGAGCGCTAGAAAGGACAAGTAGAACAGCGCCTGTCAGAAGCCTCCTCAGTAGTGGGACTTCGTCGTCTCTTCGTCAGAACCGCAGACCGCAATCGACTTGATCGCAGAATGTATGCCATTTGCGGACGAGGCAAAGAACGAAAAACGAATAACAACGATGGTATACCACCACCCCCTCTAGGTGGCCAAGAACGACTGCGTGTCTAGGTGACATTCTTTTCCACTTCCCCTTTGACGTGAGCCTGAATCTCAAGGAACCCTGATACCCACCAGCGGGGCATAACGATGCTGCCTAAGTTCCCCATAAAAGTCTGTATCCTCCATCACGACCCCTCGTGCCTCTCTCCTCAAATCACTTCTCCTTGTCGAGACTCGCCAGACTCTCTCTCCTCGACGAAGAGGCCGACGTTGTTGCAGATACAGCTCCCGCCCCCGATGCCGAAGCCGAAGTCGGCGCCGACGCCGCAGCGGCGGTAGTGTAGTTACGAATCGGTGCGAGCACCCCTTGCCCAGCAAGAGTCCGCGTAAGCGGTGTGCTCTCCAATGACCCGGGGAAGCGGCGTGGCGAGTAGTTCTCAAAGATGACCGACGTGACTGAGGTGACAATGCCGCCCGCCAATGACGGGGACGACGACGATGAGGGGACAAGCCCACTGCCTCCCATCGAGCCACTTGCAGCAGCAGTGGTGTTGCTCGTCCCATCCGGTTGGCTCTGCGCCATTTGATCGTCCTCCTTGTCCTCTTCTGCGTGCGGCGTTCCCATCAACCGTATCAGATTGAAGCGCAGCGCGAACATTCCCTCATCCTTGATGCTCAAGTCTGGGAAGACGAAGAAGCAAGCCATCGTCTGTCCATCCAAGTCCTTGACCAGATGTCCGCTCGAGTACGTCTTGCCTTCGAGGCGACGCGTTGTTGGGGTTGGAGTGGGTGCGACTGGGGCCGAGAAAGAGGGCGAGGAGCCAGCGGGGTCGGATGCTGATGCTGAAGATGAGGAAGAGGGCGACCCTGAAGATGGCGTGGCGCTCGACGAGGCGCGAGCTGCTTCTGTAGCTGCTGGATTGGATGTGGGTATTGAAGGTGGAAGCTGAGGCGCTGGTTTCGGGGGCGAGCCCGCGGAGCTGTCCGATGAAGGCCGCCGGCCATCGCGAGCTGCAGTTGTCGCTGATGTCGGGTCCTGGACGAGGGCAGCTGGTAACAGTAGTACCTGCACGCAGAAGACAGATGATGTAGTTGCACTGAGCAATGTCCGTGAAAGCCTGACGGTCAGCACGGGTCGACAGTAGGCGGGAGGACTCAACTCACTCGGTATCGATACTGCCGTCCGGGCGATAGATGACGAGCTGACAGATGGGAGGCGGATCGATAGGCCTGCGCTCCCTAGATCCAAGGGCGCATTGTCGACCTCGCTGAGGCTGTTGACGTATAACAAGTTCATAGCGTCGTCTGCGAGCGGGAAGAGATGGTAATCAGAACGTCAGGACAGACCATTAGGGAAATCAGCAAGGCCAAATTGCACCGACCTCGGTCTGGAGGAGGTGGACGTCCGTGTCCCATCTTGAGGTCCAGCTACTGCTGATGACGACGAAGATGACGGTGAGGGATGAGATGCAGCCGCGTCTGCCGTCCTCGAGTGACGCCGCTGCTGCTGTTGAGGCAGCATCCCTTTGTGCACGAAAAGACCAGCGTCCGCAAGCGAATCCTGGCTCGCGTCCGTTCAATGGTCTAGCTCGATGTTTTGTTACCACCTCCCTCCCCTCAAACCCACGGGGATCGCGGGAGGAAGGCGCGAGAGACGGAGATGGGAATCGCTGGTGAACAACGAGAAGACAAAGAGGTGTGCAGCCTAGCGTCGTCCCGCCGCCGCTTGTCTAGACTCGCCCTTTCCAGCGTGCGTCTGCGGTCTCTGCCTCTATGAGTTTGCTACGTATAGCTGCCGATGGCTCCCGCGGCAAGTTCCGAGATCCGCTGTATTACAACGGAGCTTATTGACTCCCTGTCGCCCGTCTGATTGTCAGGTCAACGATGTCGCCGGAGCGAGCGGCTTACCGCTGATTGCGGCGGTGCAGTTGCGGTTGCGAAGTCCCTCTCTACAGCTGCGCGTGTGGTACGCTTCGCTTGACGCTAGTCAACAAGTGCCAAACAAGCCTCTCTCTGAGCTATGTGAAGGAGGGGCGCGGGGCCTCACCGTCGATTGACGGCTGCCTGAGCTTCCTTGGCAAGTAAACGACCGAGCGAGGTTTACGCGGCGCAGCGTCGCGTTGCGGTGCAGTAGCGACCTGGTTGCTGTGCAGAGGCGAGAACAGGAGGACGGCGTGGGAAGAATGGTGATGCGTAGCGGTGGTCTTCCGTGACTAGTGACTTAGCCGCCTGCTGATCAAAGCCTGCCTGAGGTACCACGCTAAGATGCAGAAGATGATGAAGCAAGATGAAGCAAGATGACCAGACACGGGACGTCTGCTGCCACGGGGGGCGGAGACAAGGCGAAGGCGAAGCCGAAGACGAGGACGGAATGTTTGCGAGGCGGTCGAAGGGTTGGGTTGACGTACTTCTTCCGTGATTGACGTTTGATGCAGTAGTGGGGAGATAGGGAGCGTTAGCTCGGTAGACTCTAGAGGAGAGAAGGAGGAAGGGAGGGAGGGACGGAGGGAAGAGGTGACAAGGGGAGGAGAAGTTGCGATCGGTGAATAGAGAGAAAAGGGAAGGGAGCAAGCGCTAGGCAAAGGGCATACACGCGAAGCCCGAGGGCGCCAGTTGGTGATCCAGTGAGTGTGACCTGCGTGGGAGCTGCATCGTCGATTGCGTACGTCTCCACTAGCCTAGGCTACCACCGCCAAACACCGCGCGAGTGAGTGTCGCATCCAAACGGCTGGTTCACTAGATCGGAGTCGTGCAGAGAAGCGGCGGCGGCTTGCTCGGACCTTCCATCGGTGCATGCGTCTCTACAGAGTCTGACGATGACGATGACGACGACGGCATTGACAACTACGAAGGTGAGGCCGACGACTTTGAGGGGGCGGCAGCGGCACCGGTGGCGGCGGCGGCGGCAAAATGGGGAGGTTAGGGCGAAAGTCGAGCGGCCAGTCTCAACTAGATTGGCTTGAGACGACGCGAGCTAACGGCAGGCGTCAGTACTTTTCGCCACAATTGCCTCACATAGCTCCGTGAGTTTTTGAGCGAGGAGCTTAGCCGTCTGCCATGCTCAGCGTGGGTTGACGGGATTGAAGAGCAGCAGGCAGCAACAACAGGAACAGTCCAACGGCAGCAGCGTCACAACGAGCGTACCCCGCGACTGTCAAACAAGCTCTCTGACGGTCCGTGGCGTAGAATCGGAGAGGGAAATGGGCCGGATTGTCTAGCGGCAGCTCGATGCCCAGACGACGGCGACCGTCGGAGGGGAGGACGAGATGCAGCCGCCTGGCTGCACAAATTAAGCTGTGGGCCTGTCAGAGTCAGGACCCATCAACGATCTTAGTCTAAGTCTCACTCAGGACGTACCGGGCGTGGCTTGCGAATTTTGGAACGGCTTCACGCGGATGATGATGGCAAAGGCCGCGGCTTCTCGCCATCTCATCAAGAAGTGAGAGTCAGTCTGCGAGCGTGAGGGAGAGGCCGAAAGGGGGGATCGAGGTCTAGCTTGGCCTCATCCGCATAGCATGACATGACATGGCATCAATCGCCGCCAAGCAGTCGCATTGATGTCTGTCCGCGATTTGCGCTACATTTTGAGGCACGCGAGTCGCGCGTACCATCCACAGAGAGTGAGCGAGTGGATGCCCGGGCCGTTGATCAGGGACCAACCCCGACAATAGTAACCAGCCACACCGGGAGATCGGGATCTCAATCTCACTGTGTCGTCTCTCTCGCACGAGGAGTCTTGTGACGTAGTGACGAGCAAAGTGAGGAGGCTAACCAAAAGAGAGGAAGCCAGCAGCCCACCGCTTCTCTTCCCCTTCGAGAGGTGCCCACTCCTCATCCAGCACCATGATGTCGGTGACCAATCGGAGCGTTATGCACGCACTCTGAGACCAAGAGTCGTCGGTAACACGTCCACCTCGTTTGGACCTTCACGCAGCCTGCAATCGGGCTAGTCTACCAGATTGTACCGAAAGACCGTTTGCGGTCCCTTTCCAGGACATGACGTCCTCGCGTCCTTGTCAAGACAAGAAAAGAATCTGAGCTAATCGAGAGATGCGACTGACACGACCGTGCGACAACAAAGGCCTACTAAATCCGAGGTGCAGGGTTGCAGCGTGGCGCCACTTCAAGCGGATGAACTTCTTCCGCGGTGGGCAAAGAGCGAGCAGAGCAGAGAACGTCCGCGGACTGACCGAAGGGCACGCACGCACCTCAATCGCACTTGGGCGACCGGCCGACATGAATGCCGTGACTACGATGCAACAGGTCGATGACATTAGCGAGACTTGAAGGTTTTACACAGAGACCTACGAAGAGTACCGGAATCGAGAGCGAAAGAGGAAGCTGAATGTGGTATGTAGCCGGTGAAGAGGGATAGAAATGGCAGCTCACGAGGATCACCAAGGAGGGGTAACGTGACCGTGACGAGAGGCCCAAAGAACGTGAACTGTAATGCGGGTCCGTTGGCCTTACGACAAGAACGGAGACGGCCCGTCAACGAGCGATTGCTCGTGGATCCGACTTTGACGTCCAGCTCAATCGGTGTGCTCCCCCTGTGGCAAGGGCAAAGCAGCTCCTTGCCGAGCAAAATGACGCGTCAGGTCAGTGACGTACGGTGCTATGTATTCCGAAGCCAATTGGACGTTGAAGGGGCTTGTCTGTATCGTGGCCAAGACGGCGCTCGCTGACTGTGAGGTCGACGCATCTCCCGAGGTCGGTTCATTGGTGTCAGCCGCAGCCGTAACTGAGGTGGTCGAAGTAGAGCTCGGCAGTCGCAGCAGCGTGGCCCGCAGCCTGTATCGACCTCGTACGCGGACGCAGACCTCCGGGAAGAAGAAGAAGGTAGCTAGGGGTCCGTCCGTGGAGCGGAACACTTGCGGACTGGCGGTGAGGCTACCGTAGAGCATGCGCAGAGGGTGCGTGAGGATGCCTGAAGGGGATGAGGTGCTGACCGGGCCGCTAGCATCTGTATTTTCAGCCGTGCCAGCTCCGGCGGATCCCGAGACGACTGCTTGTGTGGGTGGTGGGGATGAGGACGAGGCTGTCGCTGCGGCAGTCGATCTGGCTATTTGGCGGGACGACCTCCGAACGGGAGGACTCGTGACGCTGCCACTAGTTGCGGCGCTGGTGCTGGTGCCACCTTCAATGCTGCTACCACCGGCCTCGTCCGCTGCGGTGTCTGCGCTATCTCGACGGCGCTTCTGACGAGTCTCGCTGACACGAGCAGACGCTGCCACCTCACCCTGAGTCGTCGTCGCCGCCGCAAGGGACGAAATCATGTCGGCCGTCTGCCCTGACTCGGTAGTGAGCTGAACTTGACAGAGTAGCCACGAGCCTTCTACATCACTAGGGAGCTCTCGGCCGTCGCGCGTGTCGAATACGCGAAGCCGGAGGATTAGCGGAGGTGCAAGAGGGAGTCGGGAGAGGAGATTGGAGCCGAAAGCAGACCCATCTGTAGGCTCTTGAATCGAGACGAGCTCGTAGCGGCTACAACGACACGAAGGCAGTCAGGTACGCTTGTGAGCCGCTGCTTATCATCTTTCTCATTCTGCTTTGCTCTGCTCAAGATCTACTCACCGATGGGAGAAATCCATGGCTCGCTGCACGGATCGAGGCTCCAGCGCCTGTACCGATCCACTGAGACTGCCACTCGCCGAACGTGTATAAGTTGGCGTTGGCGGTGGAGGTGAGCGAGGAGTCGAGGCACCAAGTGAACGACGGCGGCTTGGCCTACGACGCTTTGGCCTGCTCGAGGAAGGTGATGTTGGCGGGGAAGACGAGGGAGAGCGACGATGAGAAGGGGTGGAAGCAGAAGTTGCAGGGTCACCAGCGCCTGAGACTTTGGTACCAGCATCGCTTGGGCCGATGCCCACACCACTCGAGGCCGTCGATCTCGAAGCGTGCCCCTTTCTGCCGCTTGCACTACCACTGCTGCTAGTCGGCATTTGCTCTTGTGTTGCCCCTGCTTCTCTCCTCGTAATACCTGCTGACGAGGAGGACGATGCAGTCGGCGTCGACGAGCGGCGCCTCAGTCGCCGGGTAAAGACTCTATCCGGTGGAGGCGCCGCTAGGAATGGATACGAGTGAGAGGCGGGTAGTCTTGACGGTGCTGCCGTCGACGTCTGTTCCGCTGTTTCGTTGCGATCGCTATGCGCCGGCCCAGAGTCGAATGCCGTGTCCGTCGTACCTGATGATGAGCCTGCTGCCAAGACCGGTGCGGGTCGTGATTGGCCCTCTTCGTTGCCTTCTGTCGCAGAATGCGGAGAGCGCCGTAACGAGGGCAGTGATCGCCGCCCGCGACCTCTACTGGGTCCTGCCATGGTGACAGCAACGAACAAGGCACGAGGTGACTTTCGCTGTCAATGGCCTTGATCGCTCGGAGCTGGCTGAAACGGAGCTCCAGCAGAGCCTTGCACCCTGCTCCGCTCCTCTGCGACCGCGCTACGCTTCGTAGACGAATACGAGAGACGAGAGTTATCCACGAAGAGTATCGCCTCGCGATAATGCTGATGCTGAAGCTGATGCTGGAATGAAGAAAGAGGAATTTGTAAGAAGAGAGGAAGCAAGGTAGCCTTGGACCATCCTATCACGGCGACGGCTGCACCTCCTTCGCTCCTTGCTCGCCTTGGCTACTTGGGTCCAAGCACCAAGCAAGACGAAATCTGCGGCCGCTATTCCCCTAGCAGGTGCTGTCGCTGTCGGTGCTGCTGCTGCTGCTACTGGTACTCCGAGGCAACGGTTCGCTAGCTAGTGGCAGATGAAAAATAGAGGGGAGCGAGGCAGAAAAGCGGTGCGACGAGACGGGAGGTCTCAGATGTCTCAGATCCTCGGTCACTCGCACGACCCAAACAATCGGCATCGTGGTGGTGGCATGACTAGGAGCGGTGCTGGAGGAGGGAGAGGAGGGTTTAGGAGGATATACCGGAGGTAGAAAAAAGAGCTGACGATGAAAAGACGGCGCTTCCAATCGGAGATCATCATGCTCGAAGGTGCAACATGCGCGCACAAGCATGCTGGGCGGGGTGACAGTGTGTGTGGGATCGACACTAGTTCCCATGGGCTCGAAGCTCGGCGATGGCAGCAGCAGCGGCGGTGCAATAAGAAGAGCTTCCGTCTTCGTCGCCTTGCAATTAGTTGGCCGAGGTTTAGGCGACCAAAGCCGATGAAAGCTGATAGGGATGTGGGCTGCGAAAGGGAAGGGGACTGCTGGTTCTCGACCTCGCTCTTCGTACACTCTTCTTGCATTAGCGCCGTACGGTAAGACTACCAACGACTGACACTTGAGACTTGCCATGAGAAGGGTGACGAGAGAGAGAGACTCCCAGCGAGTCGTCTGGGGGCAGCCAAGGAGCCAAACAAGGGTGCTTCTCGCGTCTCGTCGACGTGGGCTCGGCATAGCAAAAAGTCGACGGCGGTGTGGGTGGGCACTGCAGCCGGAAGCGTTCGAGGGGGTTGAGGCGGACGGGCGGGCGGGCGGGCGGAGAGGCGAACCGTTGCCCAGGTTCCAGATTGCGCCCCGCCAGATCACCCGAGGTTGAGGGTGAGTGAGGGTCCGCGGCCCTCGGGCAACGAGGGTATGCGCACCAAGCCAAGGCCAGGCCAGGCTAGGCCGGGCTCGACTGATGAGAGAGCTGGCCGAGACGTCTTGTCTCAGTGACGCTGCGACGCTACGGCGCTGCGACGACACGACACGACACGACATGACTTGACACGACATGAAGCTGGTAGCTCGCTCGATTGATCGCTCGCTCCTACGCTCACTCAGGAGTCAGGACCACAATGTGACACTCGCGCATCCGCATCGACGTCGACACGAGATCGGTAGATACATCTACGAGCGATCTCTAGCTTCTTTCCCACACAGCCGAAGGCGCGCATTGTGCTCTGCATCGATTCCAAGATAGGGGTTCGCGTGATGGAGGAGACGACCCGAGGAAGACTTTCGCGCGAGTTGCGGACGAGTGCCGTGCCATGATAGGTAATGGTAGGGCGGGACAATCCATTTGCTCACTCAGATCGCAGCAATACGGCCCAAGAATGGGGGAGCAATTGCCGCTCGTTGACAAAACATGAGAGGAGGCGAAATACACGAACAGACGGTGAGGAGGGCGAGAAGACTTGACCCGGTCGTATCAATACGCGCTCTCGAGCATCGACATCTTTTGGTGCTCCGACGCTTCGCCACCGAGGTTGTTGATCACATTCTCAATCGAGGTTCCCGGGTTGCCGCCAAATCGCACGATAGTGGCGTGGCGCACCAAGCAGTCTTTCACGTCGTGCCACCCGCTCGACAAGGGCTGGCTAATAGCCGTCGTGGCTACGACGTCGTCTACTAGGAACACGCAATAGATGCCTAAGCCAGTGGCATAGTGCGATTTGACAGCCGGCGCGATCTTGTAGCTTGAGTAGCCCTTGATCCGGCCGTGGCCCCAGACTTCGTTGTTGGGAGCGTCGTAGGGGAATTCGCTCTGGTAGAAGAAGACCTGACCGCGTTCTCCGTTCCAGAGGGCTTGATACTCCTGGCAATGCTCGGCAAAGAGGCCGTAGCAGATGACATCGTCTGCGTCGACGATTATGCCGTTTTTGCACGGGTTGAGGTACCACCCCACTCCACTACCGTGATCCGCCCTCCAGAGCCACGTGTTATCCAAGATGGTATCCTTGAGATTGACCTGCAACATGCTCGCCGTCCTGCCCAGCCCAGCCCCACCCACGCGGAAGAAGACGTCGCTCAGCACGGTAGGCGATGCCATGTGATCTTTTGGGGACTTGGCATCGCCCACTTTGCACAAGGTCGACGACATGTGCGGGCCTGCGTCGAGGAGCAAGCCAGCGAGGTGGACGCCATCCACGTCCGAGATGTTGATGGCCGGCGTACCGTTCATCGGCTTGAGCGTGGCGAGGCCCATGCCTAGGAGAATCGTGTCCGGCTTCGTGACTTGGAGTGCGCTATCCAATTGATAGATGCCCGGTGTGAAGAGGATCGACTGGCCCTTGGCTAGAACGGCATTGAGCGTGCGACTCGTCTCGCCCGTAGGGGTCGCAATGTGGAACTGAGCAACAGGGATCTGCTTCGTAGTGGCGCTCGCAGCCTTGCCCCCACTTGGCGTAGCAACAGCACTCCAGCTAGGGCCCGTGCTCTTCTCCCTCACCGCAGGGACGTTGATGAGCAATTCCTGCTGATCATTGACGGAAAAGTAGGGCTTCTCGCGCACGGCTGGCGTCTTCTTGACCGTCGAGTAGGGCTTGCTCGGCCAATTCTCCTCGGGCGCACCACGACAGCCAACGAACACCTGTGCATATGCTCCGCCGGTGTAGTTCTTCATGCCCGAATTGCGCAGAAAGTACTGCTGTTGAGTGCCATTGTCAATGACGCCGTCGACGAGCGAGTCGGCGATGAAACCGCCGCTCGACCAGCCGCCGTGGTCCGAGAGTACCATGTCACCCATGACGTGGACACGGCGCACCCAGGTGGCCTGAGAGGTGGCCCAGACGAGCTTCTTTTCATCTTCGGCAATGGAAGGGATGACGGTGAGATTCTCGATGCCGCGCCAGAAGTTGATAGTAGCGTTATTGCCGTCCATCCAGTCTGCCTTGGCGCGAACCGCACCGTCGAAGACAGTGTCCTGAGGCGAGTCGCCAAGGCCGTGTACGGTGGTGTAGTAGCCGACTTTAACGTCGAGCTTGTAGCGGCCGGGGAGGAAGAGGAGCGCCCAACGATCTGCGCCGAACTGATTGTCCACTTGCGCCTGCCGCAGCGTGATCTCGTGTCAGCAGAAGACCTCAAGGTGTTCACATCAGCGAGAGCTCACCTTGTACACGTCATTGACTTGCTGTTGGATTACGTCCATCTGTTGGTCAGGAGAGAAGACGAGCACCTTAGGGCCCATCTCGAGCTGCTGAACAGGCATCGTTGCAGGAGCTCCGTTCCCATTGGAGGGCGCAGCCTTCTTGGGCGTCGGATACGCTGGAGTCACGGGCGTTGGAGGAGCTGGCGTACCTGCAGCGCTATAGTCGCTATCATTGCCATCGCCGTTGCGCTGCTTGCTTTTACCCAGCGATGCCTTGCTACGGCGGCGCTGAAGAATGCCAGATCGCTGGGCCGACGTCTCGGACTCGTCACCAGATGCGCCGCTGTCCCCCTTAGTCTTCATGCTCTTGACGCTGAGTTTGCGGCGCATCTTGCCTGCCAGGCCGCCATTCTTGCTAGGGTCAGAGGTCGAGGAGAGAGCGTCAGAGTCTTTGGCCATGCTGATTGGAGTGAGGTATCAGTGGATGGAAGGGTGAGGAATGAAGAGGACATGAGCGTCCTAAGGATTCAGCGCTGGATGTCAAGGCCGCCATCGTGGAAAGAGGGGTCTCGATGGCGAGGGGTCAGGCGGTCCGAGCGAACTCATTTCGAAGACGATGCTCTCGCTGGCCTCGTACGGCGCGACGGCAAAGACAGGGGTCCCTTCACTTGAATCAGTCCATGACAAGCTACACCCTCCGACCTCGCCAAGGGGACTTCATTGCCTCGGATGAGGTGTCAGGTCCATCTTCAAGCTGTCCTTATTCAGGGGCCGTAAACAAGTAGAGAAAGAGCGTTAATGAGATGGCGGATCGAGGTGCGGGGATCAGGCGATGCGCTCGCCGCGTGGCCTGTCTGTGCGTTCTCCCGGCCTCGGCGGAGGCAATTCAAGCCGAGTGGAAAGCGGCGTCGCCTTCCGCTGCTTCGCCTCGCTCTTGCGTTCCCATCGTCCGCTTCGATACGACTTGGTTGAGCAAAGCAGCATGGCCCGTGAGTCGACGACGATGCTGCGCTCTAGCCATGTTCAGTCCCAATGATCGCGGACCTTCTGACGAATCTACTTTCTCCACTCGCTCCCTCGCTCCTTTGCAGGCGGCAACCAACGAGATCTCGCCCGCGAAAAGGCAAACAAGAAGGCGGCGGCTGCGGGCAAGGGCAAAGTCAAGGATGATGGTTTGACGGTCACGCAGAGGAAGGAGAGGGACGCTCAGGCCATGAGAGAGAAGCAGCTGGTGAGTGGAAGAAGCAGCCAGCTGGAAGCTCATGTCGGCGAGTGAGGCGCTGACCCATTCCTGTCCGCCATCCCGCTCGCCGAGCAGAAGAGGGATGCTGAGAAGGCTGCAGAGGCGGCTGCGGGTAAGAAGTAAAGGCTGTCCCTGCCCCCCTCAATCAATGGCAGACCTCTTGTAACATCATCATCACCACCATCATCATCAAAGGCGATCATTACTTATCATTATACACAGCCCACGAGTAGCGCGATCCGCAAACGCACCCACTCACAGTGCCCCCGCATTCCCCCACATAACCTCCCTTCTCCCTTTTCCCGCCTCTGCGCCCACGCTCCTCAAACAAGCCAAATGCCGCATCGTTGGCCTTCCGTGCGGGCAGTTCCAAGGCTGCTCAATAGTCCCCATATGGCGCACGATCCCGCGCATCTGCCTTTTACTCAAAGCCGTCCCAATCATGACACTCTTCCTGCAAGCCCGAGAAGCCCACATAGCTCTCGCCTTACTACAGCGGACGGACATTGCCTTGACTGAGCCGGGCGTGACGTCTCGTAGCTGGTAGAGAAGCTCTTCTAGGTCGCGGGCGCCGAAAGTCACATTCTTGCTTACAGGCTGGGAGATGAGATGCACCCTCGAGCCGGCTGGGAGGGACTCGTCGATGCTAACTTCAAAGCCGTTGGCGCTCAATGCGTCCAAGTGCTGAGTAGCCACAAGCTCGTCGGTGGCTGACAGCTCCAGCGCTCGCGGGACAATGAGGCGTTGGCTTCTCATCTTGGTTTGGGTTTGGAGGGTCTCGAAGTTGAACTTCTCGTCCGAAGCGTGTTGGTCGATGATGAAGAGGTCGTCCATGCCCGCTCCAGCTACTCCCACACCAGAGTCTTTGGCACTCCTCCTTCTGCGGGCGATGATGAAGCCCAAGTTGAATTGACCGAGGATCTCCATCTCTGCGAAATCGGTCTTGCTGATCACGCGCTCCAGTCTGCTTTCCACGTCAGCGAAGTTGGCATTCTCAATGCCCGCCTCGGAGAGGTCGACCTCCGCATCCTCATTGCCTTGCTCGTTGGCTTCGCTTGATCGCTGCGTTGTACGCATGCTGGACAAGCGCTCGGCTAGGGAAGCAATGTCGATAGCCAATGTGCCCGCAGCGGCTGTGCATAGCGGTCGCTCTCGATGGCTCTGTGAGGGTGCGGCGCCGTTGCCGGCCTCATCGTCGCCTTCATCTAGGCCAGCGAGGTTGCGGCGTCTCTCATCGTCGTCCTCATCGGCCTCCGCACCGTCTCGTGAGACGTGCTTAGACTTGCGTAGCTGCTCAGCGTCGTCTTCTCCATCCTCGCTTCCATCGCCACGGTCAGCCTGCGGCGCGGGATGCTCTACCATATCTGACGCCTCTTGCTCTCCAGCCTCCAGCTGTGACTCCGGTAGCGATTCGCGATACTCTAGATCCTCAACGGGCTGGAGCGCTGCGCCGGCGGGCGACTCTTGCGCTTCTTCTTCCGCCCTTTGCTCAGCCTCGATCTCGCCATGCTCTTCTCCTGTTGCATCGTCTCTTTCCCCGTCCTCATCGACCGCCGGCGCCTCACTCTGAGGAGCCTTGTACCGGGCGAGCATCTGATGAAGAGTTTGTGACGGCTGCTTTGATCGAGCGACCAGGGCGGCTGGCATGGAGGCTGATGGTCTGCTGGAGGGATTCGTGGAGGAGCGGGCAGGCGGTAGATAGGGAAAAGACGGAGCAGCGCTTGTGCTTGTGCTTCTGCGAGCGCTAAATGGAGCTGCTGCGGCTGATACGTTGCCGTTGAGTCTTGATGGGATCGCAGCGGTGGAGCGACGTGTGCTTGACAGTGTAGAAGGGTCCGCTGTATCCTCGTCCGACTCGTCAATTTCGTCTGAGCGTGACGGGGCTTGCGGAGTGATGTCTTCGTCCTGCTCCCCCTCATCTTCGACACTATCTCTCCCTGCAGCCTCTTCCATCATCTCTTCGTCCTCGTCCTCGTCCTCCTGCCCCTCATCCCTCGCTATCGCTGACGAGGTCCTGGTAGCCGGAGCCGGAGCACTCGCCATCGGCAACTTCTGCTGCGTTCCCCCAATCATATTGACAGCCAACGTACTCCTCGCGGGAGCCCACAGCTCCTCCAATGCAGCCTTGAGCGCCTCGACAAGCTGGCTTTCCTCATGCAGGAAGATGGTGCGCTTATCCGGGCTCACGTTGACATCGTAGCTCTCCGTCGGTAGCAGGAAGTCAGCAACGACGATGGGTACTTGATTCATATTGAAGTGGCGATACACCTCGTTGAAGGCGCGCGTCACCTTGACGTTGTCCCAGGGGCGACCGTTGATGTAGAGGTATTGCCTGTCCGTCGAGGTGCGGCCTGAGCCTCGAGTGGGGCGAGAGATGAGCCCACGGACGGATATGGCCTGGCGGTTGGACGTGTCGATATCGTCTTGCTGATCTTCGTCGTCTTCGCTAGCGCTGTTCGCCTCGTCCTCCCTGCCTGAGGCGGCATCGTCTTCCTCGCCCCCTAAAGCTTCGCCGTCGTCGTCTGAGGATTTGCGCGTCCTTTTGCTGGGTGCTCTGGGCTTCGCGGATCCTGCCACCTGACCTAGCCGTCTCTTCGGTCTACCACGCTCAATCTCGAGGTCAAGCTTCAACTCCTGCACAGCAGCGGGCGCCTTGGACCCAAAAAGGGCAGCGAAGTTGCGCATCAAATAGTCTGGCGAGCTGGCCGAAGAGATGGTGAGGGCGACATTCTTGCGTGGCTGCGTGCCGTTGCTGCTGCTGCTGCCAGCCCCACCACTGCCGCTGGAAGGGCCGGTGGTATTCGAGCTGCTCCACCTCACTCCCTTAGAGATGAGCGCATAAGCCTGCAGAAGGGCCTGTGCCTTTCCATACTCCCTCTTGCAGTTCCTCTCCAGCTCCCTGCGACGGACCGGCAAACCCTGAAAGAGACCATTGACAGATACAGTCGTCCCGCGCTGCCTTGCCAGCTTCTTCTCGCAGCTCACCAAGCTGCCATCCTTACCCAGCTCCACCAGCGTTCCCATCGGCGCCTCATCCTGTGTAGCTGTTAGCAGCGTCACGTCCGCATGCGCGCAGAGGGATGCGAGTGCTTCGCCACGAAAGCCAAAGGTGGTGACCGTAGTGAGGTCGTCGAAGCGGGCCAGCTTGGAGGTGTGATGAGGTAGGGCGACATTGCCGTAGTCGTGCGAAGCGATGCCATGCCCATTGTCGATGACTTCGATACCGTCGAGGCCAAAATTCTTGAATCGGACCTCGATACTGGTCGAGCGAGCGTCGAGAGCATTTTCTACCAGCTCTTTGACCGCGGATGTAAGGTCCTACGAGTGTGTGGGGAGGAGGGCTCAGTCGGTGGTGACGTAGCGCCGAGCCTGCATACATGCGTCTTGACTCACAAGAATAACTTGGCCGCTCGTAATCCGATGAACGTCCGAGCGAGAGATGGCTTTAATGCCTGAAGCTGAGGAAGAAGCATCGTCGCCCAGCCCAGCTACTGTGGTCGACGCCTCCGCCTGCTCACGTTCGCCGCTGCCCTCCTCATCGATATTGTCGCTGCTTCTCTCGCCGATTGGCAGCTGACTGGTAGCGATTGATGTGGAAGCTGTCGCGCCCGCCGTTGTCCTGGGCTTGAAGCGGCCCATCGCTCAGTCCATTGAGGAGAGGATGATGTGAGGAAGGGAGAGGCAACGACGCCCGCCTGCACGGACTGCAACTTTTGGCCTTCAGTCCGCCCTCACGGACGGAGACAAGAGCGACCGACGCGCCCATCTCAGTGACGCGTTCGTGGAGCTCACTCGGAGGTGCGGACGAGACGAGATGGTCGCATCGATTCAGCTGATTTTACTAGTACAAGAGCATGTCACGACATCTACTGAGCGGGCGCATCAGGAGCGGCAGCATCACTTGGCGCGCCTGCCTCCGTCGCACCCACATCAACGGCGTTCTCAGCCTCCTTCGATGGCGTGGCAGCCTTCATGCCCACATCTTCGTCTGCACCAGTCTCGATGCTGGCTTCACCAGGAGCAGGTGCGGCACTCTGCTCAACGGGCGCAGGGACTGCGGGGATAGCAGCGGGCGCTGCCTCCTGAGTGCTCATGGCTGTAAGCTCAGAGGAGGGCTCATCCTGCTGCATAGCCTCGGCGGGCGTTGATTCCTCCTGCTGTTGCCCCTTCCCACCCTCGGTCTGCTCTTTCGAAGCAGCCTGCGCCTCAGCAGATAGTGGGTGAGTGAGAGCCTCTGCCTCCGTCGCAAGGGCCTCAGGCTGATCGAGCTTTGTTCCCTCGTCGCCGTCTTCGTCCTCTGCATCTGCATCTGCGTCCGCCTCCTCTCCACCTTCCCCACTCTCCTTTGCTGTTCCATCGGCGTTCTCGTTCTGTACAATGATGACGTCTTCGCCCTTGTCTTGGCTGTCCGCGATGGGCGCCTCTGAATTGGCTGCTGCAGCAGAGGGCTCGACTGCGGTCCCTGCTGCAGGCTGCGATGGAACCATCTCGGCGGGCTGCTGCTGCTGTTGAGGAGCACCCGACTGAGCTGGCTGCGGCGGCTTAGGCTCCTTGGGCACCTCAACTCCGAGCGTCTGGTTGATGCCACTGATCTCTTGAGCTTCCTCCGCGCTAGGCTGAGATGGGCCTCCTTGCTGCTGCCCCTGCTGCTGCTGCTGCTGCTGCTCCAAAAGCCTCTCCCTCCTCACAGGCTCAGGTGTCCTCGCTCTCACATACACGAGTCCGCCGCGTGCCAGCGTCCTGCCCTCTCCAGGGGCTCGTGCCCAAGGCTCAGCGCTCTCATCGTCTTGACGAGCGCGTTTGCGGGCTTGCTCAAGGTCGGCCTCGATTCGCTCTGGGTTGAGAGACTCGCGCAGGGAAGCTAGACGCTCTGCGTGAACTTTGGTCATCTCTTCTGCGGTCTCTTGAGCCTTGCGCAATTGGATGCGCAAACTCTCGGGGGAGAGGACTGAGTAGGGTGAGGGGGGTGGGACGAGTTTGGCTGGGAGTGACGTGGGGTCAGGCGGGTGGGCGAGTATCAGCTGAACCTGCTTGCGTTGGCGCGCGCCCGCCGCTACGCACCGATCTTGCGCTCATCGAAGATGCCCTCCATGAGCTCGTGATTGCGCCTGAATCGGGCTACGGCGAGGTCTCGCGGTGTGAGTCTGTCCATCTCATCTGCAAGAGTGGTTTGTAAAGGAGAGGGCGCGATGAGTGGAACGTTCAACTACGCAGGTGCCTGTATGCGCCGACTCACCAAGGACGAAATCCGTTTGATCGTCATCAAAGGCGGATCCCCATCCCATTGCTCCACCATGGAGGGGCGGATGCATGTTCATGGGCTGACCTGCAGAGGGCCTGCCCTGCTGTTGATGCTGCTGCTGTTGCTGATGGTGCTGTTGGTGATTGGCATGACGGGACGCTGATGCGCCTGGGCCGGCCTTGCGCTTCATCTTGCGCGAAGAGCCGCCAGCAGCGTGGTGATCTTGGGTCGACATTGCAAAGGCGCCGTCACGCTATCTTTGTGATGAGGCGGCGCTGAAGTGGATGAAAGCCGCGAAGATTGCAAAGGGAGAAGATGAGCAAGGAGAGCGGGCGGACGGATGGAGACGACGTCGAGTCCACAACGATCGGGTCTGCCTTCCGTGCGCCTCGCCAGCCGCGCTCACGCTCACGCTCAGGGTCAGGCGTCGCGTCTGAGCAGCCATCATTTACGATGGCTACACGCAGAGCACACTACGTCTAGCGCACTTCGAATGGCTGTTCCTTGTAGTAGTTCTCATTGATTTCCGGGGGCGATTACAAGGACAACACGATGACAAGAGAAAGGCGTGACGCTGAAAGGCATGGTGGAGAGACGGGAAAGAGGATTGACGAGATGGGAGACCTTGCCGAGTCACGGAGTATTTGTGAGGGGCCCACGGAATATTATAAGAACGGTGAAGAGAAGCAGTGCTGCAGCGATGACGTGTATAGGATATAGCTGCGAAGATGCGATGAGAGTCGATAATGGTGTCGTGAAAAGCTGTCGTCGATGGGACGTTAGGAGGTCGTGTATGTGTAGTGTGTGACGGGGTGATGTCTAGGCACGACAACGAAGTGCCTATGCCAGAGTGAGCCATTGCGTTGCTGAAGCAAGCGACTGGTCACCATCTGATCGACGACGAATGTCGAGCGATGCGTCGTGACGCTCGAAAGAAGGACGGCGAGGTGGCGGCTTCTGGATTGATGGCACAGCATGGCACAGCGGCGCTGGCAGAGCCAGGGCCCGATCGCCCATCTCTCCTTTGTCGCCGCCGTCGCCGCCGCTTTCCCCACTATCAGCGGCATCGGACTCTGGCGTGGTGACGTCGCTCATGGTGCCATCGTCGGTCGTGGTGAGGGAGTCTGACCTCCTTGCGAAGTGAGGTTCCGCCGCGGAGTCGAATGCCAAAGGTGAGGACTCGAAGCCGGTGGACGTCTGACCAGGCGACGAATCCGACGTGTTGCTTCCTCTGCGATCATAGCAGCCAAAGGGCACGCCAAGTCGTGCGGACAAATTGACGGCCGGGGAGAAGCGCGACCAGTCGTCCGAAGGGCTGAGCACCTCAGCGTAATCGTCGAAGCCATCCTCGGCCGCACATTCGTCGCCTGCCTTGCGAATGAACAGCGGCGGGATTCTGCGGGCCGCAAGCTCGACGTCCGCAGGATCCGAATGGCGATGCTTAAAGGCCGGACGGCATGGACTTCTTTCGGGTACATCGACGCGCGCTGCCTCCATCTCGCGTTCCAATTGTTGGTACAAGGCTTGCTGACTGATCGTCATAGAACCGTGGCGCTGGCCGGTGTGGGTTTGAGAGCGAGGGCTGGTGTACTTCTCTGAGGCGTGCCGACGGATGCTGTTGCCGGCCGCAGTCGGCTCTTCTTGCGCACAACCCATCGGCGGTGTCGCACACTCGCCGTCGTCGTACTGCCTCAGCGTGCGTCTGTCTGATACGCCTCCGCCTGATGTGGCTTCCATCGTCGTCATGGCACAAGCGCCAAATTGCCTGAGCGACGTGCGCGTCTGCTCACGCAGCAGGAGCTCAAAGTCGGAGCTCTTGGTAATCTCCGGCGCAGGAGAATTAACAGGCTGATTGCCTGAGGGGAGGAAGAAGAGACGTTCTGCGCCGAGGGTGATGGGCAGCATTGGTGGCAATGGGCCAAGGATACGTTGTCCCTCGACATCGGTACTGGGCAGATTGTCGTGACCAAGGGCTGAAGTCGCTTCCGATGAGAGCGGGGCGAGCAGCTCATTGATGGAATCGTAGACGACGGGCTTGCCGATTAATCCATCGAACCCGGTACGGCGATACAGTATCTCCGGCTCGTCGCCGACGGCGGTGGTGACTGCGACGATACGTGCTGTGCGGTTTATCTGCAGCACGCCGTCCTGTCCTGCACGGATGCGTTTGGTGCAATCGACGCCAGAGAGAAATGGCATTTCGATGTCCATCAAGATGACGTCAAAAACGTTGGAGCGGAGCAGCTGCAAGGCCTTCAGGCCTGAATCGACTGCTACTGGTGGACCATCGAGGATGTCCGAGAACTTCTTCTTGAGAAGGCGCGTAAGCACGGAGAGATTGAGAGCGTTGTCGTCTACGACGAGGACGCGAAGGAGATGCTTGTCGGCGTGTGCGTTCATAATGACTGTGTGGTGAGAGATCGAGAGTCGAGTGGGTGATGCTTGTGGTAGAGCGGATGGTGCGGTCGGCGATCGAGAAGGAGAGAGGTGATCGGGACAGAGTTGAGGTAATTGGGGGGCACGCTGAGTGAGACACGGGAGAGATGTGACACGGTGTCAGTCGACGAAACTGGGGTACGGGGTGGAACTACCCCGCAGTAACGAGGACGAGGACGTACTCACGCTGTAGCCAATGGGACAGCACTTATAAGACCTCCACCAATGGAATGGGAGAACGATGGGATGAGTCCGGGATGAGGATGCGCTGACCAGGCGAAGGTGCGCCGGAGTCGCGCGAGATCGAACGAAAGGAGGTGACTCTCTAGCTCAGCTTGAGTGGAAGCTTTCGGCTCAGAAGAGTCTTTGATATCTCGAACGTTGCCGTAGCGTTTTCCAAATAGTGCAGAGCGATATCGGCTGCTTGGAAAACTGGTAACGACGAGGTGAATAGGTGGATGAGTGGTTAGGAGAGACAAGTCCTGGGGCGAGCTCGCAAGGAGAATGTCACGACGCTCGATCCCGACCCAATCGCCGTCTCAGGTCATGATCAGGGTCCTCCGCTGCCCTTGCGCGGGCACTGAAATTTGTTGCAGTGGCGTTTGGATCAGCACAGATGCTCTGCCTCGCTCGCGATCTTCACGGCCGAGCCTTACTTGACAGACTGGCAGCAGCGGTGCGGAGGGACGCTTGAGCGGCCGGGGACTGCCTCACCGCCTCACGGCCTCAGCGCGACCGGGTAGCCGTCGAAGCGTCAAAGGAGAGGGAGTGGCGAGCCGATTACTGCGCGATGAGCTTGATACGGCAGGGTTGGCCTACGCGCGGGACGCCAGGAGGTCAGAGCGCGCCAAGGCAGTGTAGATCGTGGCCAGGGCTGTCCACCGCATTCGAGCGGCGCTAAGAAGCACCAGCATGCGCAGGGCAAACAAGCCGAGCTTCCGCGGCCATCGAGGAGGACCCTCGCCCGCTGCAGAGAGATCGCACGCTGGGATTTTAGAGTAGGCCAGGAGCGAGGAGCGAGGAGCGAACGAGGAGTACCGCGATCGATCCCGGTGGAAGAGCAAGGTCGGCATGCTGTTCTTTGAAGCTCTCACAACGATGGCCGACGAGAGCCGAGGACGGCATCGGTTGTGGGTCGTGCGATTGTCAGTGGACCCTGGATGAGGAAAGGAATGAACGACTGCACACACTACCACGCGTGATCCATCGTGAGCTTTGACACACTCAGCGGCCGTAGTGGAAGGTGGAAGGTGGAAGGTACGACTTTGTTCATCAGCTCAGTGACGGCCCACGATCAACAGCATTGAAGCTATTTGCTCAACCTTGCGCCGAAACTTGTGATCAGGTCAATGAATGCTCCGATCTTTCTGCCAAGTGCCAAGGAGCGAGAGAAAGAGCAGTCGTTGGTCGAGGTGGCGGGCATCGGTGTCGCGTGGTGTGAGGAGAACGCGAAACGCGTCTCGCGGTGCGGCATCGATTTCCGTTCCCGACTGGCGGCACTCAGCCGTGCCCTAATCTCTCACTCGATCCATCGCGACCCAAGTCGCAGCGCTCGCATCCACCTGAAAATCATCTTCGTTACCAGTCAACAAGATGATGGGACCTGCATCCTCATCATCATCATCGACACCGCCGCCAATGAATCGTGCCAACGAGGACGAGTCGCCATCAAAGCGCAGGCGGAGGAGCGGGATCGAGCACGATGAGCCTAGCTTACCCTCGCCGTCTACGAGCAATGCTGCAGCAGGCCCCTCTCGACGAAGTCCAAGACTACACAGCAGCGAAGCAGAGGCGGAAGAGTCCTCAAGATCTGCCATCGATCCCATCGATCTCAGAGTAGCGTCCGCAGCCAACAGTGGACGGACGATGACCCCGCGTCGCCCTATTCGCCCCTTCAACAGCTCATCACCTTCAATCTCGACAGCGGGCCGGTCGCGGACTGCTCCTGGCCCAAGCAGCCGTCGCATCGTCTCTAGCGGTGGTGAAGGGAGCTGTCATCCGCCGAGATCCGCAGCAGCAGCGTTGGCCCCTCGATCGGCTAGCAGCGGCAACCCCCCCTCGGCCGGCAGCCGCAGGGTGCTTGGAGAGATGACCTTGGCTGATGCTGATCGACAAGCACGAGAGATCAGGTCGCGACACGAGCAGCAAGAGGAGAGGAGATGGACGCACGAGCAGCAACGAGGTGTGGAGAGCTCGGGCCCTCTGACTCCATCCTCATCCTCTGCGCGGGCGGCCCCTCGAACCTTTTCACTTGGCAGGCGATCCAGGCCGAGCAGTGGGCGAGGTGTGCCTACCACCACCGCAAGTCTGGTCCCCAGCAGCGATACGCGGAATGATGACTCCTTTGGTTCTTCCATATTCGACGACTCGGTGGCCAGCACGTCCTCGATGGCTGACACTTCGCGCGAGGACGTGCTGCCGTCGACGCCCAGGGAGGGGCAGGCAATCTTGACTGCTGTAGCCAGGTCGGAGCAAGTCTCGCCATCCGCGCCTCGTACGCCGTCGAGAAGGGCACGAGCACGGACTGAACGACACGCACAGGCTCAGGTGGGCGAGGCGAGCACGAGCAGTGCGAGCAATACGAACGGCAGCCCAGCATCAGACGAGAATGACGATTCGCCAGGCAGAGAGCGACGCAGGAGAAGGGAGGAGGCCGCTGCGACGATGCGAGCAGAAGCCGAGGCGAAGCGAGACGATGAGCAAGTAGCGGGCGAAGAAGGGGCAGATGGGGAAGATCACATCCTGCTGGAGAAGGGAGATTATCGAGAAGTCGCAGCCGCGAGGGCTGTGCGTGCTGGCCTGGCGGGGCTGCCGAGGTAGGCGCGGGCACGAAGAGCGACGTCACTGCCCCGCTCGTTTCTATCGCGCAAACTATACCATTACAAGAAGAGCTGAATCAGTGGCTATGCTAGCAGACATTGCTCGTGGTAGTGAAGAGATTCCACCGCTCAATCCAACGCTTGTCTAGACGGTTCCCGCCTTTGCCCCCTCGAGCCTGACAGCAGCCGCCGCGCTCTCCTCTGCCGTCCTCCTCGCCTTTGCATCCAGCGCTCCCAGCATAAGTGTCGTTTCCAGTCTCGAGGGCTCGCTCTTCTGCAGCTTCTCCAGCCTCTTCTCGTCCTCAGCAACCGAGCCGGCCGCAACAGGCAGCGGGGCGAGGCCCTGCGCTGCGCGACTGGCATTGTCTGCCTTACGACGAGCGATAGAGGCCTCGAGGCGGGTGCGTTCCCTTGCAAGCTGGCGCGACTGGAAGCCGATGTTGCCTGCCTCGGAGAGGTAGTCGTCGACGTGCTCGAGGGTCTGTTCGAGAGCCGAGGAGAGGACGGGAGTGTGTGCGAGTGTCAGGTTCGAGTAGGTCGACTCGATTGCCGCGCGAGGGGGTTGAGAGAGGAGAGAGGAGGAAGAAGAGGAGAGGGAGGAAGAGGAGGGAAGGATCGAGGCCTGCGGTGCTTGCGGGGTTGCGAGCGTCGAGATGAAGGCGTCGAGGAGGGCCGTGTTATGCAGAGAGAGGGGCAGCTCGTGGAAGAAGTGAGCAAAGGTAAGGCGGTGGTCGATGAGTCCCTTTGCAGAAAAGTCGTTTGCCTTGTACGCTGCCACGAAGTCGGAGCTGAGGCGGTATGCCTTGACGACTGTGTTGCCCTGCGCTGACTGAGCAAGGTCGTGGACGAGGACGACTGCCTTTTCCATGCCGTCACCGCTCGCCGTATTCTTTGAGCGAGATGCGGGTGAGGAGCCCTCGTTGTCCATAAGATTGCCTACGACCTTGAGGCCCTCGAGGACCTGTGCAGTGAAGGCAGCGCCGAAGCCGAGGAAGGAGGAGACGTAGATGCCGACGGGGTTGGCGTCGGCGTTGACTGACGCAAGGAGGCCGAGGGCGTCCTGGATGTGCTTCGTGACCGGCGAGGGCGTCTGCGAGGTAGCAGCAGCGGGCGTGCGGCTGTCGTCGTGGTCATCGGTGCGGAGGGCGTTGCGAGGGAGGCCAAACAGGTTGGTGACCTCGAGCGCTCCATCAAGGTCGAGACCGAGGAGCAAGCCGGTAGCATTGTGGGGATGAGCATCGCGTGAGTGCTTGACGAGCTTGGTGAATGCCAATCCATCGAGGCGAATCGAAGAGGGCGGGCCAGAGCTGAGTGAAAAGGAGAGCGCAGCAGCGTCAAGTTCTGACGAAGCAGGCTTGGCTGCGGGCGCTGCTGGCGCCGGCGGCGGTTGAGCAGCAGCGGCTGCTGTGCGAGTGGCAGTCGACATGATGAAGCGTGATGGCGTTGAGTGGAAGAAGTCAGTTGCTGCGCGGCCGAGATGTGAGGGCGGGCAGAGCGAGGCGGGCGGCAGGGGGGAAGAAATCATTGCCTCCGTTCCGGGCGGGGCGACGTCGAGGTCGAGGCTCGCGGCTCGAGCTCACTGAATGAAACGGGTCCAAGCACGGACGGGCGAGCGACTCCACAACCTCTCTCCGCATTCGCATCAACAACACGATATGGCAACCCTGCGGCTCGGTCTCCGTTCAGCGGGCACTCTCGTCGGGAGAAGCGCCGCTTCCTCGCATTCTGCTTCGGCGCGACTGCCATTGCGCTTCCTCTCCTCGTCCTCATCGTCATGCCGCCCGACGGCCATTGCGGCAGCGGCGCCCATTGCCAGGAACCAATCACAGCAGCGCGCGTTTCATTGGGCCGCCGTCGCTGCGCTCGCTTTTGGCAGCGTAGCGGGTGTGGCGTCGAGTGGCAAGGCGATTCAGTGCGGTGCGTGCAGCGACGCGCGAGCGAATGAAGCAAGGCGAGTGGCTGACCCTCCATGCCTCTTCCAGAGGGTCCCGAGCTTGGACGCCAGACGTACGCTTCGCCTGAGTACACGGGCGCCAAGAGGGAGCCGGAGAGCATCGTGAACCCGTATCAGCTGAGCTTCGGTGCCGTGTGGTGAGCAAGCAGGATCGAGATGCGCGGCTTCGGACCCGCGACTGATGCCCCTCTCCTCCCTCTCTACTGCAGCGGCATCTGCGCCGGCGTCTTCATCAAGAAGGGCCTGAAGCTCATCGCCTTCCTTCTGGGCGGCGGCTTCGTCTTCCTGCAGTATCTCTCATCGCAGCGCGTCGTGTCTGTCGACTGGTTAAAGCTCGGTCAGCGATACAGCAACGTGCTCGAGTCGAGCGCTGGCGGGCCTGCGGACCCCAAGGCAAAGGGGTGGAGCGGATCGATGGGTGCGAGGATCTACCATCGCTTCGTGGACTTTTTGACTGCCAACTTCCAGGAGAGGGCATCGCTGTTGGCGGGTCTGGCGTTGGGGTTGCGTCTCGGCTGAGCGGGCGCAAGCAGTGGAAGCAAGGCGAGATCAGGAATGAAAGCGATACATGCTGCGATACAGGCTATGATACAGTGGCGAGACGATGACGATGACTACGCTCTTGCCGCGGACGACGGGCTTGCGAGACCCAAGGCAGTAGGCAATGTCTCTTCGACTGGCCCTTGAAAGAAGAAGTCAGCCTCACCCGATCCAGTTTCCTCTCCTCCGTCGAGATTGAACACCGCCACTTTCCCTCCCCTCGCCCTGACCTGTGCCGCAAATCCTGCCGCAGGGTAGACTGTGCTCGAAGTTCCCAAGACGAGGAGCAGATCGCAGCGTTCCACCAGTGGAGCGATTGTGTCCAGCAGCGGGATCGACTCGCCGAACCAGACTACGCCTGGGCGCAGAAGCCCGCCTCCGTCCACCGCATCGTTGCACCTCGCACTCTTGCAGCGCGGTAGCTTGTCGAGGGAGAGGCGTGCAAGTGGCTTCGAGGTGTCCTCCGTACCACGCAAGCTGTCACAGATTGGCGAATCAAAGTTCCACTGCTGGTCGCCGCAGGAGGTACACATCGTGCGAAAGAGGGAGCCATGCATCTCGAGCGGGTCGAGCGGGGCCCCACCTGAGTCGATGCTCTTGCTCAGCGCATCGTTCGCACGCTTGGACAGGCCATCGACATTTTGCGTCACGAGACGAAAGCGGCGCGACGGCGATGACGCTGCGGGAAAGGTAGCCTCGTGCCCTTGCTTGGAGGAGAGCCAGCTGATGGCCTCGTGCGCGGCGTTTGGCTTCGCGGAGAGGCAGGCCTGTCTACGCCAGTGATAGAATTGCCAGACTTGAGATGGGTCTGATTGGAAGGCTGCAGGTGTTGCGAGGCTCAATGGGTCGTGCGATCGCCACAGACCGCCGGGACCTCGAAAGGTGGGGACTAGCGGCGAGAAAGACGCGAATCGATCAGCGTTCGTGCACATCGTCTTGCCTCGCCAGGCAAGTCTGTACGCCGCCGTACGCACTGCCAGATGCTGCCGACAAGCCGGCGCCGGCCAATGCCAATGGTGAGCGAGCCTGAGCGCAAGCCTGACGAAATAGAGCGGCCGTCGAGGAGGCGCCGCCCCCGCCACCAGGAAGCTGCTTGCCGGCTGGCATTCCTGTGAAGCCCGTGCTCAGCAGACCTTGTTCCTGAGCGAGCGGCGTCGAGCGGCGTCAATGCTTGACGTCCGACGTCACAACGGCGTCGAGACTCGATGCGAAGACAGTGCGACGTGGGCGCGACGTGGGAGCGAGTTGATATGTCGCAAAGGAATGTCGGACGACGAGAGCAACACACGCACAAACACAAAGCCAACATACGCAGGCGCGCAGCGAGCCGCTCGCCACTCGCCGCCCCGCGCCGATTCGCAGCCAGCCTTGAGCGCAGGCTGTCAACGGGAAACTTGACGTGCCGGTCCCTTTCAATTCGCTCCGATTTTGGACCTGATCCGCCATTGCTCCTCCGCTGCTTGTTTGATTCACAACAACGAGAGACATCGATCGCAGCAGCAGCATGGTGACGACTCGCGATCGCACTGACGGGAATCCTGCGACTTCTTCGAATTAGCATCGAGCGTCTACCGGCCCCGGGTCCGTCACGATGCCGAAAAGATGGTTGACAGATCATGGCGCGCGCGATGAGGATAGGCTCGAGCGTTGAGGCTCGAAGCTCGAGGCTCGAGGCCGTACTGCGTGTTGGTTCGTAGGCAGGGGGTAGGCCCCCTCGATGTTGGCTCTTGCTGCGAGGCGAGGCTCGCATTTTTACGCGGCGGAGTTGGCCGCCCCTCTTCCAAAGAACACACAGAATCGCCTCGTCGACTTTTCTCCGACGCGGCTGGGATGCCTAGTCGCCCTGACCCCGCTGCGAGCAGGCGGCGAGCGACGACGCCCACGACTTGCGCCAAGCTCGCTGGCCAGGCCCCTCTGGCTCGCGCATGGACGCAAAGAATGCGTCGCTGTGTGCCTGCAAGTCGAGGTCCAAGTTGACGTCGGCTGGGCAGGTCGGCTGGGCAGGGGTACCTACTGTAGTGCCACGGGACCAGCGCAACGACGCCAGCCAAGTGGGTGTGCCTGCGAATAAAAGGCCCCAGGGGTCCAACGCTTTCGCCTTCTCCTGACCCTCATCAACTCCTCGTCCCCGGCCCTCTTCCCCTCTCATCTCCAGGTCGCAACTCCCACTCTCCTTCTCATCCTCACAGTCTTTACCAACACCAACACACAATGTTCAACAAGCTCTCCCTCCTCGCCGTCCTGGCCCTCGCCGCCGTTGGCCAGGCCAAGTACGACACGCCCGACAACCTGCCCGCCAAGACCGACTCCAAGGGCGGCCAGATCGGCTACAACGACTGCCGTAAGCGCTACGGCGAGTCGAGCCAGAAGTCGATGTGCCAGAACGCCTACATCAACTCCATCAAGGACTTCTGTCTTTGGGGTCCCCCCAAGGCCGGCTCCACCGTCGGCGACACCGAGGCCATCGAGGTCGCTTGGTGCCTCAAGTCCGGCTACGGCACCAGGCTCATCCCCAACGGTGCCATCAAGGGTGCGTTGCGCTGTGGGCGGACGGTCTTGCTGAGTTTGCGCATGCTGACAACACCCTCATTTTTTAGGAGCGCACTTTTTGAAGACACCATCTTACGTCCAGGTTACCGGTACCGGAGACCTCACCAAGATCAACGTCAAGAAGGGCGACGACGGTGGTGAGCTCGACCCCCACGGCGCCACCGGCTCTGGTAACCCCGTCGGCGGTCTCGTCTACACTCGTGCCTACACCGGCCAGTTTCAGCGAGTCTACGAGTGGCAGAACTTCATTTCCGACAGGGAATTCTGCGTGGGTATGGTCGGACGTGGTAGACGGCCCAGTACACACTGACATGCCTCTTTCTCCGCAAAAAAAGTTCCGTGCTTGTAATCCAAAGGGGGCCAATCAGAAGGAGTGGTGCCCTGTGAGTATCTTCGTGGTCTTCGATGGCGAAGAAGGGTGGTCGAGAGACCGTATACGCCGCGATTCGAGGTGTTGTGAGCCGATCACTGACCGCGTCCTTCCGTTCCGCTCTCCGCTCTCCGCCCCGCCCTTCCGCCTCGCCTATCTGCCACGTGCTTCCGTCTCCGCCCGCCGCCACGGTCAACTCCTTCGCGTCACGCTCCCTATCCCCATCCTACCTCTTCTTCTCATCAAATTCGACCTTACAGCACATCTACGACGTCATGGGCTGCTACTGGAATGAACCCGCCAATTACAAGTAAGTAGCTCAATGCGTCAATTGGGATCACAGAACGACGCTGACCTCCGCGCCTCCGCACTCTCTCCTTCAGCGCCGGATCCTGGGACCAGTGCGACGGTACCGAGGGCGAGTGGCCCGGTGTCTACCACGGCTCGACCTTCTACCAGGGTCAGAAGCACACCCCTGGACCTCAGACTCCTGGCAAGTCGTCCAACTGCCGCGCTTACCCCTCGCTCACCTCTGGTGGCGACGCCATCAAGAAGCCCGGATCCAAGCGCCAGGTCATGGAGACCGCTCGTCCTGTCGCCTAAGGAGCACACGCTCGGCGCACGTTTTTCAACTTCGTAGGATAAGAATCAACTCGCCGATCCGGCGTCTGTATCTTGCGAGCGTCGTACCCAGCCGGCACCAGCTTTCACTGCCTTCGACGCACCCTGCTCGTTTTCTTCGTCTTCTCGCTAGCTACATTTGTCAATTTCATCATCGTCTTAGTCAAACTCAACAACATGGCCCTGCTACAGCTCCGAGACGGCTGGATCATGCGATGCGACTGAAGCGGCATCAGTTACAGGTTCACGGCTCTCGATGGCTCTGAACATACGCTCTCGTCGGGTCTGCCCTCCTCTGTACCGCTCTCAGCACCCACGCGAACACCATGCGAAGTTTCCCTCCTCGGCGGCCCGGCTTTCCTCTTCTCCTTCACGGGCGTCGGGATCGTAGCAGCCCTTGAGCTACGCAGAGAGTCTTTGCTCCTTCAACACCACCTATCACGCGCGCCTCCTGATCACCACAAAATTCAGAGTGTTTCGCAGACTCTACTCCTTCTCCCCTCCCCTCGAGCGTCGCAGCAGAACATGAGCTGGGTGGCTCTCGACCCACCATGTACACATGTGGAGGAGCTGTCGACCACCCACACCTCGAGGCCTCCCAAGCGAAGCATTAGATCTTTCTTTTTCTGTCTGAGCGGCGCACTATGATGCTGCTGAGCCAGCGCCCTGCCGCCTCCCTGACACCGCTATCGTTTGGCAGGTGCTTACAGCCCTTCTCCCATTTCATCTCGACCAGTGCAGCACGTCACATGCCCACCGCCTTCACTTGCCCATCATCCGCCGTCTTCAAGCGCTTTCGCTGAGCCTGTCCGTGAAGGTGGCGATATTGCGCCCGCGGGACTCGCTCGATGCTGAGCCTCGCGCTGAGGATGGAAGCGTCGACGATGGTCACGGTACTCCGTGTAAGACTTATATGGCCAGTCTCGCTGATGGGTGGGAGCTAAATTGAGCAGTGAGGAGAACCGTGGTGGAGCCTGCGATTCTGCTGCCAGCTCAGTCTTTTCGAATCATGTATGCTCCCTCAAGCTGGACCAGAGGTGCCTCTCGGCCAGGCATCTGAATGGTGCGGCCCTCGCGTAGCTCGCTGACCTCCTCTACTCTTATCGAGCGGCCTTCGCGCTCAGAGAAGCGCGTGTGGCGCAGTCGCTTGCGGGGAAGCAGGATGTATGGCTGCAGCTTGATGAGCGCAGGGCGAGAAAGGGTGAAGTAATCGATCGTGCCATTGCACTGCTCAGAATCGTACGGCCCGTACGCGGGGCGGCTGCCGATCTTGCCGACTCTTATACCCAAGCCCTCAGCGAGCCGACATCGTCCAAAATTTGGCGATGCTTGTCGCACTGGGTGAAGCAGTAGTGTCTGCCGTTATTGGGCTTGGGAGTGCCGTCTGTGTCCAGCCGACCGGCGAGGACTTGCGCGCGCACGCCCTCGCTGGCAATGAGGTAAATCCAGGGGATACTGCGAGCCTTCCAGTTGCCGAGCATGTCCAGCTCCTGCATCGCCCTCAGGAGAGGGTTGAAGTACTCTCCATCCTCGCGCGGGCAGCTTATTGTGCCTCCAGCAGTCGATGGTGCTGATTGGACCGCGAGATTGCTTGGTTGAGGTGACTTCGAGCGGGCGGGTGCCGGCAGGCCTGCGCTCATTCATACTGATGATGAGGCTGTAGATCCACTCCCTCATCTCGTTGTCGCTGGAGAAGATGGTGATGCTCTTTTGGCATCCGTCTCCTAGCCAAGCGCCGAGGAGGTGGGGGTGGGGGCGGTAAGGGGGGAAAGGCATATCGTCTGCCTCTGCGCCGCCCGAAGGAAGCGTCTCAAAAGGGTAGCGGGGCATCTCAAGCGCTGGGTGACGCTCTGGACTGCCCTTTGCAGCGTTTTCGATGTGCTTTGCGGAGAAGAACTGAGCGACGGTCAAGGAGTGGATCTCCTTGGGCCTGATGATATTTGCGTCCAGCAGGTAGGTAGCGTCGTGGCTGAGCGTCGCTCGGAGGAAGTGCTGGGCCTCCTCGTCGCTTGGCATGAGGATTGTGAAGGTCCTCGTGCCGCCGCAGGGGCAGCTCGCAGGCAGACGGCGTTGAATTTCCTGCAGACACTCGGGATTGAAGTCACCGTCGTTCCGCCAGTCCTGGCTGTCGATGTCGATGGCGAGTCTAGGATCATTTGCCTCGTCCTCGCTACCGCTATGATTGTCCTCGCTGCCATGCTGGCCGTCCTCTCTGCCACGCTGGTCGTCCTATTATCGCCGCTGTCGCTGCTAGCGTGACAAAGGCGCTTGTAGGATATGACGATGAAGGGCTACATCTTGAGCAAGGCAGGTCCAGAGAATGTGCAGTAGTCGAGGTTATCAACCTTGCTGGGTTTGGTGGGATGGGCATTGGCCCGGGTGCCCACCTTCCCGACGTGGATCCCCAGTCCCTCAGCGATGGTGCGGGCATCGTCGAGAATTTGTCTGCGTGCGCGGCACTGAGACGATGGAGTGTAGCCAGACGTCCTTGCTCCGAGCGAGTCAGGCGGCTTCTTGACGCTCTTGAGGGCGACGGGCCAAGCTTGAGGGGGCTTGGAGGCATTGAGCTCCTCAACGATGCGTAAAAGGTAGAGGCGAGTCTCATCATCCGCCGAGCATAGTGTCGGTGCATAATGGAATCCATCCCCGAGCCAGGCACCGATCAGCCAAGGGTTGATTGGCATCTGTGCGATGCCGGCGCCGCCGGCGGCGAGCGTCTCGGGCTCCGCCCGTGGCATTTTCATGGTGGGTTGTCGCTCTGGCCTTCCTGACGCGGCGTTGTTCACGTGCTTCGCAGTCATGAATTGTTTGATGGTCATTGTGTGGGGCTCGCCGACCCGGATCACGCTCGTGTCGAGGAGGCTGACGGCGCTCATGTCGCGGGCCATTGCGACCAGATGCTCCGCCTCGAAGTGACTTTGCATGAGCATGGAGAAGGTGCGAACAGCTCCGCAGGGGCAGGGCTTGGAGAGGTCGGCCTGAATCTCCTTATGCCTCGATGCGTTGAAGTGAGACATCGTCTGGTGCTCACTCTCATCTCCGTCATCGCTGCTGAAGTCCCGGCTTCTGGGGAGGGGCTGACGATGGTTATGGTGACCGTGACGTGGACCAACTACCTGCCTGAGACAGGCTCGAGGTCAAGCTTGCGTGACCAACACGAAAGATGCGAGGCCCGGTCCACTTGACCAAGACCGTATCTTGCGTGACGGTGACGGTGACGAAGGCGAGCCGTGACTTGAGAGGAAGATGGGCAGGATGGCTCTGAGCGCGCGCGTAGCAGGGAGCAAGACTGTAAGCAATCACCCCTCTTGCAGGCACTGCTGCGCTCGCTGACACTCACCAATGCGCAGTGACTTGATCGTCACTTTTTACGAACTCGTGCTTGCGCCAAGGTGATGAAGGCAAGGCTCAGCCAAGCAACTGATAGCGAGCGAGTCGAGGTTGAGGCGCGACGCGTCAGCAACGAGATCTGAGTCAGGCGCACAACCACACCGCTACTCACATACAGTGCCGCTGATGCTAAGCTTGGTGAGTTGCACTGCAGAGTGACCACACGTGGATTGAGGGCTGCTCTCGGTGCTTTGCACCTGTCGTAGATGCGAGGCTGCTTGACGAGTGGGCGCCATGATGGAGTGATGGATGCCTTGAGGTTGCGAGGTTGACGAGTGGGGCGACAGGGGAAGATGAAGTGCACGAGGCGAATGCCAGCTTGACGTGACGCGACGCGCGAGGGCCATGCTTGAGCGAGTGGAGAAGAGGAGGCGAGGGAGGACCAGCAGCGCTGTGAGGGCAGAGGTGAGGCCTGATGATAGTGCCGACTGGCTGACCTGAGGAGGGGAAGGGACGTGGTAAGAAGACAAGAAGCGGCGAGCAAAGGCCTTTTGTATCCTCGCAACAGCACAGCCACACCCCCTCCCTCGTCGACGCCGTCGACTCTCGTTGAGCATCGTAGCAGGCAATCTCTTGCCCAATGCGGCTCTGCTCGCCCTCACTGCACAATCACATTCAGGGCTCAGCTGTGCGGAGCGGCGAGAGATGAGCGGGCGGAGCGCTCGATGGCGACCGCGAGGATCGAGTTGCCCTCAAGACGAGACGAGCGAGCCGCCCTTGGCTCGCGCACGGTCCACCACCTACGGTTGAGGAGAAAGCCGCGCCTGCGTTTCCTGCGTCGTTGCTCACGAGATCAGGGAAAAAGGCCAAAGCCATGACTTGAAGAAGATGACGTATGATATAGATTTGTGTGCTGTGTGTTGCGCCCGCCTCTGATCTGCCTCTCCTCGTCTACTCCTACTCATCGTACTCATCATCCTCTCCCGCCCCTGTACGACGATACACCCCGGCCTCACTCCCTGCGCCCCGCTTCTTCTCCTCACCGAGCCCAAACTCGTGATGTACCCCATGCGTCCAATCAAAGCTACCCGCCGTGTGCCCATCATGACTGCTCACATCGCTGTACGACCTCGTCATGACGGTCGGTCTACAAGAAGGGCTGGTGGGACTGCCCGGAGTGTACCCGGCCGTGACGTCGTTGTACGTCGGCAGCTCGTCGTCATCTTCGCGATTGCGCATCGTCGAGTCGCCTGCATCGTGGTCCCACTCGCCGGCAGAGGCGGCTTGACTGCTCGAACGCGAGGAGGAGCGGCGAGACAGGGGGAGGAAGTCTTCCCCGCCTCCTGGCCCCCATGGCGCCGTACTCGCCAATGCGCTCGGCCCTGCACGCGCGCCTGCCTCGTCACTCCTCGAGTTGACCCCACTGGGCGTTGCGCTGGCCATCCTGACCATCTCCTTGCTCTTCCCGCCGATGGTCCTAGTCGTCCTCCGTCTGTAGAACAGCAGGTAGGCCGCCGGGCCTTTCACCTCCTGCTCCACACTGTCCGCATCGATCTTGTGCACGCGCGAGTCGTCAAAGTAGTACCACTGCCCGTCTTCCGCGTTGCGCGCTGAGGAAGTGTAGTGGCCGCCACCGAGCCCGCCAAAGTGGTTGTCCACTGCAAAGAGGTCGTAGATGGGCGCATCGGACGTGACGGACTCGTCGTTGGTGGCTGAAAGGGCTGAGAGTACGCTAGAGGAGAGGGCGTCCGCCGCCGTGGCAGGCGGAGAGTCGGCCATGTCGCTGCCAGCGGACGGGCTTGGTGGGGCAGGAGCGTTCCCTTCCTCCCTCAACTGCGCCAACGCCTTTGTCCCCTCGACCCTCTTTGTGAGATCCAGCCCCTCGATGGGGAAGTCTACCGCAACGTCGATCTTATCCCTCAATCCCCTCCCCGCGCTGAATCGCTTCAAGTGCACAACGAGAATATCGGGCACCTTCCAGAGATCAAACTTCTTCGTCGCCTGCCTGAACTCCTTGCAGTCGGGACAATGCCAGAGGTCTTCCTCGCCCAGCTGCTCCTCGCGCGTAAACTCGTCAAGACAGTCCTCGATGCTGAGCTGTTGCTGCTTGGACCCGGCACGTCGTTTGGAGCGAGTGGCTTGTTCTGCTTTCTCCTCAGCGAGACGCTTCGAGTCGACTTCCGAGAGAGAGTCGGGGGAGCCCCAGTGCCCAGTATCGGCGCTGCGGGGGAGATGGTCACGCGCCGCCTCTTCGCTCCAGACGCAGAGGAGTGCTCCACCGCGGTACACGAGAGGCCAAGCACCCTCACGATGTGCTGCCAGGCGTGCACTGCGATCCGCGAGCGGCTCGACGTTGTACTCGTTCCAGTTGTCGAGGTCCTTGATGGGCTTGTCGAGGTCAGCGGCGTAGTAGAGTTGGAAGAGGGGTGGGCGCGTGGGGGTGTTGAGCTCCTGGACCACAGACGGGTGGGCCGGAGGAGGAGGTGGCGTGCTCATCGTCGCGCGAGGAGGCGTGCCCATTGTCTCGTCAGTGTCGGCGTCGGCCTCTTGCGGCTCAAAGACGTCGCTATTGACGCGCACCTCGGCCACAACGTCCTGCGACTGGACGGTGGGCGCCGGGCCGACGAATTCGTCCTCGCTCTCTTTCCGTCGCATCGCACCTCGCTGCTCGCGAGCGATATCCTCTGGCACGTCCGGCGCGACACGCCTGTACTGGTCCATCACGGCGCCCATGACCTTGCCCGCATCATTAACGTCCTCGCGAGGAATAGCGACGAAGAAAGGATTCCCCTGGCTCGTCCTCTCCAGATACGTAAAGACCGGCAGGACAACGTGCGTCCCCTCGCCGTGCTCCTTCAACACCGCCTCCTTGACCTCCTCCCGTGCCCTCGACTCAATCGTCTGTGGGAACTGCAGCGAGTTCGAGAAGGACATTCGCAACCCGCTCGTTTCTGGGGGAGGAGGCGTAAAGTCGCAGGGAAGCTCCCAGAACCAGGCGTGGTCTGCCCTTTCGATTGTGTGGACTGGCTCGTAATCGTAGTAGAGGCGGTAGAAGACGGACTTCCACGTTTCGGCGCCGAGGATTCGCGAAGGGCCGCCTTGAACAGCGAAGAGATCTGCGAGCTCCGTCTTGAGCTTGGACATTGAGACCTCAGAGGGGAGGACCATGTTGACTGCCTGCACGGGCTTGCTGGGGTCGAGCGGCACGAAGTAGACTTGGTGGCGCCACATGCTGGGCGAGGGGCGCGAGAGGAAAGGGTGTCAGTGTCGTGTGCGCGCGCGCGTATATCCGCTCTTGGCGGTCGCCGCGGACTCACGTCTTGTTGGGCAAGGGCAGCGTCAAATACATGAATGGGTCAAACTTGATCGACACCTTCCCACACTCTGGGCATACCAGCGTAGACCTATACTGACCCTGGAACAGGTCTACGATGACCGAATCGTTTCTCTGCCGGTAGTCGGCCCACTGCCTGCGGGCGAACTGCACCATCTCCATCAGCCCGCCGCCCTTCCAATCCTCCGCCTCGATGTAGGGCTTCTTCTTGATGCGATTGAGGTCCTCGTGCAGTCCGTCGAGGAGGAAGGCTAGGAGCTCCTGCGTGTCTTGCTGGGAGTAGCCAGAGAATTGCGGGGCGAAGCGTCCGAGGGTCCATTTGAAGTCGCGAGGGGAGTAGGCGTTGTTCCCCTGCGGGGACCAGAGGGCGTTGATCAGCCCGCCGAAGGCTTCGGCGAGGGCTCCACCATTGCCAAGCGGATTGTCTGTGTTGATCTCCTGTTCGAAGACGCGAGAGACGAAGTAGTCTTTGAGTTCGGGCGTGTTGCTGAGGCATTGAAGCGCGGAGTTCATGAAGCAGGTGTTGCCCAAGTTCATTAGACCTTTGAGCCCCAGCGTACGGCTCGAGCTACCGCGCTCGGTAGCGGTCTGCGAGCGAGTAATGCGAGAGGGATTGGCGTTTGAGACGGAGGCGCTGCTGGCGCTCGTGCTTGCGGTGGTACTGGCCGGCGTGATTGTTGGTGACTGCTGTTGGAGGCGAGAGAACGAGTCTTGCCCCTTGGCCTGGGCGAAGAGGCCGTGCTTGCCGCTGGGGGGAGGCGGAGGAGCTTGCGGTGCCGCGTCTGCGATTGCGCTGCTCTGCCTGCCGTTTTCCGTCGGCCAGTCGCCATTGCGATAGGCAAGCTCAACGACGAGCGGCATAGGCTCCCACGGCAGCCGATCAGCAATGGAGGCAAGAGACTCGCTGCCTTGCTTGTCTTCCACCAGCGAATAACCAGAGTCCTCCGCAGTGACTTCGTCAACTGTGACGCTGGACGAAGAAGCCTTCGTCGATGGAGGGCAGGTCCAAAGCCTCACTTCCGTCTGCGAGCTGGTCGCGCCCATCTGCTCGCGCGCCAATCGAGCAACAATCTCGAGGGGCGTGGCTCTACTGATGCTCGTTGCTGGCGGAGTGGATGTTGCCGCAAACTCGTTCGCCGCTTCGCGCTCGGCGGTGAGTCGAACAAAGACGACCTTGGTCATGTAGATCTCGAGGATAGGTGGGTTGCTCTTGGGCAGCACCCCTCGCTTGATAACTGGACCACGCAAACCGTACCAGGTAGTGAGGAGCCACCATGCTGGAGCAGGGAGGATCTCAAAGTGGTGACCTTCCTGCAGTCCGTTCGCCAACTTGACCTTCGAACTGCTAGCCTCGCCCTGACTCGGTGGACTGGCAAGGAGGTCTGAGCAGTCGACTGGACCAGGAGATGAGGGAGCACCGTCATCGTCGTCGTTCTCCCCACTCGCGGCTGTGTACGCGGCCCAGCGACGATACCACGCTCGCGAGATGAGGTGGTAATCCTGATTAGAGTCTAGTGGCGCATTCTTATATTCTGTGATCTTGGCCAGCTGCTCACTGGGCGAGGGAGGAGGAGAGTCGTCGGATGGAGGCTCGTTGTGCAATGATGGAGCTGGCGAAGACACGACGGGGGATGCCGATCCAGACGATGCGGCTGCTGAGCGAGGTGGAGTATCTGGCGCCATGACGCTGCCCGAATCATCTGCCGCGCCATTACCAGCTCGCACGCCGTCATCGATGCGCAGCTGCTTCTGCTCATCTGTCAACCCGGCCAGCGAGCCGCTGTCGCTCATCTTGGTACCAAAGACAGGGCGAGGCACGTAGCTCTGAGTATCTGTCCACTGGCGCAACGGGCTAGCTGCAGAGTCCGTCGCTGTTGCGGCTGATGCCAAGTCAGAAGAGGCAAGGCTGTTGCCGTCGACGTCTGAGTTGGGCGTCGAAGGGCGTGGACGCTTGTGAGCGGGCAAAGCGTGGTGAAGCTGCTGTGACCCGCTTGGATGTCTTCTCAGCTTGGGCGAATCTGCGCGAGATGAGCCAGCGCCGAGTGTCTGCGCGACGTGGAAGGGAGAGTGGGGCTGCGATGAGGTGATGGGTGATAAATGTCGGACGGAAGAGGGAGAGGATGATGTGTTCGAGTTCGACGCCGTTGCGGTGATGAGTGAATCCTGATTCTTGTGCTCAGATGCAGAGGGAGGACTGGACATCAGGTGTGCACGCGGGCGAGCGGGTGGAAGGCCAGGAGGGCGACGCTGCTTGTCAAAGGAGCGGTGACGAGGCGAGGCAATGCGAGGCTATGCGATGATAGCCAGCACCACCAGCCCTATTGTTGATTGTGTGCGCGTGCGTGCGTGCAAGCGTGCGAGCGCTCCTTTTGTGGGGAAATGAAGAGAGGGAACCAGTGGAATTGCACCTGCTCCTCGGCAGACGACACAACTGAGGGCGGCGGCAGCGGCGTCGGCGCGCAAAGTCAGTCAGTCGGTCGACTGTCAAGTCTGATTTCCATTTCCACGACGTCCTCACTTCCACTTCCACTTCCGTTCCCACCACTCACTCACTCACTCACCCTCCGCCCTCATACCACCACCGCCAGCTAATGAACGATGCAGCTCGACGATGATGAGGCGCAGCTTGCCTCAGGCTCATCAAGCGCACAGCCGTATGCACAGCAACTCCTCTCTTCGATCCTACCCTCCTCCACTCCTCGCTCAGAGGTAGCAGAGCACTACGAGACCCGCTTAAAGGACAAGAAGGTCCAGCTAGCCAATCCAGATCGACGTCGACCACGCTCGACAGATGGCATCGAGAGCAGCGGTGGGGCTCACACGGCGAAGAAGCTCGCAAAGAGGCAGAAGAAGGCGGGTCGCGTCTTGAGGAAGCCGGCAAAGGCGATGCAGAAAGAGCAGGCGGCGGCAGCAGCAGCAGCAGCAGCTCGAGAAGGCGGCTCACGCCGGCCACCAGCACATCGCGGCATCCAGGGTCTCGACGAGGAGATGAGCTACACTGCTCTGCTCCCGCTACATCACTTCTGGACCTCATACATCCAGCAATTCCTCAACCTCGTCCGCTCCGACCCAGCTACACAGGAGTGGCTGCCCAACGCCGCTCTCCTCGACAATACCTCACGCCCGCCGCGATGGCGCCTCACGGAGAGTGCAATAGCGAATGTACAGCAGCAGATCTGCAAAGCCGATCTACTCGGCGCGCTCATGAGGGTGGAGCGAGCGGCGAATCCCAGCTTGGTTGGGTTGGAGGGACTAGTGGCAAGGGAGACGGAGCATACCATTGTGCTTGCGCATCGTTGCGCAGAGGGGGAAGACGGGGTGCGGTCAAAGAAGGCGAAACGCATCTTCAAGGTCGTACCCAAGCACAATGCCGTCTTTGTCGTGAGGGTGCCTCTGCCTGACGTCGGGGAGAAGGTCGGAGGTGGAAGCCCGACGTACCTGGAAATGCCACTGCAGGGCAATCAGATGGAAGGCCAGATGGTGACTCGCGCAACGAGGAAGTGGAAGCAGAAGAGGACAATGGATTTTTGATGGCGCAAGTCGTCGTGTCGTGTCATTGTAGATATGCGTGTGCAATATTGATACCCTTTTGTCAAGCTCAACTTAATCCTCAGCAGCAAGCGCCGCCTCATTCAACCTCTCCGCCTCTCTCATATCCCTCTCTGCTCGCAGCTCCTCGACCCTCTCCCTCAACGCTCTACGCTCATCGTCCAACTCCTTGTACCTCCCCTGTCCAACAGCCTCACGTCTCTCCAGTGCTTGCACCTCCTTCTCCAACTTGCCCACACGCTCACCCACCGCCACACCCTCCCCGAGGGCAAGACGCTCGAAGGCAGCGTGTTCCACCTCTCCCTCGGCAAGACGATGGGCGTGCCCCTTGAGCTCGTCTCCAAGAGTGCGCGAGCGCGCCTGATAGCCTCCAAGCACCTTGCCAAGCTTACGCTCCTCCTTTGCTGCCTTGCTGGCCAGCTCCGTCATCTGCTCGCGAGCGAGATTGAGCAGCTCGGCCTGACCCTGACGCCACTGCTGCATTGAGAGGCTGGAGCGGGGCACCCAAGAGTGCGACGAGGCAGACCAAGCCGACGAGTCGTTTCGCTTCTTGAGCTGCTCATCGAATGCGGCCACCTCACTGAGGCGCTCCTCGCGCTCCTCGCGGCTTTCATCCTCATCCTCTGCAGTGTCCAGTCGCTGCGCGATCAATCGCTTCAGCAGGGTCTCATTAGCGCCGGGGAACCCAATAGTCTTGGCCATCTCCGCCCTAACCTCCTCACGTGCTGCAGCCAAGGCAGAGTCGGAGAGGACGGGCAAATCGCTCTTGGTACCCGCCGTCGTGCTACTCCCCGCGATGGGGTGGGCGAGAGTGTCGTGCTTGATGAGGGCGACCATCTCGCGCAGGACGAGGCGTTGGGCGGCGGTTTGCTTGCCCTTGTTGAGAGTTGCAAGGAGTTGCTGAGCATCCACATTGGCCGGGCGAGGTAGGTCACGCTGCACCACCAGTGAGCGTCTTGCGAGGGCTTTGAGACGTTCCTCCTCCTTCTCCTGGCGCATGCGCGCATCGCGGTCCGCCGCGTCTTCGCTGATGGAGATGAGTTGGTCGTCGTCGTCCTCTTCATCATCGTCCTCTTCATCCTCATCGTCGAGCACCAACTCGAAGTCGTTCTTCGGGCGAGGTAGGTTGCGCAAGGCCGAGAGCAAGTCCTGCTTAGCCGCCTTCTGCGCTCGACGTTCGTCAAAGGGCGTGCCCGCTACGCTCATCGAGTCATTGAGTCCCAATCCGTCTCGAAAGGGGGTGCGCATGGGCGTTTGGCTGACGCTTCGGCCTCGAGGATCAACGCGATCGTCGCTAGGGCCTGCTTGGGTGCGCGGTGTGAGGAGTGGGTTAGGCGTTTGTACGACTGAGCTGCGGGGCGTGGCTCCCGTGGCTCCTTGGGCGAGGCCATCCTCCATGTCCGCATTGGCGTCGCCGAGCAGCGGTGTCTGCGCTGCAGTCATGTTGCGCAAGTTGCGCGCTTCACGCATCACCGCATCATCCTCCGGCGCAGTACGCGGCGTGCGAGCCGTCTTGGCCTTCTCGAGCGCATCGAAGCTGCTCAACAGCCCCTCTGTAGCCTCTCCATCCTGCTCCTCACCAGCGACCAAATCTCGCGCCCGCTCTCCCGACTGGCCCAGCTTGACAATCTCTTCCAACTCCTTCTCTCCCACCTGCGCGGCCGGAAGCGTCAACTTCCTTCTCTTGCTAATCTGCTCAGCTTCCTTCATTTTCCTAATTTGCTCCGCCCTCTCGCCGAACGGATCGTCCTTCCTCTTCCCCGCTTCTTCCTTGCTCTGCTGACTCTGCTTCTTCCGTCGCTCCGCCTCCGCATCATCCGGCGTGGGGCGCTTACGCTCCATACTGCCCAGCGTCTTCCCCACTGGAGCTTGATACGACTTCGAAGCTTCTTCGGAGGTATCGTAGAACCCCTTGACTGGCTGCTTCTCGAAGGGAATGTCGGCATTATAGTCTACTGTGCCCTTCTTGTTGACCTTGGGCCCGCGAGTGACAATACCAGCCGCTTTGAGCTCTCGCCTCTTCTGTAGGATGGCCAAGCGACGAGCCTCCTCCAGTGCGCGCTCACGATCCTTGCGCTTGGCCTTCTTTCCTTGCGTATTGGCGAGACGGGCACGGGCTTCGGAGAGCATCTCCTTTTCGTCTTCGTCCATGTCGATGGGATCCGGACGGGCAGGCTTGGACTCCGGGTCGGGGTCGATCTCTCCTGGCCTGAGCCTCCTCACGTCCTCTGCTGATGGACCGGCTTCGGGCCCTGAGACGCCCGTGAGGCCCAGCTTGTATGGTCCAGCCTCTGCACCTCCCTCTGCCTCCTCGGCCTCATCCAGCAGTCGCTGGTACCTTTCGAGACACTGCGTCGCCGTACGACCGACGATGGGAGCAATGGTTCGCCATTGTGTGGGCATGAGCTTTGCGAGGTGCAAGAGCTTCTCGTCTTCCTCTTTGGACCATTCTGTCTTCTTGATGGCTGGATCCAGCCATTCGTACCAGCGCGCTTTGCATTGCTTGGGGGTTTTGCGGACTAGGAGGGAGGAGATGCGGGCCCATTGCTGCGAGGGGCGGGGGCGGTGAGGACGTGGGTCAGTGTCGTGATCGTGTATCGTAGTTGAGCATTGCTCTGCAACTCACGTTCATGCCATATTTAGAGATGGCCGCCTTGAGGATCTCATCCTCCGTCTGCACAGCGAGAGCGGGGATGATGATGGTCAGTCTTCCGCACCTCGCTGCTCCTCGCCGCCTTCAAGGCTCACATTCTTCCACACGCCGCCCTTGATCTGTACGCGGACCATGCTGGGCGATTTTGATACGCGATGCTCTCGCGGTGGTAGTGGTAGTGAAGTCAAGGGTCGAGGTTTGGTAGCCACCCGACAATCGCCTCGTCCGTCGCGATGGCCTGGCATCCCGTTCCGACAACTTGAAGGGCGAGCGACTCCAGAGCGGATGCGGCCACAGACGCGCTCCTTTGCTCCCCCGCGCCTCGACCACGACCATTACTTCCTGCCTCCCTCATCGCCTCCAATTGGCCAGCTGCAGACAGTCGCCTCCCCTCTTCTTCGCAATCAGCCTCGCCCCGTGTTCTCACCAGCAATGCCAGCAGCAGCAGCAGCGTCATCCAGTCCAGCGCACAGTCGAACCGGCCGATCCAAGAGCGCCAATCAAGAAGCGGAGACGTCCTTGGCCGGTGCGACATCCACAGCCTCGCCTGCTGCCCACGAGACAAACGGAAGCGGCAACGGAGATGCCGAAGGAGACGAGGAAGACGAAGAGGGAGAATACGAGATTGCAACCATCATCTCCCACGAGACGGGTCTATATGCTGAGGTGAGTGGTACTATGCTCGGCAGAGCGCGCATAGCATATACGCGACATCCGCTCACCCCGGCTCCGCGTACATGCGCTGCCAGAACGAAATGGCTTACTTCGTATCCTGGGTAGGCTACGGTGACGAGCACGACAGCTGGGTGCGTGAGGAGGATGCAGAGAATGCGGCAGACATGCTCGCCGAGTACTGGAAGAGGCAGAAGCGACCTGCCAAATCGATCCTGGCCATCTCCAAGACGGCGAGGCAGGTGTGGGCTCAGTTGGATAAGGACAAGGAGCTCAGCCAGTCGCAGGGAGGTGCGGGATCGAAGAAGCGGGGAAGAGGATCACACGCTGCCGGCGCGAGTGGATCGGCGGATCCTTCCTCTTCGCGGGGGAAGAGCAAATCAAAGAAACAACGCAACGCAGATGCCGACGCGGAAGACGACAGCGACGATCCCGATGCAGACGTAGATCTGACCCTCCTGAGCAGCGAAGAGCGAGAAGTTCTCCTCATCAAACGCGCTCGTAAGAAGTACGAGCGCGTGGCGGACTGGGAGGATGTGGTGGACGCTGTGGAGACTGTAGCGCGTACAGACCAAGGACGACTAGTTGCGTCGGTCAGGTTCAAGGATGGAGCCAAGTTCAAGTTCGAGACTCCCATTGTCAACAGGAGATGCCCACAGAAGATGCTAGCGCTTTACGAGTCGAGGCTGAGGTGGACCCCGCCTAGTAAGGATGTCCCTCCTGTGCCGGATGCCGTGCCAGCTCCACCTCCGGCGGCACCACCAGCAGCAGCAGCAGCAGCAGCAGCAGCAACAACAACAGCAGGGGTGGGATCAGAAGCTGATCAGCCATCGGCAACAGGGGGAGGCGATGGTGCAGCGGAAGCAGGCGTCACTGGCGAGGCGACAACACAGCAAGCTACGCAGCAAAATGGAGGGACCACGCAACCGGATACGGAAGCAGCGACTCAGCAGGGTCATGATGAAGAGATGGCGAGCGCGACAAAACAAGGCGAGGAAGAGGCGTCCACATCAGGGCAGGGAGAGACCTCTGGCGCAGAGAACGAGGCACAGCCGGTAGCGGTACCGTCAGCGGAGGGAGAGGCACAGGATGGCGACACAGCGGGACGAGAAAGTGTCGGTGCCGTCGATCCTAGTCAGATCATCTTCAGCGATGTAACCATGTCCGAAAGCGTGGGCGCGGATCCGAGGCCAGAGGCTGTTGCAGGGCCGGGGCCCGGGGCAGGTGTTGGGGAACAAAGCGTTGAGAGTGCGGCTAGTGCAGAGGCTGAGGCTGTATTGTAATCGCTTCATTCGAACTGCATCATTGGTCCATCCCAAGGGGTATCTGTGTCATTTCAGAAGAGAGCCTTCGTCGTGGCAGCCTGAGGCTGAGGGCGGGGATTGGACGCGAAGGCGAAAGCGGCGGAGGCGTGGAGTCGAGAGAGCGGAAGCGGCCTTTGATGTGATCCTGGCAGAAAGTTGGTCCTGCGACTCGCCTTGCCTCGCCTCGCCTCGCACCTTTCATCCTTTCCTTCTCCTCCCCCAAGATGGCTACAGCCGCCTATCCAGCATGGGAGGATATCCCTTCTCCCCCTCCCACTTCCACCGCTTCCTCCTCCTCAACACCACTCGCACCTCCCGCCCCTTCAACCTCACGCAGCCTCACATCCTCTCTGGCGCGCTTCTTCTCCCTCTTCCCTCTCCATCAATTCCCAGCTGCTCAGCCTCTCTACCCTGAGGACGATACAAGAGTGACCAAACCGACATTGTACGTCGCTCCTGGCCATGCGAGGGAGAAGAACGGGAGAGTAGAGAGGACATGGACGAGCGCAGATGCTCGCTGCTTGAGGTGGCAGATGGAGTTGCTCTTCCGCTCTTCGCCGTCCCTTCAAGGCTACGAGGTGGATGGAAGTCGTGCCAGTACCTCGGGAAGCAAGTCAACGGGCCACTTTGATTGCGAGCAGATTGAGCACCAAGATGCGTGGGGACCAAAGATCGATTCCTTACCGTACCTTCAGCTCCCGCCGCATGGGAAGGGCAAGGTCGTCCCCTCGTCAACAGCGTACGTCCCCTCGGCCCCGCCAAGGCTGCTCGACGACGAGGCTCTGCCAACGTGGGCGGAGACGCGATGGCCCTTCGAATGGGAGAAGGTCGAGAAGCACGGCGCTGAAGAGGAGAGAGGGCAGAAGATGAGCGGGGCGTACGAGAGCGAGGAGAAGAGATTAGAGGCGGAAATGTGGACAAGCCTTCTGGAGGGGAAGATCATGGGCGCAGTGGTGAGTTGCTCGAAGAGCGATGCGGCCACCTGCTACGACGAACGAGGAAAGCTGACATCTATGTCTTCTCTGCAGCTCCTAGCACAAATGATCTGCTCCCCGCCTACCAGCCCCTCCTCCCTGCCCCTCTTCTCCTCCCTCCTCCACACCCATCTTACGACTCAACGACTGAATCGTCGCGCACATCACATCTCCACTCTCACCATCCCTTCCCTCCCGCGCTCCGCCACCCTGTCTCGCGGCGCGAGCTGGTCATCCTGGCTACCCTCCCTCAACTTCTCCCTCGACGGGCCCCTACGCGGGACTGGAGGGGGCGTCGAGCCTGGTACGGAGGTTGTGGGTTGGCCGGAGGGGGAGGAGTGGGATGAAAAGGGCATCGTTGAGGATGCGGTGCAGGGGCTGAGGGCTGTTGCCGGAAGGATGGGGAAGAGTAGCATCGAGGAGCCAGCAGGAGGGTGGTTCTTAGGGGCGAGCCAGCCGACGGGGCTCGATGCGCTGCTATTTGCGGTGCTGCACACCATTCTATCCCTGCCTGGCGCAACGGGGAATCAGGTGGTGCAGCGTCTAAGAGCTGCCGTGCAAGGTGAAGGGGATGAGAAGGCAGGCGTGCTCGCCGCCTGGGCGAAGCGGGTATATGGGGAGTGGGTCAAGGAACGCGAGATTGAGTGGCAGCGGGTGCAAGACTAGAAGCATGCTTAAGCTCCGTCATGTCAGACGACGAGCGACCGGGAATGTCACGATTGTCTATTGAACAAGATTGCTAGTCTTCAGTCTACTCCTCACTTCTGCCTCACCCTCTTCATCCCCCTAGCGCTCCTCACCCCTCTACCACGCTCCATGCTGTTGTTCTTCCTCTTCCTACTGGCATGCTTGGCCGCATTGCGCTTCTCCTTGCGAGCGATCGTGGCTGCAGCCTTCTCCTTGTCCTCCTCGTCACCATTATCGTCTCGATCACCAGCAAGGGAGCCAAAGATGGCCCTTCTCCTCTGCTCCCTCCTCTGCCTCCTGCGCTCATTGACACGCTCAGCGACGCGAGCCACCACACTGCCGTATCGGCTCGCCCCGACTTTCCCCTGCACGAGTTCCTGCACCTCGATCGCTAATCCACGCAATGCCTGCTGAGGCCCATCCTCCGCGCTCATCTTCTTGCCACCTGCCTGATCATCAGCGCGCGTCTCCGTGATGCGCCAGATTGGTGTCACGATGTGCGGCAAGAAGGGGGTCAGCCGCTCGACGGAGAGATGCTGAGCCATTGCTGCGAACCAGCGAAGGACGCTTTGTGGCGTCAAGATGGAGGTCGACGTGAGCGGGGCAGAATCGGAGGGGCGGGCCAGGTAGGAAAGCTTGGTGAATAGCCAAGGCAACGGGGCTGAGAGGGAGGAGCCAGAGCGCTTGACCTTCGAGGGGCCGTCCTCCTCGCCATCATCGTCATCACTGCCGTCTTCGCTGTCTGCAGCGTTGCTGCCATCGTCGTCGTCGTCGCCGCTAGCCTCTCCCTCGTCGCCTTCGCTCGAGACCAGCGCAAACGCCCTGCCCACCCAGAGCAGGTTCTTAACGATCTGCAACGCCAGCGCGTCATCCAACGCCTCGCTTCTCAACTGCAGGCTCATCTTCTTTGCCGCGTCCACCAAATTCTCAACGCTGAGCATCGAGCTCCCACTTCTCGGAAGCATCGCCTCCGTCGGCTGACCCACACCAGCAAAGAGGGCGCCCAGCAGGCGAGACGAGGCGGAGCGTACCCATGCGTGCGGGAAGAGGAGGAGACGACGCACCGAGGACCAGGTGGCTGCTACGTCTTTGTTGGACAGGTTGGGCGCGGTGAACAGTTGGGCTGAGACCGATGGGACGCGCGTGAGCTTGAAGAGGACTTGCAGAGCGTGGTAGGGGAGTTGCCAGTCCAGATCGATGTCCATAGCCGTGTCGAAATCGGTGCTCGCTTGCTCCTGCTCAAGCTCTTCGAGAGCGTCGGCGCATTCGCTCAGCACCTTGCGGACGTTGCGTAGAGCGCGATTTGTCCACTGTGAGTCTCCCTCGTCGTCCACACTCCCAGCATCGAGGAAGAGACCGTACACCTGCAAGCCTACACGACCCAGCTCCTGCTTCTGACCCTCAGCCCAAGCATGAGTCATACCGACGAAGCGGGCCCGCTGCTCCGCACCCATGATGCCGAGCAGCGCCTTCAGAAGGACAGCTGCCCTCTCGCGACACTTTGTCGCCTCATCATTAGCCAACACCATGACCAGCGTGACGAAAAACAGCTCGCCATACTCTCTGAGCACCTCGTCCGAGAACTTGGCAAAGATGGCTCCAAGCAGCTCCATAGTGCTCATCCGACCCGCCTCGAACGTGTACCCCGATGCGTTCTTGGCGAGGAACTCGAGCTGGTTCTTCAGTCTCCCCTTGCCCTGCGGGTAGTCCAGCAAGAACTGCAAAAAGGCCGCTCGGCTAACCTCACGTACCTGTGAGGACTGATTGGTCACAACCATCTCCGCCACCCGGTCCATGACATCGTACACCTCGGGTACCACGAAGCGTCGCGAAACGATGGCGCGGACGAAGGCGAAGATGGCGCTCTGCGAACCCGGCTCCTCAATTTCGGGCAAGACGAGGGAGAGGAGGTCGGAAAGTTGTTTCTCCTTGAAGTCGGCAGAGGGACAGTCGCGCAGGATGACGGTGAGAGTCTTGAGACCTGATTGTGATACGTCCGAGCTAGGATTGGCTTCGCGCGTGAGGATGGAGGTGGTTTGGCGAATGTAGATGGGCAGACTTGCCTGCAAAGAGGGGAGGGAGGGAACACGCAGCAATGCTCCCGCTGCCTTGAGACCGAGGGAAAGGACATAGCTGTCTGCTGCATAGAGTGTGTTGCCCACGTCTGCCAGGAGAGGGTCGAGACGACCAAGCACGTCAACGTCGCTGAAGTCGAAGCGGGTGCGACGCAGCGCCGTGATGAGGAGGTCAAGACCGAAAGCTACGAAACGGTAGGCATTGACGGCAAAGTGGTCGCGCGATGAGCTGCCAGACTTGCCCGCTTCGACGTCCTTGCGTTTGAGCAGGACGAGATCGCTCGAACCGTTGGCCGCCGCTACACCACTTTTGCTGCTCTTCGCTGCAGCCTTGCGCGCCTTGAGGAAGGCGGCATTGCGGCCGATCAAGGCGTGGCACAATCCCAGCAGCCCTGCAGCGTCGAAGTGCTGATTCGCATTGATGCCAGAGGCGATCCTGCGCAGGGCATCCTCTACGGCCTTCATGCTGCGGGGCACCTCTGTCTCCTCGAGCACCTTCTTCAGAGGCTCCAACACTGCCCTCATCCTCTGCGGAGAAACCATCTTGCTCACTTGCTCAAACGTGTCCAAGCTTTTACTGTGCCTCATCTCCTTGACCTTGGTGCGGGACTCGATCGTCTCGCGATCCTCGCCTGTGTGGCCGAAGAGATCCTCGGCGGCTATGCTGATGATAGCGTCGACGACGGCGTCGTCGAGGAGGGTGAGCGGGTTGGTCGAGCTCTGCATCAGGTGCACGAGGAGAGAGTGCACATTGAATGCCAAGATGGCCAGCTGCGGTCCCCTAGTGAGGGCGCGTCGTTGCTCCTTAATGATCTGCCCGAGTCTTGCCGGTCCCAAGGCTACTGCCGTCTTGCATAGCGTCTCGCGAGCGAGATCGCGCGTCTCCTGCGATTTGCTGCGGAAGACGTTGGAGAGGACGTTGAGGAGTTTGGAGAGGTGGATCTCCTTGTCGCTCGAGGGCAGAGCGTCAACTACGCGCACCACGCCGACAGCGATCGGTAGGCGAATGGCGTCGTCTGTCTTGTCGTCGTGGTGCTCGAGGTAGCCCATGAGCGCGGGAAGCAGCTTGGTGGTCACCGACGAGATGACCTTTTGCTGCTGTACGTCGTCGCGGGGCTTATGCGCGGGTGCTGGAGCCATTTCTGCCTCATCTTCCTCGCCCACCTCAACTTCCGCCTCCGCCGCTGGGTCGCCCTCCTCGGGAACAATCTCATCCTCCATGGCGAAGTGGAAGTTGTCCAGAATGCCCATTGCGGTACGCACGAAGACCTTCTCTCCCTGCGTCTTGCCGTCCGCCAGCTTCAAGTACTTCCAAAGCAAACCATTGTAGGCACCCCACTGGAGGTGTCGACAGAGCGACCCCATACAGGCGATCGTCTCATTGACGAGATTGTGGTCCCCAATCTCGGTATGCCCCGCCTCGAGGAAATGGCCAATCAAGGGCAGCAGGACTTCGGTGAGAGTCTTGCTCTTCAAGGCTCCAGTAGCCGCATGGTCCGAGAGACGACGCAGCGCACGAGCGCGACGGTGCAATTGGACATGGTGGATATTGTGGAAGAAGTTGGCTTCCTCGTCCCCGCCCGCCAGCAGGCCGCGCATCTCGTCCAGTGCAGCGAGGTGCGGGAGCTCCTTGACGGCGGCGTCGAGGACGGAGAGGGCTTCGCGTCTCACCAGCTCGGAGCGAGCTTTGAGGGTACGCTTCAAGCCGGGGAACACTGTACGAACAAAGAGGTCCTCGTGGCTGGCGTCAACAGCGACCGAGGAGACGAAGCGCTTCAGCACTGCCGCCGCGTTGGTGCGGAGTACAAGCTCGTCCGCGTCTTGCAGGAAGAACAAGGCGTTGTGCACTATAGGCTGCCATTCGACCGCGGTAAGCGCTGGCGTGTCCTCGCTAGTTAGCTCATCGAATGCGTCCAGTCGCTTGTCGAAGTCCACTTCGTCAAGTCTTCTTTCGCTGTACGCGTTCAAGGCTCGCACCCAGCCTGCGACCCTACTGAGGTTGGGCGTGTCGAGCCGACTGATCTGCTCGAACAAGCCCGCGAGGTTGAGGCGCGCATCACGGGAGCGCAGCCGAGACCACATGGAGGAGAAGAGGTCGTAGTGCCTCTTGAAGAGCTCAGATTGCGGATCCTTGAAGGAGTCCGTGAGTAGGAGCAGGTCCCTGAATGTCGCGAGGAGGTCGGCCTTGCTCTTCTCGGGGATGAGACGATTGCTCTTCTTCATCATGGGGCCAAGAGCAGAGAGGACCAGCTCGGCGTCGCTCGACTGGTCGACGAACGAGGCGAGGCGGGCGAGGAGCTGCACCTCACGCTGAAGGAGTGGATCGGGCGTGCTCGCCGTGGCAGAGCGATGCAGGGCTGGTGCAAGGCCAGTGACAAGGTCCGAGACGAAGAGTTGCGGTGTGGCGGCCGTATCGTCTTCGCTGAAGGTGAGCAATCGGTCGATCAAGTCCAGTATGACCGTTACCACTGCCGGCTTGACGGAAGGCACGGCCAGTACGGCGTACACGCTCGGCAGTACGAGATCTAAAAGCTTGAGCGTCTCCTGTCGCGTAGACCAAACAGCAAAGAGGTACAACAATGCCGAGGGGCTCTGAGTATTCTCCGCAGCAAAGAGGGGCAGGCGCGGCTGTACCAGATGCTCTTGGATGGCCGGCTCAAACGCGCTCCAATCGAATTCTTCGGTGCCAGGGCATCGGTAGAAATCTGCTAGCCTCCTGACCGCGTTCTGCCTTATGTCGCGAGACTGGGCCGAAGCTCTTCCTGGCCCCTCTTCTGCGGCTTTGAGTGAAGAATGGTACGCCAGATTGATGGTGACGGAGACGAGGGAAGGCCAGTGCGCGACGAGCTGCGCGCCCAGGTGCTTGATGACGTCGCTCAATAGAGAGAGGTACCCTTCTTGCTGCTGAGGAAAGGCGGTGGGCGGGGAAGGGGAGACGACGTGCCGCTGGTCCGAAAAGGGGGCGAGCATCAGGCCCACCCATTCGCCGAGTTCATCGGGTGTACACTCCGACAGAGCATTGAGGATCGCAATACGCTTGCCTGCTCCACTCGCGCTTGTCCTCTTTGCGATGGCAAGGCCGAACAGCAAGCGAATAATGAGGGGCATTACCCCCCCTCGATGCTGCGGCTGCACGGCCGTCGAATTGGCAGAGAGATCTAACCCGACCAGCTCGTCTCTAAACTTGCCCTGCTCTAGAAGAGCATACATCTTCTCCTCATACGGCTTCTGCGTCGGATCCTTCCACGTCATCACGCACTCGAGCGCCAGCTTTTGAAGCCTGACTTCGCTGCGTGCCACAAGCTTGTAGAGGAGGGCGTGCAGCTCGCTGCTGCGATAGAGGGCCTTGGGGTTGGAGAATTTGGTAAAGACCTTGAGATACGAGGAAAGGCGATCGAGGCGAGCGGATAAGGATGTCGCGCTCTCATGATCTTCGTCGCTTGTTGCGTGCTCCTCGCGCGTCTCAAGCCCAACCTGTTCCACCACGCCGAAGAAGTGCTCCATGAAGTCGTGATTATGCTTCTCGACGACCTGGGGCTGCTCAGAGAAGAGCAAGAGGATCTGCGCGCGATAATTGGCCACATCCAGCCTGCCTTGCGGGGTTTGCAGCTTGACGAGTTGGCGACGAAGTAGAATCGAGAGAGGACGATGGCTGTCTGCCCAGTAATGATGGACGCGCTGCGAGCGTGCGGAGCGTTGTGGGTCGATGAAGGTTGCTTCGAGATCTGACTCGGGCTCCGGCTCGGCGGCATCCTCCTCGACGGTATCCAAGCTGCCCTTCGCCTCCTCCTCGGTCGACCACTCAGCGGGCAGCGTCCTCTTACTTCTCGTTGCCACCAGCTCCTCGAACGCCACCTCCCACAGCGTATCGCCAAATCTCCCTACCATGTCCGCAAGCCCCTTTCGGCACTCTTCCCAAAGCGGCTTGAAGTTCAATTTGAGCGTGCCCGCAACGAAGCGGCACACCACTTGCGCTGCATGCTTGACCTCCTCGTCGTTCGGTGCCTCAACGTCGAGTCGCATGAGTTCGCGTACGAGCCCGCGAAGACGTACATTGCGATCACGAACCGTTTCGACGCGCAGAGGGATCTGCTCAATCGTGCTCATGGTAGCGAAGAGGCTCGCGAGAGCTGTATTGCCGGATGAAGAGCAGGCAGCCACCCATCCTGTAGCCGCTTGGCGAAGGTGCTCGTCTTCGCTCATGAGCGCGGAGGTGAGGAGGCTGGATGCGGTTGATGCGGTCACAAGCTGTTCTGCGCTCGCCTTGCCTGCGTTGAAGAGCTCTAGCGTCGCTTGAAGGGCTGAACGATGCGCACTGAGGTGGTGAAGGGCTGACTCGCACAATGTCTTACTGCAGACATCGCCCAACAGAGCCTTCTCGCTGGACGCGACCGCAACCAGCGCAGTGGCACAGACGGCGAGGAGGGATCGTGCGTTGACGGGCGACTCCTGGTACCCTTCGTCGTCTCCAATCTTGCCGGCGAGCATCTTGATGCACGACCGAAGTGACGCTGCGATCTTCGCATTGCCCGCGAAGAGTGGTACGATGCGCAATGCAGCCAGCGGCGTCTGCGTAGCAGCCAAGCTGTGCTCGCCCTGCTTGATCGCTGTGTCCAACTTGGCAACCTCCAGCTCGAGATGCTCCCCGACAACTCTTCGCCATTTGACAACATTGGGAGCATGCTCCTCGAGCGCAGCCAGCTGATCCGCCTCGACAAGACTTGCAAGTAGATGCAGCGCTTGCGCTCTTGCCTTCTCTCCCCTGCTGATCGAGTCGAGCGTCGCCCCCAACACTTGAGGGAGTACGAACTGCCTAAATCCAGACCAGGCCGTCTCCGAGTCGGCGAGGGAGAGAACCACAGTGATAAAGAGCGGGGTGGCCGTCCCGTCTTGCTGGCGCGCCTTGGCCAGCTTGTCGACTATCTTAATACCTGGCCCGACGAGGTCTGGTATTCGGCCGATGGGCAGTGCGGTGGTGATGAGAGAAGAGAGAGCCAGAGTAAAACTGTTGTCTTGCCCTTGATCGACGCTGGCCACGAGATTGGAGAGGGCGGCGAAGATCTGCGCTTTGCAGATATCGTCGACCCTGTTTCCCTTGCGGGTTCCCATGGCTGCTATGAGCCAGCGAATGACCTCTTCCAACGCGAGGGTATCCCCACTCTCTTGGCGTTGCTTGAGCCACTCGACGAGGAGCTGAAAGATGGGAGCGAGGTGCGCAGACTGTCCATGATGAACGAGCGAGGTGAGGAGGAGCTTGCCGACGAGAAGCCTGGCGCGCGCAACTTCCCGGCCACCGGCCAGGAGGAGTGCCGAGAGGTGCGAAGTAGCCTGACTATGCAATCTTCGATCGACGGACTTGGCTACCTCTGACCAAACGCCCGCCACGCCCGCTGACATGGTGGCGCGCGGAGGCTCCTGATCCAGCATAGCTTGCGCATCCGCGAGCATGAATGTCGCAGCATTGCGAAGGTGTTGCTGTTTCGATCGTCGCAGCAGATGCGAGAAGGCCTCTGAAGCGAAGCGCCGAACATGCGGAGGGGTTCGATGCGGCACCTCCTCTTCTGCAACCCAACCCATGTACGGTCGCATGATTGTCCACGTCTCACGCAGCAGATCGTGCCCATCATCCGTGTCGGCCTTCTTCAGGATGAGGGGAGCGAGATTGCGGAACAAGGCCGCCACGCTCTCGAATGCCTTTTCCACGATACGAGCAGCGCCCTGCTCATCGCCTGCCGTTGCATTCTTGGTGATCGTCGTAGACTTGAGTAGCGCATCGAGGCAGGGAGGGTACACAGGCAGGAACTCGGAGCCCAAGTCCAGCGCCAGACGCGGGATGAGATCGAGTACTGGCTCGTAAGCTAGATGAGAGTCTGATTCTCTCGTGAGGAGCGTAGAGCAAAGTGCCTCGACGATGGACGAGCGGTAGTGGATGAGCAAAGGGAGGGAGAGGGATTGCTGCGAGATGCTTCTCAGAAGCGCCACGAAGGGGACGGTGAGATTGAGCTCAGACCAGGCATTGAGGGCTGAACCAAAGGCTGTAGAGGCTTGCAAGGCTGCCATGCGAGCCTCTTCCGTGTCGAAGTCGTCATCCTCATCACGGCGCATCGTCTCGTCTGCTGATGGGGCGACTCCATGTACATCGAGACCAGCTAGCGTGGAGCCTCTGCCTGAAGTGAGGCCAGTGGCGGCTGAGAGGTGTACGGAGGCCAGTCTGTCGTTGAAAGACTTGTAGCGAAAGGGATGTGGGTCCTCTGCCATTGCTCTGAAGCTCTGCATAGTGCGTGTGAGTGGCGCGGAGGAGGAGTATGAGGACGACGATGATGATGAAGAGGCAGATGCTGCGCCTGTTGCTGATCGAGTCTTGGCCTCTCGCTCAGCCTTTGCCCGAGCTTTTGACTTGTTGTAGGCGGTCTCTCGGCTCATGGGGCGGGCACGAGCCTTTCCCTTGTCGCCTGCCATGATGACGAGTGGTGATGATAGGTGGTAATGAGAAAGCAACGCTCCGCCGCCGCCGCCTCCGCCGCCTCCGCCGCCTCTCTTCCGTCGTTGGCCAAAATTCCTGGTTCCGCTCAGACGGCAGAGAGTCGAGTCGAGTCGAGTCGACGACGAAACGGATCGGGATCGAGACGAGAGGACAGAGACCACGCGACCACGCGACAGCTCCACGTCGACGGAGCGCCCCGAAGAGGCGGCCTGAGCTCAACTTTGGCAATTGACACGAGAGCGTTGCGCTACGCAAGCAGCTGCGACGCAGCTTCTTCCTATTCTTCTCTTCCATCACACTTCGCCAGCCATGATCATCGCGAGGCACGGCGCATCGCTAGCGCTCCTCGTGCTATCAGCCATTGCGCTGCTAGCCTCGACGGCAGCGTCACTGGGCGTAGTCTCCTTCGACTATGGCGCTGATTCGCTCAAGACGGCCCTCATCAAACCGGGAATGACACCGGACGTCGTACTCACACGCGACTCGAAGCGCAAGCTGCCAGCCGTCGTCGCATGGAAGATGCAAGATCGATCCTACGGTACTGATGCCCTCAATCTCGCCACGAGGTACCCAGGGGACAGCTACCCAGCCGCCAAGCTGCTACTAGGTCGCTCTTTCTCCGACCAGGCAGTTGCCTCACGATATGCTCGTCTTCTGGCCGCCAACCTCACCGCTACGGACAGAAATACATTCGCCGTCACTAGAGCCACTGATTATACGCTCGACAACTCCGGACCGGACACCCATACCGCCGAGGAGCTCGTGGGTATGCAGCTCTCCCACGCCAAGATGCTAGCAGAGGAGACGGCAGACGAAAAGCTCAAGGTCACCTACCCGGGAACTATCGGCACCTTTGGCGGGCTAGACGCGGTAGTCACCGTCCCAGCATACTGGACTGCTTCAGAGCGCCAGGCCATCTTCGATTCTGCTACCCTCGCCGGCTTCAGGCCAAGAATCGTAAGCGATGCAGCAGCCGCTGCCACCTCCTTTGCCCTCTCGCGCAACTTCCCAACGCCAGAGTTGCACCTACTCTACGACTCAGGCCACTCAGCCACGCGCGCCTCGCTTGTTCGCTTCTCGACCAAGTCTTTCCCCACGCAAGATCTCTTCGGCACGTCACTCAAGGAGCATACCTTCATCGAGGTCCTCTCCGTCGGCTGGTCGCGCGACTCGGGTGGTCTCGCTCTGGACGACATCCTTCGCCAATTGCTCGTCCAAAAATTCAAAGAGAATTCGAGGGAGGACATCGAGGCCAACCCACGCGCGATGGCCAAATTGCTTCTTTCGGCCTCCAAAGCCAAGCACGTCCTCTCAGCCAACAGCGATGCGCGCGTAAACATCGAGGGACTAATCAACGACGTCGACTTCCGCACCTCGGTCACCCGCGAAGAGTTTGAGGCGGCCGTATCCAAGCAGAAGCTCGACCAGGCCTTTTCCTCCGTCGTGGCTGACGCTTTGAAGCGCGGCGGCAACGCAAAGATGAGCGACCTGTCCTCGGTCATTCTCATCGGCGGAACATCTCGTGTTCCCCTCGTTCAAAAGTCCCTCAGCACGGCTGGCGTGCCCGCGAACCTGATCGCTCAGAATCTCAATGCGGATGAGGCCATCGCGCTCGGTGCTGGCTTCTACGGTGCGAGCTTCAACCCGCAGCTCAAGATGAAGCCCATGCGCGTTGCAGACGTCAATGCGTACCCCATCGTGCTGCGCGAGTCGGACGGCAAGGAGGAGCTGCTGTGGAAGGGCAGCCCGGAGACGTTTGAGGAGGAGGTAAAGGCGCGATATTACGATGGCGCTACGGAGGATTTCTCCTTTGAGATCGAGTATGGGCCAGGGGCGGAGAAGTTGCTCAGCGATGGGGAATTCGAACGCCCGCTTTACCGCGTTGAGGTGGAGGAGATCAACAATACGCTCGCAGCGCTCAAGGCCGCTGGTGAGCTGAGCAAAGTGGAGACGAGTGTCAACGTCTCGATCGCCAGCAGGCCGCTCGGTGCTGTTGTGGTGGAGAGTGCCTGGCTGACTGTCAAGCCAAAGAAGGGCGGGGTCGTCGGTGCCCTGCGCAACTTCTTTGGCGGGAGCGCTGCGGGAGATGAGGCGGACAGCGCTGCGGCAGTCGACGTCGACGCCGCTGGCTCGGAAGCCTCGGCGGACAACGCTACCAACGTCAGCTCAGCGACGAACTCGAGCAGTACCCCCGTCGCGGACGCCCTTCACCCTCGCCACGTCCGCCTCTCCGTAAAGACGATTCCTCTCGGCTCCATCAAGCCCATGTCAGGCGAAACGCAGACCAAGTCAAAAGACAAGCTCTACCTGGCCGATGCCGCAGCACGCCGCAAGCTCCAGACAGAGGAAGTACGCAACAAGCTCGAGTCCTACATCTACCGCGTCCGCGAGCTCACCAGCTCCGACGCGCCGGCCGGGTTCGTGGCGGCTTCCAAACCCGCAGAGAGGGAGAAGATGGCCAAGTTGGCCGGGGAGATTGGGGAGTGGCTGAGCGCTGGTGGCAAGTCTGTGGAGCGGGCAAGCGCGGAGGAGTTGAGGGGTAAGCTGGGTAGCCTGGAGAAGCTCGTCCAGCCCGTCGAACGCAGGCAGGCCGAAGCCCGGGGAAGGAAGAGTGCGAGCAGCAAGATGAACCGTGTCCTCTCTGACGCACGCGACTTCCTGACTCAAGCTGACGCAAACCTCACCGAGGCCGTCGCATCCGGGACTAGCTCCCGTTTCGCCCGAACGGACTTGGATGCGCTCGAGACGCAGATCAAGGCGGAGGGCGATTGGTTTGCGAAGGTGGAGAAGGAGCAAGAGAAGAAGGGCCAAGATGAGGAGCCTGCTTGGCGTGTGGAGGAGGTGGAGAAGCGTAGTAAGAAGTTGGCGGATAAGGTGGGTAAGCTGAAGAAGAGGAGGATACCGAAGACGCGACCTGTTGCGAGTGGCAAGAGGGGAGACAACAAGACGAGCAGCAGCAGCAGCAGCAGTACGGCAAGCGCGGCTGATGAGACGCCTAAGCACGAGGAGTTGTAGGCGCGCGACGACGTAGAGGGAGCGGAATGGTGGGGTCCAGGAAGGAATAGAATCGCAGTCACGAGTGGGACGCCCATACAATCATGCAAACGATGTTCTCTCTATTCCATTCCTCTGCTCGCCTGCTCAACGCACAGACCAAAGTTGCACATTCATAGCCTCGACCTTCTTCTTCCCCTCGGCATTCTCGCTCTCCCTCCCCACCACCCGCCAGTGAATCTCAACGTCGAGCTCACGATCATTCTTGCCCTCCTTTGCATCGCAAGGCGTCACGTGAATCCTACCGACGATGTTCTCCCCGGGTTGAAGCTCGAAAGGTTCCTTGAGCAGGAAGACGGTCTGCGCCCAGTGAGTGGGTTTACCCTGCGGCCCTGTGGTAAAGGAGACGATCTCTTCACCCTTCTTCTGCTCCTCCGGGCTCGGCAAGCGCTGCATCGCTGCCTTGCCCTGCAGGTCGATGCCCTCCACGTCGGCCTCAACGATGGGCTTCGTCGTAACCGGTGGCAAGCCAGGGATGAGTGTCCCTTCCTTCTCAGGCGAAGAAGGCGAGGTGCGCAATGGCTCCTGCTCGGAACGTGGCAAGAACCAGGTGTCGAACCAACTGAGGAACCCATGGATGGTCTTGATCTCCTTCTCCTTGCCTTGCAATGTGAAGTCAGACACAAAAGCCGGTTGACGAGGCTTCATCTCTTGCAGCGGCAAATCGTAGATCTGCTCCGCGCTCGTGACGACCTTATCCTCCGCAAGGGTCTCAGTGTACGCCTCATCCTCCAGGCCGCGACGCATGGCGGGCATTGTGAAGCCGTGGACGTTCTCCCAAAAGCGGATGCGTTGGTGTAAGAGAGCTTGGTCGGATACGGCTGAGAGGAGCATGCGGCAGTGCGAAGGGGCGAGAGTGCCCGTGGACGGGTTGAGGTAGAGGTCCCGAGCTACGAGGACGGAGGGGAGCATGGATTCGTAGAGGAGGAAGTAGCCCTGTGCGGCGAGAGGGGGAAGAAGAGAGGAAGAGAGGTCAGCGATGCTGCGTTGACAAGGCGCTGTACTGGGGCGGCGCGCTGCTCACCATCCACTCGGAAACGATGAGGTCCACCTTGCCCTCGTACTCCTTGAGCGTCTCCCCTAATTCCTCCAACTTCCCCTTGTGTACCTTGACAACCCCATCCCACCCATTCGCCTCAACATTCTTTCGCGCCCGATCGGCCACATCACTCGCATCGATTGCCAATACTCTCTTCGCCCCTGCCCTTGCACAGAACAAGCTCAAGATCCCCGACCCGCATCCCACGTCCATCACGGTCTTACCGCGAAGGAGGGAAGCGTTACGCGGGGAGAGAAGGAATTTTGCGTAGGACAAAGTGCGGACTGAGTCTTCGATCATGGTTTGATGGATATCGTTGCCTGCGTAAGAGGCGAAATAGTGCGTGTCGTTGTCCACCGGAGCGGGCTTGGCGGGCTTGGGGGTGGTGGTGGCGGGCACGGCGGCCGAGGAGGATGAGGAGGATGTCGAGGGGCCAGCAGCGAGGACATTGTCATTGGTGTCCTGCTCGTTGAGGCCAATGCGGGCAAGATACTGCTGACGCAAGTCCTGGAAAGCCATGCGCATTGCGATGAGCTCGTTCTCGAGCTCTTGCTCGCGCTTACTCGGTTGCCCAGCTGCGCCGTCCTTCGTACCGTTTGTCGCGCCAGTCTCGGGGAGCAGATCGTCGAAGTCTAGTTGGAGCAGGCCGTCGTTCTCCTGCCCCTCGACTGGCATCAGTTCCGCATCATCGTCCAGCCATCCCTCCTTGCCGCTGAGCGCGTTAACCTCCTCGGGGCTCATTCCCGATCTACGGATGTGGTTGATAAGTCGGATTACCTGCATCGTATCCAGCCCGAGACGGTGCACGATTGTGACTAGGTCGACGCCATGCGCCTTCTTTGCTTGGGCCAGCGCTTCCATGGGCGAATCAAAGCTCTCCTTGCTGAAGAGGGCGCGCGTGGGCAGCTTGAAGCTTTGCTGCTGGCCCTGTGACGACGTGGATGCGCCGTAGTGCATAGCAGCATCTCCTCCAGCTGCAGCATCGTCGTCATCGACCCAGTCGGCCCAATCTTGATCGTCGTGCTCGTCAAAGGACGAGTCGGAGTGGATGCTCTCTGTGTCTTGGGCGCTCATCGTGTAGAGAGTGGATGCTAGATGAAGAAGAAGGCGCACCAGGCACAGGCGGAAGGCGGCCAATCAAGTGCGAGTGGCTGCCCGCTTCTCGAATGAGAGATTCCACAAAATTGCTGTGATTACGTAAACGCGCGAGAAGAGGAGTGGCCCGTCCGCTCGAGAGAGGGACGGACGGACAGGCAGGAAGGAGCGTGCGTGTCGAGCGACTCCACGAGTTTGTGTTAGCATCAAGAAAGGAGCAATCAAGATGGACCCACAGGAGGTGACGAGGCAAATTGCTTCTTTCACCGGGCTAGGTGAGTGTACGAAGGCTCAGTCTCGGAGCTACTCAGCAATTCAGTAGACTCATGGCTCCCTCCTCTGCCTCGCAGACAACGAGACGGTCTCCACGCAGCTTGTCCCCTACCTCAATACGCTGAGCGACGCGCAGGCTGTACGGCATCATCTCGGGGTGAGCTCTCACACCTGGTCTTGCCTCGCCCTTCGATGATCATTGACCCCTCGCTGTGCCCCCGCTGCAGGATCTCATCGGCCCAGGCACAGCTCAGGCTAGCTTCACTCAGCGCTACGTGGAGGCGAGGTGGCCCCCAGCCAAGACGATAACACCGAGGGAGGCGCCAACTGGAGCGTCGGTCAAGGCTGATACGAAGCAGGCCACAAAGCCATTCAACTCGGCAGCATCACCTCAAGCAGGCCCCTCAAGTCCACGCCCGCCACCTTCAGCCCCTCCCACAGCAGCCCCGCCACCCTCCTCAACCTCACCCTTCGACCTAGTCCCAAACGATGCGATCAAGAAGCTCGACTCTGATCTCGCAACCCTCACCGGTGACGCACCCATCACAACCCGTCCCCGGGCATGCTTCTGTCGCTCGCTTCGACACTCTCCCTCACATCGTATCCCCATCTGCACCAGCTGCGGGCTAATTCAATGCAGCCTCAACTCACCCCCACCCCTTCACCCCGGAGCGACCTGCCCATCGTGCCACACGCTACTCCTCGGTGACGAGGGCAAGCGCGCAGCTCTAGTGGCAGAGTTGAGTGACGAGCGGGTCAAGGCACAACAAGCGGAGCAGAGGAGGGTGGACCAGCTGAGGGCACAGAGAGCCGCCAGGGACAAAGCGAAACAGGCGGGACAGGCGGTGGATGTTTTTCCTGAGTTGGGCGGGGGTGTAGACTCGAGGGGCAGACAGCAGAGGGACAATGTCAATGCTGCCCTGGGCAGGGGTGGAGCGAGGCAAATTGATGGGCTAGCAGGGACTGTTGCAGGCGGGAATAGCCCCACACCGAGACAGGCTAGGGTGCTTACGATTGGCAAGAAGGGCAAGGTGATGTATGGGAGCAAGCCCGCGAAGAAGAAAAAAGCCGAAGAGAAGCAGACGAATGGCACCGAGACGGCATCGACTTCCACAGCAGCTGCCCCAGTGGTGGAGGAGGATGCAGCCCAGCAGGACGACGATCTCGAAGACGAGAGGGAGCAAGAGGAGCTCCAAAGGCTCGGCTTTGTCATCGATCCGGATGATGATTGTTTCCGCAGTGCAGGTGAGGACGAGGAGGAGCTCGATCTGCCGGAGACGACAGCGATAGAGCGACCCAGACAGCCAAAGGGACTCGATGTGCGGTACGTGCCTGCGGATGAGAGGCCGGCCATACCTGGAACTGAGGATGGCGTGGGGGAGAATGGCATTGACTTCGATGGTGGGCAGGGCGCGCAGGCGAGCTCGAGCGCAACTACATCAGCGACCAGAGTACCGGGGTCTGCGGCACCGCGAGCTCCAAAGAGAGGCGGGAGGCGGGGCAAAGGTCGCGGAGGAGGGGGATCATAGTCATCGTCCACTCCAAATGGCAATCGTGTCACTCAAACAACCATCCCGTCGCATCCATCAATCTGTAAACCTGGCTGAAACGTGGACGTGTCGTGTGACGTGTGACCCGTGTCGCGCCTAGACGTGGACGAAGTCGTGTGGGGTAATGTCTGAGATTCTCCGGTCACAAAGCTTCCCTCTGTCTTCCCTTCTCGTCTCAGAATAGCTCCCGTAGCCTTCAAGAGCACGCCAGCCACCGCGCCTACCTCGTGGGCATTAACGAGGCGCTCTACAAGGCTCTGGCGATGAGCATGGTGGGATCGATACGCTGGAACTCTCTCACACTGCTCGCGACTCCGGATAGTCTATCCGGCAGACCGGCCGACTGTCGTAGCCTGTCGTCGATGCCGGAAGAAGATGTGACAGGTACTGTGGACAGGTCCCGGCGCTTGCTAGTAGGCTAAGCCCCTGTCTTCGCAGAGGGGTGTACGCCCTTTTGCTGCCAATCAGGCCCCCCTATCCTTGCCTGCTAGCATTTGCATTGTGGGGGAGGCAGAGGCTGGCTTGCTTGCCTGCCTGCCTGCTTGGCCGGTCAATGCCATGCTATGCCATGCCATGCCACACCGCGCCACTGCCATGCTTTGTTTTGCTTTGCTTGCTCTGCTTGCTTTGCTTGCTTGCTGCTGCCCTGCCCTGCGCTACGCTACGCCGCCTGATGCCCGCTGAGTCTAATCGTGACTTATTTTTGCTACTTTCCTCTCGCCGCCGCCACCTGGCGTGTGTATGTCACAGGCTGGCCGACTGACTGACTGACTGACTGACGGATTTGGGCTCCTCGTGATTGGGAGTCGCGCTCAACAATGCCACTCTGATCTGACCGCCTCATTCGTCCGAGAGCGAGGAGCTGTGAGTAGTTGAGACGGATGCGTCGCGTTGCAGTCGACAGGACAAGGCTGCTCCTCTCCTCGTCACTTCTTCGTACGTACGACACGCCCGCTGCGATGAGGTGGCGGGGCAAGTGCCATCGAGACCGAGATCTGAGGCGGCTTCTGCTGAGTTGTGAGGATTAGTGACGTGACCTCGGCCTCGAAACCAAAAAAAAAAAGAGAGGGCATCGGGGGCGGCGTGAAGGCGGCAGCAGAGCGGCAGAAGGGGAGGGGGGCAGGGCGGGGGGATGGGGGAGTATTTTTTTGCGAGGCGCGTTTGGACTGCTGCGACTAGGGTTCAACGTTCATCCCGCCATCGAAGCGGTGTCGGTTGGGTGAAGTCGTAGTTGAACCACGGACAGACAGACGTCGTGCAGGCATGCCTGCCATCGACGAGAGACGGCGGCGGCGGCGGCGGCGTCGGGCATTGCTGTCTACGCCTGCGTGTGGCAGGATATCTCGGTGATCCGCGGCGAAGACGGCGGCCGGCATGCCAACGGCCATCGGCGAGGCAATGAAGCTCTTTAGTGCTCTGAGACCGCCGGCCAAGGCTCATCATCATCATGACGGCGGCACCAGAGCGAAGAAGGAGGGCCCATGTGACAGACAGTCCATTGCCCAGCTAACTGTAGCCAAGGCGGCCGGTCGACGACTAACCCACTCACAAACGGCCGGCAATTGGGGGTTAGGTGTCACAGCCCATTCTTGGTGATGTCTCGCCGGTGGGATGGAGGAATAGGGAGCAACGTGTAGCTGTGAGAGCAGCCTTCGTCACTCATTGCTCCCTGCTCGATTGTGTGTCGTCTCGCACCTTGCACCTTGCACCTCGCACCTCGATGCTCGATGCTCATCGTCCGCGCCGGCCGTCATCGCAGAGCTGCGAGCGCCACGCCACTTTTACCGCGATCTCGCTGCGCAGCCCAGCCCCCATTGCATCCCCGCCGTCGTCCCCAAAGTCTGACGAGTGAAGAGAGGACGTATGTCTACGCCGAGGCTGATGTTTGCTTTTCGTGGAGAACCTACATCGAGTCTCGTCTTGTCTCGTCACAGCCTCAGTCCTCTCCCCCCGCCCCTCACCCCCCGGCGCTCCTCTCGATTCTTCTTTTTCTTTTCTCTCGCATCCTCATTACCATCTCCCTCGTCACTACCACTCATCTGCGACTACTCTCTGTTTGGTCGCTCGCAGAGTGCTTGTCTCGATTGTCTTCCGCGACTGCCGCCACACAACCTGACTCAGGCTTTCACGCCACGCCTCGCCTCGTCCGTTGCTCGGACCCTGCGAGCGTGAGCGTCGCCGCCCGCTCAGCCTGGCTAACTCACTAAACATTTGGCCGATCGAGCCCACCACCAGGCCCACGCGCATAATCGCGACCACGACGTCGTCTGATTGTTGCTGCCATCCTCACTACCATCCTCATCATCACACCGCAATCCGCGAGTCGTGCGACATCTCCTCTCTCTCCTAGCCAGAGCGAGCCAATCAGCCACACACGTAGCTGGTCACGCGCGCCGACGGCAATCTCTCTCCCTCGTCTCCTCACCTCCCCCCCGCCGTACGGCCCCTGCTCCTGACCCCGCGAGCCTCGAATCTCGAGCTTCCTTCGTCGTCTCCCGCGGCCCGTAACGACACATCTCTCGATCCGCGGCGAGCGATCCCCCGGAGCAACGAGCAAGAGCAATTGCTTGCCCTCAACATCAACATCATCCCGCCCCGAGAAGCGCGATCCTGGCATTCGGCATCAGCCAAGGCGAGTTACGCCGCCGATCATCACGACGCTCAGTCAGGCACAGCATCACGAACTCGCCGCCGAGCGCCGCCCAATTACGCTCCTTCGTAGGGTCCACCCCCTCACTCATTTGATTCGTGGCCGCCACCGCCCTTAAGGTCCAACCAATCGGCGCTTCTGCTTCTCTCTTTAGCTCCACCGCCTCTACCGCCTCTGGCCCACCATTGTAGTCCAACAGACGTCTTACGCCCTCTATAGCTATTTGGCTGCAAACGCAGCTGCTCTCAAGGGACAAGTCTCGCGCATCGTCCGCAGCGAGGACAAGGGCGCACCTTACTCCCCGTCCTCGGGGGACAGCGAAATGGACATCAATCACGAGAAGGCGGCGGCGACGGCGGACCAGCCCGTCGCCGAGTCGTCGTCAGCACCACATAGAGTAGCCACGCCCCCAGCAAAGACGACGCCTCCTCGTCGCTCTTCTGCCACTCGAGTCAACAACAGCAATGAGGCAACCTCACTATCCTCTCAGCCATCCGCACCCGCACCCGCTGTGCCGCTGTCGGCAACGGCGTCCTCATGTACAAGCGCTAGCGTAGCATCTGCCGCTCAGGTGCAGCAAGTCGGCCAGAGGCAAGGGATGCGATCAAGGTCAAGGACGACACGCAAAGCCTCTAATGCATCCAGTACAAATCCGCCCCCGAATCTTCCCCGACACAATAGCGAAGACCACCCGCTCTCGGCTCACAAGCTGGCAGCAAAGGGCTACCATTCCTTTAGCTGTTTAGGTGTTCCTTTCCACGTACCCAAGCGCTACACCTTCCTACGCGAGCTGGGCATCGGTGCATACGGATGCGTTGCACTAGCTCGAGATGAAGAGCTCGATACCAACGTAGCCATCAAGAAGGTCACGCGCGTCTTTGAGCGAGACGTGCTCGCGAGGAGGGCGCTGCGCGAGGTGGCAGTGCTCAGACATATGCTCAAGAATCAGAACTGCACGGCCCTCATCGACTTTGATACCACATTCATCGTGAGTACGGGCGGTGCGGCGACTATATGCGTCGCTCCCCAACTAATCATCATGCCCTCCCTCTCCCGCGCCACGCTGCCAGGACTTTTCCGAAATCTACCTCGTCCTCTCAGCGAGCGAGGCCGACCTCAGCCAGATCATCCGCTCTGGTCAGGCCCTCTCCGATGCCCACTTGCAGTACTTTGCAGCCCAGCTGCTACGAGGAGTACGCCACATGCACGCAGCCAACATCATTCATCGCGACCTCAAGCCGGGCAACCTCCTCGTCAACGCCGACTGCGCTCTGTTCATCTGTGACTTTGGTCTAGCGAGGGCCTTTGCTGGTCCCGCGACCGAAGAAGAAGAATCAAGCAAAGTGGCAGATGCGCCGCAGGTCGACGGGCCGTCATCCTCATCTGCGACCTCAATCCCTCCGAAGACGCTGCCGCCAATCCGCACTTCCCGCCTCGACTTCCCCGGCGGCCCGCTCACCGAGTACGTTTCCACGCGCTGGTATCGCGCTCCCGAGATCATGCTAGGGTTCCGCGAGGGCTACGGCACAGAGATCGACATGTGGTCCGTCGGGTGTATTCTCGCGGAGCTGGCGTCTGGCAAGCCCTTGTTCGACGGCAAAGACTACGTCGACCAGATTGCGCGCATCCACAGCGTGCTTGGCCCACCTTCGCAGTCGGTCATCGACCGCATCAGCTCAGAGCGTGCTCGCGTCTACGTCGAGTCTCTGCCGAAGCAAGCACCGGTCCCGCTCAGCAAGATCCTCAAGCGTGCCTCGCCTGGTCTGCTCGACTTGCTCGACAAGCTTTTAGCCTGGGACCCTCGCGAGAGGCTCAGCGCCGCCGATGCGCTCAAGCACCCTTGGCTCTCTGCGTATCACGGCATTATCGAGCAATGGGAGCGGCCCGAGCCTTTCAGCAAGTTTGCAGAGGTGGAGCTGATCAATTCGCTGCAGGAGTTCAAGGGCGCGCTTCAAAAAGAGGCGGACGAGGTCAAGGGCGAGTATGAAGCCTTGTTCGGAGAGAGTGGAGAAGATGGGGATGAGAGTACAGCCGACTCTGCTGCTACGGCTGACGGAGATGCGGATGGGGAGGAGGAAGGAGAGGGGCCCGATAACGACGTCGGGTCGTCGCGCAGACACAGCTTCGATGACTCGTCGGTGGGCAGTCGCGCGTTCGCGAGTACTGCTAGTCAGGACTACCAAAGTGCAAAGACCACTCCATCCAAGTCGAACGGCTCCAACGCGGGCGGTGGTATGGATTCTCTTCGGCCTGGTCTACCCTCCGAAGCATCCTCCGGCTCCTCGTCGGGTGGGTCAAGCTCAGACCTCTCCCGCGTCAAGCGCAATAGCCATGGACTTGGCGCTCTCTCTTCGCCCGATCCTTACAGCACAGACACGGGCACGGCCCCCTCCCCCATCACCCCCTCTGGAGAGTCGGCCTTGGGCGAGCACATGGGAGGCAGGGCCTTTCCTTCTGGCCCAACCAAGTCCAGCATCGCTATGACGCCTGCGGGGGGCACGCCTAATCAGGAGACGCCCAGCTCAGTCGCGGCTGACGACACAGTGGTAGCTAGCAGTGCCCCTCCCGCCACTACGCAGGCAGTGCGCGGCCCTCGTCAGACGCTCAACAGCATCTCTGTAGGCGGTGGACCAGATGACCCGGCAGCTCAGCAACCACGCTACCGTCGTCGTGCGATCAGCAACGCCCCTCGCCCGCAAGAAGGTGAAGAACGTCAGGCCAGCAAGGATCGCGTTGGTATGCCCCCGCGCACTCCCTCTGTGGAGAATGCTCCCACACGCTCCGCCTCCCTTCGCCTGCTACCCGACTCTGCTCGTCACAAGCCCCGAGGAAGCGTCGACAGCACGACGAGCAGCGCGGTGCAACATCTCGACCTGGAGGGCGTAGCGAGCCAGTTCCCTCCAGATCGCGACGACGTCGTCCTCACGCCGCAGAAGCCTAGCCCGGACTTCCGACGCTACACGACCGACCTGATCCCGCGTCCGCGCTTCGAGCAGGGAGCCTTTGGGTCACCAGCGCTGGATGCCGGGGACGATTTTGCTAAGCAGTTGAGGAGGAGGAGTAGTGGTGCGAGCAGCAAGAGCGGGACAGGGCACCACACTGATCTGGCTGCGTTGAGGATGGAGGCCGGTACCAAGGGCGAAGCAGTGTTGTCGTCGTCCGCCGCGGAGGTGAGGACGCCCGGAGGCAGCCGATCGAGCTCTAGTCGCGCTTCGTCTGGGTCGACGCTCCTAGGTGGATTGGATGGCAAGGAGACCCCCGCAAGTGACGGCCAGGCCACTGCTCATCAGTCCTCGGACAAGAAGGGAAGCACCACCGCTGCTCCCTCTTCACTGCTCGGCGCTCCCTCCTCGGTCATCAACGCAGCCACGTCTGCCCTCTCGCATCTGGTACCGGGCGTAGGCGCTGGCGGAGGGGATGGAGACAAGGGGAAGGACGAGGAAAAGAAGTAGGCATGTGCTTACGAGCGGTCTGTGCGGATCTGTCGTGATAGTTTGTCCCATTCTTTCGTTTTACTCTACATTTCGCTGCACTCCTCTAATCACTCATCATCATTCTGACACCTTGATCTCACCATCGACTTGCCTGAACGTCGTGCCGCGTGGCTGAAGTTGACTGGCCGTCCGTGCGTCGCTTTCTCTCGTCGATCCTTTGTGCCTCGATCCGAACTTGGCTGCTTCGCCTCCCTTCGCGTTTCACCATCTACGGCAGCATGTCTCGCTCAAAGGAAGGACAGTCTGGCGCCGCCAGTAGCAGCGGCGAGGACGATGTTCTCGACCCTCATCTAGTGAGGAGCATTCTTCCCCGCCTGCAGCGAATTGTGGGCATGCTACAGCAGGCGGCAAAGGACGGTCAGTCCCTTTCGACGCCCATCGCGAAAGAAGGTGGTGCTGAGTCCAAGCTAGAGGACAATGGCAGCGCTACTAGCAGAGCAAAGGCTGAGCCAGAAGCAGCGACATCGTCCACCGGTCCTTCGATAGCCCTCGGCGCAGTATCGGAGGACGACCATTCCCTGTACGACTTTCTCTTCTCTTCCTCCTCCGCCGCTCCTGGCGACGCAGCTTCCTCCTCCACTCCTACTGAGCTGAGCCTCTCCCTCCTTCGCGAAGCACGTGAACTACGTGACGTCTATCGCAAGGCGGAGAAGGCTTGTAGAGGGATGGAGGGCGCAAAGTGGGGGATAGAGGAGCAGACGGTTGCCATTAGGCAGTTGGAAGGGATGAGGGCGGAGGAGAGGAGGAAGGCACGATTCGAAGCGACGACGACGGCTGCTGAGACTGCAGCGCAAATGATTCCAGCTAAGAGAGTGCGTGGTAGCGAGGAGGCAGATCACGGCAGGCCGATGGGCGCAGAGCTCCTGCTCCATTTCAGGCTGTCCTCCCAAATAGTCCAGGCACTCCTCACGAGCTTGCAGTCTTCCTTCTCCGGCTCAGCCCTACCGCCAGACCCAATCCCTCGACCAGGCAAGCAAAGTCGATCGATCCATCGTGGAATCAGGCAAGACGACGAACATGACGACGAGCTGGAGGAGCCTCCCTCCTCCCTCGCCTCTCTCCCCATCTGGAGCGGGTCGTCCGCGTCTTCCTCCATCACTCCGGCAACCTTGCTACCCAGCCTGATCATGGTGCACGCATCGCTGGATGAAGCTCTGCTCCGCGCAAGAACGCATCGCGCCAATACAGTGCGTATAGCTTCCCTCTCAGAGGAGGTCGGGAGGCTGCGTCGAGCGAGAAGGGAGAGGGTTAGGAAGTTGAGGGACGCGGCGGGGGAGTTGAGGGAATTGCTTGCTAGAGGGGCAGGGCACGCTGGGCGCGTGGGAGAAAAAGAAGCACAGTCTGGGAAGGGTGGACAGGTTCAGTCTGGGTTCAGATTGGTGAACAGGGCGGATGTTCTAGCGTACGCGGCCGAGCTTGCCCGTACTACTTCGGCCCCGCCTGGGTGGGGTGGAGCGGCTGCGATACTAGCGAAGGAAAAGGTCGGCGAGACAGGAGCAGCTGTGCCTACGGCGCAAGGCCAAGATGGACAAGCAGGAGAGCAGACAGGAGAGGACACTTCTATGCGCGACGTCGCAGAAGGCGACAACAAGAATGGCGAAGCCCACCCGTCATCCTCAGCTACTCCAGCCGAATCTGCCACGCCCGCAACGACTTTTGGCCAACAACAATCGCAGCAACAACAGCAGCAGCAACAGCAGCAACCGCCACAACCAGCCGGTGGCTCTTCCTCGCTCCTTCTTCTCGCCCTCGCCGAGCAGCAAAACCGTGAAGCCGCTGCCAACGGCTCAGCCTCTCAAGCGCCTCTGGTGGATCCGGCCGCGTCCACCTCCTCTGCGCCGTACACCCTCCCCTTCCCCTCTGACGCGGATATGCGCCGCGGCCTGATGGGGGTGGCAATGTTGACTGATATGGCCAGACTGGGTGAAGCTGCTGAGGGTAGGGGCGAGGGACAGGCCGACTCGGCCATGAGTGGCCTCCTGCCTAGTTGGAAGGAGTGGGGAAGGTTGAAGAGGGAGGAAGAGGAGGTAATGCGGCAGAGTCAGAGAGCACAAGAGGGGCAGCAACAGCAACGCGAGCCGCAGGAGCGGCGACATGAGACGGTGAGGCGGCCCGCTGAGCACGTTCACAGTCAAGATGCTGGCGGGTTTGGTCTCGACCTGTAAGCAGGGTCATCGAGATGGTATTATCGCGTCATATATAAACCCTCAGTCTGCCATGGCTTTGCCATTCGCGTGACCATTCATCACAGCCGCTCCCTTCTTCTTGGCCACCGCAGCCTTATCAGGCGCCACCTCTGGCAGCAAGAAAGCCCGTCTCCTCGCACCCGCCGAGGGGGCATCGCAACCCTTGAAGGTCCACGTGTGAGCATCGTCCTTGAGGATCATGCCGAGGAGCCCGGCGGAAGCTACGAGGTGGTATGCACCGTAGCCTGTGAGCATATGCCACCACGCGTGGCCCTCGAGGAGGACCGCGAATGGGTAGCCTACGTAGCGGCGTGCGACGCGGAGGGAGTCGCAGCTGCGCGTGCAGGCAAGGGAGGAGAGGGGAGAGATCGTCTGTCAGCATTGATGTGCCAGCTGTTCGCTACCGTCATGCCACCCACAATGCATTATCAATGTTCCAAATCGCGAATCCCAGCAAGAAGACGGCAGTCCCGAAGACGTAGCTCTTCCTGATCATAGCCCGTTTGCGTCTCGCCTCGCCGCCGTCATCCAGTTTACCCAGCGGTGATCCAGCGGCAAAGAGGAGCCAGAGCACCCTCCCCGTGGTGGCAATCTGGATGGCAGCATAAGCCACCTGATGCAATATCGGGTTCGGCAGTGCCAGGTAACCTGCAGTAATCAGTCCACCCGACCCAGCTAGACCGAGCGGTAATGATACGCCATACTTCTTGCCCTTGGGATCATTTCGCCTCGAATCCTCCAGGATACAGTAGGAGAGACAGAGACTCGTATAAATCATCGGCAACTCGTCGAGCAACTGTGCCTCGTACAGCAGTGTAGCATGAAATGCCAGCGAGCCCAGCCCAACTAGAGCGATCCCCAAATTGGTGACGGTATAGCGCCAGGGCAACTTTGAGCGCAGGGAGTTGCGAGCGCCGTACAGGGCGAGGGCTATGAATGCCAAGTTGGTCACACTATTCATCGGCTCGGCGATGTACTTGCTCCACCGATACTTGTCCTCGCACCAGAGAAGGGAGGAGGTGATGGGACCCCAGTAGCCCTGCGGAAGGAGACCGTCCATGCCGTGATGTTGGGCTGTCCAGGCCATGCTGCGCGCGTGGTGGTAGTGATGAGGCAAGGGCAAGGGGGACGGTTGAGTGATGAGCTCGCGATGGGATGTCGGACGAGTGCTAAGCGCGAGCTGAGCGCCGAGCCAGAGTGGACTTGGACCCTTTGATTTGATTTGGGAGGCGGACGGACAGGCGGACCGGCGGACCAAGAGGGCAAACGGGGCTTTGTCTCTTGCCTCCTATTCCGTTTCAAGGGCCGCTGCCAAAGTCGTTCGAGGAGAGAGAGGACAATGCTTTCTAAGGCGGCGTGGTCGGAATGAGTATGGTGATGGTTGATGAGCTCAGAGTAGTGCCACGCGAGAGAAAGCGGGGGACAAAGAAGACGAACAAAGGAGCGAGGATCTTTGCTGACTAAGCAATCAAGTGCCGCCCGCGAATGTCGCCCGCCCATGCCCACGCGAGCATCTACATTGCACATCGCCGCTCATTCATTTGCGTCGGCGTCGAGGGCGTCAGTCTGGCTCCCATAGAGTAGCCAGAGCTACTGCGGCTGTCAGGCGCCAACGCCTTGCTGATCCTCACGCGAGGGTCAAGTCGGAGGCCGGCCTGAATGCAACCTCATAGTCCTCATGCCCGCGACCCATGTTCGTCACGATCCCTCGAAAACGATTTGTTGCTGCTAGCTGCACCCGCACCCCTTTTTGCTCATCAGATATACCTGCCTTCACACGCTGGCGATCACGCTCCTCATCAGCAACAGCCGCCTCTCTTTCGCCCAAGCCACGCGGCGTCTCAATTGACCGGCTTCTTCCGGCAAGCTCTCACACGCTTGTTCCGCTCCCCTTGAGCCGGACTGCGAGACGGCGCCGTGTTGCAGCAACGCAGCGTCATGCCTGCGATGCGGGGAAAGCGGGATAGAGAGAGAGAGAGAGGTCGAGGTGAGACCTCGAGACAAGTTGTCGTGCCGTAGGCCTCACTCACGCACACACTCTCGATCCGGAGGACACCCTCTTCTCCCTTCTTTGTCTTCCCACCCATCCTTCAGCAAGCATCCACCCCATCCCAGCTAGCATACAGTAGAGATTGACCATCATGGCAGGCGGAGACAAGAAGCAGCCCAACAACAAGCCCAAGGTGGCCCCCTCAACGCACCTCATCGCTGGCGGTATCGCCGGCTTCGCAGAGGCGTGCACATGTCATCGTGAGTTGGAGAGAGACGATTGCCTCCTGGGATTCCCGAGCCACTACTCACACAACATCTCGATTTTTCTCTCTCTCTCGTGACCGCAGCCTTGGACACGATCAAGGTCCGCATGCAGCTCTCACGCCGAGGCAAGGCCTCAGGCCAAAAAGCCCGCGGTTTCCTCGCAACGGGCGCCTACATCGTTCGTCGTGAGACGCCCCTCGGCCTCTACAAGGGTCTGGGTGCCGTCGTAGCAGGAATCGTCCCCAAGATGGCTATCCGCTTCATGTCCTTCGAGCAGTACAAGGCCCTTCTCGCGGATCGCCAGACGGGCATTACCAATCCTTCTGGCGTCTTCCTTGCCGGACTGGGAGCTGGTACCACCGAGGCTGTAGTGGTTGTGAATCCAATGGAGGTCGTCAAGATTCGATTGCAGGCACAACAGCATTCCCTTGCTGATCCGCTCGAGGTGCCGAGGTACAGAAATGCGGCGCATGCGCTTTACACTATAATCAGGGAGGAAGGGTTCATGACCCTCTACCGCGGTGTAGCATTGACTGCTGCTCGTCAAGCTACAAATCAAGGTGAGCAGGCGGCGGGCGCGCTTCCAAAGGAGATCCGCGTCATTTCCTCCATCTAGAATAGTTCGCTGACCATCTCCTTTGCTCCCCCCTTTCCCCGCCCCCAGCCGCCAACTTCACCGCCTACCAAGAGCTCAAGAACCTCGCGCAACGCTATCACGGCACCTCTGAGCTCCCCTCGTACGAAACAGCCGCCATGGGTCTCATCTCAGGCGCCCTGGGCCCCTTCTCCAACGCTCCCATCGACACGATCAAGACGCGCATCCAACGCGCATCCAAGATCGAGGGAGAGACGGCCATCTCCCGTGTCATGAAGGTCGCAGGCGAGATGTGGGCTCAGGAGGGAATCTCTGCATTCTGGAAGGGTATTACCCCGCGTGTGGCTAGGGTTGCCCCGGGACAGGCAGTTGTCTTTGCCATCTATGAGAAGGTAAAGGGGAAGATTGAGGCAGCTAAGGCGGGCGAGTTCAGTCTGACGGACACGAGGAGCGATGAGTAGGCGAGCGGGCGAGCGTGGGGCGTGACTTTCGTGTCTCGTCGTGGCTTTTGTGCTGTTGGGGGTGGCTTCTCTAATGCATTACAATACCGGACTATAGCGACAGTTCGTCGAGCATCTCACCACCTGGCTTGCCCGCCTTCTCCCACCTCTGCAGCACACTCTCCTTCCAGCCCGAACGGTTGAGTATCTCCAAGCCTCGACGTGTGAGCCACTGTGCCTTGTGGTCCTTCTTCTCATTCTTGGCGGCGACTGGGTTCACCCAGCCCTCAGTGAAGCGCAGCCAGGCTATGAGGGCGAGGTCCCAGTCGGCGAGGAGCTGCGGGAATGTGTAGTCAGGCGAAAGGCTTCTACTTTGCAGATGGGTTGTAAGGCGGGTATAGTAGAAGCGCAGCAATCCCTCTTCTCCCTTGCTTAGCGCTTCGACCTCCTTGCCCTGCTCCTCAGTAGTCGTGCTCCGCCTCTCCTGCCACAGCCACTCGACGGGCACGGCAACCGTAATGAACTTGACGAGGTCCTGCACGCCTATGCCCAGCCCAACGTACTGGAAATCATAGGTGCTAACGTGATACCGGCTCGGAGGGTGTGAGGAGGAGGTCGAGGTAGATACTTGAGTCGCAGCGGCAGCGGCTGAGGCTGCCTCGTGCCACGCCTCGTCGCCGTCTTCGTCACTAGGCGCAAACGCCATATTCGCCAGCTTAGCATCGCCGTGTACGAGTGTCCTGCCTGATCTCGTCTTATCCCCTCGTCTATCTCCCTCCAAAAGCAGCCACTCGACCGCAAAAGCTAGCGGACCACGCAACTCAGCGAAGGGCGAGGAGGCAGGAATGCGCTTGAGCTCGTCGAGTCGAGTGGAGAGATAGCTGTAGGATCCGCACGGCCAAAGAGTGGTGAGCCGTCCCTTCGCTATGAGGATCGTAACGCTTTTCCGATCACTCACTTGTACGTGCCATACTGCCAAACCCCTTTTCCACTCCACGGCTCCCCGCCACGCTCAGCACGACCCCGAGTAGCGGCCATCAACTCCCTCGGTGGGGGACACATCTCAGCCTGCCCCTCATCAAGCCCCCAATAGCAAGCATTAAACCCTGCAAACCAATTTAAAGCTGCAAGACATTGTCCCCACGTCATCTCCGTGGGCTTTATGCCCATCACTGGATGAGTGGGCTGCACGTCCTCGAGGAGGAGCAGTAATGGCGCTCGCTCGGTTGAAGGCTGGCAAGGGCCGAGGAAGCGCGGCACGGAGGCGAAGGGGCGCCATGTTGGCGCAAGGGAGGAGGAGGAGGAGCCAGAGGGCTCATTAAAGAGGGACGAGAGGTATTGGTAGTAATTGGCCTCTACGCGATACGAGGCCAGCTTGCGCGTTGTGCCTTCGTCTAGCCCTTGATGCCCGTGCCCATGCCCAGCATGACCCGCATCCGCTGTGATGGCACCAGCGACATCCACATACTTGAGGATGGCGGTAGGAGGTACCTCGCTTTCATCTGCCACGAAGTGTAGTCGCAGGATCCATCCATAGCCTGCCCAGAGGCGGGCGAGGGATTCGACGCTTTGCAGCTGCTGTCCTGCTTGGCCACCGGCAAAGGTGGTCGGGAGGAGATTGCGAAGCGAGTCGAGCGTGGGTACGCCTGAGTCTTGTTGCATTCCTTTTCTGCCTATTTGAGCTCTCCTAGCTTGGCTCGGCTTGGCTTGGCTTGCGCTGTTGAGGAGCCGGTGTCGAGAGAGTGAAGACAAAGGGCAGAAGCGAATGGCGGACTGAGCTGTGGAGGCGATGGGGGCGAAAGCGCGCCAAAGATACTTTGCGATGCCATGGTGGTACAATTGCTTCTATGGTACGAGTCTCACCTCAAAGAATCCTCTTAATGCATTACAGAGCCAGATCTTTACCCCTCCGCTCAGAAGCTCCTCATCATCATCAATCTCAATACCCTCCTCCACCACCAGTCCCCTCCTGAGCGCCTCCTCCCTCATCAGACCAGGAAGGAAAGCCACCCCCTCCTTTACTCTCAGTTTGGGCGTGACGAGCTGCCCATCGTTCCGCTGTAGGACGACATTCGCGATGGAAGATTCCGTGAGGAGACGCTTACCGTCGCACCGTGTCCAGAGAAGGACGTCGAAGACGGGTTGCTTCTCAGCGTCAGCGGAGGAAGGCATGCCCAGAGTGGCATTGACACGAGCACGCGCTTCATCGTACATGCTGCGTCGGTCCGTCTTGTTGACCAGGAGCTCCTCGCGTGTGATCGACGTTGTCTGGTTGTCAAGACGCACAAGGAGCGGCTCAGCTGCTGGAGGGGCCATGCTCGCCTGCACCACCTTGCGTTGCCCCTCACGGCCTACAGACCAGCGAACGCGCCGTTTCTCTCCAGAACCTTTGGCAAGCTCTGACGCAAGGTGATCGAGGGACGCCTTTGCCCAGCCGTCAACCGACTGTGATTGGGCCGCAAGACCCCATCGTGTTGGCCAGGTGCGGGCCAAAGCGAGGGTGGAGGTGCGAAGCCGCGTGAGGTGGGCGAGGAGCAAGGGGATGTGTGCGTGAAGAGGGTGCTGGATGGCCGTTGTGGTGATGAGGTCGGCCTTCGTTGGTGCAGCCGTGCTGACATTCTTGACGCGCATGATCGGCCTCAGCAGATCATCGACTGTGACGCCCCCTCTATCATCGTAGCAAAGTGTAGTAAACACCTCGCTGGGACATTCGGCATCCGTGCCCTCCCCTTCCTCAATCTCGGCTTCTCTCGCCACACTATGATGTCCCTTGGCCCTACTCGCCCCCACCTCCATCTTAGCGCTCCTCGCCCCAAACTGCATTGCCCTCTTCTTCTCCCTCCCCACCTCTCCCAACCCCAACCTCTCGCGCGCCAACATCCGAAGTAGCAATTTGTCCCCTACCCCTTCCCCTCTACCCCACTCCGCCTTGACTCTCACGGGCAGTCTTGCCGCAAGCTGGAGGACAGGCGCCGCAAGAAAAGGGTAACGTGCCTCGCGCCCATGCGAAGAGACGGCACGATCGTCCCTCCCTAGGTTGCGGGTGGGGAGACGATCCAGATCCATCTGAAGCTCATCGACGGCTCGAGCCCATCCGCCAGAGGCAAAGGCGCCACGATGGCGTGAGTAGCCGCCGAAGAGCTCGTCCGCCCCCAGGCCGGAGATGTATACGCGAGGCCCAATCGAGTGTTCTGAGCCTTTTGAGGCGAAGTAGAGGACAGAGGCCAGAGAGAGATCCATGACACTTTCGCTGGGGTGCATGATGGAGAGAATAGTAGGCTTATGTGCCAGGTAGGAGGAATAGTGGACATCGATCTCCACCAGGTTCCAAAGTCGATCCGGCGCGAGAGATTGCAGTTGCGCGAGGCTTCGTCTGCTGAGTAGGCGATCTGGCGTGTCGAAGGAGCTTGACGCCGATGGTGATGATGAGTTCGAGCCAGCCTTTTTGCCCGCAGCAAGCACCCTCGGGTTCTCAAAGGCGACATTAATGAGGTCGATGCCCTGGCTCTCAGGTACGACCTGATGCGCCAAGTAGGCAAGAATGGTACAGTCCAGCCCGCCGGAGAAGAGGATGGCAATGGGCGGCGCCTTCTCTTGTGCTGTGACGCCTTGCACTGTAGTGACTCTGCGCCGGACGCTCTCGAGGAGGGCAGCCTGTATACTATCCAGGGCCGCTTGACGCTCCGAGTCTGTCGGGTCGGCGAACGTGTCTGTAGGGCAGAGGAGGAGCCGTTCGGCGTTGCGCGGCATAAGTGTGGTGAGATGGCCGAGCTGCCATTGCCAGAGGGAGGAGCAATCCACCTCCTTGAATGCTAGACTGACGTCGATGGCTTCTGGAGAGGCGACAGAGGCTAGGACGAGCTCGCCGTCCTTCTGAGAGACGAGGAGTGATCGTCGCCCAAGCGCATCCCTACCGAAGTAGACGGAGCCTGTATGTGTATCGACGAGCACCATAGCCCACTCAGCATCCTGCAGTGCAGAAGAGGCAAAGACTTCCTGCAAAGCCGCCTCAACCCCCTTCTCGTGCGCAGCATCACAGAACCAGTCGAAGAGAATGCGTCCATCGTTCTCGCCTCGTCCAAGTCGCTCAGACGCCCATGCTGAGCGCTCGGCACCTTCGTTGATCGAGTAGACCTGCCCATTCCAGGCAAAGAGGTAGCGTTCGTCTGGAGAGACGAAGGGTTGGCTCGTCAAGTCATCCCCTCGTAGCGAGAGGACCGAAGCTGTCAATCGAAGCGAGAGGGAGCCGCTTGCCCGCTCGGGAGAATCATGAGCATGTGGACCGCGACATTTACATGCATCCTCTAGACCTGAGTCCCATACTGGCGAGAAGGATGTTGACGATGACGACGATGACGACGCTGTTGCTCTCTCTCTAGCGAGAAGGAGAATCCCGCACATGGGGCGTGAGAAAGCAAAGAAAGTCGAAGCCAAAGTCAAAAGGAGGCACTTTCCTTCTGTCCGTCCGTCCCGCAGCGCCAATTGCAATTGGCGCGACTGGCCTTTGGATCCAGGAAAAAGTCGCCGCCCGCCTTATCTCGCATAAGTGGCTTGCTCGCTCGCTCGCTCGCTGCTCCCTTCCTTCTCAATGTGGGGCGGGAGGGCGAGTCGATGCAACTATTTCCAATACCAGCCTCGTCTCACCCATCTCTTCTTACCTCCTCTCTCTCCCGCCTCGCAGCATGCTCCCCCTTTCCCTCCCCACACGCTGGCGTATCCGACGTCGTCCGACTCTCTTTCTTCGTTCGATCCTCCTCCTCTCCCTACTGGTAGCCACCAACCTCCTTCTCTGGATCGCCTCGCTCCTCGTTTCCCCTCCACGCGGCTCAGACTCCTTTGCCAGCCTATGTCTGATAGCCTGGACCACCGGTCTGCGTCACGCTTTGGATGCGGACCATATTGCTGCCATCGATAATGCGACGCGAAAGATCATTGCCAGCTCCCCGCGCTCCTCGTCCTCGGCGCGCGGATCGAGAAGACCCATCACCGTAGGTCTATGGTTCTCCCTCGGCCACTCGACAATAGTGGTCGCAGTAACGGTAGCCATCTCCATCTCCATCTCGGTGGCCTCGCGACTAGACGGGGTAAGCGGGGTAGGCGGGGTGGTAGGGCAGGCGGTGAGCGGGAGCTTCTTGATCGTGGTCGCGATTATCAATAGCGTCATCCTCGTGAGAGCGATACGGCGTCGTCGCAGGGAGAAGAAGAAGAGGGGAAGCACAGAACCCTCCACTCTTGTTGAAGAAGATGAAGGAGCGAAAAGTATTAAGGGTGAGGTCGAGGGCGAGGGCGAGGGGACTGCTGGTGGTGAGCAGAAAGGGCTCCCTGCACGGCACGGGCTACGCACCATCTACACCCGTCTTGCAGGACCCCTCTTCCGCATCGTCACACAACCATACCACCTTTACCCCATCGGGGTCCTCTTCGGTCTTGGATTCGATACCGCATCGACCATTGCCCTACTCTCCATCTCTGCCGCCGCTGGTCGACGGGTGAGCAGCGCAGAGGAGGACCTGAGTGGATCAGAAGCGCAGCAGGAGGCAGGGAATTGGGGGAAGGGAGGCGATGCTAAAGTGGTGCTGCTTGCACTGCTTTTTACTGCGGGAATGACGCTCGTGGATAGCGTGGATAGTGTGTTGATGGTGTACGCTTATGCACCGCCGAGGAGGGAGGAGGGGAGAAAGTGGTGGGCCTTGTGGGAGGAGCGTCGCAGTGATGAGCACGGCGATACCGAGGCGAACAGTCCGCCGCCAGTCGAAAAGGTGGTCAACTCCGATCAGCCGGAGCAAAGTTGCTCTCCTATCGAGATGGCGGAGCAGGAGCGGCACGATGAGGAGAAGGCGGGCTCATCCAACCACCCTGCCCTCCCAGGGCACGCTCTACCCCCACCAGCCACAACAACCCTCTCCCTCCTCCTCACCACCCTCTCCATCCTCCTCGCCCTAATCATAGGCACAATAGTCCTCCTGTCCCTGATAGCATCGCGCTGTACCTCTTGCTCAGCCGCAGCTGAAGCGCACGACTCCCCCGACGAAGGCGCGGGTGGGGGCGGGTTGGCAGGAAGCTGGTGGTCCTTCTGGCTCGCAGCGGGCGACGCTTCTGGGTATATTGGAGCGGGAGTCGTTGGGCTCTTTGCTCTCCTCCTCATTGGGTGGTATGGGGGTAGGTGGGTGTGGAGGAGTACACGACGACAAGAGAGAAACGGCGGGGAGAGCGGAAAGGCATGAGTCTGTAGACGTAGACGTAGATGTAGAGGACGTGCGTTTGTGCCGTGCAATGGAATGTATGATCGAGCGAGCGTTAGAAGTGATGACATGGCATGAAAGGACGTAGCGTGAGATGGCGTGGAAGCGTCAGAGAGATAGGGTAGAGCAGAGTGAGTAGAGTAGACAGTCGAGAATGCGGAGCAATGCTTTGCCTGCACGAGAGCGAGAACGGGATCGAGGACTGGCAGCGGGGACGGGGTGGGGGAGGCGGTAGCACGCTACTCTCTTCTCCTGGCGGCGGAAGCCGAAGGTGACCTAACGCCAGACCTCGAGGCAGGACCAGAAGCGCCCAGATCGGCGCCCTGCTGCTGCTGATGCTGCCACTCCCACGCGCCGTAAGATACTGAGCGGGAAGGCTGCTGCTGCGCCCCCGCCCTACCCGCACTAGCAGCGCTGCCGCCACTCAACGTCTTGAGGTCGTTGGAGCTCGAAGCACCCCCCATCGGCCGACGTACCGTACTGCCGAGGACAGCGACATCGCCTCCTTCCTGCCTCAACCTCTCCGTGCTGCCCCTCGTCTCAACGCTGCTCCGAGGCGCACCGCTGACGCTGGTGTCAGGCTGATAGAAGCCCGAGGAAGCCGAGGCCGAGGCCGATGAGGAAGAGGATGAGGAAGGGATACGACGCGCTGCTGGTGGTCTGCTGGCTGTAGAAGGGGCATCGTGCTCCTCAGCACCTATTCCGCTCACTTCCCGTCCTCGTGGCATGGACTGATCTCCATTCGCTCGCCCTGTACCGCTCATAGTCGTCGCTGCAGCAGGAGAAGCAGCAGCGGACCGTGGCGTCCTCCCACTCGCAGCAGCGCCTCCCCCGCCAGCTGCACCGGTACCGCTTACAGGCCAGTCGTTCCTGTCACCGCCACTACCGCTGCCGCTACCGCTGCTACTCCCGCTGTTCCGCCCCCCACCGAGCCAAGCGCCCGAACTGCTTGCAAGATCCGCTCCTGAGCCCGAGCCAGAGGGGGCGATTGAGGAAGCCGCACTGCCACTTCCACTGCCACTTCCACTTCCACTCCCTGCCCCGCCAAGGCCACGAGAACGCTGGGGTGCCATTGCGGGGCTAGTCCTCGGACTAGTGGTGGACCCAGCACTTCCCGTCGATCGCATCGATGCGGAATCCTCTTCTCTCTCCCTCTCGCGCGTTGGCTCCTGACCCGCTGCCTGCTGCAAATAGGCATACTGCAGTGCCCGTGGATCTATGACCTGTCCCACACTGATCCCACCGGTAGCTGCCGCGAGGCTGTACTCCTGGACTGGCTGGCCACTCCTCCCTCCACCCGCTTGCTGCTGCTGCTGGCGTTCCTGCTGGGCAGCAGCACCGCGCTGTTGACGCTCCTGATGCTGTTGGAGCGCAAGGTCATTGTTGATCTGACGATGCTGCGCCCCGTACCCCGCGGCAAGGATGGGCGTTTCGGCTGATCGATGACCCCCGGGAGGGGCGCGATTGGGTTTGACCAGGCCGGACTTTTTGGTCTTTGTTGGAGAGGAGGACGAGGGCGAGGAGGAGGAGCTCGAGGGCGTAGTACGTGAAGGCGGGGCAGGGGCTGTGGCGGGAGCGGCTGGCTCAGCGATGGGGGTGTCCCCGCCAGAGGGGTGCTCGAAGCTGCCAGCGCTGCTCAAGGCCGTGGCCTGTTGAGAGGGAGGAACATCCGACTGAGATGCTCCTGGCTGAGCAGAGGGTTGCTCCCCGTGATCCTTGGGAGTCGCTTGGGCGATTTGTTGTTCCTGCTGCTGCTGCTGCTGCTGCTGCTGGGCTTGCGGCTGTTGACTCGCTTGCGGTTGCTGGGCTTGGGCTTGCGCCTGCTGCTGCTGCTGTGCCTGCTGCTGACTACGGTTGACCACGCTCAAATACCAGAACATCAAGTTACTGATCAGCACCTGCTCATAAAGCGGGCGTCTCGGATTTGCCAGCTTGATATGACTGAGCCGGTATACGGCTCGCTCGATATGGATCGGGTACCGGTAGGAATGACGCATCGCCCCTCCCGGTCCGCCCGAATAGCGTTGGTCCAGTAGCGATCCGGCGGTGAGCTGCCCATCGTAGCCCTGCCCTCCACGATGGCGATCAGAGGCAGAGCTGGAGCGCTCGGCGTCGTCGTGTCCCTTCTTCTTGCCGAACAAGGCGCCAAGGAAGGAGCCTACATCCTTTTCGCCCTTTTCCTTCTCGCCCTTGTCGGCTTTGCCACCACCGCCCGTAGGCGCACTGCCAGGCGTTGTAGCATAGGGCCCCGCTGTGTTCGACGCCGCGGCAGCTGCAGCTGCTGCTGCAGCCTCCTCTTTGCGCGATGCCTTCTCCCTCTTCTTCTCAGCACGCGCTCCATCTTCGTCGTCTTTACCGATGCCGAACCAGCTGGCAAAGCCGCCCGAGCGCTTCTCGCGATCTTTTGACTTGGAGGCGGGGCCGGAGGAGAGGGAAGGTGGCGCGCTTGGCGGTGGAGCGTTGAGACTCTGAGCGCGCGGCTGCTGCTGCTGCTGCTGGCGTTGCTCGTGGTAAAGCTGGGCGAGGGCAGACTGCGGTTGTGCTTGATCGGAAGGCTGGCGGCGGATCGCTGGCTGCTGCTGGTGCTGTTGATGCTGTGGAGGTGCTGAGGCCGGCTGCCTCGCCTTCTCAAAGGAGGGCACAGGCGGGACGTGGGAGACGGCGACGGGCCAGTTGGAGGGGGAAGGCGGGTCCGTCTGGGCGCGTTGGTCCAGGGACGATGTGAGGGCAGGCTGGGGCTGTGCCTCTGTCTCTGGTGACTGTACGGGGGAGTCAACGAGCATCGTGCCCTGTCTGCTGCTCGAACGGCCGCTTTCTTGCACTGAGCGGGACGGGATATCGAAGTACCCTCCTCCTCCCATGCCTGCCCCTGCCCCGCTGGACTTGATGGATGCTTGTGTCGGCGTATCCGGGGGCGACTTGCTGACGCCCTGCTGGCTCGCACCCGCAGCTCGATCGTCAAGATTCCACTTGCTCAACATCCCCTCGAACGTATCGTCTCCACCCGTGATGCTCGTCGTGCTAGTTCTCTGACTCCCCTCGGAGAAGATCGACTCGCGCGATTCGCGAGAGTAGGCATCAAAGATGGACTCGGTCGTATCGTCTCTGGATCCCAACTCTCTCCCTTCATCGTCGCCTGAAGAGGACAAGTCGGACGTATCACTGGCTCTGCGTTGCATGAGGGAGAGACCCACCGACGACAGATCGTCGTCTGCTCCACGAGAGCCGCGCTCAGTAATCGTCGTCTCTGCCTCTGACGCCGTGTCGCTTCCTCCACTCATGGACTGACCAGCCATGGCTCGACGCCGGGACATGCGCGACGAGAGGGAGGAACGCTGCTCCCCCTCTACTCCGGACATGGAGCTCTTCCTGATCTTGGTGCGGGCTGCTCTCCTCAATATCTGTCCAGGCGGAGGAACGATGAGGGGCGAGTCTCCATCCTCCCCTGCTGGAGGAGGGACAGCGTCCACGGTATCCATCGTCGCCCCAGGCCCGGCTCCCAAGCTCATCGTCCGCCTCAGGACGCTCCGTAGCTCATTCTCGTCGCTACTCTTGCTCGCTTCCTCGGCGAGGGCCTCGAGCTTCTGCAGGTCCATGATGCTGAGCGCTGGCTCCCCTGCTCTGTGGACAGGCGCCACAGATTGTGGTGGGGCCTCATCGTCATCCGTATCGTTCTCTGGGCGATATTGTCTACGGAGCGTGCTGCCACGCCGGGCGATGCTGGTTTGGCGGGAGGCGAAGCTGATGGGACTGGGTGGGGGCGTGTTGTCGAGGATGGGGGAAGTAGGCGACGTGGGTTGCTGTACAACGCCGAAGGAAGAGGACGAGGACGAGGAGAGGGAGGAGTTGAGAGGGTTGAGGCCGGCTTCGCCTGGAGGTGGGGTCCCTTCTCTTACTGCTCTTGAGGCGTGTTCTTGGAGGAACTGCTTGAAGTGGGAAGGGGAGATCTCTGGGTGGATGGAGGCAGGCACCCAGAAGAGGTGAGAGGGGTCCGTAGGCCCTCCTCTGTCTGTCGATGACGAGGGAGATGATGATGCGGAGGATCCAGCTGCAGAGGACGATGCGGCTAATGCTTGAGCACTCGGACTTCGAGGGCGATTACGGATTGATGTTCCCTCGCCACCAGGGCCACGCCGCCTAGCAGTGAATGCCTGACGTCCAGACCCAGAGCCGGCGCCTGAATTCGACGAAGACGATCCAGACGCTCCTGTCTGCCTATTCGACGGTCCATCGTCATTGAGCGTGACTCCCATGGGTCTCCTCAGCGACCTCAGACTTGACGGCGGGCTCGCAGCGTGTGGACTCGCGACACCACCTCCGCCGCCGCCGCTGCCGCCGCTGCCATCGCTTCCCCCACTCCTATTGCTGCGATTACTCGCACTGCTCTCCTGTCGATGCGGCGAAGCAGCCATGATCTCCTGCCCGCCGCCGCGAACAGCAGCCATGTCCGGGAGGTCTGGGTCGAGAATGGGTCGATTCACCGAGATGCGTCGATGAGACTTGAGTGCCTCGACTTCCCGCTGAAGCTCTTGATCGGTGATGTTCTGCATCCTGGCGAGGGCGGTGTAGGAGGGCTTGATAGCTCCGTGCGAGGAAGGGGTAGGGGATGTAAGCACCGCGCTAGAAATGGTTGATTGGTGGGGCTCTCCGGGCGTGTGAGTCGAGTGATTGGTGAGAAAACACCCGACTCCCGCAGCCCCTCTTTCGTGGTTGCTGCTTGTATGCGAGTGAAGGGGGAGGGGGGGGGGCGGAGGAGAGAAGAGGTGTGTGACGACGAGGGTGAAATTGGTGCTACCTCTGCTGAGGAGGAGGAGGAGGGGAAGAAGGAGCAATCGCTTAATCGATGAAGCACAGCTAGCACAGAAGAGAGCTGGCAGAGCAAGGCAAGGCGAGGCAAGGCTGCTGCAACACGGAGAGAGCGAGCGAGAGTGCGAGAGAGAGAGAGAGAGGAGCAAGCGCCGAATCCCATTCGACAAGTCGACACGACCGAGCGAGCCAAGTCGAGCGCTTGGACTGGACTCACTGACTGGCCCTGAGCAGCCCAGTCGGACCGGCGGACCTCAAAGCCACGCGGGGCATAAACGATGCACAAACCAACGAACAGCTCAGCATCAGCAGAACGCTCACTCAGCCCACTTCGCCGCAACGAAACTCTCTCACACTCTCACGCTCAACTGGGTGGGTGTGGGGGGTCAAACTGCAACGGTGAGGATTGCCATTTTTGATAGTGACCGATGCAACGCAACGCAAGGCAACGCAACGCTCGGCGACGGGCTGCTGGGTGCGGGGGGGGGGATACACACTGACAAGAGGGGGAACCAGCGAGGCGAGCGAGGCGAGCGAGGCGAGCGAGAAGAGTTGAGATGAGGTTTTGCTCTTCACATCTACGCCTACGCCTACGCCTCAACATTACGCTCCTCCTCGACCTTCTCCAGCAACTTCTGCTTAGGCGTCTTAATCCCTTCTCCCTCTACACTCTCTGCCAACTTCTCCACATTCTCCTGCGGCAACCCAGCCCCGACGAGGAGGATGGCCATGAACTTGTACACGCTCGGCACATCGATGGAAATATCGTCCAGCATGGCAATTCCTGCCTCCTTGAAGCCGGCCTCAAAGTCCTCGTCCTTGAGCAGCGACGACTCACGGGCAGAGGAGAAGAGACGCGAGACGAGACGGACATCGTCCTCCTTCTTGTTGAGGGCCACCTCTGTGATCTTGGTGATGAAGGCGGGGCGCCGTGATGCTGGGAGCGTCTCGAGAGCCATGGCGCCTTCTTTGACGTCGCGGATCTCCATGTACTCCTTTACGTCATTGTCGATCTTGCGTGTCGCAGTCGCATCGTCCATATCCGCCGGCGCGGCAGCGTCCTCAGCATCGCCATCCTTTGCGTCGTCTCCCTCCTCTTCGTCGTCCTCGCCCTCATCGCCCTCGTCGTCCTGCCCCTCGCTACCCGGCGCCGGCTTAGTACGCGGCGCCAAGTTGAGCTTGGGTCGCTCAGCCTGCTGCGGCGGTTCTGCCTGGTTGAGCATCTCGAACATGTTAGCGCTCGAGTTGGTGCGGCTCGGCGGCTTGGATCCGTCCTCAGAGCTCTTCTGCTGCTTCTTGGCAAAGACGTTCTGCGGTCCCAAGCCGAGAGAGAGCGGTCGCCCAGATCCGGTGCGCTCGATGCCCTTGCCAAAGGCGGACATGTCGCCCGTACGGGTCGGTCGCGGCGGAGGAGGAGCATTGCCCACTGACGTCCACCCGTCGGGACCCACAGGCTGACCAGGGCCGGGGAAATCGCCACGCTGCTGCCCTCTTCTCGATCCACCACGAGAGGGGGGTCCACCGCGGGAACGAGCAGCAAGCTCGGCCTCTGCTTGCTGTTTCTGCTTTGCTGCGTCCTCGTGGATCTGTGCAATGCTCTTCGGTCCGGCAGATTCCTGCTTGCCCTTCCAACCCGCAGCGCGCAGCTCGATGACGTCTTGGATCATGAAGCGCATGCGCGAGTTGATCGACTCGCTCTTGCTCATCTGCTGCATACGCTGGAAGTAGATATCGATGTGACCGCGAGCCTTCTCCGTGTCGAGCTGGCGACCGACGGTGGTAACGAGCTTGCAGAGGGACTCGATCTCCTCCTCCTCGGGGTCTGTAGCGTTGCTCAGGAGCTTCTTGATGCAGTTGTGCATGATGCGCTCGGTGAGCATGGACAGCTTGAAGAGCTCGCCGATGAAGCGCACCAGACCCAGGCCGCGACGCTTCGCCTTGGCCGCAGCGTAGTACTCGTCGCTCATGAGCTCTGCCTCCTTGTTCTCCTCGACCTTCTCACCGCGCTCGGCAGCCTCCTTGGCCTCGGCCTCTGCCTTCTCATTGCTAGCCTTCTTGGCCGAGTCCTCCGCCTCCTTACTCTTGGCTGCGTCGACCATGGCGTCTCGCATGGCCCAGCCGCGCTCGAAGTCCTCTTGGCATCGGGTGAGGAGGTACTTGCGGAAAAGGTGACCACCAGTGACGGGTTTGCCGTCGGCTGTGCGAAGGCCCTCGTCTTGGACGTCGAGGCTGAGCTTCTCTTGGAGCTTGCGGCACAACTGCGCGTACATTTCTGACCAGGCAGCCTCGTCCGTGGCCTTTTCAAAGATGAGCGCAATGACCTGGCGCAGCGTGCGCCCATCATTCTCCTCGGTAGACTTGTTGGCCCACTCCAGAATCTGATCCGAAATGCTGGCAAACTTCTCGACGGTGAGCTTGTTGAGTAGCGCCTTGACCTTGCGCTGCACAAGCTCGGGCGAATCGGCGCTGACCTTGGTACCGGCCTGCCATCTAGTGTCCGAGTGAGCAAGAGGAACAACCTGGTCCATGGGGATCGTCGGCCCACCCTTCTCTGGCGGGTTGACCTTGCCCTCACCACCGCGGCCTCCTCCTGGCTCTCGTGTGCGGCCACGCCTAGACGCTGTGCGAGCGCCTGCAGGGACGCCTGTGCCCATCATCTCGCGAGAGGGCAGAGCGCCCGACCCGCTGCCGCCACGCGACAGGGGCTGGGTACGGCTGCTGGCGTTGAACGAGCCCATGGGCCCCGAATTGCCAAATGCGCCGCCTGGTCGCATGCCTGAGCTGGACTGGGCGAAGCGCTCCTCGCTCGTCTTGGGCGGGTGGGAGAACGACCCCATACCACCCATGGCTGATCCTGACCCGGTACGCCCAAAGGCACCACCCGCTCCACCGAGGCCGCCGAGCCCCAGTCCTTGGCCACGCCCACCTGCCGCGGGAGGACCCATCTGCGAAGACCTGCGCCCGCCAGCACCACGGCCTCCCGCGCCCATCTGTCCTTGCTCCATGCCAATCGAGGCGAGCGGGGGCATATCCAGCGGCTTCTCTGAGTACACGCCCATGAATTGCAGCAGGAAGTCGCGGTCGTAGCGGAACTTGCCAGGCTCGGCAGTCTTGTTCAGCTCGGGCTTCGGAGATTGCACGTTCTCTGGGTAGGCAACCTTGGAGATGTCGTCGATGAAGCGTGCGGAGCCCAGGGCCTGCGAGGCAGCAGAGGCTGGCGGCTCGCTGCTGCTGCTGGCAGGCGCGGCAGAGGCCGTCTTCTGAGCCGCGGCAGTGTCGAGTGCAGCGGGCTTGCGACGCTTCTCGAGCTGTGCGCTGTCCAGTGTGATGCTGGTGCCGCTACCGACACCGCCGTTGGCGCTGGTAGAGGCGGACATGGAGCTCATGGGCTTGGCGGGGAGGCCAGCGAAGCCCGGTGTGCCAGGAGTGCGGGGCGTAGTGGGGAAGAGAGGGGTACGGCCGACCGTCTCGTGCGGTGTGGAGGGGACAGACGATGCCTCTCGCGCCATGCGCTCGATGTCGGCGACGGAGCGTGGGGTGCCTAGAGCGTCCTTGCCTGCCTCTGCGCCGGACTTTTCGCCCGTAGCGACTGACTCCTCGGCGTCGAGCTTGGCGCTCTCTGCCTGTGTGCCTGCGGCATTGGTGTCGATGACACGGTCGGCGACCTTTTGCTCGTCCTGCTCCGCCTTGTCCGCAGTAGCCTTGGGCCCCTCGGCAACCTTGGCATCGGCCTCGTCCTTCTCCCGCGCAGCCTGCTCCTGAGCAGCGGCGGCCTTGCGTGCCTCCTCCTCTTTCTTCTCGGCATCAGCCTTCTTTTCGGCCTCGAGCTTGGCTTCGCGCTCCTTGTGCGCCTTTTCCTCTTCCTCGCGCTTCTTCGCAGCCTCAGCGTCGGCATCTGCCTTCTTCTTGCGCTCTTGCTCGGCCTCGTCAGACTTGGCGAGGGCGGCCTCCTTTGCTGCGGCCTTCTTGCGCTGGTTCTCCTCTGCGAGGGCCTTTACACGCGCCTGGAATTCGTTGGCCGTCTCGATGCGGCCTTTCGATGAGGGCGTGGCAGGAGCGGCTGCGGCTGCGGGCGTGGGCGTGGATGGAGCGGCTGCGGCTGCAGGGGCGGGAGTCGCAGGTGCTGCAGCTGGTGCCTGGGCGGGCGCCGGGGTGGCAGCGGGCGTAGAGGCAGGCGTAGCGTCCTTGCTGTCGTTGGTCGGAGCGGGTGAGGCTGCTGGGGCTGCAGGCTTCGGCGTCGGCGCTGGGCTAGCCTTGACGTCGACTGTCGCCTTGGTGTCAGGGTTGACAATTCTGATCGCGCTGCTCGCGCGCTTTTGTGCAGGCTCAAATTGTCTCGCCGAAGGACTCATGGCATTGGCGCCGCTGAACGAGTGGCTCGGGCTGTGACCATAGCCGGCGCCTGGCATCTGGAAGGCAGGCGGAGGGCGACCCATTCCGAGATGACCGCCGTGGATCGAAGGTGACGCAATGCTGCTGGGAGCAGTCGAGGGCGAGAAGGGCGCAGCCTGTGCTCGACTGGATGCTGGGGAGGAGATGGTTGCGGGCGTGGAGGGAGGGTGGTGCACCATTGGTGAGGCGTGCGGTGAGCGGGCCTCGAAGCCCGGCTGCTGTTGTTGCTGCTGCTGCTGTTGCTGCTGCTGCTGCTGCTGCTGCTGCTGCTGCTGCTGCCACTGAGGCGGGTGGCCACCTGCGTACTGGTAACCGTACGCTCCCGCGCCCATCGGATAGTACATCTGCTGAGCGGCGTGCTGAGCATGCTGCTGCCAGTGAGGTTGAGCGCCGCCCATCATCGGCTGCATAGGTGACTGATTGAGGTGCGGGCTTCGCGGCTGATGAGGCTGGAAGGGTGCTGGCATGCCACCGGAGGGAGCGCGCATACCACCTGCACTCGGCGTGCTGAAGTGGTGAGAGGGGGAGCGCTGCGGCTCAAACGGCTGGCTCTGGGCGTTTGGGTGGTGATGCTGAGGCGTTGCCAAGAGGGACGGATTGCCGCCGACAGGAGCGGGTGTAGATGGCGGCTTGTTGGCTGCTGCTGCTGCTGCTGCGGTGCCGTTGCGGTTGCTCACAGCAGGCGACGAAGGGGGCTGAACCTCGGTGGCGGGGGCTGCAGAAGATGCCTTGACGCCGTTCTGTGAGTCGGTATTGGCAGGAGCAGCAGGTGTGGCTGCCTTGTTTGCAGCATTCTTGCCGCCACCCTGGAAGAGCTTTTGGAAGTCGACCTTCTCGCGAGGAGCCGGAGTCGCTGCATTGGTGGAGCCTGCGGCACCCTGGCCACCGAAGCCGACGACTTTTTGCTTTGCAGCCTCTACGGAGCCAAAGAGGGCTGGCTTATCGCCCTGCAGATGCTGTCCCGATGTAGGCTGAACGGCGGGCGAGGAGGAGAGAGCAGCGCTCGAGTCGTGGACGGAGCCAAAGTTGATGCCTCCTGGTCCACCTGAAACGGATGGCTTCGCCATGCTAACTGGTGCGCCTCGACGAGCATCTGCGCCTGCGCCTGCGCCTGCGCTCGCCCCTGAGCCGTTGACGCCAGGCGTGGCAGTCCTGCTCACAGCATCAGCGGGCGACGCATTTCCTGATGAAGTGGCGGTAGAGGATGCGGCGCCTGCTGCTGCGCCGCCTCCTCCTCCTCCTTGCTGCTGCTGCTGTTGCTGCTTCGACTTGGCAGCGGCTGCAGCGTAGTTGAAGGGAGCTGCTGCTGCTGCTGCTGCTGCTGCTGGGCTGGCGTTCTGCGACTGTTGCGGCTGCTGCTGAGCCGGTGTCGTGCTCATTCTACGTCGATGAGTGAGCGCGAATGAGGACTAGATGGGAACTAAGGGCGTCGAAAGTCGTCGTGCGCTCCTGGCGACTTGCGATGCCTGATCACTCCCTGTGTGGATGAGAGTGACTTGCTGTGGGGAGTGCGACTTCACTTCCCCTTTCTGATGAAGTGGAAGTAGGACAAAAAAGGACAACCGAGGCAGGGATAACCGCCTGGAAGGTTGGGGGGAACAGGGACGCTGACGAAGGCGAGGAAGGAGCGTCGCTCGACTTTCTCTCTCTCTATCGTCTACTTGACGTCTGTCTTCTTCTTTTTCCCTCTCTCTCTCTCTGCTTAAAAAGCGGAGAGAACTCTTTTGAAAGAGGTCAAGGGGGGGAGAAATGGGGGTGGAGAAGGAGAGAAATGAATTCAAGGTCGTCGTCGACTGGCTTGGTTGCCTGTCTGCCTGCCTGCGTGCGTGAGCGAGCGAAGGGTGCAAAAACTCAAGGCGCCCAAGGCTCAAGGCTCAAGGCTCAAGGGCACAAGCAACCCAGCAGCAGCAGCAGCCAACCGTCCGCCCGCCCCGCCGCCGCGCTCCTCTCTATGTGAGCTCGACTCACTTTTGCCCGCTCGCCCGCTCACTCAGCCGGTCACTCGCTCTCGGCGACTGGCGGGGCATCAAAAGTGCGAGGACGAGAGACGCTTCCGTTCCGATGCCGTCCTAATCAATCACGACGCGAAACAACACCGGCGAGGGGGAACGCAGCACAGCAGCCTCGGCATCCCGCCCTCGATTCGTCGATTGAGTGTTGGTTCCTCCTACTCTCCACACGATACCACCGCCATATCGCGCCGCGCATGGACGTCCATCTCAGCACCCTCGACGCTACGCTGGCCAGCATAGCTCAGCTGCAGCGACACGTCTTGACGAACCCCAAACCGCAACCCTTCACCAACGCCTACCTCGCGCCAATCGACGCGACGCTCCTCGCTAGCCCGCGCCCACCGCGCGACTTCATCAGAGAATGTGATGCCTTTGAGCGCAGGCTCTTCCATTTCCCCGCACCCGGTGGGATGATTGACGATGGATCCGACTCCTCGGCGGCCGACAGGATGCAGCAGCAGCATCGCGACGTGGAAGAGGAGGCGGCTGATGTAGCTGCGGAGCTCGTGCCGAGGAAGCCAGAGATCAGGACAGTCAGTGTGCCCACGCCGCTGCGACCCTCTGCGCAGGGAGGCGGCAATCGCAACGGTGGTGCTAGAGGGTCGAAGCAGTACGATGCGAGGGCATCTCTCATGGCGGCTCAGCGACTCAATGACAACTAGTGAGTGCGAGGCGAGTGACGCGAGCGGCGCGAAGCACGAGCGCCCTCAATACTGACCCACGTTGCACCCCGACACCAACAGCCAACGCGCCCCACGAGCGCGCAAGCACATCCGCCACCTCCTCAAACGCAACACCGAACTCTCCACCGCTGCCTCAGCCCACACGGCTCAAGCTGCCAAGCTGGAAGACGTCCTAGCCCGTATCGCGAGCGGCCAGGATCCGAACACGATGATGGACGAGCTTTCTGCCCTCCTCGACGGGTCCAATTCCATCGACGCGCCCACCGCAACGTCGTCGACTTCCCAGGATGACAAGGCAAAGAAGCGCAGATTGAGGGAAATGCGCGAGAAGCTGCAGACAGCGCGCGAGGAGCTGAATCGCGAGGAAATGGAGGTCCTGGCACTCGAAGAGATGAGGGAGGACATGCTGCGCAGACGCAAGGCAGTGATGGCCAAGAAGGCGGGAGCAACGGGAGCGAGCGGACCGAGTACGGATGCGCCAGGGAAGAGAGTGCCTCGGGTGGTAGCGGCAGCGCAGGCACAGGCAGCTGCAGCGGGAGCTTCTAAGCCTCGCACGTCAGCTGACGCGTCGACCTCATCATCACCCAAGGCAGCAAAGAGCACCGCTCCGCTCGGTCCCGGCGTTCGCAAGCTGGCAGCGAGCGCCCGAGGGCGACCCAGCGTGGCTCTGCCCCAAAGCAAGCCGGCAGAAAGCGCGAGCGCGAGCGCAAGTGCCATCAGAAAACCCTCGACTACGCTGCGCAAGCCCTCTGCCGTCGGAGCAGGTCCGCGAGGCTCAGTTGTCAAGTCAGTAGAGCCTGCGCCGGCAGCGGCTGCTACGACCGACGATACCCTGCAGCCCGAAGGCGGCCATCACGATGATGGAGACGACGACATTACGGTCCGTCTGAAGCCCGGCGAGTCGCAGGCACCCACGCAAGAAGAAGAGGCAGAGGCCGACGAGAGTCTCCTCCTCCCTCCCCCTACCACCACCACACCCGCATCGACCGACCCCCTCTTCCGTGACCCTGAGTCCACGGACGAACTAGAGCGACTAAGCGAAAAAGTCTGGGACACCTTTGGCGAGCACCTCCGCTTCTTTGCTTCTCACCTCGAGTCGGCTGACGCGACGACCACGCTGGGCCTGTTGCGCAAGCTGCTGGGCGCTTCGACGCTCGAGGGTGCGGCGGGCGGTGCAGCAAGGGGAGGAGGGGGGGATGACGGGTCCTCCGTCTCGTCAGGAGCGGCCACGAGCTCTAGTACAGCAAGCAGCAGTGCGGCTGGTACGGCTGTTGCTCCCCCTACGGTGCAGGCGCGTATCACTGCTCTTACCCTGTTGCACCTCCTCACTTCCTCGGACGCGGAGCAGCCGCATAGCGTTGAGTTCCCCCTGCTTAAGACGCGTGCGAGGCGGTGGTACGAGGACGAGGTGAGCGAGGAGGAGAGGCTGGTGCACCAGCGTGAGGAGGGTGGCGCAACGGATGGGGAGGCTCTGGTTACTAAGGCGGTGTATGCACTCGTGGCTAAGAAGCTGTTGAGGATCAGGAGGAGTGGGGGAATGGCGAGGGTTGGATTCAGTTGAGCGCGGGCGCGCGTGCACGCGTGCGAGCAGGGAGGAGCGAGCGTGCTGTGGAATCGAATGTGATATCAGCGCGAAGGCGCATCAGATGAACCGCGAGTGAGACTGCGACCGAGGGTGAGCGTGTATAAGAGCACTGCGTGCGTGTATTACTTGGCCCCATTCCCCTTGGCCTTGGCCTGCCCCTGCGCTTTGGCCGCCAACTCCAAGCTCATCTTGACCGCTCCGAGCAATGCAGTCAGTTGCACCTTTTCCGCCCCTCCCGTACTCAAACGATGCTCAATCCCACCCAACTGATCAAGGAGATAGACCCTTGCCTCCCTCCCCACTTTCACCTCATCCAAAAATTCATAAATGCCCGAAACCATATCCGCCAACGCCATCCCCTTCTGCGCCTTGAGCGCCGAAACGGTATTGTAGGCCGTGGTGAATTCGTCGTTCATCATGCTCTGAACCATGGCGCGGATATCGTCGGGGTGGGGGGAGCCAGTGCAGTTGTAGACTGCCGTGGAGTCGATGGAAGGATAGGCGGCATGGCAGGCTTGGAGGACGTTGAGGGCGCGACGCATATCCCCCTTTGAGAGCTTGAGGAGGGCCTCTTTGCCGTCTTGCGTTATGTGGGCACTGCGAGCGCGCGTGCGGGCAGAGGACGAGTCAGCTCACTCCTGCGTCTCCTTAGCATCCGCCTCAACATGATCATTGTGCGGGTTTGGCTCGCCACGCACCCTTCATTTTCGATGACGTGGTCCAATCGCTCCTCTACCTGGTCGAGCTCGAGAGGATTAAAGCGGAAGCGCGTACAGCGGGACTGGATTGCTTGGATGATCTTGTTGACATAGTTGCAGATGATGCCTGGCGTGGGCGTTGGGGCGTGGGGCGGTGGGGCGTGGGGCAGAGGTCAGCTGGAGCACGGGGGAGGACCGTCGTGGCTGATCGAGGGGAGGAACGTACAGAAGCGGACGTTGCGCGTGTATTGCTCGATGACTGGTAGCGAGTGCGAAGGCGTGGGCAAGAGAGGGACTATCAGTGAGGAGGGGCCCTTGTGGCAGTCAGGTCATCCTATTGCCTTGCACACGCACCTCGTCGCAAAGCCCCCTGAGCCGCAGCGGTCATTGCGTCTGCTTCGTCGAGGACAATGAGCTTGAATCCTGGCCCTCCTCCTGCGTTTCCGCTGCGAGGGCGATGCCCCATGAGAAGGAGAGGACGTTGTGAGTTCTAAAGCGGGGACTCTGAAAGGGGGCAAGATGGGGTTGAAGGACTCACGAAAAGACGTTTCGCGTACTAGCAAAGCTCTTGACTTGCTCCCTGACCACCTCAATTCCTCGCTCGTCCGATGCGTTGAGCTACACCACGGACCGAGAGGACCAGCATACAGCGTTGCGTTCGTCAGCCATTACTCGCCGAGATACTATTGGGTATTGGACAAGACCTACGTACTTCAAGCACGTTGTTCCTCCAATTGTCGCCATAGATCTTGCGAGCCATAGCCAAGATGGTACTCGTCTTTCCCGTTCCCGGTGGACCGTAGAAGAGGAGGTGGGGCAGACGATTCTTTTCTATGAAGCTCTCGACTGCGGGTGGTGCGGGGCGGGACCCAGGATAAGACATTGTCAGCATTGTCCTACCTGCCTTCCACTGCGTGACGATGGTGCTCACCAGTCGTGGTGATATCCCTGTGCGATACCAAGTCGTCCAGAGTGACTGGACGATACTTCTCGACCCAGGGTAGAAGGTCCTCATCGCCTGCTGCGTTGGCTTGCGCGACGGCGATGTCGCTGGCCTTACCCTTTCCTTTCCCCTTGGACGAGGAAGATACGGCGTTGGCGTCGGCCATCTCTGTGTCGCCGTTGGACATGGTGGCGGCCGGCTTCGAGTGCGACGGTTGGGAAATGGTGGTGCGTCGTCGAGGATCGACGAGAATGATTAATGACTCTCGACTCGCGCTTCCGTTCGTGACCCCGCCGCCGCCGCGCCCGGCCCACGCACGCACGCGTCGGTCTGCCAGGCTGAGCCTCAGAGTGGTGGTTGCCTTTCCGCCTCGACTCACGCGTCGGACGCCGACTGAGAGCAAGCAAGCCAAGCAGGCTGGGGCCCAAGCGCAGAGTCGAGCACCAAGTCAAGCAGCGGCTGGCCTGGCGGTGGTGGCTCTTGCGTCCCGTCGTCCTTCTCCGCATCTCCAATCCAACTCGGCCCACATCGACTCGACTCGCGCTCCATCTCATCATTCATTCGTCGCCTCTCTCCATGGCAGATCCATTCCTCGAGGATCAATTCGCCTCCCCGCCCCGGCGCGACGGCATAGACGCTGCCGGGAGCGATGCAGGCAGCTATGCGGCTCATCGACGCCGAAGGTCCAACAGTCGACACTCGAGGCGAGCATCCGTCGAGCCGGAGCAGCAAAGGGTTCCACCAGTGCCGACGATGTCATTTCCCACGTCGACCTCGCGAGGAGGCGGGTTCGGAGATGCGGCGCCAATGGAAGGCGAAGAGTACCTGCCCCCGATGACGGGCCCGTCGAGCAGGAGAAGGCAGAGGTACGATTCCGTCGAGTCGTACGGGAGTAGCGTCATGCCTGCTGCGCTACCTTATGCTGCAGGAGGAGGAGGAGGAGCAGGAGGAGGAGGGATGAATGGCGGGCAGCAACACCACTCGAGCAAAGCGCGCAGCAGCAGTCGTACGCAGCGACAACGAGAGCGAGAGGGCGAGGGGAACCTGCTATCCCCGACGTCCGGCGGAGGGCTCGAGAGTTGGCTGCGCTCACAGGGCTCAGCGGGCGTAGGCGCAGGCGCAGAATCAGCGCAAGGGTACACCTCATCTTTTGCACCTCAGGGTCGCGTGAGACGAATGGGCTCCGAGGCGGGATCCGCAGCAGGGGAAGGAAGTGTGGGAGGTTGGTCACAGGGCACCACGAGTAGGCGCAATCACCACAACAGCAAGTACAAGCGCGAGGAAAGGGTCAGGTCGGCGAGCAGTCGTGGCGCATTGAAGGAGGTGTATGAGGGACCGGACGATACGCCGCAAGACAACTTGCAGCGCTGGCTCACCTCCTCTGCTCTTCCATCCCACGCCCCGCCGTCTGCGAGCACCACCAGGCATCGCGCACCCTCCAACGCCGGATCGGGTCTACCCTCCAGCATATCAAGGCACTCCATCCGCGCCGCCTTACATCGCGATATCGCCAGCGTTCAACAACAATCCGCAACCCAGCCGATGGCAGCAGCAGCCCTTACCTCTCCTACCCCGCTCCGCTCTCTCGTCCGCGGCCTGATGAAGGAAAACGTCCCTGCGACAAGCATAGTGCTCATCGCTCTGGCGCTAAACAGCTTCTTGCAATACCTCATCGCCCGCAGCTCGGCGGGCACCGCAGGATGGGAGACCCTGCGGCACTGGATGTCCCTAACGACCAACGTACCCTCGGACGAATGGTACGCCTACGATCTGGACCATCGCCTCCTCGATCGCCCACCCCTAGCCTCCGGCTGGGCTTACGCGGCAGGGAGACTCCTCTCTAGCTCGTATCCGGAGGTGGAAAAGGGACTACGTTTTCCTCCTCGCCCCCTCGCCAAGGGCGGCGGACCCCTCGCCCCTCTGCCGTTGTTGAGCCTCCTAGCCTCACTCATCTGCTACGCGGGTCCAGTGCTATTCTTCCTACATCGTCGCCTTGCAGACCGCGGGCGGCGCACGCGAGCGATTGCTATCCTGTCCATCCTGAGCCAGCCGGCCTTCAGTCTTGTCTCCTTTGGGCTTGGAGGGCTCCAGCCCCTTTACTTGGGCATGGCCACGCTCGCCATGGGATTTTGGCTCACTTCGCTACCCAATCCTGGCGCTGCAGGGCAGGGCAGGGCAGCGCTGCAACGCATCACGACGCTTTCGCGCAGGGTAAGCTACAATTACGTGGCAGGGTTCGCCACCTATCTCTGGGCGGTCGGGCTCGATCAGACCTGTTTGGCCTTCGCGCCCGCCGTGGGTGCGCTGTTGCTGGGCCGGTGGGTGGGGCTGGCAAGCGTAGGCGGCGTCGCGAGGGGGGCAACGCTGACCGTTGGGCTGGTAGTGGTCGCGGGCTTGACTTTCTTGGTCCTCTTTTGGCCTTGGGTCCGCATCGACTTTCCGGGGCAGGGCAGCCAGTCTCTCGGCTTCGAGGCCACGAAGCGCGTCTTGGATCGGCTGGTCAGCCAGGCGTGGAGATGGGATGTCGTCGTGCGTGGCTCCGCTTCCTCTTCCTCCTCGTCCCTGGAGGCCGGGGACCGCACATTCTACGGTTCCCTCAGCCAAGCCCTCGACTTGGACGGCACACAGCTGCAACGCATTGCCATCGCTCTCACGACGCTGGGCTGTCTCTATCCTTTCCTGATCCTCTTCCGCGCTGCGAGGCAGACGGTACAGATCGAGATGCGTCTCTACGAGGACTCAACACGGGACCAAGCTGCCGCGCGCCCCAACGGCTCTACGCTGGCGTCAGCATCAGCGTCAGCCTCAGGCCCGGTGACTGGGAACGGTAAGGCCAGGCTGCGCGAGCCATCTCGCAGCAGTCGTAGTCATCGGGCCAGCTCCGTCGCCCCCTCGGATGCAGGCAGCGATCTGCGCAGTTTTGCCGAGTCGATGATCAAGGGGGGCAGCAGTATGAGTCTAGCGGGCACGGCGGGGGTAGGGTACGCAGGAGATGGTGTCATTGGTGGTGGTAGTAAGGAGATCGGCGTCCCCGTGGGCGTGGAGGGCGTCAGGGTAGCCTCCTCCTGCCCTTCGCCCAGCGCCGCTGTCATCCCCTACGCCTTCCTTGCCGTTGCCCTCTCCGTGTACCTCTTCTCCCCGCCCGCGGCCCAGGGCGCGGGGTCTGGGCCGCTCAAGGTTCTACTGCCCTTGTTACCTCTCACGCTCCTCATGGTGGCCAAGGGGGACGAGTATGCCGAGGGACGCAACAGAGCCGATTGGGCTTGGGCGGCGCTTGGGAACAATTGCGCTGTGCTCAGGTGAGTTTCCCTGGAGAGAAGTAGAGTGGAGAGGAGACTTCAGCTGACCTTTGCCTCGCCTGCTTCCTCGCCGTGCCAGTCTCTGGCCTCTCGTCCGTACACAGCGTCTCGGCATTCCGGGCTTGGGCCTCGTTCTAGTTTGGAACTGGTTGATCGGACATCGTCCCTTCTCCCCCTCTGCCTCTCAACCGAGCCTCTCTCGCCTAGCACACGCGGCCATCCTCGTCGCGCAGGGCACCTCCCTCCTCGTTGGCGGTATAACGGGCGAGTCGTCGCCGATTGTGTGGACGATGGTCAATCTCGTTACGACACCTGTATGGTTCGCGGTGTACGTCTGGTCGTTGTTGAGGATCGGGGAGGTGGCGTTGGGTTGTGGAGTCGAGGTTGGGTTTGGGATGCGGGGTGGTGGGAGTGGGAAGCAGCAAACGAGGACGCCAATGGAGCGCAAAGTGAGATGAGCAGGGGCGGCGGGTCGGCGTATATGTAGCATTCCATACGAGCTGTACTGCGACGATAGCTTAGCATAGCTTGGATACCATACCATTTCATCTGCCCACGTCACCATAGTGCATTGCTTGGCAACTCTTTCCCGCTCTGACGGCCACCCGATGCAGGGCGGCGGCAGCGACGGACGGGCCACGACTGGGACGGAACGAGATGAGATTGACTTCGTCTCGAGTGTTGCGCTGCTGCGCTGCGTTATTGCATCTTGTCTTCGTACCTTTCCCACCATACCTCGCCTTCACCCCTCATGGCTGCTCCTCGCTCCTGCAGCACCAAGGCCGGTGAGCTCGACGAGTCGAGAGAACAACGACACACCATACCACAGGCTGACAAGATAGCTGCCCCCTCTTTCCCAGACTTCGACGCCGCCCTCTCGGCTGCGGGCTCCAAGCTCGTCGTTGTCGACTTTACCGCCAGTTGTGAGTTCGCGACTGTGCCCACGCTCGCTCCTGCCAATCTGAGATGAGAGACTGATCCGTACCCGCCCTACGAACCAGGGTGCGGCCCATGTCGCATGATCGCTCCCACTTTCGAGTCCCTGGCAAAGAAGCATACAGGCTCGGTATTCCTCAAGGTCGATGTGTGAGTTGCGACGACGAGTCAGCTGCCGACCAAACGCTTTGCACAGCGCTGATTTCTCCCCCTTCATTCGCTCGCAGCGACGAGAATGCAGCTGTAGCCCGCGCCTACTCCGTCTCTGCAATGCCTACCTTTGTCTTCCTCAAGAACAAGTCCGTCATCGAGACATTGCGAGGAGCCAACCCTTCACAGCTCACCTCTCTCGTCGAGAAACATGCATCCTCTTCATCCTCGTCTGGCTCTGGTTCCTCCTTCTCGGGCAAGGGCAACACCCTTTCGGGGGGAAGCGTGAGTGGATCGCGTAGCAGTGGTGCTGGTAATGGAGGGGGAGGAGGAGGCGTGGGGGGATGGATGCAGGGTCTCTCCAGGGATAATGCGCTCCCCTTGCTCGTGCTGGCGGGATACCTCGGCTATGTCATTTACAACAAGACGATGGCGTAGTAGAGCGATAGAGGGATACAATCACAAGTCACCGTTTTTCCATGTTCTCCTCACAGGCCGCCGAGACTGAGCTGAATAGCTGATGACGACGTGACGCTGACCGCCATCCCTACTCGACCTCTGCACCTTGAACAGTCTGCCCCCTCACAACCCCCATTCCGGGGTCTACGTCGCCCCAACCCGTTTGGCGAGGAAGAAGAGGATGAGGAAGAGGAGGAGGGGGCGATCCAAGCCGGCCAGAGCGATGATCATGCAGCCGCAGACGAAGTCGTCGATCCAGCCGTATCCGCCTTTCTGGCCCAACAACGCGCTGCTAGCACCTCACACCAATCAGAAGAGGGGGCCAGAGCAAAAGAGGAGAGAATGAAGGCTGGAGGGGTAAGGGGGGTCAAATCGCGCTACCAGCGGGAGAAGGAGGAGGCGGAACGCAAGAAGGCTGAACAGGCTTTGGCTGCTGAAGAAGCGTACAAGGACTTTGCTGCTGCGATGGATGGTGGACGTACGCGTGGGACTGGGGGAGGGGAAGGGGCGAGGAGCAAGACGATGGGGTTCGTTAGTGCGGGTGGTGAGTTGACAAGGGGACGCGAGACTACGAGGAGCGAGTCGGCTGCTGACTAGCCACATGCCGACTCGTAGGTACGAGCGCATACGCCCCATCACGCCAGACACAGGCTTCATCCTCCTCCGCCGCGATTCCTTCGGCGCCCAAGGCCATGCGTCTCGCAGAGTCAGGCGCTGCTAAGCCTACTTTGAAGACGATGTTCGGCGACGACGAAGAGGACGACGACGACGTCCAAGCCCCAACAAAGGGCAATGCAACCTCGCCTCCCCCCGTCGCACCGACCAGTCGAACTCAAAGCGCCACCTCCCACGGCCTCGGTCCCCCGCGCACCAAATCAGGCGGCGGCGGCGGCGCAATGAGCTCCTTCCTCACCGAACTCCAACGCACTCAAGCGGACCGCGAGGAGCGCTACAAGGACCAAATAGCAACGGGTCGTTCCGTCTCCTCCATCCTTGCTGCTGCCGCCGCGGGCGCACGGGGAACCACAGGATCGAGAGATACGGGGGATCCGGCCACGACGAATGTCTGCTTTTTGAACCTGCCCGCAAATGTGACCGAGATGGCTTTGGGCGAGTTTGCTAGTAAATGGGGGGATGTAGGGTCTGTGAAGGTGAGTGCGAGTTTGATGAGCTCGCGTTCACTGAGCATCAAGTGGCGATCCAAGCACTCACTGCTCCACCCCATTGCCATCTTCGCCCCCCCCGCAGATCATGTGGCCGCGCGGCTCAGACGCCCAAGGCGGGGCCGGTGGCGGTATAATAGCTTTGCGTACCTCTCGCTCCTCTGGCCTCTTTGGTTTCGTCAGCTTCATGTCCCGCGAGGACGCCGAGCTGGCCTACAGTGAGGGGGCGACGACGAATTGGGGTGGATGTGCGCTCAGTACCAGCTGGGGCAAGGCTATGCCCCCGCCGCCTATGCCCAGGTTCTACGCTTCGGCTGAGCGTCGTGATCGGGGAAGGGGGCCGCTGGGGAGGGAAGATGAGGAGGGCAGGGAGAGAGACATGGGACAAGGTAGGAGGAAACGCAAGCTCTCCCCTGGAGGCAGCGAGCGTCCACACCGCCGGCAGCGACGCTCGAGGAGCCCTTCGCCACGTAGCCTTCTCGTGCGGCAGGTCGAGTCGTCCGATCCTGAAACGGCACAGCTGATCCGCAGCATTGCAGAGCGTGTACGCTCGTACGGTCCTTCGTTCGAGAAGCTGGTCAAGGAGAGGGAGGCGAGCAATCCTTCTTTTGCTTGGCTGCGAGGCCGTACCGATAACGATGACGACGACCATCGCGCGACGGAGAGCGACAACTGTGCTCAAAGGGAGTACTACCAGCTCCTCCTCAACCCACGCTACGAGGTTTCCCTCCCCTGCAAAGACTTCTCCGACTCCGGTCCCACCGACCTCTATTCAAGCGACAGTGGCGAGGACTCAGAGCGTGAGCGTGTCAAATCCCTCTCCGCCAAACGACGCAAGATGGCCCCCGTCGCCAGCACCACCACCATCGCTGGTACCACTCCCCTCTCTACATCCTCAGCTCTCTCCTTCGACACAACGCTGCTCGGCCCGCAGGCAAGAAAACGCTTCGAAGCAATGCTACGCTCCCTCACGCTGAGGAGGGAGCGTATAGCCCGAGCGATGTGCTTCGCAATCACCCACGCCCACGCGGCGGAGATCGTCGTTCGTATCCTTTTGCGATCCCTCCTCATCCCCACCACTCCGCTGCCACGCAAGCTCGCCCGCCTGTACGTCCTCTCGGACATCCTGCACAACTCTGCGGGCGGCGGCGGCGGCGCAGGAGCATCGAGTGGCGAGGGAGCAACCCTCCCGCCTAACAATGTATGGCGATACAGACATTGCTTAGAGGGTGATGCTATCGTTGGGGTCTTCCAGCATATGGGGGACGTGGCTAGGAGTTTTCCGGGGATCATGAAGCAGGAGGCTCTTAGGGGGCAATTGAGGGGAGTGGTGGATGTGTGGGAGGGTTGGTTGGTATTTGCGCCTCAGACTTTGGAGGGGTGTAGGGCGGGGATTGAGAGGGGCAGTGCGGGCGCGGTGGGTGGTGCGAAGGGAAGGGGGGTTGATGTGGATGTTGAGGAGGGGAAAGCTGTTCCTGAGCCAAGCAGCAGGGACGTGAGAATGACGGTCGCAGCGGGCTTCGATGAGGATGATGATGAGGACGAGGACATCGATGGCGAGGCGCTCTGAGCGAGTGAGAGCGAATCAGATTGGGCATTGGCATCGTCCAAAACTGGTGTGTGTGTGTGTGTGTGTCTATGGGTGGTGAAGCTATCGTTGTGGATGAATGGTTGAGAACCTCGTTCCCGATGGTGATATGACTGACTGACTGACTGCTAACAAAAATGCTTCCTTCCTTCGCCCCCCTTGGCCCCCGCCTCGGCCCCTCCTCTAAATCTGATAGCGCTCCCTCAACCTCCCCCTGATAACCTCGGGCAACTGTCCCCTCATCCCTTCCCACCCCTCGCCACTCATATCCCTAAACCCGTGCAAGATCCTCCCAAACTCATCATTCAACTCCACGCTCGGGTTCGTCCACCTCACCACAGCATTACAGAAATAGATGAATCCCTTAACAGCCCCATTAGGGTTGCACTTGATCATCTCGCACAATCCGCGAAACGCGCTGTCCTTCTCCTCATTGTCCTTGATATCCCAAAGGGCGGCGCACCAAGGCTCGAAGAAGAGGTGGAGCGAAGGAGCCACGAGTTGAGGGGAGAAGAGGCCAAGACGACCTAGTGTGACGGCAGAGTTTTCCGTGAGGGATTTGATGGGGGTGCGAGAGTGGAGGACAGAGATGAGGCGCTGTACGAGGGGTTCGAGGAATTGCGCAAACTCCTGCGATGGCGCTGACGACGTGGCCGTCGATGATGATGATGATGAGGGAGCCACGCCTGAGCCCGAGCCTGAAGCGGAGCCCGAAGCCGACTCCTCGGGCGTCGCGACTGCCTTTGCGACTACGGCGCGATACTGCAGTGCAATCTCCCCTACGGCCCACGCGGCATTATTGCACACGCTGACGTTGGCGAGGGAAGGCTCTGGCTCGATCTGGCTGATGAGCTCTGGCATGATAGAGGGGATGGTGGGGCGTAGCAGGTCAAAAGTGGAGAGGGCCAGATCTCCGAGCAGGGCGTAGGCGGACTGGCGTATGGGCGGAGAGGGAGAGGTAATGCACGCCCCGAGAAGCGGGATAAGCTGCAATTCTGCTTGGCCTGGGTTGGCACCCGATGATGTTGATGCTGCAGCTGCGGCTGCTGCTCCGTCTTCCCTCGCTACCAGCTCGGCGAAATGCGGGCCCAACCCCTGACTCAGCCCGCTCAGTAGGTCGAGGGCGACGACGACGAACGAGTCGTCGGGTAACTCCCTTTCCTCCTCTGGTCGCTCCATTTCCCTCTGTGTCGCGAGGAGATTGTCCCGCATGATCTTGAGGCAGCGCGAGTACACGGGCGGGCTATGCGGCGCAAAGGCCGGGCCGAGGGCGATCGTCACGCTGCTGAGGCACTCCAACAACGGGATAAGCTGCCCATCGTCGTCTGGCAACTCACCCCACTTGGCGATCAGCGGCGGCATTAGGATGTCCACATACTCCGGCCGAGACCCCAGAGCCTGGCCAACCGAATCTGCCAGCGTGCCGATGGCGTCGTAGAGGATTAGGAGGTTCTTCTGCTGGTACTTCGCGAATGCGGCAGCGAGGGTGCGTAGGACGGGCTCGAGGAAGGGTTCGAGGCCCGAGCCTGCCTCTTCTTCTAGGGTGGCAAAGGCTGAACAACCCGCCTCTTGGACGCGCTTATTATTGTCCATGACCATGTTGAGCAGCCCCTCCATCGCCGGCAGGAAGAAGGAGCGCAGGTGCTCGTCAGACTTGTCCGCTATGCACCACGACGAGTAACGCCCTAGCGTCCAGCAGGCGATGGATCGGACGAGTGGCTTGGAGTCGGAAAGACTGCTGACGAGGAAGGGGATCAAGGTAGGCAAGTGCGGCTGGATGCCACCGATGCAACCCTCAGCTATAGCTCCTAATGCGAGGATCCCTGACTCGCGCTGCATCCAGTCGGGGGAGAAGAGGCGCTCTTTGAGGTAAGGGAGGAGGATCTCGAGAAGCTGCTCGCCGAATTGACAGGCCATTACGTCTAGCGCGGCGGCGGCGCATTTGCGGAGGTTCCACTCGGAGACTTCAGAGTCGCTGTCCTCTTCGTCGTCGTCGCTGTCGTAGTCGTCGTCGTCTTCATCGTCGTCATCATCGTTGGCGGCGTTGCCCGAACTCTCGATGGCGGCGCGTGACTTGGCAGTACCGCTCGTGCTCGGCCCAGCAGCTGAGTCCTCCTCTCTCTCGTTGCGATGCGTCTTCGCCGAGTAATGCTGCGGCTTCAGGTCCTCGAGCTTGTCCGGTACAGCGGCATCGTCGTCGTCTCCGCCGAGGAGGATGAGATCCATCTCGCCATAGACCATGCTCTTGAGCAGGACGGGTGCGACGCGCGGCATAAATGGGACCAGGTGGGCATTGACGTTGGGATCTTCTGCGAACTGCAGCCAGAACTCGCACGCTTCCACGGCGACGTCCTCGTCCTTGTCCTGGGTGCTGTACAGCATAAAGTCGACGACGTTCCCCAGCTCTGGAAGAAGCTTGTCCGGTCGAGCGCTAAGGGTGAGGACGAGAGCCTGGCAAACGAATTTGCGAACAAAGTCGCTGTCGTCTGACGCGCGCTTGAAGAGGCAGGCGATGAAGGAATCGAGGTGGTCCTGCAGCGAGGAGGAGCCGAGGGTGATGAATTGGTTGAGGCAGTTGAGGGCGTGGACGCGAATGCGTGATTCTGGGTGGTCGGAGCCTTGGATGAACTTGGGGATGAGGATGTCTAGGAGCTTGATTCCGTTGATCTCGCAGGCGTCGAGGTCGCGAGGCATGTCTTCGCACATCTTGGCAAAGGTCGAGTAGGCTCCCTGTCGCGGCGCGGGCGGGGCAGAGGTCAATGAGTTGGAGAGGGGAGTGTAGCGTATATGCAGGCCTGGGTGCGCGCCCACTCACCTCTGCCTCTACGGTATTCTCTGTTCCTGCCAAGGTGATCAACTTCTCCAATCCCTCCTGCCAGTTCGCTGGACCCAGAATGCCCATCAACATCGACACGACCTGTGTGGCCGTCCTCCTCAGCAGATCCTCCTGAAAGGACAGTGCGACTAGCACGCTCGCCTTTACATACTCGATGGACTCAGCGGGTACCTTGTCGTGGTTGAAGTGCAGGTGGTTCTTCAATATCAGCCCTGCAACGGATCGCACGGCCACTTCCTCGTTTGTGGCCTGGGTAAGGACAAAGGCGAGATAGTTTGCATAGTCTGGTATGCGCGAGACTGAGTCGAGGCGCTGCGTGCGAGGAGAGGGGGAGGGAGAGAGAGAGTCAGTATCGATGCCTCCCTTTCAGACTACGGGAAGAGTTACACGCCCGCACTCACATCGGCAATCTCAGCCTGTTGAGCCCCATAAGTGGATTGTGACTTCTTGAACAAGTCGATGAGTTCTGCCAGCCCGCCAGCTTGAGGCTGCCATGCTCCTGGCGCTAGCGAGGGAGGCGCCGCCATGACGGCTATATGCTTGCTGATGCTGTGGGTGAGGAGCGGGGTATTAGAGGTGGGGGCAAAACGGGTAGTGCGTAGCGCGAGTCTGGTGCTGATGATGGGACGTCGTGATGCGATGCGATGCGATGCTCAGTCGGAGGCTGGGCTCGTTGGTCTGGAAGATCGTCCATCCATCCAATCTCGAATCGAGTCGACGTCGACGTCGACTGCCTCGGTGTTGGTTGGCTTGGTCTGGCTTGGATCCGCGCTCAGCGGAGCAGAGTCCCGCCCGCTTCCGTTCCGGCAGACGAGCGAGCGCAAGTGGGCGGAAGGCGGGAGGCGGGGAGGCAGGGAGCGGTAAGCGGGAAGCGGTCAAGGATATGCTACGTTGCCTCTCCATCCATCTCGTCATTGTTTGTCGAATCTAATAGCATTGAGTCGCTACATCTACAGCTTCTCTCTCTCTTCCCTTGTCCCTTCTGCCGCACCCACACCCGCGCCCCCACTAACAAACACCCTCGGCAGCACCTCGACCAACTCCGGGCCCAACTCGCTCAAGCTCCCAACCCCAAGGAAACGCATACAACGTTCAATCTCATCCCTCATAATCTCCACTGCCCTCTCCGCCCCTGGTTGACCGAACCCACTCTGCGCGTACAGGAAGGGTCTACCGAGTCCAACAGCAGAAGCGCCTAGACAGAGGGCCTTGATCACATCCGTGCCTCTACGGACCCCGCCGTCGAGCCAGACTTCGATCTGGTTGAACAGGTGAGGGGCGTGTTGGCGAAGAGAGATTAGGACATCGAGTGGGGGAGGGGAATAATCCACTGCGCAATGCGCGATGACGCGCAGAGAGAGGAAGAGATTGGGCGGACCCCAGTCAGCATCAGTCACTCTTCACTCCATCCGCCCTCGCACTCACGACTGCGTCCCCCATGATTACTGAGGATCACTGCCTCAATACCATGCTGCACGGCGAGCTGCACGTCCTCGACGCTCTGCACCCCCTTCAAAATCAAGGGAAGCTTGCAGTGTCGGCGGTACCAGTCTATATCAGCCCAAGAGATGGTGGGATCGATGTACCCCGAGATAGCGCCGGCGACCCCTCGTCCAGAGGTCGAGGTAGACGCAGACCCACCCGAATCTGGCGAGGCAGGGCTAGAGACTATCTCTCCCTTGGCACGCATGTCGAGCTCGCGTTTCCCCATCACGGGAGCCTGGCCGAGCGCGGAGGGGGAGGGGGAGCGAAAGATGAAATCAGCGATGATGACGATGATGTGATTGAGGCAGAAGGGAGCCAAGAGGTGATAACGGGTAAACGCACATCTACGGTAAGCATTACGGCCTTGAACCCGTCTTGCTCGACTTTGCGCAAGATCTCTTCTGAGGCCCGACGATCCTTGTTGATGTAGAGTTGATAGATTAATGCTGCGCGGTTCGCGGCCCGAGGCCGACGGTAGGGTAGGGGCGGGCAGGAGTGAGCGAGGACGAGGACGAGGAAGGAAAGAAAAGGCATGTTATTGGCGCGAAGGGGGGAGTAGGGGAACTCACGCTGCTCCCTCGTCTCTCTAGCCGCGACTATCTCGTCAAGTGAGACACTAGCATTCGCAGAGACCTGGCGCCCACGCTTGCAGGGGGTTAGCCCTCTCCTCTCTTTTCCTCTTCTCGTGCCCCTCTCTAACGCGCAACTCACCCCCTGCACAATCCCCGCACTACGCGCCGCCTTGGTAAGATTGACCTCCCCCTCCGGATGACCCAATTTAGCCATCGCGGCCGGCGAGATATAGATGGGAAGACTCGATTCGATCCTTGCGCTGTTCTCGAGCAGCGTTGTGCTGGTATCAATGCCCGGCTTTCCAGACGCGCCGCGTAGGACGCGTGGCCTGAACCAGACGCGACTGAACGAGGTGCGATTCGCTCGGAGGGTCACACAGTCGTCTCCCGCGGAGGAGTAGTAGGCCCAGCCTCTGCGTTGCCGCGGGGGAGAGAGAGAGGGGGGGAAGGGGGTCAGCGCGCCGCTCGCCATTGCTTGCGAGAGACTCCTCTCTGCGAGTCGGCAAGGGAAGGCAGGTGTGGGGGAGAAGGTGGGACTCACTGCTCGCTCAGTATCTCTTTTGCCATCCGTTCGAAATCATCCAGATTCAACATGGACCCCACGGGCGGGAGGTTCTCCAACGCGATCCGGCGTCGTCGTTCCTGGTCGGTCTCTTCCTTTGCTTCCTGCACCACGGTAGCCGGGTCGAGACGACCGACGTGTTGCTCTTCTGTGAGGTTCTTGGCGATGGCGTCGCTGGGGTGGATTGGGGTGTAGAGGGAGCTGTGTGCGAGTGCAGGTGGGAGGGGAGGGGAGGGGGGAGGGGAAAGGGATGAGCAAGCTGTGCAGCGAGGAGCGTCGCATTGTGATGTCGTGGGGAGACTTGGGCCTCACGTGACATCTTTGCCCGCATTGTTGAGGATAACCTTGGCCCCACCGGGGTGTTGAGACAGGAAATTCGTGATACTGAGTGTTATCGGGCCGGAGAAAGAGGAAAGAGCGACGGAACCGTCAGTAGCGCGTAGCGCTGGCAAAGTGGCAGGCGGGCAGGCGAGCACTCACTCGTACACCTCGCCCTCAATCACGACCCATACCCCTCGCTCGAGGCTGTCGTGCGCTTCGACCTGGCTCATACTGATCAAACCGTCGTTGCCCTTGGATAGTAGCTTCGCCTGTGCATGTTCCGCTTTAGCTCGCGAGGGGAGGGAGAGGTAGAGGAGGAGCCCGGCCTGCCGAGCGAAGGAGCGTAGCGCAAAGAGTCAGCTCGTGCCGTGCCATTGATCGAAGTGATATGGGCGTGCGGTCGCAACACATCCCCACACGTACGCCAAGAGCTGCTGCACAAATGAGCAGCGCAGGCCTTGTTGTTGTTCTCGCTGCTGCTGCTGTTGCTAATGGTGTTGATTGACCTATGTGGGGGCCTGTAGACGACGAGCTCCTGCTGCTCCTGCTGCTGCTCATCTGTTTTCGCCATATTGTAGACGACGACGAGAACGACAATGCCGGCTCAGGCGCGCGAAGAAGATGCAAAATCGGCCGGCAGTGAACAGCTGGTGGTGGACGTAGCTGTAGTAACCCCAATCGAAGTCGCGGATGGCTCCCTCTCCTCGATACTAGCTCGAGTAGTCCGCGTGAGACTTTGACCATGTTGCTCTTCAGGGAGCTGATCTTAAGCCTCTGGGTGTCTAGGATGGATGAAATGAATGGCTTAGCAATGAAGAGAGCGCCGAGCAGGGCGGGTCCATCTATTGCTTCTACCCCGCATCTCGACTTGATTGCCGGCCGGCGGCTTGCTTTCGCCCCGGCCTTGGCCCTCACTCCAATCCCACGTGGTCTTCAGTACGGACGGGCACGCGGTACGGAAACGCGGACAGGGGCCGGCGTGGGAGCAACACCAACACCTCAACTGGCAGCTCAGCTCAGCTCCTCACCTCTGATCTCCTCTCCTCTCGTGATCACCACCTCCCACGCCAACAGCATGGCCTCCTCCCTCGCCCCCTCCTCCGCATCAACGACTAAACGCTCCTCCCGCTCAAACCACCCTCGCCAATCCTCAGGCGTCTACAATACCTTTACAACAAAACAGATCCAAGGCTTCAAAGAAGCCTTCCACTTCCTCGACCAACCGACGGGCGACTCCCTTCTCTCACGCAGCGATCTAGCTTCCACCCTCGCCAACCTGGGCCAACCAAACGACAGGGAGGCGGTCGATCGTCTATTTGCTGAGGTGGATGACCCGCAAGTCGCATCTGGCGGCGGGGGAGGCGGCGGCGGAGGAGGCGTGAACTTTACGCAATTCCTCACCATGTTCGGCGAAAGGCTTAGCGGGATGGATGACGCGGAGACTTTGCTGGAGGCGTTTGAGTGCTTTGATGAGAAGGACGAGGGGTGGATCGAGGTTGCAGAGCTGAGGAAGTGGTTGGGGGAGGTGGGAGATAGGATGGATGAGAGGGAGGTGAGTGGAATCGCGCACAGAGAGAGGCGAGCAAGGCTGATCATGACTGTTCGGTCCTTGCATTGGGGCTGCACGCAGATCGACCGACTAGTCCAGGGCCCTTTTACTGATCGATCAGGAAGAAAGTTCGACTATAAGGCTTGTGAGTGCGCTGCAGCCTACCAAAGGGCGAGGGGTCCGATGCGGTGTCTGACTGACTGACTGACTGACTCGCTCACGCGCACGCTCCCTCCTCCTATTCTCAGTCGTCGAAGCAGTCAAGATGAGTGAGCCTGCCGAGCTCGAGTAGTCACGGCACGAGACGACGATGCTGCACTCATTGCTCCTGGTCCAGTGCCCAGGACCTGTATTTGTACATACCCGCCGCGAACTTCGTCTATCCACGTCCACAGTCGCCTTCACTTTCAGCGAGGACGAGTTTGCATACACTCGAGCTCACTCTCGCCGTGCCTGCGATGCCATGAGCCAGTAGAGCAGCAGGGGTGAAGCGATAGGGGCTGCGCCTCTTGAGAAGGAAGAGAATGGTATACTCTGGTCCAGCTAATCAACAGTGATCGGTCGACCAGCAGAGCCCACATCGCGGTCGCCGTCACGCTGACTGCCTCTCCTGGTCCTCTCACCCTCGAGCAACGGATGACTAGCCTGCTCCACCCCATTCACATGAACGCTCTGACTCCCATCCCCGCGCGTCATGTGTACCGTCACGTTTCCCCTCGCGTCTCGCGTCTCTGTCACCTCCTCCCGCACCCCGTTGACGATCCGTGTGCTGCGCTGCTGTGATGTGTGGCGAGAAGCACCAGCGGTGGAGGAGGTGGTGCTGAAGGATGAAGACGAGTAGCTGGAGCCGGTCCTAAAGTTGGATCGCGGTTGAGCGAGAGACTCTCGGGCGAGACCTCCCCGGTGCGAAGGGAAAGGCTCCAGCGTGCTGGAGAAGAAGTCATCGTCGAAAAAGCTCCCCGCTGCTGCTGTTGCTCCTCCTCCTCCTCCAAGCCCACTACCGCCAAAGGGGAAAGCGCTACCGCCCATCAAATCAGCAAATGGGTCCCCCCTCCTACCCCTCCCGCCCTGGCCTGCTGCTCCCCTTCTCCGAGAAGGGAAGAAATCGGGGAATAGGTCGTCGAACAAGTCGAAGGGATCTACGGGACCTCGTCTCCTATCCCTGAACCCTTGTGCCGTATACCTGTCACCGCCGCTACTACCACCAGCAGCAGCTCTGCTAGGCTCGTAAGTCCCGTTCAAGCGTCGATCGTACCTACTCCGCCTCTCAGGGTCGGAGAGGGTTTCGTAGGCCCTGTGTGCGCAGAGAGAGAGAGGGAGAGCCAGGAGGGCGAGAGGGAGGGTGAGGGGTGAGGTCAGTCAGTCAATCAGTCCAAGCTATGCATCGCATCCCTGGGCGAGTGAACAACTCACTCCGCCACAAGCTTAAAGTCTTCCTCCTTACCCCCGCGATCCGGATGATTGGCGAGGGCGCGAGATCGGTACGCTTTATTCACTTGCTCCTGTGTAGCTGTGCAGGGGAGGTGGAGCGTATCGTAGTAAGAGGGTTGGGAATGGGAGTGGCGAGAAGATGAAGAGGAGGGAGGAGACATGGGCGGCCACGATCTGAGCTGAACTGACGATGGGGTGAGGTGTGCGATGTCTGGTCAGAGGCGGCGTTGTTGGTTGATTGATCAAGAGGAAAGGAGCGAGCACGACGCTGCCCGGCTTGGCTTGGCTTGCATTGCGGTGAGATTTCCACATTTCCATCCATCCATGCATGCACGCCTCCACTCGCCTCCTGCTCTGCCGCCTCAGTCCGCATCCCACTCCCACGATTCGACGATGGGTGACGGCGAAAAAGAGGCTCGGCCTCAAGCCCCACGCCCACGCAGCGATTCGCAGAAGAATCTCCAGTCATTGCAACCACGCAGAAGAGATGTCGTCCCAGCAGGCGGGGCGCAGCAAGCAGCGGGGCTCATCCCACTTTCAGTCTGGGCGGGCGAATAGCCGGGGCGATGATGATGAGGAGGAGGATGACCAGCACAGCCTCTACGACCCGCACTCTCTGCGCATCTGGCCCGCATACGATACGAAGCATCTCGAGGTGTTGGAGTACCCGATCAAGGAACTGGGTGAGTGCGGGGTGTCCACAGAACCCACAGAGAGAGCTTGTGAGCTGACTTTGTCTTTTCGTATTTGCAACAACCAGACACAACCCTCCACCTTGGCCAATCCTCGACGTCAGGCTCCACCTCATCCTCCCTCTGGCTCTCCAGCCAGGTCTTGGGGGCGTATCTCCTCTCCTCACCCTTCCTCCTCTCTCTGCCGCCATCTTCGCCACGAACACGACGACGGCATGCTGTTCAGAGCTCGCACTCGCAGCAAGACGATGCAAAGTCAAAGCCGATGCCGAAGTCGAAACCGGTGGCTGTTGAGCTGGGCGCGGGCGTGGGGTTTCTCTCCCTCCTCCTCGCTCACGCAGGGTGGGAAGTCAAAGCCACAGACCTGCCTTATGTCGCTCGAGGCGTTCTCGCTGAGAATGTCAGGGCGAACGAGGCGGCAAGTGGGAAGGTGGAAATCGTCGAGCTAGACTGGCAAGAGACAAACGAGGGACCCCTGCTCTTCCTCCCTTGTTCATCTTCGGCTGCGAAGTCAGAAGCGTACCCCTCCCTCATCGTATCAGCAGATACGCTCTACGCCCCTCATCTGGTCTTGCCCTTCTGGAAAACCTTTGCGAGCCTTCTTCGCTCCTCCTCCTCTCCCTCCCGCGTTCCACTCGGCCTATTAGCCCTGGAACGCAGAGACCCTGCTTTCATCGATTCAGCCCTTTCCGTCGCTCGCAGCGAGTTCGGTCTGGCTCTCACGCGTGTAGAGGATGGGAAGGTCGAACAGGCGGTTCAGGGGAGTTTGGGTTGGGAGAAGGCGCTGTGGGATGGGGTGGAGATTTGGGATGTGAGGTTGAGTGGCGCTTGACGCCCTGACGCCGACGCCCGTGCACGGAAGGACGGACGGGCACGGGTGGAAACGAGGGTCCTCTATTCCTCAAGCACGCCAAGAGGGCGGAGGGAGGCGTGCGATTTTGAGCGTTGCGTCGGGCGGAAGGCGGAGGGAGCCGTCGTGTTCCTGGAGAAAGGCGGGGATGAGCTATTCTTGTGATGCAGTTGCATGAAGCTCATCCTTCTTGCTTTGTAAGTACATCCACCCTTTCATCGCGAGGCTTCGCAATGACAATACCCAGCAACGCAAGCGCAACACCAAGCGCAACCGCAAACGGCTCTACCTCCTCCTCTCCATCCGCCCTCCCCTCCTCCCTGCCCCTCCTCTCCCCACGTCCACCCACAATCCCCTCTACGGGTACGCAACGCGTCCTCATCGTCGGCGGCGGTCCAGCGGGAATAGTAACTCTGCGCAACCTGCGCGTGGAAGAGCGCTCCCACGGCGGAACTGCCGGGCTGGACGCCGTCCTGTACGAGCGTCGCGAGTCGATTGGGGGCGTGTGGTATCTGGACGAGGGAACGCTTGCCCTCGAAAGGGAAAGGGGATATAATGATACAACCTGGCCTCTACTTCCCAGCAAGGGCAGCAGTGGTGGGAATCGTGGAAGTGCCCCTCTCTTTCCTTCCCCGGCATACAAACAGCTAGTCGGCAACGTCCTTCCTCGCTTCCTCACTTTCTCGGGCGAGGAGTGGCCTGAACTGGAGGGGGGCGAGCCATTCCCTACGCTCGAAGAGACGTGGCGCTACGTGAACCGCGTGGCAGATCCGCTCACACCGTACGTGCGGGTGAGGCGGGAGGTCAAGGAGGTGTGGGAGCTCCCCGCCCTCCCGCTCAGCAACACCGATACGGATGAGGAAGGGCTTCCCATCACGGGTGGGTGGCTAGTCCACACGCACGGCCACTCCACATCACCTCCGACCTCACTTTGGGAGCACTTCGCGGCCCTCTCCCTCTGCCCCTCCTGGACGACTCACCCGGCCTACCCGCCCATCCCTGGCCTCGCGACCGCCCTCGCCCTCGCTCCGGGAAAGGTGCACCACGCCAAGTGGTACCGCAGCGTTGACCCTTGGTGGGCGAGCAAACGCGTCGTAGTCGTGGGTAACGGGGTCAGCTCGAATGACATTGTGTCGCATTTGGTCGCGAGGCGCAAGGAGGAGTGGGGAGAGCGACCCGGGTGGGAAGAGGGGGAGGAGCCGGTGTACAAGGCCATCAGGCATGAGGGGGACTCAATGTTTCCTTGTTTGGAGGATGAGAGGATACGAGAGGTGCCCTTTATCACGAGGGTGTGCGTGAAGCGGGCCGAGGGAGACGCGGACGTGCAGCTTGATTTGGAGCTGGCGACGGGGGAGAGGCTGGAGGGGGTAGACCATCTGATTTTGGGCACGGGATACCAACCGGGAGTGTTCGATTGGGTGCACACCCTCGCGCGCCCCGCCACCCATCAGGACGTTGCAGCGCTTGACGCAAAGGGTATCGCATTACAGCCGGACGGCTGGCACATTGATGCTCCTCGCCTCGCTGAAGCCGGAGGCGTGGCGTCGTTGGCGGAGGAAGGGGATGGGCTGCAATCGCTGTGGGTCCCGCTGACCGCGCCTCCCTCTCATCCGTCGGACGATTCCTCAAGTCACATAGAAGAGAAAGGCCCCAAACCTCACCCTCACACCCTCAGCTCCCTCAGCAACGAATCAATCGACCACGCCCACCCGCGTCGCGTGCCCCACCTACACTCACACTGCCTTCTAGCGCGCAACCCCACGCTAAGCTTCAACGGGCTCATAGCCTCCGTGGTGCCCTTTGTGCTTGCAGACCTCGTCTCCCTCTACACGCGGCTGGTATGGGAGTCGCGCCCCTCGCCTGGCTCCGCCACCACCGACTCGCCCCTCCTCTCGCGCGCCTCCTTCAACAAGCGTCGCGCTGACGAGCTATCTCGTTTCTCCTATCTTGAGGACCAGAAGCTCCACGCCCCGCCTCCCCGCCCTCTCCACCTCCTAAACGCCCCACGCGACGCCCCGACCATCTCCTCCATTCCGGTAGCGCATCTACCCAAATCATTCCACTGTCTCGGCGGGCAGGTGGAGTACGACTTGCAGGTGCGATTGCGCGCGAATCTTCTCGAGAGAAAGCCTTGGTTGGGAGAGGTGGTGGGGTTGAGCGCTCAGGAGTGGGGGGAGGAGCGTGAGGTGGTTAGGAGGGGGATGTACGACGTTAAGAGGGGGTGGTTGGTTGAGAGGGAGAGGAGGGCGAGGGTGGCGCGAGGGAGTAAGGGAGGATCCACAGTGAACGGACGCGATGCGTGGGAGAACGGGGAGTAGGGGACGCCATGCGATTTTCGCTCAACCTTGTTACGAAGGAGATCGGGTATAGATGCTGATGCTGATATATGCTACATGCGCTTCGCCTCTGTCTAGGTCTTTCTGCCTCCCTGGAGGAGCGAAGAGGCGAGACGTTGCGCTGTAGGATTGAGGCGTTCCATCGTCTTCGTTGCGCTGCTTCGGCTCTGCCCACCTCGCTGCCGAGGCAGCATAGCCGTGGTCGTAGCCGTAGTGGTGCTGGCGGTCGTGGGGTGGGAGGAGCTCCTCATCTTCTTCTCCCTACCCCTAGCTACTTCGTCCCTCTTTCGCCTCTCCCTCTCTTCCCTCCAGCCCTCCAGCTCCACCTCATTGTGCCCTTCCTCCCCCTCCCCGTCCACGAGTAGCAGCTTATCCGGCCCCCACCCGATAGCCTCTCTTTCCCCTCTCCTCCTCCCCTCCAAATGCTGAGCCTCCTTCTTTTCCCGACGAAATGAAGAACGCAACGCCGCATTTGTCGCATCAGCTACATCTCCGCTACGTCGTGAGGCGCACTCCTCAAGCTCGAGGACGCGTTTGAGCCGAGAAGAGGACAGGGAGCGCTGCGCTTGTGCACGGTCTACTTGGGTGAATGCGTCGGCGGGAGACGTCGTCGACGCCGCGCCGCTATCGCCATCTCCACGACTAGGCCCGACCTCAAAGCTGCCCATGCTCTGATCCCCCTCTTCTGGCTCCCACTCTTCCACCTTCCTTTTCCCCCCTTCATGAACAACGTACCGCGTATTCTGCGGATCGGTCCGTATCTCCACCTCTCCCCTAGCGCAGTGTCTACACCTAAATCGAAATGCCCAAACGGGCGTCGTGTAATAATCTCCCACCCTTGTCTTCTTGGCATTATACCTCGTACCCTGGATTAGGAGACCGGAGCAGGAGGAGCACCACACGGGAAAGGGGAGCTCGAAGCGGACGGTGAGCCCCGAGGACGAGGAGGAGGAGGAGGGGCGGGTGCGCTTGGACGGTGCATTGAAAGGGTCGACGCGAGGGTCCGCATCAGGAGGGCGATATCGGCCCATGTTGAAGCCTTGCATTTTGAACGAGACGATGCGCGGTGGTGAGTGAGTACGGAAGGAAGGGACGTGAGCGCTCACCTGCTCGGCACCAGCCCAAATCAGCGAATGAAGGGCCGAGCGGCGGGCAACCACGTGGCGCGGTCCGTGCGTCGTGAATCGCGGCGAGGGAGACGAGCGGTCGGGTAGAAGTTGAGCCAAACTTGCCTATCCGTTCGCTCTCTCCCTCTTCCTCTTCCTCCTCATCAACAACACTCGATTAAAAAAAACATCGCCTCATCTCCTCTCAGGCGGAATCGCACAACGCATCATGCGAGAGCTACCGGGGGATCTCGACTCCCTCAAACGGCCAGCCCTCCTGCAGCTCTGCAAGCGTTTTGGTGTAAAGGCGGTTGGCAAGAACGCTGATTTAGTGGAGAAGCTGCGCGACTGCGAGGCAGGGGAGATGGAAGTGGACGAGAGGGGTGGTGAGGAGGGAGAAGATGATGAGATGGACGTGAGTCATTGTCAGGGAGAATGGATGCCCGCCGCGGAGAGAGAGGCAGGTGAGGGGATGCAGATGGAGATGGAGATCCGGACGATGTCAGGTGGGATCGAGCAGGGTAGCGCGATGGGCGAAGAAGAGGCGAGCCTCCTCGAGAACAGGGCTTCGAGCTCGACCGCAAGGGAGAAGGCGGACCAGCACGAGGACCAGCACGAGAACCAAGACAACGATTCGCCCCTCCCTCTGCCCGGCGCCTACTTTGCGACTCCGCCCCGTCCCCTCATCAAACGCGCTCGCTCCTCCACCCCGGCGGCCACTTCTAAACCCTCGGCCCTCGGCCATCTCCCCTCAACATCAAGCAAAATCGCTCAACCACTCCCCTTTGCAACCCCCAAAGCGCAACGCTGCATCGCCCCCCTCCCGCGAAAGAGCACGGCAACCACGACGCGCGCCCATGCTCAACCTCGACCCTCCAGCGGGCTGTACCCGCCTCTACCCGTGGCACTCCCTCCGCCCACACCCGGTGTCAGGCCACAGGAAACGAGCATTTGGCTCAGCCCTGTCAAGCCTGTCCCCGCAGCGAGCCCGCTGAAGACTGCGACTGCCACTATGGGTACGGGTGCGAGCACGAGCAGCGCCAGCGCCAGCGCCTTCACCTTTACCTGCCCTGCTCCGACCTCGCAAACCAATGCAGCGAGCGCAGATACGGACGCCAAATCCCTCCTCCTTTCCCGACTGAACGAGCGTCTCACCACAGCGGGGGCGGAGGCGATTTCCTCCTTCGAACCAACGATGAAGCCTTCAGCCTCCTCACCTGCCAGGCTCTTCGCGCTCAGTCGCACGCAGACGCAGACGGAGAGACGCTTCAAATCGCTTCACCAAAAGGAGATGTCCCGCAGCGGGAGTATAAAGGATCATTGGAGCTTGGCACGCAAGGTGCGGGGTGGGGAGCAGAAGGAGAGTCAGCACAAGCGAGTCAAGATTGCTCCGTCTCCCTCTTCGTCGACGAGCACGGGTCCTGCGCCGCAGACACAGGCACCCGCGTCTTCACACTCTGCTACATCATCATCATCGTCTTCCAGCGCCCGACCCGAGCCCAGGATCAACAGCCACGCCCGGCTCCCTGCGGCAAAGCAGCGCAAGGCCCGCTCCTCGCTGCATGTCGCCCCTAACGCGGGATTGGGCAGGAGGAAGAGCCTCGTGGGCTCTTTGAAGGCCAGGGGCGCGGGTATCGGGGTGGGAGTGGGACTAGCTCGTGCCAAGACGGTCCGACCCGGAGAGGGAGGCGGACACGAAGCCGCAGCGCCCACCAAGAAGCCTGCCACTGATGCGACGTCCACATTCACGGCAGCAGGGCGCGCAGAGCAGCCAATTCGTCGCTTCTTCACGGCCGAGGGAAAGAGCGTCAAGTCTGCCCCGACCGCTCCTGCTCCTGCGGCCGGGGGAAGCAGGACGGCTGGTCCTGGCCCTCGCCCGGGTCATACATTGCAGCCTAGCCTTAAGAAGCAGAATGCCGGACCATCCACGACCTCCTTCCGCTCCACCTCCTCGTCCTCTTCCTCGTCCGCCAAGCCACCTCAACCCCAATCTCATCCTTCCGCGCTCAACAGGACCATTGCCACCGCAAACGCCCACCGCAACCCCACGCAAGGCCAGCCACAAGCGCAAGCAGCGCATCGCGTCCAGGAGGCGCGACGTCGTGCTGCCGAGGAGTCTAGGGCCAGGGCGAGGCAGGAGAGGGCACGAGCTGCGGATGCGGGTAAGAACGCTGGACGTACTGCGAGTGGGGCGAGTGCGACGAGCGGGTCAACAAGTCGGACGAGCGTCGTGGCTCAGCCGCTACTGGCTTAGCTGTAGGAGCGCGCCCTCCCCTTCCCTCCATCCCATCTTCCGCCACAGCGCTGCCGAAAGGAGGGCGGTATGCGTAGAGCCTCCCTTCCCCTCGCCCCACCATGAGCCGGTGATGGAACACTACACTTCGACCTGTCATTCTCACATTCGACTTCATTCCTTGTATGTACTTGTATCCATTCCTTTGCGCTGCTTCGTCCATTGACGATCTCGATTTCGATTTCCATTGCGACGCAACGCGGACATGCTGTTTGATCGGGTGAGAGGAGTGACGCGACTACTTGTCTCCTTCGCCCTCACTCTCGCCCTCGCCCTCGCCCTCGCCCTCGCCCTCCGACTTGCCCTCGCCTGAGTCTTTGCCGTCGTCCTTGTTCTCTCCCTCCTTGTCGCCCTCTCCTTCCTTCTTGTCGCCCTCCTTCTTCTCACCGCTGCCCTTGCTCTTCTCCTCCTCCTCCTCCTTCTTCTTTTGCTCCTCCTCCTTCTTCTTCCTCTCTTCCTCCTCCTTCTTCTTGCGCTCCTCCTCCTCCTTCTCCTTGCGCCTCTTTGGATTATCCAACTGCACAAAGGACTCCTCCCCCTTTTGGGCCACTACATCTCCTCCCACCTTGCCCTCAATAGGCGTCGTTCCTTTAATCCCCTGCGCACTCGCCCTGATCTCTTCGGCCTTCTGCTTGGCGTCCTTCTGAACGTTGGCCGCAAGCTTCGCCCCGGCCCCACGCTGCGTAGAGCGCGATGGGGAAACGTCGTAGTAGTTTGTCCCGGCGAGGGTGAGGATAATGCTGGACCCTACGGCGGCCGTGAGCCAGAAACGGTACGTGCTATACCAACGTGGAGCGAACCCTTGACTCGTAGCACGAAGGTCCATGAACCACACTCCCACGTATCCGGCAAATTGAGAGATCAAAGCCATCTCCGGTGCCAGAACCAGGGTGGGCCAAGCGACCAAGAGGGGAGCGACACCCATGGCGTAGCGTGCATGACCGATTCGACCGCCTAGTTTTGCCCACTCGAATCCCCAATGGATAGCGCCCAAGAAGGAAAGAATAATGGCCCCGTATGCAATCTGGATATTCTCTGCGTGAAGCAAAAGGGCATTGGCCGCTTCGAGATCGAGGCTTGCCTCGAGGCCCTGGCTGACCCGATTGGCCTGACGGGCAAGCCATACTGAAGCCCCCGCCGTTCCCACGTAGGGTAGCACACCAGCCACGCCCCATACTAGGGCCGGTTGCGGAACGCGCATGGCCATTTCGCCCGTGATGGACTTGGCCTCGGAGAGGAGCTGCGAAGCGCCAGAGGGCTCGTCGGCATCCTCGGGTGTGGATGAGTGGTCACGATGCTTCGAACCGGCGACGGCGCGTTCCAGCGTTGAGCGGACTTGCCCAGCTTCTTCTTTGAGGTTTTGGACGGTGTGCTGGGCGAGGGAGGTGGGGGGGGGGGTTGCCCGATTGGACGGTCAGCATTGATGTTCATGCTCCATTGATCGTTCGTGCCTTCCCGTCGCGCTCTCGCTGCTCACCTTGAGGTTATCACTCGCCGGCTTGCCCGACTGCGGGTTGGCGGCATGGCGTATCGCCGACGGCTTGGCAAAGGCGTTACTGCGGGCCGAGGTGCGGAGCGAGGCCAGGGCGATGCGCTGCCCTTGCGCTGTTGGCTGCGGGCGGAAGGCTACGCCGCGTAGGGGGGAGAGGGAGGTGGGACGCAGCATTGGTTGCTTTGTGATGAGTGGTGAGGTTGAGTGAAGAAGGCAGAGGCGAAACGAAGGAGGAAAGGCCGTGCGCCAAGTTCGCAACTCGCACTCGCGTGGGACGATGCGATGCCTTGCGTTGCTCCACCCGCCTGGCTGGCTGGTTGAGCTGGACCCGCTGGACCCGCTGGACCCTCGCCGCACCGCGAGCACATCGACGTCATGACGCGTGGGGTGAGCTCGAGGGCCATGTCGCGCCACGTGGCTTCAGAACGGGGCCCGTGCGTGCGTGCGTGCGTGTGTGCGTGCGTGCGTGTGTGCCCATCACGCCAGCGAAGGGTTTGATGACCTCCACGTCGAGGCCGTCGAGGCAGAGTCGACGCGGCCACGAGAAGGCGGCGACCGGTCAAGTAGACGCTGCGTGGTTTTCGCACTTCTTCTCATTCGAACCACACCCACTCGATAGCAAAGCAAAGATGTCATTCGGAAAGGTGAGACGGCGAGACCGCATGATGACCACGAGACACGCACTCACACCCCGCCCCCACGCACGCAGACCCTCAAGCTCAACGACGGCAACACGATCCCCCAGATCGGCCTCGGCACCTGGCTCTCTGAGCCCGGCCAAGTCAAGGCCGCCGTCATCCACGCCGTCAAGACGGGCTATCGCCACCTCGACCTCGCGCGCATCTACAAGAACCAAGAGGAGATTGGCGAGGCATTCGACGAGATCTTCTCTTCCGGTTTGGCCAAGCGCGAGGACCTCTTCATCGTCTCGAAGCTGTGGAACAATGCCCACAAGCCCAGCGACGTGCCCAAGGCCTACGACCACACTCTCAAGCAGCTCCACCTCGACTACCTTGACCTCTACCTGATCCACTGGCCCGTGGCCTTCGAGCCAGCAGGCGGGGACATCCAGTCGGACGAGAAACTCATGCCCTCTCACCCCTCGGACTCGTCCTACGCCCACCTCGACACCACGACCACCCTCGCAGACACGTGGCAGGCAATGGTCGACCTCAAGAAGAGCGGCAAGGTCAAGTCGGTCGGTGTCTCCAACTTCACCCCTGCCCACATCGAGGGAGTAATCAAGGCCACGGGCGTCGTCCCTGCCGTGAACCAGATTGAGGCGCACCCCTTGCTCCCCCAGGAGGGACTCTACCAATACTGCCTCGCCCGCGGCATCCACCTGACCGCCTACTCTCCGCTGGGCAACTCGGCCAACTACCTCGCCTCCAAGTCGGGAGAGGACGCCCGCAAGTTCGACATCCTCAACGCTCCGCAGGTGCAGGAGGTAGCCAAGAAGCTCAACGTCGAGCCCGGTCAAGTCCTCATCGCTTGGGGTGCTCAGCGACCGGGCTTTTCCATCATCCCCAAGTCGGTCACTCCTGCGCGTATTGAGAAGAACTTCCAGCAGGTCGAGCTCAGCGCCGACGACTATGCCAAGGTGTCGAGCAGGATTAACGAGGTGGGCGGAAAGAGGATGAACATCCCGTGGGAGTACACGCCCAAGTGGAACATCAATGTCTTTGAGGACCCTGTGGAGCAGTTGAACGCCAACAGGTACCCGAAGATTGCGTAGGCGGGTGTGGGCGCGCGAGGGGGGATTGCGTTCCTTCAATATCAAAGAAGTCATATCCATTCGTTCGAGCGTGTGAGATAGAGCCCCGTTTTCATCGTGTCGTATCCCAGGCCCGTGCCACCTCACCGCGACCCGTTCCCTTGCAAGTACAGGACGTCAGGCCACGTGGTTTGAGGGCGCGGTCGCGCAGCTCATTTGTGGCACGCCGCGGCGCGTCCGCTTCTTGACATTCGATCCCTCAATCCTATCTGATTCGTCCAGCTCGAGAACACATACCACGTCTCACACGATGAGAGCTCACCACTCGCCTTGAGCATGCAGTGGCTCAATGCATGTTGCCCATCGCGCGGAGCCCCACATCGCGATGTCGCCCCGGCCTCAGCCCTGTTAGCAATCAGCGCAGCGCAACGCAACTTCGTTTCATTTCCGATGAGCGGTCAACGACTCCCGCTAAGAAGAGCCATTCACGCATATCACTCGCTCCGCGCTCTCGGTCAACTATCATGTTATTTCCGCTCACACAACGCCTCCGCTTCACGCCGACAACTCGACATACCACGCATCACTGCCATTGGCGGCATCGATGGACAAGACGGCTCGGCCGTTGGCCACCTGCACGTCCTTGGTCGACGAGAGCGTCTTCTCCGTAACGACGCCGCCATTGTTGTAGGCGATGTTGTAGATGGTTGCCTTGACCGAGGTCGCTCCGCCAAAGTAGGTGTTCATCGAGTCGAAGTTGACGTCGAATGTCCCCGTGAAGAATTGGCTGCCGATCAAAGCCTTGACCTTGCCCGCTGCGCCCGTCGCAAACGAGTCGACGGAGCTGCCCGAGGTGGTCTTGCAGGGGCTTCCGTCCAAGTCGCGGACGTACGTCTGGTGAGTCACGTACTCGCCGTTGGTAGAGTATGACCCATCGGCATTCTTGATCAGCAGGTCGGCAAGGTAGTCGTTGAGCTTGGCGCCCCCCTCCCAGTTACCGCGCAGCCCGTTGAATCTGAGGCGCTCGTATCGCGCGTAGAACCATGCGCTGTAAGCGGGCTTCTGCTGGTCGCGCACGCCGAACTCGTTGTTCTGCAGACCGAGCCCCGTAGTCAGGCCATACTGCTGGACGAAGCCGGGAAGCGCCTCGGCGGGCGGGATGGGGTCGTTGTTCCCTCCTTCCTCCATGTGCCAATTCCACACGTCCGGCTGCGAAGCCGTTCCGCCGTTGGCCTGCAGGTAGGCGAGGAAGGACTGCCACCAGGCATTCTTGGCCGCCGGGTTGCTCGAGGTGCTGGGCCCTACGAGCGGGAGGAAGCTGCCTCCTCCCTGAGGGAAAGCGGCGTGCAGCGCCTTGGTACCGCGTACGTACATCTCGTTGAATTGCTCCTGTGGCCTTCCCCCAAAGTTGATGTCCGGCTCGTTCCACAGCTCCAGTTGCGTCGCCCCCTCGACGGCCATACCGTTTGCGCGCACATCGTCGATGATCTGCTGCATGAAGGCGTCAAACTTGGACCAGTCACCGCCGTCGCCCGGGAAGGGGAAGTTGGCCCCCTCGGCAGCTCCGACGGGGAAGTTTGCGCCGCCCGTCTCGTCTGCTCCCCAGAGGTCGGCGAGCTTGATGATGAGCACGCCATTGTTCTGGCGGATGCGCTTGAAGGCCGCAACGACGGTGTCGAAGCGTTGTCGATAGGAGGAGGCGCTCGTTGCGAAACCGCCGGGGGAGGCATCGGATTGGGCACCGCCGGAGGATTGGTAGTTGATCTTGAGGTCCGCGTAGTCTGGCGCGGTGCGGGGCCAGGGATAGGTGTGAGCGCCTTCGATGGCCAACGGGGCGCGATTGCGCCGACTCACAAGATTGCGGAGGCGTGTCCGTCCCGCTGATGCCGTAGAGCATACCGGCGCCATAGAGGGCGGGTGTCCCCGAGCAGGTGTCGAGCGATACCGTCGTCGTGTCTCCGGCTGCGCGCTCCGTGATGGGAGCGGCGGCAGCGAGAGAGCTGGCGGCAGCGATTGCGGCGGGGAGGATGAGGAATCGCATTGGGGCTAGAGTGGTGTGTTGAGTGGAATGAATGGAGGAAGAGACGGGGTCGAGAAGGTATACCGCCCATTTATAGCCTCATCGAGCGAGGATCATCGACCTTCCCCAACTCGACAACAAAAAGCTCATCACCCCGCACGCTCCCCACACGCGACGCCAAGGCCAAGCGAAGTCGGTGATTTACTTTCTCGCTCCACACGACAATGCAGGCGGAGGCGGAATCGCGGGGACATATGCAGGGGCAAAATTGGCATTCCAAGCAAGAAAGAGAACGGCATTCTTTTTCTGGGTCTGCACGATCACGGATCAGGCATCGCGAGTCTCGAGCTGTACCTTGCCCTCCTCCGCTTCAGACTGCGACTTGCCATCCTCCGCCTTGATCCGCTGCGAGGAAGACGCAAGTCTCTTGCCATCGTAGTCGGTGTCTATGGGGTCGGCTGCGGCTTTCTCGGGGTCAGCAGGGGACTCCGTCATCGCGCCGTGCATTGCTCCCGACCTGGAGGCGACGTCGACTTCGCCGAAGAGGCTGTCCATCTCTTCGAGCGTTCGCCCTTTGGTCTCGGGCCAGAAGCGCCAGACGAGCGTCTGTGTGGGGAGGAGGGTATCAGTGGGGCACGCATTGCGAAGGAGGGGACGCCGTGATTACTCACCAGGGTCACGACGTTGACGCCAAGCATGATCCAGTAGAGTCGGTAATTGATGAGGTCGGTCAGGACCGGCCAGAGCTGGTTGACGACGATGACGGCGATGAACAAGCTGAGCAAGCTGATGGAGATGCCCAGCTCTCGCAGTGGCTGCGGCCAGATCTCGGCGGCAATCAAGTACGCAATGGGGCCCATCGCACCGGCGTAAGAGCATTGGATGGCAAAGATGCAGATGACCATCCAGATGCCTGCTCCCTTGTTGGTGGCTTGCGGCCACTTCTCGAAGAGGGCGCCGAGGAAGAGGTAGCCGACGCAGGCTACGATGAGGCCCACGATCATTACGCGGCGGCGTCCCAGGCGGTCGACAAAGAAGACGGCAAAGAAGCATGCGATGAGTTGGATCGAGCCGCTGACGCCGTTGGTGATGAGTGGGAGGGTGGACCCGCCTAGTTTAAGCGACTCGAAGACGGTGATGCCGTAGAGCATGAGGGCGGCCACTCCGGTGAGCTGAGCAAAGACGCAAGAGCCAGCGCCAATGGCGATGCGACGCCACATGCCGCGACTACGGATGAGCCTCGTCAAAGCGTAGTCGGCCTTGGTGGCTCGCAACACCTCAGCGGCCGCTTGCAACTCGTTCCATTCGCGAAGGAGCTCTGGATCGCTGTCGCGCAGCCTACGAATGGTGCAGAGATTCGAGCGCGCCTTGACCACCTTGCCATCCTGGGCGTCACTGGGATCCTTTGCGAGACTGAGGAGCATGCGAGGCGACTCGGGCGCAAAGAATGTGGCGAGGCCGAGGAGAATGCCCAGGATGACTTGCAGCGCCACGAGCGTGCGCCATGCGTCGGTGCCAGGGATCTTGGTGGTACCGAGCGAGACCCAAAAAGCGATGAAGACGCCGAGGTTGTAGCTGACCTGGACGATGCAAACTGCTGCGCCGCGGGTGCGCGCGGAGGCGAGCTCGACGGCCCAACCCGCAAAGCTTCCCTGGCAGAGCGCGACGCCGAGGCCGCACAATACTCGTCCAAAGAGGAGCATGCCTTCGTTCCGCGCCCCGGCAACGAGGGCCGCACCAGTCATCAAGACCAGGTCACCAACGGCCATGGTGACTTTTCGGCCATATCGATTGTTGAGCAGGGAGAGTGGGCCGAGGTAGCCGATACAGTTGCCCACATTGATCAGGACGCCAAACGCGCCGTCCATGGCGGGGGAAAATTGCCATTGGTCCTTGAAGCGCTGATCCGAGATGACGGCGGCCACCGACGCCGTATCGTAGCCGCTGAAGCAGTTGGCGGTTGCGAGGGAGATGCAGATGAGCAGCACGAAGGCGTCGCCGCTGATTATTTGGCCGCCCATATCGTCGTGAGGATGGGAGGCGTGCGGAGGTGTGGGGTCGTGTGGTAGCCGGTGCGCAGGATCACGCCCTTTTTGTACGCCGTAGCAGGCGCACACCCATATCCCCAACCCTCCCAAGCTAGCGTGCCACCTTACCGTGCAGCGCCGCTGCGCCGCTGCGCACCTCGCGCCCCCCCGCAACCCCGCAAACGGCATGCAGATCGCTTGAGAAGGCCGATCGGGATTCTGTTTCCCGCCGCGGCCGCGCGGATTCCACTCCACTAGACAAATAAGGGCGAAAAGAGAAGCAGGAGAGGTTGCCTTTCTTCCTCACACGACACACGACGCGCGACACACAAGACGCTCCTTCTGCTGCAATGACCTCGTCACGATATCCTCACGATCGATTTCTGGCAACGAGCGTCTCGCAAGACTCGTTCTGGTGAGCTCGAAGGCGTGAAGTCGCTCGGCGTCTTGAGCTAACATGGCCGCCCGCCCGCGCGCAGGGGCAAGTGGCGTACCGCTGCCCGCGAGGTGACGCTGCCCGTCCAGCTCAAGCTGCTTCAGGAAACGGGGCGATACGAGGCGTTCAATTTGAAGCCCATCGACTACTACAAGACTCCATACACCGTTTGGCCCGTACCGGACTGGCTCTTCTGGGAATCCGACGTCGCCAAGTGGATCGAGGGTGTGTGCTATTTCTTGCACGAACAACCAGACGCAGAGCTGCGCAAGCACGTCGACTACCTCGTCGACCTCATCGAGTCGGCACAGCAGGCGGACGGCTATCTCAACATCCACTTTGTCGTCAACGAGCCGGACAAGCGATGGTCCAACTTGCGCGACCTACACGAGCTTTACAACGGCGGGCACCTGATCGAGGCGGCTCTCGCCCATCAGAAGCTGACAGGGTCGGATCAGTTCATCAAGGTCATGTTGCGTTTCGTGGAGTACTGCGCGAGCGTCTTCGGTCCTGAGTCACAAGGCAAGAAGCCTGGCTACCCTGGCCACCCCGAAATCGAACTTGCCCTGCTCCGACTGTACGATCGCACGGGCGACAAGACCAGCTACGAGTTGGCGCACTTTTTCCTCACTGAGCGCGGTCGAGACGGTGGCAAGTACTACGTCGACGAGCAGGCTGCGAGAGGAGAGCATCCGCAGCTCGCTCCCGGGATGATGCCCAAGAAGGGCTCCTACTGGTACATGCAGGCGCACGCGCTGATCAAGGACCAGCAGCACGTCGAAGGTCATTCCGTTCGAGCAGGCTATCTGCTCACGGCCGTGGCCGATCTGGTCGACATGCAGCGGGACGCTCCAACACGCGAGACGGGCGACCTCCTCGCGGCGCTGTACCGTCTTTGGAACAGCATGGTCACCGAGAAGATGTATGTGACGGGCGGCGTTGGGTCGGTCAAGCAATGGGAGGGCTTCTCCATTCCTCACTCTCTACCTCAAGCCACGGACGAAGGGGGCTGCTACGCCGAGACGTGCGCCGCCATTGCCGTTGTGATGGTGTCGGAGCGTATGCTCGCGATGAAGCTAGACAGCAAGGTTGCCGACGTAGCCGAGCGCGCCTTGTTCAACGCAAGCGTCACCGCGGGCATGTCCGTCGACGGGCGCAGCTTTACCTACGAGAACCAGCTCGCCAGCAGCGAGGCGGATCCGTGCGAGCGCCACACGTGGTTCCAGTGCGCCTGCTGCCCGCCCAATGTCCTACGCACGCTCGGCATCCTCGGCGGCTTCTTCTGGTCGCAGCCTCCCGGAGGATCCATCGATGACGTGGCGATCCACCACTTCTTCGACGGCACAATCCGCGCCGGCTCGACGGAAGTGCAGCTCGCAACGCGCTACCCGTGGGAGGGCAAGGTCAGCATCGACGTCCAAGGCCCGGGCAAGGTCCTGATCCGTATCCCCGGCTGGGCCAACAAGGACTACACGCTTCAGCCCGCGGCAGTCGGTCCACCACAAGGGGGCTACGTCCAGCTCTCGCGCGGTCGCAACGTCCTCGACTTGCCCATGCGGCCGCGCCTGGCCTTCTCTCACCCGCACACAACGCAGGCAACCGTCTCCCTCGTGCGCGGTCCCCTCGTGTACTGCCTCGAAGACGAGGACAACAAGTGGGAGCGCGATCATTTCAAGAACCTGTGCATCCCCGCCGATGTGGATTTGAGCGCCGTGCGAGAGGAGCAGGGCGCCGACGGCGTGACGTACCTGATCCTACCGAAGGCCGGGCATCACCTCAGACCGCCGAGAGCGGCGACGGCGCAGCCACCCGGCGTCGTCGAAGGGGAGACGTACACGCAGGACTTTATTGGCATGAACGACGTTGCAAGCATTGGCGAGTATGAGGAAGAGGTGCGAGATTTGACGTTCGTGCCGTACTACTATCGCGCGAACCGGAGGACGAAGGGGGTGCAGATGCGGACGTGCTTCAGGGTCAAAACGTAGATCGGAATGGTGTGGAATGCAATTGACTCACCGTATCCACTGCTTTCAATTTGATCTGCACCGCATGCTAGCAGCATGAAGCGACGGCAAGGGCAATAGTTACAGCCGCCAGCGACCCGAGAAAGAGGGTGTGCGGCTTTGAGAGACGTCCAGCCGCATTGTGACAGAAATAGTTGCCACCAGCATCCACGATTGCCCGTTCCAACCGCTCCGTCGACGCTTCGTCGCTAGTTGCACACCACAGCGGTTGGCTGGTGAAGTTCCCCCCTGCTTGCGTACAGACCCGGCTATAGTTGCCGATGGACAACGAAGCGTTGCAGCCGAAGCGGGAGGGCTCCGGGGTCATGATGGAGAGGTCGGACATGATGGCGAGAAGGGAGGGATGCCGAACGAACAAGACCAACGGCCTCTGCCTCATATCATATATCGACCTCGAGGGGCGACTTCACGCGCTATGCCGTCATCCAGACAGAGATGACCGGTACCGCCGCCGACTTGGGCCCGTTGGTGCGAATACGCGATTAGAGCTTAATGCTCGCGCCCTTTCTGGCAAGCTTTATCTCGTAGGTCCGAGGCAGCAGGCCAGTGCCATGTAGCAATTGAGCTTCACCCCGCAAAGATGCGTCAGAAGTTGCGCTAAAAGTCGCGCTAAGAGACGCGCTTAAAGCCAGATCTTGCGTTGTGATGGACTCAAGATTTAGTCACCTGACTGGATGTCAAGGCAACACGAGAGTAACAAAGATAATGATGATGACGAGAGCAAGAAAAATCACCGGTGATCCTCCCATCTCGCTAAGACGACACCAGCTCATTGGTTGCAGGCACCGAGCGCGCTCGGCCGCGCAGCAATCCGGGTGCTGTGTGAGCCTGTCTACTCGGCCTAACGAGGGAACACCGCTTTTGCGAGAGGCGTGCGCTCTTTGCCGGCCGCAGCATACCGACTGCAAATACTGGCAATCACCTGGTCCACCGGGCTCGCGCCAGAGTGTCGTCCCGTTCTCGATGGTGGCTGCTTGCGTCTGAAAAAGCGACTAGGTGGTGGACGCGAAGTAGATCGGTGAGGAGATAGTCCAGAGTGCCCGATAGTCCCCGGCTATGCGCACAAGAAGGCTACCCTCGAGCCTCCCCCCGGAGTGCTCCTTCCCCGCGACAATGGGCACGGCAATGACCTCGGTGGGCAACAGGGCGCCGCTCTTGATCGTCTCGGTAAAGCATTGTACCGTTGACGATGGCTGTTCCCCGACCGAGGTGGGCAGGAAGGCTGTTCCCCACGAGGAGATGAAGAAACTGAGTGCGCCGGCATGCCAGACAGGGATAACGTGGTGCCCATCTGAGAGGTAGGGTAGAGGACGCGGCGTGGAGGATTGGGTTGGGGCTGGCAGGCGCTGGATCGATGGTACGGGGACGTAGGGCGATGGCGCTGTGAAGCGAGGCGGAGGCCGAGCTGTTGAGGTGCTCATCGGCGGAGTGCGAGGTGATGAGCCTTGTCTGGCGTGATGAGGTTGCCTGACGGGTTGGGCTGGCGTGGTGTCTCCGATGCTTGCTACCTCGAGTGATTGTGCGTCAGGCCTTGCGCCTACAGGAGCGGCAAAGCTGCTACGATCGTCTCTGTGACTTTCGTTCCTAGCCTTCGCGTCGTCTGCTCCATTGTCTCCCCCGCTCCTCTCTCTATCCTCCTTGCACTCCCTGCCCTCGTTGTCTACGTCGTCGTCCCCCTCCAACGCCACCCCCTGACTGTTAGCGCCTTTGTCTTGACGCATTCTCAGAATATGTTCGTCGACCTCGGAGCTGGTGGGCGAGGGAATGGACGATGAGTCCAGCTCAGAAGAGGATGACCTAGCACGAAGCAGAGGAAAGCACTGTCAGTCCATCTGAGTCCACGCTCTGGTTGACGTCATTCACTCACCCTGCCATCATATTGTGCGTGCTGGGCGCAGATGGTCGTGGTGTGGGCGAGGAAGGCGGCTCGCATCTCGCTCGAGGCCGCATGAGCTCATATGGGCGGGAACGGGGGCGCGGATGAGGACGCGAATATTGTGGTGGTAATGATGGGAAGTCAAGTTGTTGGGCGACTGAGCGTTGAGCACCGCCCTTTCCGTCTCGTCTCCGCTCGACGCCTGCTCGACGCCTGCCTGCAGCGGAACCAGAAGCAGCCCAGCTCGCAGCGGCGGGGTTGAACGGCGGGGCGCGAAGGGCATTTTCTGGGCAAGGCTCGTTGCCGCGCAGCGACGCCCTTCAGTCTACTGGGAGGATGATCATGCCATTGCCCTGGTCCGAGCCCTAGCGCAGGAGCTGCTTCGAGGGACTCAGAACAAGTGAAAGGCGTCAACGCCCCTCTTCTCCCTCTGTCCGCGCAACCACGTGGTTTGGCGGATCGTGGTCCTTTGTCCCACTCCACGTGGCGTCAGGTTCCTTTGTCCCACTTTGCTCGCGGCCCGGCCGTGCACAGCTGCAGCTGCGAGATGCACGACGGGTGGACAAGACTCGAAGAGGACGAGGCTAATCACTACCCTAATCACTACCACCCACTCACATCCTCCCCTGCGATTCGGCCTCTGCCCGCGAGGTATGCCACTCGCAGACTAAAGCATCCACTCGCGATCTCTTGCATCAGCTCATCGCCTCTTGAAGCCGGCTCGCGACTATGTCGCACCTACTGCAAATCCGTGAGTAGCTCGACGCTGAGCAAGCGCTGAGCGCTACGTGCTGAGCTCGGATCGATGGCTGACGTCCTGCTTTCTCGCGCCTCACAGTCGAGCAAGATCCTCACACGTCTGAAGAAGAGCTTTTCAGTCACCAGACAGCCACACAGCGCACCAGTCCTTCCTCAAGACAAATGCGCGATCCATTGGCGCCACCGACTTCGCTCAAGATTGCTTGCAAGCGCACCGCCCCTTTGCCTGACCGCCACTCAACACGCAAGCCTTTCTCCAAGCCTGCACCTTCGTCCTCGCAGAGTCACAAGGCTCCTTCAACCTCGCAGCGAGCACTGAGCTCCAACAACGATGCCAATGACTCGCATGGCCAGCCTGGTAGCAGCAACAATAACGACAACGACGCCAACGCCAACTCCCCACCTTCTCCATTCTCCACCGCTCTCGGTGACGACTGCTCAGCCACCTCAAAATATCTCGTACCTACGACCAGCAAGAAGACGACGGTCGAGTGGCGCGGCACAGCGGTCAATGCTGCATCTGAGCACAACAACGCCGGCGCCTGCCAGGCACGCCCGTCTTCATCCCACGCCGTCGTCGAGCCCATCACGATCATGCTTACGCCACGCGAGTGCGTGTCAAAGGCATGGCGAACGCCAACGCACAATACCTCAACCTCACCGCAGCCCTCGAGCTTGAGGTACGCTACGACTCTCGCTTTACGCAGAGTGGAAGCACGTCGATTCAAAGGTGCACATCCAAAAGCGAAAAGCTGAAGGAGACATTGTCCACGTCCTCATCAAGAGATGATCCAGGCACCCAGACCAACGGATCAATACCTAGCCTAGTCGAGCCTCAACAGCTTGCAGCGTGTCACGAGCTCGCCTGCACTCCATGCACTCCACACTACCCTCGCGCAGACCCTCTCGAGCGCTCCAATCTCGACGATCATCCAGCGTCAGAGACTCAGCCAGTTGCATTGGCGCATGAAGCATCAGCAGGGCAAGGCGGGCGAGAACACCGCTCTCCATCCGCTCTACGACTCTTCTCTTCGCACCACCCGCTGCGTCTCCACTCTCGCATCTTGCAAGATGTCTGCCTCCTCCATCATCCCCGCACAATACGACCCCCTCAAGGGGCGATTCAGCCACGGCAGCACAGTGTTCATGCAGGTGGACTACACGGAGTGGCCCTGGGAGCATGATCGCGTCTTTACCGAGGTCTACGCCCACGTGGGGGGCATCGACCACCGCGTTCGATACCTTCCCGTCGCCTCGACCCGTACCTTCCAGACAACTCTCGCCTGTTCCGCATGCCTGACAGGCCAATGCTGTGGGTTCTCCACTTCCCGTCTAAGAGCGTGGGCCCCCTGTCAGCGAGGCAGCCAGCAAGCATTGTGAAGGGAGAGGCGAGTGAGCTCAAGGATCGGGAAGATGCAGCCCTCACCGCCGCTCCGCAGCCTGCCGGACCGCAGCCCACGCCCGCCACTCGCCCGGGAACAGAGCCTCTCATACCAAACACACCCCTCAACGAGAGCGAGACGGCTGGTGCCTACATCGGTCGGCACCTTGCTCACGATGAGGCGATGCCCATGGATGGCGATTGCGGTATGCACGCCATCCTGTACAGCCTCGATCAGCAAGCAGAGTCGGGCCAGCTAAGCGTCGACCAAGTGCGGGACAAGATCACGGCTTGCATGAGTGACGCGAAGCACCGCGACCTCCTGCCGATGTACGACCAAGAGCACTGGAGTGAGCGGACGACACGCCTGGCCTCGGGCAAAGGAATTCCTCGCGGTCAAGATTCCAACGGGCGGTACCTCTCCTTCGACGACTTTTATGCCGTCGCAAACATCTGGAGACGCCCAGTTGTCCTCCTCGACCGTGTCCTGGGGCCCAAAGGCTCCTTCACCATCCTGCCGGCGAAGTTTGACGTCACGCTTCGCGAGGGTCCTGCTCCGATCGTCTTTGTCTGGAATCTCTGGTCTGGGAAGGGTGATTGTGGTCCTCTGTGTTGCGTAGCTCACCGATCTCTGGTCT